>NC_141687.1:1805236718-1806607920 GCF_964263255.1 Lissotriton vulgaris | reverse complement strand
CCTTGAACTTAATAAAAAAGGATCGGGCCTGATTCACAAAACTAATCTGAGACAAAATCCAAATTTTATGACTTTCGGTATTGATCCAGCGCCAATACCAATAATTGATCAGGATCGATACTCAACAACATCACTACAATGGCCCATACACATTCACCAAGTATCCCTGATGCGCTGGGGTCAATTTGTTCAATCCATCAAATTTTTACTTTTCAGCTTTTCTTCCCTACTCTCAAAAGGATAACCATGTCTCCAGCTCCTGTATCTTCGGTAACCTCCCCTATATTTCTCTCTTTCGAATGCCTCAACTTCCCATTCTTCCAATGCATCATACTGTGTCAATCTAGGATTGGGCTCTAATGAATTCATTCGATTTCTCAAATTCTGCAATATCTTCAAATTGAATGTACCATGTTTTGGAAAAGCTAACACACCATCACCTTTCGTATACTCAATCCAATTTTCTAACCACATACACGTGTGATATTCTTGTTCCAACATCATTAAGGAAGCAGCGGTTTTTGGAGGCAGAATTCGAATCCCCTCTCTAGTCACAATTGGTTGTCTGTCTTGAAAAAAATTATTCTTTTCTGATCAACTTCATGTTCTGGCTTTTTCCACAAATGGGTCTTATCATGAACAAGCAAAAACGACCTTTCTGTAATTCTACTTAGTCTATTGGTTAATTTTCATCCTATACCAGCACGTCTCACACCAACCAACCAATCAAAGCACTGCTACGTAAGCAAAGTCTTAACCAATACTAGTGCGACTCACACCAACCATCCAATCAGAGCACTGCTAAGTAAGCAAAGTCGTATCCAATACGAGTGCGACTCACACCAACCAACCAATCACAATCCAGTACATGCCCGCTGCCTGACCAATATCAGCTCTGCTTTTTCTGACGTCAGTATTACTCCTTCTACTGACCCTACCTTTGCAAAATTTTAAGGCAATATTTTTCTGTGTTTTGTTTAGTCAAAATTCTATTGGTAACAACATAAAACAATTCTACTTTATCTGTTCCACTAAATAAAGAGATAACTTTCACCGTTCCAGAGATGTTCTCACTTCCAGTCTGAATAATGACCAGCGCTATTCCTACCCTTCAGACATGCTCCAGGTTACTCTTCTAGGATAAAACCAAGATTATTTATTATTTTTTAACTTTATTTTTATTGATTATCACATTTTACATATCCATTTCAGTTATCATTGGTCACTGTAAGACACACATGTTTTCGACATGAAAATATCACGTTAATATTGAATAAAAACAAACAGTACTGTTCAGTCTCATAACAATAATGATGTACCATACATAGTAAACGTCTGAGGTATAGTAAGCATATGTCTGACGAGTCCCTCAATGTCTATCGATGTGGCAAGCTGTGCCTTAGGATCTAGTGGAAACATGATCCCAAAAATGCAGAACCATATTGAGGTGGCGTGTGAGCGGAAGTGGTAACACCTGCAGTGCTGGGAGGTGTCCAGTGTGACTTGTTCGCATATGAAGCAATCGGTTATGGGCCTCAGATATCCTCGGGACCCTCTGTGCTCGGCAATGTGCTGGAGTATATCTCGCTATTTGTGCTACAGTTGGCTAAGCAATGTAACCAAACTTGTAGTGTGGGAGAAATCTTGCTGCCCCAGTGTAATGCGATTTCCCGTTTTGCCAGCAGTAAGCTAAGGAACGCCAATTTCCGGACTGCTTTAGGAAAATTTACCATTTAACCCAGGAGCACCACCTCTGTAATAGGAACACGAGTAAGTCCAAGGATCTCACCTAGCATTCAGTGTATTAGTTCCCAGAAGGGGCATATGCATGGGCATGTCCAGGACATGTGGGCAAAATCAGCGTGTTGAGCGCCGCATTTTCGGCAAGTGTGTGGTCTACTGGGATTGATTTTATGCAGCTTGGCTGGGGTCATGTATATTTGTCACAGAAACTTGCAGTGCAGTAATTTATGGCAACTATTCAATGAAACATCCTTTTGGTCCTGCAGCAGACAGTCCATTGGTCGTCTGTAACCTGGTGACCCAAATCTGCCTCCCATTCCATATGCAGATTGCAGTCCATGATAGGGAGTTGTGTGATGTAAAGTTTGTAGAGTTTTTATACAATGTGCACTCCACTATCGCTCTCATTAATGAGGGACAGAGGAGCAAATGATTCAGGTTCTAACGGAAAGCCAGTAAGCGTGGCTCGCAATGCAGAATACAGTCGTTTGAGCACAAATGTATCCATGAACGTGGCCTCCTGGAATTGAGCTTCCTCAGTAGCCGAGAAGATATGGCCGTCCGGATATAAGTCACCTATTGTTAAAATATTGAACTTAGTTAACGTGCGTTGTACAAGTTTCTCTCCTGAAATAGGGAGCCAGCGAGCATTGAGAAGCGGAAGAGCTGACGAGTATAAAACCGAGGAGCCAGCGTAACAATGGAGCCTGCTCCATGCCCAGTTAGTAGTCGAGACTGTCTGTATATCTACTGGATCCCTAGGTTCGCCCTCAAGCCGATCAGGGAGGACCAAGTCGGCCTTTGATTGCAGAAACGTAATCCTGGCATCCGGGTGAAACCAATTAAAGACAAAACTACACTGCGCCACTAAATAGTATAATAAAAATCTAGAACCCCAAAGCCACCCCTATCATATGGTAAAGTGAGTATCCTCCCTTTAACACGCGTCTGCTTTCCGCCCGGGACCAATCCGATAAGATGGGATCGTAATTACAAAAAAAACTATGCGTGAGGGGAATGGGGATATTGTTAAAAAAATATAAAAATTTAGGGAGGATCATCATTTTAATTATGGCAATTCTACCTGCCATGGACAGTGGGAGCCGTAGCCACCTTTCTACCGGAGTCTCCAATTTTGCTATTGCTTGTCCATAATTTAGTCTGGACCAGGTCTAGGTGTATAAGGATAACCAGATATTTGATTGAGTCCGAGCATTATTCCAAAGGAAACTCACAATCCAAAGGTGTTGTACTGGTGGTCAAAGTAAAAATAATTTATTTGTGCCAATTAATGCTTAATCCAGAATGCTACCCAAAGTGAAGAATCTCCCTGAGAAGTGAGTCTAGGTTCAAGTGTGGCTCCTGAACATAGAGGATAGTGTCGTCGGCTTATAAAGAAACCAAAAAGGGGGCTTGTGTTAAACTGCAGTCATCAGCGTAGATGTCTCTCTTGGAAGTGCTGTATTAGGGGCTCCATGGCAAGAATGAACAAAAGGGGCGACAAAGGACAACCCTGGCGTTTGCCCCCGGTCAGAAAAAAGGAGTCAGAGAGGGTTCCGTTTATGCGAAGTCTGGCCATTGGCCGACTATATAATAGGTCCACTGTGGCTATAAATCCAGCTGGCATGCCCATGCAACGCATGATGGATACAAAGAAGAGCCACTCAAATGTATCATAGTCTTTTTTGGTATCCAGGAGAATTGCAGCAGCCAGAACCTCAGGCCTTATTCTATGGAGTACCGCAAACAGGGTTCATAAATTTAAGGAGGTCGAACAATTTATTATTTATTTATTTATTTATGAAGCTTGTAGAGCGCACAGCTACCTCCGGCGGAGGTGTCCCGGCGCTAGGATTACATGATTGTCCCCATAAAGAGTAACCAGAATCATATCCCACAGAGGGACTAGGAGAGTGCAAGGATCTGACAGTACCAAGTCCTAACGCTTAGTGAACAACCAGGTCTTGAGTTTGCGTCGAAAGGCTGGCTCAGATTCGCAAAACCTGAGATCAAGGGGGAGGCTGTTCCAGAGCTTGGCGGCAATGACAATGAGGAACAAAACCTGATTGTGCATGGGAGATGATGAATTCCATTAATTGCGAAAGTCTATTGGCGACGATTTTTGTGAGGATTTTTTAATCGACATTCAATAGAGAAAGTGGCCTACAGGATCCGCAGAGGGAGGGGCCCTTACCGGCCTTAGGAAGGATAATGATAACCGCTTCACTTGATGTAAGTGGCAAGGTCTGTTTTACCAGGTCCTCAGAATACACTTTAATCAGCTTTGGTGCCAGGAGGTCTGAGAAGGCTTTATAAAACTCCCCAGTAAAGCTGTCAAGGCCTGGGGCAGAGGAGTTGCGTAGCACCTTTATAGCGCCACGTACCTTAGTCTCAGTAATAGATTCTGCCATAAAGTCCTGTATATCTTTTTCTAGGTACACTAGGGCAAACTCAGAGTGATGTGCCTCCTGCCCTGTAGGGTCACAGCCCAACCTAGACGTGTACAATGTTGTGCAATATGACCGGAATTCATACCGGATATCCGTGGGGGATGTGAGTAGAGTCCTTCACTCCGGTAAACTTGCGCCTGACTTCTTGCACCATAACAGTGAAATCTGGGTAAAGTGTGATTTTAGAACTCAGCCAGATGGTATCTCCGCACTCCCTTACCAGTCGAAGGGCTGTATCACGATCCCGGAAGTTCATGATGCGGGCATTAAGAGAACGAAGGGGCAGGCCCGGGTTAAGTCGCGGTGCCAAAGTGCGATGGGCCTGCTCCACCACAATGCCAGGTGTGAAGGAGTCTCTCCCAAATAGGTCCGACAGCAGCGTTTCTACAAAGAGGTCAAAGCGACCCATCGTGTGGTGGATTCCGGTAACCCAAGGATACAAACATTATTGCGCCAACTGCGCACCTCGAAGTCCTCATTCTTTATGGTGACGTCTTTCAATATGCATTCCATTCTGTCTAGTCTCTTGGTCAATAGCGCAGTCCCATCTTCTATAGCGGAGATCCGTGCCTCAGCCACTTCAAGATGCCTACCATGCACCTGGATCTTGGTGCCCATTGACTCGAGAGTCATGGCGAGGGAGTCAAAACGGCAGTCCAGGTCCTGAAAGCCAGCTCTCCTCTCCTGGAGCCACTCTGTCGGAGGAGCCGCAGAAGCTGCACCACTATCCGGGCTTGGGTCATGCTCTGCCATGTCTGGGCCTTCTTCTTCAGTGTTTTGCTCTGCAAGCTTCTCAAACAGGAGTTTTCTCTGTTTCGGGTCCTTGTGACCCATGCCTCTGGAAAGTGTTTGTAGTCCGGACGGTTGGCCCGAAGAATGTTGTAGGGAGCGCCACCCAAGACCAGGCTAGGAGCACGGCATCCAGCCACTGCAACCACACCGAATCCACAAGACACCCCTGAAGCCAGAATAGTGCCTAGGGCCCTCAAACAGTCCAGTCACAGCGGCGGGACTTCAGTGTTGTAAAAGAGTATGGCAGTGCGCCCAGGGCAGAGCAGGGACAGGAGGGCAATATCGAGTGCGTCAGACTTGTCAACGACATGCATTTTGAGGGAAATCACTAGGGGACCAGGGTCTTATGGCACAGTGGCGCCGTGGGCCCGAGACACCGTGCATAGGTGGCTGTTAGGGGTAGCGCAGCCCAGCCGGTAAAGCTGAAACTACCACACTCCAGCTCAATCATAATGAGCCGTCTGGGTACTGCTTAATTCAGACAGCCAGGTCACCAACTGCAGTGGGCTGCGCGGTAGGCGTACCAGGCACCGGGGGCATAAGGCGGTCTTAGGCTCTTTCCCCACTGTACCGCTTGAGCCGCAATAATATACTCTGCTACTGCCCCCCTATCACAGGTATGGGCCACAGGGGTTGGTGGCAGCGCAGCCTCAAGTCTGGATAGGAGTCAGTCAGCACCCGTCCATGCGACGGCGTCAAGCTTGCTATCTGAGTGCCAGAGGGGGAGGAGCAGACTCCGAACAGGACACGGATCACTCATCCGGCAATGCAGGGCCCCAATCCACGAAAGCTGCTGCGCCAAAGTCATCAGAAGCCGAGTCTCGGAGATCTTACAGGCTGCCATTTTCTCTACGTCCACGTCTTAGGCGCCGGTCCCCACATTGCCATCCCACAGGCTCTGCGCCGTCCCAGGGGCATTCAAAATTATGCTGCACCGCTTCTGGGGAACATCGACACTTAAACCACCAGCTCCGCTGCACAGGATGCAGGATTAGGAGCTTTGGTTGTTGGTCGGCTGGCAGAGCTTCAACGCCTGCCGGCCATTTCTGACCTCGGCTTGGCCACGCCTCACGATAAAAGCAAGATTTCACAAGAGGACCTTTTGGTGTGGAAAGGAGTCTTGCTATTTTACTGGAAATAAGGCTAGAGTTTCGGAAGTGGACCTTTCACTATTCAAACACTCTACTCACATACAAGATTTCCATAAATATCACACCTACAGCCCTAGGTAATATTTCAACAGGCAAAGTTCTTCTGCAGTTTGATTTCTTTACCACACGCTTCTTCTGCCTACTTCCAGCAGATTCCTTCCCAGGATTCCTCAGGTACCTCCGTACCTGTACTTCTTAGACAACATAGAACACCACACTAACTTTTCGTGTTAAGAACACATAATCAATTATCATTACCAAGCTAATCAATAATTAAGCCGTCCTCTGCTACCAAGAAACTGATCCAGCGCCAATACCAATAATTGATCAGGGATCGATACTCAACAACTTCACTATCCCATACACATCCACCCAGTATCCCTGATGCGCTGGGGTCAATTTGTTCGTTCCATCAAATATTTCCTTTTATAGATCCCTTTGGGACATCCATTAAGTAACTATTTTTTATATCAACTTTCCCTCTACTTGGTTGATGGCCAATCAGTTGAATAGTTGATGGCAATGATAATTACTAACTTACCGACCATTTAGTCAATTAATTACAGACTCTCTGTAAGGTTAGAAATAAAATTGTATCTCAATTTTACAGGTAAATGCTCAGTTGCATTAGGTCACAATTACAAACATTGAATCTCATGAAAGGAGAAATTATACATTTTATACAGACTTATTATGCAATGACATTATGCATTGAAGGAGTGGATAGGGTAAGAGACAAAAGTTTCAGCAAATAAATATGCCAGAGAATAATATACCTAACGGGGTGATAGATGAAGAGACAATAGGTTCATCTAAAATAATACATTTCAATATATTCTTGACGGAGTGGATAGGTGTAGAGACAAAAGATTTAAAGACATCAAACATTAATTCTTAGATATAGGCTAAATACAAACATATTGGTCTGTCGGAAAACCACCCCTTGGACCCAGGTTTACCGCCGGCCTCCTTAGTCCAGAGACATCCTGTCCTCAAGTCTGCAGTTATCCAATCAGTGACAGGTTGTCCTCGGTGGCCACTGCAACTGCCGGTCACTTACTTCATGACGTGAAGCTGAGCTTTGTGATGAATAATTGAATTCACAGATGGACAGAATGCAATAGCGGCCCAGACAGGTGCGAGCAGCTGGCAGTGCTGCCAGAGCTTAGATTGTGGTGGCGCCAGCACACCAGTGCCCAGCCCAAGTCTCTTCCTCCCAAAATAAACTCCCTGCCTTCTCAAGCAGGATGTGATTAATGGATGTATCTGTCTGGCCTGGGCACTACTGTGACGCCAGGCTGTGTGAGAGCCGCACCGCGGAAATCAAAATGAAACATTGTTGCATTGTGCGGTGAGCCTTACAGCAGCATCAACTCTGCTGCAAGACCCAATCCTGCAGTGGGATCAGCGTGCTCATTCCAGGTAAGCGTGCTGCCAGCTGCCACACTTTCACTCCATCCATGATATAGTTTAGGCAGCGCAAGGGAGGCTGAGGTACTATGCAAGTACGTGACAATGCATTTCAGTGAGATGATGCGGATCACCACACTGAAATGCGTTAGTACTTTGCAGGACTGCAAAAAGTGGTGTCCGAGCAGTAGTGCCAATCCCACACACTCACCACCTCTTCCAGAAGTAGGGAGGCCAGCACAGTGGGGTCCGGCTCTCCCTCGTGCCCACCGCCTTTACTGCATGTCTGCTCTTAGATAGAATTGGTTACACTGTTCAACTTTCTGCAAAATGGAAAACAAACATAATGTGAGATGTAAACTTTAAGTAGAACGTAAACCAGTATATAATGCTACCAAATCTTTTCAGATTTTTTTATTTTGTTTTAATTATTTTATAAAGAATACAATCACATCCACTGTTACAGGGTTTGCCAATAATGGATAATAGTTGTTTATACATTGGTGTATATATAGCTAGCCCCTATTGTTTGTTTTATGAGAGCAAAAAGAGATGTAAGAGGGAAAGGACAGAAAAATTAGTGGTGAAACAGAAGAGGAATAGGACAGATAAGTAGAGAGATACAGTCTCTATAAATTACATTGGCATCAGCAATACATACCGCATTACATCTGACACCCTTTGAGGATGCTTGAGCCCACATGCAGGCCCACCCGTGCTCTATTAAGGAGTAAATTTTGTGACGAGGGCCAAGACATTGTTCGAGCATACCCACTGGTTTTTGGGGGGTCATACGAGTCTAGGTAAGTGTCCAGAGCTTTTGTGGTAGTGTAGGTCCACTGAAAATTACAGTTGTACCGAATGTTAGACGTCTTCTCTTTCTGAAATGAAATCCGTTGAACATAGCCATCAATATGATTTGTGCTCTTTTGTTAAATTAAACTTTTCCAAGCAGGGTCTAATTATCTAAAAGGAGAACAATTGCATAACGTGTTTTAGTGTGCTACTTGAGACCACAACATCTACGGCTCCCATGGCAGCCTTACCTGTTCAGCACCTGCTAGTGCACCTTTCTACAGAGGCGTAAAGCAAAATGATGACCTCCCTTCATCCCCTCCTCATCCACCCCCCCTCCACCCCCCATGTGGAATGTGACTAGGGCAAGGCCCGGATTGTGAGCCCTTAGCAGCCCTGGAAATTTTGTCGGACCAGGCAATATCTCACAAACTTCCATGGCCGTTGGTCTAAATGGGCTCCCCAAGAATTGTTGGGGGCACCCTGTG
The DNA here is from genome assembly GCF_964263255.1 of Lissotriton vulgaris. Classification (NCBI taxonomy): domain Eukaryota; kingdom Metazoa; phylum Chordata; class Amphibia; order Caudata; family Salamandridae; genus Lissotriton; species Lissotriton vulgaris. The sequence continues at coordinate 1,806,599,091 of NC_141687.1, read as the reverse complement.
CTGCATTGGCTGCAGCGGCATGTTTACATCGCCGTCTTTCATTCCTCTCTGTGCCACTGTTGGTTCCTTTCCCCCCTCTGCAACAGGGCCATAACACAGGGACAATACAGGGAACTGAAGTACTATAACTGCAACAACTTTTAATATTCCAATCCAGCATTCATTTCATTCTACACTGTTAAACTATCCTGTACTGTGCATAGTTGCCAAGGTTTGAGATTGCTATGTGTGACATATTCATAAATTCTGCATAATTAGGAGGGACTTTTTAACCTACGAGTGACATTATCTCACTAGCAAATTGAGACTCTCCTCTTCCTAGCATGTCCACAAGGGTGTCCTTGGACTACTTGCACTGATTATTTCTGCACTCTCCCTGAACGAGACCACACCAGAGGTCTACTTAGGTGGCGGAGCTCACCCGCAGTGCCTCCAAAGCAAAAGGATTCTCCAAGCGCCACAGGCCTGGAGCGACCTATGGAACAAGAGCCCCCTGGGCCTGCTGGTGCTCTGACTTACCCACCATATGTGGTCACCAACCCTAGGGGATCACTTTGTACAGGCTGTAATTTTGCCAGGTAATGGGCTAGTCCATGGTCCCGGATTGCAAAGGGGGAAGCAACAGCAAACCCCCATGTGTGTAACGTTGGTAGTTGTGACCGGCGTACGCCAAGGATAGGGAATAAAGAAGCTGGTGTGCTGGGCGTGGTTCAGTTGGCGAGCCACCACCATACTGGAGTGTCCTTGTATTTAGTGCCCTTGTGTATCGGGGGCCCAATCCCCGCCACCACACTGGCATGAGGTGGTCACAGTTCCTACAGTGTGCCCGCCCCTCCGTGATTACCGCTGTCTCTGCCCATGGCCTCCTTCGCTCATAGGACTTTGAGCGCCAGGCTGAAGACTCACCACCTACTCTGCCTGTGGCCCCCGGTGCTTGCAGGGGATCAGGTGCAGTACATCCTGTTGTCCGGGAGCTGGCAGCCTGCCATGTCCCGTCGCTCTACTGGTCTCCGGAGGTAGAGCCCTGCCCTCCTGCCGGCCCGTCCTGCCTCCTGGTATGGCAGCGCCCTCGCCGCATCATGTAAGTGGTGTTCGGACCCTTCTGAGGTCGGCCAAGCACCGCCCAATCTGCTCAGTCGGCTAGTGCCCTATAGAACAAAGGAATAAATTAGCACAATAAAGTAAATTAAGAAAACAACATCACTGCAAGGAAGCAGCCCTTAAATGAAAGTAGGACAGTATAGAAAAGGAATAAAAACAGACAATATACATACAACTGCAAACAGGGCACTAACGCTACAGCAGCATTTCATCAAAGGCCCAGACCACAGTAAAGCTACAAAAGAAGGACTTCCACCACTGTCAAGCACCCAGGTCAGTGAAACCCCATGTGCACCGCGTCCGCACCAAGACACTCAGCACCACAGACCTTTAACACTGAACTGTAGATTATACGGACCTCCCATCCACCACCGAAGCATGCCACCACTAGCCCCATGGCGTCTGTTCCCCCACTAGAACCCTTCACAATTACATCGGCGCCACCCTCCCAAACCGCTCGATGGAAGGTATGGGTTGAACACCTGGAGACATATTTTGAAGCCGTCGAGATCCCCTCAGAACGTATATGCCCCATGCATCTTCACCTAGGAGGGGCCAATGTCCACAAAATTTGAAAGACCATGGTCGGAGCAGGTCTGTGTAGAACTACGCTACACTGAGGGATGCTATCACTGCACACTTTAAACTACACGCCAACCCCGACTATGAGCGGTTTCTCCTAAGCCAAACATGTCAGATGCCAGATAAATCAGTAGATCTTTTTTAATGGGCGGTTGAGAGAGTTGGCCACCACCTGCACCCTCCTGGATGCAGAGGACAAAGTCAGACCCAGTTCATTCAAGGGTGTACCTCCTCAAGGTTGTGCAAGCATATCCTGCAAGAATCCAACATGTTCGAGAGAGACATCCTGATGCTAGGGTGCTCAAAAGGACTCTCCAAGGCCAGGGCAGCCCACATGGACCCACACTCCTCAACTTCGATCAAGGAAGAACCAGTTAATGCCATCCAAACAGAGGTCCGTGGAGGCAGGCATAAGGCCACCAAGCCGCCTTCAAACTCTACCAAGCAAGGACAGTGGAGTTGTATGTGTGGATAATGTGAGGGCGCATATCGCCACAATAGACCTGCTCCACTAGTGGTAAAACGTGCAGTGTGTGTGGCAAGCAAAACCACTTATCCAATGTCTACTTCTGGTCACAAGTGCAACGGCCTAGAGGCCCACAGAAGACAGTGCACACAGTAGAGCTGCACTCGGATGACATTTGGGACATTGATATGGATGAAAATGAAGCAGCCATCGTTCATGCGGTGAAAACACTAGATACCCTCAAGTCCGCCTGCAAGAACTCCCCGATGTGCAAAATCAAAGTGCAAGACCACCCAATCACAGCTCTCATAGACACAGGAGCACCATCAATCTCATGGTCACAGACATTTACCACAGCCTACCTGACCTGCTAGCCCTTCGAAACAGTAGTGTGCAAGTATACGCTTTTGGGAACTGCTCACCACTGAGACTTTGTGGCGTGTTTCAAGGAGATCTGTCTCACGACTCCACACATCAAAGAGCAAATATATATGTATCGCAAGAAGGATCCGGGTTTCTACAAAGCTGCTGCACAGCTCAAGACCTCAACCTCATACAATTTGCATTTGACATACACGCACATAATCTAGACCGCCTGTTGCAATACTTTACACCATTGTTCGATGGGATCAGGTGCTTAAAAGGTCCAGCCATCCATCTGCACATTGACCAATCTGTTGCTGTGGTGGCCCTCAGGCACTGAAGAATCACTTTCCATCCCCGATCCAAGGTTGAAGCCGAGCTGAAGTTCCTATAGAAGGATGGCATCATTGAATGTGTACGCGGTCCCACACCATGGGTATCCCCATCATGGCGGCGAAGAAACCCAAGCTACTGGACGCCGTGCACATCTGTGTCGATATGAGGGTCCTGAATTTAGCAATCAAGTGGGAACGCCACCTCACACCAACCATAGACGACATCATTGGTGAACTGTCAGGTTCTAGATGGTTTTCCAAAATGGACCTCTGGTCTGGCTACCATCAGATACTGCTACATCCAGATTCCCGCTCCAAAACCACCTTCTCGACCTATGCAGGTCTCTGGAAGTACACAAGGCTCAACTTTGGCACTTCCAGCACGGCCGAGGTCTTACAGAACATTGTAAAAAATGTCCTCAATTGCCTGCAAAGGGGTATTCAACATGAGAAACAACATCCTTGTCAAAGCCCCCACATTGGAAGAGCATCTGACTCACCTCCACGCTGTCTTCTCATGACTCAAGGAAAAATCAACTTACACTACACCAGGATAAGTGTGACTTCCTAAGGAATGACATTAGTTTTTTTGGGTATCGCTATTCTGACAAAGACATTGGCCTTTAGGACATTCAAGAAGCTCCCCCCATCATCAATGTCAGGAGTCCGCAGCTTATTGGGTATTGTACCCCACTGCAGACCCTTCTTAACCCCTTCACTGCCGCAGCTATTCTCCCGCAGTGCTAAGGGGGCGGGCGGCCGTGCGGCGGGTGCATGTTGGTGACGGAACCGCTCCATCACCAGCCACGGTTGCGCTGTGCTCATGACGGAGCGGTTCCGTCACGGCCCTACCCGCTCAATGGAACGCTCAGCGCAGACGCAGAATCCGCACTGCGCAGGCGTTCCGAGTGGGCCGTGACAGAACCGCTCCGTCATCAGCACAGCGTGACCACGGCTGATGACGGAGTGGTTCCGTCACCAGCAGGGGAGGGGTTAAAGAACCTATTGGACCTCACCGGCCCACTCAGAAACCAGACCAAGTCGTCCAGCCTGTGGGGGCCTGAGCAGGAAGAGTCATTCCAGCAGACCAAGGTCGCTCTCTCTGTAGACACCACTCTGGTGTGCTTTGACCGCCGGAGAGATTCACAGCTCGTGGTGGATGCCAGTCCCACTGGCCTAGGAGCCATCCTGGCCCAACGCCAGGAATGTAGAGATTGGGCCCCATTGACATACGCCAGTCGTACGCTCACACCAACAGAGCAATGCTATTCTCAAATAGAGCACTGGGTGATTGCCATCCAGTGTAGTTGCAGACATTTCTACATTTACTAATATGGGCAACCTTTCTCCGTCATCATGGACCACAAACTACTAATCCCACTCTTTCAAGGGTCCTCGTCACGGCCTTCGCCAAAATTACAAAAGTGGATCCTGTAACTGCAAGAATTCCAGTTCACAGTTGAATATCAACTAGGCACCCTGTTAGATTTTGGGGGTCTCTAGTTGGCAGAGGTAGGCACCGTTGACAAATAGGGACCCTTGCGTCTAGTCAGGGTATGGGGGTACACTCCTAAAATAAACCCTGCTCACCCCCTTGGCATCTAATAACCCCTGCTCACCCCCTTGGCATCTTGGCACGAGCAGACAGGCTTATCTCAGAGGCAGTGTGTAAAGCATTTGTGAACACATATAGTAACCCGGTGACAACGCTACAGATGGACACAAGTTTTAGTATAAAAATAAGTATTTTCATATAGACTGAACGCAAGACGCCAAATGACAAAAATCCACAATACTGTACTTTAAAAATGGTAGAAATAGCTTAGTTCTCTTAAGATGTAAAATGAGACACTGTGAGTTCAATGTACCTTAGGATGCGTAACGCTATACAACAAAAGCGTGGCAGGGAAGGTAATGCGTTGGTTCCTTCCTGCGCTTCCTTGGTGATGCACCCCCCAATGCCGTGAAACGATGAAGATCCGGTGCAATGAAACAGATGGCATCTTCTCTTGGATGCGACACTATGTGAGCACGCCCGACGGCTGTGCGGCGACTCAACGATTCTTCTGAGCCGCGACAGGCTCTGCAACACGGTTCCTTGTGATGCAGAGGCATCTGGTGCAACGTTGATCCTCTCTTCCGCAATGCGAGGCACTTCGACAATGATGCAACAGTTTACAGTGGCAACACGCTTTCCTAGCGATGCCACGACAGCGCTGCGGCTGTGACACGCTTCTCCAAAGATGTGGCAGCGACTGGTGTGATGTCGATCCTCTTCTCCAGCGATCTGAGGTGCTTCACGTTGTGAAGCGACTGCAGCAGTTTGGCGACGCGCTTCTCCTTCGTGAGTCGCGCTTCCAGCTCCTTGCGACACGCAGTCCCTCAGAAAGCCCAACACAACTGCAGGCACTTCCAAAGAACTCTTGGGAGTCTGGTGGGTGAAGTCTGTTGCCCCTGAGACTTCAGCAGGAGGCAAGCTCTTATTCAAGCCCTTGGAGATTCTTCACAGGTTGATGAAAGGACACACAAAGTTCCTCTCTCCTTTCTCTGGCAGTCAGGCAACCACTGCAGGCCAATCCCCTAAGCAGCACTTCAGCTTAAGGATAGTCTCTCCTACGTCTCTCTGGTTCCTCTCCACAGCAAAGGTTTCATCTTCTTTCCTAAAAGTGATCTAAAGTTCTGGGGTCTGGGTCCCCTTTTTTATACACAGTTTGTTTGTTCTCTGAAGGCAGAGAGTACTTTGCCTAGTCCAAACCAGGTCTGGTCAGTCCTGAAGCACTCTGTTTACATGACTCCTTCTATCCTTTCACAGTGCAGGGCAGAGACATCAGACGCACCACAGGAGGTGGATCCAGCATTGTGGAGGGAAGGCACAGCCCTATTCAGGTCCCAGGTGCAACTCCTCCCTCTCATCTAAATTCAGATCTCTCTATTCACCACTGGGCTGACTCACCCTGTCTCCTGGAATCCCCCATCCCCTGTCACTCAAACTCAAGACAAGGAATACACAACCAAGCAGAGGCAGGCTTGGATAGTTAGACAAGAAAATGCCCACTTTCTAAAAGTGGTATTTTCAAACACAGAATACTAAACTCGAACTTCTACCATGTTCCCTGAGTCAGTTAGGATTATAAAATGTAATAATCTAACTGCCCATTCTGGCCTATGGAGAACAGGTAGCCTTGCAATAGTGAAAAACGAAAATGGCTGTAATTCACTATAGGATATGCCACACACACCAGGCTTGTCCTACCTTATACTTACAATGCACCCTGCCCCTGGGTCTACCATAGGGATGTCTGACATGAAGAAAAGGGAAGGTTTAGGGACTGGCAGTGGGTGCGCTTGCTTGCCTGTTAGCATGGCCGAACCAGACTGCACATAAGGCAGAACTTAGACACACTTTTACAAGCTGCTGCTGTGGGTGGCACAACCAGTGCTGCAAGCCCACCAGCAGCATTTGGTTTACAATCCGTGGGCACTCCTGGTGCACTGTACTAGGGTCTAACAGGTAAACCAAACCAGCCAATCATGGAATCACTAATTCATACATTAATTTATAACAGGGAGAGTATATGCACTTTAGCACTGATCAGCAGTGGTAGAGTCATAAAACCAACAAAAACAGGTCAGACAAAATACAGGAGGAAGGCAAAAAGTTCAGGGATGATCCTGCAAAAAGGGTCCAACAGGCGTGCTTAAAACATTCTCCTCCCCAGTTTGGGACTCCTTTATGATTCACAAGCAGAAGGATAACATTGCCACCTACCTCCAGTTCTTCAGGCACTGGCAGTGGTACACTTAAATAATTCTCCTCCCCAGTTTGGGACTTCTTTATGAAGGATATCAATGCAATATGCTCTATTTCTCGCACGACTGTTCATTGTGGTAAGCCAGGTTCACACTATTGTAGTAGAGGCCAAATGTCCCATATGAACATACATCACGCAATCCGATGGGAGGAGCGCCTTAAAAAGGTAGCTGGTGATGTGGTGGTGATGAGAGGAGGGAAGAAGCTCTTATCACAGTGACAGAAGGAGGTCATGAGGAAGAAAGGGATGATAGCTTTAGACAAAGGAGCCCTGTCCCCTGTAGTGTACCAGCATGACCCGCATCAGCAACCTCCAAATGGCACAAGACTCAGATGCAAACACCACCACATATAGTGATTCTCCCATGATGCAAATTGAGTCTACCACCTCACCTTCTGGTTCTCCCCAGATGTCGCCTGTGTCAGTGGCACAACAAAAGAAAAAAATCCAAGCTACTATTATGATAATGTTTATGGGGTCAATGAATTGTGGTGTGGATGAAGATACATGGGTTAAATATCTAAAAGAAGGTTGTGGAGAAGGGTCGGAGCCTGAGAATATGAGATCAATTGAAACAAATGGGGTGGATTGGATTTGTTGGAACCCAGTTCTCGTTGGCTAATATTAAAAACACTATATGAACACTGGTATTGATTAGAGCAGCGGGTCCAGATGACCTTCCTGCCACCATAATTAAGACCAGGGCTGACTGGTAGGCAGAATTCTTCCACCAGACGTTTCAAGGAATTTTAGCCATTGACCAGTTCAGAGACAACAAGAATGTGGTTATCATTAGACCAATAAACAAGAGGGGAAATAGTAAGGTCCTAAAGAATTCCAGGTTAATTAGCCTTCTAGATGGGGGTAAAAAACTGTTTGCAAAAATAATCCTAGGCAGTCTCATGGAATGGGCTGAATTATACCCCATTGCACTCCAAGAACAAGGGAGCTTTAAGGAAGGCCATTCCACAATAGATCACGGCTTTTGTGTATGGTCGATTGCGCAGACGTCTATGGAGCAAAGGAGTAACTTATTCTGCTGCTTCGTAGACTTAGGAGCTGCCTTTGATCTGGTGGACAGGAATTGTTTACGGGAGCCACTTGTGAAACAAGATATTTCTAAGAGCCATTTGGCAATAATACCGGGGCTACACTCACACAATTGGGCACAGGGAATTATGGACACTGATAGGATATTGACCTAGAAAATTCCAAACAACAATGGGCTGAGACAGGCATGTGTCTTGGTCCCCTTACTCTTCTCCCTGTTTATAGTGGACATCCCATCAGCTTTAGCAGTGGCAAAGGGCCTCAGCCCCAAAATGGATGGTAATCATATAATATGTCTACTGTATGCGGACAATCTCATTATTATGGATCTGACAGATATAGGCTTACAAACGAAGTTGATGTGTTCGCAGAATACTGTAACAGTAAAAAGTGGTAAACACGCAGAAGACAAACATTTTGGGCTTCAGCAAAAATTCTGTATGTTTTGGTTGCCACGTAGGTTCCACGAAATTGGAATCTGTTTATGAATACAAGTACTTTGGAGTATGAGATTATTGTAGAAGGTTCGTATTTAATCGCTGAAAGTGAGAGCCCTTGCATCATTAAATGGTCTGAAAACATTTAATAGGGACACTGGGGAGATGTCCCTTAGGGCAGTTTTAACAGCCTATGCTGCTCTGATTCCCCCCTCAATTTCACTGTTGAGCTGAGCTGTTCAGCTTAAGTGGCGAAAGGTGTAAATGTAATGAAAATATGTACTATGTCATGGAGTATCTGGCACCGGTGGAGGCAGTTAGATTCTAGCTATGTTTGAATGCAGGAGATGGGGAAAAGGTATCACCACGGTGTAAGAATGAGATTATGCATAGTGAATTGAAGTGGGCTAATGGTGTCAGGAAAAACCTTGTGGTCATATGTAGGGAAATGAGTATTAGGTTAGACTACCAGAATCTTCACATAGAAACCTTGAGGAGTGAACTACGCATACTAACAATGGAAATTGCCAGAGAACACGATAGGCAACCTTGAGGAGTGAACTACGCATACTAACAATGGAAATTGCCAGAGAACACGATAGGCAGTACTTAAAAGAGAAGCCATCAGCCCAGTTTATGCTCAACTCTTGGCAAAATGAGGAGGTGTACCCTTATGTGGATTGACTACCTAACCGTTGGCTCAGATATGAACTGTGAAGGCTGGGAATCGGTATTAACCGGTGGTATAGCAGCGACAAGGTAACAATGGCAAATATAGACATAGATGGTAAATGTACCTGTGGCTTGAGCGTAAAATGTGATAATCTAAACATCCTCTTGGATTGCCTAAAAGTACAGACTCTTCAGAAAACCATCTTAACACCGTTTATTAAAAAAATATGGCAACCATGCGCATACAGTGGCTCTCTTAACAGATATGCATTACCTGGATGTTGCTTGTGACCTAGGGAGATTTATGGTTGCTGTAAAAAGACTTTTACTGCAATATTAGAAGATCTGCCATTTTTAAGTCGCTTTTAAATTGTTTTATGTGGCGTTGCTAGTGTTTGCTTTACAGAACCTATGATAAGATCTTGTATATTTTATGATGATTAGGTTTTTATGAATGTTATGGCTTATAAACACTTTTATATCTAATTGTATGTATCTATTGCATGATGATGATTTTTTGTGAGTTTTTACACTGCTTAAAGACTAATGGCCTAAATGAACATTCTTTATTGACTTGCTTACCTTCTCCTTGACTCTACAATATCAACAACAGTTACTTTTTTGTAATCCAGACGCCTTCTCTTCTTCTACGCAAAAGCACCATAACACTCTTGCTTAATTCCCGGACAGGTTTATCCTGCACTCAAGATGTACATTTCAAGAAGAAGAATGCAGATGCACCACCCATTTTGGCATTTATATACAATTTCATTTTTCTTTTCTGAACAATCACAGTTTTTATAACTGTGTGTGTCCTTCCTAATTTGCGTTTTGCAAACCTATATGATGGCATAATCACATGGTCAGCGACTGGCTGCCGCCCCCCTCCCAAATGGCCACACCAACTCCCGGACACATGAACACGAAACATGGTTATCTTTGGAAGGCGGGGGTCGCGGGACCCCCCGGCCGTATTTATTAAGATATAAAATTAAAAAATGTTAATAGCATGATAAATACTTTATACAAAAATCAGCAGGACATTAGATACAATATTGTCAACAAGCTTGAGAGACTAACCTTAACAGAGACTCTAATACAGGTTGTTTCCTAACCGAAACTAACATCCTCAGCTAGATTTTTGTATACTACATTTCTGGCCATATGGCAAGGTCGCTAACCGATGTCAGGTCTTACTAGCTGCGCCTTACCTAGAGATGTGCGCATGCGCAGCCGGGCCTGGTAATTACCCGGTCCACGCCGTGAATCCAATTACTAGCTGCGCCTCACCCAGAGATGTGCGCATGCGCAGCCGGGCCTGGTAATTACCCGGTCCACGCCGTGAACTCCATTTACCCACTAAAGGAGGGCCCTTACTCTGCGCCATCCGGTGACGTCATGAGTATTCGCGCGCGGGGTGGCTACCAGCCTAAGGAAAGCGTGACTACTCCAACCCGCGCCCCTTTGAACAGCAATTACCTTGCCCCTGAAGTTCTATGAGGTGCCAAGGGCACCTCCCCTTGGGCGGGAACCTCCATGGGATGATGCCCGCCCCCTCAGACCTTAAAATAGCTGCTCACCGGTCATGACCTTACCGCATGCCCCAAACCTAATAAATACGACGACCTATGGAAGAAAAGAGCTAAAGGACAACTACTCTAACTAATATCACATTAAAATCAACATATCGCTACAAAGCAAAAAAGGTCCTAACACAACACCACAACAAAACATATTATAGCATAGTTCACTAAACGGGGGAAAAAAGTCCTAAAAGAAAACAATTATCAAGCAAATACTTTAGTCACATAACGCTCGCTAAAACCAGGCATTGTGCTAACAATAACTCAGCAAAGTATATATACATTGAACTAATACAGCTTAAACCAAGTAGTTCCAGGGATGGTGGGCGGGAAAACAAGAAGCCCCGAGCGCGGGGCACGACACTCTGTGGGGGAGCGTCCAGAGAACAAGAGGGTCTCCTGGGCGCTCCCCGCTTCTTTATTCCCAAGGGGCCAGGTGAGGGCGGACACGCCCCCACCCAGCCCCTCCTGCAGCCCGACCCGGAAGCCCTAAAATGACATCCGGGTCAAGGGGGGCGCAAACCAATCGGTGGCGAGGCACGCCCGGAAGGGCACGGCCCTCCGCCGAGAAGCACTGAGGAGGGGGACGGTCGCCGCGCCGCCATGCGGGCGGGGGGGCCAAGAGCCCCCCCTTTTCAGATAACTTGGTAGCTGAACAACTGTTCGCAATGCATGTATAAACTGAACTGCCCTTTATTCCTTTCCCCCTAGAACAGATTTGATGATGTTGTGCTGTTCATCGACCTGATGAATGTTGTTTTTGTCTGTGTCACATCCAAACCCATGACCATCTTCCCCCAGGCTGATATACTGAGGTGTGATTAGGAATTTTCACCATAAATGGATCCGACATTTGGTGGGGCAGTTGTGGTGAAAGTGACATCAACTTACTGCATGATCTTCTTACCTGAACAATAGTCCACACCAGCCCCACTTACCCACTCAGACATGAAAGGGATAGCATCATCAGAGTGCAGAGTCAGAAGAATTTCTGTCCCACAATAGGTAGTACTAGAATGAACTGTCTAGCCTGATTCACAAAGGTAATGTTACACTTTTGGTGCAAGTTCACTATTGCAGTTTAACTGGACTAACAGAAACGTTATGATTACGAGTAATAACCCTACGAGCATTAATGAACTAGTAGTAATAGATAGTACCTCCTTTTAAAGTGATAGGGATTATTATCTAGTCACAAAGTTACTACTCATGAAGTTTACATTGCAAGAGTAAACTAACACTAAACGTCTAACTTTAACTTTGTGAATCAGGACGTGATGATTGCAAAGACTATGAAACATGTAGCAACCAAACCTTCTCCTGAGTCCTGACTCCTGACTCAAAGACTTTGAAAGTTTAGTTTTAAGTAATATATAAACTTAAGTAGCTACTAGATCCTTAGATTGGTTAGAAGTTACTACTGCTAGTATTTTGTAATATAAGTTTTTTGTCATGGTGGTCGGTCTCAGTCTTGGATAACCCACTAACTCTGTGTTCTTTCAGTCTAGTTGCCTGTGATGGATAATATTGCTGGATAATCCTACAGCTGGAATTCACTTCATCGTAATAGGTGGAAGAGGGACCTTGCTTTCTGATGTCTTACCTGTTAGCACAAAAACACTAACCAGCACCGTTAAGAAGTACCTTTTGGGAAACCCTGCAATAAGGTGTGTGAAGATTGCGAGAAGTAGCTACCATTGCTTAATCTGCTCAGGTAAGAACTTGAAGAACTAGTTAATAATAGGGCTGGGTGCAAAGTTCTGTTCTACCTGTGGCATTGGTGGAGTTTTGGCTACATCGCATTGTGGCAGAGTTTTTCTCCTGCAAGGCTCCAGACTATGCAAGCTGGCGAGCAAGATTTGGTGTCCTGTCCTCCAGCTTTATTTTCAAACATGGGCAGTCGCCAACATTTACGAGAAGTCATAGTCCGAGAAGTCATGGTCCGAGAGCTGCCGCTTGAGTAGATTTTCTACTCGAGCAGCAGCAAAATCGACTCAAATATCTGTGTGCTCTAGCGTAATGCATGGCGCTGTTCATGATAATGCCTTTCGCGCTACTGGCACTAAATTGTAGGATGAGCTGCATATTTTCCTCCCATTAGCGGAATTCTATGGAATCTCGCAGAATTTTTCTGTATCTCAGAGGAATTTTGCTGAGTGAAACTACGCAAGTTCCACCGACCCCTAGTTAATAACTTAAGGCATCATTACGATCCTGCATGGTTGGACCACCTACCACTATCGTGGCAGTCAGGAGATGCCTAACAGGCAGTCGGCACTCCGACGGCCGCATTACAATGCAGCTGCTGTGAAGGAGGTCGAAAACTGCTCCATACCACTGCTTTGCCGTGAGCACATGGTATACTGCTTCAGCACACCTCAGCTTCAAGAACTGAATGAGCATCAATTCCAATCCTTCAGGCCTGCTTGACTTGATTGCATACTACCTGTCTTCCGCTGTTTCCTTTGCAGCCATGAATACATCCTGGATATACGTCTCAGATCAGAATAGGGCCATGTGTATTGTTGTCCCCAGCTTATTCCATTGATGATAAATGCATTCTTCTTAGAGCCACACTGGGATGCTTCAGCTCATAGTGATGTGAAAATAGGCTCTGCAGATAACTTATGTGTAACAACACCTCCCTCAGTGGCTGATATGAGAATTGGATGGAATCACTTTTGCTCCAAATACCTGCTTTGAGGTGTGCCTCTAGGATCATCATTTAGGGTTGTGGGGAACAGCAATGTTCTGTCTACAACTCAGAACACATAAAACAAAATTGGCTTTATCGTTTAGGAACGATTTAGCCTGTTTTAAAACAAAATGAACCAAAACCGCTTTTGTTTTTTTCCACTCTGCTGGGCACCATGGCTTTCTGAGTGCTTGGGATTTAAAACAGTATATATCAACTCTGAAGAGTTTTATGACATCTTTTTAAGGGAAGCTTGTTTTTAGATGATTTTATATCAGCTTTAAGGCTTTCTAGCTTACATATTATCATGGCTTGTAGATTTTGTAGAATGATTCTAAATGGCTAATATATGTTTTAACCCCTTGGACGTGGACAGAATTTTGCTGCTGTGCTAAAAAATTTCACGTGTGCACAGATCAGACAGCTCCCGGCCGTCCGACGCACACGCCCACCGCGGTGTCGGACGGCCGAGGGCTGTTTGAAATATGCAAGGGGTTAAAGAGTGGTTTTAATGTTTTTAAACATTCTGCTGGCTTTATATATAGCTTTTATGTATTGACCCTTAATATGATGAGTGGGTGTTATATCCCCCTGTTAGGCCCAAGTAGCAAAGCAGCTTATTTCTTACATTGCCCTAACAATAACATTTCAGTTGTGAACTTTTGCACATATTTGCATGTGCAACATTGTTGGATTAGTTTCCCTGAAACTAAACTTGTTTACACATTTAGCTTTGCAAAACATTATCACAATGCCCTGAACATTGTGTACAAGGTCTCTTTTCGCACTATGTACAAATGTCATCTATGTCTACATCCAGAGAGCGACTGGGCTATTTACATCTCCATAACATCCCTAATCCATACGCATATCGCCAGGCAGCTTTCTATTATAAAAGATGATCATCCTGATAGATTAGCGGAGGAGGCACTCCAGCTGACACCAGAGGACTGTGCGTGCTGAGGATTCACCACACAGCGGTCTGACATCTCGTGAGGGGTGTGAAGTTTGTGATCAAGAAAGGGTCCTTCATTCACTCCACCAGTTAACGGGGTTGGATTGTCCCTTGGGGGGATTCTTGGCTCCACACCTAAACAAACTCTAGAGTAGGTTTTGCATAATAGGACTACTTTCGGTTACCGTCTTGTTCTATATGCCAGCATATAAACATTGTTCTAGCACCATGATTGAACTATATCTACTATCGAGCTTCTGGTGCTTGTAATCACTTTTATCTGCTTCTGTCTATTAATCATTGCAGCACATGTATTCTATACAAAAATCACGCTGGTTCAATAAATATATTGTAAATGTCCCAATTTGTATTCTCTGTATATTTCTCTGAGCATAAGTAAGCATGTGTGACTGAGCGAGAGGTTCTGTACTGTTTCCACAATACCAGAGGGGTCAGGTTTGTCATGTTCAGGAGTTGCCAGAGACAATTCATTCCTTTGTAGGATAGAGAGGCTTACGGTGGTGCTGTGAGCAAGCTGGTTTATAGGCCAACATTTCCAGTGGGGATGGCCAGAATCAGTCCTGGAACCAAGCACCTAGTTTATGTTGTCCAAACAATGCGAAGATCCTACGGATTAGTAAGAACTAAACAACACCCTTTTTATTACAGAAGGTCAATGCGGCGATAACATGAAGCATCTTCTCCATATTTTGGAGAGAAGCTATGCTCCTTTCCATAGACACCGTGAAGGCATCCAATCATGTCGACTGGCCCCATCTCTCTGCAACTTTACGCCAGTTTGGCTTTGGGGATAAATTCTGCCAATGGATCAGCTGCCTCTACAGTGAACCCAGGGCATCAGTGAAGGTCAACGGCCTCTCTACCTCCATCTTTCGAATATCTCAAAGCACATGACAAGGGTGCCCTCTTACCCTCCTGTCTTTGCGTTATATAGGGATCCCTTAGTGCAGCGGCTTCAGGATAATTCTGACATCACTGGTGTACTGTTTGGAGGTGACCAACATATTATCAGCCTCTATTTTGATCTTGTCCATAACCAACGCTATATCCTCACTCCCTGTTCTCCACTGGTCTCTGAGCTTCAACTATTCCACGAGGTTTCCGGTTATAGAGTCAATTTAAAGACATCAGAGATTTTGAACCTCTCCGTCGACTCCGCACACAAATCTGTCCTGCATGCTCAGTTCCAGTTTGAAGGGGCAAAGGACTCCATTGATTATCTCAGTATCAAACTGGCCGTATCCCTGCCTTATAGCTATTTGGCTCTCCTCTTGGAGACACATGGGGTGCAAGATGCAAGGAGATGGTTTTGTCTATCTTGGACTGGCAGAATAGCATATGCCAATGACTATACTCCCACACATTTTATACATGCTTCAGACGCTTTCACTAACCCCTCTTTCTAAGGCTTTGCGATCCTTGCAACTGGAGAGAAATACATTCTTGTAGAATGACAAAAGACTTCGCCTTCATCAAAGGTTACTTTATTGCCAGAAAAGGGACAGGCCTATGTTGCTCCTCTATGTCCAAGCGTTGCAACTCCATTTCTTGGTTGAACGGAACTACCCACTGTACGAAAAACATTGGTTCTTTATGGACCAATCTGTCGCGGGCCATAGCATCTGGAAAGAGGTCTGGTTACCATGCAAGCACAGAGCCTGGGGCTTATATTCCTCTTCGGTCATGAGCTCTATACTTAAAGTATGGGATTCAATGGCGTTGTGATCTGGCCTTACTATATTTCCATCTACAATGACACTGATCCTGGTTAACCCGGATTTCCCTCCGGGGCTAGCACCCAGGATGTTTTGATGGTGGCAGGAAGAGGGCTGCAAAAAAGAATTGTATCTCTTTTTGACCAGAACAGGCTCATTCTCTTTGACCAATTACAAACTGACTACTATCTCATGGCGGCTAAAAATTTTCAATATTTACAGCTTCGGCACTGGGTGACCTCCCCGGCATACAGGACAAGAGCAGGGCATCCTCTAACCCCATTCTGGAAATGGCTGCTGCTCAAATTGGATGATAAACATCTTATCTCTGATTTCTACACCATGCTTGCCAGGGATGCCACCCCAGTAAAAAAAAACTACAGTCAGATTCGCTGGGAGACCGAGCTTGAGCAGGCCCTTACCCTAAGGGATGGGATGATATTTTTTATAGATTTCACCACACAGCGCACAATATGGCCAGTACAAAAGCTGCTTATTAGACATCTGCTATTGGTTTTTGGTACCTGCTCAAATCCACAAATGGGACTCTGGGCATTCTGGGGATTGCTGGTGAGGGTGTGGAAATCCGGGGAATCTCTTGCATCTTTTATGGCACTGCCCGAAACTTACCAGAAACTGGGACCAAATCCTTTCTGATTTTGACATTACTTTTCATACCTCCACCCCTAGGTTTCCAGGGTAGGCGAATGACATTGACTGTGGGTGCTGCTCATCCAGTGATCTCTCCCTTTGGGGAACCAGTAGAATTCCGGATCATACATCTTGCTTACATGAATTATGGTTTATCCTGGGGGGGAGAAATTGTCCTTAGTTCTGGACCCCAAATATACTTCCTATGCCAACACATGGGCCCCATGTATGCAAATTTCTATCCCCTGAATTTAGAGAACTGACAATCCCCTCCTACTTGAGCCTACTTTGCCTGGTTCCTAATGAGTCTCCCATCTCTGACTAATGGATGTTTCCAACTACATATAGATCCTTTCATTTTGGTGGTGTCTTTCCATCTCATACACTAGCATGGGCACTCTTTGTATAGAGGAGCAGGGGTGGGTTTATTTATTTATGTATTTATTTATTTGTTTGCATTTGTATGGCGCACAGCTACCCAACAAAGGGTTTCCCGGCGCAACAGATCCCAGTGTCAATGCGGTTACAGGAATTAGATGTTGAATAGCCATGTTTTTAGGGCTTTCCTGAATTTGATGTAGCTTGGTTCAGACCGCAATGTGTGTGGCATTGAATTCCAAAGTGTGGGTCCTAGGAATGAAAAGGACTTGCCGCCAATGCGTGACAGCTTGATCTTTGGGATTTCGAAATTATTTGCCGTGGAGGAACGAAGAGATCTGGAGGGACGGTAGGGGCGGGTCAGGCTTTGTAAGTATTTTGGAGCGGTATTGGTGGAAATCTTGTGCATGAAACATAGGGATTTGAATTTAACCCGATTTTCAATTTTTAACCAGTGTAGTTTCCTAATGTATTTGGTAGTTGGAGTAGTGATGGGAATTTTCCAGAGTAGTCTGGCTGCTGCGTTCTGTGCTGACTGCAACCTGCGGACAGTAGCTTTATTTGCCCCCAGGTACAGAGCATTGCCATAGTCTAATCTGGATGTAATTAGGGCGTTGACAACTGTTTTCTTGGTGTTTTCTGGTAACATCTAACAGATCTTTTTGAGCCATTTCAATATGGCGAAGCAGGTAGATGAAGTTTTTACTGCTTGCTGGTGTAGACTGAGTGAGTCGTCAATAATGACTCCCAGGTTGCGAGCCTGCGCGACAGGGGTTGGGGGGGGTACCCATTTCAGTTGGCCAATGTTGAGGTCCCCAGAGTTCTTTGTTTTTGCCCAACACGATCAACTCGGTTTTCTCGCCGTTCAGTTTTAGGAAGTTTTTCTGCATCCATCCAGCGATTTTACTAAGTCCGAGTTGTAGGGAAGAAGAATTGTCAGAATCTGCCACTGATAGCGAAAATAGCAGCTGAGAGTCATCAGCGTAAGAAAACATTAAAAGCCCAGTGTCTTCCACAATCTTGGACAGGGGACTCATATAAATATTAAAAAGCAACGGGCTAAGAATGGACCCCTGAGGTACTCCGTGTTTGAATGTTCTTGTATCAGAACACGCAGTTTGCGAGAATACCTGAAACGTTCGGTTATCTAGTAGTGATCTGATCCAATTAAGAGCTGCCCCGCGGATGCCTAGGGAGTGGAGAGTCTGGGCGAGGACCGCATGAGACACGGTGTCGAAAGCCGTGCTGAGGTCGAGTAGCACAAGTGCTACTGTTTCGCCCTTATCCACCATGCGACGGATGTTTTCGGTCACCCCTAGCAATGTAGACTCTGTAGAAAAACCTGCACGAAATCCTGACTGGTGAGATGGTAACAGATAATGAGTGGTGATGAAATCTGTAAGGCACCGATGAACATGCTTCTCCAATAACTTTGCAAAGGTGGGTAGCAATGATATTGGACGGAAGTTAGCTGGCAAGTTGGGGTCTGAGCCAGCTTTCTTTAAGAGTGGATGAATCATCGCATGCTTCCATTCACTGGGTACGGATTGTTCCAGTAGCGACGTATTGAGAAGATCAGTAACAGTAGTTAAAACGTTACTGCTAAGTTGTTTTAAGATTGAACATGGCAGTGGGTCTCTAGGGGAGCCCGATTTGATGGTTTTTAGCAGCCCTTGAACCATATCAGGATTCAGCAGGGGCCAACTATCTAGTGTGGCAAAAGATGTATCAGCCAGGGAAGGGCAATCAGTGATACCTATGGTATTACCAGAAGTAAGTGATGGACAATTGGAGGTAGCTTCAGGAGTGAAGTCATGTTCATTGGAAGCGTTGTTGATATCTTGGTGGATTTTATCAACTTTATTAATAAAGAAGTTGGCTAACAAGTCACATTGCGTTTTGTTTAACTCAGGTGGAAGTTGAGACGTATTTGAGCCCGCCAGCTCTTTAACTAACTTGAAAAGTGTTTTAGAGTGATCTAAAGCATTTGTGATTTTTGTGCAGATGAATTCTGCTTTGACTTTGCTACACTGTTTTTGGTAAGCTGTTAGCTGAATTTTATATTTTTCCTTATCTGCAGGTGAGTAAAACCTCCTCCATTGACGTTCGAGATTCTTACATTTAGTTTTTTCATTTTGTAAAATATCATCGAACCATGGTGCAGGAGAGCGGTGGGTGTTTTGTTTTAACTTGGTTTTAGGTAGAATGGAATCAATGGCTGAAAGAAGCCAGTTTTGTACTGTGGAGGAGAGCTGTTGGACAGTAGCCTTAGTGCAAGGGCGATGTTTTTCCAGTAGGGCATTGAGACTGTCAATATCAAGTTGTTTCCATTTCCTTATGAACTGAGTGGGTAAAGGTGAGTTGTCATTATTTGATATGTCAACCTGAAGATTAAATTTAACCAGAAAGTGATCGGACCAAGGCAAAGGCTCGGCAGACTGCGTCTCAATGTTATTGAGGTTGGAAAAAATGGGATCTAACAGATGTCCTGCACGGTGTGTGGGGCCAGAATTCTTTAGGGTTAGATTAATAGCTGCTAAGTCATTTTGGGGTAGGTCTGGGTTGTTTAATTTTGTTACAGTTTAATGGTATAAATCTCTGCCTGACCTACGCTGTTGGCCCAAGGGTTGTAGGCAAACAGCTGTGTTCATTGAACCATATTTTGTTTTGCACTGCCGGCCACTGGTTGTAGACAAATAGCTGTGTGCTACTTTCGACAGCCATAATAAACAGAATGGTTATTCAAAGAAAATAAACAAACCATTCTAGAAAGAAGACGGTTCTTATTAGTACCACCATCTTCTCAAGCACAGTCTGTGTTTTTATTGTGTGACAGATTGTATCAGTTTGAGAGTGGGTGTGGCAGTGTGTGCATGAGTGCATATAGCACAAGATAGAAAGTCAGGGCACTCAAGGCCTGCACCAGTAAGTCTTAAGTTTTGAAAATGTGGGCAGAGAAGGCAGTGCAAAGAGCTGAGAACTTGACCGTCCTAGTTCCTACTAATTTGGATGACCAAAAAACACAAGATACACAATAGCTCAGCACCTACCTAAAAGTCAATATATAACAACAAAAATAATACAGTGCAACATCTGGAATAGTAATGAAACATGAAATAATATCCCAAAACATACACAATTGAATTATATATATATACAAAAACATTGACATCAACCACCACAAAATATATATATATATTTTTAAAACACATTGGGAGATTATTGTTTGTTATTAAAGCTAGACAAAATAGAGCATTAGAACAGGGAGATCTTTACACTAACAAGACTGTACATTGAAGCATGTATATATAGTATAACTTTTTGAGGGCAAATTCTAGAACAGGATGCAGGCCATACTATTGACCAAATTGTCTTATTCCATGTTATATATATGTTATGCTTTTTTGTATCAAATCCTTAACTTTTATATATATAATGCAATTGTATATGTTTCTACACACATATAGTAATATATGTTTCATATATATGTATTTATATAGCCTTGAAGAAGTCCCGTGGGGACGAAACGCGCCACGTCGGCTATGTCTTTGAACATTGTATTGTGTTTTTTATGAAAAAAATCTGATGAAGAATGATCACATAAAGGAATAAAAAAGGAAAACAATTTTTCCCAAGAATTTGAAGACCCGATTCATTCATTTGGGAGATTATTTCACGTTTGATTACTATTCCAGATGTTGCACTGTATTTATTTTGTTGTTACATATTGACTTTTAGGTAGGTGCTGAGCTATTGTGTATCTTGTGCAAGAGTGTATGCCTAACGGCTAGGGCAGTCGACCTCAAATCTGGGGATTTGGGTTCGAGTCTTGGCAATGACGTTGAACATCCTGTGATTCTGGGCAAATCACTTAATCTCCCCGGGCATAACACAAATGAATGTGTGTCCTCATGTAAAGTGACTGGTGCTACTTAAAGTGCTCTGATTCCCAATTAATGTCAAGTTAACGCTATATAAAACTCTGCAAAAAGAAGGAAAAAAATGGTGTTAGTGTATGCATTTGTGAATGCCTGGGTGTATTGATGAATGCATCAATATGTGTCTCGTGTGTTAGCATATGCATCAGTGTGTGTCTCAGTGTGTTATTAGATGCATTACTGTTTGCCTGGGTGTGTCAGTGTCTGCATTGCTTTAAGCTTGTGTCAATGAAGGGACAGGGTCTGCAGTTTATACATTAATTCCTGGAAGAAACATTCTCCAAATTCCGAAGTCAATGCATTAATGCCCCATCATTGACAATTATTTTCCAGTTTGGGTGGACGTTGGGGTGTGACCAACAGACAGGCTTTTTTGCATTTGCATCACAGGTCCAGTCTAGTTTCATGTGAAAGCCCTACAGCTGCAACCCCTTCTACTCTAGTAGTTGTATGCGGATGTATGACGTTACAACGCATGCTTTTACCACGCATGCCTTTACAACGCGGTTTTTACATCGCAAACCTTTACAACGCATAGCGCTTTGGGGTGCTGGATAGTGAATGGTTTAATTTACTATTCCAACTCCAGTCCCCGTGGACACTAGGGAAGGTGTTGGATAGTAAATTAAACTTATTCTCTATCCTAGAGCTCCCCCCAGCGCAATGCGTTGTAATGGTTTGCATTGTAAAAGTTGCGTCGTAAAGGCACTGCGTTGTAAAAGTTGCGTTGTAAAGGATGTTTCCCTTGTATGCTAGTCCGTTTTGATTTCTGTATTGCTTTGACCCTGGGAGTGTCACTGTATGTTTCAGTGCACCTGGGTGTGTATTAGGATGCATTCATGTTTGGCTGGCTGTGTCAGTGTCTGCACTATAGTATGCCTGGTTGTGTCAGTGTCTGTATTGCTGTGTCCTTGGGTGTGTCAGTATATGCCTGGGTGTGTTATTGGATCCATTAGTGTTTGAATGGGTGTGTTAGTGTCTGTGTTGCTGTATGCCTGGGTTTGTCAGTGTCTGCAATGGTATGTCCCTGGGCATGTCAGTCTATGCATCAGTGTATGCCCTGGGTGTGTTATTGGATGCATTGGCTGGCTGGGTCAGTGCCTGCAATGCTGTGTGCCTGGGTATGTCAATGCCTGTATTGCTATGGCCCTGGGTGTCTCAGTGTATGTGTCAGTGTATGCCTGAGTGTGTTATGGGATGCATTTGTGTTTGGATAGGTGTGTCTGCACTGGTAAATCTCTGATTGTGTCAGTGTGTGCATCAGAGTGTACCTGGGTGTGTTATCGGATACATTACTGTTTGGCTGGGTGTGTCAGTGTCTCTATTACTGTATGCCTGTGTGTTTATATCTACATTGAAACGTCCCCGGGTGTGTCACTATACACATCAGAGTGTGTCTGGATGTGTTATTGGATGCATTACAGTTTAGCTGTATGTGTCAGTGGCTGTTTCAGAGTATAGTTGAGTGTGAAAGTGACTGTAAATGTGTGTGTCTAGGTGGGTCAGTGACTATCAGTGTGAGCCCGTGTCTGTTTAGTACCTTTGTCTGTGTGAGTTGCTGTACTGACGTGTGCCTAGGTGTGTTAGCAATCTGTCCTGGGTGTGCATCTTCAAAATCTAAAGTTATGGAGCAGCACTGCAAGAACTAATTAGGAAAGTACATTGCCCCAATATATTGTGCTATTGATCTTCATAAAAAGAAAAAAACAGAACTATTTATTTGTTTTTCAATAAATAGAATTAAAAAAGTAACTTAGAATTTCAGCTATGCATAAAAACATACTTCTAAGAAATAACTTGACATATAAAGGTACATATTAGCATACCAAGCATTTTAGTTTCCCTTTTTATTGTTCTCAGTTACTTTACACATGCACCGCAAATAATTTACTTTTTAAGGCGATATCATAGAACAGTGGGGAAAAAACAATCATAAAGTTTGCACACTATCTCATTGCAATTAAGGAACACTGTGGAATGCGCGCTCTACAAATAAACAAATAAATATAACACAACTTATTTAAATGTCATTTAAACGGTATTACCCATTATTAACTATTTACAAATATACTTTTCGACACAATTGTTTTAAACACACTCTGCTGGGTAACTGCATTGCACAAATATTATACTGCAAATATTTAGCTGTTACTTTCCTTTCCCCCGGAAAGTAAAGTGGTTCCAAACATCACTATATTTTGTGCTTCTGTGTAGATATACATGCAGCACTACCAAAAAGTATTCTCATGGGACTAGTTCAAATTATAAGCACGTAAAAGCAATTAATGAAGGGGTGTACAACTGAATTATGCACGGGGAAATAAGTGTAGCAGAATATTCCACCACTAGAGACCCTTGGGAAAAAGTTCATCAGCTGCAGTCATCAGAATACAAGCAGCCTGTGAATATTTAAGTTAGAGTATTACTCACTGTGTGAATTGTCACATGTTTGCAACTTTACAAATGTCTTATGTGGCTCCATTTTCCTTACTACTGTACCTGTGTGAATGACTGTATAGGTGTGTGAGTACATGTATGAGTACCTGTATGGGTGTGTTTGTGACCCTTATATTAACTTCATAATAAATATATTCATTACTTTCCGAGTATATTTCTTTAACATATTACAATACAATTTAAACCGAACAACAAACAAATGTATCATAACATATTTATCTATTTACCAACATAGAAACACGCTGAAACTTGAACTTTTGCAACAAAAAGTAGCACCAGAGGAAAAAAGAGATGATTCCTAGAAATGTAGAAGAGGAGATTGGTGAAGAGGTACAAGGGATGTATAGACATGTTACTGTGTATAAATGAGAGTGTAGCTGCATTTGTAGGATGTGCCAGAATTAAATTGATAAAGTAGGACCCCACCCATGTACTTGCAATGCTGTTGTCTATTTACTGTACCTCTGCAAATATTGGTACAAATGAGTACTTGCATTGTTGTGATCTTGAGCTTAAGTACATATTGTAAAATTTAGGAACAGTCACTTGGTTTCTAAGACTGAGTTGTGCAGAATATTCAAGGAATCACTTACATTACTTTCTCAGAAAAGCAAACTCTAATATTAAAGGGTTGTATGACATTACCACGACTTCCTTCACCATGCACGTCTTTACATTGTACATTTCACAACGCATACCACTACCACAGCATTTACATTCATTCACAATGCAAACACCTTCACCACGCATTCCACAACTATGCATACTTTTACCACGCTTGCTGCCTTTGAAAAATTCTATCACAGTGTAACACTGCCATCTACTGTTGAAAATGTATACATTAACTCTTAATAAATTTTTTTATTCCATTTGTCGTTTACACATTTGTTAGTAATTGAACATGTTATATTTTTGGGGAGAAACCCCCCAAGCCTCCTTTTTTAATTATTTTCAAATGTGTGGTTTTGTCGTGCGATGTAAAGACTTGCATTCCAACAGTCTTTACAATCTAAAAAATTTGTGGAAAATGTACTACGAAGTAATAACCTCAGAGTTAAGGCTGTTTCGCTTATTAACGGTATGATCCACTGAGTTGCTGAAAGGGCCTAAAGGTACAGTTTTGTATTTTCCTTTAGATGTGAAACACTATATTGAAACTGTGGGTGTGCGGACAGATTTGAAAGAACCCCTCGTTATTCTAGTAAATGTTGTTTCCACTAATAAAAAAACTAAATCTGGCAGGACTAGTGGATGTAAATATTGTGAATAAAGCCACATTATATCTAAAACACAATAATGTGTACTATAAATATATTGACATTCTCTAAAATGGAAGTTGCATGATGGAAGAAATTTTGCTGACAAGTGGACAGTTTGAAACTGTGGGTACAAGTAGATCTGAACAAAATATATCAGCATTACAATATCCATCTTTGCTGGGCACTAGAGGAATGTAGTGACTGCACCCTATCACAGGTGCCGCGTATTTTCTTCATCCTTATCACGGATGAAACACCAGGTGGATTTTGGGTCTCGATAAAGACAAAGCACACTCACTCCCCACCTCCTGTTTCTAACCTTTGGAATTGAACTCATGATAGACAACGGTATTGCGGTATATATTGCTTCGACGTCTGAAACTGGAAGGGGTGAATCTTGTTATGAATCCTGGTACCATTGCACAGACTACGGTATTTAACTATAGTTGTAACCTGGAATTGGACCATTTTCGGCAACTTGGAAAATAGCAACATTGCTGTTCAATACTCCCTCAGCGAGCCTGGTTGTTAGACTTGAATTAATAATTAGCACTGAAATTTGACTGTTGGGGATGACCTAACCTGGGCGACGAAACTTAGTGAAGACTACCATTCTTCTAGTACAAGTTTACCTCTTAATTGCTCTCTACCTAAGCCCTGACAAAGTTCCCGTGGCTCTGGGGGAACAAAACGCGTTGGCTGTGCCGTTTTTTCGCGAAAAGAATAAATAAAGAAAAGAACTTTCACACAAATCATTTGCACAACTGACTTTATTGGAGTGCACCTCCCTCTTCCCATGAACATTTTTGTTACAATATCCATCTACTAAATTCAAAAGGGATTATGAAGATGCCATCGAACTGTATCTGATATACAAGCTGAAAGAACTTTAATAAGTGTCTCAAACAAAGGTTCTTCAAGTTGCCTCTTCTCAGTCCAATTAGAAAAAAAAGAAAACGTTTAAAACTGTTAGAAACACCTTATACAACAGTACACCTTGCACTCCTCTGGGGTTAATTTATACTTACTGAACAGGACCTCCTTCCACTCCCTTGGTGTTAATCCATACTTACTAACAAGGCCCTTCTTCATAGTGGGATATCTAAACCACTTTTCCTTCTCTAGAGCCAGCATGTAGTCTGTTCCATCACCATGCATATAGCTTCAAAGTCATCTCTACAATTCTCCTAAGATATCTCTGTACAACTACAGCTACTTCCTATGCCCTCATGCCAGACATAACCTCTCTATATCAAATAACTACTTAAAGTCAGGCACCAAGTCTCTGAACATATGAACTTTTTCTTCTGCACTGGACACAATAGTGGTGATCACACCTTTTTTGCTGGACTCTAACAGCTATTGTGGAAGTGTAACTGGATATGTAAGTCCCTGCCGGACTGTGTGGCTGCATGCAAATTACATACTATTAAAATACATAAATACATGCAATAATCAAGCACCCACATCTAATTTGAGAAAATGGCTTCATAAAATACTATACTTTCAGTATACCAATTTCTCTTTCTGCTTTCCTGCTCACTATATTTTTAGTTAGGGTTTTCATCTAAGCTCCTTTCTATTTTCCCTAGAATAGTCTCTAGAAAATACATATTTTCTTTCAGCTTTTATACACTCACAATGTTTTATCTACATATACTTTTAGATACTACAACCTAATTACCATACCTGTAAAAGCTCTTTTCTATTCTTTCAGTTTTATTTCTACATCTGATAACATCTGTTTTCCTCCCAAACCTCTAATCAGAAATCCTACAAATCACCTCATCTCTAACTAGTAAAGCAGGTAAAATGGCAGCCTCTCACCTTGTGCTCGTACGTATGCTGCTGTACTTAACAAATCACAACATCCTTTCATCTTTCTTTTTGGACATTTTAGTGCCCATTAAATATGTTTTTGCCTCATTTTTTAAACACATAAAGGGTCAGGGTACCTTTACCCTGACCCCTTCCTCTGTTTTTCATGCTTCTTTTCAGCCCTGGGGACCTTTTCCAATGCATGACATGGCAGCCCCAACTTTTCCCTCAGGTTGTGGCCAGCCAATCAGGGCCCTGCTGAGGCGTGTGATGTTACGGATCCACTGCAAGTGGATCCGCGGAGGATCAATGTCCCTTGATGTACAAATTAGAATTTTGATTGATATCTCTAAAACTAGTGAATAAATGTACAGCAAATAACAAAAAGGCCTCTTTCTGAACCAAGAGCCAGCTTTCTACCAAATTTGGCGTAAATCCGTCAGTAGTTTGAGCTGTAGTTGTGCTCAAAGTCCCCATGGAAGCTAACATGAGGAAATCATGTTTTAGGACCCACTCCCATTTTTCTCGCCCCCACTTAATGGTTCACCCCAAAACTTCCAAGACAACAACTGAAGTGATTGTCAAATTAGTTTTAAAAATGTTGTGAAGATTCGACAAAACTTGCTAAAGTTATGGGCAAAACAAAAAAAGCTTTTAATATGGAACCTAGGTCCTAACTATGACTACCTACTGGCGATATATGTGAATCTAGTTCCTGATATACTGAGCCTCCTTCAACTCCACTTCTCCTTAGGCTCAAAGCAGGAGAAGGCACAAATCCAGTATGTTTCAAAGATTTTTTTTTTCCATATTCAACAAAAGTGATCCTTTTTTAACACCACCCATTTAAAATGGCATTGAACCTTTTTAGCGGTATATACCTCTGCAAGTATCCTGCCATACAGCCATTCCTGCAAAGACTCTGCCTTGTTGTTTTAATTGTTCTTGGTAAAGTATCCAATGTCAGAATCAAAATTCTTATTCTAAAAGAAACCAGAATATTCAAAATCACAATTTTCCAATAATTTTATACAAATGTAATTACTTTCCTTGGTAAACTACCCTATT
Source organism: Lissotriton vulgaris (assembly GCF_964263255.1). Lineage (NCBI taxonomy): Eukaryota > Metazoa > Chordata > Amphibia > Caudata > Salamandridae > Lissotriton > Lissotriton vulgaris. Next base: position 1,806,571,735 of record NC_141687.1, on the reverse strand, counting down.
GTGTGCCTTCCTATCTTTTTCAAATGTTTTTACAGATATAGGTCAAGAGACAAGAATGATTTTTTCTTCTTTAACAATTATTGTGCTAATTGTTCCGAAAGGTTATCAAATTCATACACTATATTTCAAAGAAATATGAAAAAATCATCACAGTAGATCAATACAGGAAGTTAAGATATATGAGATGTAAATAATATATCCCATGTATAAAAGTATTTTAGAGCGTGCAAAAAAGATGCAAAGAAGTGCTGACCAAATTGTGCAAAAACATTTATACCAAAGAAGTGTGCAAGAAAAATGCATGGGGGGCATTTTTGCTCAGCAGCAAAACTTCTAAAATAGATTTTTTTGAGTTTTAGTTCTTTGGCAGTTTAACTATTCTATCAAAATACGTCTTTTTAACAATGGTTCCTAAAATCAATACCAATACTATTAAAACAGGTAGTGCATACTCAGCAATCTTATTATATATTTATTTTTGTTTGTTTTTTTGTCTGCCAGCAATCTTAATATTGATAAATATATAAGAACAATTATTTAGAATATGATAACGTGATCAAGGCTTAACCGCCGAAACGCGTTGTTTGTTTGCCGCAATAAATCGTTTTTTGCAGAAGGAAGGTGTCCGAGTATCTTTTGATATAAGAAAAGATCGCTGAAATAATTGTTTGGAGTCTCGGTATCCAAGCTCGGACCGCCCGAAGACAGCTTGTCAACCCAACCAGGAATCGTGGAAAGAATATATATATATATATATCTATATCTATATATATCTATATCTATATTCACTGAAAAAACCATAGGTTTCACACCAGTTATAGTTAGCTGGAAATGTTACTGATATAAAACCATTGAAATTCCCACGTTATAGTTAGTCGGACTCACTATAACTTGCGCGTGCAATGCACTGCTGATGACATCACATATTACATCACTCATGACATGGTCAGTGACATCACTCATGACATCACTGATGACACCATCCTTGTGACACAGTGACAGACCTCCTCTCACTGTAAAGTAACCTTTGAAACACATATTGAAAAATAGAAACTAACATTTTCAAAAAAGTGCATATACCCATACCAGTTACAACAACCAATTCAGTAATTTCACCATCTATATACAAATTCACACATTCACCAACAGTTTTATGTATTCACTCATACATATACTCACTCATCATATATAGTGATACCCCTATTCATTCTGTTACACACCGACAGTCATCAAAAACTTACTCATACATATACTCACACATGCAAATAAACTAATAAACATCCATTTATTTGCATATACAACTATACACACATTAGCACATTACTTCTAAAGAAACTTACACATACTTACTCTCTTAAACAATCACTTATAGAAACACATACTTATTTAAACAGGAACTCTTTCAATCTCTCACTCTCACATATACTTACTTATATACATCAATGCTCATATATACAAGATTAAAACATATGTAGTTACTCATAAAGACACTAGTGAGAGAGGCATTCACTCTCTAACACACACATATACACAATCATCCACCCATACAGTCCTGCACATATGCTGTCTTCAAAACACATACAAACAGTGAGTCAGTCATTGATGCATCTATGTGCTAAGTAACAGCCCCACCAAACGATACAGACACTCATACTGATACTAAAAAACATCTAATAACCCATATACACACACATGTAGCTACTCACCAACCCATGCAGCCACTTATACACAAAGTAAAACACTAATACATATATTTAAATATTTAAACATTACTCGCTAATATATGTATTCACTAAGATACACTTAATAAGCCAGATAACCAATCAAGTTTTTTAAAAAAACATCCATTTAGACACTTATTTAAACATTTATTCTTCCATCGACCTTAACATATACATATATAAAATATATTTATTTTTCAGAAAGACACACATTCACTGGATGGTGTCATCAGTGATGTCATGAGTGATGTCACTGACCATGTCATGAGTGATGTAATATGTGATGTCATCAGCAGTGCATTGCACGCGCAAGTTATAGTGAGTCCGACTAACTATAACGTGGGAATTTCAATGGTTTTATATCAGTAACATTTCCAGCTAACTATAACTGGTGTAAAACCTATGGTTTTTTCAGTGAATTTAATAGGTTTTTTAAATGCTAATTCCTAACTATAACTGGTGTGAAACCTATGGTTTTTTCAGTGAATTTCATAGGTTTTTTAAATGCTAATTCCTTTCTATATCGAGTTTCTAACCATTTTTTTTTTACAATTTGCTGTTTTTTTGTAAGTATTCATTTTTTTTATATAATTTTTTTTTTTGTGCTCTGGGTGCGCGCTCAGGGAAGCTTTCAGCTAAGCTCTCCGGTAAGCTTTCCGGTGAGCTCTCGTGAAAGCGCACCCAGAGCGCTACTGTCGTTCGTGAAAAAAAATATGAATGAAAAGTTAATAATAATGCAAAACATTTCGTACCATACAAATAAAATCCGTTTTTTTTTATAAGGGAAATGATTATGCATTTCTGTAAAAGTTTGATGACGTCACTTCGGCGCGCAACGTAAGTGCCCTCGGAAGCGCCTACGTTCGCGCCGCATAAAAGCACCCAGAAGCGCCTCCGATCGCGCCACGTTTGCGCCCCGGAAGCGCCTACGATCGCGCTGCGTAAACGCACCCGGAAGTGCTCCGGAGCGCGCAGCGTAAACGCGTCGGGTCATGTGACCCTAAAATAACACTTTTCATTGGTTGCTAACAGTTTTTTTTTACAATGAATGAAATCCCCACCCATTTCCTTCACTTCTTCTTTCACTTTTGTGACTGAAAGACCTGTTTTTTGTACCTGGATCTTTTGTGATTTACCATGGCTGCCAGAGAATCCAGCAGTGAGGATGAACCTGAGTTCATCAATGAAGAGCCTCCTACCCCAAAGGTGAAGGAACATTTCATATGGAAATTTTTTAAGATTCCAGCTGACCAGAAGAAGGTGAATGCACCAAAAGTGGAGTGCAGGATCTGCAAACAGGTCCTGTCACGGGGTGACCCCAAACAAAAGTACTCTTTTGGGAACTTTACGATGATCCGACATGTGGAGAGGAGGCACCCCCAGAATTTTGCCTGGGAAAGTGTCAGGGCTCTGACACAAGAGGTTCCCAGAGATGGGGCCTCTACATCAACCGGAGTAGCAACTTCTTCTGGGAGAGAGCAATCGCAGGAGCAGGTGCCAAACATACAACCTGCTTTTAACCATGGTGTCCTCAGATGCAGATACTGCAATCAACTCCTCACCTATGGGGAGCAAAGTGTCCAGCTCATGGTTCGAGCATTGGAGAACCATCGCTGCCCTTCCCACCCCTAATTTTTTTGTTTTCTTTTTGCTCCTGTTGAGCAGTTTCCATTCCCTGTTTTTGTTCCTGTTCAGTTAAAAGAAGAAAACCAAAAGTTCTTTTCAGAACTACCTCCAATTCTCATCAAAGAGCTATATTCTTAAAAAAATGAAGAATAAGTGAAATATAGTGCATTGATAATTCAAAGGAGAATGAGTAAGAAAGAACAGAAAGGTATGAGAGGAAAAAAGAAGTGAAGTAGGAGGAATGAAAGAAGGTGAGTGTTAGAAAAGAAAGTTATGAGAAGAAGAGTGAATATGGGGAATGTTGATATTCAATGAAAATGTTGAAAAAGAACAGGAGTGTTGAAGGATAAGAAAAGATGCATTGCTGGAGTTGAAGGTAGAAGGCTTCATTTATGAAGCCATGCGTCACTTTAACGCCACCAAAGCATCACTTTTTGTGACACAACATTCCAATAAAAAATGCACCTTATTTATTCATATTTACAAAGTGGCGTTTCTTGGTAAATACATCACTTTGTAAACCCCTGTGCCACATTATTCCTACGTCAGGTGTAATGTATGCAAAAGGGACGTATTGATGCAAGAAAGGGTCGTAGAGGTGACACAGTGAATAAACTGGAGGCCTCATTTCTGAAAAGTGACGCATCGCTACGTGAAAACAGCGATGCGTCACTTTTCTGTGCGCACTCCTTATGACATTCCAGATATGTCATATTTAATATATGACTAATCAATTCGCAAGGAGTTACAGATATGTCAGTATTTCTGACGTATCTATAAACACAAAAGTAACGCATTGCTGGAGTGCGTCACAAAAGTGACGCAACTCCAGTAATGTGTCCTTTCACATGGAAAAAGCACCATGTGAAAGGTCTGCTGTGAAGCAGGCGCAAGATTTTGACGCAACAGCATCCTAAAAGTGACGCACTGAAATCTCAAAGATTTCACTGCGTCGCTATTACAAAGCTTTTTGCGGGGGAACTCCCCCTCTGCATGCATTATACCTGACGCAGATATAATGTGGCGCAGGATTTTAAAAAGTGACCCATCTACCTAGATGCGTCACTTTTTAAATATAGCGCATCGAGGCGCATTTTTTTACACCACTGGTACAATGCGTCACTTTTCTGTGCGCACTCCTTATGACATTCCAGATATGTCATATTTGATGTATGAGGAATCATGTCGCAAGGAGTTACAGATATGTCAGTATTTCTGACGTATCTGTAAACACTAAAGTAACGCATTGCTGGAGTGCGTCACAAAAGTGACGCAACTCCAGTAATGTGTCCTTTTAAGAAAAGATGCATTGCTGGAGTTGAAGGTAGAAGGCTTCATTTATGAAGCCATGCGTCACTTTAACGCCACCAAAGCATCACTTTTTGTGACACAACATTCCAATAAAAAATACACCTTATTTATTCATATTTACAAAGTGGCGTTTCTTGGTAAATACATCACTTTGTAAACCCCTGTGCCACATTATTCCTACGTCAGGTGTAATGTATGCAAAAGGGACGTATTGACGCAAGAAAGGGTCGTAGAGGTGACACAGTGAATAAACTGGAAGCCTCATTTCTGAAAAGTGAAGCTTCGCTACGTGAAAACAGCGATGCATCACTTTTCTGGACGCACTCCTTATGACATTCCAGATATGTCATATTTAATATATGACTAATCAATTCGCAAGGAGTTACAGATATGTCAGTATTTCTGACGTATCTGTAAACACAAAAGTAACGCATTGCTGGAGTGCGTCACAAAAGTGACGCAACTCCAGTAATGTGTCCTTTCACATGGAAAAAGCACCATGTGAAAGGTCTGCTGTGAAGCAGGCGCAAGATTTTGACGCAACAGCATCCTAAAAGTGACGCAGTGAAATCTCAAAGACTTCACTGCGTCGCTATTACAAAGCTTTTTGCGGGGAACACCCCCTCTTCATGCATTATACCTGACGCAGATATAATGTGGCGCTTGATTTTAAAAAGTGACCCATCTACCTAGATGCGTCACTTTTTAAATATAGCGCAACGAGGCGCATTTTTTTACACCACTGGTGCGATGCGTCACTTTTCTGTGTGCACTCCTTATGACATTCCAAGTAACGCATTGCTGGAGTGCGTCACAAAAGTGACGCAACTCCAGTAATGTGTCCTTTCACATGGAAAAAGCACCATGTGAAAGGTCTGCTGTAAAGCAGGCGCAAGATTTTGATGCAACAGCATCCTAAAAGTGACGCAGTGAAATCTCAAAGATTTCACTGCGTCGTTATTACCAAGCTTTTTGCGGGGGAACACCCCCTCTGCATGCATTATACCTGACGCTATTTTTAAAAAGTGACGCATCTAGGTACATGGGTCACTTTTTAAAACTCTGCGCCACATTATATCTGCGTCAGGTATAATGTATGCAGAGGGGACATTCCCCCGCAAAAAGCTTGGTAATAACGACGTACTGAAATCTATGAGATTTCTCTGCGTCACTTTTAGGATGCTGTTGCGTCAAAATCTTGCGCCTGCCTCGCGTCACTTTTATGTTTACAGATATGTCAGAAATACTGACGTATCTGTAACGCCTTGCAACATGATTCGTCATACATTAAATATGACACATCTGGAATGTCATAAGGAGTGCGCACAGAAAAGTGACGCATCGCACCAGCAGTGTAAAAAAATGTGCCTCGTTGCACTATATTTAAAAAGTGACGCATCTAGATAGATGCGTCACTTTTTAAATATAGCGTAACAATGCGCATTTTTTTACACCGCTGGTGCGTCACAAAAATTGACGCACAGGCGGCGCAAAACTGGCAGCGCAAGGCCTTCATAAATATGGTCCTAGATTTTCCCCGTGCTTCGCTTTCCGGTGCGCGTACCATGCGCTTACCCCGCGCAAAACGAAAAAAAAAATAAAAAATGTAATGCCCCGCAGGACCCTATTTTAGCCCCCACATCAAACCTAGGGGGTCAGAGAGGGTCTACTCTTCCCCCTTATGGTCATTTGCCCCTTTTTTTTTCAAACCCCTTGTGTCTCGATTTTACCGAGACACAAGATGGCGGCCGCTCCAGACTGTTTAGAATGTTTACAGACACCCAAGAGCCAATCAGCTTTCTGCGCACAAGTCGCGTGTCGCGCCAGGAGCGCACTCGGGTGCGCACACCGGAGAGCGCCTACAGATATATATATTTTTTTGAACCTAAATTACTCAAAATCCACTGGAGCACATATCTTGAGACATAGCAAAGGCACATCGGGCTACCAGTCCCTACAATTTTGCCAAGTTTGATGGAAATCCATTCAGCCGTTCGAGCTAAAAGTGAAATCGACCGCCCTATGGAAAGTAACATGGGGAAAACGCGTTTTGGGACCCCCCTTTTATCTCGGCCCCCGCTTGACGTATCCCCCCCAAACTTTCAAGGAAGAACCGGAGCTCGACGAGGCCATTTTCAGGAAATTTTCAGGCAGATTCGTCAACCGGTGCCAAAGTTATTCCAAATAGAATTTTGAGATTTAACATTGAAAAAAATCCTAACTATAACTACCTACTGGCGACCGCCAGTAGGTAATATATATATATATATATATATATATATCCATATATATCTATATCTATCTATATCTATATATATATATATATATATATACATATCTATATTTATATATATATATATATATATATATATATATATATATATATATATATATATATATATATATATATATATATATATATATATATATATACGTATATATATATCATATGTTGCATAATTATTACTTGATTTTGCAACACATTCACTGAGTCACGCTGGCAGGTGTGCTCACCCTGCAGCATGTTTTTGGGGCAGTGCATCTGTAGCATGTTATATTATCAACTTATAATTCCAACGGCCCTGTTCTTCTCCAACTCCCTCTTTATTTTCTCCTACCCAAGTCCAAATTTAAGCTTACAGGCTCAGGCTGATAGACTCTAGAAGACGAGACACACTTGCTGGATAACAAATATCCCATCCACCATATTACCGTACACCGTGCATAGAATATAAATGATACACTGTAATACAGCGAACAGTGTACAGTGCCTTAAAACCCTCCCAGCGCCTTGAGACCCTCGCAGGTATGAAGTGCGCTTTACAAATCATTGATTGTTTGATTGATTGAGGTATAAATTTTATTTGTCCATAGAATATTCCTTCTGCCAAACTCCAAATCAGTCCCTTAGTCCTATAGTACACCGGGGCCCCGAACACACATTATTATCAAGAAATACCTTCACTTGGCAGTGGGGAAAATTAGTCAACAGGGAGGTAAGTTATAGGGATTGGGCTAGGTAGAGGTTTAGCTATGGAATGGTTGGGTGTCACTAATCATGTACTATTGTTTTGCTGAGTCACCTTGATTGATGGGAGAAAACAAATTGAAATTGTCAATCCATAATGGAAGCTATGCAATAGAATTGCACTTGGCCAGAGAAATGTGGCAAAGACTTCACATGCAGAGATAGAATGTACTTCTTTTGGTAGGCAGAGACAGAAAACCTGAATGAAGTGATTTACTTGTCTTTGGTTTGTGCATTCTAGACTTTCGTCGTGCCGCTCTGCCACAGCAGACAAATGTAATTTCACCACCTGCACTGCAGCACCAAATGAAGCCATACTGCAGTTTTAGGTGGCAAGATGCAGAGAAAGGCCTGAACTCTGGAGGTTATGGGCGCTTACCAAATACACTATGGTCAATAAAAAAGCAAGATAAATTACCACTTGTCCCTGCCACCACAGGGTCTTCCTCCCCTCCATTGACTGGCTGGGCCTTCTTTGACATCGGTGTGCCTGCGGTGGCACTGCTGAAGGTCTGTGCGTGTAGAGAAAAACATAATTCCATCATTTTAGATAACAGATTTCCACCTAAGTATTTATTTTGGAAAGGTACAACAGCAATTGCTCACTACCGTTAAGTTAGTTATCTATCAGTAACTTCTTTTATCAAAAGTAATCACTTTGGGACATTTGCGTTACTTTGTTTGTTGCTTGACATCATTTTAAAAAACAGGTAGTCATTGAGTCAATCAAAATGTTTTTCTCCTAATGGAGGGATAATAAAGGAAGGAAATATGTTTAAGGGGTATATAGGAATGCATGGAGATATGGTATTGGTTGTGGTATCTCATTCCTGCCATGTTGCACTGTCATAGAAACTGCTAACATAAGAAAACTTTAAGGGTCCATGACCATGATGACCAGCTTATTTCTGCCCCTGTCTTTTTTGACTGTTTGATTAAGAAAACCACCAACATGTTTGGTGACTTTAGTACTTGGGCTTGGTAGTGATCCTCCCTTACAGTACCAAAAATCTTTTCACGTCTTAGTGCCCAACAAGACTTATCAAAGGGGGGTGAGAAGAAGCATAGTAAACAGGGAGCAGAAGAATTCTACAGACAGAAGTCAGCTGTGGAAATAGGAAATATAGAAAACACAAACAAATGCAGGGATGACAACCAAACAACATCTAATCAGAGTTGAAAAGAAGTATGAAGGAAGTATGCCCAGGGGCATAATTTTAGTAGTGGGAAATAGAAAGTAAGAAATAATAAGCCTGACCTACAGGGGGTAGCAGAACCATCTTCCGCAGCAACGGCGAAGGTGATGGTAGTGGTGGTCATTATCAGGATAACATCCGCCGTGGAGCTTGTGATGGCAGCAGCCGGCCAAGGTGCCCTATTGCCCATGTGTGCTTACTGTACATATGAACATTTTGAGAGGCACAATATTGTACTTTTTAAAACAGATAGCCTATTCCTTGCTTCATAATTATAAACTTCAAACAACATTTTGAACTGTTCATGCATTTCAAAATAAGATTGTTATTTCTCCACTCCCTTTTGATGAGTCACGTTGGTCCCCCTTTACGTACTGCTCATCAAGGAGATTGAGACTAAGAACGAAATAAAGGCACAGAGAACATCGGTTATTCAACACTCCTGATATACTAACATTGTAAGAGTAACTGACATGAAGAGTTGACAATCATGCCTTAACCCCTCCCCTGCTGATGAGGGAACCGCTCCGTCATCAGCTACGGTTGGGCTGTGCTGATGACGGAGCGGTTCCGTCATGGCCCGGCCACCGCCCCTGCGCGGCGCTGATTTTGCGCCTGCGCGGCCGTTCTATTGAGCAGGGCGGGTCATGACGGAACCGCTCCGTCACCAGCACAGCTCAACCGCGGCTGGTGACGAAGCGGTTCTGTCACCAGCATGCGGCCGTCGCGCGGCCGCCCCGCCCTGCCCCGTTAGCGCTGCGGCGAAATAGCCGCCGCAGCGAAAGGGTTAAATCAGCCCAGGGCACAACAGCCTAGCTCACACTGGAACAGAATCCTGGCAGTATCATTCACTCAACTTCTACTCCCTTCCTACGTTCCTAACTCTTTGCGGCCTCTACATCGGGCTGGCACCATGCACCAATAATCTATCAAGGGTTTGTGCTTACCTTGCCTATAAGGATTGCTAATGTGCAGATAGGTGTCTCTTCCTGCACAAAACAATCCAGGGTGCCGTGTAACATGGCACCCTTGCACAATCATGGCACAAGGGTGCCTGCACTGGCACGCTAGGCAGCACTCGCTGTGCAAGCACAGGAAGAGAGTTGGAATTAAATATCCTAATAAGTAAATTTTCCATTCCTGCCTGCTCCCTTTGACGCAGCGAGCAAGTTGTCTTGCTGCCCTGAGCGAAATTCTGATAACTCTGGGCCCTTGCCACTGATGGACTCAGCAAAGTGTCTTTATAAACCATGGTGTATTATTAATACATCATGCCCACAATCCTTTTGGAACAAAAACAGTGGACGCAAATGCAAACACTCCCTGATACTACATTTTTTTTTAGGTGTGTGGCACACACTTACATCTAAAAATCTCTTCCTTGAACATGGCACTACGCTCATAAATAAAATGTTCTTTTAGCACTAGAGAGCACTTGTGGCCACTGTCCACATTCATTGCTGCAAAGATATATATATATATATATATCCAAAACTCGCAGTCCCAAAATTAGAGAGAGCCAGTGGAGACCAAATTGATTTGCAGCAGATCTTTATTCGAAAATCAGCCTGTGAGCAAAGAAACTTCACACGGGCACAAATAACGCCAATGTTGTCAGCCAGCCAGGACGCGTTTCAAGTATTACCTCTTCATCAGCGGCTGGTTGAAAAGGACAAGGCGAAAGGCGTGTTTGCAGGCATTGTACTCAGTTTTAAACATCTCCCGCCCTGTTGGGCGTAGCACTCGGCATTGTGGGAGACGTAGTCAATGCACCTCACAACCCCCGTGGGTCCGCCTGACCCTCTTGTCGAATTATCTTTTCCAATTTTGGCACCTCATGTATAATTCCTTGCCACCACTTTATTGCTGAAATTCCCGCTGTGAGCACGATCCTTACTGAATGGGAGCGTGCTCAATCTCCTCCGCTTGCTGGCAGCATCCCTTGACACTGCCTTACTCTTATATTCTTGTTAGTAACCACCCTTTCTTTTAAACAATGTATTTTAAATTGTGAGTTTTAATTAACTGTGCAATAAACTTTACTTACTTACTTACTTACTGGGATGGGAAGGGGAAACATGAGGCAGGTCAGAAAAATAAAAGTAAAAACAAAGCACAAAAAAGTCTCAAAAACACAGAACAAAAGGTAAAATAAACATGGAGAAAGTGAGACAGTAACACAAACAAGTAAACAAAAGTGGGGATTGGAAACTGGGAGATCTGATGGGTGTGGATTTGGTTGGATTAATTTAATAGTGGCGCAGGCATCTAGCCGGGAGAAACAGGAGCAGTCAAAACAAAGTGGCTACGCCCTTGCAAACTGCATGGTGCCGTTTGTGCTGATATTTCTTCAGGGAACGTGCTACTGGCGCGGAAAAAGCAACCTGAACAGCAAGAGAACAGTTTCTGCCTGTTCCGCAAGTTCCGCCCAGGCCTACGGACAAGCATTCTGTTTATAACTTAACAGAAGCTCACACCCATCTCATCTAATAATCCAATGTCTTACTAAGGGACTGTACGCACAGGCCTATCAGAAGTTGGGGCAGTGTTTTGGGTTCATGCCCGTACTGCTCCTCGTAGCTCCTGATTATCCTCTGTGATGCACCTATGTGCTCCCTGAAAACCACCTTTCAGTAGATATACTGTGCTGGGGCTCCCCAGCACAGTATATCTATGCTAAATAAAATGGATTGTGCCTGTGTGAGTGGATCATGGCTGAACTATGTCCCTGTCATGAGTAACCTAGACATGCAACTACAAAGTGCTGTGTTTTTAAACAACCCTCTGTAGATGGATTTTCACTCAGGCCCATCCCACCTCCGGCTTCACATTGTGGACCGAGGCTCCGTGAATTATGTAGTTGTAGTATTCACTGTTCTGTGCCTTCCTGGCACCTGTAGTTAGAACCCTTGTGTTCCTATGTTCTATGGCTTTGTAGTAGAATGTTGCCTTCTGGCAGTTGATAGCTTTGCCTGCTGCCTGTCGCTGTGCTTCTCCTAAGCTGAATAAACCTAACCTACAAGCTAACTTATTGTCCAGTCTACTTCAATACTACAAAAATGTTGGCGACGATGCTGCTTAGGAGAAGGTAAAAGTAGTTCCTCGCAAAATTGCATGGCTATGCCCTGAAGCCCCTGTACTGGAGCTTCCACGGGTAGAAACTATACTCTAAGGTAAATAACTTGGACTAGGACCCAGGTTCCAAGTAGGTCAAAAAAGGGTGAACTATTTAAAGCACCCTGAAACGACCTATTTTTTCTAGTTGAAACAAAGGTCCTGTCCACACGTATAGGATAATGGGTTCTTATGTAAAAACCAAGCAGTTAGGTACAGTTCATAGGAAGAGCGTAATAAAAGTCGAAATCCAGCAGTGCGTGAAGAGTGATTTATAGTTCAGTCTTGATCAGTACATTCTAAAAAAAAAGCAAGCCGACACGTGTTTCGTCACATCGTGTGAAGATATCACTCTTCAGGGCTTAAGTTCTCTCTGTTGAGAAGTAGGTACGCAGGTCCGGCGGGAAATAAGGAACCGGCTGCGGTTTGAGGTTAGTGCAGGTAACATAGAAAACGGGTCTTGCTGGTCTGTAATGCCGAATGGGAGGCCTGAGGATGGGTGCGTCCAAGGCCCATGATCTGAGAATCGTGTCTTGTGCAGATCTGTGGCGGAGGAGGTCTCTCGGAACCGGGGTGTCCAACACCCTCTGGATTTCAACTTTTATTACGCTCTTCCTATGAACTGTACCTAACTGCTTAGTTTTTACATACGAACTCATTATCCTATACGTGTGCACAGGACCTTTGTTTCTATTGTTGGGGTAGAGGACTTGTGCCCTTGCCTATACTGGGGCTGTTTTGTCTGGGTTTGTTCCCCTGACCTACTTGCACCGCTATACCTTTGTTTATATGAACCTGACCTATAATTGCACATGCTAGAGCGCCAATTCTTCCTGTCCTCCACTCAAACCCAATTTCTTCTGACTACTTTTTCTAGTTATTCATTCGAAAATGAGGCATGTTAGACCTGTATGCAACAGACCAATTTCCACTAGATTTATCTTTTTTTGGCACTTTCATCTCCTTAAGTGCGTGAGACCTCACTTACCAGATCCTTCTTACAGAACAAGGGTCAAGGGATGAAATGGCGACCTTCCCCACATGCCACGCCAGCGTCCTTCAGAATCTCTGGATGGACAATAGGGAGACACCAGGTAAGGCACCAAAAATATGCTTGCTCGGAAGACTGATACAAGGAAAAACGGGGCGACCTAAGGAGAGAGACAAAACACAAGAATTCATCATTTCAAAACCAAGCCTTCCTCGTCCACGTAATGATTCACTTCTTCTCTTCCTGCTATAAACATAACATATGTTTGTGGGATCCTAAAACAAAGATGTTCACACAGTACAATTATTAAAATGGCTGCTGCCAAACAAGAGTCTCCTACATGTGCAAGTAACCTCGGGTGGCGATTGCTGGACAAATAGATCTTTTCTGGTAGAGGGCCTGTTCTCCAGCCCCGATCCTCTATCGCCAATCTTCCCTTTTCTCCATTATAAATGTAATCCCTGTTTTACTGTTTAACCCAGCCGTGCCCGACATTGGTCCAAGAGGGCCATATTTCTATCAGACATTCAGAATATTCAGCGAAAGTAAATGTGTACGCAACACTTGTAAATGAAACTCGTTAACACGGCGAGTGGGTACCACCAAGGACAGCTGCATTTGCCGTTTCTATTTCTTCAACTTCCAGCGTGTATTTATTGTCCTTTACTGGTACCTTCCCCTGTGCATGAGTTAATGCACTTCGTAGTATTGATATCACAGATATGGTGTATAGTGTGCAAACCTGGTAAACGAGTTGAAAAATGAATGCGGGGAATTGTTGGGACATTCACTTTCATTGCTGGTGCCAAAGCAGTGAACTTGAGTATCGAGTTTATCAATCACAGACAAGGAAATGTGGTGTCGGTCATGATTCACACAGTACTCCAGGCAGTTAGAAGACGCTGAGCCACATTCCCCTCGACAAAGACCAATGCCTAAAATAATAGGCCGGAGACTTCTAAGCAGAGTATTCAAAAAATGGCTTTGTAGCTCCAGTAGGTGACATGTTAGTCAGAAACGCCCTCAGCTTTCTAGAAAGAACAGCAGGAAGAAGAGCATTAACTCCCCATGAGTGCAGGCAGGAGCGAACCTAGTGGAACTGACATTCACTGCCAAGGCCAACGGGCTGGACTGACATGTGAGCGCCGAAGACAAGCAGCTGATCGCAGTTATGGGGGACACCAGGAGAAAAGCACCCCTTGCCATGAGGGTTATTTTACTCGGGTTGTTTCTGAGCAAGGTAAGGGCTTAATGTTTACATTAAAAAAGTTTCTGTTCTGTATAGAAGTGTGGCTAGGTAGATATGAGTGCATCTGTCCCTGTGGGCAGGAAAAGCTTGCATTTCTGTCCATCAAACATTAAAACGCACTCCAAGGACTCATTCGGTGTTCGCGATGCATACCCCATGCATCAATGTGTAGGTGTATACCCCATATATTCATGCCTAGGTGTATACCTCATATAGGTGTATACCCCATACATTCATGTGTAAGTGCATGCCCCATACATTCATGCATAGGTGTTTACCCCATATAGGTGTATACCCCATACATTCATGTGTAAGTGCATGCCCCATACATTCATGCATAGGTGTTTACCCCATATAGTGAATCCCCTATACATTCAGACGTAGGTGTTGGATTCAGCTGCAAAGTTCAGTCAGGCCCACGTAGTCAGACCAGGTCAATGCGTGTTGCAATTCGAAAATAAAAGATCAGTCCGTTATCCATGTTTGTTTAATAAGGTTATGTTTATTCATGAATAATAATCCCCAGTACTTTGGATTGTTCGATAAAGAGGTTGTCAATAAAAATGAAGTATAATATATAGTCATATGTTCCAAGTGGAACTAGAAAAATGAAGGAATAAGAATGATCAGATACATATATTGAAAAAGGGGAACAAGGGCAGAACAATCTTTCTGAGAGTCAGAAGCTCCCGCTCTTCCGACTGTAGCAGCTTCTTCAAAACATTATTATGGAAAAGAAGGAGAATCTCAATGAGCCTGTAGAAAATATTGAGAAATACCGTCTTGGTAACTCCTACCTACTGCATGGAATGTTTGTCCTGGAGGGTGCCACAAGCCACTGGATGAGTCAAGAGTCTTTAGAAACTATGCGTTTCAACATCTTCTGTGGCTCTATGTACAACTGGCATAAAATGGCATCTATTATTATGCTACACCATAAAATGTGGATTGCAAATACTGTACAGAATACTGAATGTCTCACTGCTTTTGTCCCTAGTGGCATCCGCCGGAAATGACCTTGCATGTAGGGGATCTGATCCCAGTTACTGGCTGGCACCTTCGGGCTAACACAAGTCCAAGGGTGCAGTGTCCATTGAAGAGTTTTGCCCAAAACATATTCCAGGGTGCCCCCCTGAATCCACCCCCGCTTTCCAGACTCCTTTTTTGATTGGCCAGTGTCAACACAAGTGCTGTGTCCATGCTCACGTCGGGGCAAAAACCGGTCAGTGCTGCATCCATTGACTAGTGGCACTGCAGATATGACGTTCCAGGCAGTGGTGGTGGGGGGGGGGGGGGGGGGGGGGGCGGGGGGAGAATTGGGTCTACAGTCGGACTTTAACATAGTGTCTGGTCTAAGCCCAGGCAAAATGTAAATCACGGGGTGAAATTGGTGCTCAAGACAGAGAACACATATAAACGGGAAAGAAGGATGAAAAGAAAGACAGAAACACGTGTACAGGGGGAGAAAGCAGAGGCCAGCGAGAGTGAGATAAAGGGACAGCAGCGTCTGGAAGTGGATGAAACACCACCCGGCCTAGGTATTTGGCGCGCCGATTTTGCACGACGTTCGGCACTCCTTCTTTTACAAATGAAAGCTATGCAAACAGCTCTAAGCTTACATTTTCTTTCTCATGACAGCTTTCTATGTGCATATTTGAAACCCATTATATACATGAAAAACTGCTTCTTTGCAATGGGTTAATAATGCCCTTTCGAATGCGTCATGCAAGTATGTGCTCGTCGGGAAATTCCACTGCTTTACTTTGACTTCTGATGAGCTTTCCTGTAAATTGCATAATGTGTTGTAGTCATTCAAATCATATGGAGGGATGACCCCCCCCCCTTTGCAAATTAAACAGAACAGGAAGATTCTATTGGTTCTCACATCCACAGGTTAACATGTTTAAGCTGGTCATTCTCAGCCCAAAGATCCTCCAGCTTTCACTAGGACCATACAGATACCCCACGTTTTGAAATGATCGTTGTAATGTAATGTAATGTAAATGCAATTTATAGAGCGCAGCTCACCCCCCGGGGCATCTTGACGCTATAGAAATCCGACTAGGGCCGTGCCAATGTCTACAGCCGGTTGAGGGATTGCGCAAGGTGCCTTCTAATCCTGTGTGAAGATCCAGGTTTTTAAGGCTTTTCTAAAACTGAGAAGGGAGAGGGCTGTTTTCAGAGTTAGTGGCAGACTGTTCCAGAGCATCGCAGTAGCCCTGAACCCCTCTCCCCCCCCACCCCCCAAGTGGCCTTCCTAAATGTGGGGACCATCAGGTTCCTGGCAGAGCCTGAGCGAAGCATCCTTGCTGGTACTTACCATTTAAATGTCGTCTTAAAATGGTCTGGCCTGAGTCTGTGTAGGGATTTGAATGCCAGAAAGAGGGCTTTAAACTTACAGCATTGTATGACTGGCAGCCACTTTAGTTTCCAAATGATGGCACCTCTGGCTGATTCCTATTTGGGACTCTTGAAGAAAAAACGAGCAGCAGCGATTTGCAAAGTCCAGAGTGTTTGTCTTCAAAAGACCCAATGCAAGAGTAAGGTAGAAACTGTTACAGTAGTCAATCCTTGTAAGGACTAGTGCCATGGTTACTGTTTTCAGAAGTTCCGGAGGCAAGCATTTTTCGATCTTTTTTATAAGCCTTAAAGAGAAAAAAGAGGCAGATGAAATTTTTTTTAACTTGGTCCATGAATTTCAATTCACTGTCTACCGAAAATCCTAAGTTTTTTACTTTACATGAAGGTGTAGGCAGTGAGTCCAACTTTGGAGGCCATCAGTCCGGTGTCCAAAGAGAGTGTTTATTGCCAAAATGTATAACCTCAGTTTTTGAGGCATTCAATTTCAGGCAGCTGCAATACATCCAGTTGCTCACCTTTCTCTTTAATAAGCTGAACGCTTCACCCGGGTTGTTTTCACAATTTGCTAATGACACCACAATTTGGGTGTCGTCAGCTTAAGACGCTAAGGTAAAACCAGAGTCTTTGATAATTGACGCAAGTGGCGTAACATAGAGCCCTGGGGAACTCCACAGGGCAAGGAAAAAGGCATAGAGACAAATTTTCGCATTGCATTATTATGTTATCTATTTGCCATAAATGATTTTAGGAGATTCATTGCTGTGCCCTGTATCCCCAGGCCTCACACACGGTCAGCCAGGATCTCATGGCTGACTCTGTCAAAGGTAGCGGAGAGATCCAGCAAGATCAGTGCCGCCATCCCCCCTCTGTCAAGTACTTCTAGTATATCTTCAGTCGCTACCACCAGGGCAGACTCTGTGCTATCATTTTTTCTAAAACCATGTAGCCTGTCGTCCAGCAGAGAGTTTACCTCTATATATTCTGAGATCTGTTTATTCATAACTTTCTCTGCCAGCTTGGCGATGAAAGGGAGTCTTTTAATAAGTCGCTAGATATTGGGGTCCAGGGCATTCAAATTGTCTTTTTTAGTAGGGGGAAAATCGAGGCAAGTTTCCACTGGGAGTGGAAGATCCCTCCGATGAACTTGTTACTAAGGATTTGTCCCAGGTATTGTGCCACTTAAACGGGTATCATGTGCATTCTACTAGGGGGACAGGGATTGTGTGGAGCACCAGGTTTAATTAGAGGAATTAACTCTGTGAGTTGTGCCACTACGGGGGCCTTGTAAGTGGAGAAGCTGATTGTACCCAGCGGGTCAGTAGTAGCATGCCCATCCTGATGTCTTCATTTTTTGCAATGAATTTATTGTAAACATTAACAACTTTTTCTTGAAAGAAGTTTGCCAGTGTGTCACAAAAGGTTACATTTATGCATGATTTGGACTCGTTGGTGTTACCAGTTTTTTTTAATACTGAGTTATGTTTGTATCACA
Source organism: Lissotriton vulgaris (assembly GCF_964263255.1). Classification (NCBI taxonomy): domain Eukaryota; kingdom Metazoa; phylum Chordata; class Amphibia; order Caudata; family Salamandridae; genus Lissotriton; species Lissotriton vulgaris. Next base: position 1,806,553,646 of record NC_141687.1, on the reverse strand, counting down.
GGCTGCTTTTATATGCTCAGAGTAGTATGTGGTCTTTGCTGCTAAGATAATCACGTTATGCTTGGCTAATTTAAATTTATAGATATTTTTATCCTTCACCTCATACAGTTTTCCTCCATTTTTGTTCTGGTCTATGACAGTCTTGCCTTGATAGCCTAAAGTTTCCATTGTACCAGGGCTGGGATATTTTTATACTGTGGTTTTATGAATGATTAGTGCTACTATATCCAATTCAGAGTTTAGCCAGCATGTAAAATCCTCAACACTTTGCTCCGGGTTATGCCCTGGTAACCATGGATCGGGGTAATAGCGTCTCCCAGTTCAGCTGGCCGTATTTTATGCTAGACTCTGCCCAGAGATTTCTGTACCTCGCATCAACAAGACCACCATGGGAGGCAGATCCTTTTCATACCTGGCTGCTAAAACATGGAACTCACTCCCCGCTTACCTTCGCCTCACCCAGAACCACCTAGCGTTCAGAAAACAGCTTAAAACGTGGATATTTGACAAATAATCCTCCTCCCCTTCCTAAGCGCCTTGAAACCCTCTGGGTATGTAGTGCGCTATACAAATTTTATGACTTGACTTGACTTGACATGATGGTTTTCTCGATCTTTAACTGCCACTTAACCGTCCAATGGTCAGACCAAATCAGTGGAAAGATGAAAGTATGGTGGTGGCCGCGTAATTGTAGAAAATTCCATCTAACATGTGTCCAGCCCTGTGTGTTGGACCTTTGGTAATTAGAAATAGTCCAAACGCATTCATTGCTTCAATTCGTTTTTGTGAATCTGTGTCAGTTTCCTTTTTCAGGTGATTTCGAAATTTCCCAACACTCTCATTAGTTATTGAAGATTCTAATAGCATACTGAGCTTGTCAGCAAAGCCACACCTTGGTCCTAGAGGACGATATGCTAACAATACCTGTCAACCTAGTTGCGGGTTAGTCCTGTGCACGCTCTTTCTACACAAGCATTCAACTACATCACCAATATTTCCCGGCTTGTTACATCATCAAGAGGCCTGGGTATTACCAGGTGCCCAAGTTTCGGAACAGGGTTAGAATAGCTCCATTAGGATGTTATGGATAGGAGTTGTCTGCATCACACATGCTCCTAGGCTTCGGCCAGCGGGACCACCTACTTAGAGTCCCTCTTAATGATAAATAGACTGGTAAACAAATAATGCATTAACCCTTAAGTACTGAACACTGCCAGATTTATGAAATGCCAGATGTCCAGTGGCAGTACACATAAGAATAAATAAATGACAGAATTGTCAGGGGGGATTGTCAAGACTCGCCCTCCCTTCGCTCACTTATCTTCCAGGGATTGTCCAGTGAGGCATGTTTGACACCAGTATGGCAGCATTGGTTTCACATGCCCTGCCCCTAATGCAAGGAAGGAAAGTTATGACCTCCCTGTTTGGTAGTAAAAGACAACCTAATTGGAGTGAAGTAGATCCCTTAAGCTTCTGAGAACCCAATGACAATCCACATTTGGTAGACACACCCCTGTTGGACATGTACAGAGAGCCTCATGTGTACCTGTTGATCCAGTAGCACCTGGTGTTGTGGAATGGCAATGTAACAACATGATAAAAACATGTAAATGCCACATTGACTTGTTTGACACGGATTTTACAGAATTGTTACCCACAAAACATTCACTGAGTTGACAGTGATATTACAGAATCGCCACACACAATACATGTACATGTAGCATGTTGCACCCCTAGTTTCATTCGTTTGCTGGCATTTCCTGAGAAGACTGAAGTTCAATGTAAGAAATTGGGTTTTTGATTGGTGGGAAATCTTATGAAGCAACAACCACAATCCTTTGTAGGGTGAACCACAAAAAGTCACTAAATAAACCGTACTTAACACTCTTGTTAGCTTGGCACAAAAGCAGTCGGACTTAACTTAGAGGCACTGTATTAGGTACTCATGCAGCACACAATAATAAAGTGAAAACAGAACACAAGAGATATCCTGCATCAATTTATAACACTAGACTAACATGTAAAAACTAAAACGGCACAAAACAGATTACATCCAATCAGAAGAACAGGAACCTTTCAATTTTAAAGGTTTCAGAAGAAATAGTGCCAAGAAGCAGAAAGGCACTACTGTGGCTGTACGGTTGAACTAGACCAGGGCAAAGTCAAAAGTTCAGGATGGAGTTCAGAATGGATACAGGTCACACATGTAGAGTGCATCAAACTGAGACTGTAATGTGCTCGGGACATATCTGCTGTTATGTTATGAAGCCAAAGATGTGCTTGTTTTGTAGGCTATACCAGATGTGTGCGAGATAGCAAATGTGATACAAGGCAAACGAATGTATTTCAAATAAAGAAAAACCCCAAAGTCATATCTGTATTTTGTTCTTGGAAGCATCTGTCCTTCCTTCGGTTTAACTATAATCTGAGATTATTTTTGAAGGTTAAGAATTATAATTTGACGAAACATTATTACAGTAAACGATGTTACTCTAGCATAATACATGCATTTATAATAAATATACACATATTCATCATAACAATTGTAACTCATTTACATACTTAAATCACGAAAGCCGGGGAGATTTTTACTGGTTGTTTAGTCTGAATGTTTTTAGTACCACGGTTACTTTATGTTGTTTTTCCTCAGAGGTGGATATTTAGGGAATGAGTTTACTGGTCTTTTCACAGAGGCATGGTATTAGTATAGGGTTTCTGAGCCCGACCGAGCCTTGACTTAACGTTGCTACCTTGCTATCTGTTTTATTAGCGAGCATAGAATGAAGAAAATATTAAACACAAAACTCCGTACTAAAGCCCTGTTAAGCCTTAACAATTCATCGGAAAGCACCCATGCTCAGGAAACGTATTAGGCGCATGGATTGGTTTGGTTTGAAGAGATTTGGTTCAGTGGGTGAGCGTTTGAAGGCCAGCCGCCAATTTTAGGTAATCTGGTAGCAGACATCAAAAACACAAAAAAGGGAACATGAGCGAAAGAGAGGAAAGCGATCAAAATGAGAGAAAGAAAGACAAAGAGGAGAAGAGAAGCTGATTGCAGATAGGGGCGGCCTTAGGCATGTGCAAGCTGTGCACCTGCACAGGGCCACCAAATCCCAGGGGCCACCACGCCAATATATATCCTTAATATAATAAACCTCTGAGGAAGGATACATATTTGTGTGGCGGCGCCTGGCAGGGATTTGGTGGCCTCTGGCTCTATTTCACTTCCAAACACCCTGACCACCCCCCCCCCCTGCCCCTCTTCACTGGTCTCCGCGCTCCGCCCCGCCCGGACCCCCGCTTCTGGGGCCCCCTTCCTACGCTCCCTGCCCAGGGCCACCATGAGCCTAGAGCCGCCCCTGTTGCAGGGAATAGAAGCAAAGCCTGTAACATAGGTGTCAAAACATCTCAAATGTAAAGTTTACACCACATTAATGGATGCGAACAGAGAGTCCGGAAAGGAGCAACAATTCACTGGTCCAGTCAATATACCAATTTTTTCACAAATAGAAATATTTTCTTTACCTATCCCGAGAACAGGAAAACGAAAAGTTAACAACGAGAGATGGCTATCATTTATTGGTAGACTGGACTTTGTAACTTATGAATCCCTAGCCTCTGTCTGCTCCTTTTTACGTTCCAGTCTTGGCGACTGTTTTAATTGCTGTCACAGGTCCGCGTTGCGACTGGCCCAAGATTACAAAGTTTCTCAAATACCAATCTAAAGTTTATGACAACTAGCTTTACCCAGTCGTTAAACTTTGATTGGTAGATAACATGTTTATTGAAGGTTAATTATAACATTTACAAATGACAGTCTCACTATAAATGACGATTCGGATAAACTATTAAAACATAATAAGGTTTGCAGAATCTTAGTAACAGAATAATTAAAAAAGTGGCATGAAAAACACCCTTTATAAAACAGAATTAGACTGTACGTTAAAATTAACCTTATCTCGGTGTTTAATGTCGTTGAATGCGGACATTATAATTCATCTACTGTAACTGTTAAATATGCGTATTACAAAAAAATCCCGAAATGGCACTGTACACTCTTCGTGATAAAAATGAAGTGCAAGTGCAGGGAACAGAACACAGCTACGCTACAGCTTGCATAATTGCACAAAAGCAAATTACACGAATTTCAACATCTTTAGTCTCTATGCCGTACCCCATTGTGGCCAGCCCTGTAGGCTTTGCCAGTGCTTGTTTCTATTTAGGCAGCTTGATTGGGTGCCTTAACGAATGTGAGTGTCAATAAAGATATATGTATACATGTGTGTGACACTCGCACACTAATCCTGACTGAAACATTAAAATAATAACAAGCATTTGCATTGCTAATAGTTTTCGCCTTTGGGACCTTATAAGTGTTTAGCCATGCAACAGTTGATGTTGTTACACCAATGATATTGTGCTACATAACTAAATACTTAAAAGGTCCCAAAGACGAGACCTATTGGCTATGCCAATGCTTGTTAGTGGAGAGCTGAGGCTGACCATCAGAGACCTGGCCGCGGCCGCCTTTGTTTTGCAAACGTCGTTTGATAGCAGGCCCCATGCTGGCTGAAAGAATGCTCTCACCCGCTGGATTCAACAGGAGCTACAAAGCTTTAGGAACGGCAGGCCATGTTCGTTTCCTATTCATGTAAATGATAGCTTATCTGGCTGCTGGGCATATTGAGTCACCGACCATTAACCTGGTTCTCAGCCTTTAAGGACTGCAATAAAACACATTGTAATGCAGCGGAAATCCCAGCAACACATGCCCTTTAAGTGCAAAACCTGCCATTTGAAGTTGTGAAAAATGTAAGTGAACTGTGAGGAGTCAGCTCCTGGCTTTAGACATAGTGAAGTGTCAAAGCCCCTCCCTCCTTGCACAGATATGTAAAACTTGCAACAGCGAATCAACAAAATGAATAGAAAATTGTAAATTCAATGCAGCACATGAATTGTGTCCGTGTACTCATCATTCTAGAGCACATCTGTAGACAAATTATACAGACCTCTCGTGTTCCCCAGGGGCGTGCTTCAGCCTCTCGTTACGTAACGTCTGTGTATTATAAATTCAGAATTACCAGCCCCAGCATGTAAAAAAAAGAGTGAGGCATGGATAATGTCACACAGGAGCATGGGAAGATGGAGAGCTTTGACAGCACTTTGTTGAATGCTACAGTCTACAAAATGCTCCAGTGAGTTTTCTTCCAATAACTGTACTTAAATACGCACCACTTGTTCACCAATACCAACCGAAGGCAGGATTGCATTAATTTGTATGCCGGATTGTGAATCTTTTTTCGAATTAAGTTGACAAGTTTTTGGGTGTTTAATTTGTAACATGTGTGGCTCTGTATACGAATGTTATGTTATGTTATGTTAAAAAAAAATTAATACCGCGCACATACACCAATTGGTTTCTTGGCGCTCAAAGACAGTGGGCTAGGGCGTGGGGGGGTGTAGGCAGCTAGCCGTGAGCAAGACGAAACAAGTGAGTTTTTAAAGATTTACGGAAAGTGGGGTAGTCAGAGATGAGTCGAATAGGGAGGGGAAGGGAGTTCCAAGTGGATGGGGCAAGGAAGGAAAAGCCAGCACCACCGTGCTTCTTGCGTCTAAACCTGGGAGTGACCAACAGGTTGTGAGCAGAGGATCTGAGGTGTCGAGGGGGAACATAAGGGTGTAGGCAAAAAGAAATAAAAGCTGGAGCAGAAACAAAAAGAGATTTAAAAACAGTGCAAGCGAGTTTGAAAATGCAACGTTGCGCAACCGGGAGCCAGTGCAAGGTTTTTAACAGCGGGGAGACATGTTGATGTTTGGGTTGCTGGAAGATTAATCTGGCTACCTGGTTTTGCACCAGTTGAAGCCGTTGAAGGTGGTAGGCTGGGATCCCCACGTATAGACAGTTGGCATAGTCTAAACGTGAGGTAACCAGGGCCAAGATGACAAGAATAAGAGCCTCTGGAGAGAGGTACCTTCGGATCTTCCCGATCCTGCGAAGGTGGAAAAAGCAGGCCGAGGTAACAGCATTGATATGCGGCCGCATCGAAAGGGCGCTGGAGATGACGACACCTAGGCTCTTCACGGAGTCAACTGGGCAGGAGGGGGGGCCGAGGGCAGGGGGCCAGAAGTTGGAAGTCCAAGGATGAGAGGGCCCACCGATCAGGACCAGCTCTGTCTTGCTAGGATTGAGCTTCAGCTGACTGAAGTTCATCCACTCGTAGATGGAGAGCATGGTGGTTTGGAATTTAGAGCAGGAGAGAGGAGAGGAGTCAATAGGGAAGATGAGTTGCAGATCATCTGCATAATTGAAAGTGGTAACAGAAGAGTGGCGGAGGGAGACCAACAGAGGCTGCATATAAAGATTAAACAGAAGGGGAGATAAAGCAGAACCTTGGGGGACACCGCAGGAAAGAGAAGTGCAAGGAGCAGAAAAGGAAGATAAGTGTACAGATTGGGTCCGGAGTTGGAGAAAGGACACAATCCAGGACAGGGCCAGGCCCGAAATCCCAGCATTTCTGACACGGTCGACCAAGATGTCGTGGTCGACCGTGTCGAAAGCGGCCGAGAGATCAAGTAACACCAGGGCCTGGGCCGAGTTCTTATCGGCCCCCTGTCCCAGCGTGTTCATAACCGCTATCACCACTGCCTCCGTGGAATGGGAGGGTCTGAATCCGGCCTGTTGGTCATCGAGGAAGTGAGTTTCCTCGATGAAAGTGCTCAGACAGCGGGTGACGTAGGTTTCCAAGACTTTCCCCAGGTATGGGAGAAGGGAGATGGGTCGGTAGTTGCCCAGAACCGCGGGGTCGAAACCGGGTTTTTTCAAGATAGGTACCACCACAGCGCTTTTAAAAGCATTGGGGACAGAGCCTAAGGAGAGTGAGCGGTTTAGGAGGTCCAGAGGGGGGTCAGGGCATGCCATGAAGGCGTCTCTAAGAATTTGGGGAGGACAGCGATCCTTGGGGGAGCCTGAGCCCACGGCCGAGAGTAGTGAGCGGAAAGTGTCTAAAGAGATCGGGGGAAAAACATTTAGGGAATGGGGATTCGAGGGAGGAAGAGCACTCAGGTGAGACATAGTGGTGGGAGGAATATTATTTTTAATCGTGGCAATTTTATCAATAAAAAAAGAATTGAGAGAATCGCACAAAGCTTGTGATGGCTGAGGCTGAGGTGTAACGCGGTCGGGTAAAGAGAGTTCAGCTACAATTGAGAACATTTCTTTGGTTTTAGATGCAGAATTGATTACTTTTTGAGAGAAGTAAGCAGATTTAGCCAAAGTGATGGATTGTTTGTAGGATTTGAGTAAGTCAGTGTAGGTAGTTTTCAGTGAAGGGTCATAATTACGCCTCCATCGGCGCTCAGCCTGACGAAGAAGGAGTTTGCTGGCCTTAAGTTGGTCAGTAAACCAGCGCTGAGCGTCGTGGGGTCGCCTCGATTTGATGGATTTGGCTGGAGCGACTACGTCACTGGCTAGAGACAGCCATTGGTCCACTGCAGTTGCCTGAGAGTTCAAGTCAGGGTGGCTGGGGGGTAGAGTGGAAGCAAGGGTCGAGTGGAACAGAGAAGTATCGGCGTGCTTCCAGTTGCGTGCCAAGAAATTGGAGACTGGAGGGGGGCGGGTAGGCGCAGAGATTTGTAGGGCAAAGGAAAAGAAAAAATGGTCGGACCAGGTACAGGGATACACCAAAGGAGGGGAAATGTCCAGATTGGCGGTCCAAACCTGATCCAGGATATGGCCCTTAAAGTGAGTCGGAACAGAGATGTGTTGCGAGAGATTGAGGGCAAATAAAAAACCAGAAAATTCAAGTGACAGGGAGGATTCAAAAGGGTCGGATGGCCAGTAATTAAAGTCGCCGATAATCAAGATCCTAGCAGAATTAATGGTCAGTTGCGAAATGAAATCACTGAACAAGGATGGGAAGGAGGGCATGTTAACAGGGGGACGGTACACTAAGACACAAATGAAGGAGTGTTTGGGAGAGGAGAATTTCAACATAAGAATATCGGAGTTCAAAATAGGGGTGGTAGTTAAAGAAGTGAATTGTAGATTAGAGCGAATGATGGCAGCGACTCCCCCACCCGATCTACCAGAGGTCCTGTTGGAATGGAGGATATAGTAGCCCGAGGGTATAGCGGCCAAGATGTCAGGATAGGAGTCCGCATGTAGCCAGGTTTCAACGAGGAGCAAGATGTCAATAGTACCGGGCTCGAGCAGTTGAAAGACCTCAAGCTGGTGTTCGGGGAGAGAACGTGTGTTCAGGTATACTACAGAAATGGAGCGCATACCAGAGGAGCTAGGCCTGGAAGATATGAGAGTGGCAGAGTCGGGGGGCAGGGTAGTAGAGGAAGGAGCCGGGGGGACGCTAGATGAGAGAGGGGAAAAGATACCATGGTTCCGAGCAATGGCGATCGTGTGAGGGGAAGGAGGAGCACGAGAAAAATATGAACGAAGTTCCGGGGAGGTATAGGTAATACGTTGAGCAGCAAGCATGGCCCCTGGCCTCGGTCGGCCGCGGACGGGCGCAGACGGGCTTGACTTATGCGCGACATCGGTGCGAAGTTGGCGCTCCCGCTGCGCTCGTCCGCTGCGCTTCCTCCAGACCGTCATTTATGCTGGCCAACGTGAACCACTAGACCGCTCACCTGCACGGTGGAGAGGCAGGGCAGAAGTGGTGCAGAACCAGGAAGTGGCGCTCGTGCAGGGACCCTCCGCACAAACGGCACACTGCCGGGGCGGACCGGGGTCAAGAGCGAGGTAAGTAGAAGACGTCGCAATTGGCAAGTAATGCGGGGCACTGTGGGCATAACACACAAAGGCAGTAGGGTTTCAAGAGAAGTGCAGGCAGCTCGTGATCAGCTGGGTTGCACGCGAAGAGCCGATAGAGATTTAAAATGAGCAGCAGCTCTAAGTCAGCTGATATTAAAAACGGAATCCTCGGCAGCGCTGGTGCACGCCCGTGGCCTTCACCACGTTAGTCTACCCGCGGGGCCAGGTTGGAAGTGAGATATAGGCTCTGGTTCTGCAACCACTAGACCGCTCACCTGCACGGTGGAGAGGCAGGGCGGAAGTGGTGCAGAACCAGGAAGTGGCGCTCGTGCAGGGACCCTCCGCACAAACGGCACACTGCCGGGGCGGACCGGGGTCAAGAGCGAGGTAAGTAGAAGACGTCGCAATTGGCAAGTAATGCGGGGCACTGTGGGCATAACACACAAAGGCAGTAGGGTTTCAAGAGTAAGTGCAGGCAGCTCGTGATCAGCTGGGTTGCACGCGAAGAGCCGATAGAGATTTAAAATGAGCAGCAGCTCTAAGTCAGCTGATATTAAAAACGGAATCCTCGGCAGCGCTGGTGCACGCCCGTGGCCTTCACCACGAATGATGAATTGTATGCAAAACTATGTTTAATAGTACGAGTTACATAAGAAAAAGATGTACGTTATCAAGTCTGTGACCAACTGAGCCCAGCGCATGAGTGAGATGGGGTCGGGGAGGGAGAGCACCCAAGGGGAGGAGGCTAGAGGATGAGGGGAGGACAGTATGTGGTGAGTGAGGATATGTGGTGAGTGAGGAGGTGGTCTGAGAAGGAGAGTCTGTGATGAGTGGGAAGATATACTGATTAGGAAGAGACGGAGAAAAGAGTAGGAGATGGTAAACTGGGAGAAGCAGTGACAATGGAAAGAAAGTTGGGTTGTTTCCACGAAAGGATGAGAATGAGAGGAAGGAAAGAGTGAGGGAAGAGTAAAGAGGGAACTAGTGTGAGAGTATGTAATAAAGAGGGACTGAGAGCCCGTGGGGAAGGGGGAATGAGAGTCTGCGAGGAGAGAATGAGAGTCTGTGAGGAGGGAATGAGAGTCTGTGAGGAGGGAATGAGAGTCTGTGAGGAGGGGATGAGAGTCTGTGAGGAGGGGATGAGAGTCTGTGCGGAGGTAATGAGAGTCTGTGAGGAGGGAATGGGAGTCTTTGAGGAGGGAATGAGAGTCTGTGAGGAGGGAATGAGAGTCTGTGAGGAGGGAATGGGAGTCTTTGAGGAGGGAATGAGAGTCTGTGAGGAGGGAATGAGAGTCTGTGAGGCGGGGATGAGAGGCTGTGAGGAGGGGATGAGAGTCTGTGAGGAGGGAATGGGAGTTTGCAGGGAGGGAATGGGAGTCTGCAGGGAGGGAATGGGAGTCTGCAGGGAGGGAATGAGAGCATGTGAGGAGGGAATGAGAGTCTGTGCGGAGAGAATTAGAGTCTGTGAGGAGAGGATGAGAGTCTGTGAGGAGGGGATGAGAGTCTGTGAGGAGGGAAAGGGAGTTTGCAGGGAGGGAATGGGAGTCTGCAGGGAGGGAATGAGAGTCTGTGAGGAGGGAATGGGAGTCTTTGAGGAGGGAATGAGAGTCTGTGAGGAGGGAATGAGAGTCTGTGAGGAGGGAATGGGAGTCTTTGAGGAGGGAATGAGAGTCTGTGAGGAGGGAATGAGAGTCTGTGAGGCGGGGATGAGAGGCTGTAAGGAGGGGATGAGAGTCTGTGAGGAGGGAATGGGAGTTTGCAGGGAGGGAATGGGAGTCTGCAGGGAGGGAATGGGAGTCTGCAGGGAGGGAATGAGAGCATGTGAGGAGGGAATGAGAGTCTGTGCGGAGAGAATTAGAGTCTGTGAGGAGAGGATGAGAGTCTGTGAGGAGGGGATAAGAGTCTGTGAGGAGGGAAAGGGAGTTTGCAGGGAGGGAATGGGAGTCTGCAGGGAGGGAATGAGAGTCTGTGAGGAGGGAATGAGAGTCTGTGAGGAGGGGATGAGAGTCTGTGAGGAGGGGATGAGAGTCTGTGCGGAGGTAATGAGAGTCTGTGAGGAGGGAATGGGAGTCTTTGAGGAGGGAATGAGAGTCTGTGAGGAGGGAATGAGAGTCTGTGAGGAGGGAATGGGAGTCTTTGAGGAGGGAATGAGAGTCTGTGAGGAGGGAATGAGAGTCTGTGAGGAGGGGATGAGAGTCTGTGAGGAGGGAATGGGAGAATGCAGGGAGGGAATGGGAGTATGCAGGTAGGGAATGGGAGTCTGCAGGGAGGGAATGAGAGTCTGTGAGGAGGGAATGAGAGTCTGTGAGGAGGGGATGAGAGTCTGTGTGGAGGTAATGAGAGTCTATGCGGAGGTAATGAGAGTCTGTGAGGAGGGAATGGGAGTCTGCAGGGAGGGAATGGGAGTCTGCAGGGAGGGAATGGGAGTCTGCAGGGAGGGAATGAGAGTCTGTGAGGAGGGGATGAGAGTCTGTGAGGAGGTGATGAGAGTCTGTGCGGAGGTAATGAGAGTCTGTGAGGAGGGAATGGGAGTCTGTGAGGAGGGAATGGGAGTCTGCAGGGAGGGAGTCTGCAGGGAGGGAATGGGAGTCTGCAGGGAGGGAATGGGAGTCTGCAGGGAGGGAATGGGAGTCTGCAGGGAGGGAATGAGAGTCTGTGAGGAGGGAATGAGAGTCTGTGCGGAGGGAATGGGAGTCTGTGCGGAGGGAATGGGATTCTGCAGGGAGGGAATGGGAGTCTGCAGGGAGGGAATGGGAGTCTGCAGGGAGGGAATGAGAGTCTGTGAGGAGGGAATGAGAGTCTGTGCGGAGGGAATGGGAGTCTGTGAGGAGGGAATGGGAGTCTGCGAGGAGAGAATGAGAGTGTGCGAGGAGAGAATGAGAGTCTGCTAAGAGAGAATGAGAGCAACCTGTGAGGAAGGCAAAGACTAAGTGCCCATGATGAAGTGAGAATGAGAGTCTGCAAAGAAGAGAGACTGAGTGTCCGTAAGAAAAAGAGAATGGGAGTCTGGGAGGGAGAGAGAATGAGAGCTTGTGAGGAAGAAAGACAGTAGGCTGCGATAAATGACGTTTTCAAGTTCGGGGAGAGGGGGAGGGGCGAGAGGGGGTGGGGGGCTCTGCGCCATAACCTGTGCAAAGAACAAATGATTAAGTGCACGCAGAAGATAACTGTTTGTAAGCACTAGGGGAAGGGAGAATTGAGCTAACGAATCTGCAGAAAAAGATAGTAGCTTGTGTGATGGTCGCTGTGGTGAAGCGGGAAGAGGCACAGCACCCGCTGATTTGAATCATGTTTTATGCTGTCGGGGTATGCTACTTATCTTTCAAGATCAGAGTAGCCCACTTGTAACCTCTGCAATGCTCTGGTAATTGTTAAGTTGAAAGGCAACCTCTCTAACCACATTCCCAGCACATAGAATTTTAGGAGATCAGTACACCAAAATGTAGGCCTAGCTAATTATTATGATCTAGACTCCGTTCTTGAATGCGATTTTCAACTGATCAGCAAATTAACAGAGAATGTAATTTTGCCTCACTGATCATCAAATAACTGTAGTAGACATGAAAAACACAAGTAAAAAAAAAAAAGACAGCAATGTTATTAATAATGACATTCAGTTAGTGGTTTAGTTGTAAGCACAAATAAATATGCAGCATAATAAAGTTTATTTGGCTTTCAGTGTTATAATTATTGACAAAGCCAATACATCACAGAGCGAAATTAATTGATGTTCACATTCACTCTAAGGGGAATATGCCACTATTAGATTTCCTGCAACTCTTGAAATCTGGGCTCCAATCAAGGACTATGAAGCTAACCAATCCGCATTCCGAAGCAAACACAGCACCAAGACCGCCCTTCTCGCCATTACTGACGACATCCGCACCCTCCTTGACAAGGGCCAAATAGCAGTCCTCATCCTCCTGCACCTATCAGCAGCCTTCGACACAGTCTCTTACCGCAAACTAGGCTCTATGATGCTGGCATCCAAGGAAAGGCCCTATGCTCATTCCTCACAGGCAGAACACAGAGTCAGGCTCCCGCCCTATCTCTCAGAACCGACAGAGACCAGATGCAGAGTACCCCAGGTATCCTCCCTCAGCCCTGCCCTCTTCAACATATACATAGTCCCCATCGCAACCATCGTCAGAAACCACAGGCTCAACATCGTCTCCTATGCCGATGACACCCAGCTCATCCTCCCCCTCATCAAGGAACCCAACACCAGGCACAACTTCCAAGAAGGGATGACAGTCATCACAACCTGGATGAAGGACATCTGCCTAATACTCAACCTGAGCTTGGGATGACACCTGAAGCCCCCCCTCGCCCTGGGAAACCCACCCACCCTAACGGGCCATGCATGTAACCTCGGCATCATACTGGACTCATCGATCACTATGAACCGCCAGATCAACGCCGTTTCCTCGGCTTGCTTCAACACCCTTTGCATACTTCGAAAAACATTCAAATGGATCCTCAGCCACAAGCTCATCCCCAGCAGACTGGACTACGGCAATGCCATCTATGCCGGAATCAACAAAAAACTACTTCATAATCTCCAGACCATCCAGAAGGCCGCAGCCAGGGGCATAACACAGGCCCCTGCGGTGTGGGGGAGCTGAATCTCCCATCATGCTTTTGTAGCCAGACTCCACGATGCCGGTATACGGGGAACCGCCCTCAACTGGATCCACTCCTTTCTCTCCGGCAGAACGCAAAGGACCAGACTCCCTCCCTTCCTCTCCGAACCCACTGAGATCAACTGCGGAGTACCTCAAAGATGCTCGCTCAGCCCCACGTTCTTCAACATCGACTTGGCCCCCTCACAGCCATCGTCTGACAGCATAGGCTTAGCATAGTATTTTACGCCGACGACACCCGGCTCATCCTCTCTCTCATGAAGAACCCCGAAGACACTAGTCTGAGCTTCCAAGAAGGAAAGAAAGACATCGCAGCTTATATGAGGAACAGCTGCCTAAAACTGAACTCTGAGAAGACATAGGTCCTTGTCCTTGACATCTCCTGGTGGCCCCCTGCTCTCAGAAACCCACCCACCCGATGGACCACGCCCGGAGCCTAGGCATCATTCTACACTCCTCCTTCACCCTGACCCACCAGATCAACGCCGTCGCCTCCTCCTGCTTCAACTTCCACTGCATACTCCGCAAGACCTTCAAATGGATCCCCCTGAATGCAGAAAGACCATCACCCACGCACTCATAACTAGCAGATTGGACTAAGGCAATGCCCTCTACACCAGAATCAACAAGACCCTGCTACACAAGCTCCAGACCATCCAGAACACCGCAGCCATACTCGTCCTAGGAACCCCACGACACGAGCACATGACCCAGCACCTACGAGACCTCCATTGGCTCTCCATCGAGAAGAGAGTAACCTTAATGCTACTCACCCACGCCTACAAATCCCACCAGAACATCAAACCCAAATACCTCAACGAGAGGGTCTCATTCCACATACCTTAAAGGAACCTCCGCTCTGCCGACCTCGCCCTGGCAGAGACTCCACGTACACACGGAGCCAGAGCAGGCAGAAGAGCCTTCTCCTACGTCGTAACAAAGACCTGGAACAGGCTCCCGGTCAGCATCAGACGCTCCCCTACCCTGGGCACCTTCAGGAAGAGCATCAAGACCTGGCTTTTCGACTGATCAGGGGCTGCCCCTCCCCCCCTCTCAGCGCCTTGAGACCCTCACGGGTGAGTAGCGCACTTTATAATCCCCTGATTGATTGAGAGTGCCACTGAAGACAATGGAGTAGCTCTGGGCTTATAATGGCTGGTCTAAGCCTTCTGCTTCAACATTCCAATGTTTATCTTTATGTTTCTCTCTTTATAATTTAGAACATTCTACCCTTACTTGGTTCAATGCTCTAATCGCCTCATATTCTTTCGATCTCGGACTATACCTGTTGTTAAAGGCCCTAATCCTTGTTATAGCCTCTCTCATGGGGCTAGGACCTATAACTCAGGTTCAGGGCTTTTAAGAACCGGTATAGCCCTCGGCAGCCAGCTAAAAGTGTATATTATGTCACCACTTGAAATCATAGCTACTGTGGATGTTTATATTCCAACAGACCTGCAATTCTTTAGAATACAATACTCTAATCCTCTGTTCCTCTGTGACACTTTTAACACCCTACCTCCTATAGGCGCCATGAACAGTGTAATCGTTCAGTGAGAAGCAAGCAGGGATTTACCTGAACCGATGCCATACTCAATTGGGTGAAAGGTTTCAACGATATAAAGCAGAACTGTGATTTACGTTTTTAATTGGCCATTTCCTCTCAGAAAGCCCCGCTTTGCAAATCTTTTAGGTATGAGAATAGATGAAGTTTGATTGACTTAATCCTAATCAATGTTGAGGCATGGAAATGATATAAAAGTTATGAAAAAACAGGAGCGACCACAATCCACTGGCAGTTAGCCTGATTACAAACTTCATAAATCTTGGTATCAACAATTAGGTCAGTGAACTTTTTTCAGCAAGTGACAGAAGAGTGGTGAACTGGACCTGGTATAAATATTGCAATCAGTGATCAACTTGGCAGAAACTCTAAAGGGCCTTCTCGTACCAAAGCAGGGCAAAGATAAGATTTTCCTAGACTCACTAACTGTAGCAATGGCAAACATTCCCTCATTCTGATCATCTACTAAGCCAGCCATAAAATAAATAAATAAAAAACATTTTTGGTTTGACGAGAAAAACTGAAATAAAGCAAGAGCTGCCATCTGCTGTAGACGCATGCCATCTCCCTGCAATCCAGTTTCAGGGAACTACGGAAGAGCTACAAGAGTCTTAGGAACAAAAAAAAGTCTGAATGGCAGGAAAACTTATAGAACCAGCTAAGACTTGCTGCCAACTGGAAAAACATTAACAGATTCTGGGAACTTGTATCCTATTCCTACCACAGGAGAGAGGAGAAGCAAGAGCATCATAGGCAATCAAATACATGGATTTAAAAAAGCTTTACACAGAAAGCAGAACATTAGTCTATCCTACATATATTAGTCCATCATGCCAAGGCGAGATCCTTAAATTTGCTTCTTATTCCCCTCTGTCCTTTCCCCAAGGACAAAGGGAGCCATTACTTGTGAGAGGACAAATGAGTGTCCCAGTCCAGTTTTTTTCCTGTGTTCTACACTGACCCCAAATTGTGGGGAAAGTCCTGTCAGTACCATTTATATTTATAGAGGTATACCTCCATCATGATGATCTGCAGTAATATCCTCCCTACGTAAAAAGCGTAGCTGTGAGGATCTGGTCAACCATAGACCAATCATGTTACTAGATTAAGTTGGAAAGTATTTGGTCGGGTTCTACTTAACGGGGAGGAGAGCTGGATCAACTCAGAAGATCAAGCTTTCCAGCAGTACATTGCCATTGTAAAGTACAGCAACATTTTAAAAAGTAGACAGAGTTTAGGGGTAGGAGTGTAGTGTGTTGCTAGGATTTTGCTAATGGATTCTTGGGCTTCTGTCCAAAAGTGAGCCACACCAGGGAAGTACTAGCCAATATAGAGAAATGAGGCGTCTGGGACAGGACATCTCCAGCAGCTCGCCTCGGTCGTACGCCCATTCGTTTGAGCGGCAAAGGGGTTCAATAGATACAACCAGGTATTTAAGATGTATTAGGCGTAGTTTGTAGTTGGGGAAGGGCATCTCCAATTAGCTGCAACAAAATTGCCACTGAACCTCTGATAGTGGGTCGTCCAGATCCCCGTACCAACTAGCCATAGCCTTCGGGCGTGCAATTGGAGAAGATAGCTGCATGTTGCTGTATAAACAGGTGATGTGCTTATTTGGAGAGGGGTTAGTGAGCACAGCTTCAAGAGTTGCAAGAGGGGGGTGGTGAAGGGAATGTATTGTGTAGTTTGCAACATGTGTCCCCAATGGAATAATCTATACTACTATTATAAAGAGAGAACTTGCACCTTTTGGCAAGGTAATCTCGGGAACCACAGCGCCAATCTACACACCCAAGACATCTTAGAAAACCTCAGGGCAAGCAGAAGGACATAGGCTACATAAAAATAAAAATAAAACGTTGTTTAAAATATTAATAAATTAAAAAAAGTAGTCCCTTGCAACTAGCGCCGGCCGTGACGTCTGCGTGAGGGGAGGAGCGGCGTTCACCAGAACCAGGAAGAGCAGACGACATGAGCGACGTCTGCGTGAGGGGAGGAGCGGCGTTCACCAGAACCAGGAAGAGCGGAGGACAACAGCGCCGGTAGGAGCTGTCGAGCGGCGAGAACCGGAGGAGCAGTGGCAGCGCGGGGAGGAGCGGCGGGAAGCGGAGGAGCAGTGAGAGGTACGTGACTGGAGATGTTGCTGGGGCGGGAGGCGGGAGGGAGTCGGCGGGTGCACCGCGCGGGCTGCATCAGATGTTGCTGGAGTCCGGGCGGGAGGCGGGGCGGGCCGGGGGGGCGGGAGGGAGTCGGCGGGTGCACCGCTCAACATGCTGCCCCAGCCAGCTTCTGCCCCGGGGTAAAAATGCAGCCCCCAGCCCCCTTCTGCCCCAGGCAACGCTGGGGCGGGCTGCTAGTATAATAATAAATTGGATAAACTGAGTATGTCCTCAGGAGTGAATGTGGGTGTGGGGGTGAGAAAGTGTTGTTGGGATAAATATCAGAGTATGCAACCCATCCTAGGCTGTGCTTGCGGGATGAATTTCCTTTATCTGCCAGTATGGGTATTTGTGGGCTCTGTGCAAGTGTCATGGATGGGGGGTATAAAACCGAATGACCTGCTCAAATGCAGGGTTTGTCCCAGGCCCATTGTAATGTGTTGGCTGTGTTTATGATGGTTTGTTGGCGCTTGTGGTGTTGATATAGGGCTGCTGTTAACAGGAGTGATGCAACTTGGTCTGTTTCAACAGCAACGTGCGGTTGAAAACAGCCAATCATGCAGGAATTGCGCCTGTGCCCAGAATGCAAATAGCCCTAAATCAGGGGCGCCAATCCCACCCTGCGACAAAGGGAGAGTGAGAATTTCCCACGATATATGCGGTTGTTGTTTTCCAGCCTAGACTAAGGAGATCATTGGGGATCACAGCGTTTTTTAAAAAGGATTGCGTGAGTTGTAACTGGAGATTGGTGAATAAATAGAGGAGTTTGGGTAAAACAATCATCTTGGCAATGGCTATGCAGCCATCCAGGAACACAGGGAGTTTAGACCATACAGTTATTTTCTCCTCAAGCCATGTTAGCGCTCGGCCAAACTTCATATCCCAAAGTTCCTGGATGTAGGTACTGAGCCAAAGCCGCAGATGTTGAACAGGGCGGTGGTCCATTGTATCGGATAATCCAGACCGCGTGTTTTGTGGTGCTGTCTAATTTTTGCAGCAAGAGGCTCCATTGCAATGGCAAATAGGAAGGGCGACAGAGAGCACCCCTGCCTGGTGCCACACGTAATTCTAAATGGAGCGGAGATTACCCCCTTGGCACTTAGTCTTGCGACTGGTTGAGAATATAGTAATTGGATCTGTTCCATGAATAGGGGGCTTGTGCAGAGTCTGGGTAGGATAGTGAAGAGATAGGGCCAGTCAAGAGTGTCAAAGGCCTTAGTGGCATCCAATAAATCTGCGAGTGTAGGTGTATGAGGATCTATTTGATGAATAATGCAAAAAAGGTCCTAAAGTTATGCGATGTGGAGGGACCGGGTATGAATGCGGATTGATCCGGCCTGGCTATTAAGGGTAGCAAGTGCTGTAGTCTATTGGCAAGGAGTTTTGCATACATTTTGTTGTCAGTATTAATGAGGGATAGAGGTCTGTATGAGTCACATTTATTGGGGGTTTTGCCTGGTTTGAGTAGTGTAGAAATGACAGCTTCTCTGGTTGTTGGAGGGAGTAAACAATTTTGCAGGGATTCCTAAAACATTTCCACAGATGGGGCGCTAATGGGGAAGCATAGGCTTTGTTAAAGGCGGTTGTCAGACCGACAAGGCCTGGCGCTTTGTCCAAAGGGAGACTTTTAATAACCTGCACAATATCTTCCTCTGTAAAGGGGACATCTAAATATTTCCTGTGTGAGTTACCAAGCCATAGTAGCTCTAAGGAGTCCAAGTATGTGGTGAGTTCAGAGTCCATGTGTGGTGATCAGGAGCTATATAGCGAGGAGTAAAATTGGGTCAGATGCTCATGTATTTCTGTAGGGTCCCGGAAAGGCGAGTCAGTATTGTCTAATAATTCTGTAATGTACGGAGCACTATGAGATGGTTTAAAGAGATTCGCAAGTGTTTTACCCGGGCAATCTAACTCACCATATTTCCTGACAGTGTCATATTTCCCAATAAACTTTAACTCTCTAGCAGCTTCATCATTAAACTCGGATATTTTCTCCCGTATAGGTGCCAGGAGGGAAGACTCATTGGTAATAAAATATTGGAGTTCGAAGGCCTTAAGCTCGGTTTCTAATTTATATAGTGTACCCTGGAAGGCTTTTAGGACACCCAACTGGCGAGCTATGTATTTCCCTCTTATTACAGCTTTAAAAGTTTCCCAGAGTATGTAGGCAGGGGAGACCGAACTCGAATTCAATGAGAAATATTCAGCGATATCCCCTCATATCTCTGCGTGGAATGCAGAGTCCAAAAAAGCATACTGTGGGAGTCTCCATGTGAATTCCCACTTTATAGATGCTGGGAATGTTATCCTACAAGTGCAGGGAGAGAGGTCGGACAGCGTTCTAGGGAGGTGTTGGGCATTTGTGGTCCACATAGCTACATCCCCAGACACCAGCCAGCGGTCCAGCCCCAACCAAGAGTTGTATTGTGTAGAAGCATAGATACCCTCTCGTGTATGTGGGTGTAGTTGTCGCCAGATGTTCACTAATTGGCTACTAGTCATAATTGAGTGAAGCGCAAGACTGGATTGCGGGTGCAGCATTCAGGACGTTCCTAGTCTATCCAAATCATCAGATAAAATGGCATTACAATCCCCTCCCTATATCACAGTATCACACCTCATAGCAACAACCTTTTCCCACACATCATAAAAAAAACTGAGGATCATCTTCATTTGGTCTGTAAACTGCTGATAAAACCAATTGTGTCCCTCCCAGAGAACCTTTCAAAATAATATACCTTCCATTTGTGTCAATATGTGCCTGTGAAAGTGTCCAGTCAAGACCGCTGCGAATGAGGATCGTGACTCCCCTCGCATAGCTAGAATAGGTTGATGAGTGGTACTCACCCCATCGTAGTGTCTGTGGGCTGGAGGTGCGTTTCCTGTAGGAAACGCATATCCACTTGTTGGCTTGCAAGGTAGGCGTGCATAAGTCTAACTTTTCTATAATTGCTGAGGCCTCGGACGTTCCAAGTCAAAAAGTTATGCTGAGCTGGTGCAGTGGCTAGCAACATATCCAATATATTATAAGGAATGTGAGAGTAGCTCCTGCGGTCGAGGGAGCTAAGGAGAAAGGTTGATTGTGTGTAAAATATGCCAATTGTTGCAGGTGTTTAGAGAGCGGAATGTGCCGTGTAGTGTTCACATCTGCCGAGATTTTACCTAAGTGTGCTTTTGCTGAACTTAAATGTAATAATTTAATATCCCGCTAAACCCCCACCAATACCAACCCCCCAAGTAGGCCGTGCATCAGTCCCCACCCATTACCCTTCAAACAAAAAAAAAACAAGAAACATTATAGATGAACTTAGGAAGATCTCCTGGGGCCTTAGAATCGCCGACATACAACCCCACCAGAGGGAAGGGTGGGTGAGCTGTCAAAATAGTGGCCATTGGGAGTTCACTCCCCACCATGAGTGGCAGGATCAGAAGTTGAAGGTCTGGTGCTATTGAGTTTGTGAATTATTCGAGCCGTTAGATAAAGTGTTCAACAAGGCAGGCGACTAGAGCAATAGAAGTAAATGTGAAAAGCGGGTGTATAACTTCAATAATTATCACTAAGAGAAGCATTAGAGGTGGTGTAGTTGGGCCGGTTGAGATTTTTCAATTGCGATTGAGCGATGTGCTTTGCAAACTTCAATGCTGATTTGGCATCGGTAAAGTAGTGCTGCATATCTTCATGTGTCACCCTCAGTTTTGCAGGATAGAAGAGGGCATAATTGGTGCCAGATTTTTGAAGAAGGAGCTTGGCAGGCTCAAATTTGTGTTTGGCGACCTGGACTGTGGGCTAGAAATCTGGAAAGAATGAAAGTTTATTTCCTTGGTGGGTAACTGTTCCTTTTTCTCTGTAGTTTAACAAACGGCTATGATAGGTCTGGGTGTAGCACAGACCGGAGGCTTAGGTGCAAGTGTGCGATGCACTCTTTCTATCAGAAACATGGGGGACAGGTCAGGACCAAAAAGATCCAGCAACATGTTCTCCATGAAGACCTCCATTTTGTGAATAGCAGTTGTCTCTGGAATAACAAGGATGCGGATGTTGTTTATTCTTGAGCATGCTTCAAGGTCTTCCTTCTTGGTTTCAATCACCTCCAACACTTTTTCCATGTGGAGGAGGTGCTCTTTAGACGCTACTTGAAAATCGTGCGCATCAGACGCCCTATTTTCAAGTTGATCCTGGCGAGTCTCGTGTTTTTCTTCTGGACTGTGAACTTGATCAAGCTGGGAGGAGAGTTTGTCCAACCTATTATCGATAGCCTTGAAGCTGGATTTTACCTCCAGGAGTATATTGCGAAGATCTTCTTCCGGCGGTTCTGTGGAGGTGTGCACAGGTGAGTCTGAGTCTTGGTTCGTTTCAACATCGGTGGTGCGGGTGCTAGACCTGCCATCAAAAGAGATTGTTGACTGTTTAGGGTCCGTTTTCCCCATGGTGACTGCAATGGGGGGATGATTGCGGGCCGTTATGTATGGAAGGCTGGGCGGTCTTTTTAAATGAGAGCTGGCCAGATGGTGGTCTGAGGAGAGCACTACTTCAGTGAAGGTGCCGTATAATGCAATGCAGAAACTTATTTCAGTTTGCAGTGACAAGGGCCAAAACGGTGCTAGGAGACTCGCCTTTGAAACTGATACATCAAGCTCTCAAGTCCCTCAGGATTGATAAAGCAAGCCTGATCTATTTAGGCATATATATCGTCAGTCAAGTCAGACATCACAAGGTGGACTCCAGGTGGTCTCCGGCATGCAGAACGGAGAATCTGGTTACGTAGAGGGGCCCAAAAAAAAACACCAATGGAGAATAAGGAATTGGGAGTATTCAGGCCTGCCCCCGGTCACGTTATCCGTGTAGGAACGTAGGATGGCCCTAAGTGCAGGGCAAGCATGCCTGTTAAAAGGCGCAGGAGCAAAGAAGCACTATATAGCCCAAATAACCCCTGGCGAGGACTCCGCTTCACAGGAGCACAACCCAGGGCAGCCCAAGTCAGTCTGGAGATATGATGTGCGATCTCCTGAGCGGCAACCAGGCCCAAGGGGTCCTATCAGGCCACAGTGTCACTGATCGTGTCCGGAGAGGTCCGGAGAGGTCTTGGCCAAGGAGGAGGGTGTTGCAGCATCAGTTCTCTCAGGCGGGATCCCAGTGTTGCTGGCTGCTGTGCTGGGAAGCGGCATGGCAGGGCAGAGCCCCGATCGGATGACCAGGGAAATCAGTCTGAGTGTGGAACTAGGCTGATTAGAAGCACCATGCAGCATTCAGGTATGTTGGTTGGAATCTAAAGAGGGGGGTTGGTACTGATCTGCATGTACCTCATAGATCCCCCTGGCTCAAAGGGCTGAGTGTCTGTCTCCGGAGTCACTGCTCGGCATAGGTGCATGTGTGATACCTCCAATTTGACCAGTGCACTCCCGGAAAGCAGGATCAACCTCCCCACCTCAGTGCGTCTGAAAGGTCCCGTCCGGGGAAAGTGCGTTTCCGCTAACCTCAGCATTCGTAGGACATTTACTGCCCCGTTTGGCACAGCGGTGGTCATCGCGGCTCCAGCAAAGGCCTCTCAGCTCTTACTACCCTCCAGATGGAAGTCGGGATACTGTGATCAGATTTGCTCTGGCACGTGGAGCGGGATCTCCAGGGTCACAGGGCGCTTGCACACCTGGATGGACATTCATGCGAGGGTCCCGCCTCCAGGCAGGCCCTCGGCATCTCAGCTCACGATGTCGCTAATCAGTGGATATTTAAATACACAGGGTTGCCCTCGTTCAGGAACATCAATGGATGCAGGAAGATCGCTTCGGTAGGCAGGATAATTGTCGGATGTTTAAGCGCGGCCGGCAAAGCTCACTCAGAAAGCGGCCATCTTGCCGCTCAGCTCAGCCCTACCCCCAACCTATACAGAAGCTTTGACAATCTTTTGTAGAACAGATTACTCAATTACCTATTGTTCAGTAGCTGCTTATTTATGGACTGTTGTCTTAATCTGAGAAGCTATTAATAGATATACCAATAGTGTTCCCGATGCCACAACTTTTTTTTCCAAAATATCTGTGTGGAGATGAATATTGCAAATAAAGCATTATTGTTGTATGTTCTCCGAGGGCAACTAGTGCTGTGTATATTTATTGATCATCGTGTACATACAGTTGAGTGATAAAATTGGTGGATTTATTGTTAAAATAATTGTAACTCCCAATCTGCTGACTGTTTGGGGTACTACCAGCCCTGGTTTGCCTTGCGGCTAGGGCCGCCAACAATGTCGTCACTCCAGCCTGCCAGGAGGCGCTTGAAATGCCGAGGAGGGCTCCCGCAGAGCGGGATGCCCGATCTGCTGACTGTCTGGGGGACTACAAGCCCCGGTTTGCCTCGTGGCTAGGGCCGCCAACAGCGCCATCACTCTAGCGTGCCAGGAGGCACTAGAACACCACAGCCCGAACCCTGCACCGATGGTTCTCTGACAGCGCCAACACCATAGCCCCCTCAAGAAGAACAACACACATGCCAAGAAAGCCAGATGGTTTACCACTGAACTCTGAGAGTCCACATGCCACCGCCTCGTAAAGGCCTGGAGGAACTCCAAATCCACAGAAGCCCACAACAACTTCAGAACCGCCACCAACACCCACCACCAACTCATCAGATATACAAGAAAAACAGTGATCAAAGACAGAATCTCCACACACACAAACAACAGCAAAGAACTCTTCTGCATCATCAAGAAGTTTTCCCAACGCACCAGCGAGTCTGCTGACATTCCTCCCTCACAAGACCTCTGCAACAAACTCAGCACCTTCTTTCATCACAAAAACAAGGAACATCCACAACAACTTCGACGAAGACAACCAATACACTGAACCCTCACCAGCCACCCATGACACCCTGAAACTAACGATTGGCAGCTACATGGCCCTCTCCACCGAAGGCCCACTGAAGACGATGAAGTCTAACCACTCCGGGCCCCCACGGACCTCTGTCCCCACCACATCTTCAACAGAGCCACCAACACCATCGCATCTATGCTACGCCACACCATCAGCCGCTCCCTGGCGACTGCGTCCTTCCCACAATGACTGGAAACACACCAAGGTCAACCCCCTCCGGAAGAAGCCCTCAGCAGATTCCACCAACCTCAAAAACTACAGACCCCTCTCCCTGCTCTCGGTTCCAGCGAAAGTCATCGAGAAAGCCATCAACATCCAACTCGCCTGCTTCATCGAAGAGCACAACATCCTCAACTCCTCCCAATCCGGCTTTATAAAAAAACACAAGGCAGGGATCCGGGACAAGGCCCTCGACTGGAACCACTCTTTCCTCTGCTGCAGAATGCAGAAGGTCAGACTCCCTCCCTTCCTCTTGGACCCTACACCAACCACCTGCGGAGTCCTCACGGGGTCCTCCCTCAGCCCCATGCTTTTCAACGTCTACATGGCTCCGCTCACCCCATCGTCAGAACAAACAGACTCAACATTGTTTCACACGCAGACGACACCCAACTCATCCTTTCCCTATCCAACGCACACAACGCAGCCAAACACAACTTTTAAGAAGGCATGGAACCTGTCACCAAATGGATGAAAAACAGCTGCCTACCGCTCAACACCGATAAAACAGTAGTACTCATCATGGGCACACAACCCGGCACCTGGAACAACACTCGGGGGCCCTCCGCCCTCGAAAGCGCACCCCCCTCCCCCGGACCACGCACGCAACCTTGGAATCATCCTGGACTCCGAGTTCAAAATGGACCGCCAGATCAACTCCGTTGCATCCTCCTGCTTCCACACCCTACGCCTCCTGCACAAGACATTCAAATGGATCCCCCTCGAGCACAGAAAGACCGTCACTCATGCCCTAGTCACCAGCAGATTCGACCACAGCAACGCACTTTACGCCGGAATAAACAAAAACCTCACCGCAAGCTACAAAACATCCAGAACACCGCTGCGAGACTGGTCCTCAACCTGCCAAGAAACAGCCACATCTCCCAGCACCTGCGCTCAATCCACTGGCTCCCCATCGAGACTAGAATCACCTTCCAGATCCTCACCCACGCACACAAAGCCCTACACAACACCGGACCAGCATACCTGAACAGCTGAATCAAATTCCATGCACCCCAAAGGACCGTACGATCAGTGCAGCTCTCCTACGCCATGTCCCCCACACCAGAAAGACCAGATCAGGAGGCTACTCCTTCTCCTTCCTCGCGGCTAGAGCCTGGAACGCCCTACCACTCCATTTCAGACAGACTACATAACTCTCCATCTTCATGAGAAACCTGAAAACTTGGCTCTTCGATAGACCCCCTCCTCCCCAGCGCCTTGAGACCCTTACGGGTGAGTAGTCATGCTTAACAAATGCATGAATGATTGATTGATTGATTAGAAAAGCCGGGAAGGGCTCCCACAGCGCGGGACATGCGTGGGCGTGCCCAGGCCATGTCAGAAGCATGAAAAGGCAAGGCTGGGCCACCCCCTTTTCAATTTCACCCAGCTTGGGTTTTGCCTTTCAAAAACGAATCAGTGGGGCTTAACCGACTGGGGAATGTGTTGTATTTTGTAGTATGTCTGAAGTGTTGGTTGGGCTATAAATGAGCGTTTATGGAATGTATGATGTGACAGTGAGTGTTGTGTCTCTTTGGTGATTATTAGTATTTGTACAGAGTGTTTCATTTTAGTATTATTTCGAGTGAAACAGATACATTTTTTGCATTGTTTGAAAATAATTAAAAGAATTTTGAAAATAAAATTGAGAATTTAAATATCTTGGTCAGGTACCTTTGATTCATTTTCATTGGTCCTATGTTGTATTATTATTTGAAGTGGTGGTCAGTATTGGCATTGAGTTTTGGCTTTTGTTATATTGGCTCAGCCTTACTGAGTAGAGTCAAGACCCTCTGTTGTTTTCTTGCCCACTCAGTAAGAGGCACTGAAACATTAGCAACATGCTTTTTCAGTTTAATAGGCACCGGCGCATGATAAGGGATGACAGCCAGTTATTATTTTTGCTTAACTAGTACACCGTATGCGATTTGAATCGCTCAGCATTTGTTGACTAAGTACTTTCAGTAATCTGAAATGCAGCAGTAAAGCGAGATGTCCTTTTTATAATCCGAGAAATATTGACCCTCAGCACATCTTCTTGGATGAGAGGATAATGAAGAATAGCTAAAAAGAATCTAGAAGCATGACACAGGATACAATTAGTTCATTGTAAAATAATCTTTAAAGCATGCTAGCCCCAGCACATATGTGATACTTTTTTTGTGTTCCCTGTGTTGTTTTTATTTCTAAGAAAGAATGAGTGTTGCGTGCTGTTTGCTTTGTGCTGAGGTGATATTACATGGAGTGTTGGAGCTGCGTTTATTGTGGTAGGATTTGTATATGCGGGTGTTCTGGGTAGTTGGCAGTTAGGGCCTCATTACAAATACAAATGTTGAATCTGAGACAAACTCTTATTTACAACCGAATCAGCATTATAATGTGTGGTACCAACAAACATAGTTTTTTTTTTTGCGCGTACAATTTGTCGCAAGTTAAAGCACAAAAACGAGGCTAATTCATGGAAACTAGAACGAAATTCATTTTTTATGATGAATGGTATAACCCATCATTGTTTATTACAATAGGGGTCACCTGAGGCAGGTCAGAGGTCTCTAAAATCAAAATTTTTCCAACAAAAATTATTCTGGATACATAAACTGAAAACCCTACATCCGAAAGGGCTAAATGAGAGAATAGAATACAGTAGTTTCCTATAATTTATCTGTACTTGCTGTAGCCCTTGTATTTGCTTCTCACTACTGTACACTTCATATATACTCTCGCTATAACCTCCTCCCACATTTGTTTCTATTTGTTTGGAAATTTCTTTGTTTTTCTCATTTCCTCATTTTTTCGGTTGTGCATATTCTACGCTATACTCTTCATATTCAGTTTTATTCCATTCATCCGCTCCATTTTTCTTTCACCTTGACACTTTCTTCCATTTCTCAAACATTTTTGACTATCATTTTCAAATTTTTATACTTTTATGGGCTTATTGTGCTGTATTATATTGTAAGATGCAGTACTTATGATCTCTAACACCCCCTCCTTATCTCCCTTTCCCCCTCTCCCTCCCCCCTACCCCCCATCCCCATTGGACTGTGTTTCTTCATTTTCATTGCTCCACACCTGTCTGTACCATCATTTTATCCCCGTTTGATTTACCTTGTATATTGGGACACTTTCTTGCAAGCATGATTACTTGCGCGGGAGTTTGTTCAGTTCTTATGGGTTTGTATTTTGTTTACTTTTTGTCTGATTTTACCGTTTACGTATTGTCATCACTGTTTGAATCGGCAAGATGTTTTGTCACGCTCCTTATCGTTATTTGTTTTTTGGTCTTTCTCTTTGTTGCACTACGTCCACATAACGCTGAGTCCTCTTTTTATTTTCACTCATTTTGTACTCCCATGTACACGCTATTTCAACCCGCGTCTTCCGGGTTCTGTTTATCCTCGCGCTTGTGAATGTCGGAAGAAAATAGACACATAAGCTCTTTTCACAACTTGAGCGGGTAAGCTGTTTTCTTCCTAGGAATACTTATGAATTTCCACCTTTTACTAAGATCTTACCACAGTTTTAGTGATAACTTCTTAGCATGCCCACGCGGGTTCGTATTTATTATTTTCGTTTTCAGACCTCACTCTACAAAGTGCTTTCTAATTCATAGCGCGTTATTTGTTGGCATGTTCCCATGGGCTAATTGTCTTACGGCACTTTGAATTTCACTCGCGTTTTTTTGACCCCACACTCGTTACAGCACTGTATTCAGTGTATGTCCTACACTGCAATTACCAGCTCCTTAATCATTGTTGTTTCTTTTCCTCACAACCTCTTTTATGCACATTCCTCCGCCTCCTCACATTATTCATACAGCTTATTGAATTTTTTGTGCATTCTGTGATATCGCAGGTCAGCGATAGACTTTGGGGGCTGATATTTTTGGAGAATCCTTCCTTTCTGGCTTGGGCTTTTTCCATACGGCTTCTCTTAAAGCCTTCAGGAGGCTGTTCTATCTGGTGTTGGCTCAGGAGTTTAACTGGGGTCTGGTGGTTCTTATAGCTGGGGTTCCTGCTGCTGCCACTGCGGAGGTCTTCTTCCTTGTTGACTCAGGCATTGGTAATAGATGCATCCCTCAGTGCTGCACAGCTTGCACATTTTCTTGACAGTGCATTTGCTTGCTTCATGTCTAGTCACTTTGCAGTTCCTGCAGAACTTCATTGGGCAGTCCTTGTCTTTGCCACCTATAACATTACATTTCCTGCAGGTGAAGAGTTGGCCTTTGTACCTGATTTTGGCCTCATCTGCACCAGGTAGAAGCTTGCTGGTGAGTGCCTCAGTCTGTTGTTTCCTCCTGGGGATTGTTCCAACTTCAGTGTCCCTTGCTATGTTGTGTTCCTTATATCTCACCTGTACAGACTTTGGTGGGTCCTTTCATGTTGGCACTGTATTTTCACGGGTGGATGTGATGTCCTTGTCCAAGATGGGGGTTTGATCATCTCCCCCATTAACTTCTTCTCTGTTGACTCTGGCTTCTGTTTGACAGACATATGGTTTCTCATCTTTCCTGCCCAGAAAACCTTCTAATGCTTACTAAAGAGTGCCTAGGTGATGAATGACAGCAGAAATATGAGGCCCAATGCTGATGCTTTGCAGCTCAGCATCTTCAATCCTGGCATCCCCACTGAGATACTACCTAACCCAGGTAGCGATCTCTATAGAGCCGGGGCTCATCCTTATGTCTAACATACCACCTCATCACTTGTGAGTGCCTATGGGTGACGGAGTACACATTGAATGGTTCAGGGGCTTCCCCTGTTTGGCCCCTTCTTTGTCTACACCTTCCTATCAAGTTTGGCCACAACCAAAGTATTTAGGTACTGTCCCCTTAGCCACTGAGGACTCCTTCACAGCAGGCAGCCTTCCCAGTGCTGGTGTTATGCTTGGGAGGGTGTCCCTAATAGCACCAGCGCTGCCTTTCCCTGATGGGTTGGTGTTCAGTGTTTGGGTGTCCATTGGGGAAACCCCTTGTTGGATATGCACTGGAGATTCAGTATCCATCTTTACGGCCATTTTGAGTGGAATTTCCACCTGCAATACTGGTTTCTCTTGCTGGGCTTACTACACGGTTACTGATTTTGCTTGGGGGTTTACAATCAGGTTTCTGGGTCACCTGTGTTGGGGGCCACCCACCTCTCTGCACACAGCAATCTATTATAAACCTGAAACACTATGCAGAACACCTAAGATCCAGAGTGAGTGTTGTATGTGTCACCACTTGACCATGGATCCCCTCTCAGAAGCTCTGAGTGCTGGAAACACCGTGAAGAGTGTTAGGAGAGCGTTTTAGTCTTTCAACATTAGTCCACCCGAATACCAGGAAGAGAAAAAAAAGTAGCTTAATGTTACCTTCTGACTTAGGAGCAGATTTATATATTGACGGTAGGTATACTCTGACACAACTGCTATGGAGTATCCTTACCACCTGTTTGCCTGGTTTATATGCAGGTGGATTATTGGTGTAACCATGGATGGGTAGGGGCCGTCAAAGAATTCACTATATGTCCACCACCCAATTAGGATGGGTAGACAGATATCCATTTCTTATCTGTCACCACAAATCAAACCCTGGTGCTGTGGTACAGTAACAAATAAATAATACCCCCCTTCCCATGGAAAATTACTCCCATGGTGATGATATCTTTTTTATTTGAACAAAAAAAAATCCTGTTTCATGATTTTCTTAATAAACATAAAAACAAACAGTTTGATGCAAGGCTCCGTCATGTTGTGCACCAAAGAATGAAATGCATTGACATAAATGAACGAGCAGTCGCACCCCACACATTTTTATTTGTATCTACTTCACAATGGAACACTTTTTCACATACTTCTCTTGATCTTACTTAACCAAACAATGGAGAATGGAAAGGGGCAACCACTCGGTCCCCCCGAACGTATGGTAGGGGGCCCGGATCCCCCGGGAAACCATTTTGGGCGGGGGGCGTGTCACGGCTGGTATGCCCGAAGTGGCGTAGCCGGGGCGCGCCTTTTCCCGCCCAGGAGGGGTTGTCCTAGACACCTACACCGTTGGCCACGCCCAATAGGCGTACCGGAGGAGGGTACACGCCCTCCCGAAGAGGAATAAAGAGAGCAGGAATCCGAAGAAGCATCCTCTTGTTCCTGTGCTTGGAAGCTGCACCCACTCGTTGCACGTGAGCCCTCGACGGAACAAGGAGCAATTTTGAGAACTTGTAATTTTTTGTGTTTCTCTTTCAGGACTTCGAGCCTAAGGGTCCAGGACCGTGTTGAGCAACGGGGATCGAATATCCGTTAACAATGCCTGGCAAGAAGGCGGGAAAGAAGTCCGGGACTGATCAGATGCTTCGCATGCTGATAAAAGATATGGCGAGTATGAAGAAGCAGATGGCAGCGATGAACAATACGGGTAAACCGAAGAAGGTTATAGGCCCGGCATTGCCGGGAGTTGTCCCCGCGGGGAGGGGGAAAAGGGTCAGGAATAGGACGGCGGGGGAGGAGGTCCCGGTTCCCGAGTTACCCCCGGCAAGCCCGGTCATTCCAGTCGAGGCTCCGGTACCGATCCCTGACGCGGGTCAACCGATTCCGGTTGTTGTTACGCCCGCCAGCGAGGAGGACATGCCTCCCGAATTAGCCGCCCAGTTGGCCGCATGGCTTAGCAGAAAAACAGGGGGTGCTACGGCACCGGGAGACACGGCCGAAGAGGCCAAGTTACTAATGCAGCAGTTGCGGCAGTCGCGAGATGCCGCGAAGGCGAATCTCCCTCTTGTCCCCCCACAGGTGACCTCGGAAGGACCGGCAGCTGGCGTCGAAAATACAGCGGGAACAGCAATGGAGCCGGGTAAGCAGGCATTGCCAATGGCAAGGGAGGGGTCTTTGCCCTCAAGACGGGAGAAGGTGGTCCAACATATACCGTTGGCCATGAAAGAATTGATATGGGCTGATAAGTACGTGAATATGTTTTCCCTGTTGACTGACCATCGCGAGATGGAGTATGTAAAGACACAGAAGGATTTGTGGCACCCGAGTGTATGGCGAGCCAAAATGGCGGGATTCAGGGTTGATGAGACAATCTCAAATTGGGCCAAGGCCTTTGCGATGTTTTCTGCAATTATTGGGGAACGTAAGCCCGAGGTTTTGTCCGAATTGTCCTGCTATCAGGCACGAATAATGGATTTTTATGAAACGTATGAGGGCAATGAGTGGATGGGTTACGATATGAAGTTTCGTAAGGCCAAGGAGTTCGATTCATCTCTGACGTGGGATTGTCTCGACTCGATCTCTTGGCAGAAGCAGCTCTTGCCGGGCGCGACGAAGTCGTCCTCGCTTGGCGGGAATGGGTCGGGGCCTTCCCGCCATCAGCCTGCGGCGCCCTTTCGAGCGGGCCCCGTCAGCGACCACCAACCAAGGAATGGTGGGAATGGGGGTAAGAAAGGGGTCTGTTGGAATTTTAACAGGGGCAATTGCACAAGGCCACAAGGGACATGTAAGTTCAGACATTTGTGTGCAGGTTGCGGAAATTCTTCACACCCCGAGAGTTTGTGCAGAGCCAAGAATGGTGATACGGGGGTAGAGGGGGGGCCAAACAGGTCTGAGGGGGACCATTGTGTACCGCTACCTACCCCCGTAGATATCATGGCAATGATCCCCTGGCTAAACGAATACCCTGATCATGTCTCCGCTGGGGTGTTGAGGAACGGATTCTTATATGGTTTCCTCATCCCGGCGGGGGATTTTCGTGGGGAACCACTTTGTAGAAACCAACTGTCTGCCCAGCATAATCCAGCGGTGGTCGAGAAGAAAATTGCAAAGGAGGTTGCTCTTGGCCGGGTTGCTGGCCCATATAGGCACCCGCCAGTAACTAATTTCATCTGTTCCCCGTTGGGAGTGGTTCCCAAGAAGGACCCGGGGGAATTTCGGCTGATCCATAACTTGTCAGCTCCGAGGGGTCTTTCGGTGAACGATGCGATTGACCCGGGAGTTTGTTTGGTGCGGTACGCATCCTTCGATGATGCCGTCGCCATGTTGAATCGCCTGGGGCCCGGAGCGCTGATGGCGAAGTCAGATATCGAGTCAGCGTTCCGGTTGCTCCCGGTACACCCACGGGATCAGCGTCTGTTAGGTTTTGTGTTCCAGGGCCATTACTACATGGATAGATGTATGCCAATGGGTTGTTCCATCTCTTGTGCTTATTTTGAGAAATTCAGTTGTTTTCTGGAATGGGCGTTCGCCAAAGCCACTGGCCATACCCAGGTTATGCATTACCTAGATGATTTTTTGTTCTTGGGGGCAGCCGGCGACACAAAATGTGCGCAGGCGTTACAGGAATTTTGCACTCTCATGAAGGGGTTCAGGGTGCCTTTGGCACCAGGTAAGACGGTTGGACCATCTACTTCACTCGAGTTTCTTGGAATTGAGCTTGATTCTGTGGAGGGATGTTTCCGTTTGCCAGTAGGGAAAGTAGCGAAGTTCAGGGCTTCCCTGGAACTGTGCATTAGCAAAGAGAAAGTCACTCTCCATCAGTTACAACAAGTAGAGGGCCAGCTTAACTTTGCCCTAAGAGTGATACCAATGGCCCGCCCCTTTTCCCGCTCCATTGCACAAGCCATGGTTGGTCTTAAGGAAGGACACCACCGCACGAGACTGTCTGCAGAGGTTCGCCAGGACATGCACATATGGTTGGCATTTCTGGCGGATTTCAACGGTTGAGTGGTGTGGAACAAGCCGCCAGCGTCCTCGGACGAGCTGGGTTTGTGGACCGACTCGGCGGGGAGCATGGGATTTGGCGCCATCTTTGGTAATCGATGGTCGGCGCAAACATGGCCGACGTGGTGGCACACCAGCGGTCTCACAGGTAACATTGGGTTTCTCGAGTTGTTCCCCATTTTTGTGGCTCTGAAGGCATGGCCGGATGAGTTCCGAGATCGCTCTGTGGTGTTTTGGTCCGATAATATGACCGTAGTTGAGTGCATAAATAATCAGGCAGCACGCTGCAAGTGGATATTGAGATTACTGAAGGAAATTGTACTACTTTGCATGAGACTGAACGTACAATTCAGGGCGAAGCATGTGCCAGGTGTACTGAACCAGGCGGCTGATGCACTCTCTCGTTCACACATGCAGGCTTTCAGGGGTTATCTACCTTCCGCGGACCTAGCGGCGGCACCATTTCCCGAAGCACTCTGGCTACTCGGTGCCCCGGATTACAAGACCTCGTGGCAGCAAGCTTAGCCCCCAGGACAAGGAAGGCATACGAAGGAGCGTTTCGTTCCTATTGTGCATTTTTGGGTCCGGCCGGGGGGGACAATTGGGGTCAGGAGGATTATGTCCTGAAGTTTCTAGTAGCACTGCACAGTGAAGGCCAATCAGCGGCAACGGCCAATAGGCACCGGGCCGCCATTTCATTCATGGCGCAGGCGCATGGCATCAAGGACCCGACATCGTCCTTTTTGGTGAAGAAAGCCCTTTGTGGTTGGCAGAGTAGACGAGAGGCGCCCGATTGGGTTAGAAAGGTTGTCCCTGCTAATGTCTATACTCCCCACGACATGTTCCTCCCAGTTCGAGGCAGTGCTGTTCCGGGCCGCTTTTGCATTAGCGTTCCATGGGGCTATGCGGGTGAGCGAGCTGGTTGCAAGAAATAAGAAAGATGTGGAGGGAGGTCTGTGTCGGGATCACATTCTGATTAAGGGTGATTCAATGGTGGTCACAATAACCAGGTCCAAGACCGACCAGAGTGCTATGGGAGAC
Organism: Lissotriton vulgaris; assembly: GCF_964263255.1. NCBI lineage: Eukaryota > Metazoa > Chordata > Amphibia > Caudata > Salamandridae > Lissotriton > Lissotriton vulgaris. The sequence continues at coordinate 1,806,519,698 of NC_141687.1, read as the reverse complement.
AGTATTATTGTCCAGCGCATTCGAGGGTCCCCCATGTGCCCGGTGAAGTGCGTTGAGGAATATTTGGCGTGAAGGGCGGATACATGGGGGGGAAGCCTGCTGAGACACATCGACGCCACCCCACTGACGAGGTTTCAGTTTCAGAGGGTGCTTACAATGGCAATCGCAGCGGTGGGCTTGGACCCGGGCGATTTCGGGACCCATTCCTTTAGGATAGGGGCTGCTACAGAGGCTACAGCCAGGGTTCAGAGTGTTGAGAAGGTGAAACAACTGGGACGATGGTACTCGAACTGTTATAAAAGGTATGTGCGGTTGCACATGTTGTGAAGTCAATTTCATGCACTCACGCTTCTTGTCTTCTGTTTGGGTTACAGTTTCGCGAGCATGCTAAGCGGGGCGGACTGTGCAGTCGACCTGGCACCTGGGGACCAGCGGTCAGAGATCACCGGCTGAGGAAAGAGTGGTGTGGGTCGTGGGCCACTCATACGTGATGCGGGCCGGGGACGTATTCAAAGCAGGTGACGTGACTCACGCAGCTGGGGAATACGGGTACAGGGTGACCTTCCACGGAAGGGGCGGGCTCTGTATTGACCAGTTTCAATGTTTTGTCGAGGAACTGTTAGGGCGGCAGAGGTCACCGCCGTCTGTAATCATAGTACACCTGGGGGGCAATGACTTGGTGACACTCGGTCGGCGAGTACTACTCGAGCGAGTGCTATCTACTGTTAGCTGGCTGGCGAGAAGGATCCCGGGGTGCACGATAGCATGGTCCCACACGATTTCCAGGAAGGTGTGGCGGGGGGGCCTCTCTGTGTCAGCACTGAACTATTCAGTGAAAAAGGTCAATAACAAACTTGGTAGGCTGTTTCGCTCGGCGCAGTTGCACTGTATTCCGCACGGATGTATTCGGGGGGATCACATGTATCTCGATGATGGGGTCCACTTGTCCCGGGAGGGGAATGTCCTACTCATAGGAGACTTCATAGCATGGTTAAGGGGTTTGTAAAAGCATGACCTTTAGTAGGGGTTTGTGGGGGGGCCGGATAGCCGGTCAACTATCCGGCCTGTGGCGGTAAGGTCATGATCGGTGAGCAGTAATTTCAAGGTCCCTAGAGGGGGGGCGCCACCCACTATGGATGGGAGCGCCCGGGGGGAGGCAGCCATTGGCCCCTCACACGGGGAGGCGGCCCCCACTAAGTATGGGTCGCCTAAGGGAAGACGGCCATAGGCCCCTTCCAGGGGAGGAGGCGGCTAAGATGCCCCTCCTACGAATTTCCCGGGGCCCGGATATCCGCGACGGCGGATGTGATAGACAAGTGTGGGGTGGGAGGGGGGTCCACGCTACCTTCTTAACAGACACCTCACACGAGTCCTCGGACGACCCTTAAGATGGCATCGAGTTAAAATAGGGGGCCCCCGCAAGACAAGGGAAATTGGAGTTGGCACAGAGGTACAGTCCTCTGCGCGCCCGCCCTCACATCGTGTGGGGGAGAGTTCTGGTAGTAGGGATCTGACACCGGTTGCGACCTTGCCGTTGGCCTGTAATGCTAGGATGTACAATTTTAATTTAGAAAGTATGCATTTGCAGGATGTTAGACTCGGCTAGGAAAACCTTTCTACTAGAGATTTGTTAAGGTTAGCCAAAGAACATGTCTTCATCGAAATGTAATAAATGAAAATTGTACATGATATGAAACTGTTATTTTAATGTTTTAATTTTGTTTCATATTTTAATAAATACGGCCGGAAGGGTAACTCCCTTCCGCCTTCCAAAAGTTCAGAACTGCGTCCGTCTTCCCATCCTTGGGGATTGTGTTGGGAGGGGGTGACAGGCATCCCGGCCATATGTCATCAAGTGACTACTTAACAACCTCTCATCTGCCCCAGTGACTTGCTTGTTGTGGGTACACTGTAATTCTTGGACACCCACTATCTTCCTCCCAGGACACTTAGTGTTAGTCAATTTTCTTCCTGTGGTTGCAGCAACAGAGGTGCATCGCTGCCTACCCAGAGCTGTCCTTGTTGTCTATGAGGCTGCGACAATGCCTCGTGGGAACTTTATCCCAATATACACAGTTTCTCCTGCTGCGGGGCCTTCTGGAGCTATCTTGTGCTGTTAATCTCTGGGCCTAAGAGCCAGGATGTTTTATTTAGTCCTGTGCAGATGCTGCTACATTTCAATGTGGTTTGCCATACCCTTTGCCCCTTTTGTATGTGCTGTGCTTAAGTATATTTCACTTTGTGGAATTTATCGCCATTGCTGCTTCCAAAACACTCACTGCTTCATCAACTCCCCCCCGCATATATTACACATGTGCTGTGGGCTGTGATCCTTCAGCAGCAGTTGCATCACCTTCTGGAGCAAGCAGGGTGGTAAAAAGAAGGTTTAGTTACGAGTCTCACTCTTGGTAACTCTTCCTGGTGCTGGTGCACCGTAGGTCAGCAAATCTCATATCCTAAGCATGCATTTCGATGAGAGTTTGAGAACACCACCTTTTGGAAGACCGGAATGAATGGGAAGATATATCAATGTGCGAATCGCTATTAGCGATTCGCATTTTGAGTTTGCGATTTTAAGGGTGCAGGGGTGTCCAATTGACACCCTATTGCACCCCTGAAATGATATTGGATGCTGGTTTTACGCACACACATGTCCCAAGGACATGTGTGTGTGTAACATACAACTTAGAAAAATGCACTTAAGTGCATTTTTCTAAGTTTTCGCTATTTACCACGAGGTTTGACTTTGCGGAAAATAGCGGCCCAAAATTGCGAATTCGCAATTTTTAAATGTTTCATGAATTTATTTAAGGAATCTCAAATAGAGATTCCTTAAATGCAATTCCTCGCAAATTTGCGAATTCTATATTAGCGATTTTTGCATTTGGGATGATGAATCCCAAATGCAAAAATTGCGCTCGCAAAGGGCCAGATTCTCAGAATCTGGCCCTTTGCGAGCCGATTTTCCGTTGATGAATCTGGCCGTAGGCCATATTGAAATGGGCAACTATCTAACCAATGCGAAATGGGGGCTCGCTCACTGCAACCAGCAAATCAATGAAGAAAATGTACCCAAACACCTTTCAGTATGTATGTTGTGTGTGCATGTTTTTTTGTGCGATTTGTGGTATGTGGTGACACTGACAAGAGACTGGTCAGACAAAGCTAAACAAAATGAAACAGGATTACGTTCTTTATAAAATACATATATGAAATAAAGACTGCAGTGTGTGATGATTCATTGTATGTTTGTAAAACAGTTCCTCATGTATTTTAGGGCATTCCCTCAAAAGAAGGGGGAATGTTACATTAAACAGCCAGCAGTATGAGGTGTAAGTGAAATACTCTTCTGAGTGGAGCCAAATCCCAATCTAAATTTTGAAGAGTTTGGTAGTCATAGGTCGGTGTTCCATTTGCCAGTGCTCAAAATGCAAAGCAGACTGGTGAGACCTAGTTAAAACAATATTAGCCCAAACATTTGAAGTACACATCTTTGAATGGCACAAGACTTGCTTGCATTTTGAGATTTTTACACCCAAACAATAGTTAAAGGTATCCCTACATGCAAGAAACAGCTCATTAAGAATACGTTATTCAATCATCGCTCATAGAATAAGCTGGAGCTCAGAATGCATGTCAAGGTTTCCTTTCAACAACCGTACAAACAGTAGTTCCCTTAATAGTGGTAGACCCAGCGTTCTAAAGCAGACATCCTTACTATCTGAATGTTACTCTCCGAGTACCAAGATTAATGATTATTTACAATCACAATTCCTGGTTGTGAACGGCTCGACGTCATTAACTTTCTCAAACTCCTGAATTCTAAAAGTTGTTGATCCCTAGGTTTTTGTAATTAGTGAGAATGCCTATTCCTTTTGTTAAGCATAGTTTGTGACTGATGCAGCTGTGAGAAGTATCTTGCCAGTAACTGGCCGCTCGTATTCGGCAGCTTTGAAAAGTACACCAATGGGCTTCTCTTTTATTACTTCGGTAATACATTTCAGAAAGATTGGTCTTTTACCATCTTTCTGTCCCATGTCCAAGTTTAAATAGTCAATTTGCCATGTCAACACTGAAGGTTTATCAACAATGGGTAATTTTAGGTTTTAAGTAGTGATGTATTTTGTTGGGACACAACTGTTCCCATGGATGGTGTGCAGTTGTCTTCCACTTCACTAAGTGCCTGAATGCATGTATCTGGTTTCCAGGGGGCATATTATCAAGGGGGTTTATCTCCGCTTTTTTGGCTTTAAAAGCCAAGAAAGCGGAGATAAAATTATCTCCCTATTACCTAGCTGTCGCTAACACCAGTTAGCGACAGCTAGTAGGAGATCGCGACCATCTTGGGCCCCACTTTGCATGTCAGTGATATTTATCACTAATGACATGCAAAGTGGGCGTGCCAAGATGTTAGCGACTGGAAACAGTCGCTAACATCGCTATCTCCTAATACCAACTGTTGGAAATATTCGCGCTAAGCGCGAATATCTCCAAAAGCTAACACCTGCCCTGAGCAGTTCTTAGCCATGTTATCCAATGGGAGGTGGATAACATGGCTAAGAGCATTAGCTCGGTAATGCATGAATATCACGGACTTTTCAGCGATATTCATGCATTGCGGCCGATTTTTATCGCATTTGCGATAAACCTTGGTAATACCAAGGTTTATTTGCGATAAAAATCGCCGCAGCTCAGCAGTAAATATTTGTCTCTAACCAAGCAATAGCGATAATGATCGCTATTGTTTGGTAATATGCCCCCTGGTTTTTGATTTTGGCCTCATCCTGACACTTATCTAGTGTGCGCGCAGAGAGGCTTAGGCCTACCCCTTAGAATTAGGGAGGTGCTGGACCTGTCTTGTCCCCTAAGGCATGGTCCAAGTGTGCCCTAATTGTACAGTAAGTGGCCCATTATTCCTGTTGTGGGTTTAATACATACAGCAGTGGTGGCAGCATACCATGTTTTGTAAATACATAGTTGTGTCCAGAACTTGTTAATTGTGTCACTGGAGTGGATGCTTTCTGGCCCACTTGTGTAAAGTTCCATTTCTATGAGACAACCCAGATGTTAACCCTAGCATCCCAATTTTGTGTTGTGCATATTTGTGTGCATATACTGTGCATAGTATGTGTGAGTGAACCAGAGTCAAGGAGGCCTGTGATATCCATCCATTTTTAATACCCCTGTCCTGGCCATTTGCATAGGATGGAGGTGAGGTAATTATTCTACGGAGTGGAAGGGTATTGCTGATGTTTCTTAAGCTAAAGAGAGGCGACCTAGACACTGAAGAGAGGGAAGAGGGGACAAGACTTCTTTAGAAATTCAATAAGCCTTTTGCGGAGCAAGGCGCTGCTACTCGGTCTCCCTGAAAGTACTGCCATTTGGAAGAGGATGGTGATATAGGGTGGGACTCTAAGATTTGTTTGATGAGGTAAAGGAGAACTCTTGGGTGAGGCCTGGCCTTTTGCTGGTCCCTGAAAACTCATTCAATATGGCTGATGACATCCAGGTGCAGAAAGCCCACAGGCTTTGTGCCTTATTTGTCGGTACTCTAGGATGAAGACTATCATGCTGTGAAAAACATCACTCTGCCAGACGGCAGTATTGTGGGTGCAGCCAGAAACAGACACATGAAAGGAGAACCACATCAATCCTTGCTGAGAGCGGATATGCATCTCCTGTCTGTTTTTACTGTATTAAGGTGGAACCAATTACCCACTTGATGTTTAGGTTCAAGTTCTCTATGACCAAGAAAGAGAGAGTCCTGTAGTGTACTCAAAGGTCTACTGTGCAAACAGATAGCGTCAGCAGAGAGCCAACTTCCAAGAGGTGAGTGGACATCTCCTGAGTATGCTCCATGTTGAACAGCTGTTCTCCTCTCCGGAAGCACCTAGAAACCCGCCTGATTGCTCAGAAAGGGAAGGAGCTCGCCAACCCCGCAAGAGGTCTGACTGCTCAGGAAGTGCAGCATGATCACAGTGCAGTGCATCAGCAGCAGAGGGACATCACAGAGATTGTTTTGCGTGCACCTATTGTGGTGAGCCCCAGAATTTCCATTGTAGTTCCTGGTGTCAATAATGAAGCTGTATTTACAAAAAGGGGTGGTGAGGGACAGAGTCTCTGAATTAAGCAGAAAGCTCTCACCCAGTCAAAAGATCAGGGCTAGATGCAACACCGTTTTTTAGCTCACTGCACCATCCCAGTTTCAGAACCTGGCTGTATGCAAATTAGTCTGTTCCTGTCCCAGTGCATGATGGGAACAGGACAAACCAAACTACAGAAGCCAATTCTTACACTGGGAAGGAAACAAGCTCCCGGGGACCGGTTTCTGGCATTACAGCCGTCTTCGGCCCGGTTTGCTTGAATCCTGATGGTGCTATGAGCAAGGGTCTCACATCTGAGAATACCCTTCCACGCTTAGGGTGGACAAAAATATTTACAAAAAGGGGTGGTGAGGGACAGAGTCTCTGAATTAAGCAGAAAGCTCTCACCCAGTCAAAAGATCAGGGCTAGATCCAACACCGTTTTTTAGCTCACTGCACCATCCCAGTTTCAGAACCTGGCTGTATGCAAATTAGTCTGTTCCTGTCCCAGTGCATGATGGGAACAGGACAAACCAAACTACAGAAGCCAATTCTTACACTGGGAAGGAAACAAGCTCCCGGGGACCGGTTTCTGGCATTACAGCCGTCTTCGGCCCGGTTTGCTTGAATCCTGATGGTGCAATGAGCAAGGGTCTCACATCTGAGAATACCCTTCCACGCTTAGGGTGGACAAAAATATTTACAAAAAGGGGTGGTGAGGGACAGAGTCTCTGAATTAAGCAGAAAGCTCTCACCCAGTCAAAAGATCAGGGCTAGATCCAACACCGTTTTTTAGCTCACTGCACCATCCCAGTTTCAGAACCTGGCTGTATGCAAATTAGTCTGTTCCTGTCCCAGTGCATGATGGGAACAGGACAAACCAAACTACAGAAGCCAATTCTTACACTGGGAAGGAAACAAGCTCCCGGGGACCGGTTTCTGGCATTACAGCCGTCTTCGGCCCGGTTTGCTTGAATCCTGATGGTGCAATGAGCAAGGGTCTCACATCTGAGAATACCCTTCCACGCTAAGGGTGGACAAAAATATTTACAAAAAGGGGTGGTGAGGGACAGAGTCTCTGAATTAAGCAGAAAGCTCTCACCCAGTCAAAAGATCAGGGCTAGATCCAACACCGTTTTTTAGCTCACTGCACCATCCCAGTTTCAGAACCTGGCTGTATGCAAATTAGTCTGTTCCTGTCCCAGTGCATGATGGGAACAGGACAAACCAAACTACAGAAGCCAATTCTTACACTGGGAAGGAAACAAGCTCCCGGGGACCGGTTTCTGGCATTACAGCCGTCTTCGGCCCGGTTTGCTTGAATCCTGATGTTGCAATGAGCAAGGGTCTCACATCTGAGAATACCCTTCCACGCTAAGGGTGGACAAAAATATTTACAAAAAGGGGTGGTGAGGGACAGAGTCTCTGAATTAAGCAGAAAGCTCTCACCCAGTCAAAAGATCAGGGCTAGATCCAACACCGTTTTTTAGCTCACTGCACCATCCCAGTTTCAGAACCTGGCTGTATGCAAATTAGTCTGTTCCTGTCCCAGTGCATGATGGGAACAGGACAAACCAAACTACAGAAGCCAATTCTTACACTGGGAAGGAAACAAGCTCCCGGGGACCGGTTTCTGGCATTACAGCCGTCTTCGGCCCGGTTTGCTTGAATCCTGATGGTGCAATGAGCAAGGGTCTCACATCTGAGAATACCCTTCCACGCTTAGGGTGGACAAAAATATTTACAAAAAGGGGTGGTGAGGGACAGAGTCTCTGAATTAAGCAGAAAGCTCTCACCCAGTCAAAAGATCAGGGCTAGATCCAACACCGTTTTTTAGCTCACTGCACCATCCCAGTTTCAGAACCTGGCTGTATGCAAATTAGTCTGTTCCTGTCCCAGTGCATGATGGGAACAGGACAAACCAAACTACAGAAGCCAATTCTTACACTGGGAAGGAAACAAGCTCCCGGGGACCGGTTTCTGGCATTACAGCCGTCTTCGGCCCGGTTTGCTTGAATCCTGATGGTGCAATGAGCAAGGGTCTCACATCTGAGAATACCCTTCCACGCTTAGGGTGGACAAAAATATTTACAAAAAGGGGTGGTGAGGGACAGAGTCTCTGAATTAAGCAGAAAGCTCTCACCCAGTCAAAAGATCAGGGCTAGATCCAACACCGTTTTTTAGCTCACTGCACCATCCCAGTTTCAGAACCTGGCTGTATGCAAGTTCATCACCACCCACTTTTCTGTATCAATTTTGGCCACTATAGGTGTGGCAGGGTATACTCAGACATGAGTCCCTTTCTCACTGCTCCATCAGGATTCAAGCAAGCCGGGCCGAAGAGGCTGAAATGCCAGAAACCGGTCCCCGGTAGCTTGTCTCCTTTCTGGTGAAGAATTGGCTTGGTAGTTTGGTCTGCCCTGTTCCCATGATGCACTGGGCCAGGGACAGACTAATTTGCATATAGCCAGGTTCTGAGCTGGGATGGGGCAGTGAGATAAATAACGGTGATGGATCAAGCCCTGATCTTTGGACTGGGTAAGAGTGGTCTGCTTAATTCAGACACTCTGTTCATCACCACCCACTTTTCTGTATCAATTTTGGCCACTATAGGTGTGGCAGGGTATACTCAGACATGAGTCCCTTTCTCACTGCTCCATCAGGATTCAAGCAAGCCGGGCCGAAGAGGCTGAAATGCCAGAAACCGGTCCCCGGTAGCTTGTCTCCTTTCTGGTGAAGAATTGGCTTGGTAGTTTGGTCTGCCCTGTTCCCATGATGCACTGGGCCAGGGACAGACTAATTTGCATATAGCCAGGTTCTGAGCTGGAATGGGGCAGTGAGATAAATAACGGTGATGGATCAAGCCCTGATCTTTGGACTGGGTAAGAGTGGTCTGCTTAATTCAGACACTCTGTTCATCACCACCCACTTTTCTGTATCAATAATGAAGCTGTGGCATGACCTGGGCCAATGTGTCCAAATCATGAAGCAGCAATGCGACCTGAGCTGCTCTAACCGCATTGTTATGCTTTGGCCGAACTGGAGTCACTGTGCCGGAATTGTGAAGCTGCCATTTTATTTGAGTTGCTGCATGACCGGACACCTCTGTGTAATCTGAGCTATAATGACCGTCCAGCCAGTGAGGCATGTGCATGGCCTTATCTCCTTCTGGAGCCTGACCTTGCGTTGCTTCGATGATCCAGACCAGTGCACCCACCAGGCCAACAGTGAGATCTAACAGCCTCCAAAACAGCCATTCCAACAAACCGATCACCAACATGACCACCGAGGAGGCTAAGAGGAAATGCTGCCTCATGCTGAGCCCTGAAGAGGGAGAGATGTCAAGCAGAGATGAAGCTGGGTGGTCGGCCGAGACTGCCAACAAGCTATGGACTGATAGACTCGGTGAGAAACTGAAAAGAGAGACTTGGGCTAATAAAAAAGAGTATTGGATTAATCTGCACCTGGGCCAAACTACACTAAATATTGACTCAAAAATGGCTTGCCGGCATCATAAGCAAGTGACCTGGGCCAATAGTGGAAAGAGAGCAGACCTTCTCCAGCTCCAGGACTCTAAATTGCAACATGTACTTTTAAATACATGTAGTAATAAAGTAACTTTCTTCTTGAAAGTAAAGCACTTGGTGTACAATCATTTATTACACTAGTGTGCATTTGTTAAGTGAGTAGCAGGCCTACTCTACCCAGGGACGGACTTGGAACCCAAAGGAGCCACAGCAAATTTGGTCAGACCAGCCCCCACACATTGCATAGTGAGGGAGTGCAGCGAGTGGGCTTGGCCACTGCAAGGAGGATTTGAGGGGGTTCTGCCCCCTAAGAACATTTGGTGAAAGTGACCAAAATGGTACAGTCTACAACACATTTCTAATTATATATACAATTGTATTTGCTGTTAAAGCATAGTAAGTGATAAGCTTACAGTGCACCAGGATATGTCATTCTTTATTGTGGCCCTTCAATGGTACCTTCACTATCACTCTCCAACAGCGCCCCTCATCTCTCCATGTACCTCTCTCACATGTATTCCATTTGTTTTATAGTGCCTCTAATACCAAATTATTGTGTCAGAGCACTGTACATCAAACATGCATAGAGAGAACGAACAATACATGTGTAAATCAGTGTATAGAATATGTTACATAAGACAAAGGGCACTATGGGGTGTTGGCATTCCGTAAGATTGCTTGGGCTGGAGAAGCACAAACTCAGGACTTAAAATGTAACACAGTGGTGAGGGTCAAATTTACTGATAAGATTTTATTTCTACCCAAACAAACCCTTTTTAGCAACATTAAAATAATGAAATACTGGAAAAAACATAGCTTTCTAACCTGTACCATGCACTTTGTATGAAGCCTTTTGAGGGCAGTTCGTAGCTCACTGTGCTAGATTTCTATTGTAACTTATGAACTGCACTGTAACGAATGGATCCCTGTGACAAAAGCAGTAAACTTTCGACTTATGCACATAAAATACACTTATGTGATCTGCATAGTACACATACTTCGCAGCAGGCATATTAACCCTCCGCACTACCTTAGATGAGAGGAAAATGCCAACTCACTCTAGCACGAAAATTAACCACCAGAGATATTTTGACATTTTTAGTGTCATACTGGCCTGCTGATTTTGTTACTGAGGGCCATTGTAGCACTGGTGCAAAACCGACCCCCCAGTGACAGAAATGGCCCCACCCTTCCAGCCTTCCGGGGACATGCCTCATGCCCTGTTCGCCAGTCCGACCTTGACACTACCTCCCAGTGCTGGATTAAACCCTGTGGAGGCCAATAGGTAGCCACATTTCGGGCCCCCTTCCCAAATTATCTCCTAATACCCAATGCACCAGATTATTTTACAAACTGACTGCTTCCAGAAGAAGAGCTTTTAAGAGACAAACTGTTATGTGACTCTGATGTCTGTGGCCTATGTACTTTAAGCTGTTAATGGGTACATTAAATTAATACATTATTTTATCTATAGAGTCTATGTAAAGTTTTTATTTCTTTGAGTTGATACATTTTTTCTATCTTTTGGAAACAATATTTAAGAATGCTTGATTCTAATTTTCTTTCAAGGTCAAATCAATTTTATTTTGATCTGTTGTCACAGGCCTCTAAAATGAGAAGCCCCCTAGGCCGGTGCTTACTTTGCCTAGATAGCATTCCTCCCGAGAGGTCTATGACTGCTCACCATCACTGCCACTGAGAATCAGGATTGGAAGGTCTGCAATTTGGAGAGCCATATTAGGACCGACCCCAGAACCTCACGGTTGAGACCCACTGGCCCCTGTTTTTCACTTGACACCATTAAATGGGGTCTGAGTGATTTTTATGGTGAAGGCTACTTACTTTTTAAACCGAAACCTTCTTTCTGTACTAGTTGAAATTTTCCAGCAAAAGTTTGTATGGTTCCTTATTTTGTCACATTCAAAAAGTGGCATTGCAGCCTGTCGAGTAGTAAAACAGGAAGTGGAGAGGGGGGATTATAGACGCGCCTCCTGATAGCTCTCGACCTTGACGAGTTCTGAATTCCTAGACATCATTATTTTCACACTTTTATGAACCTTCATCTAAACAAAGAACATGTCATATGAATCGATGTTACTTGAAGGATGGTTTTGTTTTAAGGTCTCGCGACCTATCGATGTGCGCAAGCGCATCGAGCGGAGCGAGAATTCCTGTGGCGAAAACATCTTCAAACCAAAGGGCTTTCAGCCCCGCGGTTTTCATGAAGTTCACGTGAACATGCACGCGCATCGCATGCAAGCCCAGCCCAGCCTCTCGCATTCCCAGGCTCTCGCGACCCCATCCGGCATATTCTTGCTTGTCTCCAGGATTGTGTGCTCGGGATTTAATGACTGGTTCCTGCTTCTGGGCCTCAGCCCTATCACACGCGAGGGGTACCTGTGGCTTTGATATGCCATTGCATGTGTGGGCTATTATTTCGTCCACTAGGTCACTTATTTATGCCACGGGTCAGCGCTGATGCCACCGCTTTTGCCCCTTGTCTCGATGCCAGCCATAACGTGTCTCAGCCTCCTCCATGCCCATGGGGTCCAGGCCCTGGGGTCAGGCCCACTCTACTACTCACTCCCTGCAGAAGTGTAGACCGGGCTCCCAGAGATCAAGACCTGAGGGGTGTTATTGGCCCACTTTGGTTCTGTCCCACACCACAGTGACTCTGCTACCACCAGGTCAAACCCGCACGTATGTGCGCTGACCTACCCCACCCCTCGTCCAGTCAAAGATGTATTAGGCATGACCCCCCCCTTGCGGGCACTTTGATGTGGTATTAACCTCTCAAGGCACGTCGTCAGTGTGACCTGTGGAGTGCAGCACCCCCTGCCTCCTCCATCTATCTTGCAGGATTTACTCAGCCTTGTTGCACTTCCCCAGTGACGCAGGGCATGTACACTCTGGACGAAGGGGCCTCCCCTCCCGATCCTCTCTTCCGTTGCTCTCTCAGTGATGGGTCCCACGCCTAACGCCCGCACCTTTGTTCGCTGCTCCCAGTAGCGGCTGCGTTTCTCTGCTGCTCTCAGCCCCCTGGCCCTGGCAACACCCCTGCTTCGGACTGTCCCGACACCTCGAGCCCCACTGCACCATCTCGATGTCTCATCTCCTATTGAGTCTCGACGTTCAGCGCGAGACTACGTACAGCTCTCCCCGCTCAGTACAGCAGACCCATGCTCAGCCCAGATTGCATTTCGTCTGCACGACTACTCTGGAGACGTCACCGCCATCTTGTGTCTCCCAGGGTCAAAGGCCTCCAGCACGGCTCCACCGCTCGATCTGGTAGGTCTGTGGATGGAGTTTGATACTGGTTACACTGGGGCTGTGGTCATTGGTTTCTTGGGGTTTGGAACGAAGTACAGTAGCAGATTGGTGACGGATATTAGGCAGGGGCTTCGGAGCCTTTCCTGTCGGCTGCTGGCCACGCCCTGCGAACATACCATGTTTGAAAACCCAGATTGTTCCTAAATATCTCATAAACATAACCCTTTAGCCCTGACCCTCTTTCCTCCTTCACAACTCATAATCTAGCAATAACAAAAGGGGTCTAACTAAATATTAAGCTCCTTCTTATGTATCTAGATGAAGATGCCCTTTTCAACAGCCATTATTTTCCCACTTAGCTGGCTAATTGAGCTAAACACTTGCTGTTGACGTGATTGCTGATTATCTGGTTCCACGTTCATATCCAAACTAGGCCAACTCTGCCTTCCATCTTTCATAGGCACATGTATACCATTAAACTGGGTAATAGTAACACTGTTCTACTTACAAGATTTGGAAACAGCAGAAGTATGATATGAAGCATACTTTATAAAAAAAAAACATAAACTAGTATTATTTTATTTAACGACAATTGTGCTGTATGCTCCGTAAAGCCAGTAACTCAATCATTGGAATGATTTGGACTAGATAATGGGAGATTTACATTTAAATCGCATGCAAGCCCAGCCCAGCCTCTCGCATTCCCAGGCTCTCCCGCCCCCATCCGGCATCAGGCTTCCCCTCCCCTAGCAGCACTCCTCCCACACCAGCACCTCCCACCTCCCACACCGCTCGCTCGCATTCCCGCCCCCCCCCACCATTTGCCAGCATACACTCTCCAAGTGCTTCGCACGCGGCCATCTGTTCCCCAGCTCCAGCACCTCCCCTTTCTCTCCTGGCACACAGCCTTACTTGAAGGGGCTTAGGTTACTCCCCTGCTTCGTACCATCCCCTCTGTCTCCAAATGCACCTCTTTCACCGACTCCTTTCTCTCCTCCTCTCTCCACCCGCCCCCCTCCCCCCATTCCCCCATCCCACCCCTTCAAACCACCTCACCCTCCTCTAATTCCATTACCCGACTGGCCTCTGTCACCGCTCCCCCTCCCCTTCTCTCTCTTTGTTCTCTAATCACTCTCCCTTAACCACTCCCTTCTTTCATCCATCCTTCTTGCCTCTCGCCCCCTCCCCCCCGCCAGCCTCCTTCCGCCGCCCTCCCCCCTCCCCGGGGACGCCTTGCTCTTGTTCTGGGTGTAGTCATTTGCTTCTACGCAGTTTGCTTCAACAAGCTTGGCAGAGCGTCAGCGCAGCCTGCTCTTCAACGATGATTTATGTGGGTTGTGAGAAAGTATTGAATCAACAAAACTATATAAGTAATTTAGTTCCCCGATTTGTGATAGCTAATTGACCATGCAGGGCATGCTACAAAACTATCTCCAAGTGCAGCTTTTTACTTCCTTTGCCGCAGCACAGTTTATTTCCCGGAAGTGAATCCCTTTTCCGCAATGACTTTTTCCACAAGTGCGGTGACTATACTAATGCCGCCGGTTTTCGTTGCACCAGGGCAGCGGCATCACTTGGGCGTCCGGCTGGTGTTCGTGGTGGCTCAGTGGCGGCTGCAGCCTGCTGGTGTAATCTGATGCGGCTGAGTAACATGTAGTGGCAAGCTGATCAGGGCAGACACCGCTGCTCAGCAGAGCTCGTTCATCATTTTAATCAGGGTTAAAACAAGCACTGGCGTTACCAATAGGTTTCGCATTTGGAAAGTTTGAGCTATTGGTTTTGTAAATGACATTTTATATTTATATATCGTTATTGGCATTGTCAATAACAATATATAAATATAAAATGTCATTTACAAAACCAATAGCTCCAACTTTCCTACTGCGAGACCTATTGGCAACGCCAGTGCTTGTTTTCTTTGCCATAAACCTTTCCTTGCTGCTTCCGTGCTGAAAGCTAGGTTTCTGTTAAACCCTTGAAAACACTCTCGAGGGTGCCGCGCACCATCGGCAGAGAAGAAAAGTGTGAAGTGTCAGCACATAAAGATGCAACCTTCCCCTTCGTTTGCCCTTACCAAGACATTGCACCGGGCAGAGGAAAATGAAACCAACTGGTGCAGCCATCGTGATGTGGTGAGTAAGCATGGGCTGAAAATTCGTTCCGCTTGCGAAATTTGCTGATTTTTGCCAATTTTGCGATCCGCGAATCGCGCAGAATTGCCAATCAATCCGCAATTCCCAAGTTCGAGATTTTATTTTGCTTGTTCGCGCTTTAAAAATACAATCTCTTGCGCGCTGCGTTGACTTACCTTGATTCTGAGTTTGCCGAGTTATTTTCCTCCATCGAACAAGATGGGCGCGCCCAAAAACTACTGCATAGGTAAGTTCGCGGTAGCCGCGCTGAAAAAAAAATGAGCGAACACGCCCAAATTCCCGAATTTTGCGGACCCCGAATCCGCTTTCGCGTGAATTCGCGGACCGCTAATTCGCAAATTTCACCCATACTTAGTGGTGAGGCACACATTATAATTACTGAGAGGGGACCGAGCCTGAAGCATGAATGCTTCCACTGATGTCTTTTCTCCCATAGTTATTCGGGCTAAGTTTGAAAATACTTCAGAGAGACATGAACGGGGTTATATAACACACACACACACATATATATATATATATATATATATATATATATATATATATATATATATATATATATATATATATATATATATATCCCCCAAAGAGGGACAAGCACTACAGATCGAGGAGGCGCTCTCCTCCTTAGGTCTTACCCAACAGGTCAAGGGACCGACACATGAGAAAGGACATGTGCTCGACTTAGTCTGGACTACCATGCCAACCCAGGGTGCTACGGAAATCCTGCCCTGTGCATGGTCCGACCATTCTTTAATAAAGGGTAGACTCTTACTGAGGGGCCACTTGTCCAAACCTGGGGAGGGCTGGAAAATGGCCCGGAAGTGGAGAAATCTTGATAGGGAGAAATTGGTCCACCTCTTGGAACACCCCCCTTCAGTAAAAGAGCAGGATGTCAACGTTGATGTCCTTTGTGATCACCTCCAGCATAAACTGGGGAGTGCCATTGATGTGGTGGCACCTCTTCGCAGGGTGAAGAAGGTGGCGAGAGGAGCTGGGGCTCCTTGGTACAATGATTCCCTAAGGGAGATAAAACGTGGGGTGAGGAAGAAAGAACGGGCATGGCGTAAAAAATATGACGCCATCGCCAAGCAAGAATACGTCTCGTCCTTAGCTCATTATAAACTAGCCATACAAACTAGGAAGGCTGCGTTCTTCGAGGAAAGAATAGCTGCAGCAAGAAATCCACAAAAGGAAATCTTTCGGGTCCTGGCGGAGCTCAGGGTAAACAAAGAGCAAAGTCCTGAGTTTACTCAGGAGGACTGCCAGAGGTTTCAGGACTTCTTCGTAAAAAAGATATCCGATATTTTGGGCGAAATTGCTGCAACCACACCCCTCGAATGTCCTTGCCTACCGGACCTCACTGCCCCGCTAAATATCTCACCATTAGTTGAGTTCTCCCCAATTTCTAAACAGGAACTACTTAAAATCATAGACCGAGTTAAATCGGGTTCCTTGGTGGATCCATGCCCTCCTGATGTATTCAAGTTGGCAGTACCAGGAATCGAGGAAGAGGTTCTGCATCTATTGAACACCTCTCTGGGTACAGGACAGATCCCTCTAGCTTTTAAAGAGGCTTGCCTGATTCCCTTATTGAAGAAACCTGGCTCGGACACGAAGTGTTTGAAAAACTTCCGGCCCATCTCTCAGTTGCCGTTTTTGGCTAAAGTGATTGAGCAGCATGTGTTAGCTCTACTCTCGGGCCATCTAGAGAGTAACAACCTGCTGGAGACCAATCAGGCAGGGTTCCGTGCTAATCATAGCACGGAACTAGTTATGCTATCTATCCTAGATGAGCTAAGAACTCGGGCTGATGTAAAAACACCGAGCGCCCTGATACTACTGGATCTCTCTGCGGCGTTTGATACCGTGTGTCACAAACAGCTTTTGTCGCGGTTGAGATCCTCTGGTATCATGGGTACAGCACATGCATGGCTTACATCATTCTTGCAGGGTAGGACACAACGAGTACAGCTGGGAGATTTACTTTCCACCTCTGCTCCGATCACCTGCGGGGTCCCACAAGGCTCTGCCTTGTCACCCCTACTTTTTAATATCTACCTGCAGCCATTAATCGCTCTCCTGAATAGGATGGACTGCCTAGTGTACAACTACGCCGATGATACCCAGATAATCATCCGGCTGGATGATGGCCCGGGAGCATCCACTAGGCTGCAGGACATACTGAAAGCCACGGTCAATTGGATGTCCGAGAACTCCTTGAAAGTCAACCCGGATAAGACGGAAGTGTTGCCCATTTCTATTTCGGGCAACCCTTGGAGTGAGAAATGTTGGCCTATGGAGCTGGGTACACCACCGAAACCAGCGTCCGCAGTCAAAAGTTTAGGCCTATATGTGGGTGACAAACTATCCATGGAAAAACAAGTTACCACGGTAGTGGGTACTTGTATAGGCCTTCTAAGACAACTAAGGAAGATCTCTGCCTTACTTTCATTCCCTACTTTGAGACACGTGGTCTCAGCCACAATTCTGGCTAGGCTGGACTACGGGAACTCCCTATACATAGGTTTGCCCCAGCGGCTGCTGGACAAACTGCAGGGGGTTATGAATGATGCAGCTAGGCTGATCTATAAAAAACCCAGGACTGCTCATTCTTCTCCCCTGATGCAGGAGTTACATTGGCTCCCAATTCGTCAGAGGATTGTCTTCAAAGGACTGTGTATCGTTCACAAGGCTCTGTATGGCAAAGCACCAAAATATCTGAAATCCCGACTATCCCCCTACACACCGGGTAGGACTTTGCGCTCGTGGGCGCTACTCTTTTGTCCCAATCCCGCTTCAAATTGACCACGGTGGGGGGTCGTGCGTTCTCCAACACGCTCCCAGCTTTATGGAACGAACTGGCTCCAGAACTCAGGAAGGAAAGTAACTTACTATCCTTCAGAAAAAATTAAAAACTGTATTGTTTAAACAAGCATGGAGCAGACCCTAGGTGCACAGGTGGGATCAAGTGAATGTAATACCTCACTATGTAAATCTGGACAAACAGCGCTTAGAGACCCCGGTGGTTATAACGCGCCATATAAATTAAATAAATAAATATATATATATATATATATATATATATAAATATATTACCTACTGGCGGTCGCCAGTAGGTATATATAGTTAGAATTTTTTCCCTATGGGACTTTTGAAAATTCTATGTCTAATAACTTTGGCGTTTGTGGACGGAATCGGCTGAAATTTTCAGGAAAATGGCACATTTTGTTTCTGAGCAGCCCCTGAAAATTTGGTGGGGTTTCGTCAAGGGGAAGCTGAGAAAAAAGGGGGGTCCCAAAACGCGTTTTTTGCATTGAGTTTTCCATAGGGCGGTTGGACTCACTTTTAGCTCGAACGGCTGAATGGATTTGCACGAAACTTGGCAAAATTGTAGGGACTGTTAGCCCGATGTGCCTTTGCTAGGTCTCAATATATGTGCTCCAGTAGTTTTTGAGAAATTAACGTTCAAACCAAGATATATATCTGTAACAGCGCTCTGGGCAGCGATCCGGTCCGCTTACTTTTCGCTTATCGGAACTTTGCGCGCAGAAAGCTGATTGGCTCTCCGGTGTCTGTCAACATTCTAAACAGTCCGGAGCGGACGCCATCTTGTCTCTCGGTAGGATCGAGAGAGAAGAAGAGGTGAAAAACTAAGGGGGAATTTAATGAAAGGGGGCAAGGTATCCCCCTCTTGACCCCCTAGGAATGTTGTTGGGGTTATTAAAGGGTCCCGTGGGGAAAATTAAAAAAAAATGATTTTTCACGGTAGAAGCGCGGCCGCGAACTGGTAGCGAAACGGGAATTCGCCATTTTGTGCTTCGTAAATTAAATTACTAGTTATAAGTGGGTGCGGGAGACGTATCCTAATCCCCTATGTTTCCTGAGGGTGGGTGAGGAGGCTGATATATGTTGATACATCTCTTCCAGCGGCTGTGCGTGAGCTTTTTTTTTTTTTTTGCTGCGTGACAGTCCGGAGCGGCCGCCATCTTGTCTCTCGGTAGGATCGAGAGAGAAGAAAAGGTGAAAAACTAAGGGGGAATTTAATGAAAGGGGGCAAGGTATCCCCCTCTTGACCCCCTAGGAATGTTGTTGGGGTTATTAAAGGGTCCCGTGGGGAAAATAAAAAAAAAATGATTTTTCACGGTAGAAGCGCTTCACGGGCCGCGAACTGGGCCGCAAACTGGTAGCGAAACGGGAATTCGCCATTTTGTGCTTCGTTAATTAAAGTACTAGGTATAAGGGGGTGCGGGAGACATATCCTAATCCCCTATGTTTCCTGAGGGTGGCTGAGGAGGCTGATATATGTTGATATATCTCTTCCAGCGGCTGCGCCATCTTGCCTTTTTTCGAATGCCACAATTTTGTCGTGCACGGCAGCCATTTTAGATGCCAGGCTGGTCCCAGGCTATCACCTACCCCTGCGGATGTAGTTTATGGCCCCAGCTGTAGAGAATTCAGACATGCCAATCCTCCTGATTCAGGCGTGTGAGTACTGATTTCAGTGCTAGTCTCCCGCCTCCCGATTTCTGCAAGCAAAAACCCGGGGGCATATTACGAACAACTAGCGATAATTTTTGTCTATAACTTGTTTAGAGACAAAAATTATCGCCGCACATCGGCGATTTTTATCGCAGATAAACCTTGCTATTATCGCAGAAAAGTCAGCGATATTCATGTATTATCGACCTAATGCTCTTAGCCATGTTATCCACCTCCCATTGGATAACATGGCTAAGAACTGCTCAGGGCAGGTGTTAGATTTTGGAGATATTCGCGCTTAGCGCGAATATCTCCAAAAGTTGGTAATAGAAGGTAGCGATGTTAGGGACTGTTTCCAGTCGCTAACATCTTGGCACGCCACTTTGCATGTCATTAGTGATAAGTATCACTGACATGCAAAGCCGGGCCCAAGATGGTCGCTATCTCCTTTTAGGTGTCACTAACTGGTGTTAGCGACAGCTTGATAATAGGGAAATAATTTTATCTCCGCTTTCATGGTTTTTAAAGCCAAAAAAGCGGAGATAAACCCCCTTGATAATATGCCCCACGATTCCTTGGGGGTTTCAGCTGACATGGCTTGGTATTGTGTTACATGGTAATTTTTCCATGAAACGTCAGAGGGTCGATGTAGGGGTTCTAGAAGAGGTGATAAACCATTTAAGCCTCATGAACAAGCGCATGGTCTTTTAAAGATTTGTGAAGTACTCGGGGCGGCGGTGTGTGTGTGCCCTCTTTCAGGAGCGGGCGGGGGGGCACTGCCAGCAACTTGCCAGGTCAGGTAGTGTTCAACACGTGCATCACCCTTTCTCTGCCTGCTATTGCGCTCCATGCTTCGGAAAGGTAAGAAAAAGAACGTGCATTTGAGTTTGAAATGTCCGATCCTGCAGCAGCACACTTCCAAAGCCCACACATGACAATAACCCGATTCAAGGCCCCATTCACCCGTTTTTCAAAAAATAGATAACACTCCAACAAATTAAGGTTATAAAACTTTATTAACTTTTAACGATAATGAACAGAACAAAAACTAAAAACATTTAAACATTTATTAACACAAAAAGCAACAATGGTTAGAAGCTGTCTTTTGTGCGAATAGTCCCAAGGCAGCACAACGTGCAGAGTTCTGGACGGCACCCAGGTGATGTCGCCTGGGTGCCGCACTGGTTTAGGGATCCTACAATGCTGCTCCGAAAATTGGCGTGGGGCGTCCCGGGTGGGGCGGGGGGAGGCCTCGTCAGTAGCGGTCTGTTGTGCGAATAGTCCCAAGGCAGCACAACGTGCAGAGTTCTGGACGGCACCCAGGTGATGTCGCCTGGGTGCCGCACTGGTTTAGGGATCCTACAATGCAGCACAGAAAAACAGCGTGGGGCGTCCCGGGTGGTGCGGGGGGAGGCCTCGTCAGTAGCGGTCTGTGTCCAGTGTCACATGGCTGACACAACATGTACGACAGGCACCCAGGTGATGTCCAGTAAACTGCCGCACTGGTTTTGGTATCCTACAATGCTGCTCCGAAAATTGGCGTGCGGCGGCCCGGGGGGGGGGGGGGGGGAGGCGGCGTGAACGGGCCTCCCCAGGTGGCGGCCATCTAGCTGAGTTGCGCTCGCTCTTGCGGCCACAGCGTCTCGCTCACCATGTTGTGGAGTTGCTCCCACTCTTGCAGTGCAGCGATAGGCGGCTGCCACATGGCTGTCAAAATGGCGGACGGCTCTTCGGTTTTGGGCCTGGTCCACTGAAATGGCCCTGGGACACCTTGGAAGTCGGACGCTTGCCTGCTAGGGCTTGGGCTCCATTCTCGAAAAGCGTCCCCTCAGCCGTGAAGATTGTATAAAAGTCTTGGGGGCCCCCGACTCCCGCAGGCTTCCGGTGGGGAGCGGCTGCCATGATTGCTCGCGGAATGACCACGACGGAGCCACGAGATGGTGGTGCTCTCATGCTGACGCCAGCTTCAGTCTGAATGATCCAGAAACAAGGTGGGGCTTTCATCGTTTGGGAAAAAAAAATGTTCTAAACCAATGAAAAGTGTTATTTTTAGGTCATATGACCAAGCCTTCCATCTTTAGGAAACCAAAAGTAAAATGAACCAATGAAAAGTTTTATAAACAAGTCACATGACCTGTTATGCGACATAGGGCTACAAAAAGCGTAGAAAATCCGTTGGCACGTGAGGCGGCGTCAGTAGCGGACCGATGTGCGAATAGGCCGAAGGCAGCACAACGCGCCGAGATCCGGATGGCACCGAGGTGGTGTCCAGCAAATTGCCGCACTGGTGTGGCCATCCTACAATGCTGCGCCGAAAGACGGCGTGTCCAGCTGAATTGCGGTCACTGTTGCGGTACAGTGACTCGAACGCGCCGAGATCCGGATGGCGCCGAGGTGGTGTCCAGCAAATTGCCGTACTGGTGTGGCCATCCTACAATGCTGCGCCGAAAGACGGCGTGTTCAGCTGAGTTCCGGTCACTCTTCCGGCACAGTGACTCGAACGCGCTGAGATCCGGATGGCACCGAGGTGGTGTCCAGCAAGTGGCTGCACTGGTGTGGCCATCCTACAATGCTGCGCCGGAAGTCGGCGTGGGGTGCCCCGTTGGCTTATGAGGTGATGTCAGTAGTGGACTGATGTGTGAATAGGTCGGAACCAGCACAAGGCGCCAAGATCCGAATGGCAAGTCCTGGATGTTGAGTGCCTCAGTTGAGATTTCTGAGCAGTGCTTGTAGAACTGTCTGAAGCTTATTTGCACCTGCTGCAGCTTCACTAGGTCCGGCGGAACTTGTTGCCTTTTCCTTTCTGCTTCTTTTCCTACAATGCGTTTCTTCTGAAGACACGACCAGGTCCCTGAATGTGTGCAGGGGGACGCTATTGAATGAATGAACGCGCCGAGATCTGGATGGCACCGAGGTGGTGTCCAGCAAATTGCCGCACTGGTGTGGCCATCCTACAATGCTGCGCCGAAAGTCGGCGTGGGGTGCCCCGTTGGTTTATGAGGTGATGTCAGTAGCGGACCGATGTGTGAATAGGTCGGAACCAGCACAAGGCGCCCTGCACTGTTGAGCCTTTTTCAATGTCTGTTTTTTGTTCTTTCCCCTCCATCAAAAACAAAACAAAAATACAAGGCGCCAAGATCCGAATGGCAAGTCCTGGATGTTGAGTGCCTCAGTTGAGAGTTCTGAGCAGTGCTTGTAAGACTGTCTGAAGCTTATTTGCACCTGCTGCAGCTTCACTAGGTCCGGCGGAACTTTTTTCCTTTTCCTTTCTGCTTCTTTTCCTACAATGCGTTTCATTTGAAGACACGACCAGGTCCCTGAATGTGTGCAGGGGGACGCTATTGATTGAATGAAAATGGCGGCTTGACACAAAGCTGACTCAAGCGTTACTGTTGGTGCTATACAGACAAAAATTGGTTTTCAGTTTGTACATTCTTCAGGTTTTTTTTTCCATCCAAGTCTGATTGAGAGTTTGTAGAAAAATGGCTTCAGATTTTCCACATACTACTCTTCAACATTCTTCCTAAATGTAACAATGTGAAACTCACTAGGAGAACGGCTGTTTCTGTTTCCTTTCAAAATGCTGCCACCAATATTTTCTGAATGGAAGACACCATCTTGTAACATAAAGGGCCGAAAGGGGTTCTGGTCTGGCCGATGGTTGGTGGAGACATTTTGACTATATCTTGGACCTGCCCGGCCTCGCCCAAAATGGCGCCGGTATAAATGGGACTCGTAACTCTTTGCCCGCAAATGTATATCTAGAAAATGTTATTGTAAGTGGCCCTGTCGTATTTTAATTACAAAATGTACGTCCACCGATTCCGCAACTGTTAGACACCTTTGTTCTTGTCACCTAATGGCCCGCTCGTTACGTTCTTCTACAGTGTAAATGTATCCTCATCATATACGATTTGAGTTTGCTCCGTGGCCGGCCCACGTGGTTATAGGCCCGTATTTGTATACTGACATTTTCACAATAAAGGTTTTTAAAACAAAACACGGTAGTAGTATTTTCATTTGTAAAGTTTTTACTTTTAGTGACTGTTTTCGAATCAGTAAAAGGCAAGTGAAATAAAGCAGTCCAATTACATGACGGATAAAAGGTATAATATGTAGGAACGCAGTAAAGATAAATGGTCAAGGGCAGTTGTGTTTTTCATGTCTGCAACATAAAGTGATCGATAAGAATCTGATAATCAGGCGTATCGGCGACTAAGACAGCAGGCCGAATCTCTTTTACTCAACGGCTCCGTCATGGAAGGAAGAAACGCCCTTTTTCTCGAAAAAGGAATATATTTTACTTGCAAGACAGTTGTAAATTTTCCGGGAAAGTACATTAGCCTGGAATATTATAACATATGTTTGAAAAAAAAATATTGTTCGAAAATAATAAAAAGCGTAATTTTTAGGTCATATGACCAAGCTTTTCATCATTAAATTAACAAAAGTAAAATGAACCAATGAAAAGTTTTATTAACAAGTCACATGACCTGTTATGCTTACGTTACGCGCTGCGCGCCGCGCCTCGGATCACTTCCGGGTGCGCTAACGCGGCGTGTCATAAAACGCATTACGCGACAACGTAGGTCAAGAATATAGTCTAAATGTCTCCACCAACCAGCGTTCAGAACACAACCCCTTTCAGCAGTCCAAAAAGTTCTGTTAAATGACAACAGAGGGGACAGGCAACAAGAACCATCAGTCAAAGAGGGGAGGGCAAGTTCTTCTCTTCCGGGTCATGTTGG
Source organism: Lissotriton vulgaris (assembly GCF_964263255.1). NCBI lineage: Eukaryota > Metazoa > Chordata > Amphibia > Caudata > Salamandridae > Lissotriton > Lissotriton vulgaris. Next base: position 1,806,495,438 of record NC_141687.1, on the reverse strand, counting down.
GGCGCTACCGGAACTGATCGAATTGGTAGTCTACAGTGTTTCTGGATGTTTCAGACTAAAGCTGGCGTCAGCATGAGACCACTACCATCTCGTAGCTCCGTCGTGGCCATTCCACGAGCAATCATGGCAGCCGCTCCCCACCAGAAGCCTGCGGGAGTCGGAGGCCCCCAAGACTTTTGTAGAATCTTCATGGCTGAGGGGACGCTTTTCGAGAATGGGACCCAAGCCCTAGCAGACAAGCGTCCGAGTTCCAAGGTGTCCCAGGGCCATTTTAGTGGACCAGGCCCAAAACCGAAGAGCCGGCCGCCATTTTGAGAGTCCTGTGGCAGCCGCCTATCGCTGCACCGCAAGAGCGGGCGCATCTCAACTACATGGTGAGCGAGACGCTGTAGTCGCAAGAGCGGGCGGAAAACAGCTGAATGGCGGAAGAGGCACAGTGTAGCAAAAGCGGGCGGAATGGCAACTAAAACGATAGAGGGGCGCCTCACTACAGCTTGTCTTCAGGTCAAACGGATTGTGGGACAAGGTCCAGAATTGAAGAGTCATCAAAAGGCAAAAAGTACCGCCGGACCCCGGGAGCCGGCCGCCTATGTCGGGGGCGATCTCAGGCTACACCAGTGCTATAAGACTTGGGGAGGGTGTCGGAGCCAAGCGTCTTCTCCGAGTCCATGGCCATCACAGCGCCCCTCAGGGGCCTCCGTCAAGCTGTTTAGGAAGGTAACATATCACATTGTTTTCTAATGCAGTCAGGTCCACAAACGACACTCACTTACTTTGAGAATAGTGAAGCTGCAGTAGGTGGAAATAAGCTTCAGACAGTGTTACAAGCGCTGCTCAGAACTCTTAACTATGGCACCCAACATCCAGAACTTATGCTATTTGAGAATGGTAGTGACATCGAAGCATCTCAGGGACCAAAACCATTAACGTACTTTCACGTATGAAAATCTTACTTGGGGAGGGGGCAGGAGCGAAGCGCCCCCTCCCAGTCAGCGCCACCACACCGTATGTTGAAAATCTGAAGCCATCGTTCTACAAAGTCAACCAAACTTGGATTGAAAAATCTAGAAAAATGTACAAACTGAAAACCAGTTTTGGTCTGCATAGCATCAGTAACAACGCTTGAGTCAGCTTTGTGTCAAGCCGCCATTTTGATTCAACAAAGCACAGGCATTGAAAAAGGCTGAAATTCAGAACTCTAAACTATGGCACCCAACATCCAGGAGCTTGCTATCCGGATCTTGGAGCCTTGTGCTGTTTTCGATCTATTCACACATCGGTCCACTACTGACATCATCTTATAAACCAACGTTATGTAAATAGTTTTTTAATAAAATGTTTTACCCTGTTTCTTTGCTGGTGTGTTGTCTATATTTTTAATATTTGCATAGGGTTTGTCATTATTTTGTGCGGGATGGGTGATGGAGCCGAGCTGTCTTGCAGCCCTCATGGTGTGGAGCTCAGTTCATCTCACTATTTTCGTATTTCTCAAGAAGGGTTGTTCCTAATATTTCTATTTTAGCGAGGTCAAAAAGAGATCCAATTAGTGGCCTACTGATTTTGCTCGATTACTTTTATTTTTTTACACGATTTTTCACTATCTGCAAAGACTAAACAGAGTATTGCGACTTTGTGCTTGTTTGTAAATAGAGAATGATCCAAAGAGAACCAATTCTAAAACAGTAAATGCTTGGACAACAATCAATCAAATGGAGAGACAAGGAGGTACGACGGATTACAACGGGGGTAAAGGCCTGCGTTAACTACCCTTCTGTATCTGCAAAGAGAGAGTACTACTAAGGCAAAAGAGGGGAGGGGGGGGGGCAGCGTTCAAAGCACATCAGCGTGCATAAATACGAAAATGTTTTTATCTATCACGTACTTGACATTTTAAAGCTTTTCATATTTGCTATTAAAAAACCAATGAAATTCACAGAAAAAACCATAGGTTATAGTGGATATATAGTTAGGAATTTGCATTTACAAAACCTTGAAAATTCAATGAAAAAACCATAGGTTATAGGCCATATATAGTTAGGAATTAGCATTTACAAAACCTTATTTTACTCGCATAAAACCATTGAAATTCCATATATAGTTAGCTAACTATAAGCGCTAACTATATATCGCGCACCCGCAATCCACTGCTGATGATGTCACATATTACATCATTCATGACATGGTCAGTGACATCACTGATGACATCACTGATGACATCTCAAATGACATCACTGATGACAACTCAAATGATATCAATGATGACATCTCAAATGACATCACTGATGACATCACTGATGACAATTCAAATGACATCACTGATGACATCTCATTTGTCATCACTGATCACATCACTCATGTGATAATACAATGAACCTCTTCAGACTCTAATATAACCTTACATACACTCAGTATAAACAGACACTCACAGACTGTCACTCATCCATGGAGTTACTCACACACCTAGTCAGTCATGCAAAGAATCAATCACACCTCCATTTCCTCAACTATACAGTTATACACATCTTACTTATTCAAACATATAATAACACATATTTACTCTCTTATATAATCCCTGATACAAGCTCACAGTGATCGATACAGCCACTCACACATTCACTGGCTCTTATGTTCAGTTATTTATATATCTCAACTCTCACATGTATTGTGTTTTACATACGTACTTACTTGCACATGTAGCAATGAGAAATCCATTCACTCACCAACACACCCATGCACAGTCAACCGCCCATATAGCTGTTTCCACATGCACTCTTGAACTCATACTCCTAGTGAATCAACTGCTTACACATCTATGCACAGAGTCACGCACCTCCCAGCCACCCACACACACACTCAGCCTCCCATTCAAATATTTGGGCAACCAATCAATAACCTATATGGCCACTCTTATAGCTACTGATCAACACATGCAGCAGCTTACACAACAACAAACATACTGATGCACGAATTAAGACAGTTTAGTCACTAACCCATGTACTCAGTGAGACACATTTAATCACTCACTCATACAGTCAGTCATGCACCTACTAAATTCTTCATCCAGACACTTATACATCCACTCATTCTTCAATATGTGAAACATATTTAAACTTTACAGACACATACAATCACTGGTTGTTTTGATCAGTGATGTCATCAGTGATGTCACTGACCATGTCATGAATGATGTAATATGTGACATCATCAGCAGTGGATTGCGGGTGCGCGATATATAGTTAGCGCTTATAGTTAGCTAACTATATATGGAATTTCAATGGTTTTATGCGAGTAAAATAAGGTTTTGTAAATGCTAATTCCTAACTATATATGGCCTATAACCTATGGTTTTTTCATTGAATATATATATATATATATATATATATATATATATATATATATATATATATATATACAAATCTCATTACTGAAGGTTTTTTTAACATGAAAGACCATGTCAGTAACTTGAATGTGTCTTGAGTAGTTCACCTGTGAGATTCGTCGAAAACAAATGCCAGAGAAATGCAACTACAAACCAGTTAGAAAGTGAAGATGCACATGTCCCCGTGTGCACAAACCACTGCACTCAGGCACGCAACGCCCATCAGGCTCAAAGGACTCCACCCACCCACCCCCCTCTTGTATGTCAGCACGGGCTGAGACAGTATCCCTGGCACACACACAGCCGCAGCCGCCCCCCCAAATTTGCCTTTAGTTGCGCCTCTGACCGCACTCATCCTGATCGCAACCGAGCAGCAAAGGGATCAATCAGTTGGAGGGTTCATTTAAAGGGATCAGCAAGAAATTGGAAGAGAGGTGGTATTACCATGTTTGATGACGAAATACCACTCCGCTGTAAATGTAAACATAGGGTTAAAATAATTTAAAACTGCTCTCCACACGTTTAGCACCATTAATCCCACCTGCTGAAGTTTGCTAAATGAGGGCCCTCTGGTCTGACAGCAGAAGTAGGGAGCAAGCACATATCAGCCGCTGATATTGTATTAAGGCCTACCAAATGTCTTGCATTTTGCAGGGAACATAACAAATCAAATGTTGGATTAGTGATTTCAAATAAATTGGGCCAGAATCAAAATATAAGTTCTTCGCGTCTGGAAATGGCCCAGGGCAAGGAAAAAGGCGTCAGGCCTGAGCTCAAAGTATTAAATCAGAAAGAAACGTTGATAACCACACTCCTATGGAACACATACTTTCACTATAATTAACAAAGATTAACATTAACTTTCTGGTCATTGACGTTCAACACGTGGGTAAAACTCTTTCTGATAATTCTCTGGTACTGCTGGCTTTGTGGCTTCCTGGATATGAGAGGCCCCTGTTTTCTTGGAGATTGCAGCCGTCCTCCTTGACTGACTCGGTCAAGCACACAGTGAGCAAAGCCATTCAGAATTATTTCCGGGAAAATTCTGGCTCTGTGAATAGTGCAGGTGTTCTCTGGGAGGCGTTTAAGGTGACTATCCGGGGGATTGTGTATCAGGGCACAGGCGGGTGTTCTCCCTGACCTGTGTTGTGGAATCAGGAAACTACCAGATGAAATAGTTGCTCTGGAGCGCGACTATGACCACTGCCCTGCCACCGAAACGCTGGCGGCTATTCGGGAGCGCGTGTCGGAACATATAGAGACGGTGGACCAGGAAATGGCACATAGATCACGTTGGTATACTGCCTGCTGCTACGGAGAGAGGGAGGCCGGCCTAGCCGCTCCCTGGCTCAGAAATTGGGGGCGCCGCGTAGTCAGGCTTCCAGCTATTGGATGCTAAGGACAAGGTGCACTACGGTAATTCAGATATTAGAATGTGATCAGCTTCATGCAAATGAAATCCATGCCTATTTAGATGACGTCGCCCTGGGCTGGTTGTCTCTAAACCAATGGGAGTACCTCACACAGCCATTCGATGTTGATGATTTGAAAAAGGCAATCATGTCACTCCCCACATTTAAGGCGGCAGGTCTCGACGGCCTCCCTAGCGAGTTCTATATGGCATTTGCGGATGTTCTGGAGCCATGGCTGTTGACGGTGTATGCTGAGGCGTACCAGTCTGGCACTTCACATCCCTCACTTAAGGAGGCCTAATCGTGATGTTACTGAAACCGGATAAGGCGTCAAACGCTTTCGATTCCTACAGACCCCTATCAATAATTGATATATATGCCAAACTCTTGGCAAAAATGATTGACACAAAGCTCCAACCACTGGTTCCAAACCTGGTCCTCCCAGACCAGTCGGACTTTGTGCCCTCTAGATCCACATCATATAACCTCCGCACTATTTTTTCACGTTGCATTATTTTGAGAGCTACTTTCAGACGGTGGCTGTGCTGCTCGATGCGGCTAAGGAGTTCGACTCCCTACAGTGGGAGTACATGTTTGTCATCTTGCTATGTATGGGTCTACACCAGTTCTTTTTTAAATGCATCCATGTTCTCTACACCGCTCCAGTAGAGCCGGTTCACGTAAATGGTAGGGTATCTGCTGCCTTTTCCATCCAACGTGGCAACCGGCACGGTCTTGCCCCTTGTCGCTAATGCATTTTGCACTTACACTGGAGCCTCCAGCCTGTAAACAGTGTCAGCGACATGCCCTGGTGGCACTGCGGGTCTGACAGCGGCCCTTAATGGTGTCACTCTACGCTCATGATATGTTACTCTATGTGCGTGAGCCCGCCACATATTTGCCGGAACTATTGAGAGAATATTTCAGATTTGAACGCTTTTCTGGCATAGGCAATAATTGGGTCAAGTCCACTGTATTCCCACTAACTGCTGGCACCAAGAAGATCGAGTTGGACTGCCCCATGCAGCGGTGATATGACCCAGAAAAGTATTTGGGAATCTGGCTCCATAGAGACCTTGAAGTAGTGAATACAGCTAATTATGGCCGGGCAGTTCACACAATTACAGACCAGGCAGCACACTGGATTCAGCTGCCCCTTTCACTTGCAGATCACATGGCTGTCATTAAAATGTCCTTTTTACCCAAACTCCTCTATTTGTTTGTTAACATCCCCATTAGATTGAACATTGAATTGTTTAATACAATGCAATCGGTACGGTGTTAACGCAGCCATTTGAGCGCGGCGGGTTAGAGGCCCCTGATTTTCAAGGAATACAACTATTAGGGAAGGGTCCAGGGGACAATGTTTATTGACCAGTCAAGTTCGTACCCCTAATGAACTACATTACAACAACAAAAAGAACTTGAGGGTCTAGAAAGTCAAAGAAGCGGCCACAACAAAATATCGCACAACGCTATCGCGACTAGTGGTGAGGGACCATCAGATCCAAAGAAGTCCTATCAGCCCACCCGTATGGCAGAGCATCGTCATCTAGGACTTAAATCAGCAGGTTTATCTATGGCCAAGCCTTAGTAATAGTGCTTGGTACCAATAGATCCAAAGCTGAAAAAAGATGTGTCCTCATCAGAAGTGGAACTGATAGGGTGCAGTGCTCAAAGAAATAGATGTGTATTTAAAATGGCGGTCAGGGTAGAAAAATTTCTTTATTAATATCTCCCTGGACGTCAAGTAAAAAAGTGATGACAGTGTAAAAAAATCACTGTACAGCAAGTGTAGAGAATCAGGCCAACATGTTTCTGCCGTAAAGGTAATAATCTACCGGCATTCTTCAGGGCCAGGCTGGAATGACAGCTACTGTAACATCTACTCTTATGTGAGTCAAATCATAATAAGGAAAAATATTCTTGAAATTGCATGGTTAGGTAAGTAAAAACTCAGTGGCTAAACATACCACCCTACCGTATCCTTGTGGATAACCATGTCAACAGCAATCTTTTCCTGCAAACGGCATGGAGAAAGAAACAATAATGTGACAAACAAAAAAACGCTTTTGTAGTGTACAAAGTGTGTGAACAGTCATTGTGGCATTCTTTAACTCAGTAGGCCAGTTAGTTTTATAGTGGCCAGAATATAAAGCTTGTGCATAACATCACGTCACAATCAGATAATCTGTATACAACAAGAAAATAAATCTCTTTTGTACTTACCCCACTTTGTGTGGGAAGTAAGCCTCACCTCACCCGGCAATGGCTCGGATAAAGAGGCCCCGCTCTATTGGACATATAGAGAAGGACTCATTCAGTACTTCCTGTTGTCCTCTCCTTTTCCCTCGATTTCTGCCTCGGCCCTGCCATAAAAAAGAGGACTGATCTTGGTAAAATTGTGGATGAGGTGGAAAGTTGGGCATCTGATAGCCCATTGGAGGTATGCCCATAGGTGGTTGTTGGTAGCCCCAGGGTGCTGGAGGCCACCATTGGGCAGAGTGTGGATAGAAGTTTGGCATACCTCGCCGAGATAACGACACGTCCTCGCGCAATGCGTTTGCATTGGTCAGTATGTGCCCGCGCTTCTAGCGGGTGGGCGGTCAGGATGCAGACGCGTCAGTATCTTACATCTCGCGCTGCAATTGATTGTATATAATACGCATGCGCAAGGCAGATACTTCCCCTTGCATCGAGCGTTCTGATTGACTGTTTTTAGGCGGCGACCCAAAACAACACAGGTGTGGATTATCAGCTGACATAATTAGTGATTGGAACACATATAAATACGAGGCTCCTCCTGTCCACCGGTACCTCCCCTTCGGTTCAGGTTCATTCCTGGAGGTACCGACTGACAGGTAAGGACGTCTAGAGACCAGGCATTACTTTTTGTCTTTCCTAATGTATTGTAGGCTTTCCTAATCGCTACAGCTTTGTTATGGTGGTTCATCTTAGCAATGCAAGCTAACAACCAGTTTAGTCAGGTCCAACCCCAAGGAGCAATCAGACACTGATATATGAATTTTTGCCAGTAGTCTGATAGAATGACCTAAAGGGTTTTTCTAGCTCCTTCTTACCCTCATAAACCCTTCATAATATGAATGAATTAAATGAATTGGTGACCAGCTTCCTAGTTGAGTGTAACCTTCTGAGGGCAGTTTTCTACCCTCATAAACCCTTCACAATTTGAATGAATTAAATGAATTATTGACCTTCATGTTAGTTGAGTGCAGCCTTCTGGGTGCAGCAATTCGCCTTTGTTGAGACCTTTGGGCTATTTCAGAACAACCAAGTTTATTTAGTTTTAACATCAAGTATATATTTGAGAGAGTGACACTTATCATGTCCTGAATGAGTCCTTCTCTATATGTCCAATAGAGCGGGGCCTCTTTATCCGAGCCGTTGCCGGGTGAGGTGAGTCTTACTTCCCACACAAAGTTGGGTAAGTACAAAAGAGATTTATTTTCTTGTTGTATACAGATTATCTGATTGTGACGTGATGTTATGCACAAGCTTTATATTCTGGCCACTATAAAACTAACTGGCCTACTGAGTTAAAGAATGCCACAATGACTGTTCACACACTTTGTACACTACAAAAGCATTTTTTTGTTTGTCACATTATTGTTTCTTTCTCCATGCCGTTTGCAGGAAAAGATTGCTGTTGACATGGTTATCCACAAGGATACGGTAGGGTGGTATGTTTAGCCACTGAGTTTTTACTTACCTAACCATGCAATTTCAAGAATATTTTTCCTTATTATGATTTGACTCACATAAGAGTAGATGCTGCAGTAGCTGTCATTCCAGCCTGGCCCTGAAGAATGCCGGTAGATTATTACCTTTACGGCAGAAACATTTTGGCCTGATTCTCTACACTTGCTGTACAGTGATTTTTTTACACTGTCATAACTTTTTTACTTGACGTCCAGGGAGATATTAATAAAGAAATGTTTCTACCCTGACCGCCATTTTAAATACACATCTATTTCTTTGAGCACTGCACCCTATCAGTTCCACTTCTGATGAGGACACATCTTTTTTCAGCTTGGGATCTATTGGTACCAAGCACTATTACTAAGGCTTGGCCATAGATAAACCTGCTGATTTAAGTCCTAGATGACGATGCTCCACCATACGGGTGGGCTGATAGGACTTCTTTGGATCTGATGGTCCCTCACCACTAGTCGCGATAGCGTTGTGCGATATTTTGTTGTGGCCGCTTCTTTGACTTTCTAGACCCTCAAGTTCTTTTTGTTGTTGTAATGTAGCCCCTGATTTTCACCCATATTATTACTTATGTGCCCAGGCGCGATTCACACACTATTGGTACTTGCTGCAGAAATACCAACCACACACAGCTAAAGAGGCGGACTCTGTGCTCCCGGTGCCACTGGTAGCAGCTGCCCTGTTGGGAGGCAGGGGGGGACCATGGGGGGAAATTATCCCAGTTTATTGTAAGGCATGGGCATGGAGTGCCCTGGCAAGAAGGACCGGGGTGGACTATCTCTATGCCCCTGTGCTGCCTCTTGCAGCGCAACCTGACATATCTGCTGCTCGGGACCCCGCTGCCCTGAAGGCGCTAAGTCAGGTGAGGATTACCCGCCTTGGGGATCTCTATAATCAGTACCGTTTTCCGACACTCTCCGAGCTGCAGAGTCGCCACAGTGCGGGTCTGATGCTTGGTTTCACTTATGTGCGGGTGCGGCAAGCAATCAGAGATATCTACCCTGGGTATCGAGCCAAGCCGCGAACCCTGCGGGCACTGCGGGCAGTGCTCATGGGGGCGGAGCGGGTGGGTTTGATAACCAAATTATATAATGCGTCCCTCGGAAAGAAGGGTCTCGTGGAATCCCCCTCCTATACTAAGTGTGTGACAGTGCTGGGCACCACACTGACGTTGGATGACTGGAACTTCTGCTGTGTGCCAAAGAGGCGGCTGACGGCGAACTGCATAGTGCCCACGCCGTCATCCGCTCCCCCCTCCACATTTTACATTTGCCCATATAATGATTACACCGGACACATTGTTGTATGGGAAAAGAACTGCTGCAGGTTTATTTTCATACAACAAAAGTATGCCATTTTGTGGGTTATCTTACTGGCGATCCAGGGCAGGCAGCCCCTCGCTGCCCCGTCCGCCTAATGAGCCAGCCAGCATGGTGGGTTGACGCCCGGACAGTGCAGCACCTTTGTAGATCCCCTTCCTGATCACGTGATCATGTCTTATACTCCCGTCCCTTTCAGGGCGGAGTGTGGATAACACTCCCCCGGTTGGTCAGGACCCCCAACCGCCCGAAGGACTAACGGGGCGCCGTCGCGGTTTTCCCGGAACCTCCCTCTGGCTCCAGGTCTTTGGCTCTGGCACCCTTACTGTGCCAGGCAGAGGTACCCTTACTGTACTCATCTGCCACAGAGGTACCCTTACTGTACCGGTCTGCCTCCAGATCGCCCTGTAACTCCGTCTACAACACAAAAGAAAACATTACAACATCCAAGATTGCACACCGCCTGCCCAGCTGCTGGGTACGAGGATAGGGTGGGTGCAGCGAGGCAGACAGGCAGCATGACGACCGGAAAAGAGGTCGACCTGGAGGAGGCAGGGTCCTAAGTACCCGGCCTGCCCACAGGCGTCCCCTCCCCTGGATGCACGTCACTGGTGCACCCGCCCACGGGGAGGGGCTGGTAAGGCCGCCGAGAGCCTCCCCCTACTAGGGGACAAGGGGGGGCTCCGACTAGTGGGCACTAGAGGGCTGCCCTGCTGATTCCCCCCTGTGGGGGACGCTGGCAGCTGCATAGTGCCCACACCGTCATCCGCTCCCCCTCCACATTTTACATTTGCCCATATAATGATTACACCGGACACATCGTTTATGGGAAAAGACCTGCTGCAGGTTTATTTTCATACAACAAAAGTATGCCATTTTGTGGGTTATCTTTCGGGCGATCCAGGGCAGGCAGCCCCTCCCTGCCCCGCCCACCTAATGAGCGAGCCAGCAAGGTGGGTTGACGCACGGACAGTGCAGCACCTTTGTAGATCCCCTTCCGGATCACGTGATCATGTCTTATACTCCCGCCCCCTTCAGGGCAGAGCGTGGATGGCACACCCCCAGATGGTCAGGCCCCCCCAACAGCCCAAAGGATTAATGGGGCGCCGTCGCAGTTTTCCCGGTACCTCCCTCCGGCTCCAGGTCTTTGGCTCTGGCACCCTTACTGTGCCAGGCAGAGGTACCCCTACTGTACTCGTCTGCCACAGAGGTACCCTTACTGTACCAGTCTGCCTCCAGATCGCCCTGTAAGTCCGCCACAGCTCTGGAGGAGGCTGCTGTTGATGACAGAGACCCCCACCTCCGAGTTCCCTACTTACATCCCGCAGCTTCCAGTGTCTCCTGTACATCAAGGAGAAACATATCCATCCCTACTTTGGACAAGTGCTCACCATCTTTTTCATGATAACCTTCCACTGTATCAGTGCATGCCTGACGAACCCCAAGCCTCTCTGTTCCATGAACTTCTGCATGTCGATGTTGACCCTCTTGCGTGAATGCTATACCGCAGCTATGTACCTGGCCCCCCGCCACTCCCTACATGGAACAATCTCTGACCACCATAGGTCGCATGACCGAATCTATTGCTTATTGCCCCGAGGTCTGTTTGCATGGGCTGTATACGTGCCCTCCTCCCCATGGTTACTAAGTCATTGCCACCCAATGGATAATCAGGACATTGGGAGGAGGTCCCCCTAATGAGAGGTGTTGCTCTAGACCGCTTCTCGCGCTCCTCCATCTCATCCCGGGGAAGCCCATCCATACAAACTGCGTCCGTGTGCAACCCTGGGTCCAATGCTTGTGTGTTGCCCACTGTGCCAACCTGGCAACGTATGAGTGTCCCAGCAGCTACACCTGACAACCCGATGAGTAAAAGGGACGCCATCCTGTCCCAACTTGTTTAATTGTTTGAAAACACTGCACACATTAATTATTGCACCATTACTAATACTCAACTAAATTAGCTGCTCATCCTACCCATGGAGGACTTCCTTTCTTACAGCAGTGCCGTCCTACCCAGGAAAGTAAACTCATGCCTCCTCAGTGTATGACCAAAATGATGGGGAGGGGTGGACACGCCCCCCCAAAGATTGCTGCTGCTTCTACAGCAAGCTGTTCCAGCGCATGCTGGGGATCCCAACAAAACTATCTCAGTAGTGAGCGGCAGCTTCTACCCTAAGCTGTGCTCGTGCAGGCCTCCATTTCTAGCCCAGGCCTAGCTCCTGGGATCCTAACGGGCACTGCACACCCTCTTATACAACTACCAAATCTAACACCTACTCAAAGTACCGTTGGTCCTGGCCACTTTTAAAATGCTAGGATGCTAAACCCCCTATTGTGCTACATTTGCCATGACAAAGTGCTTTTGGATGGTGGGACACTAGGAAAAATAACATGACAGCGAACTGCAATCTCGTATCATTCACTTCAAATACCTACCCCAACTCTATTACACCCCAATGCAGCTGCAACGATTCGGCCTCAGGGAAATTTCATGCTGTGCGCATTGTGGACAGGGACATTCTGATTCACTGCACTTAGCATGGATGTGTGCTGGTACATAAAATTTCTGGATGAGCGTTACGCAATTGCTTACGGATGTTTTGATGGAATCAGTGGAGTGTTTGACTGCTATTTGTCTGCTGGGCTGGGATGAAAAAGCTTAAAATCGTGTAATAGGCGTTTGGTGGCCATCTCCACATTATTCGCCAAGCGGGCAGTTGCGCAAAATTGGGGTGCCAAGACAGTCCAAACGGTGAGGAAATGGATCCGAGAATTACTTTATTGTAGGGATCAATTAGAAATGTATGCGAAGGAAACACTGAATGCCTCTCGCCCTAGAGATTTTTGGGCTCCGCTCACGGGGATCTGCTTGGAAAACCAGGCCTAAGATGATCTTCTGTAATACAATGTTCTTATACATGCAGGGACTTCTGGGACGATTATTGTGAACTGACGCATTACACCAGGCCCGGTTCTAGCGGGTGGGCCAGGTGGGCCAGGCCCACCCAAACATCAGCCTAGCCCACCCAAACAGGATCCTTGACCCTCGCAGTGAGGGCTTGAAGGCAGGCACGCAACGCCTTTGGGATCAAAGTGCTTCAACCCTCCCCCGCTGTGTGTGTCAGCCCGGGCTGAGGGGCTCACACACACACAGAGGGCCTTATTTATGAAGGCCTTGCGCCGCCGGTGCGTCACTTTTTCGCATGTTAAAAGTGACGCACCGGCGGCGCAAGGCCTTCATAAATAAGGCCCAGACAGTTTAGAGATTATTGCGGCCACACCCGAGTACTTCACAGGACTTTACAAGACCATTTACATGTTAATGAGGCTTGGTTTATTTTTTCACCCCTTCATTTCTGCAAGGCGAAAGAAGACAAATCTTTTTTTGACAACGGTAACCTTTGGTAACCTTTGCCTACTGTCCTGCTGCGTTGATATTTATTTTTCTAAGCACCACAGAAGAAAATAAGTTTGTTTATTCCTATGCACCTTTCCTGACCCCTGCAGTGGCTTATCACATCAGGCTGTGACACAAAGTTTGACTAATGGAGTAGGTTAGAGAATGTGTTACTATATTTTTTTCTTTTAAAAATCTGCACAGGCCCAGCAGGACACATACTTCATGTGTGCTTCATTTAAACAGCATTTATCATTATCATGGCCGATAAGGGACAACAATAAGACAATACAAAATGCCCAGATAACGCTGGTGATAATAATCCTGCTGGAGAGCAATCGTTTGTCTGTTAGTAGTTTTCAAATGCAGATGAACTGTATTTTATGTTGATAGCTCCAGGGCTTTAAGTGGGATGAACAAACTGGGGGGGTCTCTCAAAGGGGCGTGGCCAATGTAATTGAGGACGTGGCTTAAAAAGAACTACGTTAAAAATCTGTGTTAAGCAGTGTGCGGCCCGACTTGTATTATGCTGTTCCTGTCATTGCATCCAGGTATATGATACAACAAGTAACATCATACCTACAAGTCAGGACTATTGACTTTGTCAATGGTTGTTAGTTGCATAAGATAAATAACAGCAAGTATGGCTTGTATATAATATTGCAAAAGCTTCCACTTAAAGCACTGGTGACATCACAACAGTGTTGCTTTTCCTGAGTTTCAAAAAGAGAAGGGAAATCCAGAGAGAAAATGGCTCTCTTTAAAGGATTTCCCTTCCCCCTACAACGCTCACCTGGCATGACGTCATGCCGTAACTTTCCACTTCTGAGTAGTGTGAGCAGGGTACATCGATGTGCCTGCTGTCTCGAATCGGGTCTCTATCGGGCTCTGTTTTGTCCCCTGGCACTTTTTTCCAGACTGCAGTAACAGCAGACTGCTGTCACTGCAGTTCGGAGAAAAACGGACTACCTGTGACCAGCGCACAAAACAGAGCCCGATAGAGACACGTTTCGAGGCACCCTTAAAAAAGTTGCCGGTACTCAGATCCAGTGAGACCCGGCCTACTGAAAGCCCTGGATAGCTCAGTGGGTTAGTGCCTTTGTCACAGAGATCCTTGTGTTACTTGCATTTCAGAAGTTACAATCCTAACATAGGACAGTAACCAATGAACTGTCATCAAAGAGCTGCATACAAACATAGATGGTATAGTTAGAACTTAGCTTTTTTTTGTTTTGTGATATAGTTAGAACTTTCCCAGTCTTTCATTATTCTAATGTTGCTAAATTGAGTATGTTTGGACAGATATACATTTTTATCAGTAAAGCTGGCCCCCATGGAATACTCTTTAAATCCTAAGGTTGTGTTTCCCCAGACCAAACCCTCTTAAAATATCCCACCCACCAGTATGGATGATATGTGATTCATACACCTTGTAATCCTCATTGGCTTATGTGACATTCCCTATAGACTGATTTACATACTTGTATGATTCATTGTCTCTGTATAATGTGTACGTTGAGTAAAGTACTGACACATGCTACACTGATATGAGTAGCACTATGCAACAAATGAAATGCATATGAGAGAGGGGCTATGTAAAGATAAGGGGCAGTGAAGGAATCCGAGGAGAAGGTAGTAGAAGGGGCTATGGAGCAATGAGGGGCACTGGTGGAGGATGGCAGTGAGGGAATCTGAGGAAGAGGTCATGGGGTGGAGGGGGGAGTCAGGGAGAGATGAGGGGCACTGGTGGAGGGTGGCATTGAGGGAATCTGAGGAGGAGGTTAATAGGGGGAGGGGCTATGGGGAGATGAGGGGCACATGTGGCTTGTGGCTTTGAGGGAATCCAAGGAGGAGGTCAATAGAGGGGGCCTTTGGGAGATGAGGGGCACTGTTTGAAGGTGGGGGTAAAGGTATTTACGGAGACAGAGGTTATTGGTGCGGTGCCAAAAATGACTTTCGCATCAGCGCTGAAGCCTGCTTTCTGTTTTTGTTTATTTAATTAGGAGTTGGGTCATAAGGGCTACTGTGGGACATACTTTAAAGTGCGTGCTTATTATATTTACTGCTATATTCAATGTTTTACGTTTGAAGGTGATTTTACTAATGTTTTACTGGGAAAAATGAAAGTGGAGCCTGATGGTGCCTGATATGGGGCTGGGGCCCAAGGTCAGCTGTGAGATAATCTGCACTGGAGAGGAGTAGTGGGTAATCAAGCCTGTAAGGGAGTGCGCTGCAGAGTCCGGGGTCAGGTGGAGGTAGTAATGAAGAAGAATTCTCCCTGAAGGCTTGCACAGAGGGAGCCCGAGAAGTGTCACTTGCCTGATACTTCCACCTCAGAAACCTCCTCTTCCCATCAAAGGGACATTACATGGAAAAAACACTTTTTGAGAGTGATCACATTTAGAAAGAGATATGGGAAAGAGTGCGTTTTAATGGGCCTTGTAAGACTAAGAAGAGATAAAGGAGGGCTCTGAAGCAGGTCTGCCTATACATATATGCGACAAATCGAGCGCGCAGAGGGCCACCCGAATGCACCCTTGGCCCACCCAAATAAAAATTCCTGGAACCGGGCCTGCATTACACCCTGTAGGACTACCCAGGTATAAAAGTTTGCTATGCACAGTGAGGCGGGGGACAGGAATGGGTGGAGGTTTTTTATAGGGCGGGATGTTTTTGCTTCAATTATTGGAGAAAAAACACAGCTTGTATTGATACCTGATGCAAATGTGCCCATTGGTCCCCGTGCTGGGGTGATGTACACTCACTTGTTTACAAGCTGTCTAATAAAGATATATATATTTTTTAATTTCCTGGTCATTAAATAGACATTCGCACACATTAACATATGTTTGGCCAGAGAAAATATGCTAACTGTCTGTATGTTTGGGTACCTCTGAGTGCAGTAGTTCGGAAGGGGCTTTTAAACACTTATGTAAAATTGCAAGATGGAGGCGCAATTAAAATCATTTGTAACTAGAGATGCCAATGTCAGAACACATAACAATTTAAGAACCAATTTATGTCCACATGTATCAAAAGGACAAAGGTAAATAAGATAGATTCGAATTCCTAAAGAAAGCTTTAGCTCAACTGTACCGAGTGCTTTCTTAATTGGAACCGGTGTCCCCGCACTTATGTTTTCCTCATTTGGCAAATCACGCCGATGGGAACGGAGGAAGAGGAAAACGGAAAACGTGCGCAAAGGGAGAAAGCAGTAACATGCAGTAGTGAGATAGTGTTGTTAAAAGGCCCGAGTTGTATTCAGAACTGCGCGAGCCTTGGTTCTTGGCGCCCCGATATCAAATAGCGCCCCGACATTTAATAGCGCCCCAACATGTGATAGAGGCGACCGCGGACTACTGAGTAATGGTTTGGGCAGCGACGCTTTTTTTTTAAATTTTCTAAATTAATCATTCACTGTGCAACGTGCCACGGTGCCTAGGCAAACAAGAAAGGACAGGAGAAAAAGAAGTTCCTCGTGGTCTTTTATCAAAACTGCATATTTAGGGCAATTTTAGGAAATCTATAATCCACAAAGGAACAGTGTTTTATGAAATACAGCACTATAATCATATTTTGGCCATTCTGGTTTTTATCTGTCCGTGAGATGATAGTCAAGCAAAATAATGAAATATAAATGGGTCTCCAGACCAAAGATAGCAATCCCAACTCATACAGTCCCTAAAAAATGGGCCTCTACTTCCTTGTCTGCACGAGGCGTGGCCACATTCTGCGCAAATGCCTCGCAGTCATGTCACTCATAACAATTAAATTTGACCTTAAATCTTATTTGCATATTTGGAAAGCGCGAACCTATTACACCTAAGGGCATCTATCCAGAGTTGGATTGGGGCCACCATTCGGCCCGGGCACCCACAAGCAAGTTTCCCACCTTTGCAAATCACAACCTTTCGTAATGAACTGCCTAGTTATGGAGGTATGACAGATATTTGCGGTAATAAAAGTATTTCTAAGCGTATAGGGACAGCATTTGAATAGAAAATTAACATTCCAATGAAAATATACTTTAAAAGCACAGAATTATCAAATATGCTAAGAACTTACTTTTAATTGTATTTTGATCCAAACGTTTGCTGTGGATGTTTTGACTAATGTTCACTGGGAAACATGATGTGACACAGACCTAAACTGCCTTTTACACTCACTTTTTCATGATATTCATTTTATTTTTTGCAGTACTTAAGAAAGGTCCTCCAAATGTTCAGATACTGGGAAAAGGTGCATCTGTTTTTTGTTTTACTTGCAGCTAGCATCACGTGTACTGATCAGAGAAAGGAAAGTATGCTAGTGTGTAAATGCAAAAAAATAGCGTCACTTTCCTTTCATGCACTTTTATATAGCATGTAAGCACTTGAATGCATAGCCATTCGAGTGCTTTACATGAGAACAAGATAACATTACAGAGGGTCATAATGTTTTAGGTTCATGTGGATTAAGTGATTTGTGCAAAATTACAGGATGTCAAACTGATGCTGAGACTTTAACCTAGTTTCCTAGATTTAAAGTCAACTAACCGGTCCTTGTTGACTGCAATAATTGTTATCTGGCAGACAAACGAGAAGAGCCAAGATTGATCTATCTCCCATGCTTGCAAGGGGTGGAGGCCGACAAAAATAAACTGAGGAGCTCCCCTGCTGGCCCTCACCCACCCCCGCCACCTTATGCTCCAGGGCTCACCCCTGCTGAAGTCCCCTGAATAGTACGGGCTAATGGCTTCCCATCAGCAGCTGCCAGAGGGCAGGCACACCTCATGCGGTGGCAGTTGGAGCAGCCCATTGTCATTCTGCCTCTGACATTGGGCCGCTAGCCTGACTTCATGGGCATGGGGCCAGGTTTGTTAAGGCTGTAACAACAGCCTTTCACGCAGTGCACCACTGTTGGAGTCTTTAGTAGAAAAAATAAAAACAAGCATTTACAATGCAACGGTTTCGCCTTCGGAAAAGTTAGAGCTATTGGCATTGTAAATGACAAACTTTTTATTTATGTGTTGGTTTTGAAAACAGATAAATATATGGCATTGTCATTTACAATGCCAATAGCTTACTCTGTCGCAAATGCGAGACGTATTGCATTTGCACACACACACACCCACACAAGAGCCCCACACACACACAAGAGCCCCCCACACACACACGAGGCCCACACACACACCACACAAGAGCCCCCTACACAGACCACACAAGAGCCCCCCCACACACCACACAAGAGCCCCCCCACACACACACGCAAGAGCCCCCCCACACACACGCAAGAGCCCCCCACACACACACACGCAAGAGCCCCACACACACACACACAAGAGCCCCCCACACACACGCAAGAGCCCCCCACACACACGCAAGAGCCCCCCACACATGCAATAGACCCCCACACACGCAAAAGCCCCCACACACGCAAGAGCCCCCCACAGACACAAGAGCCCCCCACGCACACGCAAGATTCCCCCACACGCAAGAGCCCCCCACACACACGCAAGAGCCCCCCACACACAAGAGCCCCCCACACACAAGAGCCCCCCACACACACGCAAAGAGCTCCCCAAACACACGCACAGAGCCCTCCGCTCCATTTGCATCAGGTGTGAGGCTCCTGACTGCTGACAGCCAGGAGACTCCAACAAAAGGAGGCTTATGACCCCTAAGACTCGGCCTTTGTTATGGCCAGTATAGAAATAAGAGAGCCCTGTCCCCTCCTGCACTTTGTTGTGATCGGAAGCAGACAACAACGTGCAGGCGCTGCTGAGAGTGTCCCGGTGTTTGGAAATTACACCGGGACGAATTCAGTATCTTTTTCTGTGGGGACCAACTTCTTGGCAGGGTGGACGGCAGCCACCCTGTGAAAATAAATGGGGGGAATCCGTCCACCCGCGTGGACCCCTGACTCGTGCCCTGGTTGCAGCCACCCCTTCTGCACATTGCACCCACACAAAATCTGTGTTGCTCCTTCCGCGCCCCCCCCCCCAAATGTTTAACTAGCGCTATGAGGTGGCCAGCGCCAACTGCATAATAGCACTTTTATCTCACTGCCTCATTGCCTGTTAACTCCCACCCCCTTGTTGTTCCTTCCCTCCCATTGTCCCTGTTGACACAGCCACCCTCCTTTTAAAACAAACGATGTGTCCCATCATTGTGCCTTTTTACTACCTTTACTTTTAGCATGCTGCACAGTCCCACTGCTCTACAATTTAGCTTAAAGATATTGTCAAACAGGCAAAGTCAATATCTTTCGCAAAAGCGTGGCCAATTGCCTTTTCCAATGCTTGTTATCCCTCAAGTTTCTTTTTCCTGTAAATCACGGCTTTCCATGAAATGAAGGGGATCCCAGGGCAGGGCAGGCAGAAAGTGAAAGCCTCTTCGGAGCCGCCCCTTCTCTGATCGGATGAAGGGGTCTCATAACTGCCCCGCTTTCATCCGCCAATCAGCGGAAGGCACGAACTTAGGTTTATTCCAAGTTTAGAGCTATAAAAAGAGGTGCTGCAGGCTTTAATCTGGGACACTCGAGAGAAACCCAAGGCAGCAACGAAGAGGACACAAAACGAGCGAAGGACGAGATTCCTGTGTTGCTCCTTCCGCGCTCCCCCCCCCAAATGTTTAACTAGCGCTATGAGGTGGCCAGCGCCAACTGCATAATAGCACTTTTATCTCACTGCCTCATTGCCTGTTAACTCCCACCCCCTTGTTGTTCCTTCCCTCCCATTGTCCCTGTTGACACAGCCACCCTCCTTTTAAAACAAACGATGTGTCCCATCATTGTGCCTTTTTACTACCTTTACTTTTAGCATGCTGCACAGTCCCACTGCTCTACAATTTAGCTTAAAGATATTGTCAAACAGGCAAAGTCAATATCTTTCGCAAAAGCGTGGCCAATTGCCTTTTCCAATGCTTGTTATCCCTCAAGTTTCTTTTTCCTGTAAATCACGGCTTTCCATGAAATGAAGGGGATCCCAGGGCAGGGCAGGCAGAAAGTGAAAGCCTCTTCGGAGCCGCCCCTTCTCTGATCGGATGAAGGGGCCTCATAACTGCCCCACTTTCATCCGCCAATCAGCGGAAGGCACGAACTTAGGTTTATTCCAAGTTTAGAGCTATAAAAAGAGGTGCTGCGGGCTTTTATCTGGGACACTCGAGAGAAACCCGAGGCAACAACGAAGACGACAGAAAACGAGCGAAAGAGGAGATTCCGTAAGGTGCATGCCTTGTTTACTGCACTTGATATCGATGCGGTGACGTTTCATGACAAGACAGACTCACCTGTGCCAGTCCTGGGGTTTAATTAGCGGCTCGGTGCATTCTGGGAGCCGTAGTCCCAGTCCTCGAATGAACGTTAGTCTGAGGCTGTTGGTTACAGGAATGAAAGAGTGGTCAATGCGAAGCAAACTAAAGATTAATGGCAAGGCCGGGTGGGGGCGAACAAAGACACGGACAGCGTTAGGGGGGACGGACGGACAGCGGGATACAACCATGCGGGACCAGGACGATCGAATACCCGTCCGTCCCCCCACACGTGCTGTTTCCCTGTCACTATTTCCGCCTCCCTAGCCGTCTTCCGCGACTGCAGTCTTTTTCTTCCCACTCCTCCACATGCCCCCCTTCTCATTTCACTCTACACTCTCTCACCCCTCGTATCCATCAACCCCTGATGCGTATTTTTTCATCCCTCAAACTTCACCCCTTTATCCCTGGCCCTACATTTTGTACTTTATCTCCTCGCTGCGACGGTCCTCGCATACTATGGCCCTCTCCCCCTCTCTCCATCTCTGTCCCTCGCGCGCGCGCCTCCCTCCCGCCCTCCTCGCCTGCCCGGGTTTGGAACGATGACGCCGCTTGGCTGCTGGATTCCCCTTTGAAACTGGAGCCCGGATTACAGCCACACTTACCACATCTCCTTTTATCAAAGGATAAAACACAGCCGCGCTCAGGGAGGGGCCGCCCCATACCTTGCCAATCACTTTGAACAGTTTAAGGGGGCAGATGAGAGCACCGAGTAAGGACAGATACATTGGATTAAAAAACATTTCCAAAAACGTATTTGGCAGGGGAGAACATCCCAAAGAACAGCTTAACGTGATCTTTAAAGCATAGGATTTATAAATGATAACTATACACCAGTTCTCAACGTACCGATTTACTCCTCAGCAGATACGAAGCCAGCTCTTCCGCGGCTGCTTCCACCAGCGGCTCAGGAGCCCAGGCAGAGCTTCGGCTCACTCCCGGGCAGGGGGCGTGAGGGGGGAGGGGGGCAGGAGAGAACACGAACGGCGGGAGGGAGGCCTACGAGGACAGGGGGGGGGCGGGAGAGGACACAGGGGGCGTGAGGGGGGCGGGAGAGAACACGAACGGCGGGAGGGAGGCGGGAAACGTGCCGGGGAAAAACATGCCCAGGACAGCAGCAATCACGGCCGGGCCGGACCAGACTCGGGGGCGTTCCCGGCGTCGCGTGACGTCGGCAAAAGCCAAAGAATCTCGGGAACGCCCCCGTGTCTGGTCCGGCATTGATGGACAGGCCCCTCGTCCAATGGCTAGGCTCCATTTATGGAGCTAGCCAATGGGACGGGGGGCGTGTTCCATAGTGCCTTACTGTACTCAATAGATTTCTCTGGAGGAGGAGCCTAACGGCTCCGCCCCCCAGCGAAACCTAAAAACGGCTCACCAACTGGGTTTAGCCAGAGGCCCATTGGCCGATGCCCGATTCCCCGCTGTGCCAATCCGAGGTTGCATTTATCCAGGGGATGGGGCGGTCGGGGAGATTGAGTGAGCTTTCGCCAAGAGTCACGTGATGCTGAGCTGAGCATCTCCGGCACCAGGGATTGAACAGTGAGCCCCGTGCTCTGGAGTTAGTTGCTCTGGCCGCTGCGCCACACATCTCCCTATGAGCAGCATTGGTATGCCAACAACAAAAACTTGAAGCAACTGTATAAGAAAACAACACTCAATTATCAGTTTTAACTGAGATTTCTGAGGGCATTTACAAATAATGACACCACTTAATGTAATGATTTCCTGCAATCGACCGCTGCATGGGAACATACTGTTGCTTTTCCGAGCCTTGTCCAAGTGATCATGTTACAGCACTTTTTATTGAGTTCAGTATACACAAAACATCCAGAGCAACACAAAGTGTAACAAAATATGTTGCCTTGCATCACAAATTCACAATTTATATCACCCTCTCTACATTTTCAAATTTAGGAGTAGTAGTCAATTTTTTTAAGAAGGTTACCAAATGGCGGGTCCATATATTATTCTATTTTCGTTATGTAACTCCATTTGTTAACCTGTATTGTAAGCATGGGAGGTTGGTTAGTGGCAAGATGGCTGATAGATGGGATGCGCCTCTAATACCTTGCATGCTCATGACGAGGTCAGCTCGTCATGAGCCACGGTGCTCGTGTGCTCATGACGCGCTGAGCTTGTCATGACCATTGGAACGTTCGCATGCTGGGCTAATTCCCCTGCTGTGCGACATTCCACACAAACGGGTGTGGTCATGACGAGCTCAGCTCGTCAAGAGCACACGAGCACTGTGCCTCATGACGACTTGACCTCGTCATGAGCATGGGGGCGCTGTGTGCACCCCCCTCCCCCCAACACAGCTGGGGAATATGCCCCACAGGGAAGGGGCTACAGGCATCTCTGACCAGGAGGTTGGCTGATGACTTTTGTGTGCGTTTACCCAGAGAAATTTGTGAACCTTGAGAACTATATTTAAAAAAATCTCTCAACCTGTGGTGCTCAAGCGGATCTTCATTGGTATCTTCTATATTTCTGCTGCCTGCGATTCTGACCTGTGAGAAGGGAGCATGAAGATAAAGTTTGTCGATCGAGTGGGACATTTCTTGGGGCATTGTAAACATAGAGACACCTTGAATCTGGGTAGCAGTAGTCTAGGTGCTGATCCTCCATCCAGAGTGGTGGGACTCTGGAGGATCTCCAGCACGAAGCAAATTCAACCATCCTGTCGTCAGGGCGGGATGACCTCAGTGGCGATTCACTGATGATGAGGAATGCAGGGCGGGTTGAAGGGTTGGATTGACTGCTCTTTATGTCTCAGAGGCTTATGAGGACTTGTCCCAGTGAGACTGGACATGGACCTCACTCACACACTTGCTCCTGGGTAGACTGAAGCTGAACTGGTCCCCGTCTCCACTCAGGCTCAAAGGTGAGTCAGCGGCCCTAAGGGGTTGGTCTGGGTTTATTTTCTTCCTGTCGTGGCACTTTCTTGATTTGGACAAAATGGTTCATGATCATTGCCTCCAAGGCTTGGCTCACTTCTGATGTAGATAAGGAAGTGGCTCTTTATTTTTTAGGCCACCAGCAGCAAGCAAAGTAAGGACTGCTCCATAAACAAAGTGTCATTCATTTTCATGGGATTGTATCCATGTTTGATTATTGAAATGGGATGAAGAGTCTAGAGTCAGAGAAAAAGAAAGTGCCCTTGCTAAATACGATTGTGCCATTAGTAGGGAAACTAAACTAGTATATCAACCATTATGAGGGAGATTATAGTAATAGTGAATAAATAGCACAGCCACAGAGACAGGACCCCTCACCTGTTAGTGATCTACATAATGCCAAGAATGCTTTGCCTAGTAAAGATGACTCTTGCTCCAAAAAACCATTACTTTTGAGAGATGGACATCTCCAGCAGCCTGATGATCCATGACACTTCAAGCACCAAAGTCTTGTTCGATAAATACATTCACCAAATCTTAAGATTCTTGTCAAAGTGCTTTCTTGCCCTGCAGCCAATCGGCTACCATGTCCACATAGAACTATAAATTCACTTCTCACAGAGGAAAATATGGCATTACTAGATGACTCTGGTGCAGGTATGTAGGCTTTGCAGGAACACAATGCAGATAAAAATACTGATAAATGTTCTGCCTGAGAGGATCTCAATCTCCTATTCCTATAAAATCCCTGGTTGGGTGTCTCCACATCATCTTCATAAAAAAAGGTCTAACCATAAAAATCTTATTGAGATCCTACTTGATGTCTCGCCTTATGAGCTCACCTCTTCCTCCACTTTAATGTACATGCATCATGCTTGCTGCTTAGTTATGATTGTTACCAGTTTTTACTGGCCTCCATAGAAAAATACTGGTAATGCCTGTGAAATACGGCAGAGGAGGCAATCCTGTGCCCAGTGGTCAAACACTACATTCAGATAGCGGAAACAAATATTGGATCTCATGCTGAGGGAAACAAGGCTCAATAGAGTATCCCAACCAGTGATTGATTAATTTCAGTTGTCCCACATCTCCAGCTTATGTCTTAATATAAAGAATGGAATTGGGAGCGGAGTCGCCTTTCTCTTCTTCAGTATAATCCACATTGTCCACCATCCCCCATGTGAGAACCGTTCCTTTGTGGAACATTTTATAGATATCATGTTCTCTCAACTTCAGTTATCTAACCACAATACATACCTAGGAGACTTCAACCTCCATTGGCGCACTTCAATGACAGTTCATATTTCAGATTTTTTTCCTGCTTTCATGAAAACTGCTATACCCAGAAATATTCCAAACATACACATTAAAAGGGCAACTCTGGAAATAAATATTGTATAAAAGGATTCCATCTTATTTATAGACCCCATGACAGTGGGCTGGTTTGATCATTATCAGATTTATTCCCGATGTCTTCCTTTAGAATAAACTGTGAGACAACCTAAAACAAGCATTTACAATGCAACGGTCTCGGCTTTGCAAAAGTTAGAGCTATTGGCATTGTAAATGACAAACTTTTTAATATATGTTGGTTTTCAAAACAAATAAATAAATGGCATTGTTATTTACAATGCCAATAGCTCAATCTCTCGCAAATGCGAGACCTATTATATTTGCAATGCAATAGGTCGCCTATTTCCGCGAGTTTGAGCTATTGACATTGCAAATAATGCCAAAACCAAAACATAATAAAAAGGTCTCTCACACTACAGGAGGGAAGGTGAGAGAACGTAGAATATATAGACAGACAGGCAGAGAGCAAGAGAAAAAAGCTGAGATGGCTGTCTACTCTCTCCAGGGCAGAGAGTGGGTGTGGAAGTCGCAATGCTACATCCTGTGCTGCACTAGGCGCGTGTGAGGTACCGTGCACTCTGGCTGCCACCACCTGCCATGGACTTGTGCTGGGTGATGGAACTTTCCACCCTCGAGGCCGTGCTATAGGTATTCGGGAGGGAGGGATGCTCGCGCTGCTGGTCCAGAGCTGCACATCTTCACTGCTAATGGAGCTATGCTGCACCACCAGTCGCGTGGCGCTATGCTGCACCAGTCGCTATGCTGCCCCTGTCCAGTGGCGCTATGCTGGACCTGTCCCATGCCGCTATCTTGCACCTATCCAGTGGCGTTATGCAGCACCTGTCCCGTGGCGCTATGCTGCACCTGTCCCGTGGCGCTATGCTGCACCTGTCCCATGGCGCTATGCTGCACCTGTCCCGTGGCGCTATGCTGCACCTGTTCCGTGGAGGGGAGGTGCGTGCACTGCTCATCCATACGTGGCACCTGTTCTGTACTCTGCTGAATAGTGCAACATGTTTTCGCTGTAGGAAGACAATAATTAGTGCCGTTGTTAAAACCTGTGTTTAGGCTGACTCGGAGAACCCTGCTAGTTCATGGAAACAAGCAATGTCGTGTTCTTGTCTGATGAGCTCCAGCAGAGGGCGGTAGCTTCAGTAGTCTGCAGAAAAATTGGAATTCAGAGCCGCACTTGTAACTGGCGTGGGTGACTGCATGAGTTGTTCATAAGTATGGACGATACATCTATCTCTTACGTATTTGTATTAGTTTTGTTGCAGTTTTATATAGAGCCAACTCGACCCGGAGGTATCAGAGCGCTTTACATGAGCACCAGTTGTGTTACAGACGGACACATTCATTATATTAGACATGGGGAGATTAAGTTGCATGACACACAGAAGACTTAAAACGTTTTTTTTTTTTTACAGATGTTACTATTGCTCAAATGCCCTTACTTATTTTTTTTAAAAACATTTCTGTCCTTCCTGTATCAAGTTTTTTAGATCAATCCTCTCAAATTCCCTTAGCCAAGGCTGAAGCAAAGCCAGTCCAAGCGGAAAGAGAGAAACTAGTGGAATCAACACTGCACTAACCCCCTTGAGACCCGTCTTAAAAGTAAGATGCAGGCCCCCTCATGTCTCTATATATAAACAAGATGTATACATGAATATAAGTTACACATAAGCTGCATATATATTTAACATTCTTCCATCCATGCTATAAATGATATATAAATAATCATATATATATATATATCTACACGCACACACAACTATAATATTTATCTGCATGCATTTACTGACATCTACAAAAATCTAGACACAAATACACTGAAAACAATGGTGGTAAGAAAAAACGACCCACGTTTAGAAGCATGAAAACACATTTATAATCCCAGAGGCCTGCTCCGCGATTTTAGGCTGCAGTCCTCTCTTGGCCAGTTAGTGACTGCTCCGGAGCATTGTTGAGAAACCGGCATGCCTTCTCGGAAGACTATTCGTCACAGCCCTTGCCGGACTCACGTGTAATCTTGCCCCAGAGATTCAATTAAAGCTAAATGAAGTGAGGGCCGTTAATATTGCGCTGCGTGTTAAGCAACTAGGCTGGATTTCACCGTATGCACGCACCGTCATTAAAAAGGCACATGTTTTAATTATGAATAGTTAGGGCTGCGAGTGAAGCCAGTCCTGCCGGTGCTAGCGCTTTGATTTATGGCTGGTGGCATTCCCAGTACTGGCGGCACTTTCATGTGGAAAGAGTGTTGTTTAGGACTAGACTGAATAAGAAACACTTTGGTTATTAAGAGTGCGAGTTGCTTGTGTCATAACTTGCAGAGACAGAGCAGGACAAAGCACCGTTTTTTCGAATACGTGAGTATCAATAAACAATGCTGAGTTTGAGTTATCATTTGGTGGCTTTTAGAAACGCACTGTTGTTTACCTTGTGTTTGTGTGTGCGTGTGTTGGGCGAGGGGGTGATAACTCTTCTGTTTGTTGACCTGCATCTACAAATGCTGTTCTCATGGCGCTAAGATCGCGCAAGGGCTCGTATTAACTGTCCTCCTATGCTTCCTGGGGGAGACTGGAAAGGACAGAACCAACCTTGCAGAGGCCGCCTCACCCGCCCGTAGGGTGGGGGAGGCTCGAGGGCCGGCGCCATAACCCACGCGGTGCCAACAGGGGGATGGGAACTGGTTCTGGGCGCCCCGAAGCGGCCAGAAACAGCGGAAACGGGGTGCGCACCAGCCACCCCGACAGGAAGTGACCTCGTGACCCGGGCGCCCACGGGGGGCGACCAATGGTCAACCTTGCTACCTTTGAACCCCCCAATCAAAGGGGTTTCACCTGAGACCCTCCAGGGGGCTCAAGGGGATTTAAGCACCGCAGCTCCCCAGCAGAAGCACAACGTCTTCGAAGGAGCTGGGGGAGCGGCGCGACAACGACATCGTTTGAAGAGGACCGACTGCGGCAAGGGACGACGGAGGACCGCCGAAGCAGAAGGACGACTCCGCAGAGCAGCGCGCCCTCCAGGTTACCCGCCCAGCTCCCCGAGAACCCGACGTCGGTGATTTGAAGCGACAGAGAAGGAAGACGAGCTCGGCGGCCTAGCCAAGCTCCAGCGCGGTAAGCGACCGACCCCACACCCCTTCTCGCTTGTCCGACCTTCCCGTACAGAGCACGCATTGGGCCGCTGTACCGCCACGGGCAAGGAAGTTCGAAGGTGGGACCGGAATTCCTTTCCGACCCAGCGGCGCAGATATCAGCCCGCAGAGACCAGGCCAGGGGCCTAGCGACACGACCCAGAGGCGCAGAGGGCAGCCCGCTAAAGAAAACACCTCGCAGCCGGCGCGAGCCACACCTTCCCGCCGATCACGTGGGCGAGCACGCCGCACAGCGCGGAAGCGCCTGCTCGGCCTCCCCCCCCCTCGAAACCTCACGCATCAGGCGGAGCTAACCCCGAAAAAGGGCACAGCGTGCTCAGAGCCCACTGACGGCACACGCATCACGCGGTGCCATTACATACGGCCTGACGCAGAAGCAGGGGGTAGAGGGCAACATGACCGAAGATCAGCCAGAAGAAATGGCAGAAGTGCTGAAGAGAATCCGCGAGATATCGGCAGTACACGGCGATGACTGGCTCCAACCCCATTTGGCCAAAGGGAAGGAGAATAGGCCGGACGGCCAGGCGGAGGAGGAAGCGGGCCCGTCAGCACCCAAGAAGCCCAAGACCACGCCAAGGAAGAAGACTTCCAAGAAAAAACCCCCGAAAAAGGTGCGCCAGAAGCTCCCGCCGCCGAGGTTAGACGACGCCAAGCAGGGCGAGACGACCAGCAGAGCAGTTAATGGTGAGCATATTAGTACCATTGTAAAAGAATAATTGAAATCGCTGGCGCCGGCATTACTTAACGGCTCAGGGCAAGGGGCTGCGGGGCCTAGGGAACAGCGCGCGGAGGAAACAGGGGGTTTAACATGGCATATGATGGATCCAGGGTGGGCCCGGCAGACAAGGGTACAGGAGCAGGTGGGCCTGTCTGCACAAGGTGAGCAGGTTTCCCCGCTACCCGGGTGGGGGTACAATACCGGGTCCGGGAGCCCAGGGTCGGGTGGATTAGGCACTGACCTGTACCATCTCCCGGGCCTGCCTCCTTGACGACGAAAGCCACGGGGCTTGCATGCCTTATTCCTCTCGCAGTAAAGGAGAGGATATGGCGCAAGGAGTTCATAGATATATTCTCGCTCCTGGAAATACAACTGGAGGGCCTCGACCTGACCACATGCGACAGGATAGAGGACGACAAAAGGGAAAGGCGCGGGGCCAGAAAGGAGCGGAATTTCGAGAATTGGCTAGACGCTTTCAGAATCATGGCGTGTATCATAGTGGAGAGGTTCCCCCATTGCGCAGCTGACCTATGGTTATACGAGGCCAACATACACTTAGCGCAGAGGCAATTCCCTGGGGACGCCTGGTTGGAATATGATAAAGGGTTCAGATTAAAGATGCAGAGGCACCCAGAGATGGAGTGGAACGAGGAAGACGTGTCAGGTTTCATTCATAAGATGCTCGCGGCCAAAGAAGTGAGAGCCTGGACGGGCAAATACGATCAGTCCTTTCGGAGTTCTTCCCATAAGGGGAAGAACAAAAATCACCAAAAGCATTCCTCGGGGAGATCCAACTCCCCCCCGCAACCAAGGCAATATGCTGGAGATACGATGCGGGGTACTGTTCATGGGGCTCGTCGTGCAAATTCCAACACGCATGCTCAAGCTGCGGGGGGGAGGCACGCCGCGGTGGCGTGCAAAGGCTCCAAGCGCGAATCAAAAAGCGAAAAGAAAGAGAAACACAAGAAGCACTAGCCCAAAGGCTTGTGGGGGCGGGGCTCTAGTGGACATTCAACATTGCCAGCTGGCTAGGTCCCCCATTAATACGCAACAGCTGCGCAGTTTAGCGAACAGGTACCCAAACAAAGCGGACGCCAGGACACTGGTGGAGGGTTTTGAGGAAGGTTTTACTATCCCATTTCAAGGCCCGCTACCATTGGCAGGAGCGAATAACTTGCAGTCAGCGAGGCAACATCCCCGGGTTGTAAGCGCAAAGATAGAAAAGGAGAAGAGATTGGGTAGAATCGAGGGCCCCCTTCCTAAGGAACTACATGCAGGTATAGTCGTCTCTCCACTGGGAGTGGTTCCCAAGAAGGAGAAGGGTCAATTTAGGCTGATACACCACTTGTCATACCCCGAAGGGGCATCCGTGAACGATGGCATTGACCCGGAAGCATGCTCGGTGGGTTACGCGTCAGTAGATGACGCAATCGCACTAGTCAAAGCGTCAGGAAAGGGAGCCCTCATGGCCAAGGCGGACATTGAATCTGCTTTTCGCTTACTGCCGGTTCATCCGACCAGCTTCCAACTCTTGGGTTTCCAATGGGAAGGGGCCATGTATGTCGACAAGGCCATGCCCATGGGCTGTGCCATATCTTGCGCCTATTTTGAGCAATTCGCTACCTTCTTGGAATGGGCCCTCCATGACATGCACCAAGGAGGCGGGAAGCTGCACTACCTGGATGATTTCCTGTTCACAGGCCCGGCAGGATCCACGATGTGTGCTAGTACACTGGCAGCATTCGAAGCCCTGACTGAAACACTTGGGGTCCCCCTAGCGAAAGAGAAGACGACAGGCCCAACAACAAGACTAACGTTCCTGGGCATTGAACTGGACTCCATGGCAGGGACCGCCAGGCTCCCCCCAGATAAAGTGCAGGAATTCAGGGAAGAAATTGCCAAACTATGGGCCCGGAACAAGGCCACCCTCAGGGATATCCAAGGGGTGATAGGTAGATTGAATTTTGCGGCTAGGGTTATCCCGCCCGCGAGGGTCTTTTCCAGGCGCCTGACCGCGCTAACGGCTGGCGTTGCCCACAAACACCATCACATCCGGCTGAGCACGGGTGTGAGGCAGGATCTGCAGGTATGGGACGACTTCCTGCGGGATTTCAATGGTGTTCGGATCTGGAGAAGAGGTTGGGTGACCGCTGAGCGGCTATCCCTCTACACGGACGCAGCTGGGAGCCTGGGTTTTGGGGCGGTCCTGGGGAACAGATGGTGTGCCAGCCAGTGGCCAGACAGGTGGCATGCGCAGGGGCTCACAAAAAACATCACTTTCCTCGAGCTGTTCCCAATAATAGTGGCTCTAACCGTCTGGAAAGAGGAGATAAGGAACCTGAAACTCACATTATGGTCGGATAACAAGGGGGTAGTGCAGGCCATTAACAGAGGCGCAGCAAGATGCCCGGACATGTTGAGGCTAATGCGAGAGTTGGTTAAATTGCAGCTCGAGGGGAACCTGGAGCTGAAGGCTCGACACGTGCCAGGGACAGAGAACACAGTTGCAGACGCGCTATCCCGGTCCCAGATGAAGCGGTTCAGACAACTTGTACCCGGGGCGGACAAGGAGATGACCTCCTTTCCAACATACCTGTGGGACCTGGGGGGGTTGACCTATCCAGATTAATAGGGCACTCGCTCACCTCTGAGGCACACAGGAGATAAAAGAAATACGCGGCCACAGTAATGAGAATTGGGGGCATAGAGTCACTGGAGGACAAAGCAAAGGCGCGCACAGCAGTGGAGAAATTCGTGCAATGGGCATTTGATGCCAAGAAAACAAGGTCTTGGGCCCAGGCGCACCTTGCAATATGATCCTTGTCCTTTCCTGAACTCTCCTTTAAGAACTTTAGAAATTGATAGCCCGAAAGAGATACATTTGATGGTTTCTGTCTCTGTAGGACTTGTCTCCACTTGCCAGGCTCTACACAGGCGAGGACCCCACGGCATCTGTCTATCTAAAAGCAGCCTTGAAAGGCTGGCGAAGGGTTGAGGGGGCCAAGAAAGACGGCAGGCGCCCCATTGACTTTGACAAGCTGGGGCAGCTACTGAGTGTCCTAACCAGCATCATTGCAGACAAATATGAGCGGCTACTCTTCGGGGCTGCCTTCACCACGGCATTCTTTGGAGCATTTCCGGTAAGTGAGATAGTGGCTCCCAACAAATCAGGCCCGGCACAGCGTTGCCTGCAAGCAAAGGACATCAAGCCGATGGTAAGGGCTGTGGAGCTCACGCTTAGGCAATCCAAAACGGATAGGGCACGAAAGGGGACGACGATACGCCTACATTGTATCCCAGAGGCGGGGCTCTGCGCAGTGTGCTGGCTGTTTAAATACATGGCGGCCCGCCCGGCGGGCGAGGGTCCCCTCTTCATACATCGTGATGGAAGGAACTTGAGCAGGTTCCAGTTCACAGCAGTAATGCGCCGGGGCCTCAGTAAGGCCGGTTTTTTAGGCAACATCATTTGCTCCGCACTCCTTCAGGATCGGTGCGGCGACCTCGGCATCGCAGCACGGCATGCCAGAGGACAGGATCCAGGCCGTGGGCAGATGGCGTTCCAGGGCCTACAAATCATACATACGCCCACATCTCATATAAAAAAAAAAAGAAAAAAAAAAAAAAAAAAAGAAAACTGGTAATAAGAGAAGGGCGAGGAACAAGAACGGGGGGTGGTGGGGGGGGGGGAGCAGCCGCCTTGGGATGCCGCACGGCAGGGTTCTTGCCCTCCCTCGACCACACCCGGTGCGCAGAAAGCCACCTTAATGGAGCATTTTCTCTCGACAGGGGGACGCCCGCAGCTTGTCTGGGTGGTGGGACATTCATTCGTATCCAGAATGGAGTCCTGGTGGCGGCGAGTGGGGCACAAAGAAAGCAGACCCAAGGCGACATACATCCGCTGGATAGGACGGCCCGGCATGAGATGGGAGCAGTTACTACCGACCCTGGACGGCCTTATGGCGGACTCAGCGTGGCTGCCAGATGTGCTGATCATACATCTCGGGGGGAATGACCTAACAGGGTTGGGCCGCAAGGCGGTGGGCTAAGCCATCCAGAAGGACCTCACCAAAGCGGCAGCATGGCTGGGGACCACAACCGTGGTCTGGTCAGAGATGATCAGCAGGAGGCACTGGAGGGGTGCCGACTCCAACAAAGCGGTGGATAACGCAAGGCGCAAGTTAAATATCGCCATGCACAAGTTTTGTTCGACCAATGGCCTGGAATCGATCCGGCACGGCCTCATCCACCCAGGCCGCCCAGAGCTCTACGGACAAGATGGGGTGCATCTGTCCGACAAAGGAATGGAGGTGTTCTGGAGCAACTTGTGGGGCGCAATGGCGCTCGCTGGTTGCCTATAAAAAAAAAGAAAAAAAAAAGGGGGGATGTAGGTAGCCACGAACCAAGGGGCAAGGGGGGGAGCCGCAGAAAGACGTGAGCCTCCCTGCGGCGTGGCGGAAATCCTACAATCGTTGGCTAACCAAACACACCGGTGGGCGGTGTGTAGGAGGAGGGCCACTCACTTTTCAATGCCGCATGGCAGGGTGACGTGGCCGCACAAAGGAGGGGAGGAACAGATGGAGACGGCACTCGCGGCCCAGACCCGGCCGGACGGCAGGGCGCAAATGGTAGCGAGCTGGGGACCTAACTCCAGGCAGAGAAGCTCCCCTCCATGACACCCAAAAGGGGTGTGGCCAACCAACCACTGGGACACCAATAAACTGACTAAGAACTGGTTGTACACAAGTGCCATTTACGAACTGATGGGTGCACTAAAGACAGACACCTGTACCAGAGGAAGGTGTCATAATCTGTAATGTGATGTGCATGATTGATGAATAGAGTTCGCAAATGAAGATTTTACAACCAGTATGTTATCAATATTGTTACTAATAATCATTATTGATATTAATAAATCTGCGGCCAACAATGACCACCACTAAGAACTGCAATTGTTGGCTGACATTATTTCCTAGTAGTGACGGAGAATGTATGCAGAATGCAGACCGGCAAGTAAGTATGTATTGGTGACCCACTGAGTAGGCACATGCGAGGGTTAGGGACAACGGCTCGGCTTCAGCTGGCGAAATGACGAGCTGGCATCTGTACGTGGGATTTGCAACTAGGACAGCCAAAGGGGGTAACCTGCATAATTTGCATAACACAACAATCTTATTTTTAAAAGACACGCTTTTACACTATTTTATCTAAAGACGAACTGAAGGTTTATATCATTACGGCCCCCGCAGGAAAGACTCCGCACATTTGGAACAATTAATGGCACCATTAATGGCAGCCTCCCCCTACCCGCCCCAGCCCCAGCCCATGCCCCACAAACCTGGTGTACGCCCTTTAGATTTCACGGCTGCAGGCGTCTTTCTTTTTACAACAACTTGATTCGTGTAGTGTCCCGGAAATACGTGCTGCCAAGCTCATGCATACGTCACGCTCCCAAGCTTGCCTTAACCAATTAGGAAGCTTATTCATTCACAGAGGCGAAACTTCGAAAGGAGGGCCAGCAATTGCCACCCCCGCACTGTACGCCAACAATGCCCATTCCCATTATTGTGAATTCCATTTACTGACCGCGCCCTGGGCCATTTCATAATCGCTCCATTGTAAATCTATGCACTGCAGCTGTATGCAGACACTCCCACAAAGCTGATGTTCCCGCCTCCTCGCTGGTGCCTCCTCGCCCGGCCCAGCGCCGCCTAGCTAGCACATGTGCAGCCTGCAGGAAGACTTTGCGCACCAAAACATATTTTACATACATCGTTTCTTGGGGGAGCACCAAACAGCGAGCACTTCTTTCAAAGCTGCTCAATGGTGTTAATCCCCTCCGCTCCTTAACACCAAGATGTTAGCAATGACGAAAAACATCCCTGTGTAAAAAAAAAAAAAAAAAGTAAACACCCACAATGACCCACCCCCGAATGACGGAAAAAAGGGGCGGGACTTAAAAAAAGATACAGAAACGCCCCCGAATCGCATCTAGGCGGGCCCTGAACTGAGTGACGCTCCTCTCCTCCAATGGCTGGCCAACATTTACGAGGCCAGCCAATGAAGAAGAGGGGCGTGTTCAGGCCCCCATATTACAAACATAAGATTTCGGCTCCGCCCACTGCTTACTCAGTGCGACGGTAGCCGAAACCTAAAAACTGAAAAACAGGTGTTGTAGTGCCACAGGGCCCATTTACCTTGGTCTTAATATCTCACCGGACTACACCATTGTAGTAAACTTTGTCCTTCGATGGATCTCTTGAACCGTGCCAATATGGTTCGGATATAGGGGATCCAAACCAGTTACATAATGAGGACCAGGAATTGGATGACTGACTCATAAGCTTGTAATTAAATTCATGTATATGAATCTCAATACTATACTATACAGGTACAGGATTATTACTAATAAACAGAATATGCTGAAGAAATTTAGTCGGGTTATAACCATACAAACAAGTAATTTGGTTAAAGCTATTCAAAATAGTAACATTGGGACATGTTGACTAGAGAACTCTCTATTAGAATTTCCATCCCTCATTAATACTATTGGAATGCACAGTCAATCATTGGAGACAAGTCCTACAGAGACAGAAACCATCAAATGTATCTCTTTCGGGCTATCAATTTCTAAAGTTCTTAAAGGAGAGTTCAGGAAAGGACAAGGATCATATCAGCTCCAAGTTTCTTTCCCAAGGGGTAAGAAGTCAGCTTATAGCTCACACAGCGAATGCGCCAGTCATGTGAGTCTGCAAGTTGAAAATCTATTTTCCAGTCCAAAAGAAAACAATCCTTATTGTAAACGTGGCAAAGTGTCAGAAAGTGTGGCAAAAAGAATGAGTTTCCGATCATCAATCCAATTTATAATATAATTTTCCAGTTCCAGGGTCACACCTCCTAGTTCACCTCATCTGATCAGACGACTCAGTCCATTAGGCCGTTTGTATAGGATGATTGCTAAACAAATGAGGGAGGGTAGACGTAAGGGGAAGTGGGCTTGTCCTCCGCGACGCAATCAGATAACCAAACAAGCATTGGCATAGCCAATAGGTCTCGCCTTTGGGACCTTATAAGTGGTTAGTCATGCAGCACATTATCCTGGGTGCTTTCCCACCATGTATTGAAGCATTACCAGGCTTATCTGCACCACTTTTGCATCTCGTGCAATAGCTTATTGGTGATTTTTTGCAATCAGACTTTGCTGCAGACCATTAGGGCAAAATGAAAAAAGTAATGCAATAAAAATATGACACAGCTGCTTATAAAACGACTCTGGTGCGTAATATCATTTTAGCACAGACATATTCTGATCCATGCATAACTTGTGCAAATGGGAATGAAACAGATTTGCCAACATCTATGCTGTTTGTTTAATAGGGAACGGAACGAACGTGTGCGAGATTATGAGGTGTAAATTAAAAAGGTCAGCAACAATATCCGTGTCCTGCCTCGTGATCCAGTGTCACATGTGTGACACCTTCAGCCTGTCATGGCATTTTACCCATCGACAGTTTGCCGGCCAGATTTCTCATGCCTAAACTGTGAACTGCAAGTCCCAGAATGCAATCTGCAGTACAAGGAGGTTGGAGTTTCAATTAATTGGAACTGCTCTTTGATTACTTGGAAACCTTTGTTTTTGTTTAACTTGGAACAAGACTGCCCCAGCCATTCCCAAATGAATTCATTGATTCCATGCGTGTCACCCTCGGCCAGTCCTATGTTTTTGTTCTATTCTGATACGTATAGTATGTAAGGGCTTCAGAATAAAATGTACTATCTATTGTCCAGGAACTAAAAGCTATGGCCGGCTGAATGTGTCACTTGACACCTGTGCACATTTGATCTGGATGTATCACAGTATTGCGCAGTGCCTTAGGCTAGCTATATAAAATCAATGCCAAGCAGAATAGATTTGCATTCCTTTTATAAAGCAGTAAACCAACATTATGAGACTCAAAGACGTATGGCCAATACACATACATACGTTTTGTCAGTAAAGTGTGATAGATAGATAGATAGATAGATAGATAGATAGATAGATAGATAGATAGATAGATAGATAGATAGATAGATAGATAGATAGATAGATAGATAGATAGATAGATAGATAGATAGATAGATAGATAGATAGATAGATAGATAGATAGATAGATAGATAGATAGATAGATAGATAGATAGATAGATAGATAGCTGTGGTAGGGACTGTTTCAGTCCCAGAGGAGTGAGAGGGTTGAGGTATGGACAGAAGCAGAGCATTGAGAGGGGCCATAAAAAGAAGGGGTATAGAGAGAGAGTGAGGGGCAGGGGGAAGTCTGAGGGGTGGGAGAAAGAGAGAGGCACGGGGGAAGGCAAGGGAGAGCCCACAGTGACAGTGAAGATGCAAAGGAAAAGAAAGATGTCGCCATAGCACCTGTCAGCCTGTGCCCCCTACAGATACCCACACACTCATATGTAAAACTGCACCACATTACTTAGGCACCTGCAGTAATAACGTGTATGTCTATAATACTTGCATATAAATAGAGAGCGTTTCCTACGAGGCATAATGTTTCAAAACACTGTGATAATTTATAAATAAAACAGGCATTGTAAAATAACAGATGTTTCTTTAATCGCTCACTTTACCAACTACAGAAGTATGGTAGTCTCGGTTGGCTTTCAAGCCAGGATTTCAACTTGTGACTATCAGATCACTAAACTTGTCAGCAGAGAGTAATCAAATCACTGTGTTATCTTGCAGCCAGCATGCCAATAAAGCTATCCCCATGTCCAGTGGAAAAATTTGATTTTCAGCATTTTCTATGGAAGGTTACTTCCCGTCAGTCACCACACAATCCATAATTCTGTTGATTAATTTACAGTTTTTTAACAAAAAGAACATTTCTAGCTCAAAAGAATCAAACGTTATTAAAAGTGCTTCACAAAGACACTTATAAACGTTAACCTGTCACCATCAGTTGTTTATTGCTGTAGTTAGGCATTTGAAGATGTGACAGTTGGCCAAGATGTAGAAACATCCTTGTTAGGAAGGATTTTTGTCTTAAGCAGGAAACAAATAACGTAGGGCATGAAGACCCTCTGACTGGACTCTGTAGCGTTTGTGCTAGGGCGAGCGCTTGATCAGCGGCCGCGTTAGGCTAAAGATTACAGGAGCCGGTCTTGCTGTCTACACGTGGCTCCAACTGCCGCGTCGTAGCCACGCCTCTTTATTTATAGTCCCCGGCGCATGACGTCACGCTTCAGCGTAGGGACGCTCCAGGAGCGCGGGCCATCTAGACCGCCGCTTGTGCGCCCCAGAACACTACATTCCTTCTAACCTTTGTAAAAATAAAACAACATAGGCATTACATTAAATCATGAATCGATGGATCTGTTATCAGTCTGGGAGAGTCCACTTCAGCCTTCAATCTACCAGGTAATCAGCCAGCTGGGAGGAGGGAGCCGGATTTCTTCTCAGTCCATACCGGAGCTGCCCGCCTCGGGACACCCCTGCCCTCGGTGTTTCTGAGGGGGGGTATCTGTTCCTCCAGCCGGAGAGGAGGGGCTCGGTTTCCTGTTCCCAGCAGTGACTGGAGATGGAGAGGTGTCACTGTCCATCGGGCCTTCTTCCTCCGAGACGTACTGGTCCGTCTCTGGCTCTTCTCTCTCTCTTGGTTGGGGGCTCTGGCTGGGCTGTGCGGTCCTTGGGGACCCGCCCTGGTGGGCCTTCTTGAAGAATGATATGTCTCTGGTAACTGTTTCTGCTCCTCTTCGGGCGGTCACCATGGTGCCCGTCCGTCGGGTGACTGTCCAGGGTTGGTGTTCGAACGGGAGTCTGAATTTGCTGCCTGGGTATCGGTCTTTGACGTAGACTTGGTCATTCAGTGTGATCGTGGACTCACAGGCTCCTCTCCGTCTGCTGGCCTGCTCATTGGAATGAGTTCGATTCGCCAGAGTCTTTTCTTTGCTGGCTTGCTCCGGGACCCACGTGGGATGAATCGGGAGGGTGTCTTTCACTATTCGGCCCATGGTCGAAGCACTAGGCGCCGCCTCTGTTGTAACATGTGGGGTCATGCGATATTCCCTGAGGAAACTGTGAATGGCCTTTTCTAGCGGTGATCCATCTGCTAGGGCTATGCGGATGGTTTTGTTGAGCGTGCATATAAACCTCTCTACTTCCCCGTTGGCCTGGGGCCATCGCGGGGTTATTTTGCGGTGATGGATCCCCCAGCTCTGGAGGTAGTCAGACGGCGGTCCGTTGTCCGTTTTGACCACCTCAAAGATACCATGAGTGGTGATGGTTTTCTCGAACTTTGCGATGACTTCCGTGGCTGTTAGGCTTCCTACGATCTCTATCTCTGGATACTCGGTGAAGTCATCAATTATTACGAGAACGTATCGCCCGTCAGGGAGATGTCCAAAGTCTGCGCTTACACACTCCCAGGGCCTCTGGGGGTTGTCTTCGGTCACAACTGGATGAGGGCGGTCCGGCGGCCCTGTTGCCTGACACCAATTGCATGTTCTGACTGTTTCTTCCACTAAGGGATTCATGCCTGGGAACCATGCCTTTGCTCTCAATCGGTTTTTTGTCTTCACCATGCCTTGGTGTCCTCGATGTGCTAGCTCTACCGCTTGGTGGGTTAGGCTGTGTGGCAGGACCAAACGGGGGCCTCGTAGGATGCATCCTTGGCTGTCGAGAAGATAGTTCCTCTTTGATCCTTAACATGGATTCCAGGGTGGCCTTTGCCTGCGGAGTTCTTTTGCCCAGGGATTCCTGGATTGAGCGCCAGTTTCCTGACTGTATCGCATCGGCGATTGGTTGGAGGCATTCATCACTCTGTGATGCTTCAACTATAGACTCTATGCTCATAAGTAGCGGTCGGGATCTTTCCATCACCAGCCGGACATATTCCTCTGTGTCCTTCGCTTCCTCCTTCTCAGCTGGGGTGGCTTCTCGGGGGTGTCTTGACAGATAGTCGGCGGGGTTTGTTGACCCTGGCTTGTACTCCACTCGGTAGTCATACCCCTGTAGTAGGAGTATCCACTTTTCGTTTCTGGGAGGTGGTTTGGACACTGTCCCTTGGAACAGGGGCAGAAGAGGCTTGTGGTCCGTGGTTACTGTGAAAGGGTGGCCATACACGTAGACATGGAAATGTCGACAGGCCCAGTGTATGGCTATGGCCTCTCTCTCAATCTGAGAGTACCTCTAATCCGTGTCTGTCAGCGAGCGACTGGCATAGGCAATAGGTGCCCACTCATCGTTGTTCTGGTGTTGCGTTAGCACTGCTCCTAGCCCGAAAGGGCTGGCATCCACAGCTACATTGGTGGGCTTGGATGGGTCGAAGTACGAGAGAGTGGTGTCTGCTGACAGGGCTGCTTTGGTGTCCCAAAGGCTTTCTCTTGCTCTGGGCCCCTTTGCCACGTGGTGGATGTTTTGGTCAGTTCTCGAAGTGGTTTGGTGAGGTTGGAGAGGTCCGGGATGAAGCGACCACAGAAGTTCACCATCACCAGGAAGCTTCTGGCTTCTCACACGTTGGTGGGGGGTGGGGCTTCCTGGGCGTCCTTCACTTTCTCAGGATCCGGTGCCACTCCTTGGTCTAAGAATGTGTACCCAAAGAAACTGATTTTTCTCTGCAGGAATTGGCACTTCTTCTTATGTAGCGTCAGGCCGGATTCCTTGATCCTTTGTAAAAGCCCTCGTAGCCTCTGGTGGTGCTCTTCGATTGACGTTGCGTAGATGAGTAGATCATCTCTCACGTTCAGGACTCCTGGGAGCCCGCCGAGAACTTCGCGAATAGTGTTCTGGAACACTTCCGGGGCGCTTGAGATTCCAGAATTGAGGCGCCGATATTGTCTCAGTCCGACGTGGGTGGAGAAGGTTGTGATGTACCTCGAATCTGGGTGGAGCGGCAACTGATGATAGCCCGACCGGAGGTCTACTTTGGAGAACCATTTCGCCCCGTTAAGTTCACCCAGGATATCGTCTATGGTGGGGGTCAGGTGCCACTCTCTTTTCACCGCTGCGTTCGGGAGACGCATATCAACACAGATCCGGACTTGCCCAGGTTGTTTGGGCTTACGGGCCACCACTATGGGGGATACCCATGGAGTAGGTCCACTGACCTTTTCTATGATTCCTTGCTTTTCCAGTGTTTCCAGTTCGTCTTCCACCTTCTTCCGCAGGTGGAACGCGATGCGTCAATGCCTCAGTGCAACTGGTTGGACAGATGGGTCAATGTGGAGGGATACTTCTTTCCCTTTTAGGCATCCGATGCCCTTGAATACCTCTTTAAACTCTTCCATGATGGTATCTAGTTTTTCTTCTAGCACAGCCAGAGCATAGGATATGAGTTTTAGGTCTTCTGCAGATTGGCCACTTAGCAGCATGCCACTGCCTTCTTTCGTGACGTAGATCGTGGTAGGCACTTTGGCCTCTTCGTGCCTTAGTTCTGTTTTGAAGCATCCAATCAGGGGGATGGGTGTCTTCTGGCCATATGCGAACACTCGGATCTTTGCCTCACGTAGCGGCGGTTTCGCCTGCAGTTGGTTGTATACGTTTGCCGCCATTAGCTCAATAGATGCCCCGTGCCAATTGTGACTCTCACCTCCTGCTGGTTGATCATGACGCGACACTTCGGGAGCCACCGTTTCTTCCTTTTTGGTTGGTCAGTGGCGAACACGTAGTGGACTGGATATTCCTCCGTGTCGTCATCCATGTCTTCACTGTCTCCTTCTTCTTTCACCACGTGTGCGGCTTCTTTCTTGGCTTTCGTGGACCTGCATACCGCCGCGAAGTGGTTCATCCACCCACATGCGCTGCACTTCTTCCCCCTTGCTGGGCAGTCTTGCATGCGGTGTGGCTGGCCACCGCAATACCCACACTCCTTCTTTCTGTCTGGTGGTTTCCTCCCGCCTGTTGGTTTTCCTTTCGGCCTCACAGCGTTCACTTTCTCTGCAGCGTGGGCCTGTTCAAGTTTGATGGGCCGGTGTAGGGCCGACCCCATATGGGACGCCCTTGCCTGGGATACTTCTTTTGGTCGGCCTAGCTTGAGGATGTCCGCGAGGGGTTTTTCATCCTCTTGGAGTATGGCGACATGAGTTTCGACGAGAAACAGCCCTGGATGATTTGCCCTCTGATTTCTTCTTGCTCGTCCCGGAACCTGCAGGAGCTGGCTAGCTCTTTTAATCTGCTGTGGAACGCATCTAGTGATTCATCGGCCTCTTGTTTCGCTTGGTGGAAGATGAACCGCTCGTAATCTTTGCTCGCCATAGGTTCAAAGTAGGCAGTCAGGGCTGCGAGGAGCGTTTGGTATGTCTTTGGGGTGGCTTCCGTCAATGTTTTGTATATTCGATGAATGTCCTTGCCACCAAGGTGTAGGAGCAGGGCTCTGCACCTTTCCCTTGAAATTCCCGCTCCTTCGAAGTATATTTGGAGGCGGTCCGTCCAATCCCTCCACCGAGGTGCGAGGAATGACGGCGCCCCGTCAATGACAAACGGTTCTAGGGCGGGAATGGACGCCATGTTGGCATGTGCGCAGTGTGCTGTCGCGCCTTGCAGTGGTACAGGGATGAGGCCTCAGACCTGGGCCTATTGGGAGTCACTATGGCTGGGAGGTGGTATAGTCCCTTGCAACCTGGTGTATGGTCTCCACCTGGCCTTGGGGCCTTGTTAGTGGTGCACGTGCTGGCTGTTTGCGGGGTGGCCTCTGGTTGGGGCGGTGGCGTAGTGCTTTGTTCTCACCCCCTTTCCGGCGTAGAATGCGCCGTGACTGTGTCCCCCTGCTGTGCCGTCCCTTTGTCTCTCTCTCCGCCTCCTGTGGGTTGAGGAGGGCTGCTGTGTCGTAGGAATGGGCCTAGCAGCAGTGAGCAGCGATAAGTTCCCCCTCGGCGTTCGCCGTGCGTGGAGACTGAGGTGTGATAATGGCTTTGTGCCGGTGAGAGGGCGGGTTCGTGAATGCCCTCGTAGCCAGTGTAGCGTTTGTGCTAGGGCTAGCGCTTGATCAGCTGCCGCGTTACGCTAAAGATTACAGGAGCCGGTATTGCTGTCTACACGTGGCTCCGACTGCCGCGTCGTAGCCACACCTCTTTATTTATAGTCCCCGGCGCATGACGTCACGCGTCAGCGCAGGGAAGCTCTGGGAGCGCGGGCCATCTAGACCGCCGCTACAGACTCCTCGCCGCTACAGACTCCTCCCCGCGCAGCTTCTGTGGCTCGATACTTCACCGAGAGCCATTCGGGCGGTAAATGCGTCATGGCCACGTCATTTTCTCGTTTCCCCGACAGCGAGTAGCGACTCTTCCGAGGACAAGCCACAGTTTTCATCATGTGAACACCGAAAGAGGTACATAAAGCAAACAAGAGGCACTCACTCAACATGCCCTACTGTTGTGTCTTGGTGTAGTTAATGTGCCGAAGTATGAGGTGTGTGACGATGCTTCTGGCGAGGAATGCATGAGACTGCCTGACGTCTGCAAGTGTTGTGCTGGTTGGGTTCTCTTAGTTGAGATGCTATAGTGGCTCCGGGGACTGCAAGTGTGGTGAGTAGTTAAATACACTGTCCACAAGGAGTGAGTGAGGGGTGCAAAGAGGTGTAAGAGCATAGACTGGGGGGAAATGTTGATACTGGGAAGATTCGAGAGACGTGAGAATGAGGCACTGGGAGTGAGAGGTAAGAAGTGAGTGATGTTGAGTGGATGCTACGAGTCTGAGGGGGCAGAGAACCAGAAGTGATTGGGGTCTGGAAGCCAGGGGTTTGTGTGTTCAAACTTAACGAGTGATAGGGGAGATTTCAAAGGTCACTGAGGCAAGATAGTGCATATGCGGGAGAGGCGAGAGTAGGGGGCGCAATGTGGAAGTGGTAAAGAGAGGTGTTAATGAGGGTTGTAGAGAATTTAGGAGGTAAAACAAAGCTGTGGGTAAACACAAAGTTGAACCCTTGAGGATTGGGGGAGGCAGAGAGTTTCCGACTTTGCCTTATCAGCTTCCATCAGGAGGCAACAAGCTCAGACTCTGTTCAACACGGATCTATGACAGAATTTCGACAGACAGAATTTTGACCTACACAAATATCGGCGTAATTATATCGATAGCAAAAATATCGACGCCCTATGTACAACATGGTAAGTACCAAAATATCGAAAAAATAATATCGATGTTAAAAATATCGTTGTTAAATATATCGATTTTTTTTTATTTAAAATAACATAAAAAATACTGTAAATAATACTTATTAATTACTAAAACATATTTAAATATATGTAATAATGTTAAAAAAAATTAATAATACATATTTAATTCAAAAAATAATAATTAAAAATCATATATAATATATACACACTTAACAATAATTACTATTCCCACTCCAGTGGGTGCAACAGTAGGGAAAACTGACCCTGGACCCTAAAAATACCCCTTTACCCAAAAACCTAAAACTGACCCTGAACCCTAAAAATACCCCTTTACCCAAAAACTGAAAACTGACCCTGAACCCCAAAAATACCCCTTTACCCAAAAACGGAAAACTGACCCTGAACCCTAAAAATACCCCTTTACCCAAAAACTAAAAACTGACCCTGAACCCTAAAAATACCCCTATACCCAAAAACTGAAAACTGACCCTGAACCCAAAAAATACCCCTTTACCCAAAAACTGAAAACTGACCCTGAACCCCAAAAATACCCCTTTACCCAAAAACTGAAAACTGACCCTGAACCCCAAAAATACCCCTTTACCCAAAAACTGAAAACTGACCCTGAACCCTAAAAATACCCCTTTACCCAAAAACTAAAAACTGACCCTGAACCTTAAAAATACCCCTTTACCCAAAAACTGAAAACTGACCCTGAACCCTAAAAATACCCCTTTACCCAAAAACTAAAAACTGACCCTGAACCCTAAAAATACCCCTTTACCCAAAAACTGAAAACAGACCCTGAACCCCAAAAATACCCCTTTACCCAAAAACTGAAAACTGACCCTGAACCCTAAAAATACCCCTTTACCCAAAAACTGAAAACTGACCCTTAACCCTAAAAATACCCCTTTACCCCAAATTAATTAATATTACAATTAAATTACTTCCCACCCTATTCCCCTATAAACCCACAACCCGCTCCAGTAGTAAAACATATAATTTAGTTAAAAATAAACATAAATTATCAATTAATTATTCTATTAATCAATTAAAATAATTAATTGCCAATTAATATTTAATAGCAAAATGAATAAATCATTAAAAAATAATTATTTAATTACAAATAAATTACTTCCCACCCTATTCCCCTATAAACCCACAACCCGCTCCAGTAGTAAAACATATAATTTAATTTAAAAAATACATAAATTATCA
Source organism: Lissotriton vulgaris (assembly GCF_964263255.1). Lineage (NCBI taxonomy): Eukaryota > Metazoa > Chordata > Amphibia > Caudata > Salamandridae > Lissotriton > Lissotriton vulgaris. The sequence continues at coordinate 1,806,450,449 of NC_141687.1, read as the reverse complement.
ATTAATTAATCAATTAATCAATTAAAAAAATTCATTGCCAATTAATATTGAATTGAAAAATAAATTAATCATTGAAAAATAATTATTTAATTACAACTAAATTACTTCCCACCCTATTCCCCTACAAACCCACAACCCGCTCCAGTAGTGAAACATATAATTTACTTAAAAATATACATAAATTATCAATTAATTAATCAATTAAAATAATTCATTGCCAACTAATATTTAATTGCAAAATAAATTAATCATTAAAAAAAATTATTTAATTACAAATAAATTACTTCCCACCCTATTCCCCTAAAAACCCACAACCCGCTCTGGTAGTAAAACATATCATTTACTTTTATATATTTTTTATTTATAAAAACATATTAAACACATATTATAACAATTAATTTAAATACTTAACTAACATTTCTAACACATATTAGTAAATCGAAATTACTTACATCGATATATATGCTATCGATATAAGTTAAGTCAATATTACTTACATCGATATATATGCTATCGATATAAGTAATTTCGATATTACTTACCTTAGGGTCGATATTCTGGCCATCGATATTCTGGACATCGATATTCTGTCCCTTCGATATTAGCAACTCGATATAAGTGTAAGTCGAAATTAAAGATTCGATATTTTGACTGTGTACCGTTCAACACACTGTAGCGAGGGTGACCGAGGGACAAATGAACCCCAAATACTACTTACAAGGTTATGATAGAAGGCTTCAAGGAGAGAGTTGAGAGGGCGTGGAGCGGGGTGTCAGTCCATGCAAGTCCTGCTTCTGGCACGGGATGGAAGCTGGCGTTCAGGGAAATGACGTGTAATTGTAAGTTAGAGCAGGGATTAGCTAGAGGGAAACTCTTCATTGTTCATTAGAAACATCAACATATACAAATTAGAGATGAATAGATAGAATGTATTTCTACATGTAGTTAGGAAATACGCAAAGCTGCCATCTACTGGATAAAAGAACAAATGCAATCCGATAGTGACATCGAGTTCAACAAGCATTGGCCGCTAGTGCGCGTGATAGTAAGCTGGTCGCCGGGGAAAGTAGCACTTTTCAAAGCAGCTACTAAAAGTCTCGGCCAGACCAGAGCATGTACTGGATCAGGCTGAGACCTAAAAAAAGAGAGTCCCTCCCAAGGAGATAATGAAGGAGTGTAACCTCCTTTTGTAGGACAGGGAAAGAAAAGATTATTTTTAAATATTCATCCCCCACCAGGGTTGCTCTATGGTGGCATGCTTCATCATAGGGTTCCTCCCTGTCCTACTAAGAACAGGGGTGTGCTACTACCAGCATAGACACAGGAGCACTTAATGAAAGGAAATTCCTAAACACCTATGTGGTATTTGGTATGTTGGAGTGGATTAAATACATAAGAGAACAGTGGTGAGTTAAAAATATCAGACTAGTAAGAAAAAACAGCTTTATTCGCTCCTCTAGTTTGATATATTAAAATAGGAGGATTGTGGGAAACGTTATTGGTGTCTGACCTACCGTTTCCTTGGTTGACTAGTTTCAAGCCCTACCCCAAGGCGTACTGGGCATAGTGTTAAAAAAACACATGTCCTTGGACTTTTTGTTGTTTTTAAATAAACACCTCCTTCACCGTGCAGCAGCCTCCACAAAACTTTATTATCATGATTTTACGATGCAGTAACTAAATGCCTTCATGATCTATTTCTCCAGACTCTTCAATATTTCATGAACACCAATTTTGCACATTTGTCATCTTTCAAAAGGTGTGAAAATCAGTTTTATAGGTCAAGTCTGGATTCAGCAGTTGATCTGCTTCATCACAGGCCAAATACGAGGACGTGATCTGGGCACGAAATCTGAAATGTATCTTCCCTGGTGCTCACAGGATCATGATGTGAATGATGCTAGTGATGTATTCAGTGATATTCTGTCTGACACTGGTAATGGCAGTACTCCACAAAAGGAAAAATAATAAAGAATAGAAGGTCTACTTCTTGCAACACTAAGGAACTGAACGCAAAATAGAAAACTACTGAAAATGCCCAAACACTTCTGATGATTTATCACTTCCAAGTCTAGCTTGTACCGTTTATGGGCAGCAAGATTATAATAGAAAACATGTTCTTCATGAAAATTTCCATCCATGAAATATTAAATTGAATTGGTCAAGAACTAGCAAAAGAATCTCATTGGGAGTTTTAAAGGCCACGCTAATCCTCCGCAGTTTATTAGTGTTTCTTTGCCAGAAAAGAAATTCTAGGCATTTAATTCATTCTTTGAGACTAAAGTAAAGGCTATTGAGGGTCATGCTCCTGACTCTTCAATTTCTTTTCTCGTATCATGTGCAGAAAATCTTAAAATAATTTGCCTTGCTTCAATTTGACTTCACAGGGAACACTGCTCATCATCACTAATAAACTAGGCTTGGGTGAAATTTACTTTCATTTTTATTTATTTATTTATTCAAAGTTTTATATAGCGCGAACAAGATCCTTACAGATATCAGAGCGCTTCACAATGGCAGGGTAGTGGCAGTAGGAAAGAACAGTGGTAATGGGAGCAATGTAGTAGTCACAACATGAAGGATAATAAGAAAACAACATACATAAACAAATCAATATACAGTCAGGTGAACAGGTAATAAAACTGCACAAGTCATGGATCACATTATATAGGTGTTGAGGTACACCTTGGGTGTGTGGCAAGCTTATAACAGTGTTTTAGTATAGAGAGCGCACTGAGTGAGGGCATCGGGAGGGTGAATCTGTGACCAATGTATCTCATATATTGGTCGGTAGGACGAATGAGGCGAGGTAGTGTCACCATCAGGTAGAGGTATAATGCCAAAGGACAAGGTGAGCACTGATACCAGGCAATGTAGGGGCATGATCTTGTGTAGGTTTGGTAAGTTCATATTATGTGGTTACACGAAATTCCAAACATTACACTATTACAACACCTCTCATAATTATGCTCTGTTCAAAGAACAAATGTAGTGCGGACACACAGGAACAATGCACATAATCAGAATGTGAGTGCTGCTATTTGTAGCCCTTTTCTTTTTTGTGATTTTTCATTGCAAAATGTATTCTTGCGTGCAAAATGGATGTAAGGCACATTTTACATTACACTATAACACCAAATGCCAGTTTTGCATGTCACATTAAGATGCATGTTTTAAAGTCATTTTTACAAAATGTCTTGTAAGTATGCTAAGGTGATTCACCATATTTCACACACCCCTACTTTAAACTTAAACCTCACAATAATGCGGCGGACTCATTACCATCTAACGTTTTAGACACATACACTTCAATCTATCTCAAAGAATGTTTCCTGGTTGTTTAAAAGTGGTTCAAATCATGACAATCTTAAAAAAGCAGTATGCTGACCCTGGGGTCTCAATTACATCTGTTCAGTTTCAGGTGTACCAATATTTTGGGGAAATTGGAAAGTTGTGTGAATATTTTTAAATTAGCGCACTCTCCTTCATGTTTTCCAAACAGGTTTCAGATTTAGGTCTAGTACTTGAATTGTCATTCTACAAATCACCAGTAATACTATTCATACTCTTCACAAAGGAGATTCCTGCCTGTTGAAACTACTGGACATGTCTGCAGCTTTTGACATAGTTAATTGCCATTCATACATTAAATGAGTGTGCAGATTTGAAGATAAGTTGCTTAATTTGTACAAACCCTACTTCACTAATGGCTTCCTCATGATTGAAATGGATAAGAATCAGTTTTTGCTCCAGCAAACCTCAAACGCTACCACCAACCACATGCTGAGATTTTATATCACAATATGCAGACAACACTTAGTTCTACCTATGGATCTAAGGATATTAGCTTGCCTGCCTTGAATCTCAATAATATCCAAGCCAGGATAACTGCTCATCATCTTAAGATAAATGTTAGTAAAACTGTACTCCTTCCCTTGCCATCATATCCAAAGTCTAAAAATTGTTTGCTTCCAATAATGTCCTAAGTTACACATTATCCCTCACTGATAATGTGAAATCACTGGGTTTTATTCCTGACTCCCATCCTTATCTTCATAAACCAGTCAGTGCCATGGCCGTCAGATTTGAATAATTCAAAGATTTAAACTTTTCCTTCTTCAACAGGATCTTAAAGACCTGACCCGAACAGTTGTACTTTCCAGACTTGACTGTGGAAGAGCTATCTTCACAGGCATTACTAAAATGTATCTTGCTTTAGCCAAAGGCTCGTTGCATGCTGCAGCCTCATTAAACTCTGGGATTGGATACTCCGACCGGTACTAAATGCACCATGCTAACTAGCTGGAAAGTCAATATATAAACTGGTATGATTAGAGGACAAACTCTTACATCCCAATCACTCTCCCTATCTGGCTAGGAAGCTAAAGATCTCAAGAGGACAGTCACCAGCTTTGCAGCTCAGACCCTATCCAACTAGAAATTCGACTTTCCTATAAAAAAAGGTACAATGAACCAGCTATTTTCTGGATGTGCTCCAAGAGCTTGGAATGCTATTCTGTTATCTATCATCCATATGATCCATCTATATACACTTTTCTATGAGAATTTGAAGAATTTCTCCTTGATCAATATTTCTTTCCAGCCTCTCATTAATTTTGTCATATATCATTTCCTTGATTTCATGTAGTATCCAGAAGTTTGGTTTTTGCCAATCTAAAAATGATTTTTAACGGTCTAACTGCACCTAATTTGTATTTTTCCGAACTGTTATGACTTGCACTTAATTGGTTTTAATATTTGGTTTCATGTGCGATACTTTTGTGTTTGCCTTGTTTACTACCATTTACTTTATCCTGTTTGATTACACATATCTAAAGTTATCAGCTGCGCTAGGGCCTCGTATGCGATATATAAAAACGCCCCATAAATAAATAGTATAGTTTCTGCCGGAACATGTTCCCCAATAATAACACTTTTTGTTCTTCTGCAATTCTTTTTTTCCCACCTTCCTAAAATGTCTAGTTTTCCACACATGGGCACATTCAAGCCATATGTTCCCAAATACCAATTGTAACACTTTCAAATGTTAGACGCTGATCAAAAAATGATCCAGCCATCCTATGTAGTCTGTGTTGTGTAATACAGTTTCCACATTTTACAGTACTGCGCAAACCCTAAATGTGCACTGATAGGTATTTTAGGCCTCATTTGCAACATTTTGGCACACAACTGCACAGCAAGACTTCCTGCTGCGCTGCTGTGCATCAATATAAAAGGGCAGGAATGTGCTGTATTTGCAAGATACAGCACATTCCTGTCCTACTCCCCTGCTCTGGTACACAAACAGCAGGCGTGCACCAGCGCAGGCACCATTGAGTCATTTTGCATGGATGCCTGCGCTGCGGGGATGATAGTTTTTGTGCAGGAAGTGACCTTTGTGTAATTTGCTGTAGTGTAATTCTGCAAAATTACTGAACGATTACCCGAGGAATAACAGATGAGTGCTAGGCCTACTGGCTGGATCTACTCTGACATGTACCCAAAATCAAGAAGTGGACTCCAAGGATCAGTTGGCTGACATCCTATGTGGCTACAGGGACACAATAAGCTGCAAGAGACCTTTTTCCTGAAGTGCACAGTTAACCAGTAGCAGCTGGACCTGGACTGGACACTGCTGTGGTCTCATCTAGAGTGAGTACAGGAACCTAAGTGCTGTTGCTGAGGTCCTGAGAGGTTCAAAAGACACTAAGAGGAACTGCTCCAGAAAGGGTAAAAAGGTGGGCTTCCAAGACCTCTGAAGAGTCAGAAACAGTTTCAGGCTTGCTCTGTTGGATAATTTTTAATTCCCCCCAAGAAGCTGGAAATATTGACCAGTTGAAGTTGTGAAAATTATGTGACAGACAAGAGAACTTTGGCAGATTTGAAATTGGAGTAATTTATCTCAGTCAAGAGTAATTACCAGTGCCTGAGATCAATTCAAGCATTCCTTCCTTCACTTGTTGTGTACTACACTGAGACACTCAAAGTACAAAGGGTATGACCAGGTCCTCTGCTCACCGCACCACTATAACCAAGCTACACCAACATCAATACCTATATAACTTTGAGAGGACATCTGTCACCAGATACAGCCTGCATCCTTTCCCTCCCAAATAGTTTCAACTTCCACTTCAAAGACTAAGTCAGGAGGTAACAAATTAGACTGGTCCAACCAACTTGGGGTATCCGGCCTCCTCTCCATTGCAGTTCACATGAAATCTTGCTTACAGCCTGGTCAACCACTAACGGTGACTTCTTTTTCTTGGTGCTTTTCCCCTAAAGTCTTAAAAGTTAATATCTCCTGGTCCCCTTATTGGATTACAATTGTTTTTGTGCAAGTGTAAGTTCTCTAATTAAGTGTTTCTCTATTTATTGGCTGTGTGGATTTTACTGTGTTGTGTTTTGACTTTTTTCGTTTTTGTGGTATTGCTAAATATTTTACACACTCTTCCTTTACCACCATGGTGATCTTTTTGGGTAATTGTGCACTACACTAAACTACTAAATAAATAAGAGAAGTAAAGAAAATAGTAATAATAGCAAATGCTACAAAAAATATTACCATGTATGGAATGGATATGAGATTCCTGGAGAAAGATTACTGCAGCTGTAGATTCTCTTCATTAACATATTGTTCTCTGATGGCTATCTGTAGAACACAATCCAGATTTCTTCCTGACCAGGCAGGTTAAGGGTTGTCTGTTAATTCTAGATGAGCCCCATGTGCACAGCCAGGGGCCAGTTTGGGCAATACGTTTGCCAGTTAGTTTATGCTGGGTGGGCTTTGGGATTTAATTTTAATAAACTAAGAAACCTAATAAATGTTAGTATAGGTGTATCAATTTATAGATTAATATTTGAACTGGAAACCACACTGATTAACACCCATCATTGGGGTCTATTTTTCTTTGGACTAGCAGTCAATATACTTAACATTGCGCTTGGAAGGATATTGGTCCCTGCTAGTACAATGGTTTCAAATATTATGGTATTTTTCACTGAAATCTATGAAAGATGAAGGGGTGTTGCAATCTAAAAAACTAGATACACAGTATTCATTTCAACAATGGCTTGTTTTCTTTTCCTGTTGTACGCACACAAAAATAAATGAATAAATATTTGCATATAAACAAGACGGTTTACAGTGTTATGCATTACAAAATTCTATGGTAAGAATTTCTTCTCATTTATTTGGTAGCAAGTCTTCTGTTAATATATAATCATGTTGATTTGTTTAGCTGTAATATTATCATCATATTACTCTCCCCTTCTTCGTTTGCTTTTTCTAATCTGTTTCCCCTTTTATTGCCTTGCCTCTTGTATAGTTGCATTTGTAAGTATGGTAAATGTGTATGATGAAATGGGAGCAAAATTGCAGTAGGAAGTTGGAATATTGATGGCCAGTTAAACAACTTACACAAATGTTGAGCCTTTTTCAGTTGCTATAGGAATCAAAGGGGCATTGTTTTTCTACAAGAGATTCATATTCCATATAGCCAAACAGCCTTTGTAAAGTTGCTATTTTAACCCTGGGCAGTTAAACAAAAGGAGTGTATTTTTATTAAAACAATCTACGTAGATAACATTGATAGAAGCAAGGGTGAATCAGCCAAGTAGTTGGGTAATCAGCTCATTTGATACTAATGAGAATCCCATTATATTTGCCAGTGTGTTAGGTCCCAGTATAGATGTCCCTGATATGTATATTCAATTTGATTTGAAATAACACTGTTTTAACAACCCTATATATTTATTGAGCACTGGAATGTGACCCTTAATGAATTTGATAGATCAACTGAGGAAAAAAGCTACTCCTTAATCAAAACTTTACAAAGCTGATGGGAATCTATTTTAAAATATGAATCTGTTGATATATGAAGGAAATATATAAAGCTGCCAAACCTGAAAGTACTTTTGCTTGAACCAGACGGTGCTTCCTTTTGAGGGTCAACTTTTTTCTTGGATATAGAGATTTAGACCCTGCATTGTGCATTGTCATGATCTCACTAAGCAATCTTTCAGATCATTAAATTAATATGTTAGTGGTACAATATAAATTGAAAGACAGAATCACAGAAAATGGACACTCAAGAAGGCACCTCTCCAGGATGAAGGCTTATCCTCAATCGCAATTGCTATTACTTTTGAAGATAACTTGCAGTTCACAAATGTACTGTTTGCACAGATGCTATAAAGCATATTTGTGATATCTCATAACATTATAATGCCAGATTATAAAGACAGAAACACCAGGATAAGTATAATAGGTTCCTAAAATAGGACGTTGCAAGCAAACTCATACCTGTTACACAAAATTCACAAATAATCACAGAGTAGCAAATGCATAGACAAATCTTATTCAAATAACAAATGGCAAGGTAGCAAGGAACCCAATGGTACATCAACAGTCACTGTGCAAACAATAGACAATGCCTTGTGAAGCAAACCCAAAGCAAGCTGAATATGTAATTTGTACAAACAGTAAGAGGCTGTAAACATCTGTTGAATGCTGTAGTTGTACACGTTTTTTAAAACTATTGCGTCCAGCTTTAGTCTAAGCATGCAATATGCTCCAATGCATAACAGGCATTGTCCCATGAAGGTCTAAAAGTAGTAAAATCCGCTATGAGGCTAATAATGGAAACTCTACGTAATCTGATGGGACCCTTTAAATATGGAAGAAATTATCTAATGATCTATTGGATCCTTTAATCTTCATTGGAAACACAGTGAGGTACTTGGTTGCTCTATTTCCTGTCTTCACGAGATACTTCACAATAGGAGATGGATGCCTGGCAATGCTCCTGCATGAAACATTCCCATTAGTTAAATACACCCAGAGAATATGGATGACAGACTATTTAACAGAACGTGGCAGAAAAAGGATTATGCCATATAACATACCTTCCCTGGAAATCAAGAGTGCAATACTTTAACCATTACACACTATGAAAGCACATACATCAGATATAGTTAACTTACTAATCAAGGTTAAAGGAAATAAAATAGAATCTAAACATCACATTTTTTGGATGATACCAAAACCATATACACACAATTTTACTAATATACCTATGTAAGTAAATGACAAGGATAAAATACAAATCACCAACCTTAAAGATTACAGACATCACAGACATACAGTAGCACACAAATGGCAAATACGTAGTGGAGCAGACTCTAGTTATTTTAGTCATTTAACCATTTTGGTTTATTGTTCAACTGTTTCATTGCACTGTGATAATATCCTGAAAACCTAACAGATTGTAGTCTAGCCCCTTCCAACAGCCCGGTACTGGACTTACTTTATTTTTATTCAAGGCATTTTCGTCAATCAATTCTGCTATGAACCTGCCTACACTCACAAACACCTAAAAACATATGAAACCCTTATCTCATCATTCTTTGCATCATAACCCTTATCAAATGTTACGTTATGTTATGTTAGGAATATTTATTGAGCGTGTAGCTACCAGTAGGCATCCCAGCGCTAGTGTAAGCATCAGACAATTGACAATAGCTTAATAGGTGGGGTTTTGGAAAAAAACATTTTCAGGAGTTTATGGAAATACAGTATATTGGATTCTGAGCACAGATGGGGAGAGCATTCCACAATTTGGCAGCGTTATCGTGGAAGAAACGACCTCCACTTCTCATCCTTTTGACTGTGGGGCCTGAAGCTAGGTAGAGGTTGGTTGATTGGAGGAATCTGCTTGGACGATAGGGCGGGATGATGGTCCAAATGATAGAAGGTCCTTTCTTCTAGAAGAACTTGTGGGCAATAATAAGGACTTGAATGTCATTCTTTCCATGACGGGGAGCCAGTGCAAGGTCTTTAGTGCAGGCCTTGCAGATTGGCTGTTAGGGATCTTAAGAAGCATACATGCTGCGCGATTCTGGGGGATTTGCAGTTTAGTTGTGGTTGCCTGTGGAGCTCCTAAATACAGAGCGTTTCCGTAATCTAGACGGGAGAGATTTAGGGCTTGGACCATGAGTCTCCTTGCTGAAAAGGGAAGGAGCGGAAGGACTTTGCGGAGCATTCGCAGAATGCAGTTGCAATCAGCGGCCAGTTTCGTCACCTGATGATCAAATTTGAGTGAACGATCCAACCACTTGACCAGACATTTGATCTGGTTTTTGTGGCACACGCGGGAGCTGATACAGCTTGGCAATACTGATCCAAAATCAGAGATGGGTGGATTACCCAGCAGCATAAGCGCCGTCTCTACTCCATTAAGTGTAAGATAGGAGGATGCTATCTATATAGCTACTTTTTCCAAACAGGGACCTAGGCAGGGTGAAGAGTTTTCCGGATGATTTAAGGCCACAACTATTTGGGGGTCATCGGTGTGCCTGATTATCTCAATACCAAAAGGAAGGACAATCTATGCCAGGGGACTCATATAAACGTTAAACAGTGTCGGACTCGGGGACAAACCCTGAGGGCTGCTGAAGCTGAGTGACTTACATTTAAAGATGTAATCTCCTTCAAAAACCTGAAAGGTTCTGTCCTTCAGGAAGGACTGTAACTAGGTGATAACACAACCTGAGACTCCAAGATTCCTCAACCTGTTGATCAGAATGTCATAGTTGACAGTGTTGAAGGCGGCGCTGAGGTCCAAGAGGATGATAGCTGCTGTTCCTCCTTGGTCAATAACCTTTTTAGACTTCTCTACCACTGCCAGTAAAGCAGTTTCTGTCCCATGTTGGGGACAGAATCCGGTTTGCAAAGGGTACAGTACATTGTAAGACTCCAGGTAGTAGAGAGGACCAAATTAATGTGCTTTTCTAGTATTTTACTGATACTGGGAAGAAGGGAAAGGGGACGGTAGTTTCCAAGGATATTAGGGTTTAGATTAGGTTTCTTCAGCAGTGCCTTCACCATAGCGTATTTCCATGGTGGCGGCACTAGTCCAGTAGAGATAAATGAATTAATCAACTTCAGTATCACAGGAAGGACTACTTCAACAGCCTTGCTCAGAAATTGAGGGGATGCTGGGTCGCTGGGGGAGCCGGCTTTTACTGATGCAGAGATCTTTACGAAAGTGTCCATATCGATCATGGGAATGCTCGCTGAGCGGGGTGGCCTCCTTAGAAGTGGAGTTATGGGTGGGGATTTTTTACAAAAACACCAGCCAGCTCCTCTGTAAACGTTTGCCACAATGTTTTAAAGATGAAAAGGATATTCTCCAGCGTGCTCAATGCCAAACACTGTGCCATCCACAGTGCTAATTTGTATGCAGAAAACCTTCATATAGCCAAAACAATAATCTGAATGACAGAGCACAACCCAAACACGTTATGAAAGGGACTCAAGTGAGTCCACAGCTCTGAGAACAATAGTAGCACAATTGTATATGCAACAGAAATATTTTATTTTTAAGTCTTCTCCAATGTTGACACGGAGAGACAGAACAAGAACAGCCGACATGTGTTTCGTCTTGGGAAGATTTTTTCAAGGCGAAGTTGAAAATGTTGTAAATATTGTGTGAAGGCGCTTCTAAGCTTCTCAAAGGGTATTCTGAAGCAGTAATATAGTAGCCAAACTACTGGATGTTCTGCAAATACGTAGTGTGAATATACATCCAATGGAGAGTAATGGGCCCACAGTCAGGTAAGCAGCTGTGAGGTAAAACATTCGTAATGCGAGGCCCCTCACGCGTTGATACTATCGAAGCCAGCAGTTAAGAGAAGTGTGTCTGTGGCCTGAGTAGTCAATCGGAAATATTATCCTCGTGGAGCGGACCTTTGTGATAGTTGAGTGAAGAATCTCATAAAAATTCGAACCGATCTTCTACTTCAGTATTGGTGAAAACGCCATGTTAGCAAACAAAACCACTTTATAATGGTATGGTCAGAACGCCTCCAGGTGTAGGCAGCCTGTCCGAGAAAGTAACCTCTTCGGTCCCTCCAATCATAGTTGCAGCTGGGTGGGGATGGTAAATGGTATTGTAAATATCTTGAATTTTATTACAAAAAAACTCTGCCAGTTCATTGCAGTGGGCAGCGGAGCCCTCATGGGGAGCATCAGAAATAGGCAGTTTTAGAAGATTCTTTGCTATCCGGAAGATTTCACTGGGGAGTTGGAAGCTAAATTAATTCTTTCCTCACAGTAGGCTGCTTGTGCAACTTTCACTTCAGATTGATAGACTTATATAGAGTCCCTATATTTTTGTTTGCTTAGTGCATCATAGTCCCTTATCCATTTCCTTTCCAATATCTTGCAGACTTGTTTGTCTTCACGCAGCTTGGGAGAGTACCATGGAGAGGGGTTATCCCTAACTTTTTTCTGTGTTTCTTTGGGAGCACTAGGCCCAAGGAGGAGTCAATCCAATGATTACATTTTTTGTTCAAGGAGATGGGATTGGGGTTTAAAATATGCGTTGTGTTTTTCAGAACTAAAATCCAGGATTCTAACAGAAGAACGGACAAGGAGCGTTTCCAGCTAATAACTGTACCATTAGTGAGGGGGGGTGGTCTCAGGATGTCCCAAGACAAAGGGATCATACAATGGTCTGACCATGGCACTGGAATCTGGTCTCCTATTGAAAGTTCAATATTATTGGTGGTAAAAATAGGATCTAAGCGGTGACCTTTAACATGAGTGGGGCCATTGACTTTTTTTTGCTTTATATGGATAGCAACAACATTTTATCATCAACTAAGCATGGGCGAATTTTGTGAATCTCGCGTTCGCGAATTTTGCGGATTTGCGAACTCGCAATCCGCAAAATCCGCGAATTCTCGCAAATTTGCGGATTATTTTTTTGTGTTCGCGCGGGTTTCTGCCAGTTCGCAAGGGTTTTGTACAATTTCGCAAACGCGAACTTACCTGTCGGGTCGCAAGTTTCGCGAACTTGTTGTTTCTACGTGTCCAGCCTGTTTGGGACACTCTTCTTCATCACTGCCACTCTCTGTCACCACTGCCACTCTCTGACTACTCATGCCACCCTCTGGCCCACCCATGCCACCCTCTGTTTCATCACCGCACCCTCTGGTTGTCCAGTGTACATTATTTTCGGCAAAGCAAAGCACACCTTCCCTGCCTCAAGTGACCTGAATTAATTTGGGGCTGATTAATGTGTCACAGAATATTTTTTTAGCTGGCACCTGCTTCCTTAGTGCTTCCTGATTAGTGATCTTTTGCACTTGCTAAGTGCTTTCATTGTTGCAAAATTAGTTACAACACCTGCCCTGCCCCAACTGACAATAATGAATTAGGGGCTGATTAATGTGTCACTGGATTTGAACTTCCAGCCTGGCTCCTGCTTGTCTGCCTTAGCTGTAATTCAGGACCTTTGTGTAACTATTCTGAGGGTCAGAGCAGGGTCACATAATAGTTGCAAGTAGGCAACTGAACTCTGGAGGGGCCCCTCAGGAAGCACTACAAGAAATGGCTACTAATGATGAGCTTGAACTTTTGAACCTGGTAAGTAGTTTCAGTTTTGCTAAAATCGTATTTCTGCAATTTAGCGCTTATTCGCAGGGCGTGAGGTTGAACTGGGAAGCCGCGAACTCACGCGAACAGTGTGAGCAAATCCGCTGCTCGCGGATTTGCGGATTTTGCGGGAAATTCGCGAATCTCGCGGATTGCGAATTTACCGAAAATCCGCAAAATCCGCGAGCGAAACGGATTTTCCGCCCATGCTTATCATCAACCATGAAGTCCTTTGTCATACGTTTTATACTATTCAGACATAATTTCTCCACATTTCCAATAACCATGCGATCCACCCATTCCACACCAATTTTATCCAGATTACCCCACTGATTTTCTAGAATCCAATTGTAGGAGAGTAGCATCTCCTCTTATGATTACCCCCATTTTTTGCTGATGTTTTACTGTTTTTTTTAACTTTAGTCTGGCTGGGGCCCTGCTATCCAGGTCCCCAGCCTAGCTGCTTCCTCTCTAAATTGATTCCAAGTACTTTAGGTGCACTCCAGTTTGGTTACTGGGGTACCATTATGAGTCCCTAGTATATGGTAGCTTAGGTTCCAAGGGCATAGGTACCTTAGAGGCCAACCAGGGGCTGCAGCATGTATTTTGCCACCCCTGGGAAGCCTTCCAAAATGACACTACAGGACTGCTACTGCAGACTGGGTAAGGTGGTGCATGCATCCCTTATCTACCTTAAATCACTACACATATAAACCAATCAGTCACCCCTTTGGCAGGCCTTATCAATCCGGAAGGCAGGGTGCTGGGTTTTGTGTGAGAGGGTGCCCATGCATGAGCAGGGCTCCTCTGCAGCCTTAGGAACCTATTCTCTGGGGTTGTTCTGTGATGCAGCCAGACCATATGCTCTTAACTGCATTATAACCTTGCGGTAAATGCTAACTTTGGAATGGCTGCAAGGAAACATGTGTTTGGTGTCAAACACTTTTGAATCATACCCCCACCAGTCCTGGCGGCGGGGGTATGATTCCACCCTTCTAGAGGGAGAGACATGTCCACACTGGTACACCCGGTACCAGTTTAAAAGAGCCCTGGCATCACAAAATGGATACTGCAGCCACAGACACGAGTCTGGCCTCCTAGTGCTGGATGAAACTCCCGCAGGGGAGGTCTGGACAAAACTTTTCCTGTCACAGTAAGGTGTCACCACCTCCCAAACAGGCTTTAGTGTATTGTGGCTGGGTGGGTGCACTCTAAGAGTGCTTTGAAGTCTGCACTGGGGGCACATTTGGTTTCCCTGTGCATAGCACAGTTTAAACCGGTTGCAGGGGCTAACAGCTCCTGCTCGGGCGTTAAACTGGGCAAAGGAAATGGGTGTAACAACCACTCTTTCCAAAACCTCCCATAGTAGGATCCCCAGAGTAAGTCCAACCCCTTCCTTGGGTATAAGAAAGGAATCCCTGACTACAGGACTTTAGATTACACCTGGACGAAACTCTGCTACAGAAATCCTGGAACTTCGATGATCTGCACTACTAGATGACTGAAGAATCTCCCTTGGAGTAAAGGAGTTACTCCCCTGCTTGTCAGGCACCAAATACGCATCTGACCGGTCTGCATCTTTGAAGCTCCCGCCGGACTCCGAAGTAATTGGAACCCAGGAGGCGGACTTCCCAGAGGCCGACCTGAGTCCCCAGCAAAGCATTCCGCAGAACCGGAACCCCTGGACACTGTGCACATTTGCAAGTGCTTCTCGACGTTCCTTGAGGCTAAGCATTGGGTTACTTGTAGACCAGACCTCGAGCAACTTTTCCACCGAAGATTGCTGGCCTACACTCCAAGAGTGTTCCGTGAGCCGGCCCTTTGTGTTTTTGCTCGAGGTCCCTTTGTGATCCCTGGTCCGTTGACTGGTGGGTCCCTGAGAAGGCAACTTTGACTTTCATTGGGTTTCCCCTTGTTGCTCCAGATGTGCCTTGACTCTCCACCACTTGGTGAGTCCCCCGGACCTTGCTGGTCCACACCAAAGCATATTTTCTCTTCCTGTGTGGGTTGCTGTTGCCAAGGCTTGTTGGGTCCAATCCGGGCACCGCAGCACTAGACATCCTCCATTGGACAGCTCGAATCAATCTCCTGGTCATCGTCAACACCTCTTGGTCCTCGTGGCTGCAGAGTCAAGCTTCACCTCTTCAACCTGAAATCACCCAACATCAGTGGGCATTCGTCTTTCGTGCCCCTGGTCACTGGCAAGTGACCCAGACTCTGTCCCCTCTGCTTTCAGATTCCTCTCATCTTCGATCCAGGCTTGAATCACACCGGGCACTTTCCTTCTCGATGGCAGCAGCACTCTGCAGCAGATCGCTATTGAAATCAATGACGATTCCCGACACCAAAAGACACATATGCACCAGACTTCCCTGGGTGAGGTAACTCGAGTACTCCGGTGCTCCCATGGGTGTTGGCTCTAGAACCACTAGAGACTAAAGGGGTTTGCACAAAGTTCTCTCCTAAGTGTCCTTAATCTTTAAATTTCCAACCGCAACTTTCCCCATAGAAGCTAACAGCGTCTCGTGGCTGTGTTCTCACACTGCACATGTCCCCCGTGGGTCCCCTGTGTGACTACCCTGGGTGGTTCCTTGTGGTCCCAGCGATTCTACAGGCTCTAGGCCTTGTGTCTAGTCAAGTTGTGGTTCTTATACCACTTTCTTAATAGATGGTTCTGTACGCTCCTAGGGCTCAACGTATATTGTGCTAGTTTACTGTGATATGAGTGTAACATATGTGCTTTGATCTCTAGCCTCATAAGGAGACTAGTAGGGTGCGTTTAGAAAAAATACATATATTCTATATATATACCTGGTTTGGTTCTCCTTTCATTTAGCCATTCACAAGATTATAGACTGGTAAAACAAGCTGCTTTACATTCCTTCAAGACTTAGCCTGAAGGCTGCTCTCCATAGCTACCACTAGGATAACTTCCAAATAAGGTTGTCTTTAACCTATCACCTCTAAGGGATTGTTTGGACTGGTGCAAGGTGCCCACTAAAACTAGTGGACAGCATATGCCAGGACAGCTTCTCACACCAAGGTTGATATAACAATGTAAAGGGTTTCCTACCCCTCAAGAAGATTAATTCCCAGCGTTGAAGTATGCCACACTATATGTCCATATAACTCTTCAATAGTATCTTGCCAATTCTTCCATTGTTCATAGCTGATTGTATTCCTAACTTTGGCACTTTAATCAACCTCTCAACCTTACAATTACTCTATGGATATTACACAGAAGTATTGTTGTGTACTATGACTAACTTTTAAAAAACATAAGAAACAAATTGCACTCCATTATCCATGACCAATTTATTTGGCAACCCCTGCTTATCAAAAATCTTACTCTGAAATCTTTTGAGTTCATCTATTGTGGCTTTACAAATGTCTCACAGGTCTAGGGGTGGGCGTAAATTCCACTCTGTCGGTTGAGTTTACAGCATTTTTGTGGCTCTGCACTCAACTTGGAGGGCAGAGTTTGGCAAAAACTCTGCATACCCAACATTTCCTGCCACCCACGTGACCCACTACTAATTATATCAGCATTGCTGAAGCCAGCAGTAAATTCCTATGGATGATTTCCGTACTACCTACTGATCAGTCAAAGTGAAATTCCTGGACCAGCAGCGTCTTGACTCTTAACTTTCTGACAGCATCGGTGTCAGCCAATCCATGGTCTCTGTGGACTATGCTACTCCTGACGTTGTCCACACAGCCGACGGCCATGAACTCTGGGCTCAGATTGCTTTCTGATTGGTCAGTCTTTGGCACTGCCTACTTGGAAGTTGAAGGTCGACGGGCCGGATTCAGAATGGCAGCAATGGAGGCTTGGGGTGCTGAAGGTGAGAGTTGCAAAGTGCATTGTCGGGTGCTCCCTCACGACTCATTTTCCCCAGCTTGCAGCTGCATGTGTCTACCTGTGTGCTTCACCACCTATGAGATAAAAGGAGCTCTTTGGTATTCATTTGCAGACATGTGTCACAGAATTTTGTGAGAGAACTAGGCCTTCTTTTCAGTGTTGCAGAATGTGCTTACGTGTTTTTAGCTGAAAATGGAGAAAAAATATATCAGTGACAAAGTGTTTGTGGCAACCAGTGCTCTCTTTACACAGGTTGCAGTTCATTTAAGGGTCTTGTTTAATGTTGGCGTGGTTCTGGGGCTCTCCTGTCCAATGACAAGCAGGTGGGATTTTTGTGTTACACTGCAGTGATTGGCAAGGGAGGGTTAAAGTCTGTTTTATAGGCTGAGGGAATATGTCAGGTGATTTTACTAGGTAGGACACCGGTCTACACCCTCCAAAAGAGTGTCACTTTATAACTAGGACACATGGTTTTAGAGTCACATGATGTGCAGTCGCATTTCAAGGCTCGCCTGTAAGAGAGTATGCACAGTGGGAGTACAGCCATTAAGTGTCATGCCCAGGTCTCGAGAAGGCTGTTTGAAAGGCAGCCAGAGCCAGATGCTGAAACCTCTGTGACTTTCTGTGTCACTTGAAGTAGTTAAGAACATCTAGTCTGCTTTGTTTGTTTGATTGTAAGTATGGGCAACACAGAACATGGCACACACAGTGACCATCGAGGTCAACGTTACTGCGAAATAACAGGGAGCTGTGCACACTTGGGCCTCAGTCTCAAACTGCGCTTACAGCTTTACTCCATTATTCCAGCACTGCCCTTTAGCACAGTTCCCGGGAGGACCATATGTGAGAAATGGTCTAGTAGTGAAGCCATACTGTTTATTTTTCAGTTTTTGTTGAATGTATGCGCTAAATGAATATTGGTGACTGTTGTTCTTTGCAGTACTCCTGGTGTGTTATTTTCTGCGATGAAACACAAAGCAGCACATAAAACAAAATAGTGATAATAGTGGCAGGTGCTTGTAGTTTGATTTTGTTTAATTGTCCTCAATTTGAAAGATACAGCTGTCAGGTCTCAGGACGCAGAGGTTGCCACTTGATCTGTCAAAAGCCCGTTGACGAAGTGGTCGTTTCTTATCAATCTATGGCGAGATGGCTTAAATCCTGCAATAAGGCTATGCTATGTGAAATAAAAAGGTAGGGGTAGGCGAATGGAGCAACTCTGCTGGCTCACAGAACTCTGTGGAATTCCGTGTAATGCAACTCAGCGAGCTCCAAAAACCCCTTCTCAGGTCACCGAGAGTAGTGATTTAGTGTCACTAACACACCTGAAATCAACACTCTTCAATTGGTATGGGCCAGAAATATCTAACACACTTTCCTATGCTGTTGAGCATTGGATAATCACTTTGATGAACACTCGCTGCCAGACTCCACAATGCCGTCATACAGGGAACCACTCCTTCCTCACCAGCTGGACCCAAAGAATCAGACAGCCATCCTTCGTCTACGAATCCATTGAGATCAACTGGGAGTACCTTAAGGATGGTCACTCATGCCTACGCTCCTCAAAATCTACATGGCACCCCTTGCCACCATCAAAATACAACACAAACTCACCACAATCTCCTACGCTGATGACACCCAGCTCATCCTCTCCCTCACCAAGTTTCCCGTTACCACCAGACTCAGGTTCCAGGAAGGAATGAAGGACGTTGCATCCTGGATGAGCAGCAGCTGCCTGAAGCTCAACTCGGAGAAGACAGAGGTCCTCATCCTCGGACCCTCCCCCACCTCTTGTGACAACACCTGGTGGCCCACCTCCCTCTGCAGCCTGCCCACCCCCAGGAACTCACCCAGAACCTCAGCATTGTACTCAACTCCTTCCTCTCCATGACCCGACAGGTCAACCCTGTCTCCTCTACCTGCTTCAACACCCTTGCATCCTTGGCAAGACCTTCAAATGTATCCCTTGAATCAAGAAAAACCGTCACCCATGCACTCATAACCATCAGACTGGACTACAGAAACTCTCTCTGTGCCGGAATTAACAAATCTCTGCTCCGCAAACTCCAGACTATACAGAACATTGCAGCTAGACTAGTCCTCTGCATCCCTCGACAAGAACACATAACCCAACACATGTGAGACCTCCACTGGCTTCCCGTTGAGAATAGAGTAACATTCAAGATACTCACCCTAGCCTTCTATGGGCCAACACAACTGGCGATAACCATTCTTAATGTTCTTTTTCCTCTATCACTCCATCTTTTGCAGAACTTCTCCGATACCTCTTTGACACACTCGCTCTCATTGGCAGTGAGATGTTTCTCCCCTTGTGCACTCTAGGAACATCACCTCTTTTTAATATACGCTTATTAGTGTATCCCTTCAATGTAACTAATTATTCCTTTAAAATCCCTTGATACATTTTCTCCCTTTCATCTACATCTAGATTACTCACAAATCACTTGAAATGTTCCTCATGACCTAAAACTTGTGTTAGGTATATTGGATCTAGTGTAATCATGAGGTCTCCTTGTTGAGACTAACCCAAAAGACATGAAACCTTCTTGGCAATTTAAATTGTGAAACATATCTTTGCCTTTTCTTTCAATGCTGCATTGAAATTCAGCTTTAGGTCCAATGGTATCAAATCCTTGTTTTAAAATTTTTCTAATTCATCATCTCCATCAGAGCATCCAGAACACCAGAATAAATTATCACTGATACCTCGAGCCTATCAATTTTCATGGCACAGTATGGATCCTTTTCGCCAACTCCTTCTATGTTGATTCCTTCAAGTAGTAACTCTTATTGATCTTCATCTTGCCTGATCTACCTTATCTGTGCATTTCCAATGGTTTTAATTTCTCTCTGCCATTGCATTTTACAGACTAGTGCGTAATAGCCTCTGTTTCTACATATCCTGCAAACCTACCCCACAGGGGAACACAACTTATCAGTGGGCATGTGGCCACTGAAACGCCATTTCAATAAGCGAATTTTTTTCACCTCTGTTTTCATACTTTTTTTCTGTTTAACCCGCACACTATTGTAAATATGATTGTAATTGGATTTATTTAGCACTTACTACCCCAGATGAGGCATTGAAGCACTTTATGGGTGAGTGGTTTGCTACTCCAGAACCCAAGGATAGTGGTTAGTCTAGTGGTTACTGTGATAAGTAATGTGCTGTTAATAAAATGTGCATGCAGTTACTCCCTTTAGTGTCTTTTATATCGTTACCAGGTAGGTGTGATCATTAGTGAGGCAATATGGTTTCAGGTGAATGGTTGATGAGATAGATAGGCTGGCAGAGAATAGGTTGAGTTATATTACAGGGTTATGGTTTTAAAGAGGAGCGTTTATGATCTATGTAATGAGGTATTAGCCAATTGCAGCATTGCAATAGAAGAATGGAGGCAGACAGGCACAAGGCTTAGCGGAGACTATTCTCAGAAATAGAAGGTGAGCAGAGAATAGAAGGTAAGAAGAGGACCGCTCTGAAGAAAGAAAGGAGAGGAATGAAGTGGAAGTAGGTCAAGGTCAATGTCAATTTCTCATGCATGGTCTAGGAGTATAGTGGGAGAAGGTTTTCTGAGTCTGCCAGCAGTCAGCAAATGTAGGCTGTAAAGAGAAACAACATTATACATAGAGCTCCATATCTGGGGCATACAGCTCACACATGTGATTCCAAGGTTATACATCATTTAAACATGTATGGCCCTAACTTGTTGTGTGCCAATCCTAGGACAGCCCTTTTAAGCATTGTCTGGAGTACCCCAACCTTGGTACAAGGTCTTTTTGCTGCACAAGGGGAGTTGCAGCAGAAAAAGAGAAGGCCTTATTTAAAAGTCTACCCTCTTTTTTATGTAAATAGAAGGCTTTTTACTCACTCATAAAAAAACAGACATTTGGCATTGGATGAAAGTGTTTCACCAATGTGCAAACAGATGTATACACTTCCCACACCTAATTCCGTCCAAGTATATTGTGTGTATGACTATTGTAGTATAAGCAGTATATGTATGAGAGAAACATAGCCATTTAAGTCGGTGGGTTCCTTGTTTGATGTCCCGGGCATGTTTCTGAGCATATGTTGGCGGTGAAGTTCTTTTCACTGACAGTGGACGTGCTTTTGGATGCAGCAGGGCGGATACCTAAATGGTGAAGTGAGGACAAAAGAGAATAGGCTCCTTCAGAAATTCAATTAGGTGATTCCTGTAGCACTGTCACTTGGTAGATGATGTGGGCAAAGGGGGCTGCAGTCTGATGTTCAGGGTGATAAGGTTCCATTAGATGAGAGCAGCTATTTCTCTTACCTTATCACTGTCTTTGTGGCTGTTCATATACAGATGCAGATAGTTTACACCTCTGTTTGTTTTTGTTGTGGTTGCTCCAGGCAGGATACTACCCTGTTGTGAGTGGGGCATCATCCATCACAAAGACTGTCTACAGCACTGCATAGAGAGGTACTTGAAAGGAAGCCACCTTGAACCATTCTCCTGCCCACACCTCTGTTTTACTCCTTTTAAATCCTTGTCTCTATAACACCTCCCAACAATCCCTGTGGTCATTTTCAGAGGATGTATCAGGAGATCTGCCAAGTTCTGGACTGACAATGGCACAGGCACTTCCTTAGATCTTGTGCACAAGCATAATGAAAGAGTAACATGAATGATAGGTTAGCAACTGATAGGTAAATAGTATGTCCTTCCATGCTATTCCACCTGCACACGGCGGTGTGGGCACAACTCTCATCCTATGCCCTGCAAGCTGTACCTGAAGACAGGGTACTGTACCACCATGCACCTAGTTTGTGCAGGGCTTCGCACATTTACCTGGGGCAGTGTCTTTCTATGTTCCATTTCCACCATACACAAGCTCTCACACTTTCAACAAATTATTGATTTACTACATGAATGAATTCAGTCAGAAGTAAAGTATAAAGTGCTTTCAGATCAAGAGCAATATTAGGAGACTGTAACCGCCTGACTAATCTCGCTTGTACAAAATTTCCCATCGATTCATTTTATGCTTTTATCATTCCCTCAAATAAGTGAGCTCTCTTAATAGTCTTAATTATCATTTGTTTTTTGGTTAACAATAGCTTTTCCTGTAAATGCAAATTATGTACAATCTGGTCCCTTAGCATCTCATACAAGAGGATGCTAATGATGATAAATCTGCTACATGGTTGTCAATAGGTTCTTGCTTTTCACTATGTCCAATATATTTGCTTCTTTCCATCACCTCATTGAAATGTTTACTTTAATCTGCATCCATTGTTTCCATCCTAGACTCCAATTCATCTGCATCATAATATTCTTCTTCCTCATCTTTAGTTTTTGGCGGTGGTAGATGTTTCTTTACTTCCCAATCACTTCCTAATCACTAGTTTAATAACTCTAAATTATGCTTTGCTCTGAGAATGTCTTGTCCTCTTATCTCTACACACACCTCAAATGTTTCTTTCCAGTGGCCCCAATTGGGAATGGGATCTGTAGTTGGTTATACAAGTGAGGCAGGAGCATTCATTCTGTTAATTTGACATTCTGGGAAGGAACCTTCTGAAGACTGGTTGTGTTATGAATGAATGTGGAGATATATCTGCAAAATCGTACATAATGAACACCGCATTATGGAAAAAAGATATCCTTGACTCACATTGGTGTCTGCAAGCATATCAATTGTTCAGTAAACACATACATAGGGGGCTATATAATGTTTTGTTATCCCTTTCCTTCAATAAAGGCAGGTCATTTCTACAAATGAAATCCCACCATTGATATCAGTCCCTGCCAACTGTAGAGCTAATTAAAAAACCCTAAATATTTTTCCCCCCCAATTACTGTTGCGTCCAGGGCACTGCAATGTTCATGTACACTATGATTCCGGCTCCAGTTAGCAGCATTATGGAGCCAAACAGGCCAACAAGTGAAGCCTTACTTCCTACTACAATAAGTATCAGCACAGACTGGAGAAACCCCAAATTCAACTCCAAGCGAAACCACAAAGAGCTGATGGCAAAACTCCAGTGGACTGAAACCTCTTTCAGAGCCAGCCTGTTGATCCTCACCTTGTTCCACGGATTCTTTGGGCGCGGAGGGAAGCGTGCTGAGCTACGATTCGTGGTGATGTGTTCTCCACAGTTGTCTATTCACAGCCGCAATGTCAACACCCTCTCTGTATGTTTTTGACAATCACTGCAGTGTGGTAGCTATGATCAGCATCCTAGTTTGCCGGGTGAGAGCACTGTCACAGACCAGCTCTCCTAATTTCAGACAAATATTCACTCATCATCTGAAGGCAGGCCCAACTCTCCAGCACCGCTAACCAGACTGTAGCCTATGTGCTGCTGAGTATCGACACTCTTCAGCCTGCTCCCTCTCCTCAGAATGAAACTTATCAATTATAAATGCTCCAGAGAAATGCAGTGATTTCCTTGGTTATTTTATTCTCCTTCTTTCACAGGACCCTTTATAGTAGAAGAATGATGTCCGGCAAATGCCCCAGCATGGATTATTCACGTTAGTTAATAAAGGGGACATAGCTGTCACCATAAGAGTTTGCAGAGAAAGTGAAAGAAAATATTTTCTTTCTCCAGTTGTTGCAAGACACAGATATTGCAGTCGTTCTTTAAATTGGTAAAGTCAAAAGTTATGTAAATGATATAGAGCAGTTTTGGGCAGTGAAATGTTTGAACAAATCCCTGCACAAAGGCTACACAAAGTACTTCCCCACTTGATTGAAGAAGGCCAGCAAGGTTTTATAATAGAAGACAATTTGGCAAAATAAAATATGTTTTTGTTCTTCGTAGAGAATGGGAGTGATTTATTTGTTGGCAGTATGTTTATTCCATCGAAATAGCA
Source organism: Lissotriton vulgaris (assembly GCF_964263255.1). Taxonomy (NCBI): domain Eukaryota; kingdom Metazoa; phylum Chordata; class Amphibia; order Caudata; family Salamandridae; genus Lissotriton; species Lissotriton vulgaris. The sequence continues at coordinate 1,806,426,277 of NC_141687.1, read as the reverse complement.
ATGGATTATATATATCACCAACATGAAGGTCCGCCCACCTGATATAAATGCAGGAGGCCCTTCTGTTTGACCAAGGCATATGCAATTTTGTCTACTTTGTCCCCGCTATGGCCGAAGTTCGGTGACAGCTCTGTCATTTGAGATGTCATCAATGATGTCATCAGGGATGCATTGTGGGGGTGTGAGTTATAGTTAGCCCAGCTGACTATAACTGCTGAATTTTCAGATTTTCGTGCCGATTAAAGGATTGAATCTTTCACCTGGAAGAAGTGAAGCTTGGCCAGCACATCTCTTGTGCGTCTCTTCTCACTTGCCTGCAGGGGACTTAACCTATGTACCCTGTCAACCATCACTTTTAGTTGTTGATCCTCCCGCGGTTTGGAAAAAAGCCCAACAACAAACATCTCCAATTCCAGCCCCTCTGCTCCCCCAGCCAGAATTCAAATTCTCACATTGTCCCTTCGGGACCTGTTTTCGAGGTCCTCTCATTTCAGGATGAAAGTCTGAAGTTGCACGTAAAGGAGGCCTACGGGGTCTTCCATGTGACACGTGTGGTGTTCCAACTCCTGCACTTTGGATTTGAGATCCAAGGTCCTTGTCCCCACCAAAGCAGCATCCTATTGAAGCGTTGTTAAGCAGCTATTGATGTCCAATCTGAGTGCCTCGAGGGAGGAGGTCATAACCGCCTTCACCTCCTCTCGTACCTCATCTTTGGAGTCTCTCCAGGAGGCAAGAAGAGCCTCCTTCATCACGGCCATGGCGTCATCTGTATCTGACTCCGAGTGCGTGTCCTGTGATACCACTGGGGCAAAATAGCTGGAAAACCCTGTTTTGGGTTTTCTTTGGTAGCATAAAGGCCTCAGTTGTGGGGTGTAGTAGCAACTGAATTTTGTTAATGGCCACAGACTAAGATGTTCGTTACACTGGTCTCTCACAATGTGGGCAACTGATCTGCCCCACTCCTATACAAATGCTTGCCTACTGTGATAACCCCTAGGGACCCCTAAAGCATGGGGCAGTGATAAAGTGTCCCATCATTCTGGGAGGTGTTAACTGTGCCTCCTCAGTGGTGACCCCCGCAGTAGGTCCTCCAGATAGGAAGCGCGCAGTGTGCTGTTCAAATGTGGCTGGGTCCTGGTGTGCCAAAAACACTCTATTGCTCCTCCTGGAGTCAGCCAGCACAGGCAGAGGGCACTGTCCCCCCCAGCCAGCCGGTCAGATAGCAGCCAGAATTTGTAGAGTATCCTGGTGTCTCCACTGTACCACAGCTTGACCAGGGGATTCCTGAGGCTCCGGGCAGCACTCCCATCCCTGGCCCCACTTCCTATCCAGCAGCGCAGTTCAGTTAGGCCCAAGAAAAGTCTGCTCACTATCCTGGCCAGGCTCCAGATTGTACCTAATCTTCCGGCCTCCAAGGGCTCAACAGGCCCTCCTGCTTCCTACTCAGGGTACTGAACTCATGCGACAACTATGGTATGTCTTTTATTCTGCTGATCACTCCGGAAAGCATCCGATCTCTGATTATTTTTAACTGTGCTGCAGAGCCCTCATGGAGCTCTCGTGGATCACATTCTCTTGAACATCATGGTTGGCCATGCTCCTTTGCTTTGTTTTGGAACGTTTTGTGAAGATTCATCAAATGGCACCAAAGTTATTATATATATATATATATATATATATATATATATATATATATATATATATATAGTCCAGTAGAAGGTGCAAGTGTGATCAGCTGTGCTCCGCGCCAATCGGAGTGAGGCAGCAAGTTTAAAGAATTTGGACTAATGAGGCCTACGACCATAAGCATTTGACAAAGGCACACTAGCTGAAACACATTATGCTGCTCTTAAATAAATAAAGTTTTGGCTACCCCGCTGTATCCCACAATCTGCTTTTTGAAGGCGGGGATTTTAAGTGTGATATTTGCGTGGAGCCACAGACTCGCCAGGGGGCATGTCCTGAAGTGTTCAGAGGTAGCTGTGGCATTGTGGAGGTTTTGTGTTCAAGTTATTGAAAACCTCTGAACCGCTGCAGCCGAAGGAGTCGGTAACCTGCTGTTATCAACACCGTAATTGCATGGTGAGACACAGTTCACAGCAACATGATCTCCGAGTGTGTCTCAATTAGGCAGTCTGTGTCGTGAGACAAATTATATTTGGGAAGTGATCTCCAGGGGCAACACGTGAATATTAATGAGCTGCTTACGATGCCAGCCCGTACTTACCATGATAACACTTGTGTCGGCTTGAAGAAAGACATTTCTCGAGGATGAAAAGAGGTATGCTGGGAAATGCAGTCCATTGGAAGGTGTAAGTGTGGTAAGCTGTGCTCCCGCCAATCAAAGTGAGGCAGCAAGTTTAAAGAATGTGGACTAATAAGCCCCAAGACTATAAGCATTTGACAAAGGCACACTAGCTGAAACGTATTATGCTGCTCTTAAATAAATGAAGTCTTAGAAATCCCGCTGTGTCTCCAATCTGCTTCTACATACATACATATACATCACATGCTTATTAATGCAGTGCTAGAAAGTTTGTTTCCCGGCCCCTAATAGGGGACAAGGGACAAAATTCTCTCTATCATGGAGGCAGTGGTAAGGAGTTTGCCATGACTCATCCTTTCCAGAACCCAGCAAACACCTTCACTTTCTAGTCACTACCAAAATTGTATCCAGAACAGTTGAAGCTCAGGATCTTGAAATTGGATAAAACCTTATGTGGTGTACACGGCAAAATGTGGAAAGGAAGCAATTCCTGTTTGTTGTCTAACCCTCACGCCCCCTATTGATGTTATGCTTCATCATCGGGTACACCTAACTCCTAAAGATCAAGGTGGGCTCACTTAAGAGATGTAGGCCAGAGGGTCTTAAAGATAAAATCCTACTCCGTTCCCCAGGGATCCCTTTTTATTCACAGAAACGTAGCGGATATAAACATTTTTTTTAAATACGGGTCTTTTTTAGAGGTTATGGTCCTATAACCCTAATAATAAGCCAACATGTTTCAGCCTGTAAAAATGGGCAGATAGGTCCCGGGCTTTCATCAGGGCATAAAAAACAAACCCTCCGTGGTGTTGGTCGACAACATATTTTGCCGATATATTTGGATCCACATGGGCATGTGATCATGTAGACCTCATTAGAGGTGTTACAGTTTGTGTGGTCTCGTTCTTCCCAGTCATAACTTAAGCCTAGATTGATGCTTGTAGTGTTCTTCGTAAAGGAGCATACCACACAATTCCCAGAGGGGAACTGGCCCTTCCCAAGTGGTTGGTTCCACAATGTGAGCTAAGCGTCACATTTGGGTTCCCAACTGTCCGTATGGACCAGAGTATTCCTTATGCTTTTGTTTCTCTTGAACGAGAACATAGGTTTCTCAAATGTAAGTTTGTTGGACGTCAGGATGCGCCTGTTCTTATTTATTGTCTTAGACATTATTAGAAGACGAATTGTGAGTAGTCAAACATATGAGTGCCTCGGTTTCCTTCTTATTGTTGGTTTCTAATAATGCCTCACATGGTGTGTTTTATGATCTTTTGCAGGCTTGCTCAGTCATCATCCTGGGGTAGCCTTTAGCCTCCAAATTCTTTGTGAGATTTTCTGCTGCATGTGACATGAATAGTGATTTCACATGAATATTAATGAGCCTGAGAGGTATTCTATAGCTGTGGGACTGGGAGAGGCTGAGGGCACCGTCCCGATATCCTGCCTAGCCGTACCCCCCCAACTCAATCAACCTTCATTTTTGGGTGAGAGAGTGTGAGGAGCAACTCCGCTTCTACCACCCGATCCCCTTCAACTCTTCCCAACCCACCAACAGAATAATCGAACCAAGAGTTAGGCCTTGAAAGGTGAGAGAATGTGATTTCTCCTAGTCCCTCCCCTAACAAACCCACTTCCTGATAAAATTTCAGACAGCTCATCTGTCCAACACAAACTGTGCGAAACACAGGAGCTGTGTGTCTATGCCCCACAACTGAGGCAAACACAGTGAGGATTTTTTAGCGTAAGCAAAAATTCTGCAGTATCTGGTTATTTTCTGGGCTGCAGACATAACTTCTGTGTCCTGTGAGGAAGTGCATAGTGTTTGTTTTTCCCTTACACCAAGACATGATACAGTAAGTGTTTGGCTATTCACTAGGGTGCATAGTCTGTGCCCCAGTGAGGAACAAGACACTGTTTGGATTTTTTCTTGAGCTAAGACAGAATCCATTTTACATCTGACTCATTGCTGGGGTCACAGAAACACATGTATCCGGCCCTAAAATTATTTTCTTTAGCTGAGAAAAAATCTAAAGAGCATCTGGCTACTTCCTGGGGCACTAATACACACATCCGCACCTCATTAAGGAGCAAGATGCAGTTTGGATTTTCTGTTAGACAAAGAAAATATCAGTTAGACCTGGCATCCTTAGGGCTCTTTCTCCAAACTGTTTGCTTTTTACCTCCATGTTTTCCTGTATCTTTTGTTCGCCTAAGGAGTCTAGCAATGTTAGCAGTGGCAAAGTGCTTGGCTTCTTCCCTAAACATGTGTGCAATTGGTGTACACCTGATTGGCACAGTTACTTTACTTGTAAGTCCCTTGTAAAGTGGTATATAATATAACCAGGGCCTGTAAATGAAATTCTATAAGTGGGCTGCAGCACTGATTATGCCACTGACAGAAGTAGCCTTTCAAACTTGTCTCAGGTCTGCCACTGCAGTGCCTGTATGCACAGTTTACTCCAACTTTGACTTGGCATTTAAAATACTTGCCCATCCTGAAACTCCCCTTTTATTACATATTAAAGTCACCCCTAAGGTGAGCCCTAGGTAGTGCTAAGAACAGGGTGTTATGTAAGTAAAAGGTAGGACATGTACTGTTATGGTTTGCATTTATTGGTAGTTACAAACAGCTGATTTCGTTTTTCACTACTTTGAGGCTTACCCCTCTCATAGGTTAGCACTGGGAATTCCCTTATAGCTTATTAAGTGTTAACTCCTGATTAGAGAGGAGTAGCATTTTCATGGTTTACATCTTTTGATTAGTAATGATAAATCCTCCCTACTGGTTCAGTTGGATTTAGCCTTACTATTCTAGAAATGCCACTTTAAGAAAGTGATAGTTATACAAGGGGTGAGCCCTTACTCACTCAGCTAGAATGGGCCAGTAAATGCTGCATAATCAAAAGCAACTAGCTGACTGTTTGTTAGGCTTCCAACCATTTAAGCAGACTAAGACCAATTTCATCAATAAAGTTGTCTGTATAATTTAATTGTTCATTTTGCTCATTAATCTTATTTTTTTTTAATTAACAAAACAGATATCAATACACTTCACAATTACATGACATGTAAACAAAGTTAAAACAACAAATAACAAACAACAATTATTTGGAAGTTGTTTCCAGTCAAAAACAAAAACAACAAACGAGTAACCCACAGGGACAATTTCAAAAGAACAGGAGTTACCAACCAACGGGGATAAATACATTTAAAGCAACTGAGGATATACACTTTTAGTACATTATTTTTTTCAGTCGCTATATATATTCATTCATATTGGAACTCTTCTCCTGACGGTAAAATGTGCCAACGCGTTTCGAATCCCAATTTTTTGGGAGGGATTCTCCTCAGGGCTGTGACTGGAGGATTCTAAAAAACCAATAAACAGCAATTAAACTGTGTTTAATGAACCATTGCCCACGTTCTCACTTTCCTTTACCCACGCTTATATAAAAAGAAGGTCATATATACCGGTTAGTTTGGTTCTGAACTCAGTCGAATTGTTTTTGTATCTCTCCCTACAAAAAAAGATGAAAAATACTCAATTTGCGACCTTTCAATATCTCAACTTGTACATTGTTGATGGTCAATATACTTATACGGCCACATGCATCAAAGTCCCGTTTTGCGATTCCTAATTTGCGATTTTTAGGGAATCGCAAATAAGGAATCGCAAAACGGGATGAATGATTGAAAGTGCATTAAATTTGCAATTTGGTAAAAAATCGCATTTTTTACCGAATCGCAAATATTATGCGAATTTCAATTTGCGATTTCACAATTCCCATTGATTCCTACGGGCCAAAAGGCCCATAGGAATCAATGGGAATTGCGAATTCGCAAATTGGAATTCGCAAAATGTTAATGCATTCCATGGGTGCAGGGGGGGGTCCAAAGGACCCCCCCTACACCACTGAAATGTATTTTTAAATGGATGTTTCACACACACACATGTCCTTAGGCAAGTGTTTAAAATGCTAATTTGAGCATTTTAAACCTTTTTCGCAAATTACCACGAGGTTCACCCTCGTGGTAATTTGCCCCCCCTAATTGCGAATTCGCAATTTTAAAAACAATCATGCATTGCTTTTAAGGAATCGCAAATTTGCGATTCCTTAGAAGCAATCGCATTTTTGGAAATCGCTAAAAATAGCGATTTTTCCAAAAATAATTGATGCATGCTAAAAAGGTATTAAGGAATCGCAATCGGCCGATTTTACCGAATCGCACCGTTTGCGATTCCTAAATATCTTGATGCATGTGGCCAATAATGGGTAAAAAAACAAGGGTCCCATACAAGCAGAATAAATAAAATAACGCAATTTTTACAATCAAAAGTTGGCATATAAGCGTGTATTCACAGAATAGAAAAATGTATGTAAGCAATAGTTTACGGCACAATTCATACAAGAGGTGAGCGAGCAAACCGTGATGAGGTACAAGGAAATCGGCCGATTTCCTTACCCCAGGCAAGTGACTTAAAAGGGTGACTTTTATGTTTGAGAAAATATAAATGAAAAAAGTCACAATCAGTTAGCATCTCATACTCAATAATGTGGTACAAATTGTAGTATAGAGTTAGAGATGTGTGTCAACGAGGTTTCGATCCCTGATCGTCAGGAGGCAGAAATAGCGAGGTTGGGCTGGTGTGGAGTCCGAGGGCTATATACTTATGGCACTTTCCACTTACTTAGATGAAAATACTTTGTCACGGGTACTGTTGTCACTCCTACAAAAATGCTTCAGTAGCGTTTTTTAGCTGCCACCAAACAGTTTTGCATTATTCTATAAAAAACTGAAGAAAAAAAATCAGATTTTTCATGAGTTAAAAAAAGTGGAGCCTACACCAGTCTCTTTAAATTCTACTTCAAACTTACTACTTTGTGTAAGTTATCGTGGCCAATTTGATGTTCCCAGTAGCAGCTTGAAAGGCTTCGCAGCTTTTGTTGGTCTGAATCATAGCAATCACTTCCAAATCAGTTACCTGCACATTTAAGCATGGAAACGGGCTTTAGGAAGTATGCTTCTTGGTCAGCCGCCTTCAAATGAATATAAAATTACATACGCGGGAGCTCACTTGTGTATCTCGAGCACCCGTCAGTCATTCTTCCTGGTCTTCAACCGCCTTTTGGAACGCTATTGGTTGTACTGCAGTCAATTACATTAAAGGAGGACTTCCTGTTCCTTGTCCACAGTTTGAGCTGCAGTTAAGCCAAGCATGCTGGATCTTGTATTTAAAAGGAACTTCTTTACACTATCTCTTGAAGGGCAGCCACCTTGTAGTTCTTTTTTGGAATGAAAAATACAGTTGGGAATATTCCAAAGCTTGTTCGCTCATTTTTATACTACGCTCTAGCTATTTCAGACATTTCATTCAATCCAGTTATGACACTATTGAATTTAAGAATCAGATAGGCTTCTCTTTGTAGTAAGGTTCTTTCTGTGTCTCCGCCTCTTTGTGACTGTTTAACTGTTGAAAGTGGACATTTCTCTGCACATACTGCTCTGTGTGCCTGACAGTCGGTCTCCAACACACGTCTGGATTAGGCTGGGTGACATCTACTTTTATGCATTTCCTCAAGACTGCCACAACACAGGACACTCAAATGCTCTGCATTCTGATGTGTATTCCTGAACTGGGAAGGATGGAAGGGCTTCACACTACCCTTGAATAGGTAGTGACCTGCCCACACACAAAGTATTGATAACCCACCACAGTTAGCCTGGCAGACAGGGCTGGGTTGAATGGCTCTTTGTGCAGTTCAGAGGTCTCGTATAAAGTCACCCCCTACATTTAAGGCACTTTTTGGTATAAGAACTAGGGCTCGGACCCCCTAAAACCAGACACTGTGTGGGACTTGTAACCAGACACTGTTGGATCTACGTCTGCACACTGCCATAAGGACTGCTGTGCTGCCAGGAGAGACTGCCACGTTGCTAACTGCTTTGCTTTGCTGTGTTGACTTGCTGCTTGCTGGGTGCTGTGCTGCAGTTGAACTGCCCCTCTGCAGTCTGCAACCTGCCTTGTGCACTGGCTTGTTGCCTGCTACCTCTTTGCTGTGCTAACTACTCGTGTTCTCCAAGGGCTTGTTGGTTTGCCCCTTGTTTACAAAGTTACAGGGCCATAACAGACTTCTAATTTCCCTGGCCAGCAGAGAGAGGCACCACAACTGTCGGGCATTCATCTCTGCATTTACCGACTACAAGGACTCAGCGTACTGTTTTGGCAAACAGCTGCTGAACCCTTGCCTATTGAATTCCCTGTCATGCTCACCGCAGCTGCAGCATCTTTCAGTGCGGTTCTAATGTGACGCGTTGCCCTGGTGATGAGAGGCATGTCCTGAAGTGCAAGGCTCCTCAACAATCTCTTCATGCTAGAGCCACACAGTGCATTTGGCTTTGCGAGTCCCACTCATGAAGTCTGCCGGTAACCCCTGTAGCCGCACCCCTAGATGTGCCGTCTCACGATCCCTCGCGGGTGGCTCCTCTGCATCAGAGCATGGTTTGAGTGGCCCACTGACCCACTTGCAGCGCCTTTGGGGCATTGTTTGCGCGCGGTACTGGGTTGTAGCCTCTGTAGAGGGCCCCCATTCAGAATTCTATTGTTATCTTCGGTCCAGTGCGACCCCATATGAACAGTGAAAAACAGGGTGTGTCCCGAGCATAATATTTTTCTCTTATGACTCTGAATGCACATATCCTGAAAAGTTTACCTTGCATTTCTATTGGTCTAGTCTCGTTTTACTGATAATATAAAAAGCTATTTTTATAAACCTGTGAGGAGACTTTTTGCGATGTATTCATTGTGTTACTTTGTGTGTGTTTCACAAATACTTTACACATTGTCTACGTAGATATGCCTGACTACTCTGTGCAAGCAACCAGAGGGTGAGCACAGGCTATCTTTTAGTGTGTACTAGCTTGCCATGACTAGAGGGAGGAGTCCTGCCTGGCTTGGGTGTATACCTCTGCCAACCAAGAATTCAATTTCTAACAATATCTAACCAGCATCTGGCTCTTACTTTGATACAGAGACACATGTGTTTCCAACTGAGCGTTGTACATGCCGTATTAGGTACCGGACACCAATAGAGGAAAGATAAGTTATGGATAAAGTGTTGCTTTACGGCATAAAACATATTGACCTCCTCGTGTGAGATAAAAACACAGGATGAAACAGAAACAGATCCTAAAAGTTGATCGTATGGTTTGAGTAATATCTTTGCGGTATCTAGTCAATGATACTGTATGTTTAAGCTGGAAATCCAACAAGATGTTATCACAAATGCGAAGGCGAACACGGGAAGTGATTACCAGGCCAAGGCATACAAACAGCCTGCAATTCCTAAAGAAAACAGAAATTAGTCAGCTTTTAAAACATTCTTTTGTCAGTAAAGGAAAGAAATACAATAACAAACACTAATTTGCAGTTACAAGCCACATCTCACAATAAATCTACTGACAAATAAAAAGGAACAATTCACTCTGCAGTATTAGACCCTAATGGGCAGCTCAAATGGTATCCATCTTCAAAATGCATGGCCTTGGAGGGCTCTACATGCTTTGCTGCTAGGTTCTGAACCCTTGAAGCTGGTGAAGTTGATGCTACATTTACCATTTTGATGTTGTAAACTCTTCCTACAGTTGCTTTGCAAAATTGTTACAACTCCATCACATCATCAGATTTAAAGCCATGCTCCGGAAACTGCAAATTCTTCGTCTATTTTTTCATGAATATTTCTCTGAAGTCACTTGAAAACACTCCTCTGTGGAGCACATATCTTCTACAAACCCTGCCACTGTCCTGATAATGACTCTGGTCTCTCCTCCATCCCCTGGAGAAGCAGGTCGGGAATCCCTCATGCGTTTTGCAGGTACATCCATCAAGGGTATGAGACAGGAGCACTGGTGTCCTGGTCTCACTGATTTAATTTGCAATTAAAGCCGAAATCCATGACTTTGGGAACCCTAAAAAAAATCATTCACACTGGATGCTTAACAGAGTCATGATCTACATCCCTAAATGATGTTATCTAGCATAAACAGTATTTATTAGTATTGCAGGGGCGAGATTTTAGATCTCTATCTTATCACTCTAGATCTAAACCCAGTTCTGGTCGACTGAACCTTTATTGCCTGTCATTAAGGAAAGAAAGTGCATCCAATACCAGGTTAACTTTGCTAATGATGGACTCGACTCAGAAAAACCACAAACTACTTCTAGCTTTTAAAGATTTATTATAGAGTCAAAGTTAACTGCAAGTACAGGCATCTCAAAATGAGATTCAAAAGGTATACAGGCACCACTACATACATGTGCTCTCGAAAAGCCCTCAGGCGAGCAAAGAACACAACTAGGACTAATTCCAAAATTAAAAGGGCTGCAAGCATAGACACATATTGTGATCTCTCCGTCATTTACAAGAGGAGGGAAGGTTTCAGGTTAGGCTGTCCCTACCCTGCTCTAGATGGTATCCCTACTTAACAGAGTCCCAACCTACCAAAAGGTGTCAGCTGTGAATGACTTCCTAAGAAGATCACCCACACTTAGTCTCTAGGTGACCCCTCTCTGCCTACCCATCCGCTCTCTAAAGGGTCCTCAGGCAACTGCTCTAACTCCACCCCGGGGTGCTGACCCTAATACAAAACACAATACAAAAAAAAACAAAATCTGGGCCTCGTGCGTTAGCGTTGACCTTGCTTCTCAGACTCTTCTCCGGCCCGCCGATACCCCCTAAAACATTCTTGAAACCTCCTCCATGTCTGCACCAGTCTCTTGAACAGAACTCTATTCATCCAATTATTAATTGGATCCCCCTCACATTTGCAGACAGACATCCGTAGCTGAATCTCCATTCTCATAGACTTCTAACAGAAGTTTGCAACTTATTTCCTGACACAAGTCGGCCTGTACCAGTACGTGTAAATGAGAAACCCTTTTATCACTTCAGGCCTACAACTCTTTCGCAGAAGTTAACTAAAATAATATGTTAGCATCTTTCTCTTGCATAATAAGAAAACACATCTATGGAATATAAATCTAACGAATAAACAAATCATTTTAACATTAGTGCAATCCATGTCAATGCAAAGGAGTATACGTTTCTAAACCCTTCTGGCCTAGCCATAAGGCCCGTTCCCTTCTATGCCTTGCAGCATGACATTCTTCCATTAGCAGCTACATAACATGGATCATGATTAATCACGTCTAATAAGGTTATACATTTCACACATTTCTGCATTAGTTCCACTTCTATATGAAATCTCTAGATTAACTACACATTTCGAAGTATAGGTGAATATATTTTCAGCACTCATAGCATTTCTCTTATGATTTGTGCGTACTACTTGCTACTTTGGTGTACTCATACATTTTGTTCAGTTTGCGCTCTCTCAGTTCCCCCCTTTGATGACCTCTAGGGGTCATCACCAACATTTAAACTGAACTAATTGCTAATGCCCCTCGTTTCTGCGTTTCTAGAGCCCTCAGACTCCGGTACTGATTGTCTTGCATTGCAGCCAATCTCTGTAACTGCTCTTTCCTGGATCTCTCCAATCTATTTGATCTATACCATTGGTATGACCTCACCAGTCCCCACAACAGGATCACACAGATCACTATTATGATGATAGGTTTCAGCACATACCATACAAAACTCTTCCCTAGGTTTGCAAACCAACCTCCAACTTCGCCCATTCCATGACCCACTTTTTCCCAAACATTTACTTTAGTTAGGTCTTCGATCTCTTTGTGAATATTAGTTATATTCATGATGACCTTCTCAAGAGGTTTTGAATTGTCTGGAATGTAAGTGCAACATTCCTGGACCTTCAAAGCCTTACAGACTCCGCCTTCTTTTGCTAGCAGGACGTCTAATGCAAGATGGTTCTGAAGCACCATGGCCCTTATCAATTGCATCTCTCCTTCCACCAGCATTAAGGATCTAGCAGTGCTGGCAGACAACCTATCTACGACTGTTGCCAGTCGCCTAATTTTGACATCATTGAGGATCAGTCCTAAGAGAGGAAATGCAGCTCCAAATACATCTCCGACTAATTCTGCATCTCCTAGATCTCTTCTCCCTCTTGACGAGGCCTTGCCCTCGATGATCTCTAAGTCTTGAGCATGGTATATTTTGGGAAAAACAATTGCCAAGTAACATGATCCATACCAATTGTCAGGTAGCCTCACGTAAGCATTTCTTCCACACACAAAATATACATTTGGAATCACTTGCATTCCTTTCAAGAAATCCTTTGTGTAATATTCTAATCTGAAAGCATGTTCACAACTGACTTCCCCTACGAATACATTTTCGTAGTACGTTTTGCTTCTGTGAAGACATAACTTCCCTCTCTGTGTTTTATCCAACGCTATTGGACCACTACTACCCTTTCTCTTATGTGCCTTCTCTTCCTCGGTCCAATCTGTTTTCCATTGTCCTGATTTTTTCAAAATCTTTTGCCTTCTATATCGATCATCCACCTGCCCTATAAACTTCTTTTCGACTTCTGACACTTTGCATGTTAGGTTATTTCTGCGGGCATGTGAAGTATCTAAGGTATCCCAAGGAATGAAGAACTTGGCCAATCTGTCTTCACTCTTCCAGTAGTCCCATTTGTTCATCTGCTTATAATTTGGGACTTCTGGTAACACGGAATCATAGTTAGAGAAATAATACTCAAAACTATCTCTTCCGTAAAATATGCTAAGCAATAAGCTACATGTAATGCCATATGTCAACGGGAGGTGATGGTATCTAATGCCTTCATCTACAGACGCCGGCAGTTGCATGCAGACGTAGCAATCTTTAACCTCCATGGCATCCACGTATTCGTACAAAAGTTTGGCATAAGCATTTGACCTATAGTCGCCTTGGGACTCATCCATGTGTAACCTACGGGCCTCTGCTGCTAATAACGCTTTCTCCTGTATGTTTTCCCCCTTCTTACCAGCAACAGTGGGTTTTGGTGTCACTACAGACTTCTCGTCTGATACCCTTGCCTCACTCTCATGTCCCTTTACATATGATACAGTAACTACTAAAGCTATTAGAAGTATCACTCCTACTATTAGTGTGCCTATTATACATTTGGCTCTACGATTCGAGCTACCGGCCTCCATTTCTTCAGACAGTATGGTTCTTTCCTTCTATTTCAACTTCAAAATTCTTTTCTTCTTTGTTCCTTTACAGTCTCTCTTAATCTTCCAGTCTTTAGAACCACACAATTGGAAGCTGGCAATCTCCTTTTGCAAAGTCCTTTAAAGTTTTAACACAGACAACCCTAGCCCTTCTCCGTCAACTTATAGGAAGGTCCCTAAGATTCTCTGCTTCCTAGGCGCTAGGTAATCTTCTTTTTCCTGCTTATTTACAAAGTCTTTAAGCATCTACAATGAGGCTTGAGCCTGCGGCTTGGATAGCATAGTTCAATATTTCCAGACGAAGAATGTGCTCTTCATGGCTTGTTATCTTTGTTCCAAAGTCAGGGAATTGCAATTCGGTGAAAAACATGTGCTTTAACTTGCTTAGGCGGGGAGGGTTGGGGAGTGTGAACGTTAGTGACCCTTCTGCTTCGACTCCGGGTACTAACAACTGTACTTCCACTGTGAGGATGGGTTCAGAGCTGGTCACCAGCACCGCTCGTATCCTCCCTGTCGCTCGTTCCCAAGACATTTGTCACCAGATATGACCACTCAGGAGTGGCGTATCTTCTGTTAGGCACACGTACTCTCCTTGATCTTCTTAGATCTGGTGCTTCAGAGCCCTGAGCACCTTCATCCGGGTCTGAGTCTTCAGATATTGGAGCAAGGGTTCTCTCTGGGGTTGACCTCAGGCTAGAACTCCTTCTTTGCGGCCAACTGGCTTCTCCACGCCTTACCCTTCTGCTCCTTCTCCTTCTGGTTTGCTCGCGCTCTCTTTCAGACTGATCGGTGTCTGATTCGTACTCCCAGCTGCTTCCTCCTTCTGTAGCGTCGTCCATTTCGCTGTTGTACTGACCGTCCTCAGCTTGGTCAGACACGTTCCCAGCTTCTTCTTGCACCTCTACAGCTTGGCTGGCCCCCTCTATGGCTTCTCGGTCCGCAGCTGGACTTCCATCAGAGAGAGGAGCTGTTTCTTCCAGAGGTGCTGGAACTCTCCGCGTATGAGACGCGTGGATCCAGTTGGGCAGGCCTCCCACCTTCACAGCAGTGTTCGTGATCAGGATGATCTGGTAGGGCCCACGCCAACGAACATCTAGGCAGCTTCTTCTTACGTGCTTTTTCACAAGCACCCAGTCTCCAGGGCACAGGTCATGGCACAGGTCCTGGCACGACGGAACCTCGGCAGCCTGCACCTGAAGGGACACAGAATGAATGGCGTCAGACAGCCCCTTACAATAGTCCAGGATCATATCATCTGTGATGTTTAACAGTGCAGCAGTTGGTACTGACGGCAATCTCATTGCCCTCCCCATTAACACCTCGTGCGGTGATAGTCCCGTTCTTCTGTCTGGGGTACTACGGATACTCATAAGGACCAATGGCAGAGCATCAGGCCAACTCAGGGACGTTGATGAACACATTTTGGCAATTCGGGACTTGATGGTGCTGTTTATCTGCTCCACAATTCCTGATGCTTCTGGTCGATAACTACAATGCAATTTCTGGTCTATGTTCAGGGCCGCACAAATCATCTTCACAAGCTCGCTGTTGAAATGTGTTCCCCTATCTGATTCCAAAGAGGCCGGTACCCCGAATCGCGGAATGAGTTCCCTAAGCAGTAACTTGGCTACTGTGAGGGTGTCACACCTGCGTGTAGGGTATGCCTCGACCCATCTGGAAAATATGCAAACAACCACCAGGACATAACGAAGGCGGTTGCACCTTGGCATTTCAATAAAGTCGATTTGCATCCTATTGAATGGACCTCCAGACCTCCCTATGTGACTCAATGTAACTGGTGTTCTTTTTCCTATATTCAACTGCTGACAGGTCACACAACGCTGGCACACTGCTTCTGCTGCTACTCTGAACTTAGGGTTGTACCAGGTTTGTCTGAATACTCTCAGCATAGCATCTCTCCCTAGATGTACTGGACCGTGTATCTGTCTGGCCATTGGGCTCACCATCTCATTGGGCAACACTGCTCTTCCATCTGCTGAAACCCAGAAATGCGCCTCACCTATCACACATCCTGCAGTTTCCCAGGTTTGCTTTTCAAAATTGGGTGCATTTTCCTGCATACATTTTAACTCGTCCCAAGTGTCTAAAGTTTCCAATATCATGGCTAATTCAGTTCTTACATTTATTCCGCCCACTTCCACCTCCGTGAAAGAGTACCCTTGTTCTGCACAATATCTCGCGACTTCGTCGGCATATCTATTGCCTTGTGACACGAAGTCCATGTTCCTAGTGTGGGCGGTACATTTTACAACTGCAATACCTGCTGGACATTGCAAAGCTTCTAACAGCAAACGTACGAACTCTCCATTTCGAATGGGGAACCTGAAGAAGTCATGTAACCTCTTTGAGACCATAATTGCCCGTAATCATGAACTACCCCGTAACCATATTGGCTGTCGGTGTATATGGTGACTCGAATTTGGTTGCTTGCCAGGCAGGCACGCGTCAATGCAATAATTTCAGCTACCTGAGCGGAGTGTACTCCTTCCAGGCATCCGGCTTCCACAACTCCAGTAATTGTACAAACAGCATAAGCTGCTCTCAACTGCCCAACTTCGGCTCTTACACATGAGCCATCGACAAAGAAAACTTCATCGGGGTCAGTCAGTGGCTCATCTACGATGTCGGGTCTCGGTTTGGTGCATAGTTCAGTCACATCAAGGCAATCATGGTCTGTACATACATCATCATCAATGTCACCTGGGAGTGGCATCAAGGTGGCAGGGTTCAAAACAGAGCATCTCTTGAGAGTCACGTTCTCTGCAGCAAGAATGACTTGTTCATATCCCGTGAGCCTGCTATTGGTCAGATGCTGTGTTTTGGTCCTGGTCATTAACAGTTCAACAGAATGCGGCACATACACCTCTAACGGGTGCCCCATAACGATGTTTTCGCAACGTTTGATATTGACACCTGTTGCAGCAACGGATTTGAGACATCCGGGCAACGCTGCGGCTACTGGGTCTAAAGTAGCCGAGAAGTAGGCAACTGGTCTTAGGGCATTCCCATGGATTTGGGCCAAGACAGACAAAGCACAACCCTCTCTTTCACAACAATAAAGCAAGAATGTTTTATCGTAATCTGGCATTCCCAGAGCAGGAGCACGACACAAGTCCTCTCTCAGCTGCAGGAACGCCATCAAACAGTCCTTGTCCCATGGTACCGGATCACTCACCTCCTTGTGCGTCAGTTTTTGCAAGGGTTTTGCTTTCAGTGAAAAGTTCGCTATCCACTGTCGGCAATACCCCACCATCCCTAGGAACATCCTGACCTCTCTCTGTGTTTTGGGCGCATTCATCTTCATGATCGCCTCTATTCTGTCTGGGGACACCTTCCGTTTCCCCTTCTCTATTCTGTTCCCCAAGTTCTGCACTTCTGTCAGGCAGTACTGCAATTTTCCCGGGGACACCTTGTGCCCATTTGCAGCTAAATGGTTTAGCAAAGCGATGGAGTCCTCCCTGCAAGCCTCTTCAGTTTCTGACGCCACCAGAAGGTCGTCTATGTACTGGACCAGAACTGACTTCTGGGGCAGCACTAGACTTTCAAGATTTTTCTTCAACAGCTGGTTAAAGATCGATGGGCTCTCTGTATACCCCTGGGGGATACGACACCATGTTAATACGCGACCTTCCAGCTTAAAAGCGAAAAGGAAATGGCTCTCCTCGTCCAGAGGGATCGAAAAGAAAGCCTGGCAAAGATCTATCACAGTGAACCATTCAGCTTGGAACGGTATCTGAAACAATATCACTGATTGATTCGGTACCACTGGACAACATGAGACAACTATGTTGTTGATCTTTCGAAGGTCCTGCACTATCCTGAATTTCCCATTGGGCTTCTGCAAACCCATAATCGGGGAGTTACACGGACTACCCACGATTTCTTTCAGTATTCCCTGCTTAATCATGGACTCGATCACGGGCTTTATTCCTGCAATCGTTTCTGGAGTCAATTTGTATTGGGGTGTTCTTGGAAACTCAGCATGCGGTTTCACTATGATTTTCACTGGGTCTACTCCTTTGACCAGTCCAATCTCTTCCCCAGTGAAGTCCCACACTTCTGGTGCCACGGTCTCCCTTAGATCCCAGGGGAGCTCATCCACTGTCAAAGTGGGATACAGCTCCACACATATTCTTGAGTTTGCGACTTTGAAGTCTGCATCATCATCATTTGTTAATACCTCCACTCCCTGCGGGGTGCAATATATTGTACAATTTAATTTACACAAAAGGTCTCTTCCCAATAAGCATACAGGACTAGAATCGCAAGCCACAAACTGATGCTCATCGCTGTACTTCCCTATTTTCACCTGTACTGGTTCTGTCAATGGGCTTGTTATTCTCCTGTTTGCGACCCCCACCACTTGAATGGTCTCTCCAGACATGGGCAGGCCTGGAACTGCGGCTGATCTTATCGTGGATCGGGTGGCTCCTGTGTCTACTAAGAATGTCGTGGGGCACCCTGCCACTTCGGCCTCAACGTAGGGTCCCCTTTGGTCCACATCTAAGGCTGCCCCGAGGGTACAGTCTTCTCTCTCTACTCTCTGTCCTGTTAAGGGATCAACGTAATAGCACTCCTCTCCTCCTACGAACAGAGGCATCTGTCTATAGGTCTTTCCCGTTGTCCCTATTCTGGGTGGTTGAGGGAACTGGGCTCGCGGAGCTGGGGTCCCCCCTTTGACCACCTTTCCTTGGTACGGCGTTACCCCTCTTCCTGGAGTGCTTTGAACCTCTTCCTCCTCTACTTCTTGTTCTCCAATTTCAACGTTGTAGGGACACTCGCGTTTCCAATGCCCCACCTCGTTACACTGGTGGCACCGGGTCGTCTTTTTCAATGCCGCAATGTCTACCCTAGGTCTAAAAGTGGAGTTCTCCTCATTGCCCTTGTTCTGACTATACTGCTTCTTACCCCCAGTCCCTGTTCCCTGTTGCTGTTGTCCACCCTTTCCAGCTGACTGCATCTGCACCACCATCAGTTTTTCTTTTAGCTTCTTTGCCTTTGAGTCTATCTCATCACAGCAGTATCTAGCATATCTCAGAATTTCATCCAAAGGTTTATTTTGCCAACAAATCAAGTGTTGCTGAATCATTAAACTAATATCCGGTCTCAAACCCAAGACAAACTTAGACACAAACTGCCCTATGTCTTTCGGGTCCATTACATCCAACCCGCTATATTGTTTAAACGCCTTCAGCAATCTCTCATAATATTCATGAACTGTCTCTTTGGGTTCCTGCCTAGTTCGATCTATTTTGACCCAATCTATGTCCTGCATTGGCACCTTGTCTTTCAGCCAAGTTATCACTCTCTCGTATTTTACCATTACTGTCTCGGACGGTCCATTGGTCCGTGCATCTCTCTCTGGTTCTGCTGTGGGCCACTCAGCACTAACCTTACATGCTGTCCACAAGTCTCCTGGTACCACAATGTCAAACAGTGTGTTCAGATCTATCCATAGTACTTTGGAGATTTTTACGAACCTCTCCACCTGTTTGTACCATTCAACTGGATTCTCCCTCAATTTAGGGAAGGAGTTGGTAAAGGCTGCTAAGTCCCCCATACTCCATGGCACATGCACATAGTTCCCGTTTGCAACCTCACGCAAAGGGTATGCCTCTACTCTCTGCAGTCCTCCCTCTGGGGTCATCCCAAGCACGCTTCTCCTAACGGTCCCTTTCTTGGACCACCTTTCTTCCCATTTATCCAGCGCTCTCCATGTCCTTATTCCCGTGATCAGTTCCCTTATGTGTGTTTTTAATCCTATTGTTCTTCTCTCATCTAGGTCCTGATCTGAATAGTGTAGTCTATGGTTACCCTGTAATGCTTTGGTCCTTGACAGGTCTACCATATACTTTCCTGCCAGTTCGACTAATTTCTCATGTGCCGCTCTCGCTTTCCGAGTGATGTCCTTTGCCATGAACAGTATCTCATCCTGCTCATACATGTCCATTCTCTCTAAGGGCAAGGTACCATCTACTATGTCATCTAGGTCTGATTTTAAGCTGGCAACATCAAGTCTCTTGGCTTTTATCTCGGCTCTCAATATGTCTTTCTTAGGGTAGTCATCGGTCTCCCTTCCGTCCCAGCTCCGAGTCCTACGCTTAGGCTCGGGGGAGTTAAGGAGAGTCCTCCCTTGTTCCCATCTTTCTAAGTCCCATGCTCGGCCATCCTGCCTTGGAAGGTGATAAAACACGGGCCTGTTTCCCCCAATCTCCTTTTGTCCACTCTCTCTATCCTCCCTCGCTCCCTGGTAGGATTCCCTGCTGTTCTCCCTCCTGTCGCTATCCTCTCGTTGTCTAGTGTCACTCAGGATTCGGTAAGTTCCTTCTCGGCTCCCCATCTCCCCAGGACTGCGTTCATGTCCGTAGTCACAGGGGTTATGGCGAGGCCTCTCGCAACTCTCGTTCTGTACACTATTGCCAGACGCATAGTGGGTGCACTTAAAACTGTTCCTGTACTCCTGCGTCCTCCTATCCCCTTCGCTGTAAATTGGGCGAGACACCCCCCCACATTCGGGGCTCCTGTTTTCCAGGTCTGGTCTACCTCCACTCCTGGTATGACGAGTGTCTCTGCTACCGTCCTGACCCTTCCCGTCCCACTCCGGACTGCTTTCGTCAGCCCCACAGTGAGTCCGGGTCCTGCTGTCCTGGCTTTCCCTTCCAGCTTCCGCTGCTATGATGTTCTTGTGAATCTCTACTGCCTCATCCCATTTCTTCATGTACTCACTTAGCTCCTGAAAGGATTTCGGCTCTGATCCCCTCAGATCCTTCGGCCATCTAGGGCCCCCCGGATCTCCTATTGGATCTACTGCTGTATGAACCGTGGTGCTCCAATCTCTCGGTCTTGTCAACTGACTTGGGGAATTGATTGTATCATTCCTCCTTGTCATTTCTGCTCTCTCCCTGTCCAGTCGTACCTGTTCCTCCCCTCTGGCTCTCTCAGGGTCATAAATCGATACTATAGGACCTATAGTAACAGGTACTTGCAGGGCATCTGGCAGTGCGTAGGAAGTGGCACACTCCGTTTCTGGCACCCTTTGTACCACAAACCTTCCGACTACCTTCTGCACCGGACTAGGTTGAGACAACTCTTTACTTGCCGTGAGATCCCAATCTGTAGTGGGAAGCGGTCCATACTCCCCTATGCCAGGCCCCCCTTCTCTGCATGGCTCGACATTTCCTGTCTCTTTATTGTACGGGGGTGGCCTATCTGTTAGTAACCTATTTATGAGGCTATCTTCTGTGTCGCTCTCATCATCTTCCTCAAATGGGTTCTTGTTTCCTGCCACCTCTAATACTGGGTACAGTTTGTTTACTTCAAGGTTATGCACTCTCCATCTTTTAGCATCCGCATCCCATTTGGCATCCTGCACTGCTCTTACCGATCGTTTCACCCTTTCTTGTCGTCTATTCAGGTTCCTCTCGTGCGCTGCCCTAATCCATGCATTGAGAGCTTCAAACTGGGTCGGTCTAGGCATAGGTCTCATTGAGGTCATGACTGCTTTTAATCGGTGTAGCACCTCTAATCTGAATGTCCCGTACTTTGGAAACGTCAGTTCCTCATTTCCTTCTGTAATCTTACTCCACTCTGAAATCCACATTATAGTGTGTGACCCAACATTTGTCGCCATATAATAAGCCGGCGTACCCTCCGGCGGGGCTTCTTCCCCATCATAAGATCTCCGCCTCTCTCTCTTAAACGCTGCTCTTAACCATTTAAAACATTTCATGATTAAACATACAATTTCCAGCCTCGCTATTCTGTTTACTTCCTGATGACAATCCACCAATCCTAGCGCGGCTTTGCTAGCTGGCCTATCACAGCGCGGTCTTGCTCCGGCCGGCCAATCCCAGCGCGGCACTTTCTGACGTCACTCGTCTCCACTTCGCAGCAGCACCCCTCCTTTCTCAGCTCGTCTCCCGGTCACACATGCGTCCCATTCATACACCGAAAAATGACTACTTCCGACCAAGCCGTCACTTCTCTTGACTGTACGTCCACAGTCTATCTGTAATTGTCACCACAACTGACGAAATGTCTTCCGTCTCTCTGATAGGTTGCTTACACACAGTAACTTCCGACCAGCGTCCGTTACTCACGCACTCACACCTACGTTCCCCCTATCTCGGTCCTGCGGGCGATCAATGGTACCTCATGACCCCCTTCACACTGGTTGACAATTACTCTGGATGTCCGATACACCCGAACCACTTAAGCTCTCCTTGAACTTAAGATTTGCACCGGTTGCGCGCGCTCACAACCTGTTCCGCAGTCTCTCTACAGGCATTCAACTCCGCCAGACATTACAACATAGATACAACACAAAAACACCGCAATCTAACACGCATGACCCTTTATACTCACTCTCGACCGATACTGCTGCTTTTCTGTCTCACGTCATCCGGACCTTCTTCGGCGGCCGGTTCTTCCGGTCATCGATCTCTAGGGGCCTTGGGGTAATCTAACCTGGCCTAGATCACCTTCCTCAAGAAGGCAACCATCCTCTGCTACCAACTGCAGGGGCGAGATTTTAGATCTCTATCTTATCACTCTAGATCTAAACCCCGTTCTGGTCGACTGAACCTTTATTGCCTGTCATTAAGGAAAGAAAGTGCATCCAATACCAGGTTAACTTTGCTAATGATGGACTCGACTCAGAAAAACCACAAACTACTTCTAGCTTTTAAAGATTTATTATAGAGTCAAAGTTAACTGCAAGTACAGGCATCTCAAAATGAGATTCAAAAGGTATACAGGCACCACTACATACATGTGCTCTCGAAAAGCCCTCAGGCGAGCAAAGAACACAACTAGGACTAATTCCAAAATTAAAAGGGCTGCAAGCATAGACACATATTGTGATCTCTCCGTCATTTACAAGAGGAGGGAAGGTTTCAGGTTAGGCTGTCCCTACCCTGCTCTAGATGGTATCCCTACTTAACAGAGTCCCAACCTACCAAAAGGTGTCAGCTGTGAATGACTTCCTAAGAAGATCACCCACACTTAGTCTCTAGGTGAAAACCTATGATCGCCAGTCATGACCCCTCTCTGCCTACCCATCCACTCTCTAAAGGGTCCTCAGGCAACTGCTCTAACTCCACCCCGGGGTGCTGACCCTAATACAAAACACAATAACATTTGAGACGCCCCTCGTGAGACGCCCCTCACGTGGTGTCGATTCTGGCTTTTTCCATGATGATCTTCCTCTGGGCCTCGTGCGTTAGCGTTGACCTTGCTTCTCAGACTCTTCTCCGGCCCGCCGATACCCCCTAAAACATTCCTGAAACCTCCTCCATGTCTGCACCAGTCTCTTGAACAGAACTCTATTCATCCAATTATTAATTGGATCCCCCTCACATTTGCAGACAGACATCCGTAGCTGAATCTCCATTCTCACAGACTTCTAACAGAAGTTTGCAACTTATTTCCTGACACAAGTCGGCCTGTACCAGTACGTGTAAATCAGAAACCCTTTTATCACTTCAGGCCTACAACTCTTTCGCAGAAGTTAACTAAAATAATATGTTAGCATCTTTCTCTTGCATAATAAGAAAACACATCTATGGAATATAAATCTAATGAATAAACAAATCATTTTAACATTAGTGCAATCCATGTCAATGCAAAGGAGTATACGTTTCTAAACCCTTCTGGCCTAGCCATAAGGCCCGTTCCCTTCTATGCCTTGCAGCATGACATTCTTCCATTAGCAGCTACATAACATGGATCATGATTAATCACGTCTAATAAGGTTATACATTTCACACATTTCTGCATTAGTTCCACTTCTATATGAAATCTCTAGATTAACTACACATTTCGAAGTATAGGTGAATATATTTTCAGCACTCATAGCATTTCTCTTATGATTTGTGCGTACTACTTGCAACTTTGGTGTACTCATACATTTTGTTCAGTTTGCGCTCTCTCAGTATTAGTAAGGCCACCGATTGCAAATGAAGAACTATACTTAGAATCAGACAAACCTACAGAGGTTCTTTACATTAGTCTGGCGTGGTACCATATAAAGTGCCGTTCGTGACCGTCATGTGACCCCATTCTCTTAGGGGCTTCATACATGGAGATGCGCACACGAACTCGGAGACATTCAGAAAGACCCAGGAATGTGCGGGAAAACTCGTGCTTGCACACAATCAACCCTACAATCTTTTACGGGCCATAAACAAAATGGAGAGGCTGGTGAGATGAAAAAGCAAACTCTTGAAGACTGTATCGCCTCGAAGTCCTAGCTAGTGTTAACGTGGTGCTATCGACAGATGCCCCCAGAGACCACTTTAAACTGAAGTGCATGACTGACTTGTGTAATACTTCTAGCCCCACCGCCGCGGTTCCTGCATACTGGACACGAGTTCTTGTTGTTTCATTGCTGAAACAGCCTACAGGGCATCCTAAGGTCCTAAATATTGTCAGAACAATTTCACTACTACCATTTTCAGTAAACATCTTAAGTAAATGTTAAGCACTTTATTGAATCTCACAATCTACCTGACCATGTACATTTTGGCTTTTATTCCTCCTTTAGCACTGAATGATGTCAGTCAAGAGGATCTCGAACTATTCCAGGTCAAGGGAGCTCATCTTGCTAGATCTCAGCACGGCGCCTGTTTTTGTTTCACACTACATACTTAATGTATGAACTTTTCAGAAATTAGAAATAGGGACTATTTTGGTTTCAGTCTTTTCTGACTGACCGTCCAAAGGGACTGCAGCTTCTTCCATTTCAACGCACTTTCAAGCACCTTACTAGTGGTGTTTCAAGGACTCCTCTTTAAACCCTACTCTGTTGCACCTTTACATCTCCACTCTTTTCGCTTTGTTTACATCTTTTTGATTTTCCATTATGTCCTCTGTAGACTAAACTCAGGTAATTGATTGGGCCCCTGATTGATGTGATGAGGGGCCCGAGCACCCCATATTGCACAAATGTCTATTGGACGTGAGCTGAATGGGGGCCCTACCACCGCAGCAGGGTTTTGCGTTACGCCATGAGTAGTACATGCAAACTTGCAACTCGGCACTGCATGTCTGAGATGGTGAGGCGGATGACATCTAACTCTCTATAATATTTAGCACCAGGAGTCAGACTGAAGTTCCTATACTTGATGATTCTCCTTTCATCTGGATCTCTGCTTGGTTTCCCCCTGAGCGGAGGCCTGCAACGTATGTACAAATACGTTTTTATACATCTCTTTCTTTCTCTAGCGATATTCAAAACTTGGCTGTTACTGTTTTCATCGCCTCCTTGTTTTACGAAAAGTTGTTCCTCTTCTCAGTTCTCCTTCAGGCTGTTACCATGTGCAGACTTAAATATTGCAATGCAGTTTACTTGAGTCTTCCAACTAGTACCATGTGATGGCTTCAACTGGCACATAATGTGGCTTGGTGGATGCCTGGGCCCCCTGGAAGCTCTTTGACCTCATGGAATCTAATCTTCTTACATTGATTTTTTTTAGTGAAACATCAATCTTTAAAGCACTCTGCATGTGTCATAAAGGCATAGTATTGGCCCTAGTCTTTACCTTCAGCAAATGCACCTCAGAGAATTATAGCTTCAGGAGACATTTAAAAACGTGGTTGTTCTGAAGGTTTTAATGTGTGTGGTTATGTAACCATGTCATGCCACCCCTGTGTGGGTAGCAGTGCACTTTAAAATTACTTTTTCATTTATTCATTCATTCATTTATTCATATCTCGCGGCCGTATTACAAGCTCTTCTGCACACAAAAAAGGCCCCGCCAAAAAAGCGAGTACTGAAAGCTTCAATTACAGACCTACACATCTTGCATGGACACAACAAAGACAACAGTATGCTAAGCTTCACACCCAAAGAACTGTCAAAGAATATGGGCCATCAAAGCAGCCTTGTCACCGACAACAGGTGCATTACCAGTTACCAGATCACCTTTCCCTCACACACCGAACAAATGCGGTGCAGAAAAAACCAAGGCAACCTCTCTAAAACACAGAGCACGTGCAGCACAGGCAAGAAAAGTGCAGAATAGCCTCACAATTAAAAAAAAGTCCTCACAATGAAAAAAGTTGCTCAGGGCAACATTATTATAATTTCCATCATTCCATTACAAATAAATCAAGAGTAGTAGCAACAAACATGCACACAAAAGACCGCTGCCTTGCATGAATCCTTGACAGACATCGAACATGGCACAGCACAGATACTAGCAATGACAGTGGCGGCCGGTATCTTTAGCAAAGAGGAGGGCGGATGGAACAGACATGCACATTCACTCACACCCATGCATTCACGCACACGCATGCACACACACACATCCATTCACAACACTCTCTCAGAAATATTCATACAGGCGCACACGCACCTCACATTACAAAAAAACACTTACCTGTAAAACTCTGCCTCTTTCATAGGCTGACCTTAGATCAGCCAATGAGGGGAGGCAAAAGGTGCTACCTCGTCACAGAGTGGGATCGGGTCAGTGAGAGTTGCTGACCCCACCCCACTCAGTGACGAGGTGCTCAGTGATTGACACTCGGTCCTAGGCCCTAACCGGTTTAAACGCTAAGTGCCCAGGTTCAAGCAGCCAGTGATTACCCACCTGGTCTCAAGGGAGGGGGAGGGATCTTAAGGTGCTTTGCCAGGCTTAAGAGGTCATGCCCACAGGGCTGTGACATCTTCAACCTGGCATTGTTCAACTGAAACAGCTCGGAGCCTGCGCATTTAGCGCATTTCTAATCCTGGCTCCTTGACCTGAAAATAAAGGCTGACCTTTGCTCAACCTGATACACACTATTCCTGTTGGGGAAAGGGCAGGGGCGGGTGTGATCCCTCCAACCATTAGGATGGCCTGCTGCTGGAAATTAGAGCTATCTAATATTCACAGCATATGCAACATAAAGACAGCATCAGTTTGAGCTTCCTGATCTCAGTACAACACAAAGCGCAACAGCGAAGGCCGTCCTAACACTCAGAGTAAGCGTAGGACAGACACAACCTCAGTAACACATGCACACCAAGTACAGCAGCAGCAGCTCCGATGCAGTGTTGCCTAAAACGAACCTCAAATGTAACCGTGGGCTACAGCACCACAGACTTCCCTCACACAGAAAATAGTTGCTGCATAGTCTATATTAGTACATGATTTTTGACATACATGGAAGAAAGGTACAGAAAATGCAGCAAACTGCAAGCTTACCTTGTACACAAAAGCAATGGAGCCCTGCTAAGAGCAATGCAAACTCCCTGAAACAAACTGAATAGGTACAACAATTCTAACAGTAGAGCAAGCTTCCTTTACACACAGACCAAGTACAGTCCATGCAAAGCAAGGCAAGCTACATGCAAACCGGGCTAAATACCGATTGAGTGCAGATGAGTTTTCAAGAAATGTGGCACACTGCTTTGTCTGATACTTGCTTTTGCAAACCCCGTTAGTGCTAAGAACACAGCTAGAATGGGAGGCGGTTATTGCTTAGACACAGCATGCATTAGTTCTAGTTTCAAACCCCCAAATTACTCAATAAACTTCTAGGAGGTGGTGACCAAGCTAAGAAATTAATTTAAAATATGTTAGTGGATTGCATGTTTTGATACAATTTCCTTGCAGGGTTTGAATAGTCATCCAACCCCTCGCCCTGATTCTTGCGAGGTCTCACTGGCCTGTTCAATGGTGTTGCTCTCTGTCAGGGAAACAACTGTAGGGCCCTCGCTGTTGTTTTAAAAAAATGTAAAGTGCAGAGCAAAATACGAAACTGCCCTGTAGCATTTTAATCTGCACAGTGTACTTACCGCAGATGCACATGGTTTCTGGCAGAAAAAGGGTAAGCCTTTGTCCGTGTGTGAGAATGTGAAGACAAACTAGTTCCGCCACATTGTACAGCACCCAGACGTGTCATTTAACCTTTAGAGTAACTTAGCATTCTGGTAAATATTTGTTAAATATGTTTGTAAAACCAGTCATGTAATTTCGATGTTTGTGTTAGGTGAATCAACGGTTTACGTTTGTCTTACAGGTTCGTCTAATAGTTTTGATAACAAATTTACTGTTGCGACGGGTAGGTTGTAAAGCTCAGCTCTTCACGCCTTTCATGCAAGTCAAACAGTAAACAGATAAACATTTACTCATTGCTCCTTCTTTAGTGCACAGTTATTACATTTGAATTGCTTTGCAATCCTTCCCGTTCAACACCCCAAGGCCCCTTTCTCCACTGCCACCCAGCTCCCCCCCAGTATTCTTTCAACCTAAGAGTGTGGCCCAAGGCTGTAGAAACTGCATGCATGCAGGGTCAAGCGCAGAGTGAAGAGGTCTCTGCCCACCCTCCCTGCCACTGCTTGTTTTTTCCCTGAGTATCTCTCCTTTTTCCCACTGTTACTATCACCTATTTTAAGACATTGGAATTTTAGTGGAAAGGAGTTAGAGCCCCAACCAAGTAAGAAACAAAATCCTTGTCAAGGTAAACCACAAAATCAAATAAACCTGTACTTAACCCTCCTGTAGTTTGGCACAAAAGTAATCAGGCTTAATTTAGAGGCGAGGTATAAAGTATTTATGCAGCATTCAAACAGTAATAAAGTGAAAACACAGCAGAAGAAATATCCCAAACCAATTTAGAAAAATAGAGTAAAATTTACTGAATATAGAAGCCCAAAGCGGCAATCATGATTTCTGGTTGCGCTGGACATGGTCAAAGCCAAAAGTTCACATCAACTGCGATGGGCTGGTGGAAAGTTTATCTTCTAACGTCGTCAGGTTTTCATGTGAGAAGCAATACTTGACGAGGTCATTGGCAATGGGGCGGGAAACTGAGAACAGGTCATCAACGGTGGGTTGCTGAAGTTTCAGCCCTTGGTCAGAACTTCTTGTTGATGGTGCGGTCATTGTTGGCACAAAGACCTGGTCACCGATCAGAACTTCATGTTGGCAGACAACATAAGGCAATTGTTGTGGAAGCGAAGAGCTTCTGGCAAAAAAGTCTGGGGTCTGTATTCGAGAAAGTCACATCAGCAGTTGAACGCAGGCTCCACATTTGCCTCTGTGAAGTCTACCTGTGGTTTAGGGGAGACTGGGGGGGTAGGGAGTCCTTGACACGAAGATCCCAGAACCTCTGATTTTCACTTTTAATCCAGTACTTGCAGTTTTAGGGTTCGAGGAGTGCACTCGAAAACCAGCCAAGGTTCAGGAACTGGAGGGGTACCTCTTGGGGGTCAGGACTCACTCCAACAGAGGCCAGTAGCAGGGTTTAGGCAGGTCTAGTTGGTACTGGTAAGCCGAGCTGCTGCAGGGAAAGGCCTTTGGAAGCTTGTTGTGCCCCTGTAACCCAAACAGGAGGTTAGCCAATTGACCCTTGAAGTCATTTCTGGGGTACTAGGTACAAGACAAGGAGGTCCAGTCTTCCTACAGTCATTAGACAACATGGCAGTCCTTCTTGTGAGACTTAAAAGGAAATGGAGTACTCTGAGGAAAGGTTCTGAGGGTGCAACATTTATACCATTCACCAGCCTGTGTGTCTGTGTGAGACACCCCCTTTATCTAACCCTAAACAAGTTCTGATCAGCTTTTCTTTTTGTCTGAGTATGGCTCCAGCCTGTTTAGTGAAAGAGCAGGCAAATGTGAGCTGTAGTGGAGTGACAGGGCAGGAATATTCATAATTGAGGAAGGGGCTGCATACAGGCTACACTTTGATGCTCAGTAAAAGGCTGATGACAAACACCCACCCCAACCCCCGGCCATGGTGCTCAGGAGGGGAACACACTTCCCAAAAAACACATCACATCAGAAGAGGACTCATTGACAGCAAGACGGAATTTTGCATTGTCAATTTGGTAATTGACAGCTTGAGCTGGTCGCGGATCAGAACGTTGTTCTAGTGGGAAATGCCGGGAGGTTGTTGTCGACACGAAGTGCTCGAGGTGGTTAAGTCAGGGATCTGTATCCAGAAAGGTTGTGTTGGCAATCTAGAGAAATGCACCACCCACACTCCAGCAGCAGAACCCAGAAAACAGTAGCACCCTAAATCGCAATCCTCCCCTTACTACTCTGGAATTGAAAATAACAACCACTAAACTGATTTTGCTATGCAGGTAAGCTAGGAAGGGCCTATGGTTCACAATGGTATTATATAGTTATTAACTTGCTAACATAACAGTTATGGTGCACAATAATACTAAGACCAGAATGCACAGCGTTCTACAGGAAATGTAAGAAAGTGGCTCTGTATATACTGGACCAAAGTAAGGTACAGTGTGCACAGAGTCCACAGTCCCCAGATGTATGGCAGAGGCTAAAGTTAGATATAAACTTACTCTCCAAAGTGGTAGCTTGGTCGGGCAGTAAGGCAGTTTCAGGGACAGTGTAAAGCATTTGTTGTACACACTCAGTCAGCAAGTGGTCTCACACAATCAAGAACTGAACTCTATGCCAATTGTTTTGTAATTAAAAATATATAGTTACTTTATTTTAGAACCACAGTAGGTATCATAAATACTTTCTCAGAATGAGATGTTGCAATTGAATACTTTCAAATAGCAGTTGACTTTTAAAAGCAATGGTTACAGTTGTTGTAATATGCAACACAAATTTTAAACACAAATTATCATTGAGTTCAATGGAAGTTTAAGTAAATGCAATAAAATCACTTTACGTATATTTTTCTAACTCGGGGCTGGATCCAGGATTCAGCCCTGGTGCATTTCCTGTAAACAGTTGAAGGAAATTGCTTTTGATATACAGGCGATTTTTAAGGAATATTTGTAAGTTTTGAAAATTGACACTTGGAAAATTTTCTGATGAAAGCCAGACAATGCATTCCTATAGAGGAAAATTGGGTTAACAGTAAATCACGGTTATAATTACTTTTCATGTTCAGTGCTGGGCTGAAAGCTACAGTACTGGGATCTCTCCTGATAACAGGTGAGCGATTCGAAATTCGTTGATCAGCTGATTTTTAGTGAATATTTTAAATTTGCAAAACTCCACACTTAAAAGAAATTCCGAGTGAAGGCCAGCCAATGTTACCCTATGGCAAAAAGGAAGTTATCGGTCTTTGGGTAAGTACTCGGCTGGCAGAGTTAAGGTTCTGGGGGTAGACTCAGGGGCCTCCTAGGGTCAGGTAAGCACAGTTGTTACACACTTAGCGGCACAGGGGCAGCCAGGTGCAGAATGAGTAGGCCCAATGTTATCCTACAGAGGATAGGGGTCCTTTAGTTGGTGGCTGCTAACAGGCAGAACACGCGGCTGTGGGAGCTGAGCTCCTGGTCACTTACACAGGACAAGTGGGGAAGTAGAGTAGGGTAGTTGCTGCACTTCCAGCGGCACTCGAGCGGCTGGGTGCAGGGTGCCTTTGGGCCTTCGGGCGCCCAATGTTATTCAATGGGAGACTTGGAAGTAGAACAAAGGCTGCAGGCTCGGGGACGGAGATTCTTCAGGTGGGACCACCACTTTGAGAGGTAAGTTGGGGTCTTAGAGGAAAGGTAGACACCTAGCAGTTGGGCACAAGGGGCCATGGGCTGCCGGGTGCAGGGGTGTCTTTTGGTGTCAGGAGTTCTTACCCTCAGCTGGTCGTGGTTGGAGGGGTCCCTTGTTGTGAAGCTGCAGGCATAGTCAGGATCGTCGAGGAGGGTCCTTGGGCACGGGATTCTGGGTCACAGTCGCGGGGTGGATGCCTTCGTGGTCTTTGTGCACTCAGGCATGGGCCGGGCTCGGCTGGTGCAGAGTATGCTGGATTCGCCTTTCCTGGCTGGCACGAAGGGTTTGTTGCTGTTAGAGCAGAACCACTGCTCATGGGAGTCCCAGTCTTTAGATGAGCAAGGCAGGCAGGTCCTCCAGGGTTTTCAAGGTTGCTGTCCGCAGGAGACACCGGGGTTTTAGCGGGAGCAAGTTCAAGGATCAACAGTCCGGTAGGGCCGGGGCCAAGTCAGTTGGTGTTGTCCTCTTGTTAGCAGCTGCACAGCAGGTCTTCTTTCTTCTTGTTCTTCTTTCTTGTTTCAAATCGAGATCTGAGGAAGGAAGGTTCAGGGTGCCCCTAAATACTAAATTTAGGGGTGTTACAGGTAGGGCAAGGGCAGGGACCAATGGATCCCTGTCCTTGGGTGATTACACCCCCTATCCCGACACTCTGCAGTGGGAGGGGGGCAGGGGCCTAGCTCTGATTGGGTAGGGCTCCCCATCCTCAAGATGGCTGTAGCCCGGAGTTGTGCTTCACCTCTCCTCTCCCACCTGAGGGGTGGGGTTGGCAGAGGCTGGCATGCCCTTTTCCTCTCTTAGGGTTTCCCGCCTGTCTTCCCACCAAAGTGGGGGTCAGTTGCTGTGTAGAGTAAGTGGCCTGGAGAATCTCACAAAGGTGGCATGACTTTGAAGCTTCCCCTGCCCATCCTGGGGGAGGAGGCATGGCATCTCGTCCCAGGATGTGTATTGTTTGAGGCCCCCGAGAGCGGCAGGCTCTCGACCCAGGGGTCCAGAAACATGTTTGGTGGTGGCAGCCTCTGTAGCCATGCAGTCGGGACACTGGGAGTTGGTTAGGTTTCAGGGGGCATCTCTAAGATGCCCTCTGTTGTGCATTTGACATTAAATCCCGCACTGGCATCAGTGCAGGTTTAATGTGCTGAGAAGTTTGATATGAAACTTCTCAGTCGCTATGTCACACATTGCTGGACAATTCAAAGCACTTTAATATAGTCCACCACTGCCGGTCACAAATATCTATACAACTTGACCACTTCTTTACATCTCACAAAGACATGCATAAATGGGATAAGAATAAAAATGCCCTTCCCAACATGTCTTGCCACCTCTCTCTAACCATGCCAGCTGAGAACCACAACTATACACAAAATAACAGATTGAACAACACAGTGCATTGACCAACTAAGCAGACTGAATTATAAGAAATACCACAAAGGACCTGAAGAGCTCTCCAAAGTTACCAGCATACTGAAAACCCGACAACTGCATGTCTGTCTCTCACACCTCATCATACTGCTACACCCTACATCCAATAACATGATAACAGCACCTCGGTGGTCATCACACATGACATGAAAAAACAACCCTCACACACCAAAAGGGCCCTTGGTGTCATGCTTCATCATCGGGGTCTTCCCGCCCGGCTGCCGGACGGGGCAGTGCTGCGACAAGCAACTACGCTGGAGCACCTTTTAAATGTGGGTGCTATGTGAGTGAATTTGAGTGAGTGTCAGTGGGGTCAGGGGTGATGAAAAAGTGATGTTTAAAAAATACCTGGCCTAGTGATAGAAAAAACTATTTAATAAACACTGGCTGGTATTATTAAAAAAAAAGTGGTGTCGGAAAGGATAAGCGGGTTAATGGGCTTACCTTCCTGTGCGGGTCAACATGTTTCGGGGCGCCATGCCCCTTTGTCAGGACCGGGGTCAGATCCCCCTGTCACTCACTAATGTTTCTCCACAATAAAGTGTATGTACAAAAAAGTGTGGTGGTGATCTTATTTATCAATGGCTCATGGGGCATTGTTCTTCACCTTGCTAAGTATATATTTTAAAATAAGTACAGACTCTCTCCAGTTGAGCCTACTGTACTGTACATGTAAACAGTGTGTGAGCTTAATTGTGTGTGTGCTTAACTATGTCTAGTCAATCACCTCAATAATTATAGCAACTATGGACTCTTTTCTGGGTTCCCTAGCACCAGACTACTGCTATATGTATGTTTGTCCTTTTCTCTGACAGGCAATTCAGAGATTAGCGCTGTGGGATCCGCGCATTAATAATACCGTGCTCTTGTCTTTCAGGCACACTACATCAGTATCTTAGCATTAGCATGGGAAGTGTATTAATATAAATTGTATATCTATACACATTGATAAATAAGATCACCACCACACTTTTTTGTACATACACTTTATTGTGGAGAAACATTAGTGAGTGACAGGGGGATCTGACCCCGGTCCTGACGAAGGGGTATGGCGCCCCGAAACATGTTGACCCGCACAGGAAAGTAAGCCCATTTACCCGCTTATCCTTTCCGACACCACTTTTTTTTAATAATACCAGCCAGTGTTTATTAAATAGTTTTTTCTATCACTAGGCCAGGTATTTTTTAAACATCACTTTTTCATCACCCCTGACCCCACTGACACTCACTCAAATTCACTCAAATTGCACCCACATTTAAAAGGTGCTCCAGCGTAGTCGCTTGTCGCAGCACTGCCCCGTCCGGCAGCCGGGCGGGAAGACCCGATGATGAAGCATGGCACCAAGGGCCCTTTTGGTGTGTGAGGGGTATTTTAACACATTGTGTGTATTCCATAGACAACAGGATACACATTGACCCTCTTCGAGGTGGACCTTTCTGATTACTGTTACATTCGCAAGAGGAGGACGTGCCCACCTCGGTGCCACACAGCACCACCTCTTCCTCCCCCCTTTGATTTCCCTACTCCTATGAAAACACAACCCACATAGAATCAAAACAAAGACAACACCCTTACAACCACACACCCTACAAAGTATATTGTGGAACCCATGAAAGCAAGCACTTCAGTGCCCCACATCATAGTGCTATATAAATGCTGCAATACACTACACAGCAAAGCATAGTCTTGTCATCAATGATGTCATGTCAGATGTCATTGTGATGTTGTCAATGATGTCAAGAACATGTCATGAGTGATTTATTATGTGATATAAGAAGCAGAGCACAGCAATGGCACAATTTATAGTTACACTGAGATCTCTTGGGGGCCACAGGTGGAAGCCATTAAATAAATAGCGTGTGGTTCCCTCCCAGAGTTGCGGGTATTCTGCTCTAGAACAGATTATGCTTGGAACCATAGAATGTCAGCACATACAGACTGAGTCACCATACCTCATCAGTATAAATGGGCCTGAAAATGTCTAGTTTATAGTGCCTCACTTGCCCTCCTAACCTTTCCAGAGAGACAGGTGATTTGCCACTTCAGAACAGAACACAACAGTCCCCACCATCTCAGGGATCGCGGTAGCAGGTCACCCCCTTTCGTTCTCTCACGTGTCCACAATAAATATAAAAGACACGTAGAAAGTTTGTAATACTTATTTAGAATATTATGCACTAATATGCAATGATTGCGCCACAACTAACAAACAAAGGTCAGTAATGTCATTAGCATGGTTAAAAGAACATATACAAAAAAGCTGTGCCATAATATCCAACAGATTTGCCTAAACCCACCCTCACTACAAAAGCTAAAGGATTGTAGATCTCTGGGCTTAGCAGCATACTCCATAACTTATAACTTAGCATACTTAGATAGTTTTCTACATCCCCACTGACGCAGTGCTCTCATCTCAGGACCTTTGCTCTGTGTACAAGTCTGCACTTTCTGTGTTTAGAATTCCACATCCCAGGTAATGTGACAAAATAGGTGCTTTCAAAAACAACAGCAGGGTGTCTCTATTATGTGTAGGTGCTAGTGTGCGACCACAGAGAATAACGAGTAGTGTTGTTTGACCTGGTCTTGGTTGTCCAGACTAAATCCAAGGAAAATGACTAAATACAAAAACAGGAGCAAACTATATGCGAAAATAAAATGCCGCACAAAAACGTGCATGCTCTTTGTTAACATGTGAAAAGCAAAAGCCGCCTAAAATGTACATAGTTAGGCTAACCTAGGGAAATGATAATGCCCACATAGGAAACACATGACACCCTCCCTTTAGTCGGGGCAATAGCAAAACAAATAGCCAAATAAAATAATCACAAGTGATCACAAGATAAGCGAACTCGAAGCATGTACACTCAGTATGGTCATACTATGGATACAAAAATATATAAAAATCCAATATGTCAATTTAGAAAAAAAAGTAATCAAATTATGGTGAGTCAGAGGAATCCATGAGGACACTCACAAATGTAAAATCCAGGGACTCCA
Organism: Lissotriton vulgaris; assembly: GCF_964263255.1. Classification (NCBI taxonomy): domain Eukaryota; kingdom Metazoa; phylum Chordata; class Amphibia; order Caudata; family Salamandridae; genus Lissotriton; species Lissotriton vulgaris. The sequence continues at coordinate 1,806,390,968 of NC_141687.1, read as the reverse complement.
GCATTGAGTCAGTCTCCGCTGAAGATGATTGATAAGCTCCATAGAACCAACATGATCCTCAATCTCAGCCAGTGCTAAGATAGATACCAGATAACCTGCATCCGTGTTACTAGAGACAGTGCTTAGAATCCAAGTGCTGATACACACATCTCCTCAAGAAGCGCCAGCCCAAATCTCGCATGATGGAGAAGTCGCAAACACAAGGGGCAACTTTGACAACAGGTTGATAAAGGACTCCTCAGCAGTTCCATGTCCATGGCGGCAGGCTTCTGCAGAGCCAGGCAAATATCTATTTTAGAGGCAGCTCGAAGGTAAAATGAACCATCTCAATAGCCCTCACCGAGTATTATAGGGCACACTCTGGCTGAGGCAGTGAATATGAAATGAGTGGATACGCCACTCATTTCATATTTACTACTTTTGCTCTTTTGGTTTTGAACTGTGCTAAGAGTGTTGGGTCAGTGCTTAATTTTCAAAAATAAGTGAAAGGGCCTCATAATGAGGCCACTGTAGCTTGCACCACCCATTCTTATGCCAGCACTGCCAATGACAATAGCAGCACAACTGCTAACCACCATACTCATACAGGTTTGACTGTCCTAGACGCGCAACACCATAAGGCTGGCATAGGTGGCCGGTGTTTGTTCCTTTTAATGTATATTGAATTATTAAACTAATGTTGTTGTGCTAATCTAAATTGGACAGACAGGCCCACCATGTCGCAGGCAGTCATATGTCAGTGATTACGTTTGAGATGTCATCATGTCACTGACTATGTCAAAAGTGATGCAATATGTGAGGTCATAAGCAGTGCACTGTGGGGGAATAAGTTATACTTAGCTCAGGGAACTATAGCTGCTTCATTTCACTGGTTTTGACCGAGCTAACAAGAGGGATGCATGGCCTCAAAGGTCCTTCAGTAGACAAGTGGACTTCATCCCCCAAGCAGTAGTGTGCCAAGAGGTGCATGTGCAGAGTGGTGGAGAAAGGGGCATGGCCTCAAAAGTCCTTACAGCAATCATGCTCTGTGGGACTTACTGGTGGTAACAGGAGGGATAGTTGGCCCTCAAGGATCCTCTGGAACCTAGGAAACTCCATTCCCGCAAACAGTAGTGCACCAAGAGGTGTATTTGTAGAGTGGTGAAGAAAGGGGGAGTGGCTTCTGAAGTCCTCCCAGCAATCAGGCTATGTGGGACTTACTGGAGGCTTTTTGGCCCTCAAGGACCCCGTGGACCCAAAGGTACTTAATCCCCCAACCGGCAGTGCGCCAGGAGGCGCATTTGCAGTGGTGGTGAGGGGCACGTGTTGACATGTCAGAGGTGTGTTCTTTTTTTATAAAAGCTGCACGGGATGGGGCTGCATAGCCCCTTTCCAGGGGCAATTTCAGCCCTGGGTACCCCATTTGACAAGGCCCGCCCTTATAACTTAAGGGGGAGCCGAGTGGCCACCCTCCAGGGCCAATTTCAGCCCCAATTACCCCATCCCTGGGCCTGGCCTTTTTACTTATGTTTTTTGGTAAATAATAGGAGGGCAGCTGCATGCCCCCCCGGGCTGATTTTTGCCCCGGGACCCCATCCCCTGGGACCCAGTCTCTGTTGTGGATACTCTGGTCCCACTCATGGCACCCATGTTTTAGTGTCAAGGCCCATGCGGTCCCTGCCCTGAGCCCGTCTCCTACGGGAGCTAGCATTGTTTTTACGCATAGGGAGCTGCAAGCATACAGCTCTGTGTTTAAAAGAAATGGTGTTTTGCTTTGACCGCCCGAGTGAGAGGTAAATGCTCTTGCTTGCTTGAAGCGGGGAACAGCTTACTATGGCTTGGTGGGAGCAGTATAGCTCCCGCCAAGCCATGGAAAACAGCTATTTCCCGGGGGAAGGTACCCCTGGACATAGCAGGGGGTTGTTAGTTCCCAGGGCCATGTATGGCTTTAGGAGGTGAGGCTGCACCCTTGATGAAGGGCCTGCCTCTTGGAGGTGGCTGCAACCGTGCCAACAGCTGGGGGTGTGGGTCACCTGGCCCCCCTCCCATTTCTTAAAATGCACTTTGGCACCGCTAAGGTGGCGGTCCCCAGGCCCGGCGGTCTGTGAGGCCCCCATATAAAAAATTAAAAGCCCCAGGAAGGTGGTGGTCTTTGGGGCAGGGGGAATCTACAAGGCCCTCCCATTACATTAGCCACGGGGAGGTGGCTGTCCCTGGGGCAGCAGATAGGCTGTGCGGGCCGCCACAGGTTTATTGTTTTCTCCAGGGAGGTGGTGGTTCCCGGGGTGCACGGGGTGCCACATTGGCACCCGCCTCATAATTTTAAAAGCAAGCCCCAGGATTTGGCGCACTAAGGGGCTTCTTATAGAAGATGCGTAGAAGCCCACACGTCTTCTTTTTTGGATTTTGACATGTGTTCACCTGCAAATTAGTGGCAACGTTAAAAAATATATGTGCTTTTAACCCCCCCAGCAGGGTCCCTGTGGCACCCCCTCCACCATATCTGGGGGTCAGGGTATTCCTACCCTTGCCCCTTTTCTTTAATTTTTACTTTTTTGTGGGACTCTGCTTAAAGCCAAGTCCCAAGATGGTTGCCAACACTTCCTCGTTTAAGTGCTGGTAGCCAATCAAATTTCTCGCTTGTAAGCAAGAGCAGGTTTCCAGCTCTCGCTTACAAAATCCAAACCATATTGCTTTTCCAGAGGGGGAACTGCATGTAAGCAGCTCCCCCTGTGGAAAAGCAACGCCGGCTCGTGCAGGAGGCAGGGAGCTGGCGGGACCGTGGGATAATTGGGGCTCCCTCTATGGTCCCCAATGGAAAGGGCTGGCCCAGGAGGGGGGCCATGTGGGCCCCCGCTCCTGGGAATATAATTGTTTTTTTTTAAAACAGAGGCCAGGCCCCGGGGGATAGGGTCCCAAAGGCCATAATTGGCCTGAGAAAGAGGGCTTGGCCCCATCCAAAATAAAAATGAAAAAAAGTGGCCTGGGAGGGGGGCCACAAGGCACCCCTCCCCTGTTAATAGAATTATTTTTTTTAATGGAGAGGCCAGTCCCCTGGGGATGGGGTCCCCAGGGCCATAATTGGACTGAGGAAGGGGGCCATGCGGCCCCCTTCCAAAAAAAGAAAGGATGTACAGGCCCTGGGGGATGGGGTCCCGGGGCAGGAAGGGGCTGGGGAGGGGGGCACAAGGCCCACTCCCCTGTGAATAGAATTATTATTTTTTTAAATGGAGAGCCCAGGTCCCATGGGATGGTGTCCCCAGGGCCATAACTGGCCTGAGGAAGGGGGCCATGTGGCCCCCTTCCAAAAGAAAGAAAGGATGCCCAGGCCCCGGGGGATGGCCCCGGGGCCATAAACGTCCTGAGGGTGGACACACGGCCCCGCTCCAAATATATATAAAAGAAATACTAGCCATGCCCAGAAGACTGGGTCCCTGGGGCCCCTTCCATTAAAAAAAAAAAGTTACAAAATAGGGGTCAGGCCCTGAGGGATGGGGTCCCCAGGGGCAAAAAAAAATAGGAAAGGGAGGGGGCCCACTCAGCCCCGCATAACATTTTAATTTTTTTTAAACCGGCATTGCGGCAGAGGCCCCATCTCTCCCAGCAGTACTCTGCAAACGTGCCTGTGGCATGTTTTAAATTTAGGGATTATTTCCCCTTTAATCCTGAGGGTCCCTGGGGCCAACTAGCCCAGAAGGTACCTCGTTTAAGCGCCACAGGGCTGCGTTGCAGAGAGGTGGTCAGAGGCCACATTCTTTTTACAACCTATCTGCAATGCAGCTCTGTGGCGCTTACTTGAGGTAGCTGGTGGGCTAGTTGGCCCCAGGGACCCTCAGGACTCAAGGGGATTTAATCTCTGATTTACAATGCACCAGGGGGTGTTTTTGCACAGTGGTGCAGGGAGGGGGCGTGGCCTAATGTGACAAGTGTGCAAACGTGCCTTGTGACACATTTTAAGTTGGGGAATTAAGTCCCCTTGAATCCTGAAGGTCCCTGGGGGCCGATTAGCCCACCAGGTACGTCCAGTAAGCACTACAGACTTGCATTGTAGAGAGGTGTAAAAAGGGGCATGGCCTTTGTCTTGCTTATTTCTGCACTTTTCTTCCTCTTTTTTCACATGTCCTACCTTTGTAGGAATAGATACTAACTATACGTACAAAGGTAGGACATGTAAAGAAAGAGGAAGAAAAGTGCAGAAAGAAGCAAGACAAAGGCCATGCACCTTTTTACACCTCTCTACAACGTAACTCTAGAAATTAGCATTTAAAAAACCTTTGAAATTCACTGAAAAAAAAAACCCATAGGTTTCAGGGACGTTATAGTTAGAAATTAGCATAAAAAAACCTTTGAAATTCACAGAAAACACCACAGGTTTCAGGGACGTTATAGTTAGTTGGACATTTCACTCGTACAAAATGAGATAAATTCGGCCAGTATAGTTAGTTCAGTTAACTATAACTTGTGCCCCTGCATGGCACTGCTGATGATTTCACATATGACATCATTCATGACATGGTTAATGACATCACTGATGACATCACTGATTACATCATCCATGTGATAATCTGATGCACCTCCTCATACCCTAATATTACCTTTGATACACCCACTCTAAAATACAGACTACCATTTTCGAAACCCTAGACACACCAATACCAGTTAGTACATACCCACTTACTAATTCCTAGGTCTACACACACAACCAGTCATTCACCCATGCAGTCAACCATCAATACGGCATTATCATATGCACTCATATATCTATACACACACACTGCCACTCATCCATAGAGTTACTCACACACCTAGTCAGTCATGCAAAGAATCAATCACACTCCCAATACTCACCTATACAGTTATACACACACCACCTCACTTATTCAAACATGTACTAACATATACTTACACTCTTCTACAATAACTAATACAGGCACACACTGATCCATACAGCCACTCTCACAATCACTCCCTCTCACATATAGTAATTTATACACTCCAACACTGCCTTTCACATATGCAGTTACTCACACATGTACCACTGAGGCATCCATTCACTCACCAACACACCCATACACACTCACCCACCCATACAGCCCTTCACATATGCCCTCTTGAACCCATACGCCCAGTGAATCATCCACTCACGCATCCATGCAGAGTCACACCCCCACCCGCCCACACAGACACTAAGGCACTCATACAAATACTCAGACAACCAATCAATAACCCATATAGATCCTTATTTAGAAACTCACCAACCCATGCAACCGCTTACACACCAACTGACAAACTAAACTGTGTGAATGTCTGTTTCAGTCAATATATACCTTGGCATAAATATAAAACATTTTTAAACTTTATAGAAACACACAGTCAATGGATGATGTCATAAGTGATGTCAGTGATGTAATTTGTCATCAGTGATGTCACTGACCATGTCATGAATGATGTCATACGTGATGTCATCAGCAGTGCATTGCAGGGGCACGTGTTATAGTTAGCTAAACTAACTACAACGGCTGTATTTCTCTCTTAGTGAAATGTCCAACTAACTAGGAATCCCCGGGCCAAAAAAGCATTTTTTAAAATCGTCTGAATTCACGCTGGGGTTGAGCATTCAGCCGAGAAGATATACATTTTTTTTTAACGAGGACTCTCTATGAATACAACAAATGCAGCTCCCCTTGCCCAAAAGCAATCCTGCTTTGCTTCCTTGAAGTGAGAGGAGGTTTTCCTCCTCTGGCTTCAACAAAGCAAACCAGGGTTTGCTATGACAGAGTGGGAGCTCTGTTCCCACCCTTTCATAGCACACAGCAATGTCTTGGGGATGAGCACCCCAGGACGCTGCAGGAACTGGCCCTGGGGGGTGGCAGTGCAAGGCCATCAAGGGATCCAGGAGGGGGGTCTCACGGCCCCCCTCCCAAAATATCTAAAACCCCAGAGAGGTGGTAGTCTCCGGGCCATGGGGGTCCATAAAGGACCTCCAAATTTAAATATTACGTAACACTGGGAGGTGGTGGTCCCCAGGGCAGTAGTGTGGAGGGATTTCAACCCCCACACAACTTTTTATATAGAGCCCCGAGGAGGTGGCGGTCCCGGGCCTTGGGGGGGCCTGCAAGGCCTCCCCCACTAATTTCTATTTGGGAGGTGGTGGTTCCCGGGGATGCGAGGCCCTGCAGGCCCCTACAAATTAAGTTGGGAGAGCCCCCGGGACCTGGCTCACCCGGGGACTTTTTAAAAATGAAGTGCCTTGTTTTTTTTTTATTTCTCAACAGAATCCGCAACCCTAGCGCGACTGCTGCCGTTTAAAAATTAAGCATGGGTGAATTTTGCGAATTCTCGATCCGCGAATTTGCGGATTTGCGAATTCGCGATCCGCAAAATTCGCGAATTTGTGCGAATTTGCGGATTTTTGTTTTTTTGCGTGTTGGCTGGGTTTTTTGCGTGTTCGCGGGGTTTTTTGCGTGTTCGCGGGGCTTTTTGCGTCTTCGCGAGCCGCTTGCATAGCGAAGTTACCCATGCAGTTTTTTATGGGAGAGGGAGAGAGAGATAGATAGATAGATAGATAGATAGATAGATAGATAGATAGATAGAGAGAAAGAGAGGGAAAGAGAGAGGGAGAGAGAGAACGAGAGAAAGAAAGAGAGGCCGGATCTCTGAAGGGCCAGATTCCTGAGTTGCCCCTACAGAACATACAGCTTTTTAAATTTAGCAAAATGCATATGAAAATTGTGCTGTAAAGGTCTCTTAGTTTAACCCCTCCTGACAACTCAAAATGGGTGTATTTGCCATCCTCTCCCTTCTTCCTGTTTTTTATGTCTGTAAGTGCTTCCTGATGAGGTTTAATTCCTTGGACAGGTGCCTCGTTGCCTACTTGTAACTATTCTCTGACCCTGCTTCAAGGGTCAGAGCAGGGTCAGAGAATAGTTGCAAGTAGGCAACGAGGCGCCAGGAAGCAATTACCAGCAGGTGTCCAAGTTGAAGTTAATTTGTTTGTAACCCTTTTGTAAAAGGTTACAAAGAAATTAGGTTCAACTTTTGCACCTGCTGCTGTAACCCTTGCTTGGCTGAAAATTCGTCCCCGCTGATTCGCAGAATTTACCGCGATTTTGCGAGATTCGCGGATTGCGAAATCGCGGAAAATCCGAAAATTCGCCTGCGAAACGGATTTTATGCCCACCCTTATTAAAAATTCAAAAATGCTCTTTTTGCCCTAGGGTCCTTGTGGGACACCCTGAATAGTAGGATGTTTGAACCCTGTCCCCCTTTCTTCATTATTATCTTTATTTTTGCCTTATTTCTTGTAACTGTGCTACCGAGGCACAAAATGACTGCCATTGCATTCTGGTTTGGAGTGTTGGCAGTCAATCAGAATTGAACTTGTGCTTGGGAGGAGTTGCGAACCCACTGCGGCAATAGATATCAATATTTTTATTTTTTTAATTTCTCAGCAACTACTGAACGGATTTACACCATTTAAAAAAGGTCCCCTTCAGAACCAAGAGCTACCTTTCTTCCAAATGTAGTGTTCAGCAGTTCCAGCTGTAGCCTGTCTCACAATTTCCTATGGAAATGAACACACAAAAACACTTTTTGGGACCCCCCTTTTTTCTAATCCCCCGCTTGAAGAATCACCCAAAACGTTAAGGATAGGAGCTGACCTGGATGAAACATGTTTTTGGAGAATTTAATGAAGATTCGTCAAACGGTGCCTTTTCAATAGAAATGAGGTCCTAACTATAACTATTTATTTATTTAGATTCTTGTATCGCGCAGGAATCAATCCCGTAAGGGTATCTCCGCGCTTTGCTCTTCCAAGGCTAAGCATGCTTTACAGCTACAATGTAGGTGATTATTGTGGTGGGAATGCTTCTCGGAACAGTAGAGTTTTCAAGGATTTCCTGAAAGACAGGTGGTTAGTAGACAGTCTTAAATCAGAGGGAAGTTTGTTCCATAGAGCGGGGCCAATTGAAGAGAATGCTCGATCTCCCTGTCTAGATTTTTTTGTGACAGGTGGTTTCAGGAGAGCTTGGTTGCAAGAGCGAAGTGACCGACAGGGTTTATATAGCTCCAATGATTGGGAGAGATATTTAGGACTATCTCCATATAGAATTTTATGAACCGTGCAGCATATTTTAAAGCTGATTCGCTGCCGTACAGGGAGCCAATGCAGCTCTTCTAACAGAGGCTTGGATGGAATCCTGGGTGGTGCACTCATGACCAGTCTAGCCGCCGTATTCTGGACTACCTGCAAACGTCCCACCGCATCTGCATTGGCAAGTGTCAGCAGGGCGTTGCAGTAGTCTAGGCGGCTAGTAACCAGGGCCTGTACGAGGGTCTTCCTGTAGGTATCAGGAAGGTACGGGAAGACTCGTCTTAAGAGGCCGATGGTGTGAAAGCACAATCCCACGATATGGTTAGTGTGTTCCTTGAGGGTTAGGTTTTGATCAATTTTTACCCCTAGGTTTTTAACATGTGGCTTTGATGTTGGGACTGGACCTAGGTCCAGCGGCCACCAGTCAGGAGACCACAGAAGATTTGCTTTGCCGAAGAGCATGATCTCTGTTTTTGTGACATTGCATTGGAGGTAATTAGCGGCCATCCAATGTGACACTGCCCTCATACCCTCAGCAAAGTTTTCCTTGACTTTATGGTCAAGGGAGCTGAAAGGGTAGAGGAGCTGAGTGTCGTCAGCGTAGGAGACAGGTGTGAACCCATATTTTCGTACAATCTCAGCAAGGGGGGCCACATAAACATTAAATAATGTAGGGCTAAGACAAGAGCCCTGTGGCACCCCTTTCGTGAGCACCCTCGAGATGGAACTATAGGGGCCCAAGCTGATAGATTGAGATCTCCCGGAAAGGAAACTCTCCAGCCAGGATAGTACTAGGCCTCCTATCCCCACTCCCTGCAGACGGCTGAGAAGGATGTCATGAGACACGGTATCGAAGGCCGCAGACAGGTCCAACAGCACTAGAATCATGGAGCCCCCTCTGTCCTGTGACATTTTGATCTTATCAGTCACCGAGAGGAGGGCTGATTCAGTGCTGTGGTTGGGCCTGAACCCAGATTGAGATTGGTCCAGGCCCCCTGTCGCCTCGATAGAGCTGGAAATGATGGTATTCGCGTGTTTCTCAGCCAGTTTGCTAATGAAAGGGAGGAGGGAGATGGGGCGAAGGTTGGAGAGCTCTGACCAGGGTAGAGTGGTGTTTTTACGAATAGGGTTCACGACCGCTTCTTTCCAGTGTTGTGGGAGTTTTCCTTCGGCAAAGGAAAGATTTATTATCTTGTGGATGGATGGGCCTAAGGATTCTGTCAGGGAAGAGATCAATTTAGCAGGGATCAGGTCGTTAGGTGAACCGGTCTTCATCTTGTTAATGAGTGTTTCCAGTTGCTGCAGGGTTATTTCTGGGACCACAAGTAGATAATATGCATATATTATATATCTAATCTATACATCTATCTAATCTATACATCTAATCTCTCTATCTCTCTCTCTCTCTCTCTCTCTATATATATATATATATATATATATATATATATATATATATATATATATATATATATATATATATATATATATATATATATATATATATATATATATATATATATATGTTTCAGCAAACAACCTTCAATTACGAAGATGCCGCACACCACTTCAAGGTTTTATCTTAGTTTATTTCCTGGTCACGGTTTCAAACAATTGTCCATCATTTGTGTTTGATATTTATACTAGAGTCACCATATGGCTGTTAGTGATGCATTATGGGCTTAGTAGTTTAAAACTTGCTTGATAGCTTGTCTTGGTGTTGTGTGGAGCTGGTGCGCAACAGACTGCGGCACAATTGGAAGTTAAACAATTGCTAATACCATGATTAGGGTTTTTTTGTGTAATGGGCAGGGAAGGCACATATATATATAAATACATATATATATATATATATGAAAAATATACTGCCAAAACAGAAATATGGCTGAGATTTATTGACGATCTGTTTATAATCTGGAGTGGCAGCCAGATTGAATTTATTGAATACATGAAAATCCTCAATAACAATGACATTGGCCTGCAATTTACACATACCATCAGTAAAAAAAGAAATTCAGTTCCTGGATGTCACTGTATACATTGAAAATGAGGAACTAAAAACAAAAGTATACAGAAAACCGACGTCCACAAATAGTATTCTACATGGATCCAGCTTTCACCCTCCACAATTGAAGAAAAGTATTCCTTATGGGGAGTTCCTCAGGATGAGAAGGAACTGTTCGGATGATAGTGAACTGGAGAAAATCAATGTGGAAACAAGGAATCGTTTCCAACAGAGAGGCTACAAAGAAAAAGAAATCAAACTAAGAGAAGACAAAGCCAAATCCATATCAAGAATGAAAACATTGTAAAGAAAAGAAAAGAAAACAGAAGATGACACAATTCGTATGGTGTTAACCTACAGTAAGGAAAATTATGATATAATAAAAATCCTAAAAAAACATTGGAACATCCTCAAGAAAGATCCGGATATCGGACCAAAAATTGGGATCAACCAAGTATATCATACAAAAAAGCACCATCCCTACGTGACAAACTAGTGAATAGCCATCTAACGACCACCAAATCAGAAAAACCTAATTGGCTAACAGACAAGCAAAATGGATTTATACATTGTAACAAGTGCAAAGCTTGTAAGAGTGGAAATCACATGAAAGAAGTGAAAGACTACATGGGAAGGACTTTAAAATCACGGAAAGAGTCACGTGTGAGTCAACATACGTAGTCTATTTAATCATGTGCAAGTGCGGACTCTGGTACATAGGAATTACCACATGTCCTCTGAAATAGAGGATACTAGAACATCTACGTGCAATACAAAATGAGGATTTAAACTATGAAATTGTGAAACATCTGAAATTACATGGTACAGATAAAACCAAATCAGAAATCAAATACTTTGGTTTTATAACTGTACCGAAAAATGAAAGAGGAGGAAATAGAACGTTGCAACTAAGAAGGCTAGAATCACGTATGATTATAAGATTTAAGACCAAGACCCCATTTGGGATCAATGGGGATGAAGAATTACACAGTCATCTGTAATCGCACAAGATGTAAGGTCGCACAAGTGTGAACATCGGAAACAAAAATCAGAAAGATGAAAATTGTAAAAGGAACAGGACTCCAAACGGATTCAATGGCGATAATAATTGCACTGAGCAAATAAAGTATAACATTGAAAATATAAACTGGCTAATGACTAGATGAATTGAAGAACAATTTGAAATAGTGAAATATTAAAAAAATGCACTATGCAATGAAGAATAATATCTGATTAACCCCAGAGACGCAATTATCGCCATAAAGGGGAAGAATCAAGATATTCATATAAGAGCACTGAGCTGTAAAATGAATCTAAGTAATAATTGGAGTCAATTCCTTTTCTAAGAAATTAAATAAAAACCATGAACTGCACTGAAAAACTCCACATGTAAATAATCACCGCTGTTGAATAAGAAGCGAAAAAGACATTGGAAATACAACTCCCATAATGCCTCCTAATGGGCAAGGTTGGGAGTATTTATAAAGCAAAAGCAATGAAGGACTCACTTACCGTGATCAAGACTGCGAGTCAGTTGAAGCGCGTTGGTGGTGGTCATTGGTGAAATTTGCATGCAATACATTGCTGAAACAAAGTACTTTGTCGGAGTGCGTTACTTTCCTAGAATAGGAACCTTTGATGTGGCGATATCGAGGGGAACAAGCCCGTCCCTTGTACCGGCACCCGCTATGATATATATATCTTCTTCCGATCGTTTGGACCCCTCGGGAGTTGGCGTACACACCGGCAGAGCGCGCCGGAAATCAAAAGTTCCAAGTATCGTACGCTCTCAATAATGTAGCGAGACGCCAGCAATCGTTTTCAGGGTGTTTATTTCTACAACAACATGTTTGGGCTAAAGAGCAATTGTGCAAACAAAGATACTAATAAAGCATTACAGCACCGACAGAGTTACTCAACATGGAAATAGGACTAAGATTATACTCTTACTAAATATAAGGTGACAACGACCGACATTTGGAAATGGGCAAAGTTATAAATGTCACTTCCAAAATTCATTCCTAATGTGTAAATTGTACAGAAGAAGTTATATATATATATACAATTAATATGTATTAAACAATTATATTCAAATTGTTCTATCTGGACATCATTTACTAGATGCTATGTCGCACGCAGTGTTTTGTATAATGAACAAACAATATCAGACATACTGGTCCTACTGTTAGTTCCATTCTATACCGTCTACAGAACACATTCAGTATCTCATCTCATGCGCTGTCCTCTCACGGCTTACAATACCCGATTCAGGAGGTCAGTGCATGCTGGTCCTTGTGGTTCAGGACAACGTTGTCATTAGTCTATGATATTCAATATATTATCGCTCGTTCACATATCACGCCCTGAAATGTTAGGCAGGGCCAATAGCACTCATAACAGTCCACTAGGTAAAATACCGCTCACCTCTTGTACAGATTCATTATCAATTAGTTTCTAAAAAAAACACAATACCCTATTTCAAAAAATAATAATCATAAGCCAAATTGCTGGAGCACATAATAATGTGACCCTTCAACCACAACGACCAAAACATATTAGGTTTACAATATGTAGTACAGGGTACCTTTGCTCTCTAATCTAATCCTCGTGTGCGCCTCATTTATGATCCACAAGGGGATCATCGTACAAATCATATATGTCAAGCTTAGGGTATTGGAACATATGCAGGCCATCGCTAATAAAGATTTTTCGTATCCGGTGGCCCGTCACTTTGCCATTAGACATAATAGCGACAGGAATCTCCTAAGGTACTTCTGCCTAGATCAGGTAGGGGAGAACCCGAGAGGAGGCAACAGACTTCTCACACTCAGGATAGAGTCTCGATATATTATAGATCTAGAGACTAAGGCACCAAAAGGTCTGAATATGGGAGAAGAACTGGCCTCTCACTTGGGTTGATAATGTAGGATTACAGTATTTTGTATATGGAACAGTAAAGTATGAATTTCTTGAGAAATTTTTTGACATGTATGATATTTCAAGTAATACGGGTTTATGTTTATAGTTGCGCCTCAATTATTATTCACATTTGCCTTTTAGCACTGCTTCTGTTTAATTTACACCATTATTTTGGCAGCCCTGTGAGGCTGCAATTGCCGATCCACGGCAAGATTCACTCGACCTGATTTTTTCACATCTATTATGTGACAATCATGAAGGGATTTGTGTTGTGTTTCACAACGAGTTGTTCTCGCATTCACATGGTTCGGTTTGATTTTGTTTCCGATCATTTATCTTTATGCAATTGACTTTTGAGAACAACACTTGTGCCGATACACAGCTTTATTATTGGTGTAACTGAATAGTTAGCAGTTCGATGCAGTAACTGTTTGTATTATACACTCTAAGATGGCGCTTAATGTTGCGTTAGTGGCAATGTCCTTTGTTTGTTTCCATTATTTTTACAAACATAGATAATGGTGCCGCATACTGCTTTTCCGATGTGAATACTGACGAAGGGAGTTTACTCCCGAAACGCGTTTGTTCTGAATAAACCCCCTTGCTGATATACTGCTGTGCTCGTGACTGCTATTTTTCCTGAACCCGGCTGGGTATTGACAGGAATTTGGAGCTGTTATATGAACGCGGACACCATCGCGATTAAAGCACCCGTTTCGAAGAGTGACTCGTTTCTTTGGTGTAACCTGGAGCTTGGATATATATATATATATATATATATATATATATATATATATATATATATATATATATATATATATACACACATATATATACAATATATATATATGTATATATATATATATATTTCGCAGGTGAAACCTCGTCAAAAAGCAGGTTTCACCTGCGAAACGCGTAGAGAAAAGCCGCTGTGAAATAAACACACTTTGCAAACTTAAAGTGGCCCGGATTAATTGGCTGGAATATTTGGGATTCGCTATCCCGTCCGAGGCCCACCACTGGAAGCGGCAGGGATCCGAAGCGACTTGTTTTGGCTGGATATATATATATATATATATATATATATATATATATATATATATATATATATATATATATATATATATATATATTGGATATGAGATAACCCACAACAAACAACAGGAAATCATCCGGCACTCCAAGGTAGGAAAACGTACTCAGTTTATTTTAAATAATGACGAGTTCAACATCAACGCATTTCGGGGGTCAATTTCCCTTGTTCACGATGTTTCACCACCGTTTTTTTCTTGTTAAAATACACAGTACAGTGGTAGTGGGAAGCGACAATGGACACAGGATTATGTGTTGGGTTTCACTTTATCCAGTATGGCGGCCATATTTGAACATGGTATTTATACCAGCATTCATATGTCTAGGCTCCCCACAAACCAGCCAAAATGCCAATTCTTTCATCTAACCTTCATTAAACTCTGTTAGACCATTTCTGTAAAACGGATGTTTAAATTAGTATTATTTTCATATTTTTGTACAACAAAAAAAAACGCCAATTAACACGTTTATAAAATACAATTGTACATCTTTAACGTTTTCCAAAGTGCAAGTGCACTTTTGGTTTGTGGTTAGACATGGCGGCAAGTTTCCCTATTTAACCCCGGTACTTTCAATTTCTAAAGTGCTAGTGCAATAATACAAGTTTATATCAAGCATACCTAATTAATTCGAAATTAATTAACTGGAGAAACAGAAAACATATATCGAAATAGCTTCCTATAGTATCAATCATAAATTCATATGGGTAAAGGAAACTTCATAGACATCTCAGATTAATGTCTTGTATTACGATTGCATTTGACTCATTCAAAGTGCTAGTGCTTATGTGAACAATAATACTTTCTTAATGTAAAAAATTCACTCTTATCAATGTAAATTAGGTTTCAATTCAGTACTCTATTTGAGAAGGAAAGGGCAAGTGCATAGGTAATCTAAGTACCACTACTTATATAAACAATGATAATCTCGCAATGTAAAAATTTCACCTTTCACTATGAACAAAGTTCTATACAGTACTAGATTATAAGATAAAGTGCAAATGCATATGTAAGATAGACACCATTTTCCCTAAAATCCATTTAATTTAAACCGTTTCATTCCAGTAAGAGAAGATATATCAAAAAAGTGCAAATGCATGATTATTCCTATATTACAAGTTGTATTTGTTAGTCTTCATAACACCCTTCCTGTTATCGCAATTTACCAACCAAACTACCACTATAGAATTAAAAAAAGGTTTAAAAAAAACACAATCAATTCATGGTTCCAGGTGCAGATTTACATATTAGAAGCTCTTAATCTCTACAATCAGGAAAGGCATGTATAGAGATCCTCGTCTACATTAAGCCCATGCGGTTCTCTACAATTGAATTCTAAAATAAAATATGTCTCTAGCTTACGAAGTTCTCTTTCCCTGTCTACCCCCTCTCTTTTTCTTTGGGACCTCTGCTATGCATATATATTGTAGGCTTACAGGATTACTATGATGGTGAGATTCAAAATGCAGCGCAATGGGATACGTCCTGTCCTGATTGATGATCGCTCGCCTGTGTTGTAGGATTCGTTGATGGACAGGTAGAGTAGTACTACCTATGTATATCTTGGGACAAGAACATTGTAACAGATATACAACAAAATTACTTTTACAGCTTATAAAACTCCTGATAGTTACGGTTTTACTAAAAAATGTTCTAAAATCAGTGTGATTCATGCCATGGTGACACGCCTTGCTTTTTGAACATTTTTTAAAACCAGTTTTTTGTCTAAGCCAGTTGGAGATACCCTTTTTTTCAATAAATTCACTTCTTACAATCGGGTCTTTGATTGATTTGGATTTCCTATATGTGATCTCAGGATTCCTTTTTACTCTAGGGCCCAACACTGGATCATTTTTTAAAAGATACCAGTGCTTCCTCAAGATGGATCTAACTTCCTTATGTTTTATATTGAAGGTGGTTATGAATCTAGAGTTAATCTGGTCTCTCAAGTGTTTGTTCTGTTCCTGTTGTTTTTTAGTTCTAGAAGGTTCAAAAAGTATCTTTTGCCTCACCAATTTGTTTGCTTTTGTGGATGCCCCCTTCAAAATATCCGACTTATATCCCCTTTGGGTGAATCTTTGGGTCATTTCTTTGTCAATTTTGTCAAACTCCTACTTGCTGCTACATGTTCTTCTAGCTCTATAATACTCTCCAAACGGAATACTTCTTATCAGTGCGGCTGGATGAGCGCTTTCGGCACAGAGAACGGAATTTCCAGCAGTAGCTTTGCGAAACACAGTTGTTTCCAGTTTTCCTTCAATGGCTCGGATTTGGATGTCTAAAAAAATCAATTGTCAAGTCAGGATATTTGTATTGCGCACATATCACATCCAGAGAGTCTCAAGGCGCATGCAGACAGTTCTGACAAGGAGGAGACAGCTGAAGTTAACAAAAGAGCAATTGTTGTCTTGCTTTTATGGCCTACAAACTCTAAATTTAAAGAGTTTTGGTTAAGGTCACCGATGAACAACCCAATGTCTGTCTCCGTGCCCTGCCACAGCACAAAGACATCATCGATAAACCTAACCCACAGCAAAACATGTTCAGTCCACTAGTCCAGGGGGCCACCCCTGAGCACCCATTCCTCCCACCAGCCGAGATATAAGTTGGTATAACTGGGGGCAAACAGGTGCCCATCGCAGTCCCCTGTTCCTGCAGATAGAAGTCATCACCAAAAAGAAAGATGTTTTTAGCGAGGCACCACTCTATGAGTTCTAGAATCATGCTATTTTGTGCTGCAAACCGAGCTGGTCTCCTGATCAGGTAATACTCGCTTGCTCTCAATCCATCTACATGTCTTATGCTGGTATACAGAGTAGAAATATCTAACGTCAGCAGGACCATGGTTTCAGCATCCCAGCAAATGCCAAAAATACATTGTAAAAAATCAGTTGAATCTTTAATGTAGGATGGGAGTGATCTCACTATTGGATTGAGGAAAAAAATCTATGTAACGAGAAGCGTTTTCAAATAGACTACCACAGGATGAGATGATGGGTCTCCCTGGTGGACTAGTGGGGACCTTGTAAAATACTGGGACTGTCGGTTTTTCTCTTTTGATGAATTTATGCTCATCCCAGCTAAGAAGCCCTTCGTCTCTCCAGGTATCTAACCTCTCAAAGAAATCTACAATTACCTTATCATATTCCTTGGGGCTGATCCTGCTATAGCAACTGCAATCCTGCAGTTGACTAAGAGCCTCTTTTTTATACTGTTCCCTAACCCACAGTACAATATTGCCCCCTTTGTCTGAGGGCTTTATCAGGAGTCCATCCTCATCCTGTAGTTTCTTCACTGTCTTGTGGAACAAAGCTTTCTTTGGATCTATTTTCTGTTTTCTTTGATTTTCCACCGAATATAGATCTTTAGGATCCCTGGTTACATTTTCCCCAAACAAATCCAAATTGTCTCTTATGGTTTGTGGTAAAAATCTGGAAGGCGCCCTGAAAGGTGTTTGATCGCTCTGATCCAAGCCAGATTCAGTTCCAATTCCATCCTCCCTTTTAATCTGATTAGTGTCATCTAACAAAGTTATCATGTCATCAAGGGCCGGTATATAATTAACGTTTAGGAAGATTGTATTATTCGTAGGAGTGCCAGTCCATTCTTCCACTTGAGGATTATTGTTGTTATGCTGTCCTGTATGCAAATTTGATAACTTAAGTTTCCTGATGTAACGATAAAGGACCATTATACTGTTGGGATAATTGTAATCATTATTGTCACAGTATAATAGTCCTAATTTCAATATCGTTTCTTCATCTTCTGTTATCTTCACAGAACTTAGGTTGATGATTGTTGCATCATTGTCAAATCTCTCAGTTATTTCTTTGTGTTCGAGCGCAATGATCTTTTTGTTTGCCAACCTTGCGCTCCTCCTGTATCCCTCTCCTCCTCTTCTTTGTCACCTCTTCCTCGGCCTCTTACCCAACCCCTTCCTTTTCCCATGCGATGGTCGGTCTGTTGTTCTATTAGCATAAAACGGAATTCCTCTGTGACAGCCAGTCTTACATCTCTAGATCCTCTCCTACTTGGTTCATCCGATTCTTGCTCTGAACCAGTATCTGAGCTAACTTCACTGTGTGAAGCGGTCTGCTGTTCTACTTGGCCACTATGAATTTTTTGGCGCCTTGCCAAGTCGAATTTCTTCGCAAAGGTATAAATTCGCCCTGATTCATAATCTATGCGATCCCTAGTGAATTTTGTGGCTTTTCTATCCTTTATGCGCTTTTCAT
Organism: Lissotriton vulgaris; assembly: GCF_964263255.1. NCBI lineage: Eukaryota > Metazoa > Chordata > Amphibia > Caudata > Salamandridae > Lissotriton > Lissotriton vulgaris. The sequence continues at coordinate 1,806,372,647 of NC_141687.1, read as the reverse complement.
ACTTTTCCAGCTTTCCTTTCAAATCTGTTTTGAATTTGCTGATTCACACCTTATCTTCATGTTTATCAAATACCACATTCAATTCTTTGATTTTTTCCACCACTTCCAAACGCTGTAGTTCCGTAGTTTGAGGGTCTGTGGTTCGGTGGTTCCGAACTCTGTCAATAAAAGTCGTCGGAAATAGACTACTTTGGTATCAACGGACCGCAAATCACGAGTGCGGTGTGTACAAGTGTTTTCGTCTTAATCGATCAATGAGAACACTATGTATTCAGGGATTTAGTTTGAACCCTCTGGTTCCATTTTGTGTACGGCAGCCATTTTGTGTGGTTGCCCTCACATAGGCCGATGACTATGGCCGAGCGAGTCCTTGGACACGTACACCTTAGCTGACTCCTGAATGACCTGGCAGAACTGACTCCCTTTCCCGAGGCTGACCTCGCTGAGCCAGTTCCTTGATAAGCAGCTGGTCAGATAAAGATCAAAGAGCAGGACATTACTGAGTTTACGGTACACTGCACCCAACTTTCTATCTTGCTTCTCATCTGTTTCTGCTCCTTCCTTTATGACATAATCACTGATTTGGGTTGAGGTTTTATGATGGGTTTGTCCGGCCTGATCGAACAGGATATTGGAATGTGCTTGCTCATTTCTGGTGGGCTGGACAACGGAAAGTGGGATTGTCGTCATGCGCTACTTTTGAAATGTCACACTGTGATTGGTTAGTTTGTATGTAATTGATGCTAGCCTGGAATGTGATTTTTGGCATAAAAGACCATGCTTCGCTCATTGAATTTGTGCAGTCTCTAGCGAACCACGCGTGTTGTGCTTCGTAGACCTCTGTTCCTGGTGCAGCCAATAAACTTTGGTCTTTGACGTCATCAAGAAGTGTCCCGTGTCTCTGTTTGCTGAGGCAGGGGAATCCGAAGACATCGAGCGTTATACCTTCTTTCCCTATTTAGAGTCACTTAATATAATTTAGTTTTATGTTTTAATGGGAAAATATGGCAATAATCTCTTTTTATGGCCAATCAGTAGTTGTTATCAGGTCTGTATTCCAGGTTTTAAGAGGTTTTTGCAATAAGGTCTCAACAATTGCAAGTTGCATTTTTTTTGGGGGGGGGGCAGTTGGTGGCATTCCCATGTGTGGTCTAAAATATACTTTTGCAGGACCCTGCCTGGGTTCTTAGTTTATTCATTAGTGTTAAGCACTTTTTTACCCTTCAGAAAAAATATATTTTCAGCCCTTTATAAAGGGCTTTTTTCTCTATGCTTGCTTAAGATGGAGGTTAAGTAGCATGAAAGGGGAGGGTACAGAGCCATGTAATTAGGTGCCAGGTCAAGACGCCCTTGATTGTTGGGAGGGCTGAGGGGGAGAGTTAAGGGCCACTCCCTTCCTCAAGGCAGTTTAGAGGGCAGTCAGGGGTATGAGGTTGCGGGGTAAAGTAGTTAAAAAAACAGCAGGACATAATTGGTTAGGTACAAGATGGGAGTACGTGCAGGGGTTGTGGAGCTAGTTGCGCTAGATACGTTTGAAAATGGTTCCAGACAACTTCAAAGAGAGTGGTTATGCGAAAGGGAGTGTATGAATCTGTGCTATGGTTAATTTTGAAGATTGTTTTAAGCACTAAAAATAATTTCATGCAATGTTAATGGCTACTTAAATGTTCGTAAAAGACGGGCAGTGTTGAAATGGTTGGGTTTGTTCTCCCCACAGGTGATCTTTCTGCAGGAGACACATCTTAAGACTAATACCCTGAATTTTCCTCTGCCCAGGAAGTATTCACAAGCCTATTTTGCCTCAGCCAATAGGGCAATACGAGGAGTGGGTATTTTACATTTTTGCCCCTTTAACAAGTATGGCAAAAATCAAGCTGTTTGCTGATGATATGATTTTATTTTTGAAGGCAGATAAGGTAAATATCCAGGCAGCAATAGAAGAAATCCAGGTCTTTACAGATCTGGGGGGTTACAAAGTAAACTAGGCTAAAGCGAAGGTTCTCCTCTTCAGTTTTGCAATGGTTGAACTCCCAGCAGGGCTTATATTTTTGCCATCTCGACCCATAAGATATTTAGATATAGATATTACAGCTGACTTCTCCCAACTATTTTAACTAAACTATGGAAATACCTTTACAAAAAGATAAAAAAGCTTTTAGAAAGATGTTGTTACTACCTCTCACTAATGGACCGAGTACCCCTAGTGAAAATGTCAATACTTCCCTTGCTGGTATTTCTGTTCCTAAATCTTCCTTCAGGTGCAACCTGATATTTTAAGGAGTTGGGTAAAGTGATTCGGGAGTTTATATGGGCAAAAGAAAACAACCTGGGGTCAAATTAGCCATTTTACAATGAGGTATAGAGCAGGGGGGCTTGCACTACCCCATTTTTCCACCTATTATCAAGCTGCACTAGTTAGTTTACTATCTCAGCTGGCCTCCCCCTCTTTGCTAGCATATGATTTAACAAAAAATTATCAAACAGTAAAATACCAGAGTTTCTTCATACAATAAAATTACCAAAGAAAACAAGATATAAGGTCATAATTTTAATGGTAAAGTGTACCCAATATTTTTAGAAAACATATAATCTTCCAACATGTCATACATATACCTCTCTTCAACATTGTGAGTTATGGGATCTTAAGTTTTCCCAAGTGTTTCAGTCCTTCAATAATTTGGGGTTCTGGAAGCTAGGCGATTTCTATAACTGCACCCATTTAATAGCATGGGAATCATTTGCATTCCAATTTGATCATCAAAGTAGAGGTTTGTGGTTAAGCTTCAGATGAATTATAAGCTTCCTTAAGAACAACTACACAATGATTAATGAGATGGAAAAAACTATTTTAAAAACACTCTATGAGAAGAACCTGGGCGGTGTTTGTAACTGGCATCAGGTTTTACGTCAAGGCATGAACAGTAAACTTATCGACAAGACGCTCCCAAAAATTGCCCAGGAAAGAAATTGTCATTTTAATAATATGGAATGGCAGTCGTTGTGTTATGTTATGTCATGTTAATAACACTTCTATAGCGCATGGCTGCCCCAGCCAAGGGGCGTCCCAGCGCTTTAGGAAGAGTACCCAGACACAACACAGCAAAGCAGGATGGAAGCACAAAGAACAGAAACCTAAGAACTATGAGGGAACAAATGCGTTTTGATAGCCCTCCTAAATTTCAGCAACTCATCAATTTCACGAATGTGAGAGGGAAGAGATTTCCACAATTTTGCGGCCAAGACCCAGAAGGAGCGACCTCCCGCTCTACATAGTCTAAACCGTGGGACCATAACCAAGTTTTGTCCCAGAGATCTCAGAGGGCTCGAGGGCACATAAGGCCTCAGAAGATTGTCAAGGATCTGGGGAGAGGCCATCTTGAGGATCTTAAAAGAGGCACAAGGTCTTGAAGTGAATCCTCTGTGCCATAGGCAGCCAATAAAGAGAACGGATGGTGCTCTCAGCAGAGCAGAACCTCGGTAGTCCCACCAGGGCTCTAGCTGCGGCGTTCTGAATACGTTGCATCCGGGCGATTTCAGCCTGGTTAGCCCCCAATAATAGGGAGCCTGCATAATCAAGCCAGGATAGTATGGATGCTTGTATAATCAGCTGCCTAGTCGAGGCATCAAAGAATCTCAAAATAGGTCTCAACCCTCTAAGGATGCCAAAGCAGGTAGCCGCTACCTTCTTTGTATGGACACAAAAACTGAGGGCAGGATCTAACCAAACCCCCAAGTTTTTGACCTCTGAGACTGGAACAGGGGTTGTACCTAGCTCAGGGGGCCACCACATGTCACCCCAGAGATCCGCTCGCTTGCCTACTATCATGACCTCCGTTTTTTTGGCATTAAGCTGGAGACAGTTGGAATTCATCCAGCTGGCCACTGCCAAGAGTCCGTCGCGAAATCTGGGGGCATCAAGGTCTGAGTCCCCACTCAGTGCGACCGCCAGCTGCGTGTTGTCAGCATAGGAGACCATAGTCATACCCCATTGCTTGACGACAGCAGCCAGCGGCCTCACATATAGATTAAATAATGTGGGGCTCAAAGACGAACCCTGAGGCACACCCAGTTCCAGGGGATATAAGTTGGACGCAAACAGCGGAGTGGCCACCTTGAAGGTCCTATCAGCAAGGAAGGAACGGAACCAATCACGTGCTGTTCCCTCAACCCCCGCTTCACAAAGACGTTGAAGTAAAATTCTGTGCGAGACCGTGTCAAACGCGGCACTAAGATCGAGTAGGACAAGTGCCGCAGTCTGACCAGAGTCGAGCACAGAACGAAGATGTTCCGTCATTGAGAGCAGGGCAGTTTCCGTACTGTGGCCAGCACAGAAACCATTTTGGGAGGGATCCAGGATGCAGGCCCTCGCAAGATGTTCAGACAGCACCCCATTCACATGGGCCCCCACAATTTTGGCGGCCCAGGGAAGGAGAGAGATCGGGCGATAGCTCTCAAGTTTAGAGGGGTCCAAAGTCGTCTTTTTAAGAATAGGTGTCACAACCGCCTGTTTTCACTTAATAGGAACAACACCTGAGGCGAGCGAAAGATTGATAAGATGGCATACTGAGGGGAGGCAAACAGCAGCGGATTCCCTGAACTGAGTAGGCCTTAGGGGATCATCCGGCGAGCCCGATTTAATTTTAGAAGTCAGCTTATAAAATGCCTCCAGCGACAGGCTGGGCAGTGAGTCTAGGACTACGTCAGAGACTAGAGTGGGACTGGAAAGCTCAACTACCTGCTCGGTGATGCGGAAAGCACGATAGATCGCTAGAACCTAATCAGTGAAAAAAGCAGCCAGCTTTTCACAGTGCTCAGCAGAGCAGATTTCTGCCGCAATCGCTTTTTTAGATGTCAGGTCCTTGAGGACTTTAAAAATAAGCTTGGACGGATTAGAACTGTTTCTAAATTTCTGGGAGTAGTAGGCTGCCCAGGATCTGCACACCCCTCCTTGATAGAATTTAATTGTAGAGAAGTAAACAGATTTTTTCCCAACATCATAAGATTTCCGCCAGTCCCTTTCGGCCTGTTTACAAGCTTTTTTTAACAGCACGAGGGAACTGTCGTACCAAGGGCTGGGTTCTCTAGAACGGCATTTAGTCCAGCGTCATACCCAGAATCTACACTAAGATGAGAGCCTAATGGGTTAGCCTCCAGGAGATGATGAAAGTCCTCCACATTTAGTTTCTGCCAATGACGTTTAAGCACAAATCTATCCAGGGGCTTGAAAGGAAGCGCTTTAGTCATAAGAGAGATTTTCACTAAGAAATGATCAGTCCAAGCCACTGGACTGGGCTTGGCTACCTTGGCCCCAATAACATTTGTAAAAAAAGGGTCAAGAGTATGGCCACCCACGTGAGTGGGAAAGGTGACCAATTGATTGAGCTGGAGAGCCTCCAGATCAGCCAGGGTACTACTAACAGCGGGCAAATGGCCACAATCAAAGTGCAAATTAAGATCGCCAAGAATGCAGAAATTGGCGCAGCCCAAGGCCAAAGAGCTGACACACTCCGGAAGGGCCTTTCTAAAAGCCGTGTCACAGCCAGGAGGGCGATAGATTAAAAGACCGGACAACGAAAACTGATGGCTAATAGCAGTTCTGAAGAAAGCGCTTTCACACCCTGTCAGATCCACCACCCTCCATTCACACGTGTAGCAAGATTTAACAGCAACAGCGATGCCACCGCCCCTAGATGCCCTATTGAGGGGGGAGTGCAAGATTCACGACAGCCGTATCGGCTTCTTGAAGCCGCGTTTCCGTCATAAAAAAGACATCTGGTAGCTCATGACTTATAAGATCATGAAGTTCTGCATAATGCTTCAGAAGAGATCTAAGATTGAGATTCCAGACAGTAATGTCTCGTGGGACCGGCAGTCTGCTACGAGGGGGTTTGACCGGGGAATGCTCCGTAAAGGTAGAGATCGGAGAGGGGGAAGAAAGAGATCAAGACCCACAAGCACAAGTGTAAGGGCCGCAAAGAGGGCTGACAGGCCCATATATACAGCATGGAACAGAACCACTGAAGCCAAGCAACTCATCCCGGGAATATACGAAAGGCGGCTGCATTACCTGGAAATGAACACCGGCCAGCAGAGTACCGCCACGCCTAACGCCGTCTTAGCGCAGACGGGCAGGACTCTGGCTTGACTCAGGCGCGGTGAGGGCGCTCCCGCTGTGCGATACCGCTGCGCGTAGAGAACTGGTTTATAAAGGGAGAGCGTGTGACTACAAACCACTAGACTGCTCACTATGGTGCCCCGAGGCGTCACAACCACATCCAAGATGGCAGCAGATTCCCCCAGGTATCGGTAACCCCAGGATCGGACACGCTAAAGCAGCGGTGAATCCACTATTACGGTGCAGGTAAGAGGAGTGGATGCCTAAACTTTAAAAACAAGGGAGAACAAAATGATTACAACTGAGATCGAAAAACGGGTATTTAAAAGCGTGGCGCGGCGCGACTACAGCACCTACAACACAGCGATAACAAGTGCGAGTCCTCTAAACGCTCTGTGGAGCAAGGGTACAATATCCAGGCTGACCCCCTTAGAGAACCGCCTTATAAAGGGAGAGCGCGTGACTACAAACCACTAGACCGCTCACAATGGCGCCTGAGGCGTCACAATCACATCCAAGATGGGGGCAGATTCCCCCAGATATCGGTAACCCCAGGACCGGACCCGCTAAAGCAGCGGTGAATCCACTATTACGGTGCAGGTAAGAGGAGTGGATGCCTAAACTTTAAAAACAAGGGAGAATAAAATGATTACAACTGCGATAGAAAAACGGGTATTTAACAGCGCGACGCGACTACAGCACCTACAACACAGTGCTAACAAGTGCGAGTCCTCTAAACGCTCTGTGGAGCAAGGGTACAATATCCAGTATGAATTCGGGATTAAGGCTTTGAGGGCCGCCAATTTCAAAAGAATGTCTTTTTTGTCTCGATGGCTGGCGTTTTACACCCTCCTTAGACTGCATAAATTGTTTCCATCAACTCCTCATCCAGGTCTTAGATGTAATAGGGTTGGGGCGGGAGAGTGCGCTTATATATGTTTTTTACATGCCCTAGACTGCAGCACTTTTGGGAGGAGGTTTTTAGGTTCATTAGTCGCTGCATGTCCATGGTCATTCCGCCCTCAATGTCACTAGCCTTATTTGGTTTCCCCCACGCAGACCTACAGCTGCAAAAATGTAGGCAACATTTTGTATTTATAGCAATAGCAGTAGCTAGATCCTTGGTGCTGCAGAATTGGAGATCATGGAAGGTGCAGACAACTGGCCAGTGGCTTTCTAAACGGGACCGGACCTATCAATTTGTAGGGGTGGGCGGAATTTGCATAGTCATGCTACGCAAAGCTCTGCAAAACGGTAAAAAATCTCAGCAAGCACGGAAAAGTTCAGCAAACACGCGGAATTGCTTGTTCTGTCCATTCTTCGTGATGCTTTTTTCTTGTTCTTCAACGCTGTTTCCGTGTTCGGGGAGAGATCTTGCGAACACGCATTTTGAAAGCTCAACAAGCAAAAAATTCCACAAAGCTGCAGATTGCAGACTTATTGGCAAATCTGCGTTTTCCGTGGAACTCAAAATTACCCAAATTCCGCGAGCTAAACGAAATTTATCACCCAGGCCCATCAGTTTGAAGAGGCTTATGCAAAGAGGGTAGGGTCATATTATAGATTCAGAGCTACATGGGAGGACTATGCCCGGATCCCTCAAGTAGATTGAAAATAAAAGAATAAAAAGAGAGGATGGTAACATACCTTTAAAGGTGTCTGTTTAGCAATGTTTTATGAATTTATTTATTCTTAAAATATGAAATAGTATTTTGGGGGGGATTGAGGTGGCACTGGATATAAATTATTAATTTATGCTATTTATTATATGATGTAATATGCACCCTTTCTATTATGGAGTGTTTTTAAGCTTGTACACTGATATTGATTATTTATGGATCAATTTTCCTTAGAGCTCTCTGTTTTTTCTGCCCAATCAAAATATGATTGTTAAACATATATACTAAGGTACTACGAAAGTTAAAGTAGTACAGTAGGTGTACTACTAATGAGTGATACTACTTTTAATATATATCATGTGAGTATTATGCTGTGTGAGTGGCTGTATTGGTGAGTGAATGGGTGTGCAGTGACTATATGGGTGGGTTAGTAGTGGTGTAAGTGGCTCTATGGGTGGGTAAGTGGGTGTGTAGTGACTGTAAATGAGTGGGTATCTGAAAGGCTGTTTTGATGTTGTTGCCATGCTGCCAGGGACTGCTGTTCTTGTGCTTGGGAGGTGGAAGACTACACTTTCCAGCAACCCCCTGCCATTAAAGGTGCCGTTAGGCCCTGGAGTGCCATAAAGTGGCAGTAGGCATCCCGCAGTGCGTGTCGCGTACGGGTGTGGCTGAGGTGAAGACTGGGCCAAGAGCAGGCCTGTGTGTTTCAAGAAGAGGCTGGCTGGGCCTCCCTCTTGGTTGTCTGACTTTGGGCCAGTTTAATACGCCCTACTGCAAGTTTGAGAGAAAAAGCTGAAATTATTTGTTTTTAAAAGGGGACCTGTCAGGCTGTAATTGGACTCTGGAAGAGCTGTGCTGAAACCAGGAATTAGTGACTCACAGCCATCACCACTGTATCTGTATCTGTATCAGGAAGTATCACACCAGAGGCATTTACACTCAACTTTCTAAGGAACTCCGAGGAACTTACTGTGGGAAGACTATAACCCTCAGGACTCCGTGTGGCAGGATACTGCTGCTGAAAACATTCCAACGTGCCTCGAGGCACTCCTTAAAATACGATCAGCAACGCCAGCTGGTCCGTGGCTGTTTGAGGCAGTTCGAGACTAGACTGGGCCACCCCCTGACAATTACGTAACAGGAGTACATGTCCTTTATATGTTGTAACAGTTAATACCCCCTTTAAATCAGCAAGTGTACTGTGGCTGAGGTGTGGCTAGACTGTCAGTTTTCTTGGTGTTCGCATGGTTTGCGGCTGTAGAACTACCGCAATCGATTAAAAAAGGAACCGTTGCAAAAACTCTTCAGGCCTCATTACTGCCCAAATCGAACTTTGGGATTTAAATAATGGACATGGAACAATCTTGCACTGCTGAAGGGGATCAAATGCTTAAGAAATTTATAACAGCCTCTGGCCGGGGATGTGATTTGATTTTAAGTGGGAAGCAGAGTAAGTACCATTCAACTTTGTCTAAGCTTGTATTGGTATAGGTTGGGCAAAAAGGAAACTTCAAGTAGATGCGCAAAAGCCTCAGACTCAAGAAAAGACTCAGACCTCACTACTAAAATATAAATGCGTCACCATGAGAGCTATTGAGAAGCAAATCTGCTCTATGAAGAATCATTGTTAGTTTGTGGAGATCATATATTGGCCACCAGGTAACAACCCTACTTCCTCACTAATAACCCTGAAAAATCTTAAACCAGTGTTAAAGGCAGACCCCCAATGACAAGGGTGATAATGGGTGTATTCAGCACATATGCTAAACTATTAACTCATCCAACTGTGACTCACCACCTCCTCCTAAAGGCATAAAAAAGCCCCGACAACGCCCTATAGTTAGTAACACAAATAAGGAGGTAACTCAGAATAGACTGACTAAATCCCAAAACAAGCCTTTAGCAGGCCAACGGTGATAGACATTGACACTAACCAAATCAAAAGCTTCCTTAGAAGAATTTGTGAAAGACACACTGGAATCCATAAATACTCACTTAAAAAGATTATAAATTAAATGTACTATCTGCCTGGACCTGCTGAACACTCAGACATCATGTGATACCTCAGCTAACATAGTACCTAGCCGCAGCAGGCATACAAGTAGTACACAGGGACTACCCAAGCAAATGTGTAATCAGAGCACACTGGAGATAAGGCCTCCTGTCTGTCTGGAGAGAGGCTCAACTGAAGGGAAGAAATCTGGCAATGCCAAGTTATCTCCAGCCATACCTAGTCTCTCACAAGCCCTACTGCCCCAGACAACAGATTTCTTAGACCGACAACAAACTTCTTAGACCTTCCTCCAGCCGCCACATCATATGCAATCATCTTGGCAAACGTCCCTACCCTACCTTTCCAAAGCACGGAATCCTGGATTTCCCTCAGAAACAAGGCCCTAAACTGGTTAGGGGTTAGATAAGGTTTCACCAAATATTTGTTTGAGAATATACAAATGGTAAAGCAAGTTAAACTGGTGGGCAGGGCAAGGAAACTCTGCCAGGTGACTGTGTCGGCTTGTCCTTCGAAACTACAAGGTTGGTGGAGGCTGTTTTGAGCAGGACCTCGGGCGCACATGTTTCTACAACCACTGTTTCCCCTCGGGCTATTTTTATCAACCCAGAATGATATTTAATACCAATCGACCACAGAACACACTCTAAGACCACCAACAAAACTAACTTATGACGTTCCAACATATAACCGGTTTGAGAATCTATCAAATCTTGATGGGCTATATTGACTTGATGAGGAGACCTCGGGGGCTCTGAGGGAGGACCAGAGACTGGTACACAAATGTACAACTCTTACAATGGAACACTTGCTCAAGAACTCAGGGGCTCATTATGATGTCAGTCCGCCGCCATCATAACAGTGATGGGACCACCCGCCAGACATGCGGCGGTCCCACCAGCCCAATTAGAATGCGCCTGCCATACTGGTGGGTGCATCCTGGCCTTTTACCATTGCGGTCAGTGCTGCTGGCTGCAGCACCATCCGCAATGGTAAAAGAGCATGCACAGCATTTCCCTTCACCACGTGGCAGGTATCACACGGTGCCTGCCACTTGGTGCAAGGAACTGCAGGGGGGGTACCATGCGTACCCACCAGTGCACCCCCCACCTCCTCCCTGCCAGCCTTTCCTTGGCGGCATAGCCGCCATGGAAAGGCCTATACTCACCAACATCCTAATATGGCGGGTGGTGCTTGCTTGGCACCACCTACATATTAGTGGCCCAGCTACACCCGGCAGGCAATCATGATGATTGCCACTGGTGGAAAAGCGGCAGATGGACTTAGCGTCCGCCGCGATACCCACCCCCATCCTAATATGGCAGTGAGTAATTCTCATTATAATGGCACAACGATTGCCACCGCCAGGCCGGCGGTGCGATGGTTACGCCGTTGTAATGAGCCCCTTAGTGGGGTGAGTACCCCACAATCTGAGGTTATTACGCAGTCAACTATTGGCTTTAGCTTAGCTGCCCTGGTAGCCAAACAATCAGTGAGTCTCCCTGATTTTATTGGATTTTTGTTTTGGAATGTGGCTGGTCTTCAGAATAAAATGCTCAATGCCGAATGGCAAGAGTTTACTGAGGGTTTTAACCTTATCTGTCTCCAAGAGATTTGGCTCACCGAGCCTTTGCACATAAATGGTTACAGAACTTATCATTTTACTTTGTTTCTAATGATTTACAATTTGTCAGAGTACCCAAAGAACTAGTCAATCCTTATTATCAAGTAATTGTCTGTGAAGGTACTGGTCCAGTGCTGTTAGCAGTTATTAACTTTTACAGCAATGCCGAAATGTGTGACATAACAACACATTTTCAAAAATTGGATGAAGACTTGGAACATCTTGACACACGTAGTAATAAGAACGTGTTAATTTTATGGGGGTTGGGGTGGAATTTAATACCAGACTATGCAGTATGCCTCCTGAAAAAATATGTGGTTTGACCAATTTATATGGTGTTACCCAAACACATTTTTATCATATTCGATATGGGGAAAAGGTAATTGAACTTAAATTTGATTTGGCGTTCCATCTATTTCAGAGTACAGCAGGTTTTGTAGAGTTTGTAGAGACAGTTTTGTAGAGTTTGTAGAGGCTCCAATTTTAATCCACAAAGTTCATAGAGTATTTAAGGCAGAGTAAAAAAAAACTAATTTGTAATTTTTGAGTTGAGCTGTCCTTCTTTCTCCTTGTTCTTTCCCAGTCATCGCTAGGGTAGTGGTTTCTCCAATGAGGAACGGAAAAGCTTGTAGATTTAAACATTGTAGTTTATTAAATGTTGTATGGATGAAACAGCTCAGTCACCCAACCGTCTCAGGCAAAGGCTCATCTGGAATCACTTTAAAATTCTACAATCCAGCAAAAGCATCTAAACAGTTCTAGAATTTACATATGTAAAATACAGCTAAGTTAAAGGGGAAGCACATTACAACAGTTCCCCAATGAAATCTCATGCCCACATGCCCCATTTAGGTGCACTCTTAACAGGAGAAATGCTCACAGTATTATTGATTTCATCCTATTATCTAACAAATGTGCTGCTCGTATCTTTAATTTTAACACTCACTCTATTTCATTAAGTGACCATTTTCCCCAGTGTGTTCAAATGTCACTCTTGTTAGTATCTAAACAGCAGCACAGTCACATTACCGTCCTGACAGGTAAACTTGAGCTACCAAATCCTAATGGCTATTTCCTGCGGTGGCAAAAGACCATCCCTGATGGGTTTCTAAAACAACTAATCTGTAGTAAAGGGAAAGCCTTCAAGATCTAACTAGATGAAACCCCACAATTAAAAAACTTTATTAAAGCTTTTTTGGCAATTAAGCAGGGGATGAAGGAAAGTCTCCTTGTTTCTAGGAAACATAAACAGGAGAGAAAAGGGTGGCTTGACTCATTGTGCACCAAATCTCTTAGAGGCTAAGGGTGCACTACATAAAATCCCAAAACCCAGACTCGAGGTCTAGTCCTGTAGATTAGCCTATAAACAAGAGATGAAACAAAGGAAAATATGGTTAAGAAAAGAAGCATGGGAAGACTTACATGAAGAAAGTACTAACAATGAAAACAGTGCGTGCTGAAGGATAGTCAATTCTGTACCCTTGAGAGCAGATAATGGCCCTGAGATTGTGGTTGAGATACTGGGCTAGGATTGGACTAAGCACTTTTTCTGGTATTTATTCCCACCTTACCCCTTTATCAGAACAGGATAAGACATGCACGAGCAATAACACCTTAGTTCCAACACACACTTCCTCTATCACTCCATTCCGTCTGGAGGAAGTTAAAGCAATAACTGCTAGTAAAGGTGGAAAAGCATCTGCCCCAACGCTATTCCAGTGGATCTATATAAGGCTAATACAGCTTTATGGGGGACCCTAGTGGCTGTTGTACTAAGGGCGATCAACATAATCCCGCCTGCTACCGGCCGATCTCCTTGCTTGACTCTTTAGTGAAGATAGCGGGCTGCATCATTCTGAACAGCCTACAAATGTTGACAGAAACAAAAGATATCCTTTTGTTTTCTTTTCAGTCCTCATATATGATATAAGCAGGAGACACATTTTGAACTATTTTGATCAGCCTTCTTCAATCAATTGTTGAATAGAGTTTAAGTGGTGACCACCACTATCCTCATTAACTGTTGAAGTTAGTCTTAATCTTCGTACTTTTAAAATAAATAATTTTGTTTATGCCACACTCTATTATGAATGGCGTTAAATAAAGTTTAAGAAAAACAGGGGCCCACATTTTCCCCCTTTATGCATACCCGGTTAGGCAATCTAGCCTACCGACGAGTCTAGCGGTGGACACCTAATCCAGAAAAGGGTAACACATTAGAGGTACATTTCATACAGATTTCTCTTTGTGCAATAATTATTGGGATGAAAATCAACTGGATTTAAAGGTTCCATAAATTTAGAGAGACCCCATCACTGATCGGAATCCCAAAGATGATCAATGGAAGGTTTACCTCGATGATTACACACAGGATTCCAGTCAACACCTTACCCACTTCTTGCCAGTAAGACTAGATGGCTGGGCACTGCCATATGAAATGGACATCGTCTGCATTCTCTAACGCACACTTGGGGCAGTAACTCTTCTTGCATATGCCCATCTTTGAGAGCTTCTTGGGAGACCAGTGTGTCCTGTATAATGTGAATAAATGATTCTTCCTAAGTGATGCAGACTTCACTGTCAACCAAGTAGACATGGATATTTGAACTAAGTGCAGAATTTTGGAGCCTGGCAGGTCCAGCTTCTAGATCTTCTCTGGTAGAGGTTGCGGGTCATCTTCTCTCTGTACCAGGGCCCAGTACCACTTAGATACCCCCTTCCTATATGTCTGGTTCCTCTGCAGTTCTTCCTCAATTTCTGTTTTCATCCCCAAATTGACTTAAGCACAGGACCAGCTTGCTAACTGGTAATATATAAATCTGGACAATCTAATCTGTACTTTTTAATGAAGGGTCCCACGACACCCGGGATCCTCGCTCTGTAAACTGACCCCATTGCATCATACCAGCTGATAGCAATGGAACAGCTAAGCTATCTTGCAGACACAGGGTTGCCTGGAGATTTCAATATTGGGGCATTGCTGCTATAGTATGGGATTCCCAGGATTCTTTGAACCTGAATCCATACATTACATGCTGCAGTTCAGATCTTAAATGTAATCTTTTTAAAGTACTTAGGACGTCCAGATTTAACTGAACATTTTTGCCTTCCTCTGAGAGATTTCGTGTGAGCGCCTTAAGGCGATGTGGTGTATCCCGATTGTCTTCGATTAGTAGCTGTCTTGTATTTCTCTGGAAAAAAACAGTAGTATAGTTGAATATCTGGGAATGCTATTCCTCCATCAACTTTCTTTTTTCGAAGTTTTTTCCACGCAATCCTTACACTCCTATTCGCTACATATAAAGCTAATCAGTTATCCATGTACATTTTTAAACCATTTGTTTTAAAATGTAGAGGAACGGTGTTAAAAATAAAGGTAAATTTGAGGAGGATTATCATTTTAACTAAGTTTATTCGCCCTAAAATAGAAAGTGGAAGATGAGCACTCAGAAGCAAAAGCTTTTTAGTTTCTACCACAAGTTTATTAAAATGTATGTATGCCATTTTCTACAGATCTTTAACCACACAAATTCCTGGATATCTAATTTCTATCTTTTCTAAAGGATTATCAGTTGGTCAATTCAACGGCATGATCTCCATTTTATCTTCATTAACTAAGTAGTCTGAGATTTTCCCAAAAGTATCTACTAGTTCCATTATTGCAGGGAGTGAGACTCTAGAGTCACTTGTATAGATTATCAAATCATCTGCATATGAGGCTTCTTTTTTTGACCCAACCCAAATAATGGAACGGTAAAAAGTTGCTCTTATTTTCCTAGCCAATGGTTCTATATATAAATTGAATAACAGGGGTGATAGTGGACAGCCTTGCCTAATACCTCTACATCTGTGAAAGATACAGTAAGTGAGCCATTGACCAAGATCCTTGCTCCAGGGGCATTATTTATAAATGTTATTTCTGTAAGAAAATGTCCCCCCCAATCCGTTTCGTTCAAGTACTTCATATAGAGAAGGCCAGCTTACTATCAAAAGCTTTAGCGGTGTCCACTGTTACAATGGTTAAAGGGATTCTGTTACCAAGGCCATGTCAATTGCCCTGACCAAATCTTGAAATAAATCAAGGAGCTTCCTATCTTCCGCGTTCCTTACTTACCAACCTTCCGGTGGAGCAATTCCTGAGGTTGCGCAGGAATTGCACAGAGTTGACTGAATACAAAAAACATGCAAAAAACTTAAGTGAGGACCTAGCAGGGAGACAATACCCGAATCAACTTATACAGGGGGCTGCCAAGAGAGCACACAATAACAATTGGGAGGCGTTGCTTGAATCACATGAAAAATCCAAAGAGTGATGGAATGGTATACGTGACCACCTTCAGAAACCTAACAGATTACATCAAGAAAACCATCAACTAAATTGGCATATCCTAAATACGGGTAAATTGAATTTGGAAAAGAACTGTTTGCACTAAAGTGCAGTAGTAATTTACGTTTGCGTTTGCTGGATCCAACCTTGGGGTGGCCGAAGGGGAAGGGTCTGAAAGAGATATAGGAGTTGAGGGAGGATTGTCATTTTAACAGCCACAATTCGACCTAGCCAGGACATTGTGCAGGTTTGTCCATCTACTGAGTGTCGCACGAATGCGTGTGTGAAGGCCAAAATAATTAATCTCCACAGTTGCGGTTGCGATGCTGCCTTTAGGGCAGCTCTCCCGGATGTTATTAGCTTAGAGGCTCTCGGATGTGCGAATTTTAATGTGCTAGGAGACCTCAACCTGCACTTTGATTGCCCATCTCAGCCCTCTATTCGGAGCTGTTTGGCCGATTTAGAAGCCTTACAGCTTTCAAAGAGGGTGACCTCCCCCACCCATCGTGATGGACATACACTGGATCCATTTTTTACCAACTTAGAGGAAATAAATATAGGCCCCCCCATCCAGCTGATCTGGACTGACCACATGTTGGTGAAAGCAACCATCCCTATCTCTGATTCTCTTTTTATACTACAGAATAAAACCACCCTCACACGACAGTGGAACAAATTAAAGTTAGAAGATTTTTATCTTCTATTGGAGAAGGCACCTTTGTGGCCCCTCACTAACGTTAACTGTGGCTACGAATCCTTTTGTGATTGGATCGTTACTGCCTTGGACTCCTTGATTCCCTTGGTCCGCTCTAAATGTCGGACTAAAGTCCACAGTCCTTGGTATGATGAGACCTTAGCGTCTCTCAAGAGAGACTGTAGGCAGGCTGAAAGACGATGGAGAAAGTCCTTCGACCCTGCGCTTAAAATCTGCTATTCGACCTAAACTAAGCTTTATCATAGAGCGGTCTGTAGAGCCCGCGCCACCCATTATGCTCAGGAGTTCCGGAACAGCCCTAACCCCTCTAAACTGATTTTTAAGGTCCTAAAGGACCTTATGACCAAGAGGACCACCGCTGCTGAAATATGCACAGATTCCCACTGTGAAAGTCTGGCATCTTTCTTTATTGAAAAGGTGCAAGCAATCTATCATACTTTTC
The DNA here is from genome assembly GCF_964263255.1 of Lissotriton vulgaris. Taxonomy (NCBI): domain Eukaryota; kingdom Metazoa; phylum Chordata; class Amphibia; order Caudata; family Salamandridae; genus Lissotriton; species Lissotriton vulgaris. The sequence continues at coordinate 1,806,355,794 of NC_141687.1, read as the reverse complement.
CGACCCACCTGCAAATCTCTGACTCTACTGGCAGCCCTATGGGTGATGATGTGGTTTTGGACCTGCTGCCCCCCCTGTCTGAGGAGGCGTTTGATCTTCTGAGCCAGAAAATTAAATCGGGATCCCCTGCGGACCCACTCAAACCTGCTCAGTTCAGGAACATGCAGCCGGCATGTCGTAACTCTTTGCTAGCCCTTATCAACCTGTCGCTGGGCTCAGGGATCGTGCCCACGAGGTGGAAACAGGCGGTAGTCACACCCATCTTAAAGAAGGCCACCTTAGATCCTTCAAAACCCGAGAACTACCGCCCCATTTCACTGCTGCCGTGGGCTACTAAAATTGCCGAGGCCCATGTGAACGGGATATTACCTGACCATCTTGCCAAAGCTAACATCTTAGACCCTACTCAAAATGGGTTCCGTGCGGGCCACAGCACGGAGACTGCCTTGCTGTTTATAGCTGAACATCTGCGCTACGTGCTGGATACTGGTCGGACGGCGGCACTCCTGTTATTAGACCTGAGTGCCGCGTTCGACACGGTCTCTCACGGGATCCTTTTGCAGCGGCTTGAAGAAGCGGGAGTTAGAGGGGCCGCCTTGTGTTGGTTTCGGTCTTTCCTCACCGACAGATCATTCCAGGTCGCTATTCCACCCGGCAAATCTGCTTCTTACCCGCTGACACTGGGGGTCCCATAGGGATCATCTTTGAGTCCCACCTTATTCAACCTGTACATTAGACCGCTGGCTGCGTTAGTCAAGCGTTGGGGCCTGACAATGGTCTCGTACACGGATGACACGCAGCTGGCGGTCACGTTGAGTGGGGACTCTGATGTGGAGGCCCTCAGGTTTTGCGAGGGTATACGTGCCATGGCCAATTGGATGAATCTGAACTGTCTCCAATTGAATACTAAGAAGACAGAGGTTATGGTAGTAGGAAAGCAGGCAGAACGGTGGAATGACAACTGGTGGCCCTCGGAATTGGGAGTGACCCCTTCTCCTGCAATGGAGATAAAAAATCTTGGGGTTTGGTTGGACCGACACTTAGTTTCACCAGCCATACCAAGAGAGTGGCAGCCTCTTGCTACGGCATTATGAGGGGCCTCCGTCCAATACTTAAATTCTTCGATACCCCCACCAGACAGCTAGTGGTTCAGGCCTCAGTACTATTTAGGCTAGATTATGCTAGCGCACTGCTGGCCGGAATTAACCAGGCTGAACTCACACGGCTGCAGCGTGTGCAAAATGCCGCAGCCAGAGTGGTGGTGGGTCTGCCTAGGCGGTGTTCGGTCTCCAGTACACTGCAATCGCTCCACTGGCTGCCTGTTGGCCAGATGATCAAATTTAAGGTGCTCTGCCTGGCTTTTAAAATCTTAAAAGGTAGGGCTCCTCAAATCCTGGCGAACCTTCTGACCCCTTATGTTCCCGCGCGTTCCTTGAGATCGATAGGTCAGAATTTGTCGGTGGTTCCACGCTTCAGGCTGAGTAGAATTGGCGGCCGCTCCTTTCGAGTAGTGGCCGCGAAGTTGTGGAACTCCCTTCCCGCTGAGATTCGAGCACTGGATGATCATTTCCAGTTTAGACGGGCCATTAAAACTTTTCTCTTCGCTTAAAAATTGCTGATTGAGTCTTTTTTAATGCTGTGTTGTGTTCATCTTCTTATTGCGCCAGGACGCCCCTTTGCTGGGGCAACTGTGCGCGGTATGAAAACAATTAACATAACATAACATAACATTAGCGGGGAGTGTGGGGGCTAATTGGATTCCCAGGTAAGGGACTGCAGTGGAGGACCAAACCACCAGGTGTTCCTCTCTCAAGTAAGCGAGAGTGGGCGGTGAAAGAGAGATATTAAGGGCTATGGATTTATCCATGTTGATCCGAAAACCAGACCCTAGTGCAAAGCAATCCAATTCAACAAAAAGGGCGCGCATGGACGTGATCGGGTCAGAAAGAGAGAGAAGAATATTGTCCGCATAGAGGCTAACAGTGTGAACATCTCCCCCAAATTTGATCCCGGATTTAAGGGGGTGTTGCCTGAGTCTAAGGGCTAAGGGTTCCATATACAGGGCAAAGAGGAGGGGCCGAAGTGGTTAAAAAATGACGTGGTGAGAATAACCATATAAATATTTATTGCAACCAAATAAATATTCATTGCAGCCATCATTAAGAAATAGAATATACACTTGTCTATCCCTTTTATTCCTTTGTATTCTTAGCTCCCTTTAAATCATATAGTGCTTCCTCAATGTTATGTATACCCAACATTCTGCACATCCACATTTGAAAAGTAGGAGCTTCTGTATCCTTCCAGGCTGCACTAATTAAGATCCTAAGGACTGCTACGGAGATAAAAACTAAAGCTTCGGCCTCAGTACGCATATTTAATTTCACATCACATTCAATTATTATCAGGGTTGGGGATAGATTAATTTTGACGTCAAGTAGCCCCTCTAAAAAACGCACTATTTCAGTTTTAATGCTTTTTAGTTTTTCACAACCATAGATCATGTGTATAAGATCAGCTGGACCATTTCCACATCTGGGGCAGTTGCTATCTGCCGCTTTCCCCCAAGAGAATACATTTTCTGGCGTATAGTATAGATTGAATAGCGTTTTGTAGTGTTAGGCCCTGAGATTCGAAGAGCGCAGAAACCTCTTATCCATAGCTAGTGCCTTATCAAGATCAACTTCGGGATCCCCCAATTTTTTGGACCAGGCGGTTTCCATTTTACCCATATCATCCATCGATGCATCATTAAATATTTTATATATATCCCTAATTCTATGGCCCCCCGACTTCAGATACTCAATTAATTCATATCTCCCTAGCAAAGTGATACGTGGCCTAATTGATTTAATTCTATTGGCAATCTGTAGGTATTTAAACTCTTGATAAACTTTTAATGAATAGTGTTGCGTAAGTTCTTCGAGTGTTCTGCAATGATCTCTAATCATTATTTGCCCCAACTCCACAATGCCCTGACTCTCCCAATGACGCCACGCTCCATCCCTACTAAGGTTTGGAAAGAATGTGTGGAGTTCCAGAGCGGTTTGCTGTGATGGATAGTGGGTATATCTGGGATTTTTTTAACAGTTTTCCATATATACCATACATCTTCAAGCGTCTTATATCCAATTTCCTTGTAATAACTCCTCTGAGTTCTCCTTAATAAGAGCCCTATGGCTTCACTTCCCACCAATAGCTGAAAAATTGATGGTATCACCGCCTGCCTGAAGGTTGGGCCCCCCTGATGGAGTAGGATTGCCATGTCTGTGAGGACACATGCGAAATGATAGCTCTTAATATCTGGCAATCCCAACCCTCCTCTATCTTGTGGTAATGACATATATCTATTTGATCGCCTTATTTTGCCATATTGCCACAAGAATTTCATGAATATAGCCTCAATCTTCCTAATAATCTTCTCGTCAATTTTAAATGGGATTGACCTTAATTTATAAAGAACCTTGGGAAACATTGTCATTTTTATGACGTTAGCCCTCCCAATCAATGTCAGCTGTAATGAGTCCATTCTTTTTAGTTCTGTTTCCATCGAATGAATAAGCGGTGTGTAATTATCGTCAATTATTTTACCTGGTTCTGCATTTATTATTATTCCCAAGTAAACTACAGATTCTACGTATCTAACATCCAACTTGGCTATTTTTCCAGAGCATAATACTTGTGTTTTGTCCACATTTAATCGATAACCCGACACATCTCCAAACTGACCGGTTATATTAACAACCTCCCTCATAGCTAACTCTGGGTCTTTTGTGATAACTGCTAAGTCATCCGCATATGTGAGAAGTTTAGTCTGAAACCCATTTGATATTACTTGTTTAATAACTGCACTGTTCATTAATTGTGTGATTAAGGGGTCTATTTAGAGCGCGAACAAGATTGGAGAGCATGGGCAACCCTGTCTTGTACCCCTTGTTATGTTGATCCTGTCTGATCTTTCCCCCATTAATTGGATTCTTGCCGTAGGTGATGAATACATAGCCTGAATGGCTTGACAGAATCTAGGACCAAATCCCCTTGCCTCCAGAACCTTCCATAGAAAACTCCATCTGACGCGATCAAATGCCTTCTCCGCATCGAGGAGGATCATTGCGACCTCCTCCCCCCTGGCAGCACCGATGTCAAATAAGGTGATAGCTCTCCTAATATGGTCTGTGGTTCCCCTTCCTGGGATAAACCCATGCCGCCAGGGGGAAACCAAGGACGCAATGATCCTCCCCATGCGAGTGGCCATGATTTTTGCATATAGCTTGTTATCACTGTTAATCAAAGATATTGGTTTGTAGGAGCCAGGGTTGGTCTTTGGTTTCCCTTTTTTGTGAAAGATCGCTATATTAGTTTCTTGCCAGGACTCGGGTATTATTCCGGTGTTCATGACGCCTTTGAATAGATCTAAAAGTATTGGTGTTGTTTCCTGTATGTATGTAAATGTAATGTAAATGTATAGGCATTTATATAGCGCACTACTTACCCGGAGGGTCCCAAGGCGCTTCGACCGCTGCGAAACCCTACCTGGCTTCCCTGAGAGATGGTCCCTTAATGGGTATCTCCAGGGTGAGACCAGGCATCCCCGGCGGTCTGGTGGGGCCGTTAGTGAAGATGAGGCAAGCTAATGCCCAGAGTTGCCGAGTGTGATCGCCGATCAGAGTGGGCACCGAGGCGAGAGAATTATCGAGTCCCCTGACCCTGGTCCAGAAACCTGCCGCGCCGGGTCTGCCGCCTCTTCCCTTAGGCTTTTGTATAGCTCTACCGGTATAGCATCAGGGCCCGCAGCCTTTCCACTTGCCAGATCCTGCAGAGCTTCCAATACCTCCGACATTGTGATATCTTGTTCCAGAGATTCGATGTGGACCGATTTTAACTTACTACCCATGTCTAGCCAGCTTATATTTGGGGCCTCTGCACCTGCTTCCTCCTGATATAATTCTTGATAGAATTTCCTAAACGCCTCCAAAATTCCACCTGATTTATCGTATATTTGGCCCTGATATTCAATTTGTGTCACTATGTTCTTACTTGCCACCTGTCTAATTCGTAAGGCAAGTGCTCTACCTGCTTGCTCACCAGTTTCGTAAAGGCGTGATCTCTGTGCCTGATAATTTGTTACCGCCTTTATTGCTAGTTGTTTCTGGATCTCTGCTTTTAGGGAGTTTACTCTATGTAGACTCTCGACAGATTGAGCACTACAATTATATCTTGTCTGTGTTGTGTCTCTGCCTCACTCAGCTTTCCCATCAATGCTTCCCTTTCCCTGTTAATCTTTTTCCATACCTTGGTAGTATAGCTTATGGTCTCTCCCCTTAATCCTGCCTTGAAGCTATCCCAGACCCCTCCCCTTGATGCACTATACATATTAGCATCAAAAAAGGCCTGGGACCATGTTTTCATATGAGTAATATAATCCATGTCTGCTAATAGTTTTTTATCAAATGTCCAAGGCCTAGGAACATTATATGGTTTATTGATGACCATATTTAGGACTAGGGGATTGTGATCTGACATGATTTTGGGAAGCTTGTTTATTTGGACACTCTTCAGCAGGGTGGTCGAGATCATGAAATAATCCAATTTCGAGTATTTGTTAAAGGGATATGAAAAATAAGTAAACCCTGGGTCTCCAGACAATAAATTTCCCCAGACATCGTCTAAGCCATGTGACTGCATCATTGATGTTATTGCTCTAAACACCCTTGGCTTCCTACCTATGTATGGGCTACCATCCGAAAAATTAGCAGAGATATTAAAATGCCAGTCAATTAGTTCATTTTCAATGTGACTAAAGACTTCTGACTCGTCTGTGTTAGATCCATATACCAAGCAGATAGTGATACCTAAATTCATTTCACAAATAGCCCATCTGCCTAGTGAATCCGCCTTACACCTTTTGGCCCCCCCAACCCCACTTTGCCAATTATGGCCACACCTCTTATCATGGAAGTCTGGGATGTGCATGACAGCAATTCATAGCCTTTAAAGTTTAACCAATGTTTTTTCCTCCAGGGTAAGTGGGTCTCTTGTAGACATATTATATCTAGGCTCATCATATTTAGATATTGTTCAAACTTCCCCCTCTTTTTCCAATCATTTAATCCTCCTATATTGAGGGAGCCAATCCTTAGCTTAGACATATCTAATTTTTAAATAACATTGAGGAAGCACTATATGATTTAAAGGGAGCTAAGATAAGGGATATGGGTATGCGACTTTGGGCCCCAGTAGCTGCTTGGAGGACAGCAAAAGTGCAAATGAATGATTTATTGGTATTGTAGTTATTTAACCTGTCTATTGTTTATTGTTTATTATTCTTTCTATTCTTTTATTGATGGTATAATTCTACGTATCTATGTATCTATGTATGCATTTATGAATATGTATTTACTGGTATGAACTCTCAATAAATATCAAAAAATAAAATATTCCTTTGTATTCATGTTATTGGTTTGCACCGTGGCATTTAATTTCACTAATACCACACAGATTGTGTGCAGCGCCTAATCAAACTACAATTCACTGTAACATGAGGACTCGGAAGTGTAAAATACTACTTCCAGGTCTTGACATTCACAACAACAAGAGCGGCATTTAAAACGGGAGGATGACAAAGGTCGTCCCCCTCCAGCTTTCACTGAAAATGCATCAGAAGACAGAAAAGAAGGTAGGTTTTACCTCCCGGGTCTTACTTGAGTCACATGGGGAGTATGCAAGTCAGAAAGCTGCCGGTATGTGCGGTCTTTCTCTCCCGGGTGTTTTTACGGCAATGTGGCACATAATGGTCTTTCTCGGTGTGGATAGAGATACACCTCTAGTCATGCCAGTAATATTTAGAATTGAGAATGTCACATGGGTACATATAATGGATAAAGCAGGCACGATGTAGGAATATGAACACCATCACACAGAGTATCCTTGTATCACATGTGTAGTTTATTTAGGAATAATAGGAGATTGCATTTGCAGGGCAAATGTGTTTAAAGCTTGATATGATTGAACAGGCACTTAGTATATGAAGGTAAAGACATACACCTATTAAGAGCCTTGATGCCAGAACATGAGATGCAATTATCCCACATATTGGTCCCAATGAAGGGGATTGATAGTAAGGACAGGTAAGATCTCATATGAAGTGGGTGAATTAATGGTTATGTAAATGAGTTGATAACATGCTCAAAAACAATGAAAAACCTCGATATCTTATATCAGGGTGTGAAACAGTTTTGTGTGTGTTTAAACCTTCCTTCTAATCTTGGTTTTTAATTTTCATTCTAATTTTATGTTTATGTTACACCTTCAGAATTCTGAGATCTATTAGTAAAAGGATTCCAGGAAAGTTGAGGTACATCAATAGTATCAATAGTACCTATGTGGTGAGAAGCGTAACCACAATAGCATGCCAAAATAGTGTATCAAATTTGTTGTGAAGAGGGTATCACACTGGGGTGTGTGTGTGTGTACACAAATATTGCAAGAAAAGTATTCTATATGTACCCTTGGTAATACAGGTTTATACCTCGTTCAGATTGTGGACCGGACTGCAGCAGGTACCACTATGACCTGATGCCAATACATTAGAGTATGGTACTTTTCACATATTATTTTGACACAAAAATAGCAGAGTGACTATAAGTGGGCCCTGAGGAATGCCATGATCCAGTAGGTCACACAGGCAGAAATATGTCGACCTGAACTTAATAGGGGACATCCATACCCCTATTTTTTCACTTAGCTTTTTGGTCCTAACCATCAGGACACCCATTAATGTGCATTTATCTCCTATGAGTTAGTTTTAAATCACTTTTTGATATATAATGTAGACTCTGTCCCTCAATCCCATTTACAGTGGATGATTGAAACACCTCATGCTCCTCTCCTGAGGGAGAGTTGTAGCCCACACTGTGTACCTTGCGGTCACAGTGTGCAAGAGGGAACCCAATGATGAAGCATGTCGACTTTGGGTGAGTGAGGGTTCTCGTCTTAAACAGACTTATGCCCCTTTTCTGACACTTACATTAACCTTGCATTTATTGGCATATTTTTTCTAAAAAGTCCTGTTACTTATTTGTGAGTACAGTATATATGGAGTGGTACCATGGATGATAATGGCTCCTTTAACAAAACCCTATTAGTGTGATAAAAAAAACCTAGTCTCAGTGCCATTGCTCATTCCATAAAGCAAGGTGAAGTCTAATTGTTCTACAGTAGGCTAAGGACTTTAGCACCCCTGTAAGTCCCTAGTGAATAGTACCCCAGATACCCAGGGCAAGGGTGTTAAAGAGGGTCTCAAAGGGCTGCAGTATATCTTATACAACCCTAAGGGACCCAAATACAAATTCCACACAGATTGGCATTGCAGGCTGCATAACATGATGCAAACCGTGAGTGAAAACCTGACATGACACACTTCTGTGGGTCATGCCAAAGGTGCTGCACCTAGCATATATAAATCACCCCTATAGGAGGCCTTTCAGCCCTAAAACAGGGTGCATTATATTTTATGTGAGGAAATATCTGCATGTTCATATGTGTCCCTGTGATGTCTATCTCTATTACTAGATATCGCAAGTGATCAGGGAATTCATCTTAAGGTATGTACTGGCCATTGGTCAAAACAAGTTCTGCAGCTGTGCAATGACTTCACTAAAACGTATAGTGTTTGTCATCAACACCTCAAATTAATAAACCTACACTGATTCCAGTGATTGATTTATTAATACATGCCACCCGGATGGTACTTTAGAGGTGTCCCCTGAGCTCTACTAGCCTTCTAGTGTGCTGGCTGATGGGTCGAATCCAGCAAGTCACCACAGACGAGTTTCTTAACCCTAAGGAGGTGAGAGCTCTGCTCTCAGAGGACAGAAACAATGCCTGCTCTGGGGAGAGGTGTTATCATCTCTTAACCCAGATGGCTTCTAAATCAGCCTATCAAGGCAGGAGGCATCAAAGGTATCTGCTACCTTTGATATGCAACCCAAAGTTTCTCTGAACAGGGGAGATGCCAACCCCTTACCCTGAACCATGTGGCACCAGAATAGGCAGGTAAATTAGCTAGGCAGGAGGCATGTTGAACTGCCAGGCTGGATACACCTCTAGGGTAAATAAGACTGAATTAAACAAGAACTTTGAAATTCCACCTTCTTATGTGTGGTGGAATTGAAATTCCACCTTCTTATGTGTGGTGGAATTGGGAATTCTGGGATAGGGTGATTCCCGCTCCCAAAAGGAAGTGGTCATCTAGAGGGTGTAGTCAACCCAGTTGGAAGTAGCTCATTGGCTCCTACCCCTCATCCCCGTATCTCCCCTAAATTGAGTATTTAGGGAACCCCCTGATACCAGGACTTGAGATTTTGATGGACACAAAAGAAAGAATGGTCAAAGAAGACTGCTGACCCGAGAACCAAGGAGCACAACCAACTTTGTGCCAACTCAGTCAGCCTGCCATCTGCACCCAACACATGTGGTGCAACCAACGTTTCCTGCTGCTGTGCAGACTCAAAGAGAACCAGACTTCTGCTAGCGATTTTAAAATTAGAGCTACTGCTCTGCAGCCACAGGCACCAAAGAACCAAGACCTAGTTCACCGCCCTGCCACTTGCTGGGACTACCGATGTAACAGCAAACCAGGAAGTGGCAGAAGTGCTCCAACAGGTGAGATCTGTTTTACCTTTAAGTGTGGGGACACCAGAACTGACCGGAGCTGCATAACACCAATATCTATGGTACAGGACCCCTCGTAGCAGTCAAGGCTTATTGTGTGCAGACTGGACATCAGCACTTAGGAAAACTGACATGCACATCAAGGACTTCAAGAACACTGAGACCCACATCACTAGTTGGCCAGCTGCCCTTTGTGCCCCTCTGCAGCTGAATCCAAGACGAAGAGCGAGTCTTTGAACCTCGCCACCCGACACCTAAAAGTACTACTGGGGCCTGCTCTTCACAGCCCAAGCCCAAAGGAGGTGACTGTACCATCAGGGTCCTCAGACCCACAGGAGCTAAGCCCACACTTGGGTTTACCTAGACTAGACCTCAAGTTGCCACCTACAGCCTCTTTCTCCAGGCCACCTCCAACCACGAATGACTCCAGAACAGAACCCAGCGCCAAAAGATACCACTGCACCAGAGCTCGAGGAGAAGTGGGCTAATGTTTTCCCCACATGCCCGAGCATTGCAAGGGTTGTGCCCCCCTGTGGGTTCCGCAAGACTGGTCCCCCAGTCCCTGCTTGTAGCTTCTTTCTAACTGGACCATTCCCTATTGAAGTGAATCGGACATCCGATGCCATAACACACCTATGCACCCAGATGCCAAAGAGACTCATGAGGTGGCCTGTTGGTGTTGCCTTGGACCTTGCCCCTTACTCACCTTAAGTCCCGTAAGTTTGTGGTAGGTGCCCAAATGCATTTCATGTTTTTCCCCCACTGGATGACATTACTGAATCCAAAAATTGCTTTGAGTCAACTTTTGAAATCTATAAAAATTAATAACTCAAAAATTACTTACCTGGTGATCTTGGTATCTAAATTCATATAAAAGATGTGTTATTTTTATAAATTTGTGTTGGATGTCTTCATTGAGTGTCTTACTTACTGCCTGTGTGTGCATGCAGTAAATGTTTAGCACTCCCTTCTAATATGCCTAACTGCGTACCCACATTACCACAAAAGCGGCGATTTGGGATGTCATTTGTGCCTCTGTAATTTCTTTGGGGTTTGCCTGGACTACTGGCATAGTGTACCTCTTATTGGTCCACTATATAAACAGCCAGATTCCTACAGAGAGCATGTGCACTTTAGCGCTGGTTAACAGTGCTAAAGGGCCCATAGTTCTAAAGCCAACAAAATTGAATTTAGCAAAAATGGGAGGAGGAAGGCTAAAGGTTTGGGGGTGGCCCTGCAGACAGGGCTAGGTTCATCACTTTGCCAACCCTAAACCGTCTTCTTTAATATGTAGGTTACCCCTAAGGTAGGCCTTACAGGCTGAAAGGATGGTGCCCATGTAATGTAAAAAGCAGGTCATGTATATTGAATGTTTTCCATGTCTTGGAAGTAAAAAGCATACAATGTCATTTTTTGCTGTGACAAGGCTGGCCTCTCATTACCCTTTTACAATTAATAGGTGCTAAATTTAGTTGGCCAGCATCTAAAAAAATACTTCTTCCACTCCTTTTCATTGCAATTTGAAATACTCTTTAACTGTAAAGTCAGATTTTAAATTATTATTCAGGAAATGCCACTTTTAGTAAGTTTAGTTTAGAACACATTTTTACTTTTGTGTAAACATCATCTTATTCAATAAACATGAAGTCTGGTTCTTTTTAACACATGATTATAACACTTTTCAAAGCTTCAATCTCATTACAAAGAAGGGAGTGATACCCATTATCGACTCTGAGATGTGCAAATTATAAAGGGACATTGTGCTCTATCAAAAAATTAATAAATACAAATTGAAATATATACAAAAGAAAAATTAAAGCTTGTGGTAATCAGTGTTCGCCCTCTTGCTTCAATTGGAGAGCCAGAGCGTTACATCAACAACATATGCTCTTAGAACACTGTATGGGGGCCAGATATTTCTAATATGGACTTGAAGAAATTGTCTTTCGCTAAGACTTATTTGTATTGATCCATATTGATGTGCGTTGTACAAGGATACCCCATTGTTCGTGGTCTACCCGTTTCAAACCCCACTTCCTTTATGGGTTCTCAGGACAAGGGCTGAGTGATTTTGGAAAAGTGAAAGGGTAGTGTATTTTACTAAAACAGTGCAATATTGTAAAAAGCACTCTCCACTTGCATCGGCATCCCCAAGTACGTTATTTAGTTGTTTACCTTAAACGCCAAAGCTGGATGCATATTTGGTGGTGTCTCAGCAACATTTGAACCAGATTTTTACAAGGAAGGATGCAAAAAGACAACTATGTAGCCTTATTAAGATGAAAAATGTTTTTACGGGCGGCCAAGCACGGTTTCATAATGTCAGAAAGGATTTTACCTGTATGCCTTTTTAATTAGTGGTTTCAGCATCTAAATAGAACAAGCTTTCAATCAACTCTGTGAGAGAAGGGGGAGCAGCCCTTGTTAGTCCAAAGCTCCTATCATTTTTGAGAAACATTGATTTAAACGTGAGGTGTGCAAGCAGAAATGGATACTAGCATTTAATTGTTTTCATACTTTAATTATTAGCAGCTGTATGCAATTTTGCTTTGCAGAAAGATTTTACCTTTTGCAATGCAGATTAGTTTACAGCCCCGTGTCTAAAATTTGGCAGTCCCCTTCTGTGGCTTGTTATTATGTGAAGTAAGGGGAGAGGGCCTCATCATGCTGAAGCTTGGTGGTTTCAGAAATTACTTAAAATCGAAGACACACAGCACGCTTTAAAAATAGTGGTATAGTTGTCCTGTTCGTAATTGATTACCTTCACTTAAACGTGGAAAGAAAACATCCCAGCATTGCATGTTGTAAACAGGTTTTTTAACCACAGTGTTAATCTCGCGCTGTACGATGCAAACGATTTTAAATGCATTCGCCACTATTAAAAAGGGAACTTCGAAACCTCATGCCACAATTATCGGGCGAATAATTAATAATATTGTCGCTTTCTCCACTGGCTTTTGCTAAAATGTTGCTATAGCACTGCGCAATTCAAATGTTTGACCGTTACACTTGCCACTGAGAGTCAAAGACTGTGACTAAATAGTGATTAAAAAGGAAACTTCACAGCTTCTAGTAACATTTTTCAGACGTGTTTGGTATGTAATAAAATCACTCTATCCACCGACTTAAATGGTCCATGGAAACCTACTGCTACTCAATTTGGGCTGTATTGCAATCATAAATCTTTGTAGAAAAACGCTCTCATGGTGCTTGGCTTATTGAGGCACTTACAGATGCTTACAAATTCGGTGTCACTCGGACAGGGCTTCTTCAGACTTGCGCGTCCAAACATGGCAGCTTTCTTCTGTTGCATTTTAAAACAAAGCATGCTCATTCAACTGCCTGATACTTGGCCCATGGAATTATGGGAGTTGTAGTGTAGAGACATTCACTATTATAGTTTATTGATCTCAGACAATTCATTTAGCCATCTGCTTGCCGTATTAAGTTTCAAAATCAAATACGCTTCTCTTCACATTAATCTAGTTTCCAGATCCCCTCCTCTGGCGTTGGCTTGAATTGAGCTTAGCACAGTCCACTGGTAGTATTTTTCAGAAAGGCCCATTTGATGGAAGTGACCCTTGGTGCCGAGATATACGTTTGTTTTCATTCTTGACTTATGTTGGACAATTCGGTGCCTTACTTCTTGGATGGTTTTAGGTGGCCTCAAAGGGTCCTCATAGAGTAGAGTATAACTATGGTGCTAGAATCAATCCTGGGAGCAAGTTGCACAGCCACTATTACCTGATTAGCCCTGCTCAAATTAATTCTCTATCTTCTGCAAACGATGCCGGAACATTATCGATAATGTTGAAAACGCTGTAATCAGACAAAATGGAAAAACCTCACCAATAACTAATCTCTCAAGCCCTGATAATAGCACACCGAGCAGTTGAAATTATTTACAACGGCCCAAGAACCTCATTTTCCCATACCTGATGAAAATAATTCAACCATCCTTGCGAAGAAAGCTCACGTCCTGATGATGATCTAGAATTGTTTAGATCAAAACGCCGTTGACCCATTCAAGGAAACTCCCCTACCTTCTGTATATATTTCTTTGGGGAATACCCTTGTTTGTGACACCTTGTACATAGCTTTATTTTTAAAATTTTCACCCAGTCACTATAAGCACCTTGTCACATGTGTGAGCACCTGAAAAATATAATTGTACTAAAAAACGTAAATAAAGTTTTCTATGTGTATGCTACCCTACAAAACTTGCTCCCAGGATTGATTCTAGCACCATAGTTATACTCTACTCTACGAGGACCCTTTGAAGCCACCTAAAACCATTGTTTTCTCTATAATTACTTCAACCCTAGGTTTTACTGATGGGGTACCCTTGTTTTCCATAATTACTTCTTGGATGGTCTTTCCTATGTAGATTGTTTTTACACATGCAAATGACAGAGTACACTACATTTTTAGTTTTACAGTTTGAAAATTCCTTACTGCTAGGCTACATTGATGAATTTGGCAAACAGGTGCGATGCGTCGAAAATCTGATGTGCTGGATGATGCTGAGGCAGTGAAGAGGCACTGCATCCATTTTCCAGCAACAAAGCAGCTGATGTGTCAATTTCTTCAGCAGCACAGCACAGCACAGCCTGCATCGGAGTTGGTGCCTCGTAAGTTGGAGAGATGATGGTCAGGCCTGGAGCTGCGGTCATCTTTTCAGCTGCAGGGCAGGCACTGCATCGATTCTTCAGCCGCACCGGGGCAATGTGTTGATTTTTTCAGCCGCACGGCGGTGCTGCATCAGGAAAAAACAGGCACTGAAGGTTGATGCACGGATTTTCTTCAGTCCTTTGCAGCAAAACCACCTTCAAGGGCCCAAAACTGAAATTGCCACCACTTCCCAGGTCAGAACTTCCAGCACAGGAGTTCAGGGGCTGCAGATGAAGTCTTTGATGTATCTAAGGCTTCTTAACAATAGGCAAGGACCCACAAGCCCTTGGAGTACCTTTGGCAAGCAGGATACAGAAAGCAAAGTCTATTCCTTTTACTACCAAAGTCAGAAGCAACAAGCAGCAGGCCAACACAGCAGAGCACACAGCAAACTAGTAGTCCCTCCTGGAAGTTTCGCCAACTCTTCTTCTTGGTCGAAGTCCTTAGTCCTCTTGGTCCGGAAGTGTTCTGAAGTTATGGTGTCACATATCCAGTACTTATACCAGTTTCTGCATTTGAAGTAGGCCAACTTTAAAGGAAAGTCTTTGTAGTGCATAAAACCCTGCCTTTCCCTGACCTGGCTTCATACACACTACATGGGAGTGGAGACAGATTTGTGTGAGGACAGGCACAGCCCATTCAAGTGTCAGTGACTACTCCTCCAGCCACTCTGGCTCAGAAAGGCCAAACAGCCTGGTGATGGGCCATCATAATATGCAGGGCACACCTCAGCTCCCTTTGTGTGACTGTCTAGAATGAATGCACAAACAGCCCATTTGTCGCCTTCCATCAGACATGAATTCCACAGGCAGGCAGAGGCACAGAATGGTAAAGCAAGAAAATTGCCACTTTTAATGTATTCAAAATCAGAAAAGTATTTATAGAGTTGAGAAGGGGCTCAGATAATGAATGGATAAATGCTACATTAATTTATTTGACAGGCCTTTAGTGCAAGAAATCTGATTGAGATAAGGGTCATAAGCCTTCCATTTTCCTTCCTTTCAACACTTTCATCAGCGCCTTCTCTGAGCACCTTCTTGACTCTATAAATCCTTTTGTGATTTTGAATACATTGCTCGATTGAAGTACCGATATATGATGTGTCTAACTTGATAAGCTTCCAAAAATGTTCAACTAAAATCTATTGAAGAACGTATATGCACATGTGTTTCTCATTTCTCCTGAATTCACTGAAGGTTATCATTCGAATCCCTCACATGTTATATTCATGTTTTATTAAAGAGAAAGTGATACAGTCTTTTCTCTTAATTTCATTTTTGTTGCTCTCTCCAATTGGACCATTGTTTGTCTGTTGTATACATTACCTAGGGCCTTCAGGCAAAATGTGAGTCACCCCATTGTTTGTAATCACTTTCTAAAAGTGGCATTTTCAAACACGCAATTTAAAAACCAGATGCATTAAAAGATGATAGTATATATTGTGAGTTCCCGAACCCCAAACTCCAACTCTAACTCTTCCCAATTGGTAGTTACACTAAGAGGCTACAAGGCAGCTCCAATGATAACCTACTGGAGACATAGTCCTTGCAATAGTGAAAAACTAAATAAATTGCAAGTATTTCACTGTCAGGACATGTAAAGCACACCAGTACATGTCCTACCTTTTAAGTACACTGCACCCTGCCCATGGGGCTATCTTGGGCCTACCTTGGGGGTGCCTTACATGTAGTAAAAGGGAAGGTCTGGGCCTGGCAAGTGCACTTGCCAGGTTGACATGGCAGTTTAAAACTGCACTCACAGACATTGTTGCAGCAGGCCTTAGACATGACTGAGGCAGGGCTACTCATGGGTGGCACGGGGGCACAATCAGTGTTGCAGGCCCACTAGTAGCATTTGAATTACAGGCCCTGGCCACGCACAAAACACTCTATTAGGGTCTTGCCACTAAATCAAATATGCCAATCAAAGATAACCAGTCATAATCACAAGGTGCACATGGAGCACATGTACTTTAGCATAGATCAGCAGTGGCAATGTGCCCAGTGTTCTAAAACCAGCAAAAACAAAATGCAGCACAAAGCAAAAAAACAGGGGAAACTTGCTAAAGATACCATGTCTAATAGAGACAGACAGTAGACAAAGGGCCTGGCTGGAGAATGCAGTGGGTCTTTCTGACAGGATGGTTGGGGAGGAGTTAGGTCCTGCCTGAATACACTTCAAAAGGACCTGCCCCCAGCACACACAAAGAGACTTGACACTAGTCTTCTGTTTCACTAGCCAAGATGGAGCTAAACCCAAGGGATAAGGTACTAGAACACATTTTGGGAGAAGAGAATGGATTGCCCCTCACCCACAATCTGGTACTGGTCATAAAAGTGGCAACTCCAGAACCTGAATTCAGAACATTCCTGGACCATTGAAGCCTCTAAAGAAGCCGTGCCTTGCTGTCTGAAGCTTGAAGAAAGTCTTGACCTGCTTGCCTTGAACCCAGGACCACAGAGTAACTCTAAGTTTCAGTTCGCTGACCTCCTGTGTGAGCTACAGGGACACAAAAAGCTTCCAGAGGCAATCTTCTGCAAACTTCTTACTTTCCTGCGAATCCGTTCCAACTTGGAATTGCTCTTGTCTATGCTACTAGCCTCTGCTGGAATGAGTACTAACCCCCAACAGGTGACCCCTAGATCCTGGACCTTAGGCTGACGTTAGATTGTACTATTCTTGTTGAAAAACTGAAAACTGGTCCCCTACAAAACTTTTCTGAAAAGTTCCCCTAAAGAACCAGAGGCTACAACCAAACTGCCACTGAACCACAGTCGCCGATGTCAAATCGCAAGTTGGATTCAACTTCCCAGCCATGCTGAAGGAATCTCAACTTCCCAAAAATGTTCTATGTCTGAATGTAGAGGATTTCACCATCACCAATGCTAAGCAGCAAGGAGCCATCGTCGATTCCTTCCTGGGCCTGGACTTCAGACTTCTCCTGCTCTGAACCTTTCTGACGTTGAGAGCATCTTTGATTTTGCTTTCTGGTAGCTGCCAATAATTTTCGTCTTCCTCTACATCAAAGTCATGTTAGAGTATGATTAAAACTCTTTCCGGATCAGTCAAAAACAATTTATCATGATCTTTGCTTTTTCCTAAAAGTCTTTCTCTTCTAAGCTATTCCTCCCGGGTCTGAGCGATTCCCCCGTAGGGATTCTCCACTTCATTGCTTTCAGGTGCCCACTATTTGCATGAACAATCAAGTTACTTGTGTGGCTTTGCTATATATTTTAGTATACATCATGGTATCCTTGAGGTGTATGAATGAAAATCCAATGACAATCCAGAAAGTTGATGCTTGGTGTTGTGGGCAGAATTTGTATGTAATATTTCATCAACGACTTATGATCACATCTCCCTCTATGCCCACTTTGTGACATATTTCCTATTTCGTCATTGGTGCCACTTCATCCTCTTGTTCCACCTCAAGTGTGATAAGGGTTGGTAGGCAGGTAAGATTGTTGTTTTTGCTTTTTCCATGTCTAATTGCAGATTAGGACATTTTGCAAAATGTTTAGCTTCAATTTCCTTATGAATTTATATAGATTGATTCACAGGTTTGATGGATTAGACTCGGTGTCAGGGCAAAAGGTCAAACCTCTGTTTAACACTCTCAGCCCAACTATACAATACCTGCAAATCTGCTATTTTTGTCCTCAATATTTTTGAAGCTGGTATTGTTATACTTTACATTATAAGTATGTGAAGTGGATATTTTTGTCCCTGACATTTTTTTGCAATGTTTTTGTAACACGATATTTCTGAAGTTGATATTGCATCAAACAACCAAAAACCACACACTTACACAAACACATTCAATTTCATACGCGCAAATACACATGAACGCATACATTTTTTTATTTACATTTTTATTCTGTGACTTAGTTCAACAGAGTCACAAGATAGCTGCCATCACTTCTTGGTTTGAAGTGTTGGCAAGCAATCAGATTGCAGCATGAGATCCAGGAAGAGTAGCAAACCCTTTGCGTCCCCAGTGGTATATCTGAAAAAACTTTAAATAACTCCAAAACTACTGAACGTATTTTACAAAAATTCACAAAAAGCTTGTTTTGTCGATCAACGGCTGCTTTACTGCCCAATTAGCTGTAATTCCATCCAGCAAATCAGCTTTGTCTAAATTTTTGTTTGGAAATTAACATGGGGAAATGGATTTTTGGCCCCCCCTTTTTCTCAGCCCCAGCCTGAAACTTCTCAGATCACCCTGAAACTTTCAAGACAGCAGCTGAATTGAGCGTCAAACTAATTTTGAAAATTTCGGGAGGATATGTCAAGCAATGCTGAAGTTAATTGCAAAACAATAAACGTTCTTCCTACAGAAACTAGGTCCTAACTATAACTACCTACTGGCAACCGCTAGAAGTTAATATATAGAAGAAGGTTTCAAGCTCCTTTCAAAATAAACGAAATTTGATTACAAAGAAAATATAAATCTAACTATAACTATAATGTGCTGCTGTTAAAAATATGTTTAATAATAACATAGTTTACAACATGGTTTTACATGATTGAGTGTTTTCATTGGTTTTCATGCATGGGTGAAATGAAACAGAACATGTATGCTGGAATCAGCTCTGTCCAACTCCAGGTCATTGAAGTAAAATCTATAAACTAGACCTGATGTTCTTGAGGACTGGCAGCACTAGGGTTAACTCAGCTCAGTGACCAGAGACTGCTGCTAGGCAATGCCCATCTGTGCAGTTAAACAAATTACTTGATGTACCTTAAGAATTAAAATACATGTAGTTTATTTGAGCGGTGCATTGATATACAACATATTACAATTCTTGCCAATCACTCACCCTTGGTTTCTGTATCTCCCCCTCTATACTCCTCTCGCTATCTCTCTCATTCAGAATCACCTTCTTTTTTAGTCCCTCTCACTAAAGCTGGCCTACCTGTTGACAAAGCTTGACAGGGTGAGCATTAGGTAACGTGTAATTATGATTAGTCGTATGCCTGAATTTCAACCTACCCACCCTACTGCACTGACAACGAGGTTGAGTTATTTAAAAGGAAAAGCCAAACTGCACCATTGGTGGGTGATGTTCCACCAAAAAATGACACTTGATCATCCAGAGTGTCTTTTTAGGACATAGTGTCATTTTTGAGAAGATCATCCATGTATGTAATCTTTAAGACCTGCAGCATTAATATCATGGCATTGCTTGCATTTTTCACCTCTATGCATGTCCTTTATATATGTGACTTTTTACAATTACATCCGTAATCTAAAAAAACACAAAAAATTGATAAGGTTTTCGAAAATGTGCCACAACTGTTCTTATGTGAGCCTCGTTCTTTTCAGATCTGTTGAAAAATGTTTAAAAAACTGTGATGAAATGTAAGAAAAATAAATACAATTTTTTTTTGGTAAAACTGTAATGTTCATTTTTTTATATACTACAAAATGCTAAGTATTGGCTTTTTTGTCTTTCTTTCTTTTAGGTGAACTGTGTATGTGAGAGTAAGTATTACACATCATTACCTTCCTTTGCTTGAGTACCTTTGTATCATAAATACAATAAGTTTAAGGCTATCTTGTAATAGATAATGAATGTTGATCCACTGCAAACTTCTTTAGGGAAGGATTTTACAGTTATATTTAAACCTTGAATTGCCAAAATGAGCCAAGTAAACATCACAAATGTGTGTTCTATGTTTGACATGATTGGAACATCAACTCTGTCTCTTGTCAGTGGTACTGTTTTTCCCGATGCGCATGAACGGAAACTGCGATGACGCCATATGCCACAGAGCTGGTGAGCTGACAAGCGGCGTCCAAGCCCTGATCTCCTGACTCTCTCACTCCTTTGCCTCCAGTTTCTGTGCAGCCCAAAGCCCGAAGTCAACTTGAAGTCAGCCTGCAGTGCGTAACCCCGCGCACCTACGCATGTTTGTGAGTGTTGGTTGTCGGTGAGAGCTAACTCTAGGCTGGGCTGGACAGAGCAGATCTCCTGCAGCTTGCTGTTTGCTCACTCGCTCGCTCGCCTTACTCCTGGTGGGTGCTAGAGTACAATGTGAGAACTTGGCCAGGGTGGCATGGGTGGCAAGGGCGTGCTCAGGAGTGAAGTTCTGTGGGAGTGAGGCTTAGAGCCGCAGAGGCCTCCAGGTAGAGCGGAAGTTCCCCTGGGGTGGCCCGCCTTGCTCTTGGATCTACTTGTGCTGCCGGCTGTATGTTGCCCATAGCTCTCAATTACTGACACCAACTGTTATCAATTGCCCTTCTGGTGCATTCTATGTATTTGGGCACTGGAGACCCTAGTGGTCATTAACAGCTGCATCCTCCCTTCTCTTCTGTTATTTTTCTACCTTTTGCTTCTGTGTAGGAGATCCTCAGGAGCCTGTAAGGTTAAGTTAAGAAAGTGAAGAAAAAGAGAAGGCATGGCACCCCGCTAAGCCAGTCTTCGGTGTTCTGTAGACATTTAATGGGCAGGAATTACCCAGTTGATCTCACTAGCTGTACCTTTTTTTCGCTGGTATTTGGCCTCATTTATTGAAGCAATTGCTGAATCGTTGCCTTTTTGTCCCATAACTTCCTTCACTTGTCTGTGTGGATTAATACATTCGCTGCTGCAAATCCCGCCTGGCAGCAGCCAACGTTTTTTTAATTCTGATTCTATTTTATTTCATTTACATAAGGATAAGTGCTTCTTTAACAATATTAATAGTAGCACTTATACTTCACGACAGCTACCTCAACAGAGGTGCCCCAGCGCTATAGTGGAAATCAGGTGAGATAGCTGGCCAAGTACTAACCCTGGCTAAAAAGCAAGATTTTTAGGAGCTTCCTGAACTCCAATTCGGTATCCACAAAACACGTATGAGCTGGCAAGGAGTTCCATAACTTGGCTGTCCACAATTAGAAGGATCTTCCTCCCATTCGTGACTTTGCAAAACGGGTTACACAGAGCAGGTGCTGAGAATTTGATTGAAAGGCGGTCAAGTGGACCATGGGGTCAAACCTTCTCATTATGAGATCAAGGCACACAAGAGGTTAGTTACAGCCTTTGTCACAAGCTAAGATTGTTCAAACCTGTTCTCAAAAGGATCCTTTATTTGGTAATGAGATGGAACCCGAGGAACTGACAGACCATAGTAGGACTTTGGCAAGTCCGGATTGTGGGCTAACTGTTGTCAATCAAGCATCTAATCTGATCTAATTATCGTTAGTGGTACTCAACTTTTTCAGCCTAAAATCTAGGAGTTGTTTAAACCACCAGATAAAGTCCAACATGAGGACATAATATCTCTACCCACTCCTGTTTCAGCAAACACGGGCTCTCCAATAGTTCAGATGGTATGTCTTGACGTTTTATCACAGGGAGAAAAAATGAAAGTCCGCTAGCAACACTCTGCTGTGCTGCTATTACCTCTTTACATGATTCTACTGTAAAATATAATTCATTTAAAAGAGTGAACTCTAATGTAATAGCTGCTAAACGTGAAGTTCATTGTGTGCATGTCCCTGAAGTCAATCCACCTAAAAGCTCGAATCATGCTGTCGCAACAAAAGACCAGCGCTGCAGAGGTGAGGATCTACCCCGGGTCATAACCTATTGTGACAACTGTAAAAAAGACTCAAGTAAATGTGAATGCGATGCCTCTGTTATTTGGTTGGGCAATGTTCAACCTAATCGTAGTTCTCATAAATCTCCCACGTACATGACTAAGAATGGATGTGCCTGCGAGAGTCTAGCGGCATCCATACCTCACTCACCAAATAGTATGAATAGGCCAAACCCATTCAGTCCATGGATATGTGATGGTGCACAAGTTCCTGACTTTTATCCAACCTTAAACACTCAAAAGGTTAAAGTTGCAAGTCGTGACATGGTATAAAGAATTTAGTTCAATTAGACAATTCTTTGAACTCTGCAGACCTTTAATTCTTGGACAAATATGATGCCCCTTCCTTAGTGGATGAGTGCCTCTGTAAACATCAATATGTCGATAACAATGGTGTGTGGCAACATTTGTTGAACACAATGGATCCTAAAATGACAGCGTTACATTTTCACTCCAATAAGCTAGACTTCCAGGTGGACCTATTAAATACTTTAGCAGTTTATGTGGCAGGTATAGATACAAAATTATATAATTTAACCAACCTGATAGTAAAAGCCCAGATAGATGTTAACAATCAATTAATCACATGCATGTGTTCCCACATTTTAGATAAAGTCTCTGACCTCCCGTCAATATTATGGTGTCTCATCGAAGAAGTTAAGAAATTAGTTATACAGCCAAATTTAGATCAATCCCCAATTCAACATAACAAACTGGGACCAGAATGAGCAAACTTGTGTGCGAAGTCCCAAGAGATACAGCAAGTTATGCCCCCAAAGATATTTAAGACATCAGTTGAGGGAGCGGTGGATCCTGAAGTTTGTCCTTGGATGGAAACATCATTCCACCAGGTAATGTTAATATTAGGATCAGTTCGTTGCCGATTCTATGGGTTCCGGAGATAGTCTCAGTGGTGCTCCTCCATTGACAAAAAGGGCAGGATTCTCAGGGACAGGTTACTAACAATAAGGGTATGGAAAACCCTCCCCCATTCGACTCAATATAAATCCAATATTTCTGAATTGAGGTGTGAGGAACGTCACCCTTTGAGGGGTAGTAAAAAGGTTTATGCGAATGCTGCCGATATGGCAGCTTCTAATAGTGTTGGTCCTAACGATGGAGCTGAGTTTAAGATAGATAGTATATCTCTGAGTGAGATCGAGAGGAAGCAGAGTTTTGGGAATGTTTGTTGTCAAATAGTTTGTAACCCGCATCCAAGATTGAATTGATAGCTCATAATGAGGATATGCATATGCAGGAAGATCATGTAATCCAGGCCATGCATGGGGATGGCAGAGCCAATATGATTAAAGCCTGTATATCTTCAAGCATGCAGTCTGTCAGAGAAGATCAACTTAATCACTTAGCAAATGATAGTAATACAGGTCTAACATCAATGGTAAGGGATATGTTGGAAAAAGAAGTATCAGGTAGGTTTAGATTAGTTTTTCATCCTTTGTGTGAATCTAGGGGCATTCACCATAGTCTCAATCGGAGCCTAATCTTAAAACTTATGTCTACAGTTCCTTTGTTCAGTTCAAACAAATACATCTTAACTCAATGAGTGAGTCTACCATAACAACTTGGCCTACTCATGAAATTGTGAATAAAATTCTAGATTTATGTTCCTACTTTAAGGAATGTGGCACTGAGAGCACCAATTGCACTCCCTTAAAATATCCCCCATGTGTCCCAAAAGTGACAAAAGATAGAAGTAAGGTTTAGAGTAAAAAGTTAAATCACTTACTTAGGGGAGCAACTGGTCCACTGCAAACATTGGTATTCAATACACGTCTACTGATCACTTATTCTCTACAAGGGGTTCTTACCTGTGAACTACTACCTAAGAACAATATGCAGTCAGAGGACTAGTCTTGGCTTCCAGCTACCCTTACAAATGTGTATATTGATGATGAAAAGTGAATCATATCAGCTATAGGTGGAGGAGATTTGCAATTGATGAATTGTTCCTGGAATGTGCATGGGCTGGCTCATTTATTGGCTGACCAAGAGTCTATGTTATTTTTCAATTGTTTTGCAATTTTACTGTTCCAAGAAACCTGGAGAGATCAAGCTACACCGCTACTTGGGTTTAATGAGTTTAATCTCCCGGCAGCATGCACTATAACATCTGGCCGTGCGAAGTGCGGTCTTTCATGTTATATTGTGGCCGGTCTAAAGATAGTGGCTGAAGTAGTTGATCTGCACATGGATTGGTTACATTGCCTTTTACTATAGTTTAACAGCCTTACAGTGATAATCCTTAATGTTTATTTACGTGCGAGGAGAAATTAGGTGACACAGCTGTACACTCCATGTGATATACTAAACTCATTATTAATTTGACATCCAGACGCTGGTTTTATCATCTCTTGTGATTTACCCTTCATCTGCGTGCCTTAGACTCCTTAATTAGAAATGGTAACAGTATTGCAAACGAGTGTTGCAATAATATGCACAAGTTCAGATTATTTATGTTAAAAGAAAAATCCTTGAGCAAATCCAGGCCAGTCCCCTCCTTTAAATCTTCTAAACACGGCTCAATTATTGACTATATATTTATTTCAGGAAATTCAAGTTAAACATTTGTTAAATATAGGGTGACCCCTCAGCTTGAGAGTGACCACAATCCTCCAACAGTTATACTACAATTCTCAATAAGTAGTAATAAGTGGATATTACTGATGAGTAACTGTCTTTACTGCTTTGGTATTCTGACTCAAGTGACACCTTTAAAACACACTTTTTTGCTAATTTGCACTATGGAATCTATTCCGCATAAGTTCTATCAATTGGGTCAGTCGTAGATAATGGGTGTTAAGTTTGCTGCTTCGGCAATCAGTTTCAATAGTCAAAGTTAAAAAGTCAGTTGTTCCTTCGGGTTTTTTTTGCACTTTATGGATATTACAGCTTGCAATATGATTTATTTTGTAGAAATCCTATGAGTCGAACTGGCTACAGGGCATATAGACTTACTACCTCATTTCTTTGCAACTTGAATTACAATATTATGTATTCTGTACCATATATGCACAATATTATTCAAAACTAATTGTACCTATTATTTATCTATGTGCCATTATAACGTACTCACAGAATTTATTGTGCTTGTTTTAAAAAAAGTAATATGTTTTAAAAGTTTTAACTGCAATGATTTTTGTTAATCAAGAAATAAAGAATTTTCCCCTCCCCCCAAAAAAACTGTGCTTCGTGGATTTTAACTCCATGCAGACTTACTGAAACGAGTTGCAATGGGAACTATTGACTAAATTTAAAGGAAAAATTGACTAAATAGAGTACAACTCGGGGTTCCCAGTTCAGCAGTTATGCATGTCTGGTGAGTCAACGTGACTACAGAAAGGATACTGGGAGGATGGTGATTTGCATTTACTTGCTCAGATTGACAAAATAATGTTTGGATTAGTGGTCTCTTGAACAGGATAAAAATATCATCTACATCAAAGCATCTCACCTAATGCAGGGTGCAGAGCACATTTGCTAAGACGTAAGTCCAAAGCTCAGTGTGGCAGAGTGACTCAATATACACCTATTCAGGGAGGCAAAAACATGCCTGCATTTTCTTGTGTTTCTGTTTACAGGATACCTCCAGAATTCCTTCCTTTGTGTCATTTCTACAGACCATTTTGTAAGGGGGAGTGTATCTTTCTAATAAAGATCTACGTGGTACTCTGGATAGAGCCAAGTGTACAGTAAATTTAAATCCTTGTGGTCAACAGGATTTAAGTGGTATTCCCCTTCCTGTATTTGCCATATCTAACAGATATTCTCCACAATCACATTTGGAGGAGCAAGATTGACATGATAATTTAAGTGAATCTGGTGGTGTGAATAGTGGCTGGGGGAAGGGAAAGAAAAGGAAACAATGAAACTAGGAAGTAGCAAAATATGTGGAGAAAAGGTTCAAGACACAAGGGAACTAGTGAAGATCATTAGCTGGAATTTGATGGGAGTCAGGTCAAACATGGAAAAAAACAGACTGGCTCAGGTCTATAAAATTTGCCAATATAATTTCTCTTCAAGGAACCTGGCTGGAGGGGATTCTATATGTAGACGGTTATTTTCCATCTCAACTCATGCCATCCCATTAGTATATGGGTGATCAAAAGGCAGATTAGCTGTGCTTACTTTAAATCATATAACCATTAAGGTTGGGGAAAATGTTGTAAAATCCCCCTTTTGTCATGAAGTTTATCTCATATTTCACAACGGTGTGGATGTTGTTTCAATTAATTATTATAACAGTCTTCTTAATATTACCTGAGGTAGAGTTACAATGGAATTAAGAAAAGACCTGGGGGCCGATTCAAAGAACTAATATGAGATAAAATCCTAAACTTACTACTTTAGGTATTAACAAAAGGCATTTAGTAGTAGTAAATTAAGGAGTCCTAACTTTACTACTGCTAAATGCCTTCTGTGAATATCAAAAGTAGTAAGTTTAGGATTTTATCTCAGTTTTGTAGTAGTAAAGTTAGAAGTCTTAACTTTACTACTGCTAAATCCCTTCTGTGAATACCAAAAGTAGTAAGTTTAGGATTTTATCCCAGTTTAGTGCTAGTAAAGTTAGGAGTCCTAACTTTACTACCACTAAATGCCTTTTGTGTATACCAAAAGTAATAAGTTTAGGATTTTATCTCAGATTAGTTCTGTGAATCGGCCCCCTAGAGATATTTCAAACCACTTACCTCTAGATCCCATGTATATTTGGGGTGGAGATTTTAACATTAGAAAATGTCAGACTACTGGTAATGTTGGTTGTGGTTATGTGGACTGTTCCGGGGCATATCAATCACATTTTATTCATGATGAGAATGTTTGAAATTACATAATATATCAGTTTAACTTGGAGATTGTTCTCTGAAATCTAAAAGAAGATGGAATTGATATGCCAACCTTTGCTGGTAACAGGTATTGTTCTGATATCGATCATATCCTTGTTACTGCCAAGGATTTAATGTTAATGAAAGATTATAGAATAATCTGTACAGTCCTTAGTGATCATGCTGCTTTATTCCTGACCTCGAATATCCCTTGTAACATAGGGAAGTCCCATGGACAAACCTTTTATTAAGTGTGTAGGAAGTAATACTGTTGCTCCCAAACGGTCAGGTATTAACGAACCCTTGTTATATAGAATCGTTGTTTCTGAGCAATGGGAGTTCTTTATGATTTGTACCGAATGGGGGGAAGGTCATAACAAAATTGCGGAAGCATTTGGTAAAATTCCTGTGGCCATTTAGGATACAATTCATAGACCATCTCAAAGTATAGAGAAAAGAGAAACTCCCCTGCTGTGGTTTAACCCAACATTACAAGACTGAAATTGATAATAAGAAAAAGGAACTGTGGGAGCAGGCATGGTTAGATTTGAAGCAGGCAGCCGATACTGGCGATGATATATTGTTTTGGAGAATTGTAAATTCACCATTTTTGAAAGATTGTTTCATGCCAAATTTGGACATTTCGGTCCCGCCAGATGCATGGACTTCCCATTTTGAAACTATATTTAAAATAGAGAGTCCATCAGTGAGTGCATCGATTAATAATATATCCCATATCGCATTGGGTTTTATCACCATAGAGGAAGTTATCACTGCTCTGATGAATAGCGTACTGTGTTGGATAAGGTGTCGGGGCCTTATGGCGTCCCAGTGGATGCATTTAAGTTATATCCGTCATTATGGGTTCCGATCCTTACTCAACTTTATAATGCTGGTGTTCATGGTTATTTCTCAACCACCTGGTTGGAAAGTGTGATTGGGCCCATCTTAAAGAAAGGGAATAGACGGCACACCAGATGTTACCACCCTATATCACTTCTAGAAGGGTGTTAATGGCAAGGTTGGAAGCCTGGTCCCACGAACATCGGGTAATTTCCGATATAAAATTTGGTTTTAGGAAAGAAATAGGTACGGTAGAATAAGGGATCAACCTACACCTTATACCTAGGCAAGAGAGGGACATATTCTATATTTATGTTTTGCTAATTTATCAAGGGCTTTTAATCTTTAAAGCATGTCAAATGAATTGATATGGGGTTCCCTGTTGCATTTTCAGTTTCCTTTTTCAATTATATGCTACCTTAATGTCTGTGCAATTTGGTCGAAATGGAGAATGCACTAAGGAGTTTCAGGTGACCCGAGGGATCAGACTGGGTTGTGTGCTTGCGCCCCTCTTATTCTCTTTGTATATAAATGGGGTAGACGGCTCCCTGCAAGAAGTTAGTGCTGATGCTCCTAGAATAGGTACTAGCTCTACTCCTATCCTGCTTTACGTGGATGATGCAGTACTTTCTAGGACAGCAAATGGTTTTTAGAGCAGCTTATTCATCAGTTCTTAACTTATGTTTTGTGGGAATATGAAGACACCCGGAAAAAGTTTTTATGTACATGGACTCAAATAAACAGAGGTTAAAACTTTCAATTATTTAGGTATCACATTTTCCCCAAAAAATAATTAGTCAACACATATAGAGATAGGTAAATTACAATTTATAAGTGTTTTATCAGCAATTTTTAGATATTCTAAGAGGATAGGAAGCAAACCTGTGAGAGATATGGTGAAGTTGTACAGAAGCAAATGCTTTCCGTTAGTGCTGTATGGCTCCCCATTGTGGGGCGGAGATAAGTGTCCTTGTTAAAGGTGCAAGAACATTTTTTTGGGTGAAGATATTTGGGTGTACCCAGTTCAACTTCTATCTCAATCATACATGAGCCGGAATGGCATGTGCAGGTAAGAGTGGTGGGGCTGTGGGGCGGTTGGGGTGTAACTCGACAGACTATAATAAAAGAAACTGAAATAAAAATAATATATTTTTCCTCATATTTGTCTGATGAGTTCCCCTCACCACCGCCCCACCACTCCTGCAAAGGCAGATTCTGTATATAAGGAATTGAGCATGTAATACATTGAAGAGAGCATCCAAATAAGGGTTTTGTGAAAATGGCATGGCATCTGGTCAAAGGAGGATAAGTTTACCATAGAGGCCATAAAGGACTGTTTGGGTCTGGATCATTCTGAGAAAATCCGATGGCTAAAGAATGTGAGACTTTTGTTATCAGAACTAGCTGAAAACCTGAATGTCCTGGAACCTCACAATATTTTTTGTAATACAGTAAAAATAAGATTAAAACTATTCTTTTGGATACACTTGAAGAGAGTAAATGGCAACAGTTACTAGATATTTCCAAGGATTTAGAGTACAAAGGATTCAAGATTGTCTTGGTGGAGTAGAGAATGTATATGACAGATTTTTACTCACCAGATTGTGTCTGGAGTCATTTCATCTTTTTGTGGTCTTTCCAAAAACTGATTTCTGGCCTCAAGTCTTACCTAAATGTCCATGTGATGGAAAGGCCATACAATCTACCTTGCACTTTATGCTTTCTTGTAAATTTTATAGAGACATTAGAAGGTTTTTACTTTGCCACCTTTTCCAGTCTAATTGGATGCTTCATCAAAAGGTGGCTTTTTATTATCTGAAACAATAATCAAATATTCATATGTGTTTTTCCATTTTTCTTTTATCAAAATGGCCTTGCAAAGATGAAAATCGTTGACTTTTTTAGATGACCTTAGATATGAAGAAAATGAATAGAACGTAGGATTATAATTTTTAAAGTAGATAGAATGTACTGTAACTGTGGTCAATTTAAATAATTTTAATGTTCCTCTATACTAATTATAAGTGGTTTATTTATTTGATGGAATAGAAAGTAATATACTCATGTACGAACTATGGAATGGTCCTGTTAGACCTAGCAACATTGGCGTGGGTCTCCCTTCCATTTTTGCTGTTGCCTCATTTATTTTTGGTGGTGTTAGGTGCTTTGGCCATGCTTGGCTATTTGGTTTACTTGTCAGACCCTAGTCTAGTGCACTGAGTGTGCCCAGGGCGTGTAAATCCAAATGCTGCTGGTGGGCTTGCAGCACTGGTTGTGCCACCCACAGAAGCCGCCTTGTAAAAAGTGTCCAAGGTCTGCCATTGCAGAGCCTGCGTGCAGTCTGGTACTGTCATGCTGAGTGGGCAAATACACCCACTTGCCCGTCCCTAAACCTTCCCTAATCTTCATATCAGTCACCCCTATAGTAGGCCCAAGGACAGGGTGCATTGTAAGTATGAGGTAGGAAAAGCCCTGATGTGTGTGGCATGTCCTAATAGTGAATTGCAGCCATTTTCATTTTTCACAATTGCAAGGCTACCTGCTCTCCATAGGCCAGAATAGACTGTTATAATTATTACACCGTATAATCCTAACTGACTCCGAGAACATTGTAGAAATTCGAGTTTAGTATGCCTGAACTCAGAATGATAAAATACATCTTTTAGTGAAGTTGGTTTTAACATTCTGTGTTTGCAAATACCACTTTTAGAAAGTAGGTGTTTGCTTGCCTAACCATTCAAGCCTGCCTCTGCTAGGTAGTGTATTCCTTTGTCTGGTTTTGTGAGTGACGGGGCTGGGGGATTCCAAGAGAAAGGATGAGTCAGACCAGTGGTGAATAGACAGATCTGCAACTTGATAGGAGGAAGGAGTTGCACCTGAACCTTGAATAGGGCTGTGCCTGCCTTCCACAATGCTGGCTCCACCTCCTGGGGAGTGGCTGATGTGTCTCCACTGCACACTGAAAGAAGAGAAGGAGTCCTGTTCAACAAAGGGCTCCAGGACTGTACTTGCCTTCAACAATGCTGTCTTCACCTCCTGTGGGGCGTCTGATGTTTCTGCCCTGCACTGTGAAAGGAAAGGAGAAGTCTGGTAAACAGAGTGCTTCAGAACTGGTTTGGACTGGTCAAAGGCCCCCTCTCCCCTCAGATAACAAAGGATTTTGGGGTATAAATATTGGGACTCTGATCCGATGAAATTAGATCACTTTGGACTACAAGAAAAAACCTTTACTGAGGAGAGGAACCTGAAGAAACTGAGGTGAGACTATTCCCAAGCTGAAGTGCTGCTTTGGGGATTGGCCTGCAGTGGTTGCCTTACTGCCAAACGAAGGAGAAAGGAACTTTGTGTACCATGCTTTCAACTTGTGAAGGATCTTCAAGGGCTTGGAAAATAGCTTGCATCCTGCTGAAGTCTCGGGGACAACAGACTTCACCCCCCCCCCCAGCTCCCCACAGTTCTTGTGGAAGTGCCTGCTGCTGTTTTGGGCCTTCTGAGGAACTGCATGTCGCAAGGAGATGGAAGTGCGACGCAACGAGATCGACGCGCGTCCCCATCGCTGCTGTTGCACTTTTGAACAAGGGTGTCACCGCTGGAGTTGTTGCACTGCACCGCATCGAGAGAAGCGTGCCGCAACGAAGAGGAAGCGTGTCGCTGTTGCTGATGCCTGCCGTCGCCCTTCTGAACAAGGGTGTCGCGGCTGGAGTTGTCACACTGCACTGTATCGAGAGAAGAGTCATGCAACGAAGTCGGAGCGTGTCGACGTCGCTGTGCCTGCCGTCGCACTTCTGAACAAGGATGTCGCCACTGTAGTTGTCGCATTGCGCGAAAGCTTCACGCATCGTGGGAGAAGAGTGTCGCAGTTGGAGCTGTTGCCGTCACACTTCTGAACAAGGGTGTCGCCGCTGCAGTCCACGCATCGAATCAAGAACTTCTCGCATCCCTGGAGAAGCATGCCTCATCTGGAAGATCTTCACGTCTTTATTTTTTTGCACCTAAACTTTGCCACAATTCCCTCGCCGCGAGATTGCTTGCCCTGGAAGCGCAACGCATCGTAAGGTACATTGACGCAAAGTGTTGCATCCTAAGAACTGAACAAAACTAAGCTAAATCTACCTTCTTAAAGTAACAGTATTGTGTATTTTATTTGTCGTTTATGGTCTTGTGGTAAATCTATATAAAGTATACTTATGTTTTTATATAAAACCTGGTGTGGGGTCCATCTGTAGTGTTGTCACTGAGTTACTGTATGTGGTCACAAATGCTTTACACACTGCCTCTGAGATAAGCCTATCTGCTCGTACCAAGCTACCAAAGGGATGAGCAGTAGTTATTTAGGAGTGTAATCCCCTTATCCTGACTAGAGGCAAGGGTCCCTATTTGGCACATGTACCTACCTGTGCCAACTAGAGACCCCCAAATCTAACATTGGTGGTCAGCTGTGAGGATTCTGGACTTGCTTTTGTGACTCATGTACAGTGATTAGTGAACACTACTTAGTGAAGGCAGACCATAATGCAACCATATACTTTTTGCTAGATTCCTTTTTGAATTTTCTATTTTTGAAAGATGCCTGATTCAGTTGAAGTAGAGAGAGCAGAATCCATAGCCTCCATTGATTGTGAATGGGAAGAGGAAAGACTAGAAAACTACAAAGTTAGACACCTGAAGTACTTCCGCAAGAAATTCAAGGTTTCCACTGTTGGTTGCACCAAGAAGGAAGAATTCTACAAGGCTCTGAGGGCCTGGGTAGAAGCAAGGAAAACCCCTGAAATTGAGTAGGGGGATGACTATGCAGATGTACAACAGGGAGAGCCATTGGGCTCAGGAGGAAGGAAAGTACCTTCCCCCGCCTGTAGCAGTGCTTCTAACAAGAGTCTGTCTCCAGAGGAGTTGGAGGACAGTGAGAGATCAAGGAGGCTTGAAATGGAGATGGCCAAGTTCAAGGTGAATAGGCAACTGGAGATAGAAAATAGGAGGTTAGATATAGAGGAAAAGAAAATACAGTTTCAGCATGAAAAGGTTTTGAGAGAGTTGGAGTTTAAAACCAGAAGTTTGGAGGTTACTCCCTCTTGTGGCAGCGTACCGTCAGTGTCTGTGGAGAGTAGAGTGTATATTCCCAAAGAGGTGGTGAAAGAGTTTTGCAAAAATTATTATATTTGGTCAGTGGTTCAGAGCCTATGAGGTAGCCATGTCTTCCCACCGGGTCCCTGAGAGAGATTGGGGAGCGGGGTTGTGGGGAAGGTTCCTTAATGAGGAGCGGGACACACTGTTAGGCTTGCCTTCTGAAGTCCACAATTCATTCAGCCACAAGAAGGATGCATTAATGTCTAGATATTGTTTGACCCCTGAACTCTATAGAAAAAGGTTCAGGAAATGCAAGAAGTTAGAAAACAGTACATGGGTAGAATATGTCACTTTCTTTTGCTGAGCATTGGATGGTTGGTTAAAGGGTAGCAAGGTTAATGATTTTCAAGGTCTCTTTGATTTGATTGCATGGGAGCACTTGTCTGATAATTGTTTTCCGGAGCTGCGCCAGCATCTGATAGATAGCAAGCTGACTAACCCTAGGAAGATTGCTGAGGAGGTGGACCGCTGGGTGAGCACCCGGGTCCACAAGGGTCACATGGGAGACACAGCCAACGGTGAGCAGGGTCCCCAGCAGAAGAGTTGAGGGGACAAGGTTAAACAGAAGGAGTTCCGCAAAGGGCCCCAAAGTAGTCCCCAAGGGAACCAAGGGAAAGGTTCCCAGTCTCCCCCTGAGAGAAAGCAAGGGGTCCAACAGGTAGTCCTGTTCCCCAGGGGCCCCTACAATGTTACAAATATGGGGACCTGGGTCACACGGCAAGTGATCCCAGGTACCGCCGATTTGGAAAAGCAGCACCCACTGGTGCTCCGCCCTGGCAGATGGCTAGTGTAACCTTGGGGGAGGAGAATGATGTACAAGGTGGGTGGGGTCATGCACAGATGACCCTTGTCTCTTAAGGAGACTGTGAGATGGTCTCAGATACTCAGCTGCCCAGGAACACTAAGCAATATGGGCAGTGGGTGACCGTTAATGGCCAAAAGGTGGAGGCTTTTAGTGGAGGCTTTTAGAGATACAGGAGCCAGTGTGACAGCTGTCAGGTGTCACCTGGTGTCTCAAGAGCAGATTGTCCCTCATGCATTTTGCTGAGTTGTTGAAACTGACAACATATAGAGCTTTTGTCCAATGGCTCAGATTCCCCATTAAGTGGGGGGGGGGGGGCTCTGGTACTCTTCAGGTAACTGTGAGGCCCACCATGCCTGTTGACTATTTGTTGGGGAATGATTTGGAGAGCTCTCCTTGGGAAAAGGTAGAGAAGAATACTCACTTGAAGATGGTGGGACTGCCTGACTGGGGGTGCGTGACCACCCGGTCAATGTCAGCCAGTAGTGGTTCTCAAGAGGAGCTTATGCCTGAGAGGGAGGCTCAGCAACCTGCCTTAGAGAGAAGTGACGAGGGGCACAGGAAACCGGCCCCAAAGTTCCCACGGCCCAGGAGGGGGTAGACCCTCAGGGGGTGTTGTCCTGGAGCCTACCGGGCAACAACTAGCAGAACTGGTGGACCTGCCTGAGCTGACCCATTGGCAGCAGGAAGGAGGCCCCTCCAGGGAAGAATTCTGCAGGGAGCAGAAAGAATGCCCTACTCTTGAGGACTTGCGGCAACAGGCTGCAAGCCAGGCAGGAGGTGATCAGTCAGGATCACATTGGATTTACTGGGAGAATGGTCTCCTGTATAGTGAGCCTAAGGTTGCTGAACCTGGGTCAGCCCGTGTGCTGGTGGTACCCCAGAAGTTCAGAGCCTTCCTACCGGGACTAGCTCATGATGTGCCATTAGCAGGATATTTGGGCCAGAACAAGACTCTTGAGAGGCGTGTCACACACTTTCATTAGCCCCAGATGCTCAAGAGTTCAGACACTCATTGCAGGACCTGTAAGACTTGCCCGGCAAGTGGAAAGAGTGGGAGGAAGCTCAAGGCTCCCCTCCAGCCATTCTCTGTGGTCAGTACCCCCTTTGAGCGGGTGGAGATTGACATTGTGGGGCCACTGGACCCCAAGACAGCCATGGGCAACAGGTTCATCCTGGTCTTGGTGGACCATGCCACCCGGTACCCGGAAGCCATACCTCTGAAGACAGTGACGGGCCCCGTGGTGGGACGAGCACTGATGGGGAATTTTCTCCCAAGTCGGATTCCCTCGCGGGGTAGTGTCTGACCGGGGGACCAACTTAATTTTCAAGTATATGAAGTCCCTGTGGTAGGAGTTTGGTGTAACCTACAAGTTCACCAGTCCTTACCACTCCTCAGGAAACGGGTTGGTTGAAAGGTTCAACCGGACCCTGAAGGGCATGATAATGGGTCTTGATGAACCCATGAGGCATAAGTGGGATGTCCTCTTACCATGCCTACTCTTTGCATACCTTGAGGTGACACAGAAATATCTAGCATTCAGTCCTCTTTGAGCTTCTCTATGGACACCCGGGCAGAGGACCTCTGAATCTGGTTAAAGCAGGCTGGGAGCAATCTCCCAGGAAACCTCCCCAGGATGTATATAGCTACATGCTGGCCTTCAGGAACCAGACTAGGCGTTTCAGGCAACTCGCTGAGGGGAATCTGGAAGCCAGCCTGGAGGAGATACATCGCTGGTATGACCAGAATGCTACTCTGGTAGAGCTTCAACCTAGACTGAAAGTGTGGGTCATGGTCCCAGTAGAGCCCTGTGCGCTCCAAAATAAGTGAACCAGACCTTTCGAGGTTGTGGAGTGCAAGAGTCCAGTTACCTACTTGGTGCACTTGTGGTCTCCTAGGAACCCCTTGATGGTCCTACATGTCAACCGCCTTAAGCCCCACTTAGAGAGGTCTTAAGTAGGCATGGTCTTGTCAACAGATGCTGGGATGGTGGAGGAGACTTCCTGACTTCCTGTCTGCCACAGAGCAAGATGGGTCAGTGGATGGGGTTAACCTCTCTTCCACCCTGTCCCATGAGCTACAGAATGACTGCCACCAGTTGCTGGGACAGTTTTCTGATCTGTTCTCCCTGGTTCCTGGTGTCACAGATTGGTGCGTCCATGATGTGGACACAGGAGACAGCTTACCTGTGAAGCACAAGTCTTACAGGGTAACTGACAGGGTGAGGGTTTGCATAAAAGTGGAGGTCTCAAAGATGCTTGCGCTAGAGGTGATTGAGTCCTCTAGCAGTCCTTCGGGCCAGCCCAGTGGTCTTGGTCCCAAAGGCTGCAGCACTGCCGAAGGCAGGCCTCACGATCAAGGCGAGTAAGTGTCAGATCGGGCAGGGTTCGGTGGTGTACTTGGAACACCAAGTTGGGAGCGGCGAGGTGGCACCCCTACAACCCAAGATTGAAACCATCCTGGCATGGGAGCTACCCAAAACCCAGACAGAGCTATGAGCCTTTTTAGGTCTCACAGGGTATTACAGTAGGTTTGTCAAGGGGTATGGCAAAATTATTGCACCCTTGACACAGCTGACTTTCAGGTAGCAGCCCAAGAAAGTGATTTGGACTGACACCTGTCAGAAAGCGTTTGAGGCCCTGAAAGCTGCCATGTGCATGGCGCCCTTGCTCCTGGCACCCAACTTTTCAAGTGAGTTTATCTTTCAGACAGACGCTTCATAGCATGGTGTGGGGGCTGTTCTGTCATAGATGAATGAGGAGGGCCTAGATCAATCTGTAGCCTTCATTAGTAGGAGGTTACTTCCACGGGAACAGAGGTGGAGTGCTATTGAGCATGAGGCATTTGCTGTGGTCTGGGCGCTGAAGAAGCTGAGACCATACCTGTTTGGGACTCACTTCGGGTTCAGACAGACCACAGGCCCCTCAGATGGTTGATACAGATGAGGGGTGGGAATCCAAAGCTGTTGAGGTGGTCCATTTCCCTATAGGGTATGGACTTTACGGTGGAACACAGCCATGGTACAGAACACGTCAACGCTGATGGTCTGTCCAGATTTTTCCACCTTAGTAATGAGAACTCCCAGGAGTTAGGGTAGTTCTCCCCACATTTCAGCTGGAGGGGACACATGTTAGACCTGCCTCCATTGGCGTGGGTCTCCCTTCCATTTTTGCTGTTGCCTCATATATTTTTGCTGGTTTTAGATGCTTTGGGCACTGTGCCACTGCTGTACAGTGCCACAGCGCAAGTGCTCCCTTTTGTAAATTTGATGTATTAATCAGTGGTTCCATGCTTGGCTATTTGGTTTACTTGTCAGACCCTAGTCTAGTGCACTGAGTGTGCCCAGGGCGTGTAAATCCAAATGCTGCTGGTGGGCTTGCAGCACTGGTTGTGCCACCCACAGAAGCAGCCTTGTAAAAAGTGTCTAAGGTCTGTCATTGCAGAGCCTGCGTGCAGTCTGGTACTGTCATGCTGAGTGGGCAAGTGCTCCAACTTGCCAGTCCCTAAACCTTCCCTTTTCTTCATATCAGTCACACCTATAGGGGCAGGGTGCATTATAAGTATAAGGTAGGACAAGCCCTGATGTGTGTGGCATGCCCTATTAGTGAATTACAGACATTTTTGTTTTTCACTATTGCAAGGCTACCTGTTCTCCATAGGCCAGATTGGGCTGTTAGAATTATTAGACCTTATAATCATAACTGACTCCGAGAACATTGTATAAATTTGAGTTTAGTATGCCTGAACTCAGAATGATAAAATACATCTTTTAGTGAATTTGGTTTGAACATTCTGGGTTTGCAAATACCACTTTTAGAAAGTAGGCATTTGCTTGCCTAACCTTTCAAGCCTGCCTCTGCTAGGTTGTGTATTCCTTTGTCTGGTTTTGTAAGTGACAGGGCTGGGGGATTCCAAGAGACAGGATGAGTCAGCCCAGTGGTGAATAGAAAGATCTGCATCTAGATGGGAGGGAGGAGTTGCACCTGAACCATGAATAGGTCTGTGCCTGCCTTCCACAATGCTGGCTCCACCTCCTGGTAAGCGGCTGATGTCTCTACCCTGCACACTGAAAGCAGAGAAGGAGTCCTGTCAACAAAGTCCTCCAGGACTGTACTTGCCTTCCACAATGCTGGCTCCACCTCCCGTGGGGAGTCTGATGTTTCTGCACTGCGAAAGGAAAGGAGAAGTCTGGTAAACAGAGTGCTTCAGAACTGATTTGGACTGGGCAAAGGCCCCTTTCCCCTCAGAGAACAAAGGATTTTGGGGTATAAATATTGGGACCCTGATCCCATGAAATTAGATCACTTTGGACTACAAGAAGAAACCTTTACCGAGGAGAGGAACCTGAAGAAACTGAGGAGAGACTATTCCCAAGCTGAAGTGCTGCTTTGGGGATTGGCATGCAGTGGTTGCCTTACTGCCAAAGGAAGGAGAAAGGAACTTTGTGTACTTTGCTTTCAACTTCTGAAGGATCTCTAAGGGCTTGGAAAAGAGCTTGCCTCCTGCTGAAGTCTCAAGGACAACAGACTACACCCCCCAGCTCCACAGAGTTCTTGTGGAAGTGCCTGCTGCTGTTTTGGGCCTTCTGAGGAAATGCGTGTCGCAAGTAGCGGGAAGCGCTATGCAACGAGATCAAAGCGTGTCACCGTCGTTGGTGCTGCTGTTGCACTTCTGAACAAAGGTGTCGCCGCTGGAGTTGTCGCACTTCACTGCATCGAGAGAAGCGTGCTGCAATCAAGAAGAACAAGTCACCGTCGCTGCTGGGTCCCTTCCCACTTCCAAACAAGGGTGTCACCGCTGGAGTTGTCGCACTGCACCGCATCGAGAGAAGAGTCTGGCAACGAGGTTGGAGCTCGTCGCCGTCGCTGTGCCTGCCGTCACACTTCTGAACAAGTGTGTCGCCGCTGAAACTGTCGCACTGCACCGCATCAAGGAAAGTGCCTCGCGTCCCCGAGAAGCGTGCCGCCGTTGGAGCTGCTGTCATCGCATTTCTGAACAAGGATGTCGCCGCTGTAGTTGTCACATTGCTCGGAAGCTTCACGCATCATGGGAGAAGAGTGTCGCAGTTGGAGCTGTTGCCGTTGCACTTCTGAACAAGTTTGTCGCCGCTGCACGCATCGAACCAAGAACTTATCGCATCTCTGGAGAAGCGTGCGGCATCTGAAAGATCTTCACATCTTTATTTCTTTGCACCTGAACTTTGCCGCATTTCCCTCGGTGCAACATTGCTTGTTGTGGTAGCGCAACGCATTGTAAGGTACATTGACGCCAAGTGTCGCATCTTAAGAACTGAACTAATCTAAGCTAAATATACCATCTTAAAGTAACAGTATTGTGTATTTTTTTGTCGGTTATGGTCTTGTGGTAAATCTATATAAAGTATACTTATTTTTATTTTTGTATATAAAACTTGGTGTGGTTGCCATCTGTAGTGCTGTCACTGAATTACTGTATGTGGTCACAAATGCTTTACACACTGCCTCTGAGATAAGCCTGCCTGCTCGTGCCAAGCTACCAAGGGGGTGAGCAGGGGTTATTTAGGAGTGTAATCCCCTTATCCTGACTTTTGAGGCAAGGGTCCCTATTTGTCAAAAGTACCTCCCTGTGCCAACTAGAGACCCCCAAATCTAACAGGTCCTTTATAGATTTTATAAATTATGTATCTTTTATGAATCTGCTTATAAATTTTATAAGGATTGCTTGACTAACTGGTCAGGACTATGGAAAGAGCATCTGGAAGGAGATGAGACCAGTGAGGAATTTTAAGGAACCAAAATCAGGGCAAAGCACAATCTAAGTGGGATGCCGCTCATGTGCATGCAGTTATTCGCAATTCAGTCGATGGGAGCATGTGCATGGGCAGAGGAGGTATGGATCATGTCATGACAAGGCACCATTTACTAGCCAGCATTGCCAGAAATGACAGGTGATAGTAGTCTGCTTTTTATAGAGGGGGCCATACATTTAGGGCG
Organism: Lissotriton vulgaris; assembly: GCF_964263255.1. NCBI lineage: Eukaryota > Metazoa > Chordata > Amphibia > Caudata > Salamandridae > Lissotriton > Lissotriton vulgaris. The sequence continues at coordinate 1,806,316,278 of NC_141687.1, read as the reverse complement.
GTGCATGTCATCTCTGACAAGGTCTTCAAAGGCTGTGAGCAGCTGCCCTTGCCCACCACTATGCAAGGGGGTATTGTCTCAGACACCAAGGTCTCCTTTCGCAGTAGCTTGGCATATGCAGGTGTGGCCCAAACAACTACTGATTGATGCCAGGTGATTATCTGGAGCAGGGCCGCTGACTAGTATGAAGGCAATGTTTAACACCTTTGCTGTTAGGCCTTTTCCCCTCCTGTGCTAAGCCTTTTTTTGGCTATTTAGGGTAGTGCGTGCTTAGGCCCCTGTACCTTTTTGACCACATAAGTTATCCACGCCAATTTTGCGTCCCTTTCTTCCAACATCATGGGGATTCTAAAGGTACCCAGGGTTTGTGGATTCCCTTGGAGGGGGTCCCAGAAATTATGCAAAACACAGTAAAAGTTTCGTTTTTTCAAGAAAATGGGAAAAACGGGCTGCAAATGAAAGCCTCTGGGTTTTTGCCCTGCAAATGTTATCAAAAAAGGGTTTGTGGGGCTGGAATCACCATTTTCCAAGCTTTTAGAAAATGACAGTCTTTTGTCAGAGAACCAACAGTTTTCACACAGTTTTGGCATTTTTCTGGGACATAGCCTATTTTTGCTATTTTTAGTGCTATCAACCTCCTTCCAGTTAATAGTAGAAATGTGTATGAAAGCAATAATGAATCGTGGAAAGCTATACATTTTAGAAAATTAGCCAAAATTCTGAATTCAGAAAAGGGTCATTTGTCTAAATCCATGAAGGTTTCTGTATAGAAACTAACAATTAAATATTGGAAAAATTGAAAATTAGTTGAAAAAAAGATTATTTTGTCTCAACGTTTTCACCTGTAACTTCTTGTAAATATGACAGCTCTTTAAAAGCAATATATCGTTACATCCGTTGGACCTTCCTGGTTGTGGGTATATATAGGACTTGTAGGTTCACCAAGAACCGGACGAATACAGAGCCAAAAACTGAGCAGCAACTTGCAATGGTATTTTGTTATGTACTGGGTATAGAGCAATTATTCTGGGAAAATGTATACATGGAAAAATCAGTATGAAAGACACCTATGTATTTCTGGATTGGGTACAAATTATAGAGTTTAGAAACTGTATATATTTGCACATTTTCAAAATTGGGAATGCTCATACTAGCATGAAAATGATTGGCCATTTTTCAATATGACTTTTTTTTTACACAATGTCTTTAATTTGGAAGGGAGAAATGCATGAAAGCTCAAAAGGTAATAACAGTTGATTTACAAATCTGAATGACCCTAAGTCTCCCGATAAAAAACAGTACCTCACTTGTGCGGGCCGGCCTTGTGCCACTGACAGGAAACGGCGCAAAATGCAACGTGGTCACACCTCAATTTGGCAGTGCAAAATGTCCCTTTTTTGGCAAGTGCCTAGCTGTAGTTTTTGCACCCTAGCTCTGCCGGCACCTGGGGAAACCTAGCAAACCTATACATTTCTGAAAAGTAGACACCCTGGGAAATCCATGATAGGGTGACTTGACTGCCTCCCACCAGGTTCTGTTACCCAGAATCCCTTGCAAACCTAAAAAAGTGTACAAAAAACAAAAATGTCCTATATTTATGTGGTGGAAAGTTCTGGAATCTGCGTGGATCCACAAATTTCCCCCCACCCTGCGTTCCCCAAAGTCTCCCAAGAAAAATGGTACCCCACTTGTGTGGGTGGGCCTAGTGCCTGCGACAGGAAACTGCGCAAAACGCAACATGGTCACACCTCAATTGCGCAGTGACAAATGACTCTTTTTTGACAAAGTGCCTAGCTGTAGTTTTTGAACCCTAGCTCTGCCGGCACCTAGAGAAAGCTAGCAAACCTATACATTTTTTAAAACTAGACACCCAGGGAAATTTAGGATGGGGTGACTTGACTACCTCCCACCAGGTTCTGTTACCCAGAATCCCTTGCAAACCTAATAAAGTGTACAAAAAAACAACATTTTCCCATATTTGTGTGGTGGAAAGTTTTGGAATCTGAGTGGATCCACAAATTTCAACCTACCCCGCATTTCCCAACGTCTTTTGAGTAAAATGGTACCCCTCTTGTGTGGGTCGGCCTAGTGCCTGCAACTGGAAATGGCACAAAACGCAACATGGTCACACCTAAATTGCGCAGTGACAAATGACCCTTTTTTGGCAAAGTGCCTAGCTGTAGTTTATGAACCCTAGCTCTGCCGGCACCTATGGAAACCTAGCAACCCTATACATTTTTGAAAACTAGACACCCAGGGAAATCCAGGATGGGGTGACCTGACTGCCTACCACCAGGTTCTGTTACCCAGAATCCCTTGCAAACATAAAAAATGGACAAAAAAACAACATTTTCCCATATTTGTGTGGTTGAAAGTTCTGGAATCTGAGTGGATCCACAAATTTCCACCCACCCTACATTTCCCAAAGTCTTCTGAGAAAATTGGTACCCCACTTCTGTGGGCCGGCCTAGTGCCTGCGACAGGAAACGGCGTAAAACGCAACATGGTCACACCTCAATTTTGCAGTGAAAATGACCCTTTTTTGGCAAAGTGCCTAGCTGTAGTTTTTTATCCCTAGCTCTGCCGGCACCTAGGGAAACCTAGTAAACCTATACAATTTTAAAAACTAGACACACAGGGGAATCCAGGATGGGGTGACTTAACTGCCTCCCATCAGGTTCTGTTACCCAGAATCCCTTGCAAACAAACAATTGACAAAAAAACAGATTTTCTCTACATGTTGGTGATGGAAAGTTCTGGAATCTGTGTGAACACAAATTTCCTTCCACTATGCGTTTCCCAAAGTCTTCAGAGAAAATTGGTGCCCCACTTGTGTGGGTCGGCCTAGTGAATGGGACAGGAAACGGCACAAAACGCAACATGGTCACACCTCAATTTTGCAGTGAAAAAGGACCCTTTTTTGTCAAAGTGCCTAGCTGTAGTTTTTTAACCCTAGCTCTGCCGGCACCTAGCGAAACCTAGCAAACCTATACATTTTTGAAAACTAGACACCCAGAGGAATATAGGATGGGGTGACTTGACTACCTCTCACCAGGTTCTGGTACCCAGAATCCCTTGCAAACATAAAAATGGACCAAAAAACAAAATTTTCCCATATTTGTGCGGTGGAAAGTTCTGGAATCTGAGTGGATGCACAAATTTCCACCCACCCCGCATTTCCCAAAGTCTTTTGAGAAAATTGGTACCCCACTCCTGTGGTTTGGCCTAGTGCCTGCGACAGGAAACGGCGTAAAACGCAACATGGTCACACCTCAATTTTGCAGTGAAAATGACCCTTTTTTGGCAAAGTGCCTAGCTGTAGTTTTTGAACCCTAGCTCTGTCGGCACCCAGGGAAACCTAGTAAACCTATACAATTTTAAAAACTAGACACACAGGGGAATTCAGGATGGGGTGACTTGACTGCCTCCCATCAGGTTCTGTTACCCAGAATCCCTTGCCAACATAAACAATTGACAAAAAAAACAGATTTTCTCTACATTTCAGAGATGGAAAGTTCTGGAATCTGCGTCGATCCACAAATTTCCTTCCACTATGCATTTCCCAAAGTCTTCCGAGAGAATTGGTACCCCACTTGTGTGGGTCAGCCTAGTTAATGCGACAGGAAACAGCACAAAACGCAACATGGTCACACCTCAATTTTGCAGTGAAAAATGACCCTTTTTTGGCAAAGCGCCTAGCTGTAGTTTTTTAACCATAGCTCTGCCGGCACCTAGGGAAGCCTAGTAAACCTATACATTTTTGAAAACTAGACATCCAGGGGAATCCTGGATGGGGTGACTTGACTGCCTCTCACCAGGTTCTGTTACTCAGAATCCCTTGCAAACCTAAAATATGGACAAAAAAACATATTTTTACCACATTTCTGTGGTGGAAAGTTCTGGAATCTGCATGGATCCACAAATTTCCTTCCCCCCTGCGTTCCCCAAGGTCTTCCAAGAAAAATGGTACCCCACTTGTGTGGGTCGGCCTAGTGCCTGCGACAGGAAACTGCCCCAAACGCAACGTGGTCACACCTCTATTTCTCAGTGAAAAATGACCCTATTTTTGGCAAAGTGACTAGCTGTAGTTTATGAACCCTAGCTCTTCCAACACCCAGAAAAACCTAGCAAACCTAAAAAATGGACAAAAAAAACATATTTTCTCCACATTTATGTGGTGGAAATTTCTGGAATCTGTGTGGATCCACAGATTTCCTTCCACGCGGCGTTCCCCGAAGTCGTTCGAGAAAAATGGTACCCCACTTGTGTGGGTCGGCCTAGTGCCTGCGACAGGAAACTGCGCCAAACGCAACGTGGTCACACCTCAATTTCTCAGTGAAAAATGACCCTTTTTTGGCAAAGTGCCTAGCTGTAGATTATGAACCCTAGCTCTGCCAACACACAGAAAAACCTAGCAAACCTATACATTTCTAGAAAGTAGACACCTGGCGGCTTCCAAGGAGGTATGGCTTGTGTAGATCCCCCAACGTTTTCTTACCCAGAATCCCCTGCAAACCTCAATTTTAGCTTAAAGAAAAAAAAAGTTTTTTCACACATTTTTGTTTGGGAAAGCATGGCATCACTGGGCTCACACAAATTTCCCCAGGTTTCCTGATAAAACTGGTGCCTCATTTGTTTGGGAGGCCCACGTACCCGCGACAGGCAAAGGCCCAAAACGTGTTGTGGCGACTTCAAAATTGCCTATGTCAATAACCCCTTCTTTTGCAAGTGGGGTCACCTGGGTTTTTGGCCCCGTGCTCGATGGCAATCTAGGAAAACCTACCAAACCCACACATTTCTGAAAATTAGACACCCGGGGGCTTCCAAGGAGGTATGGCTTGTGTGTATTACCCAAAGTTTCCTTACCCAGAATCCCCTGCAAACCTCAATTTTAGCTAAAAAAAACAGTTTATTCACACATTTTTGTGTGGGAAAGCGTGGCATCACTGGGCTCACACAAATTTCCTACCACCCAGCGTTCCCCCAGGTCTCCCAATAAAAATGGTGCCTCACTTGTGTGGGAGGACCAAGTACCCGCCACAGGCAAAGGCCCAAAACGTAGTCTGGTGTGTTCAAAATTGCCTATGTCCAAAACACCTGCTTTTGCAAGGTGGGTCACCTGGGTTTTTGGCCATCTAGGAAAACCTACCAAACCCACACATTTCTGAAAAGTAGACACCCGGGGGCTTCTAAGGAGGTATGGTTTGCGTGGATCCCCCAACGTTTCCTTACCCAGAATCCCTTGCAAACCTCAATTTTAGCTGGAAAAAACATTTTTTTTCACACATTTTTGTGTGGGAAAGTGTGGCATCACTGGGCTCACACAAATTTCCTACCACCCAGGGTTTCCCCAGGTATCCCGATAAAAATGGTGGCTCGCTTGTGTGGGAAGCCCAAGTACCTCTCCTCTCCCTCAGACACACTGCCAGTGTCATAATCCGGCTCAGAGGAAGATTCAAGAAGCATACCAACCACCTGCTGAGCAGTCATTCTATGGCTAACCATAATGATTACTAATAAAGGTAACTTGTCACACAAGCCAACAACCACAAACACTATGTAAAATAAGCAATGACCAAAAATCTCCTTTTTCGAAAATACCTATACTCGGCAAAACAATACCACTCACTTGCAAGAAGCAGTTAGACCACGTACTCTGCACAGACACAGTATGGATCAACAATAGCCCACTAAATAAAAAGAGAAAAAAAATTACATTAGACAATGCAAAACACATCACAAAGATTTACTTGCTCAAAACATCAACTTAATATGCTGCCACTATGAGACCACTTACAAAAAAATTAATTCCTACATTACAATATTACTCATTTGGAGCAAATACAACACAAATATTTTACTTACCCAAAAGCTGCAAGTACGCAAAACTGCACAGCAGCCACTGTCGAAACCAGAAACAGGAATCAAAAGCTTTACACTAGAATAAAAAGGAGAAAAAAACATTACAATCACATATGCAATCAATGCACTGAACCACCATCCAAGCTAAGGGGTAGGTGGGCCTAAGAGTGTAAATTAAATATTCACCCCCGTAAAAGGCGAGCAACCCTTGCCCTTGAGGCCATCACCCAAAATAAATTTTTTTTTAAAAACTCTGGCGTCTAAAGGCTTTTGCCCCCATTGAGTTTAATCCATCATCATTCTTTAGCTCACTCCACCACCCGAGTTCTAAACATTTAAATCAGCTCCCCCGGGGGGGCAAATACAGAAAAAATATAGGCCACCAAAAGGGGAGCAACCCTTGTGTAAGGGGTCGCTCCCCAAAACTACATTTGATAAACTGGGCTCCCTAAAATGGCCCCCATGGAAGTGACCCTTGCCCAAAGGGCCACTCCCCAGCACATTGGCCAAATTAAAAAAAAATAATAATTCTGTAACCCCAGGAGGCCAGACAAAGCGAATTAAAATGCCCCCAAAACTACATAATAAAAAATAGGCTACCTAAAATGGCCCCCCATGGGAGTGACCCTTGCCCAAGGGGCCACTTCCCTGCACAATAGCAACATGTATAAAAAAAATAATTAAAATTCTGCTGCCCAAGAGGGGGCAGACGAAACAAAAAACATTGCCCCCAAAAGGGGAGCGACCCTTGCCTAAGGGGTTGCTCACCAAGACTAAATATTTAGGCAAAAACATGCCTAAAATGGCCCCAATGGGAGTGGCACTTGCCCAAGGGGCCACTCCACTAAACAATGCCCGATTTTCGTTGCAAATATTTATAAAAAAAACGTTTTCTGCCCCCTCCTGGGTGGCAAACATTGATACAATTAATGCCCCCATAAAGGGGAGCAACCCTTGCCCAAACTTTGCCCAACTTAAAAAAAAAAATCCCTGGTGTCTAGTGGGCATTTCTGCTGCACGATCGCACGATCGTGCAGCAGGAATGCTCTAAAGAGGCATCGAGGGAAAGGAATACCCTTTCCTTTACCCTGATGCCTCTTTAGTTTGAATCCCACCCTCCCCAGCCCCAAAACTTACCTCTTTCTCCTCCGACGCGCAAGAAGCAAATGGCTTCCCTCGGCGTTGGAGGAGAAAGGAAACCTCCAATGACGTCTGTGCGCCTCGCGCGCTGACGTCATTGATGACGCAGGCAGGGGGCGGGGGGAGGTAGTAGTAGGTCTTCCCCGTGAAAATGATCTAGATCGGGCATCCACAGGGGGAGCGCCAGCGCTCCCCTAGTGGATGGGGCTCATGACGAGCTCAGCTCGTCATGAGCACCCGAGAGCTGAATGCCATGCTCGTCATGAGCATACAAGGGGTTAAGAATTAGGTCCTGAGTCTGCTTCTGGAATCAACACGTGGACTACCTACTATCTAGTGTAGCAGTACCCTGAAGGTGGCCAAGGTGAGAGGTGACTGCATGCTAATAAGGTGCAAGAGTAGGACAGGAACACTTCATGTGGGGCATATCAACTCTGTGTGTTTTGCAGTCAGGGTCAGGGCAGCATACATACTTATCGGGGAAGTATTCATTCAGTTTAGCGGTGGTAAGATAGGCCCTGTGGAGGAGAACATTTTTTATTTTTTCAAATCAAGCTTTTCTAGTTACTTTAGCACAGTATGGAAAGATAAGTTGCCATTCCTTTTCTGAGAGATCCCTGCTGATATCCACCTCCCACCTAGCCTTCATGTTAGATAGCAGCTCCAAGGTTTACTTACTGAGACCACTGGCCATTCATCGGATGAGATACCTACCCTGCCCCATAACAAGTAGATACTGAAGGACTGCATATTGCGTCAGTTCCTCCACCACAATACCCTAGACCAATCCAAGCACCAGTGTAGAGCATTGTACGTGAGGAAATGACCAGTTGGGATAATATAATGCTCTATAATCTCAGTGAATGGACATCGCCGTCAGGAAAGAGTTCTCCTAAAGATTTCAGCCCTGTTGCTGTCCATTGTTGGAGGAAGGGCAACCCTTGTGCAGGTCTGTTCCATGCCAGACACAGAAGAGGGACAAAAAGTGCAGTGAAGATGTTGAAGACCTGGCTCTTCACCCAAGCTTACAGCTAGACCTTTACCATCCTTACCAGTGATTCGTTTTGGAAAGTAACTCCTCCAGCGCCAAGAAACCTGTTGGTGAACGAGCGCTATAAAAGTCCCTGTTAACATAACCTAACATAACAGAGCAGATCTGTTCTGTATTGACACAAATCATCTAGTGAAATAAATCTATGGTCCCTAAATATATCTTGCATTTTCATGTTTTTTAAACCTGGCTAATTGCTAACAAGCTTCAGGTTCAGTTGTGGGCTGGATATTTGGTTTATTAGTGTTGTGGCTTGCACAAGTAATGGGTCTACATTTGTCCTTCACCGAGCACCAAACATCCGATTGTAGTGCTTGACTCAGAGGGTAGTGTTGCAGAGCAGACCAAGGCTTACTGAAAGGAGGTGGTAGTAATCACCATTGACAGATACACAGAAATAACACCCAGTAAATGATTGTCCAGTCTGTTCTTTTCTTTGGCAAAAAGGAAAAGTACATTTATTACAACACATTACTCAATACTACGTAACAATATACAAATATACATAAGCTGATAGATATAATTTTTGAAGACATTGCGTGAACAGTCCCCCCTCTCCCATGGGAGGGGATGTATAGTATCACTCCTCACATGGAAAAATATTTTATTGTCCCCCAATGTCACAGGTTGACCATAACTTGGAGTGAGTGCCCTTATCACTGGCACCAAGCAAGTAGCTGCCCACCACATTATTTCACATGCATTCCATAATGGGAACATCTGCCATAGTGACATATAACCCTGGCAGAGAGCACCTAATACTGACAAAGTATACATAATTAAATCACAGTGGCTGACAGTCTTGTTATTCAACTAACTCAGTAGCAAAAATACATGTCTGAGCATGACGGGAAGTGAGGAGTACCTATCATTACTATTAGCATTATTAATTCAAATCAGTTATAGCCCCTAACAGGAATATAATTACATGGCTATAAAATTATCATCTATCCCAGCTGAAGAACAAAAGCATCAGCACTTGGTAGGCTTGCTAACATCCTCAAACCATGAAGGAGTTATTTCCCAGCGTCTTGGGTGGGGAATTTACAATTTGTGATGGGGAGTCTGCGCTGCTCCTACAGTTTCCCCACACATTTGCCTCCCAATGTGGCCAACCCCATCTTCCTGCGTTCACCACAAGCCACCCACAAACCAGTTTTCTCCTGAGCATTGTCCTGGCCCAGCAAGGCATTAGGGGGCACTCTGTCCGGAGCGTGCATCTTTGAACAGCGGCTTCAAGGAGAGCATCGGGGGCTGCTGCTCTACACTCTTTCTGGGGCACATTCAACTCTTTCTAGACGTGGGAGGGGGCCCAGCATGCATGTAAGTTGTTGGAGAGCAGCCCACCCCCAGCTGGCCAGCACACTCCCTTGCTGCCTGAGGAGCCAGCTCTTCCTCCTCTGGCATGCCTTTTCCTATGGGCAGGCTATGTTGCTGGCTTTGCAGTGATGCAGGGAAGTGAGACAACACTCCCCCTCCTCACTCTTGTTGTGGGAAGTGTAAAGGCACTCCCACCTCCTCTCTCTGACCAGAGAGCCCAGGTATTGGGTCCTGCGGCCCTGAGGCACCCTAATGGAGACTGTGAAGGCACTAACTGATGTCCTCTTCATTGGGCCCAGGAATAGGATCCTGGGCCCCTGAGGCACCTTTACTTGGGCACGACAGCTCTTCATCACTTCCCTTTGCTTATATGGCCCCCATGGATGGGATCATGGTTCTATCACCAGTTTCGCACAGACCATGATAACTTTCCCCGACTTCCGCCACTTCTCTGGGTCCATTTCATGGGGAGTGCGATGACGCTCCCCGGCTTTGTCTTCTAATGGGCCAGTCCCTGGGATCTTACCCACCCAGGGGGGCACATGGAAGACCAGCGCGGAACCCCACAGGCTTCATTGTCAGTCTCGTAGAGGTCAAAGAATGCCTTCTTTCTGGGGGGTGTATCTCGGCCACCGCTGGGCCGATTTCAAAGATCTTAGCCACTTTTCAGTCCTGGAAGCCAGCCCTATCCACTGGGAGCAGTCTTCTTCTACCTCCCGGCCTCCCAGAGAATGTGCCCAGCAGGGAGCAGGTTTCAATGGTTCCCTGTGCCAACCTTTCCACCTGGTTTCCTCTTCTGGGATTCTCTCTTTGTCCAGAAACCCCGAACTTCCCTGACTGGTCCTGGGCTTCCTCAGAGGCACAGTCCAGAGTCCTGGGGCAGTCAAGGGTTCCTCCTTCCAACTGCCCATGGTGCCACCCTCCAGCACCTGTCTTCCTCAGCAAGAGCACATCCCATTCTTGTGCAACACCTTTTAAGGAGACGCGGAGTGTGCTGGCAGGAATGCACCTCTGCCCTATCCTGCAGTGCCACATTGATGGAGCGATTCTCCGGAAATAATTTCTAAAATCCTCATCACCTTTCCCTGAAGTCACATTTACCACATTTGATCGTCAGTGGGGCCCATAACACTGATTTCAATCTATGCACTTTCCCTCTATTTCATGGATTGGTGTGATTCAAAGGAGAGCCGCCGGATCATAGCGGAGTGTTTAAATTCAGCTAAACTATGTACAAAAATATGCATCTGCAGTTTAAATTCTTTTTCCATGGTTTTAATATTAACTCAGTTTATTCAGACACACCACCATCAGTTTCGATGGATCAGGCTAGTAAAAATTAGGCTAAGGATGAACAAGAACAGATTCATTCTTCATTTACCTAATTTTTATTTAGCAAAGATTCTTTGTCATGACTTAATTTATTAATGCAAAATTAAAATATACTGAATTCAGGTTTATAAATCATAAATCTAAAACATCAATGTATTAAATGTAAGCTCAGAAATGGACATTTATTTAAATTCAAAGGACACTTGTTTAAGAAAGAAGACATAATAGTTCCCAAGCTCATCCTTCTATTTCCCTAACTATCACTCTCACCTAAAAACTCTGTTCCCATTCAGGCTAAGTTCAAATATAAAGAAAAAACAGCAAAGTTCTTACGCATCAGGATTCAATCAGCATTACGGCAGCATGTCAGGATACATCAGGAAAGAAAGTTTTTTACCTCATCGGAACGCCTTCTTTTATACCCTTTTTACTAACTAAACTATCTATATTTCTGAAACATTTGGGGTCTCGAATGTCTCTGATTGGTACATATAAGGGGTGGATGAGCTCAACCTCATCTCTGTTTCCGCAACTTCAGCAATTTTCAAAATGGTCATTGTCTTTGTAAATGTTCATGTCACTCGTGTCCTCAATTTGTAATTTTACTCTTCTTTCTCATGATTTCTCTACCGACTTCCATTTTGTTGGCAGTCATTCAGGGTTCCAGGGCGGTTTGTCCTTGACCCATCTCATTCAGCTAGAGGCTTTGCAAGCTTCGTCTGCAGTTTTCATTCACAGCTTGGCACATGCGTAATACGCCTCAAACTCGATTTCATGCAAAAGTAAATTTTTATACAGGCCGCAGAGCCACATACCGGAACTATCATAGAAACAAACACAAATAGCTATTAATTATTGAATTAAAACCCATTCTGTTTACCTTCCCCGTTACTAAGGTATCTCTGTTAGTTTTTACCTAGCAAGTAAAAGCACAATTATGCGTGATTTTCTTACCCATCTGCCTGTTTCTGACACAAATGGACAAACAAAAAGCACATTCATGCCGCTTTTGAATTATTATAAAGCTGCTTGTTAGTTTAAGACACAATTAAATCACTTTATTAGTTAATTACGGTTGCAACATAAGCAAATTTAGTTTCCGATGTGTACTTGTGTAGGTGCAATTTTACTCTAGGTTGATTAGTATTTCAAACCACTCAATTAGTTCCTGTTACTGTTATGGGAAAGAGACTTCACGAGGGGTTTTGTTTCTGCCCTCGCTCCAGCAACATCACCTCTTCCCCTGACCCCTCCTTCCTGCACAGGCATCTGGAATACTTCAAGATGGCATCGACCAGGGGTCCAATGCCACATGATCTCTGAAAATCCCCCCCCCCCCCCCCTCGCTGACATCATGGGCTGGCCTGGAAAAGGTCTGATGCCTGGCACTGGGGGACAGGTGCCGATTAATGTCATGCAGCTTCACCCCATCTCTCTCTCATGGAGAGAGGAGCTCCATCCTGGGGAAGGCTTGCAGTGAAGGGCTAGGCCTCTGATGTTACAGCTTGGGGAGGAAGGCACTTAATCCAGCCTGGCAGGGTGACACTAGGACTGGGGTCTGGTTCTGAGCTTAGTCAGAGGAATATGACATTTCTGGATAACCCATAAGCAGTACAGATATGCCTTCGGACATAGCAGAATGGTTCTTTTCACACAACTTGCAGTGTAATCTTGTGCATGTATGGAGTTTGTAGGCCCAAGGAAACGTAAACTACCCGATATGGTCTCCTTTTCCATAGGAGTATAAATGAGTGTTCCTACAGTGAAACAGGAGTGTACATTGACTATCCCTTACATGTGTTCCCCATATTATAAGGCCTATTCCATGTCACCACCTAACTTTAAATAGTCCCTTCTACACCATTCCATCAGTACCCAGCTCCAGACCTGCACACAACAGGAATCCCCCCGCACAGACCTTACATGGGTGCACACATGTGCACACATATTCACATGTAACCAGCCCAGTGCCCCTTACCCTGGCTGTTTCACAGCTGCCTTATCTCACAAGGCGTACACCGGCGGAAAACACATGCAGTCCGTTTTATCCTAAGTTTACCATGAGTGATTACCAGGTTATGAGGCTCTACCACAGTAAAAGAACAAAAATCAGGTGATCAAAAAGCGAAAAATCCCGGGCTCTCACATAGTCAGGACCACCTTCTCACAATTAGCAAAAGACAGCTGAGGTGTATAAATTTTGTCAAGTCATGCTCACTTTCTTAATACTTAATATTACCCATGTCTTCACTGTGCAATCTACAGAGTAAATTTCTCGCATATGTCTCACATTTGGCCGGGTCAGCAATGTCTTTAAACCAGGAGTTGTTGTTATGGTAGTTTCTACCACTATATGTGGTGCTAGTGTGGTAGCATGAAACCAACAGTGGGCAAAGTTTGCCTGCACACATAAGTAATATAAATCAAAATAAGTGCTTTCCATCCATCCCTTGGCTTAAGGTTTTACTAATATTGTCCATTGTATCCAGGCATGCTCATACCAATCTCATCAGCTTAGACTGAAATGTTACATAGAGGTGGTGTGATCTGTAAAATCTCCATCTTTATGAGTGACCTCCTTCCCACCATCATCAAATGCAGTTTGACCCATCAGTCTATTTGAATTGTGGGAGTCAATACTGCTACCCCATAATAATCTCCTAAAATTGTCCCAATGTCTGTGTGGATTGTAATGCCAAGATATTTCACTTACTCAGGTTGCCAAATGAATGGAGAATATAGTTGACATTTGTTCATTTCTGCTGTCAGTTGGAACATCACTGATTTAGAGGCTTAATATCCCTGCATATTTTAGAAATACTCTGAAATTAACCATAAGGATTTTTTACAAACACCAAAATGTCACAGGTGTACAGGGATACCAGTGGGTGATGAGACATGAAGTTAAGCCTATGTTGGGCATCATTTTGTCACAGTCTACATGCCATGCCATCCCAAGCTCAAATGTAAGAGGAAACAGTGGGCAAACCTATTGGTTGTGATTGTGTGTCATTTGGTTTTTATTCCTGTATAAGGTTTCATGTATAGCAGCCGCAACTATGACATATTTTCTCTTCCCATTTCCATTCTCTCCAACACTTTGAACATATAGTGACACTATTGAATCAAAAGTGTTGTGGAGTCCAAGAGTACTGCCACACCATGCATCTTGGTATCAAGTTGGCGCACTGTTGCAACAACGCGCATAAGTCGTATGACGTCAAGTGACCCAGAACACATCCTCCTTATTCAAGCAAGATGAATTGTGAAAGAAGGGGCATCAACCTACTCACCAGCACTATGGCTAAAAATGTATTGTCTAGGTTGATTAAAGAGTGAGGGTAGTATGAGGAGCCCAGTGTTGGGTCTTTGTGGGTTTCAAGGAATGTTATTGACAATGCTTTGAGAATCTTAGGTGGGAGTATCCTTATAGCCTTTGCTCTCTCATATGTGATCAAAAGATGAGGTGCCAGAATATCTGTGCATTCCTTATAACTCCTTCTTAGTTGATTGATCGCCTGTTTGATGTTCATCTTAGAACTACGTTGCACAAGATATTCTCTGTCATTATACCAGACCAATGCTTTCTGCTTCTCCAGTTCTGCATGCATGCCACTTCATTTAAGTACTCATTGACTGCTTTCTGCTTTTCCAGGTTTACATGCTGAGGCTTAGCTACCCAAATAGCGAATCTCACTGCCCGCCGTGTCTATATAGTCCCGTTTGAGTTCTAATATTCTTGCCTTTATGAAAGTGTCCGGGTTGGCTAAGTATTTTGCCTCCAGTTTTAGATCTTCTCAAGTTTAGTTAGCCTAGGAATTCCGGCTTGCTTACTGATACAAACCCCCCCACCATAAGCTTTGAAAGTTTCTAATGCAACCCCAGCGTCTGATCCTGATGCAGTGTTTATGCAGAAGTATTCTTCTGTAATACACCAGTCTCAGATAACGTCCCTGCTGCCCACCTTCTACAATCAAATGTAAGCCTTCCTGGTCCGTTACCATATCATTTGGTGTAAATGGTACACCGTTTTTATTATTATTGTGACTAGTCTCGCATAGGAGGTCCATAAAGCAAAATAACGAAATGTTGCCTGTCTGTATGCAAAATACCCCTCCATATGTCTGGTGACTTTTTTCACCTGGATTAAGGTCACGTGCTAGATTGCAATCTATCAGATCAAGTACCCATGTCATTCTTCCAGGTTACAGCATTAATCCTCGTTTTAACCAAGGTGCCCTAATATTGTACCGTGCTAGTGAGTTAATCCCCAGTTTTAGGAACATTGACAAAAGTGCTGTGCCATCAGCATTTATGATCATGGCATAAGCAAAACATGAAAAGTTTTCCTACCCCCCGTGGATTTAAGTTTCACTTCCCAGTGACTTCCTAGACGCACCACAGACAGATTAGGATGTTGTATTTCCAGTTGTTGAAGTTTCTTCTTGATGGGCATTTTGGATCTGTTTTTCTTGGACTGTCTGTGTATAGAATGGGTATTAGGCTATATAATTTGTACCTTGATGAGTCCGCTTCCATTTTTTTTTCTCTGGCCATTCTGAGCACTATATCTCTATGCCTGAAATCCAACATCTGGGCAGCTGTGGACCGTGGCAGAGCCCCGATGGAAGTCGTCCCTGCACAGCTTGTGGGGCCCACTCCACGAGATGGTAGTTATTGCTGCACAGCTTGTGACCTTTTTTGAAAATTATTCCTTGCCAAACAGTCTAACTAAAAGTGCATCTAGAAACTATTTCATCACCACACCACCCTCCGCTGTCTTGGCAGCTCCAACAATCTGATGGCTATTTTTGCAGGATCGTGCCTACAGACATTTGTTCTTGGGACGTAAAGCTGACTCATCTTTCTGAAGTGCTCATATCGCCGTTGTGTGAGTGGCCAACTGATTGTCGCATTCTGAGACATGTTGTTCCAGTATCTCAATTTGACTTGCTTGCTTGTTCAGTCTCCTTCATTTGATCCACTCCTATTGCCAATAACTATGCTTCACGTTGAGAAGAATGGATTTCGTGTCATTGTAACTTTTTATGAACTATTGGCTCGGGTCATGTGCTCCTACTTTTTGTTGTCCATGACATTTGTTTCTGGCTGAACACTAGCTTGGCTTGCTGATTTTCATGCTTACCTATACAAGTATCAGTGCTTTCACCCATCCATCGAGTTGTGAGATACATATGCAGTGGGAGAGTGTGCTCCTATATGGCGCAGTGTGAAATGACCTGGGGCAGAGGTTTCTGCCATCTGTTTCAAGGTATGTTGCCCCAAGCCTCTGTGGGCTTTGTTAACCACGTAGTCGTCTTTTTTTTCAAGTTTATTAAAGGTTTTATTAAAGGGAATTACAAATGTACAGAATTATCAGGTGCTTAAATAAAAAAAAGCAGGTTATAAAATAGAATACCAATAGAAAAGCAACAGTAAATAATACCTAAAAATAGAAAAAGGAAACTATACAGCAAACCTATTAGGATAACAGCATAATTCTGTACTCATGATATCGCATTTTTTGTATTCTGTAATTTGAAAAAAAAGGAAATGAAAAAAAGAAGAAAACAGAAAAGCTAGAGGAGAAAAGAAAAGGAAAGGAAAAAAATAAAACAATTCATATTACACAATTATGTACACATATCAGATAGTAAAGTTTATATCATATAATACCTATTATATATAGTAACGTCTAGTCGTATAGGAATGCATCTCATACAATAACATTGGCAAAATAACCATGAATGATATTAAACAGGAAGGGAAAAAAACACTATGGGCCTGGAAAACCATTGTAGGATCCTTGGAGGGTTTAGGCTTTTTACTTAAATAACCAACAGGCGCAGACCAAATGAGGTCTTTGTTTATCGTCTGCAATGTAGACGTAGCAGAAGCTGTATCAAGCCTATGATGAGAGCAAAGAAGATTCCACCAACTAGTAACATTGCTATTCGTAGCATTCTTCATATTTGATTAATTACTTGAAAAGCATTAGTGCGTAACAGATCCAGAAATGTTCCTAATTAAGAGCACACAGGCCAAGAGCATGAGGAACTTCACAGAAAAATACGTTTGATATCAAAGGGGAAATTAATAGAACTGACAGTGGAAACAGTTATACAAACCTGCAATCAAAAAGCATTGGTTGGTGGACAATGAAAAATCATATGTATATATGTATCAGGGAGGGTTTTACAAGGCTAATACATATTTGAAAGATTGGGGTTTTATTTTTGCAAAGAAAGTGCGGTAATGTATAACCTATTGAAAAATAATAAAGGGTTTGTTGACTTGGCACAAACTAGGATAGATTTTTATTTGTACATTCGGAAAATCAAGCTGGCAAAACACTTCCTAGAGAGAAAGAACAAACCTCAAATCAACAGAACCCCACTAAATCCATCCTCAAATCTGAGTGTGAAAGATGCCGAGGGCTATCTAGCACTCCTAAACCTAGATGTGGAAGAAGAAAATGAAATAACTCTGGAAACAGCAATACCACAACTAGGGGCAGGAATCAGCAAAATGAAGGCTAAGTCAAAATTCTATCCACAACTCATCCCTGGAAACAAAATTGACACCTTCCAGGAGGCAGTAATACACGATCTGTACAACATTCCAAAAACTCATTTCAAAGACAATTTAACCCAACAAGAACGAAAAGCATTGGCAACCCTGATTAATGGTGGTCTGATGGGAATTTATTCAGTCTTTTGTGACTAACAGTCTTTACAATTTTGCAATCCTTTGTCTTATGCACTCACCATTAGTGCCTCATGGTTGCCTTTGCAGTTACACACCGTCTACAGACCTGGTCTGCTCTTCTTTGTGTTTTGTATCTCGGTATAGGGGAGCGAGCAGAAAGGTCGTTAAACATTCCCCCCGACCCTCCACACACCTGTTGTTTTTCTAACCCTGATTAATGACCAAGATCTGGAAATAAAAATAGCAGATAAAGGGGGCAATGTGGTTATCTGGGACAAGGAACAGTACACGGTGGAAGCGATGAGCCAACTAACCAACCCCGCGTATTACGAACAATTACTAAAAACTCCGATGGACCAAATAAAGAGAGATATAGACCAAAAACTTACGATTTGGGAAAGCAAAAATCTCATTGACTATGAAGAAAAGAAATATCTAACAATAGATTTCCCACGCACAGCCACAATGTACTTCTTGCCAAAGATACACAAAGATCCTACTAGACCACCTGGGAGACCGATTGTATCAGCAAACGGCTCATTGATGGAACCAATGGCAAACTTCATTGATTATTTTCTGAGACCCTTTGTGGAGGATTTAAAATCATACCTCAAGGATACAACAGACTTTTTATGGACATTGTCGAACCTAAAATGGCAAGAAAACTATCTTCTGATATCGATGGACGTCATCGCCCTGTATACGAACATTGACAATGACTTGGGCTTGCAGGCGTGCAAGTACTTTTTAAAACAACGCAACATACACTACAAGGAACACAACGAAATGTTGTGTGAAATGATCTCTCTGATGCTAACCAATAACATCTTCCTCTTTGGTGAACAACTTTATCGTCAGCGTAACGGCGCAGCGATGGGCTTCTCATTCAGCCCAAGCTATGCTTGCATAGCCATGGGATGGTGGGAGGAGAAGATAGCCTGGAACTCACAAAACTCGAGATTCACCCGTCACATTATACAATGGAAAAGATTCATTGATGACTTGTTTATAGTGTGGGACGGAAGCGAGAAAGAGTTTGATCAATACTTTGAACTTTTGAATAATAGCACACCGGGATTGAAATTTACTTGCACAAAAAGCAAGGAAAGGCTATCTTTCCTGGACACAGAGGTATACATAAGAAACAACCAAGTGGAGACAACATTGCATAGAAAGGTAACGGCCACAAATGCCACCCTTGAAGCTACGAGCTTTCATCAACCTGCTCTAATCTCAAGTATACCCTACGGAGAATTTCTTCGAATTAAACGCATCTGTAGTGAAAATACAGAATGGAAAAAACACAGTGCAAGAACAATGAAAAGATTCCAGAAAAGAAAGTATGGAAAAAATCTAACTAAAAAATGTTTGGAGAGAGCTAATGAAAAACTAAGGGCAGACTGTCTGAAGCCACAAACAAAAGAGAAAACAATGGAGGAACCAATTAGATTGATATTGGATTACAGCAAAGAGTCCAGACAAGTAATTCAAATCCTCAAAAAGAATTGGAAGATTCTAAAACCTGACCAGACCATAAGTCAAAAAATGGGAGATCATCCAGTAGTGGCATACAGAAGAGCAAAAAACTTAAAAGATCAATTGATACATAGCCACTTTGCCAGCAAGAAAAAAACAACATGGTTAAAAACCATTGGATTTACCAAATGCTACAACTGCAAAGTCTGCGAGATAGCCAAACCCACCAAACAAGTGACTATGGCAAACCAAAAGATCCGGAAAATAAGAGAATTAATCACCTGCAAAAGTCAGTACACTGTCTATATGATTGAATGTCCTTGTCAACTACGTTACATAGGAAGCACAATCTGTGAGCTGAAAAAGCGAATTTTGGAACATGTAAGGGCCACTGTAAATAAGCACAGAGGAAATGCAGTGGCCAAACATATGGAGACCCACCATGACGGGAATTGGCGGCTGCTAAAATTCCTGGGATTGGAAACGATGTCACTGTCAGACAGAGGTGGACATCGTGAAAAACTACTACGCCAAAAGGAGTCACGTCACATTTTGAACTTTCGAACAATGACCCCTTTCGGACTGAATCAGTCGGAAGAACTTTACGTACATATATGAAAAAACCAAGACTACTTCTTGTAATAATCTCCATAATTTTTTCGTCCCACATGCCCACGTAATAGGTCAATAATAATTTGAGCAATGAATCTGGGATCTTTGAAACCATACACAGGTACCCATAAGCATCCGAAAATAACACAGTCCCTCAGTAATGTCAGCCCACTAGAGGGCTCAAAATAATTAAAGTAAAAGACTCATGAGCAATGACCCTTCATTCGAAAGACTATTCCGTTTTTGTCAAGAAATTGTTTGTGGAAAAAATACTTTATCCAAATATAATTTGAAAAATATGTAATTGTGGAATAACTGAGAGCAGCAGGGCATGAGGGAATCAAAATATAAGGAATGAGGGTAAATTGTGTTACATTTTGCATTTATTTAAAACACAAACTACATATCCCAGAATACAACTGTGAAAGAAAACAGATTGGTGTTATCATGTGACCGAGGTAGGCGGGTACTCCCATTTTAAAACACAACCAGCAAACAGTGTTTGAAACAACCGTGATCAAGTTAGTGGGGAGCTAACGAAACGCGTTGGTTTTTTGTGCTGTGAATAATGCTGCAATGGATTCAAGAATAAATTAAGTTGTCTCACACAAAATTCGAGTGGCTGGAGTGGCGGCTTCATTTGTTTTCCGGGGGATTCTGTATTCTTTGGGAGACTCATTTGGATATATTAAGCGGTTTGGTTCCACCGCATGAAGCCACGCACCTGCAAGAAGCGCCCAATACGGAAGGAGACCTGAACCAACTTGCCAACTTGTGTTGAATATATATATATATATATATATATATATATATATATATATATATATATATATATATATATATATATATATATATATATATATAAAGTGCAAAACGGCGTTCCAAGCGCGCACTCAGGTACAGCAATAATCCACACCAGAATTCAGGTCTGTCAAACAAGTAGGGTTTATTCATGCCATAAGCCCTACGTGACGCGTTTCGCACTCCGTGAGTGCTTGTTCACACAATAGTGCTCATGACATTTGCTGTATTTACCGTGTGTTCATGCTAAACATCAAAGATGGACTCACACGCCTAAACATAATATTAAAGGCGCCATCTTAGAGTGGGTCTGTCTGAATAGTAATCACGACAGTTGTACAGATTATTCTCTGTAATCATAACATAAATCAATTACCTGGTAAATATAACCAAATTAATATACATGTGCAAAAATTCACAAAATAATATCGTCATACCACTTCGACATTGTTAATTGATATTATACATTGGCCTGGACTTATATCGTATCATGTGCATATAATAAGTTGATACGAGGGGTATGCCTTAGAAAGTACAGTTATTCAGCTGGCTCGCGTCGACATATATTGCGGGCCATGTGATTGGGTCATCCAATTACGTACTTGGTCTGATAGCACGTGATTGGCCAATGGAACGCCTTGCGGTTCCCTTGGTGACTGACTGGCTTAACTGTAAACAAAGACGAATGCAAAGTGCATTGTAGTCTCGTATGCTCGCTGGGCAGCCTGAGGTAAAGCTCACAGATACCTGAATATCCCCTGATTAGTGGGTATGTGAGGACTAATAAACTATAACTGTATAGTCAGGATCGCGTACTTTCAGTCCCCTTGCTAGTGGGGAAGGTAACAGGAAATCAGTAGTCAAGAATGTCCTGGCCATAATGACTGACACAATGTTTGAGTATACACACAGAAACAGCAGATTAGAGCACTACGTTGAGGATCTGCAATGAAAAAACCCAGTTCCAAATACCAAAAAAGTGATAAAGTGCACTGTGATTCAACAAAATAAGAAACATACTTGAAGCGAAGAATGGAGAAGGCCAGCGTTGAAAGGACTGGGGTGCTGATATCACAGGCCTGAGACAGAGTCCCACCCTTTCAACCTGTAGAAAGAAGCATATGAGGACTAATGTACCTTTGAAGTCAAATCGTAACAACAATCATAACAAAAATCATTCATGATGTAAATGTACATTATATTCCTCATCGAGGTTATGTCCTTTCGGAAAGCGGGTGCAGAGACCAATAATATATCTCGACTCTCTTTGTCTTAGTCTCAATGCACGATTGCCACCTCTTGTGGTTAAGATCACCTGTTCGACAATATAATACCTCAGAAGTTTGGCGTTGGAAAAATGATGACTTTCAAAATGCCTGGCAATGGGATATTGTTTGTCTATGTTCGTTATGGCCCTGGCATGTTCCAATATCCGTTGTTTGGCCATTTTTGTGGTGCTGCCCACGTACCTAAGTTCACATGGGCATACCAGTACATACACCACAAACGTGGTAGTGCAGGTCAAAAATTGTTTGATGGTTTCCATCTTGTTGGTACTAGGATTCCAATATTCTTTCACCATCTGACTGCTCGCACAGGCTTTGCAGTGCCCGCAAGGAAAGAATCGGGGAAGATCTACACCCCGAGGTATGATGTCACTGATCAAGTTATGTACCAGTAGATCACTCAAGTTACGGCCCCTGCGGTAGGTGATACTAGGTCTGGATGGTATCGTACTGCCTATTATGGGATCATTCTTTAGAATATCCCAATTCTTAGTAATACTTTTCTTTATTTGTTTGTGGTTGCCATTGTAGTCGAGGATGATGCGGGTAACCGTGTCATCCTCTGTACTCTCATCATCTTTCCTTTGATTGGTGAGGAGGTCTTTGCGTTCCACTGATTTCACTCTGTTGATGGCTCTTTTGATTACCCATTTCGGATAACCTCTGTTGGTGAACCTTTGTACCATTGTTGCTTCCTCCTTTTCGTAATCATCAATGGTGCTGCAGTTACGTTTAGCCCTGAGTAGTTCCCCGTAGGGGATACTCCACTTCAGGGGGTCAGGATGGCTGCTCAGGGCGTGCAGTAAGGTGTTACCTGCTGTTTCTTTGCGAAACAGTATAGTTTTGAGTTTGTTGTTCTGAACTCTCACCTTAGTGTCCAAGTATTCAATCTCTCTATTACTGATGTTGCTAGTAAGAGTAATATTGTTATGGTTGGTATTCAGTTTGGAGATGAATTCAACGGCTGCGTTCTTGTTGCCCTTCCAGATTAGAAAAATGTCATCTATGTATCTTAGCCACATAGTGACATTCTGAAAATCTTCTCGCACATCTGGTCTATTTCTAATGTCAGCCTCCCATGCGCCCATGAACAGGTTGGCAAAGCTCGGGGCAAAGCATGTGCCCATCGCAGTGCCATGCAATTGGACATAGATGTCGTCATTGAAAAGAAAATAGTTGTTAACTAGGCAATGCCTCATCATGTCCAAGATCATAGTAGTATGTCCAAGGTACTTGATGTTACGAGTTTTCAAGAATCTGGCGCATGCCTCTATACCTTGAGTGTGTTCTATGGAGGTATATAGTGAGCTAACATCAAGCGTTATGAGCAGCAAGTCTTTTTCCCACTTGACATCCTTGATTTTGTATAGAGGCATGCGCCAGATTGTTTCTTATTTTGTTGAATCACAGTGCACTTTATCACTTTTTTGGTATTTGGAACTGGGTTTTTTCATTGCAGATCCTCAACGTAGTGCTCTAATCTGCTGTTTCTGTGTGCATACTCAAACATTGAGTCAGTCATTATGGCCAGGACATTCTTGACTACTGATTTCCTGTTACCTTCCCCACTAGCAAGGGGACTGAAAGTACGCGATCCTGACTATACAGTTATAGTTTATTAGTCCTCACATACCCACTAATCAGGTGATATTCAGGTATCTGTGAGCTTTACCTCAGGCTGCCCCGCGAGCATACGAGACTACAATGCACTTTGCATTCGTCTTTGTTTACAGTTAAGCCAGTCAGTCACCAAGGGAACCGCAAGGCGTTCCATTGGCCAATCACGTGCTATCAGACCAAGTACGTAATTGGATGACCCAATCACATGGCCCGCAATATATGTCGGCGCGAGCCAGCTGAATAACTGTACTTTCTAAGGCATACCCCTCGTATCAACTTATTATATGCACATGATACGATATAAGTCCAGGCCAATGTATAATATCAATTAACAATGTCAAAGTGGTATGACGATATTATTTTGTGAATTTTTGCACATGTATATTAATTTGGTTATATTTACCAGGTAATTGATTTATGTTATGATTACAGAGAATAATCTGTACAACTGTCGTGATTACTATTCAGACAGACCCACTCTAAGATGGCGCCTTTAATATTATGTTTAGGCGTGTGAGTCCATCTTTGATGTTTAGCATGAACACACGGTAAATACAGCAAATGTCATGAGCACTATTGTGTGAACAAGCACTCACGGAGTGCGAAACGCGTCACGTAGGGCTTATGGCGTGAATAAACCCTACTTGTTTGACAGACCTGAATTCTGGTGTGGATTATTGCTGTACCTGAGTGCGCGCTTGGAATGCCGTTTTGCACTTTATATTGAATACCGGATACCTCACCGGCAGCGCGCCACCCCCACTGGACGATGGATGCCCCACTGAGGTGATCTTTGGACTAATATATATATATATATATTCACTGAAAAAACCATAGGCTATAGACCATATATAGTTAGGAATTAGCATCTACAAAACCTTGAAAATTCACTGAAAAAACCATAGGTTATAGACCATATATAGTTAGCAATTATCATTTACAAAACCTTATTTTACTCACACAAAACCATTGAAATTCGCATATATAGTTAGTTGCACTAACTATATATCGCGCACCAGCAATCCACTGCTGATCATGTCACATATTACATCATTCATGACATGGTCAGTGACATCACTGATGACATCACAAATGACATCACTGATGACATCACTGATGACAACATCCTGTGACTGTATGTTTCTGTAAAGTTAAAATATGTCTTACATATTGAAGAATGAGTGGATGTATAAGTGTCTGGATGAAGGATTTAGTAGGTGCATGACTGACTGTATGAGTGAGTGATTAAATGTGTCTCACTGAGTACATGGGTTAGTGACTAAACTGTCTTAATTTGTGCGGGGGTAAAAAAACAAAGAGGAGGACTAAGAGGAAAGAACAATCAGTTCAAAAATACAATTGCTTTAAAGCATGAAGTGCTTTTCCACACATTTACATTTAAATAACCCATATTAGAACATACAAAATATCTACAGAGGAGACAGTGTACATTGAATTTTAGACTCTTCATTGGTACCTACATGTTGGTACTTACATCACCCACACAACACAACAGCTCTATTCAGAGCTACCCTACCTCAAAGCACTCTAAAATATTATTTTACTATTTCTCTTGGTTTTCCACTTGTTACGCTTTCCGGAACGCTACCCGGTGCGTGGACCGGGCGCTAACCGTGCAAAATTATTATTTTTTTTACATATATGGGCCTCCTCAGCCACCCTCAGAAAACCTAGGGGGTCAGGATATGTCTCCCGTGCCCCCTTATACCCATTCCCAACATTGTTTATCCTCCATCTTGTGACTAAATTCGTCCGAAACACAAGATGGCGGACTCCCGTTACGCTACCGGTGAGCTACCCGGTTCGCGTACCGGGTAGCACTTCCACCGCGAAAAAGCGAAAAAAAATGTCTTTTATTTTTTTGCCCCGCGGGGCCCTTTAATAGCCCCCACATCAATCCTAGGGGGTCAGGAGGGGTCTACCTTGCCCCTTTCATTCATTTCCCCCTTCGTTTATTTCCACCTCTTGTCTCTCGATCCTACCGAGAGACAAGATGGCGGCCGCTCCGGACTGTTTAGAATGTTGAGAGTCACCGGAGAGCCAATCCGCTTCTCCTCGCGAAGTTTCGTTACGCGTCTGGTACGCGAACCGGGGCGCTAACAGGGACGCTGTCACAGATATATATATTTTTTTGAAAGTTAATTTCTCAAAATCCACTGGAGCACATATCTTGAGACCTAGCAAAGGCACATCGGGCAAACAGTCTCTACAATTTTGCCAAGTTTCATAGAAATCCATTCAGCCGTTCGAGCTAAAAGTGAATCCAACCACCCTGCGGAAAACTCAATGTTAAAAACACGTTTTGGGACCCCCCTTTTTTCTCGGCCCCCGCTTGACAAAACCCCCCCAAACTTTCAGGGGACGCTCAGAATCAAAATGTGCCATTTTCCTGAAAATTTCAGCCAATTCCGTCTATCAACGCCAAGGTTATTCAATATAGAATTTTCAGAAATCCCTAATTCAAAAAAATCCTAACTATGTATACCTACTGGCGACCGCCAGTAGGTAATATATATATATATATATATATATATATATATATATATATATATATATATATATATATATATATATATATATCCACACTGGTTTCAAAAACAATATATATATATATATATGATGCTTTAAGTGATGACGAAGGTGCAATTGGACCAGGAGGTGAGGAACATATATGAGGTTGCGATTGAGTGAGTGTGGAGAGAACTTGCAAAAGAGCATCTTTGAGGGACTCATATTTAATGACATGAAAATAAGGAAAAGCAAATTTGGTTTGTACTACGGAAAAAGGAAGCATATTCATATTACACAATAATTGCTTAGCTTTAATTACACCTTTCAGAATCCATTGTTTCCCAAAAATTGGTTAAATTTGGCATTTTTGAAAGATGTGTTATGCCATATAGAGGATTCCCAAAATTCTTCTATTGGTGATAAGGGCTTTGTGAAATAAAGAAACCATACTATTAATAGGTGGAACAGAAAAGGCTCAAGGAAGTTTACAAAAATATGGTAAAGAAGAAAAAGGAAAAGGTGATACAAATGAATTCTCTAGTCTAAGCCAAATAGTATTTGGTGGAAAATCAGTGCCCACCATTTCTCCATCATTTGAAGGTTTTTATGATAAACATCTTTTAAGTTTATATTAATTGTCTTTGCCATGGAAGTAGAATATTTAATACCCAAACTCTTGATAAATTGTGGAGACCATTTAAGCTCTGTGCCATCAAACATACTCTTCAGACAATACTTATTGAGAGGGAGTATCCCTGATTTTGAAAAGCTCAATGTATAACCAGATAACCTAGAGTACGATGTTAAAAGGTTAGAAAAAGCTGAGATTGATGTTTCCCATTCAGACACAAAGGATCATGTCATCGCCGTATGCCGAGGACTTAATCTCAATATCCTTATGTCGAAACCAATGAAATGATGATTAATTTCGTAGTGTGCACAAAAAGGATTCCAGGGATAGAATAAAAAGCCAAGGAGATTAAGGACATCTCTGTCTGGTCCCACTTAAGAGGGGACAATATGAAGACTGGGTACCATTTAAAAAACAGACGTCATCGGGGAGGAATATAATATAGCTATATATTTGAGAACAGTTGGGCGAAACCCATGCCATTTTATGGCCCGTATCATGAACTTCCATTTGACATGGTCAAAACCCTTTTCGGCATCTAAAGTGACGACAGCCATAGGTGTGATATCAAAGGAAGCCACAAGTAGAATATCCAGAAACAATCTTGAATTGTCATAGTCATGTGTCTTCCCTTAACAAATCCATCTGCTCAAGCCCAACCATATCAGGATTAAGAGGAGAAATCCTAAATGATAGAATCTTGGTGAAACATTACCATTCTAGATTAATAGGGGGAATGGCTCTATAATTGGCACATAAAGAAGGGTCTTTATCCATTTTAGGAATCAAAAAAATCCTAGCCTCAGAGAAAGTCCCATTAGCTTTGTCTTGTGAGATAAAACATCGATATAAAGTAAGTAAGTGCAGGAGTAAAAGATGTGAAAAACAGGAGTAAAATTCAACAGAAAAGCAATCCAGGCCTGGTGCTTTTGCTGTGGGTAGTGCATTAAGAGTGGATTTCAGTTCAGTAATTTAAATATTCTATTCCAGAAAAGAAAGATCCTGTATCTGTTGCTGTCTTGGTGGGAGAGAATGAAAATAGGAATCTAGTGCCTCATCTGTGGGGAAATGGTCTGGTGTGTAAAAATTTGTTTAGAAATCAGTAAAAAATTTCAAGATGTCATGATTTTTAACATGAGGAGAGGAGACTCGCTTTCATCCATAACCTTCACTGTTTTAGACTTTTGAGATCTAACTTTCAGGTAGTTGGCAAGTAGTTTGCCTGCCTTATTTCGTCCGACATAAATCATAGAATTAATTTTTAATAGTGTTCCAGCAGCTTCCTCTGTTGACATTTTCTGAAACTAAAATTTAGCATTCATTAAACGCTGTAACACAATGTCATTCTTTGTGGTGAAAAATTAATGTTCTAATTACTTAATGGCAGTAATGAGGATTCCTTATTAGCCTTTTTCCTTTTAGCCGAGACAAAGTTAATGATATGCCCTCAGCAGATGATTTAAAAGCACCCAAACAATATGGAATGAAATATCAGGTGTGACATTAGGCAAAAAATATTCCTGTATGAAACATTCAACATCTTGTACAAATTCTTTCTGTTTCAATAAGCGATTATTAAAGCACCATCTGTTAGGTTTAGAGGTCTCAGGTAATAAATCCAAATCTATCATAACCGGTGCATGATCTGGAATTAATAATGACCCAATTTCAGAATGCGAAAGTGTAGCAACTAGGGGAGGTGAATACATAAATAGTCAATTCTGGATAAGGCCTTCAGGGTTGGTGGGAAAAATATATATTCCAATGTGTCCAGAGAGTATAGCCTCCAGGCCTCAACTAATATATTGGAGTGAATAAAACGTGTAAATGATTTTTGCATCTTATTAGGAACATATTTAACTTGAGACTTTCTATCTAGAAAAGGGTCAACACCTTGATTAAAATCACCACCAACTATCAGATTTGCATTTGAACAGAAACATAAAACAACTGATATTTGTTCCCAAAATTGTACATGTATACCAGTGGGACCATAATTATTCAGTATAGAAATAGGCTTGTGATGGATGGTGGCATGTATAAGAAATGATTGGCATTCCGCTTCTCTTTCCTCTTTCTCTATTACCAAGAAAAGGGATTTGTGAACCAGAATAATAACCCCATTTTTATGTTCCAGGTATGGAGGAAAAACAATTTGACCAACCCAATTTTTACGCAATAATTTAAAATCTTTGTCAAATAAGTTTGTTTCATGTTATAAAGAAATATTATATTTAAGCCCAGCTAAATGGGTCAGGACTCCCAGTTTTTAAATAGGATTACACAAGCCCTTGACATTCTATGAAATAACCTTAAGGGAGTTTACCATTGTAGTACCTTAAAATACATACTGAACAAGTGTATCCATAACAAGAAATCAGAACTTTAGGACAACTGAATATATATATAACACATGCAATAGTCTAACTGTCATTTTCAGTGGAGAACTATATCGAATAATGAGACAAAAGAAAAGGATGAAGAAAAAGAAAAGAACAACAACAGGAAAGAAAAGGAGGGAAAGGAAATGAAAGTAAATAAAGGAACAGTAACTCTGGTAAAGACCATAGAGTTGACAAGAAGCTTTAGTCATGTAGAAAGTAAGACACATGCAATGTGAGAAGAATATGGTGGAGGGGTAAAAAAGCGCAAGACCAAGGACGGGCAACATGCACAAATCCATTTAGATTAAATAACAGTAGTAAAGGAGACAATTATTATAATAAAGAAGAAGCAGAGAATATAAAGAAAGAACAAAAAAGAAATAGAAACGAGATAAAAGTACTGCAGCAATTTATATGGCAAGGATCAATAAGACAACACACCAAATAAGTCAACAAAAAAGAAGGGACATAACTTATCAATAAATGCAACTTACCAAACATGAGGATAGTATGGAAAAAGTAGGTCTAGGAAGGGAACTATTTGGGAAACAACACACCAGAGGAAACTATATATCAGACAACAGACAAATGCAAGGAGGAATACATAAATAGCAAGGTTAAACAAATGAATCAATTAGATAACGACAACAGCCATAAAGAAAGATTATTTATAATTGAACATGCTACCAGCAATGATGGCATAACTAGTTACTGAAGTAAGATATATACTCAGTTCAGAGACCAGGGCCAAAGACTCAAGCCTATGACAAATTAATTAACACTTAAACAAAAAGTTTACACTTTCCCAAAATCCAATGCTTTACCCTTTTGTTGGAGAAAAAACTTCAGCAGGTCTTCAGGACAGTCAAATGAAAAATTGCGGTGCTTATATATGATTTTAAAAAACATGGGTGCACAAGTCCATATCTTGGATTCATGGAGCGTAGAGTTGGCTGGAAGGATAAAAACTACTTCTAACAACAAGCAGTTGCACGTGCTACATCTTGGGAAATGAAGGCCCTCTGACTAGACCATAGCATTTGTTTCCTTTGCTTAGCCACAGACATCACCATACGTAGCTCAGTTTCCTCTGGAAAAAGAACAATTATTTCTCTAGGGCAGCCAGAACTTGAAGCGCTTACAACTTTGGGACCAATACAGTTGTACATTTAGATGTGTTCCTTCCTTAAGGCCCACAAGCTTGGGGATGAGTACCCCAAGTAAGGCAAGCATGTCTGATCCTTCTGTGCCCTAAATTCGGATATTATTACGCCTGCTCCAGTTTTCTAAATCTTCTGTCTGTTGCTTCAAAAGTGTTAACTCCTTAGTCATGCTGTCAATTTTGGCAGCCGCATCCTCCACTTCACTGATCCGCTGTTCGACAACCTGGACTCCAGCATGGACCACTTTTCTTTTATACGTTGAAGTGTAATGTTAGTTTCCATGACAAAGAGATTCAGATGTTTGATCTCCTCCCTAAGGTCCTCCAAAGTCAAAGGTAGAGGAGACTTTGCAGGGGAACCAGGATCTTTCGTCTGCCTCTTGGTAGGAGCTTTTGAGTCTTTCCAAGTGATGGGCATGACTGTGAATGGGGTGTAGCCTTCAGATTCGAAGGGAGAGAAGACTCAAAAGGCATGTGAAAAATAGTACAGTACCTGAAGTATGCACCTATTCAAAAATGTCAAGTATAGCACCAAATATTGAAGGCTAAGCAGAATTATTGTAGAAAGATTGGATATCAAAATTATCAGCCTCCCTTGCAGGTGAAAGGATTTTATTACAACAGCATATTATGTAACTAGCATGTCAACTCTCACTTAAGTGGCACTGCTAAATCAGGCACATAGCATTCAAAGACTTGCTGTCACTGTATTTCCGGAAACAATCTAGCTAACAGGAATTAAATAAAAGGCCATGAGTGCTTTACATAGTAACCTGCAAAAGTGGCAGAAATAAGTATTGAATCAATTTTCAAGGGCTTCTCTGCTTCTTATTAACAATGCTAGCCAGTAGTTTAGCGCAA
The DNA here is from genome assembly GCF_964263255.1 of Lissotriton vulgaris. NCBI lineage: Eukaryota > Metazoa > Chordata > Amphibia > Caudata > Salamandridae > Lissotriton > Lissotriton vulgaris. The sequence continues at coordinate 1,806,285,500 of NC_141687.1, read as the reverse complement.
CCCGGTACACAAAGCGGGCTCCAATGCGCTCTGTGCATGAAAAAATGGTGGCCGCAACTGCCGATTCTGAGGTGTGTGACGTGGGGGAACAACAACACGGTAAATGGCTTCAAATTAACCAAAAAAGAAAAAATACTTTGTCACCCCACCTTCGCGCACCCGTTACAATATAGCAGGCACATCTTCAGCGAACACCGCTTCTCTTAGTGATGCTGAGTGGAGCCTCAAGGTCCTTCGGTCATCTTGTGGTCAGCTCGGCCACGCCCCCCCCGTAGTTGACATTTTAATGTGATGTGGCAATCTGGCTAAGTGTACCCCAGTGCTGTTACAAGTAAGTCCTGGTATGCTCTTTATCTATTGTCTATATATGATGATCTCATTTAGTTAGTCAAAAACAAGGGGGACGAGGAGCTATATTTAATCAGGTCCTGCACACAAGCTCCAGGGCAAAATGTGACTCAAAAGAGTGTGCAGTTCTGTCGTAGTGGTGATGGCCCATCAAGATTTGCAAGGCACACCTTAGCTCCCTTTGTATGACTGAGCATACAAGATCAACTGTCCTACTAACCCAAATGTGGATTCTACATACAGGCAGAGGCACAGAATGGTTAAGCAACAAAATGACAACTTGCTAAAGGTGGCATTTTCAAACACGCAATTTAAAAACCAACTTCACCAAAAGATGTATTCTTAAATTGTGAGTTCAGAGACCCCAAACTCCAAATCTATACCTGCTCCCAATGGGAAATTATACTTGAAATATATTTGAAGGCAATTCCCATGTGTACCTATGGGAGAGATATTCCTTGCAATAGAGAAAAATTAAATTAGCAGTATTTCACTATTGGGAAATGTAAAACACAACAGCACCCTGCCCAGGTCTGAGACATGTTTGCAAGGCTACTCCTGTGGGTGGAACAATCAGTGCTGCAGGCCCACTAGTAGCATTTGAGTTACAAGCCCTGGGAACACCTGGTGCATTTTACAAGGGATTTACTAGTAAATCAAATATACCAATCATGGATAGACCACTCACAAATACAATTTATACAGGGAGCACTTGAATTTCAGCACTGATCAGCAGTGAGTGGTAAAATGCCCTGGGTCCTTAAACCAGCAAAAATGAAATACAGAACGCAGTCAAAAAACAGAAGGTCAGAATAAAAAAAGACAGGGGAATTCGCACAAAAAGGTGCTAGGTATAACAGGTGTGTAGAACTAGTAGATGGTGTTTTGATCCTTTAGATAAATAGAAGGATCATCATCAGGACCCTAAAAATGCATGAGCCTGAGAAAAATGAAGGACTAAAAGAGAGCACTGAAATTTTTAATTTTGTGCAGAGAAGGCCCCAATATTGGATTCCAATATATGCAAAGAATGGAAACTCACAGGTCACTAATCAATTATTGCTGAATTCACCAAATACACATCAAGAATGCCTGGAGCCTGGAATAATAGCCCATCAGCTGCCAAGAGGAGAAGGGGTAAGGGGCATGAGAAACCATCTCCTGAAGTTCCCACATCCCAGGTTGACAAGACACCTGGAGAGGAGGATGATCTTGCGCCCGCTGGGGAGGACATTGCTGCCATGGATGACCTACCTGAGCTTACTGGTTAACAAGTTGAGAGTGGGCCCAGCAGGGAGGAATTCTGCAATGTACAGAAAGGGTCTCCCATACTAGAGGGCTTGAGTTAAACTGAGGCCCAGGCAGCTGGTGATGCCTCTGAAGATCATCTTATCTATTGGGAGAATGAGCTTCTAAACAGAAAGCCTAAGAATCTTGGGCCTGGGGAAAATGGTGTGCTGGTGGTCCCACAGTGCTACAGGGCCTTCCTCCTGGGGTTGGCTCTAGACATTCCCCTGGCATGATATCTGGGGGCAAGATAATACGTTATCCAGGCTTGTTGCCTACTTTAAATCGCCCCAGACGAAGACAGTCGTGGATACCTTCTGTAGGTCTGGTCTTGGTGGACCACACTACTTTCTACACAGAGCCATCTCTCTGAGGTCAATGACTGCTCCTGAGGTGGTCTGGGTCCTGATTGAGGTTTTTATCCATGTGGGGTTCCCCAAAGGAGTACCGTCTGACAGAGGAACTAACAATGTCAGCACACATGAAGTCCATGTGAGATGAATGTGGAGGAAATTATAAGGTCTCCACACCCTAACACGCTAAAACCAACAGTCTTGTGAAAGATTCAACAAGACCCTAAAAGGCATGATAATGGGACTACTTGAGCCCATGAGGTATAAGTGGGATGTCCCCCTCCCATTTCTTTTTGCCTACAGGGAGGTACCCCAGAAAAGGGTTAGGTTTAGCCCTTTTATGCTCCTCCATGTTAGAGGACCTCTTAGCCTTGTGAGAAAGGGGTGGATCCAAGCTATCTGGAAACCCCTTCATGATGTGGTTAGGTACATGCGAGCCCTTGAAATTCATAAGCATTGCTTCTGAAAGAAGATGAAAATAAGTTTTTAGGTCATTCAATAAGTTATGAAGCCCTGGAATAACGAAAGGGCTACTCTGGTAGAGTTTTAATGTGGTCAGAATGTGTGAGTCAAGTAGCCTGTGGAGCCCAGAGCTCTCTGGGATTGCATCATTCTCAATCCCAGAGTGCAACATCCAATTTAGGATGATACCCTTTTGATTAAAGAAGGACCCTGTCACTTTCCAGAGGTTGGTCAAAAAGGTCCTGGTTGGTAAGGAGCCATTCTGGCCTACCTACCTGCAGCTCTCTACATCACCAGTATTAAGGCGCCTTCCTGTCAAAAAAACAAGAGGAAGCATTAAGTATATTGGGTCTTTGTGATCCCACAAAACCTGTTGTTGTGTATAATATTCCTTTTTTGCCTTTTTTGTTTACACTATAGTTTGTTCTTTGTTAATTGTATGTGTTTGTGTAGGCCCTGTGAACTCCATATGTATTTTGTCATTTGATTGTTCAAAATGTTTCTCTTGAAGTCATAAAAGTCTATTTTCTTAAACTTAGAATCCTTAACCATTGTAACTTTTATACTGTTCATTAGCCCCAGGTTTGGGTTACAGGGCTGCCCCTGTTTGCTTCAATCACTTTTAGAAAGTAGGCATTTTCCTGCCTTAGCCATTTATTCCCTGTAGTGCCTATGGCCTGTACCTGGCTCACATGTCTGGGTGTAGACGATTGTTGAGCTTTGTGTATTCCACCCAGACAGCCCCACACAATAGAGAGCTTAGGTGTGCCTGGATAGGCCATCACAGGCAGGATGGGAGGGAGGAGCTGGGCACAGCCTCACTTACACTCTATGTAGTTAGTTTGAAGCCAGGGCTTGGGAAGATAGGAAATCTGTGCAAATTCAAAGGGAAACCTCAATAAGCGTCTCCAACTTCAATGGAGGCATTGGGTATTAATATTGAACCTCAGACACCAACTCTTCAGTTCACTTTTGGACTTGTGGACTTGTGGAAACTGTCAGGAAGAAGGACTGCTGTGCTGCAAAAGGAGTGCCATTCTGCTGGACTCCTGCCCGGCTGGACTATTACTTTGCTGGACTGCTGCCTTGCTGGATTGCTGTCTTCTGCCCTGCTTGGTCCAGAGCAATTTGAACCTGAACCAAGGACTCCTAGAGTGACTCCGAGGGTTGGTCTGCTGGCCTCCTGTTCAAATCCACTGCACCAGCAACCAGGTCCCGCAGGAATCCCCCTTGACCAACAAGTGGTGCTACTCAGGCCCTGAACCCTTGGTGTGGTCTCAAAGACCTGTTTTTGAGCTCTTCATGACCGCAAATGGGCCCATTGGCGCCAAAATGTTATCACATGCACAGCCTGCCTCGCGAAGTTCTGTCAGCCCAACTCTTCATGCAACAACATCCACCTCTCATTGGTAGCGCCACCACTTATCTCCAGCCTACCTGCTTGTGACGCAAACAGGATCATGGTGCTACAGCACAGACCGTACAAAGTGCCAGGCCTGCTCTTCATGCAGCATCGAGGAACGTCACTTCTCTGCTCCTTGCAGCTCCTTCCACCGTGAATTGGACACTTTGCGCTAAACTGTGAAGGTAACCTGTTTGCGAGACATGCTCCATCGTGGATCGTCTGAAATTGTGACTTACTCCCCATCTTGAATAGCCAGATAGCCATTAGTGGCACTTTGGTCTTTTGGTGCTATTTTAGACTTAAACATTTAAAATGGCACATCTCTGGTTCTACTGATTGGATTTTTGTTGTTTTGGTCTTTATTTATTCATTAGACTTTACTCTATTTTTTAAATTGATGTGGCTTTTTTCTTGTGTCATGTTTTTACTTTATTCCTGTTAGAAGTGCTGCATAAACACTTTACACATTGCCTCTAGGTTAAGCCTGATGGCTCTGTACCAAGCTACCATAGGGTTAAGCAAAGGTTAGTTTGGGGTTTGCTTGTGCCTCATGCTGACAAGGATTGCGATTGCTACTTGTAGGGTTTCACTCCCTAAACCAATAACCACATTTCTCACAGACGTGTAGTCATCACATGCAGACACAAAGAAGGCATAACAGCAGAAGTAACTAAATCTCAAAACAAGAAAAAAGACTGCTGGAGAAAAGGGAAAGGAAATATATAAAGTATCGCAAAAAATGTCCAAAATGCTTTACATTTAATTCAAAGTTGTCAGAGATCTAGCCTTCTATATTTAACAATACTAATGTAAATGGTTACTGAATCGATACACCACGGTTACATCAATTTCAGATTGCCCATCATTTTTAGGCTACTATATCTCAAGCCATCAACATCCCCAGCTGAGTTTTAATCACTTAGCATCAGAATGTAAGACCTTTTTCATGTCTTGTGATTATTCTATCTAATACTATACTTCATTAATGTGAATAACCATGTCCCTTTTTCATTACCGCATATATTAAGTAATGCATTTCACCAGTTACTGAAATTTTGGATCTTTTTCAAGGCAACACAATCCATTAAACAGGCAAAATAATAGTGTCTGATATTCACTTACATACATCTGCAATCCTTAGCCTCAGTTGAAATCATGCCAGTGTATGTTCCAAGTAATAGGACCAATTCATCGCAAGCATGGTTGATTCTGATCAAAATAGGCTCCAACAATGATTTCAAGTGAATACGACCATCTTCAAAAAAATGAATTCCAGGCCTCTAGTATTCAACTAAAAGGCCTAGTAAGTGACTCAGGAACATCCTACCCATTAGAAACGAATCTCATTCTGTCCAGTGCTAAATTGACTTGCTCTTTGAAAACTCAATGATCAACAAACTCAATGGTTGTCCAAGTTAATTCTAAAGGTAGAAAAGTAAGTCTTCTGATCAATCGACCCTTGAAACGTCACATAAAGATTTATCTTGGGCCTGGTTATCATGAAAGCTAAATGAAAATAAGTTGAACAAGGATGTCAAGATGTCTTTTTAACAAAGAATGTTCTTCTTTCCGGGCTCTAGCTGGTGAACAAGGAGAAATAAATTACCACCAAGTACGTTTAAATGGCTTAATTTTTTGTTTGCAGGAGACTTGCTTGGAAAACAAAATTTGAACAGGAACTTACTATAGAATATATAGGCCACACGGAGTTCCAATAAAGGTCATGGAAAAGGGGTTTTTGTTTTGGTTTGATCAACAGATTATAATTGGGACTATAGGATCATAACTGTTCCCTGAAAAAATATTCAATGCACTAAAATAAGTCTGTTGAATTCAAAGGTTTCTCATAATATTTACCTCCGTCTGTTTATAATGTATGTCCCTCCAGGACAGCAAAATAACCCCATATTAATTTAGATATTCAAATTAATTGAAAATAATAATTGAAAAAGAAACAAACGCATAGATTATAATAGTTGGTGATTTTATTGCAAAGATCTTGATTACCATGTTGACACCTATAGGAAGAAAGACTTAGAGGAAACTTGGAATATCCAAATATCACTTTTTCCAAGAAATCACAAAGCTGATACAAGTGCTAAACTATTACTCGAATATTTCAAAATTATAGGTATAATCATAATTTATCGAAGAGTTGAGTACGATACCTGCTACATTCACTAGAAGAGGAATTACAGCTTCCTCAATAATAGACTGTATAATTTCATTACAAGAACGGAGGCTACATTATGCAATGACTTATAATGCAGTTCAAAGCAGCCGCATGAGTCATAATACAAAGGTTCTAAAAGAGCGTTAAAACAAGCTAAGAAACATAACATGACAACCATCTGCCTCTTTTAAATGCGGCTCCAAGCAGATAAGTAGCCTACTATCTTCTCTGACTATTTTTAACTGTTTTGACTATATATCGATATTTTAAGTGTTTATGGTTTTTGGTGGCCCTTTCCCCACCTCTGCCCTCTCCCCTCCCCTCCCAATGATCTGCAATTTATGGATATCTTCTCCCTTGGCTTGTGCGTCTTTCCCTATGTCTTTATACAATTTACAATGTCTTGATTAACCCCCTTTGCCTTTCAGCTATGGGTGAATTTGCCCTTGTTTTCAATTAACCCCGTGTAACTATGGAGCGTCCTACCGTCCTTGCCGCCACGCTCCACAGCACTTTAATGCTCTCCTGAGTCAAACTTGAATCAACTTGTGTCGCCCATGAGCGAGGTCGGAGCGTTTTAGGAGCCTCCCCCTTGCTCGCTCAGGCTCAGTGTGCGTTCGGCACACGAGTGGGGTCGGAGAGCTTCGGGAGCTCCCCTCGCTCCTTACTCAGGATTTGGCGGTTGTGGCAAACATGGCCTAACACGAGCCTTTTGGCCCTTTCTAGGGTGCGTTTCGGGCCCACCCAGTCGTTGGCTTTACCGCAAGGTACACCGCGGCGGGCCCACTCTCTCTCCTCAGCACGTGGGAAGCGTAATTTTAGAGGAATTTCCCTGGCAAGAGGCACGCTTTGTGCGTGCCTTGCCAGGGTACTTTCCTCACCTCCCTCGATCGGCAGTTGAGCGATCAGCTGCCCGTTCGTCTCTGCCTTCGAGGAGTCTACTTCTACTGTGATTCTGGCATCATAAAAAAAAAAAGAGGAGGGAAAGGTTGCTTTACTGCTTTTAGTGCCTTTATATATACATATAAAAAAAGGGGAAGATAACTTAAGAGCAATTAAGGCTCTCTATACACACAAAAAAAAGGATATCAGAATGGAGCATTTGTCTGACTCTGAGTCAGAGCTGAATAATACCACACTCCCTATTTTTGATAGGGAAGGCTTTAGGCTCCTAATCCAAAGGGAGATGAGGTCATGTATGCTAGAGACCCATGGCCAGGTCGTGCCTTACAAGAGACCCCTGCTCTCTCTGGAGGATGGGTCAGATGAAACCCCTTGCTGTGGACTGGACTGTTCCCATGAGGCACAAGGTCAGACTGATTTGCATATAGCCTTGTCTGAACTGGGGTGGCAGAGTGGGCTACAGAACGGTGATGGATTAAACCCAAATCTTTTGACTGGGTGTGAGTGTTTGATTGATTCAGATGCTCTGTCCATCACTACCCCCTTTTGTACCGCTTTTGGCCGCCATAAGTGTGGCAGGGTATGCTCAGACGTGAGTCCCTTTCTCACTTTGCCACTGGATTCAAGCAAGCTGGGCTGAAGACGGCTGGAATTCCAGAAACCGGTCCTCGGAAGCTTGTTTACTGTCCAGGGAAGACATGGCTTGGCAGTTCGGGCTGGAGTGTTCCCATGAGGCACAGGGTCTGACTGATTTGCATATAGCCATGTCTGAACTGGGGTGGCAGAGTGGGCTAAAGAACGGTAATGGAATAAACCCAGATCTTTTGACTGGGTGTGAGTGTTTGATTGATTCAGATGCTCCATCCATCACCACCCCCTTTTGTACCGCTTTTGGCAGCCATAAGTGTGGCAGGGTATGCTCAGACGTGAGTCCCTTTCTCACTCTGCCACTGGATTCAAGCAAGCCGGGCTGAAGACGGCTGGAATGCCAGAAACCGGTCCTCGGAAGCTTGTTTCCGGTCCAGGGAAGACATGGCTTGGCAGTTCAGGCTGGACTGTTTCCATGAGGCACAGGGTCAGACTGATTTGCATATAGCCATGTCTAAACTGGGGTGGCAGAGTGGGCTAAAGAACGGTGATGGATTAAACCCAGATCTTTTGACTGGGTGTGAGTGTTTGATTGATTCAGATGCTCCGTCCATCACCACCCCCTTTTGTACCGCTTTTGGCCGCCATAAGTGTGGCAGGGTATGCTCAGATGTGAGTCCCTTTCTCACTTTGCCACTGGATTCAAGCAAGCCGGGCTGAAAACAGCTGGAATGCCAGAAACCGGTCCTCGGAAGCTTGTTTCCGGTCCAGGGAAGGCATGGCTTGGCAGTTCGGGCTGGACTGTTCCCAGGAGGCACAGGGTCAGACTGATTTGCATATAGCCATGTCTAAACTGGGGTGTCAGAGTGGGCTACAGAACGGTGATGGATTAAACCCAGATCTTTTGACTGGGTGTGAGTGTTTGATTGATTCAGAAGCTCCGTCCATCACCACCTCCTTTTGTACCGCTTTTGGCTGCCATAAGTGTGGCAGGGTATGCTCAGACGTGAGTCCCTTTCTCACTTTGCCACTGGATTCAAGCAAGCTGGGCTGAAGACGGCTGGAATGCCAGAAACCGGTCCTCGGAAGCTTGTTTCCGGTCCAGGGAAGACATGGCTTGGCAGTTCGGGCTGGACTGTTCCCATGAGGCACAGGGTCAGACTGATTTGCATATAGCCATGTCTGAACTGGGGTGGCAGAGTGGGCTAGAGAATTGTGATGGATTAAACCCAGATCTTTTGACTGGGTGTGAGTGTTTGATTCATTCAGATGCTCCGTCCATCACCACCCCCTTTTGTACCGCTTTTGGCCGCCATAAGTGTGGCAGGGTTTGCTCAGACATGAGTCCCTTTCTCACTTTGCCACTGAATTCAAGCAAGCCGGGCTGAAGACGGCTGGAATGCCATAAAATGGTCCTCGGAAGCTTGTTTCCGGTCCAGGGATGACACGGCTTGGCAGTTCGGGCTGGACTGTTCCCATGAGGCACAGGGTCAGACTGATTTGCATATAGCCATGTCTGAACTGGGGTGGCAGAGTGGGCTAAAGAACGGTGATGGATTAAACCCAGATCTTTTGACTGGGTGTGAGTGTTTGATTGATTCAGATGCTCCGTCAATCACCACCCCCTTTTGTACCGCTTGATAAGGCCCAACATAACATTAGAAGGGTGTTTAATAATAATCTTTTTTGGAGGGCCGGAAGAAGGGGCCTTTCTTGTGGCCGATTTAACCCGAGGCCCTACCAGAGAACACGCGCCTTCGGAAGAGGCTATCAACCATACAACACCCCTTACTTCTACACTCGCGGAAGAGGAAACCGAGCGAGAGGGACAAGATCTCGTGCCTCATTCACCTCCAATCCTCCAAGTAAGTCCTCCACTCTTACCATCCCCTTCTATCCCCTTAAAGGTGGGAGCCAGACTCAGGCTTTTTTCAAAAAGATGGGAGGAGATAACCCAGGATCCTTGGGTTCTATCCACAGTAAAATGCTTTATGATAGATTTTGTTCAGACTCCTTTTCAAACTACCCTACCAAGTGACATTCCTGTTTCTGTGGAGAAGGAGAAAATAGTAGAAGAGGAAGTCTCTTCAATGCTCCAAAAAGGCCCAATAATAGAGGTTCCTTTGGATTCTTTAACTTTTGTAAGTACATTATTCCTTAGAGAGAAAAAAGGGTAGGGTTGGAGACCCGTGATAAATCTGAAAAACCTCAAGAAATTTCTTGTTTACAGACATTTCAAAATGGAGGGTATAGACCTCCTGAGAGATCTTCTCCAAAAGGAAGACTGGTTGGTCAAACTGGATTTAAAGGACACGTATTTCACGATTCCAATGGCAGTGGTGCATCAACCATTCCTCCAATTTCTGTGGAAAAGTCACCTTTACCAGTTCCAGGCCTTTCCCTTCGGGCTTTCTTCCGCTCCTTGGTGCTTTACCAAGGTTATGGGAGCAGTAGCCTCCTTCCTGAGAGAGCGAGGTGTCCATCTTTTCATTTACCCCAATGACATCCTGATAATGTCTCAAGACCTCCAACAAATTCTCCTCGATCTGGGAACTGTCATGGATCTTCTGGAAAGCCTGGGTTTCATTATCAACAAGGAAAAGTCCATCCTAACCCCCGCGAAATCTTTGGAGATTCTGGGCTTCACTCTGGACACTTCCAAGTGTCTCCTCCTCTTAACTCCTTCCAAAATTTCCAAAATCAGGAAAGAGATACGACATGTCTTAAGGCAGGAGGATCTCCCTTTAAGGGAGCTGGCCAGACTCCTAGCTCTCCTATCTTCCTCCATCCAGGCGATTTTTCCAGGCCCTCTGAATTACCAGGCCTTGCAAAGGATAAAAGGGAGAGCTTTAAGATCCGGTCTCTGGTACGAAGACCGAATCACCCTAGATTTGGAGGCCAAAGCAAAACTAGGCCGGTGGCTGGAAAACCTGGAAGCTTAGAATGGAAAAGCAATTTTTGGATCAGAGCCATATTTTGTTTTGAAATCGGATGCTTCCCTTCATGGTTGGGGTGCATGCCTCCTGGACCAGAATACAGGAGGGGTATGGTCTTGGGAGGAATCATCTCACAACATAAATTTCCTCGAACTAACTGCTGGCCTGTACGCTCTTATGAGCTTCAAGCACTCCCTGCAGGGGAGGTCGGTAATTTTGAAGATGGACAATGTTTGCGCAGTGGCCTACATCAATCGGTTGGGAGGTACGAAATCTGCCGACCTTTCCAACCTAGCCAAGAGGCTCTGGATGTTCTGCTTAGAACACAAAATTGCCCTCAAAGCGGAGTGCAACCCAGGGATATTAAACGTCTCTGCCGATTGGAATTCCAGATTCCTTTCGGACTTCAGCGACTGGAAGCTCAACGTCGCTGTTTTCGTCTCGCTGAATTCGTTCTGGGGTCCCTTTGAGATAGACCTTTTTGCGAGACGTCTCACTTCTCAACTGGACCGTTACTACAGCTGGATGCTCTATCCCGGTGCTCTAGCAGTGAATGCATTTCTTCAACCCTGGTCAGGGATCAATGCATATGCCTTTCCCCCATTTGCAATGATCCAGAGAGTTTTCCAGAAAGTGAGACAAGACCGATGCTCTCTAGTCCTGATAACTCCCTTCTGACCGTCACAGGCATGGTTCCCCACAGTTCTGGAGCTAACATACAAACTTCCCTTTCTGATACCTTCCCTAGAGGATCTCCTTACAGACGTAAATGGAGATTCTCACCTCCTGACCCTATCGGGGAGTTTGAGCCTTCTTGCTTGGAGAGTGTCAGGAGATCCAACGAAGTCTCGGGGCTTTCAACATCAGCTGCTACTCTCAGAGAGTCATGGGCACCGGGAACTCACTACAGATACAATAATATCTGGAAATCTTGGTTTCGTTGGTGCCTGGAAAGGGATTTGGATCCCATACAGGCACCTATCGTTGATGTAGTGAACTTTTTGCTGAACTTTTTGATAAAGGTTTAAGTATAGATCGATTAATTGCTATAGATCGGCTATCTCCGCAGGCCATGTTCTTGTTGACGGGAAGACAGTCGGTAAAAACGTCATTGTTTGTAGAGTTATGAAGAGCATTCATCTCAAAAGACCCCCGAAACCAAAATATGATACCCTCTGGGATGTGATATTGATTCTAGATCTTTTCATCTCTTGGCCCGAGAATATTCTTTTGAATAGGAAACTTCTCTCCATTAAACTCGCTACTCTCCTTTGCCTTATCTCTTGTTGAAGAGTTTCTGACGTTAAAGCTCTGGAGATCTCCAACAGATCCTATAATTTATTTGGAGTTAAATTTGAGGTCTACAGAAGAACCAAAACCATGTCTGACTCAATCTTTTATCCTCGTTTCGACCCTTGCCCGAAACTTTGTGTAGTTGAATGTATGAAAGCGTATGATCAGAAAATGTCTAACCTGCGGCCTATTAATGAGAATCAACTCCTTATTTCCTTTGTTAAACCCCATAAGGCCATTTCCTCGACTTCCATTGCTCGATGGGTTAAGTCTGCTGTGAATCTAGCAGGTATTAACGTAGCCAAGTTTTGAAGCTCATTCACTTAGATGTGCTATGGCGAGTAAGTCACTATGGTCTGGAGGTAAGTTGGATGATATTCTTAAAGCTGCCGACTGGTCTAACGCTAGTACCTTTGCTAGGCACTATTGTAAACCAATTGAACACATGTCTAATGTCGTTTTACAAGGCTACCAACATGCATAATGTAGCTTGCCTTCTTGTAATGAAATTGCGATTCTCCTATAAGCATGCCTAGAGAATCTAGATTTAATTAAAGACACGGAGGCTGACATTATCCCACCCGTCCCATTGCCCTGTTTGTTGCTTGGTGACTCCTTGTTTATTCTCACTTATACTTTGATTGCTCATATTTTTCTCATTGACATGTTATTTCAATTGCTTCAATTGTTTCACATTGACATGTTTTACCTTGATTCCATTTTGTGAATATTTTGTTCTATTGGTGGACCCTTTGGTCACAATTTTTCATTGCTTTCTTTCTTTTCAGACAATCCTCCTTCGTGAGCTACGTTTGTGGATTTTCATTTGGTTGGTTACCTTCTTCACGTCTCCTTTGGATGTCAGCCTCCGAGTTCTTCATTTCTGCTATTTCATTGGATCTTCTAATCGCCTTACTTAAAAGAGGCAGATGGTTGTCATGTTATGTTTCTTAGCTTGTTTCAATGTTCTTTTGGAACCTTTGTATTATGACTCATGCGGCTGCTTGGAACTGCATTAAAAGTCATTGTATAATGTCAGCCTCTGTGTCTTTAAGGAAATCTAGATTCTCTAGGCATGCTAATAGAAGAATCGCAATTTCAGGTTATGAATTATTTTTTTAAATCTTGAGGCAAACTCACTGCACCTTAATTATAGTCACCATTAAGTTTTTTAAGTAACTCTTGATTTCTAGCTACATCATATCTCACACTGATCTCTAGAAGTTCGCCAGGCCATATTGATGGTGACTCAAAATAAAGATGGCTGGGATGACTGCATTGAATAAAACAACAATATATATATATATATATATATATATATATATATATATATATATATATATATATATATATATATATATATATATATATATATATATATATATATATATATATATATATTCCCAAGGAAAACAGGTTAACGTTGCGCTCTCAGGAAAGAGACAAGCGAATCCAAAGTGTAATAGTAGCAGTTTATTACACAACGCGTTTCAGCATAAAAGCCTTGTTCACGTGTAACATCAACACAAGTGACACCGGTATTTAAACATGAGTTTTCGCGCTATATCCAATCAACATCCGGAACCGATGTTATGTATTTTACATTGATTGTTATGGACATCATTTTCCTTTGATTGTTTTGTACACTATTTCATGTACTTACGAAGCGCGATGGTGAACACACCATCTTAAGATGTCCGCCATACTTGTGGGGAGTCACAATATTGCTATATTGCCATTTTTGTTGACTGATATCGCGCGCATATTATTATTTATACCCTTCGTTTGCTTGATATCTGTATGGGCTATAACACCCTGTGACCTTGTTGTATCCTTATACATGCGATTCTGCAGATAACACTCAGTTGTTCAGTGGACTATTAGACCTTTCCAACATGTCTGCCATTCAGCTTTCTCATATGGGGATTAGTCCTACACTTATGTTGTTGATTGGATATAGCGCGAAAACTCATGTTTAAATACCGGTGTCACTTGTGTTGATGTTACACGTGAACAAGGCTTTTATGCTGAAACGCGTTGTGTAATAAACTGCTACTATTACACTTTGGATTCGCTTGTCTCTTTCCTGAGAGCGCAACGTTAACCTGTTTTCCTTGGGATTATTTAAATTACCGGACTGCTTCGCCGGCATTTGCGCCAACTCCCACGGGTCCCAGCACTCCAGAAGAAGCGTTTTCTGGTCCTCTATATATATATATATATATATATATATATATATATATATATATATATATATATATATATATATATATTAACTCGCTATCCAGGACCCAACACTTGGAATAAGCCTCTCGGAAGTCGTTTTGCAAACACTTGTTTAATGCTGGCGAAGATCCCACAGTGAACACCATTTCAAAGTAACATGCACCAAACACGTTTGGAGAGCCGGCGCTCTCTTCATCAGTGGCTATGTGTCAAGGTGATGCAACCGCCCAGTCTTCTTAACAAGTCTCGCACCTGCCCTCCCTGGGGCGTGGCCGCACGCGGCCTTCTGGGCGCTGTAGTTTCTCTCATGTTAGAAGAGCGGCTTTCACCAAAATTGCACCGCTAAAATCCCAAGTGGGTGAAAGTGTGCCCGCTGTCAGTCCTCACCCTGCTTTATGTGCTGCACAAAGTGTGGGAGCGTCCGTACCCCTGGAAAACTTGGGCTCCCCTTCCGCCTCAGAAATTCCGACTTTGAACTCCAGTCGGCCGAGCTCGTATTTGACACGACGGGCAAATTCCGCGACCTGGGAGGCCGCTAAACAGTAACTCGCTATCCAGGACCCAACACTTGGAATAAGCCTCTCGGAAGTCGTTTTGCAAACACTTGTTTAATGCAGCATGCTGGCGAAGATCCCACAGTGAACACCATTTCAAAGTAACATGCACCAAACGTGTTTCGAGAGCCAGCGCGCTCTTCATCAGTGGCTCTGTGTCAAGGTGAACCAACCGCCCAGTCTTCTTAACAAGTCTCGCACCTGCCCTCCCTGGGGTGTGGCCGCACGCGGCCTTCTGGGCGCTGTAGTTTCTCTCATGTTAGAAGAGCGGTTTTCACCAAAATTGCACCGTTAAAATCCCAAGTGGGTGAAAGTGTGCCCGCTGTCAGTCCTCACCCTGCTTTATGTGCTGCACAAAGTGTGGGAGCGTCCGTACCCCTGGAAAACTTGTGCTCCCCTTCCTCCTCAGAAATTCCGACTTTGAACTCCAGTCGGCCGGGCTCGTATTTGACACGACGGGCAAATTCCGCAACCTGGGAGGCCGCTAAACAGTAACTCGCTGTCCAGGACCCAACACTTGGAATAAGCCTCTCGGAAGTCGTTTTGCAAACACTTGTTTAATGCAGCATGCTGGCGAAGATCCCACAGTGAACACCATTTCAAAGTAACATGCACCAAACGCGTTTCGAGAGCCAGCGCTCTCTTCATTAGTGGCTCTGTGTCAAGGTGAAGCAACCGCCCAGTCTTCTTAACAAGTCTCGCACCTGCCCTCCCTGGGGCGTGGCCCCACGCGGGCTTCTGGGCGCTGTAGTATCTCTCATGTTAGAAGAGCGGCTTTCACCAAAATTGCACCGCTAAAATCCCAAGTGGGTGAAAGTGTGCCCGCTGTCAGTCCTCACCCTGCTTTATGTGCTGCACAAAGTTTGGGAGCGTCCGTACCCCTGGAAAACTTGGGCTCCCCTTCCGCCTCAAAAATTCCGACTTTGAACTCCAGTCGGCCGAGCTCGTATTTGACACGACGGGCAAATTCCGCGACCTGGGAGGCCGCTAAACAGTAACTCGCTATCCAGGACCCAACACTTGGAATAAGCCTCTCGGAAGTCGTTTTGCAAACACTTGTTTAATGCAGCATGCTGGCGAAGATCCCACAGTGAACACCATTTCAAAGTAACATGCACCAAACGCGTTTCGAGAGCCAGCGCTCTCTTCATCAGTGGCTCTGTGTCAAGGTGAAGCAACACGCGGCCTTCTGGGCGCTGTAGTTTCTCTCATGTTTGAAGAGTGGCTTTCACCAAAATTGCACCGCTAAAATCCCAAGTGGGTGAAAGTGTGCCCGCTGTCAGTCCTCACCCTGCTTTATGTGCTGCACAAAGTGTGGGAGCGTCCGTACCCCTGGAAAACTTGGGCTCCCCTTCCGCCTCAGAAATTCCGACTTTGAACTCCAGTCGGCCGAGCTCGTATTTGACACGACGGGCAAATTCCGCGACCTGGGAGGCCGCTAAACAATAACTCCCTATCCAGGACCCAACACTTGGAATAAGCCTCTCGGAAGTCGTTTTGCAAACACTTGTTTAATGCAGCATGCTGGCGAAGATCCCACAGTGAACACCATTTCAAAGTAACATGCACCAAACGCGTTTCGAGAGCCAGCGCTCTCTTCATCAGTGGCTTTGTGTCAAGGTGAAGCAACCGCCCAGTCTTCTTAACAAGTCTCGCACCTGTCCTCCCTCGGGCGTGGCCGCACGCGGCCTTCTGGGCGCTGTAGTTTCTCTCATGTTAGAAGAGCGGCTTTCACCAAAATTGCACCGCTAAAATCCCAAGTGGGTGAAAGTGTGCCCGCTGTCAGTCCTCACCCTGCTTTATGTGCTGCACAAAGTGTGGGAGCGTCCGTACCCCTGGAAAACTTGGGCTCCCCTTCTGCCTCAGAAATTCCGACTTTGAACTCCAGTCGGCCGAGCTCGTATTTGACATGACGGGCAAATTCCGCGACCTGGTAGGCCGCTAAACAGTAACTCGCTATCCTGGACCCAACACTTGGAATAAGCCTCTCGGAAGTCGTTTTGCAAACACTTGTTTAATGCAGCATGCTGGCGAAGATCCCACAGTGAACACCATTTCAAAGTAACATGCACCAAACGCGTTTCGAGAGCCAGCGCTCTCTTCATCAGTGGCTCTGTGTCAAGGTGAAGCAACCGCCCAGCCTTCTTAACAAGTCTCGCACCTGCCCTCCCTGGGGCGTGGCCGCACGCGGCCTTCTGGGCGCTGTAGTTTCTCTCATGTTAGAAGAGCGGCTTTCACCAAAATTGCACCGCTAAAATCCCAAGTGGGTGAAAGTGTGCCCGCTGTCAGTCCTCACCCTGCTGTATGTGCTACACAAAGTGTGGGAGCGTCCGTACCCCTGGAAAACTTGGGCTCCCCTTCCGCCTCAGAAATTCCGACTTTGAACTCCAGTCGGCCGAGCTCGTATTTGACACGACGGGCAAATTCCGCGACCTGGGAGGCCGCTAAACAGTAACTCGCTATCCAGGACCCAACAATTGGAATAAGCCTCTCGGAAGTCGTTTTGCAAACACTTGTTTAATGCAGCATGCTGGCGAAGATCCCACAGTGAACACCATTTCAAAGTAACATGCACCAAACGCGTTTCGAGAGCCAGCGCTCTCTTCATCAGTGGCTCTGTGTCAAGGTGAAGCAACCGCCCAGTCTTCTTAACAAGTCTCGCACCTGCCCTCCCTGGGGCGTGGCCGCACGCGGCCTTCTGGGCGCTGTAGTTTCTCTCATGTTAGAAGAGCGGCTTTCACCAAAATTGCACCACTAAAATCCCAAGTGGGTGTTGGTTTAAAAGTATTGTAACGCTGGGAGCAGCGCACTTGCGCTAAATACAGGACTCAAAGCACCAGCAGGCTCTGGGGGAGTCAACGCCCATCGGGGCAGGTGCTAATGGTTAAAAAACTTTGGTTCCACACAGCGTTGAAACAGCCTCTGAGGAAATGCTCGGTGAGAACATGAAACGCGTCAGGCTTTATTGGAACAGGACTTTGCCTTATCACTTTCTGTGATGTAAACCTGCTGATTAAAAACGTGATTTAAACCTTCCTGCCTGTGGGCTCTTCTGAGTGGGGACGACTCTTACGTTGGATGTTTTACCGGCCGGTCCCGGTCGGCGAGGAGCCCTGCCACGGATCAGGTGGTTCGAGCTGCAACTACATGACAAACAGCGAGATTTGGCAGATAGGTCGTTTTGCAGGTGGTTATTGACATCACAGTCAAAAATGAGACAATTTCCTAACCCACTGGGGTGTTATTGGTTTAAAAGTATTGTAACGCTGGGAGCAGCGCACTTGCGCTAAATACAGGACTCAAAGCACCAGCAGGTTCTGGGGGAGTCAACACCCATCGGGGCAGGTGCTAGTGGTTAAAAAACTTTGGCTCCACACAGCGTTGAAACAGCCTCTGAGGAAATGCTCGGTGAGAGCATGAAACGCGTCAGGCTTTATTGGAACAGGACTTTGCCTTATCACTTTCTGTGATGTAAACCTGCTGATTAAAAACGTGATTTAAACCTTCCTGCCTGTGGACTCTTCTGAGTGGGGACGACTCTTACGTTGGATGTTTTACCGGCCGGTCCCGGTCGGCGAGGAGCCCTGCCACGGATCAGGTGGTTCGAGCTGCAACCACATGACAAACAGCAAGATTTGGCAGATAGGTCGTTTTGCAGGTGGTTATTGACATCACAGTCAAAAATGAGACAATTTCCTAACCCACTGGGGTGTTATTGGTTTAAAAGTATTGTAACGCTGGGAGCAGTGCACTTGCGCTAAATACAGGACTCAAAGCACCAGCAGGCTCTGGGGGAGTCAACGCCCATCGGGGCAGGTGCTAGTGGTTAAAAAACTTTGGCTCCACACAGCGTTGAAACAGCCTCTGAGGAAATGCTTGATGAGAGCATGAAAAGCGACAGGCTTTATTGGAACAGGACTTTGCCTTATCACTTTCTGTGATGTAAACCTGCTGATTAAAAACGTGATTTAAACCTTCCTGCCTGTGGGCTCTTCTGAGTGGGGACGACTCTTACGTTGGATGTTTTACCGGCCGGTCCCGGTCGGCGAGGAGCCCTGCCATGGATAAGGTGGTTCGAGCTGCAACTACATGACAAACAGCGAGATTTGGCAGATAGGTCGTTTTGCAGGTGGTTATTAACATCACAGTCAAAAATGAGACAATTTCCTAACCCACTGGGGTGTTATTGGTTTAAAAGTATTGTAACGCTGGGAGCAGCGCACTTGCGCTAAATACAGGACTCAAAGCACCAGCAGGCTCTGGAGGAGTCAACGCCCATCGGGGCAGGTGCTAGTGGTTAAAAAACTTTGGCTCCACACAGCATTGAAACAGCCTCTGAGGAAATGCTCGGTGAGAGCATAAAACGTGTCAGGCTTTATTGGAACAGGACTTTGCCTTATCACTTTCTGTGCTGTAAACCTGCTGATTAAAAACGTGATTTAAACCTTCCTGCCTGTGGGCTCTTCTGAGTGGGGACGACTCTTACTTTGGATATATATATATATATATATATATATATATATATATATATATATATATATATATATATATATATATATATATAATCTTTGCTGTAGGCTGTGAATTAAATCTGTTGCCGTACCCGGAGTGCTTAAGTCTTCTTTTCGAGCTGTGAGGGAGACTAACGAGCTTCAATATATATATATGATGTTGGAAATTTTAATTGTATGCAGCCACTTGCACACCAAAGGAGTCACCCGATTCCCGATCTGAAAAGTGTTCAGCGGTCATAATAGTGGTATTTGGTGATAATATATATATATATATATATATATATATATATATATATCCACAGATGTATCCCACACGATCAAAAAAAGGAATGTCCAGGCCAGCTTTGCAGTTTTAACGAGCTTTAATGCTTAGCTCCTACTCAACGCGTTTCGAGGAAATGTTCCTCTTGGACTCGTGACCAAGAGGAACATTTCCTCGAAACGCGTTGAGTAGGAGCTAAGCATTAAAGCTCGTTAAAACTGCAAAGCTGGCCTGGACATTCCTTTTTTGATCGTGTGGGATACATCTTTGGATTTCTTGGGAGTCGCTACCCCGTCCAGGCCCTCCGCTGCAAGGGGCAGGGGTTCAGAGCGCAACCGCAGCTTTGGATATATATATATATATATATATATATATATATATATATATATATAAATATATATATATATATATATATATATATATATATATATATATATATATAAATAATCACCAAATACCACTATTATTACCGCTGAAGACTTCCCGATCTGAAAAGTGTTCAGCGGTTTTAATAGTGGTATTTGGTGATTATATATATATATATATATATGCGCAGATGCAGCTCTCTCCTCAAAGCCTCGCAGCAGCCGCCGCCATACAGCCAAGAAAGAAAGCCACGCCACTCCAACGTCCGTTTGTGGGCTAAAACGATTTTATTGCGTTCAAGGCCACCAGATCTTACGCGTTTCGGGCATCCGCCCTTGTTCACAGATCAAATGTCAGTAAGTTCATAATGGCTTAAATACATAAAGTTTTTCCCGGGCATTTTTTTCACCATCACGTGATAAAGTGACATAAAAGACACACTACCAAACTTAGGCTGAAGCAGTCTTTCCTCTAGTTGGTGCCACGTTAAAACAATACACAAATATAATAACAGCATGAATGCGCTATTTACATCTCAATCTATATACAATGTACAATTCATTTTTTTGGATTAAAAAAATAAATAAATATATGTAATATAACAATATATATATACATTATAAAAATACATGTAATTTGGGACAATGTGCAAACAACGCAATGTTATCAGTTGTTGATCATTCAATAACTAATGATTGAATGGCAAAGTGTACATAAGCAAAATTATAATGATGCAACAATAAATCCTTATGTCAAGTTGATACAAAGTAGTCCCAAAGTTTGCAGACTGTCTAATTTAATGTCGGCATAAATGCCTATTGTATAGATTGAGGTGAATTGTGTGTATCGTGGTCACCAAGAAACATCGTAAAATACGAAGTAGTTTAAGGAATGCTTCCAATCACGCCCCATCAGTCTGTGTCCGAAATTGAACGTGCTTCAAAGTGTTTTAGGAAATGTGTATACCTCCTGCAGAGATAAAAAAAGGCAAAAAAAGGGGAAATGATTTTTGTTTTTTTTCTTTTTTTCGTGACAATGAGTTTCATGATATTATTGTCTTGTTAATTCATAATTACCATAGTAGGAGTCAAAGCTCCCGACCACTACACCATGGAAGCCATGATGAGATAAAAATAAATCAGTGAAATACAGTAATACAGAAACTAAAGAGACAGAGAAGTCAGATCTTGGCATAATGGCTGACATACAAGATAAGTTAACCAACAGGAAAAGCCATTATAGGAACACATGTAGATCTTCCGTGGTGTTGAGACCATTTGGAAAGCGACTGTCCAGTTCCAGAATGAACTGGGACTCTAGTCGCCTCAGCATGAGATCCCTATCACCCCCTCTAGTAGGTTTAGGTACTGAGGCAATGACAAAATAAGTTAAGCAGTCAAGATTATTCTGGTGGATGGCTTTAAAATGGCGTGCCACGGGATAGCTGCTATCGTTATTAACGATTGCGCGTAGATGTTGAAGAATTCTGACATGCACCTGCTTGCCTGTGCTCCCCACATATCTGAGGCCACAGGTGCATGTCAGAACATACACTGCAAAGTCTGTTTTGCAGTTGTGCTTCCCTTTGATTTCCACAGGGTCAGATCTAAAGGGTGTAGAGTATTGGGTGGTGTTAATCCCAAATTTGCATGCTCTACAACTCGAACACCTAGTGAAACCCGGTTTAGCCATCCAATTATTCTGTTTGGTTAGTTCAGGAAAATCACGACTCAATTGGGTTCTCATGCTGGGACCTTTTCTATAGGTGATAGTAGGTCTATCCGCTATTTTTGGGGCCAGTACTAGATCAGTTTTTAAGGCTGGCCATCTTTGATTGATAATAGATCTAATTTTGCGTTCCTGTTTGTTAAAGGTTAGAATCAATCTGGGTGGACCATTACTCGATTCTATGTTGGCTTCATGATTTGACTCTGAAGTGGAAAGAAGCGAGTCCCTGGGTCTACAGTTAGCTTTCGCTATGGATTGCCTAAGTATTGATTCTTTGTATCCCCTTTCCCTGAATCTGTCAAGGGCTTCAGTAGCACAGAGTTGAAAATCTTCGTCACTACTGCAAATTCGTTTAAGCCTAAGCAGTTCTCCGAAGGGGATATTATCGATGACATGACGGGGGTGGGAGCTGCTGGCGTGAAGTGTGCTATTGCCAGCAGTGCTTTTACGGTGCAGTTTGGTACACAATTTAGAATTTTTTACAAATACTTTGACATCAAGGAATTCCACCTCTGAGTTGTCAATATGTGATGTAAAGTGTAAATTCTCATTGTTGTTGTTAATCAATTGAATAAACCTTTCCGCATCTGCTCTCTCCCCCCTCCAAATTATAAAAACATCATCGATAAAACGCAACCAATGCAATACATTGTTGGACATGATCTCACTGAAGTTGACCTTTAGTACCTGCTCCTCCCACCAGCCAACGTGCAAGCACGCATAGCTGGGGGAAAAGCAGGCACCCATAGCCACTCCTCTTAGTTGTAAATATAGTTCCTTACCAAACATAAAATAGTTATGATGCAAACACCAATTGGTCAATTCTATTAACATTTTGTTATGAGTATAACAATTGATAGGTCTGGTTCCCAAAAAGTGTTCAAGTGCTCTAAGTCCAGCTCGATGATTGATGCTGGTATAGAGTGACTCAATGTCTAGGGTGATTAATAGTAAGTCATCACTCCATGGAACGTTGTTGATTCTATTGAGAAAGTGACCAGTATCCCTGATGTAAGATGGTAATGTTTGCACTAGATTTTGGAGGAAATAGTCAATGTATTCACCAATGTGTTCGGCTAAACTGGAGATTGCGGAAATTATCGGCCTCCCTGGGACTGGGCTCACCATCTTGTGCACTTTGGGCAACAAGTACAGTTTAGGCAGTACGGGATTGTCAACATCCAGAAAGTTAAACTCATCTTTGGAGAGCATGTTTTCCCTCTTCCATTTAAACAACAACTTTTTGAGACTTTCCTTTGCCTCTATGTACGATTTCATGTTAGACTTGCTGTAACAAGATCCATCCTCTAATTGTCGCAGCGCTTCAGCAACATAATCTTTCTGTGGCCAAATGACCACGTTGCCGCCTTTGTCTGCCATGGTCACTATAATACTCTGATCTTTACTAAGTTTGTTAATTAGTGTGGTATAAGCTAGTTCTTGATTACTCCTGTATCTTTTCTTATGTTTGACTTTATGATACAGTCCTTTAAGATCTTCAATGACCATGTCATGAAAAGTATCTATAGAGTCACGAGGCATAACTGGCATAAAAGTAGACTTTGGTTTGAACGGACTTAGGTTCATTCCTACCTGAGATATTTCCGCAGTTCGAAGCTCTTCTTGAGTCGATGTCGCTTCGACTCCAGGTGTGTCATCCATAGCCAGTTGGTGCAGTGTCAATAAAGTTCTTGCTTCTCCTGCCGGAGTGCTGAGAGTGTTTGTTGTTGCAATTCCAGATTGTTTGGGAGGATTAGTTTTGTTACCTTCCTTAATTTCAAAAAATTTCATGAGCTTGAGTTTGCGAATGTAGAGAAAAATATCCACACGTGTTCTTGTGTAACTGAAGTCTGATACCGGACAATAGCTAAGCCCCAAACTTAAGAGTTGATTTTCAGCCTCAGTTAATGTAACGGTGGATAAATTAATAATAGTGTTCTTTACTGTTTGTTTTTTCGCCAGTACTGCTTCTTTGGTTTTTTTGGAGATTTTTTGTTTTTGTTTTTTGCGGTGCTCTCTCCGTCGTTTGTTACGTCTTGTTTTGTTGCTTTGCTCTGGAATTGCTGTTTCCGATTTCTGGGCCTCAGCGTTTGAATCCTGTCCGAGCGTAAAAAATCAACCTCCTCTCCCAAGTCTAGGACAGCCATTTCTGTTGAATCCAATTGCTCACTTCTGTTCTCCCAAGATGAGCCGCTGCTGAGGGATTCGTTGTCGCTACTTTCCAGGGTTACGCCCAACCCGGCTGAAGTAGAAGCAGCCGCTGGTGTTTCTATGGAGGATGCAGGTTTCTTGGCTGATTTTTGTGCCAATTTTGTTTTTTTGGCATTTTCATATTTTTTTGCGAATGTGAATATTCGCCCCTGGGCGTAGTCCTCCTTATCACGGGCGAATTTATAGATTTTGCGATTTTTGATTTTTTCCTCTTGCTGCTTGAGACGCTCATCAATTTCTTTGCGTAGTTTATCAATCAAATCATTGGGCTCAAAGGTGGCGAGCAATTCGTTGATGGATTCGATTTCTTTCATTATGGCATCCCTGTCAATTACAGCATATTTAACCAGTAGCTGTATTAATCTGCTGGATGAGTCTAGGTTGATTTGTCCCCACTCCTTTAGCATCTCCGGGTTGGGATTTTCGTAACTTGGAGCCAGCAGAATGCGCAGGCCACGAGGGACCCGTCCCTCCTCCAGATATTTAGAGAGTGATTTGTGTTCCCACCACTTGGTGAGTTCTTGCCGCATACATTTCTCCAACCGTTTCATGGCCGCCCTGATTTTATCCTCATCAGTATTGTCGTTGTTGGTCACTGCGGGATTGTTAGCTCCCTTTTGTTTATTGATTGTAGTCGGGAGATTAGAGTACAGCATATCTGCCGCCGCTTCTCTGTCTTTTAAAGTTTCCGCTGACATGTTGGCGGTGTCTTGAAATAACGCAAAGATACCCGCAGTCAAGTGTCGAACGTTATCGGTTTCCGATCACTGACCACGTAAACCCAAGGACTCCTCCCCTCCGTTTGTATGCTCACAGTCACTCACCGCA
Organism: Lissotriton vulgaris; assembly: GCF_964263255.1. Taxonomy (NCBI): domain Eukaryota; kingdom Metazoa; phylum Chordata; class Amphibia; order Caudata; family Salamandridae; genus Lissotriton; species Lissotriton vulgaris. The sequence continues at coordinate 1,806,261,063 of NC_141687.1, read as the reverse complement.
AAGCGCATAGATCGTGCGTTGAACGACAACCATAAAGGTCCGTTACCGCAAACGCTGGCGAAGTGAGTTTTTAGAGCACAAACGGGGGCTGCTGCTTGAAATTTCCTTGAAAGAAACAGCACGTGTTGGTTGAACAGCTGCAGCCTATCTTGCGGGGAGTGAAGCGGCCTCGGAAGCAACCACCTTCCGATGTAAAATGCGCAGATGCAGCTCTCTCCTCAAAGCCTCGCAGCAGCCGCCGCCATACAGCCAAGAAAGAAAGCCACGCCACTCCAACGTCCGTTTGTGGGCTAAAACGATTTTATTGCGTTCAAGGCCACCAGATCTTACGCGTTTCGGGCATCCGCCCTTGTTCACAGATCAAATGTCAGTAAGTTCATAATGGCTTAAATACATAAAGTTTTTCCCGGGCATTTTTTTCACCATCACGTGATAAAGTGACATAAAAGACACACTACCAAACTTAGGCTGAAGCAGTCTTTCCTCTAGTTGGTGCCACGTTAAAACAATACACAAATATAATAACATATATATACATTCACCAAATACCACTATTATGACCGCTGAACACTTTTCAGATCGGGAATCGGGTGACTCCTTTCTTGTGCAAGTGGCTGCATACAATTAAAATTTCCAACATCAACGCTCCAATAAAAAAACATTCAGGAGCACACTGTGGATTCCAAAGACCTTGTATTGTGCCAAGCAGATGCATTTTCAGCGTGAATTCACCTTTCTCAATGCTTGTCTCCAAAGCGGGTCTGTTATTATCAGTTCTTTCATATATATAAAAAAACTCGCCCACATTGGTTGCCAGGTCTTGTAACCATCCAATTGCAGTGGCTGTGGATTGAAAAAAACACCTTCATTAGGAAATGTCTCTCAAGATTACTGCAAGTTCCACAGTGCATCTCAAGTTCTTACAGTTATGAGTTTATGAGCTGTTTTGTCTTAAAATGGTGTAGTATTCTTGGACCCCCTCGATAAGCCACAGTTATCACATCCAAGGCATCACACCCCTTAAACGCTCGTTTTGTAACTTATGCATGCCATTTTGTAATGGGAACTCAGTGTCCATAGGTATGACTGTCCTTTTAGTCAGGGGCGTCACTAGGGTTGGTGTCACCCAGTGCGAGTAACTCATGCTGTCACCCCCCTCATGACTTACCCCATGGACCTCCTCTGTGACAGAGCCCAGGCCGATTCGTCCGGCATGCCTTCCCGGTGGTCATCCTGCTACTGCGTCCTCCTTCCTGTTGTCCTCCTCGGCTCTCCTGCTTTCACCTCCTTGCATCCGAGTTCCCCTCCACAGTCCCAGTCCATCGGAATATAAAGTCCTTCCTTACACCGACAACAGAGGAAGAGACCAGGAAGCAGGTTTCCTTAGTGCCCCCGGGGCTCCGCCACAAGCCCCCAAGGCCTTTTCCTTACAGTACACCCCTACCAGGCTTGGCTGATGGGGCAGTGCTGCTAGCGCAAAAGGTGGGGAAAACTACATTTTGCAGTGTAAAGAATTTTATGGAAACAGACGGTTCCTTCCTCAGCAGTGCAGCACAGCATGACAGAACAGCTTTGCTCCGCTGATGTAAAATGCCGGCTCAGTTGCTCGTAACTTTAGTTTACAAGGACCACCCGTGAAGGCAACCTGCTGTCCAGTATTGATTTTTTAACAGTGAATAACAGGTCTCCGTATTGTCACTACTTCCGGGTCGACAGAGAGCCAGTTATATGTCTAAACGTTTTCTAGAAGTGTGTGGGGCTCGTAATGTGTAGAGTGATCTAGGATTTAAGTATCCCGACCCTTTCACATCAGCCAACCGAAGTGCTGATTGGCTGCAGAGTCCACTTTTAACAGTGATTCCGGGGAGGGGGGAGGGGGGGCGGCATGGTTGTTAAACTGCAGGGCGCGTTTCACTACTTGAGTTTACGGTGTCTCTCCAATCCGTGATGGTTTACTGATGCCTCGTTGAGTCTTTCACGCAGTTGTCACAGCTGAGCAAAGGCGTGTTGCCCTCTCCCTGTCACCCCTTCCTCCAGCTTACAACTGCAGACCATTGTAGGGCCCAGCAAAGAGAATGCTCCCTTCTGCGTCCATCTCATGCAAAGAACAGTCAGGTTGTGCGCCTGCAGCTGAGAAACTAAAACACAGTGACCTAATGAACCATAAATCGTGTTTATTGCCAAAAAAGGTCTAAATGTGACTCATCAACAGAATCTAGCAGAGAAAGAGGTCAGGAACCATGTGAAGATACACATTTTCTACCTCCCAGTTCACTTCCTGATCAGGATGCAAAAGCATTTGTTTGTGGGGTTTGGAATCACACTCCGAAATGATTCAGTCTGGGCATACGTGAACATTCTATGCATTTATGTGGAACACCAAGAACAGATTGCACATAGCTGAACAATCACTCCCTCCTGTAGCGTTCTAGTTGTCACGTCACGTCGACGTGACGCACGGCGGCCATGTTGGCGCCGGATGTGCGCGCGCATCATTAGCGCGCTGTACTAGCACCGGAGCAGAGCGCCGGCCGGCGCTCCTCGGACGAGCTCATTTAATATATGAATAAACGTGCACAGTACTGCTACCACAGTCTCAGTGTCATCATTGGATAACTTTACAGTGGCGACGAGGGTGGGATAACGACCAGACCGACGCTGGGAGCACAGGAAGGAGCACCAACCACGTGGTTCCCACGAGGCACAGGGACACCAGGCCCATCCAGCACCAGCAAGGTACACCTGGAGCAGCAAGGGTGGGGACACTCCGCAAACGACCCCAGCGAACGCACAGAAGCAGTGAGGTACCCGAGGAGCGTGGCAGTGCCACAACACAGCAGCAAAGCGGCATAAAGGCCAGAGAGACAGCAAATACCCACAGCAGCCTTAGCACACGAGCTACCCTCCAGCAAACCACGCACAGGGAGCGCTGCGCTGGCTACTAAGGAGGAGGAAGGGGGGTCTAGCGACAAGAGCCCCCAGAGGAACAAGCACACAGGAGAAGAAAACAGCACCCCAGGCAGCCCCCCAGGAAAAATCGCTGACGGGACAGGCGGTAAGGAAGTGAAGATGAGTAACCAGGCGGGATACGCAATAGCACCGGTACAATTCCTACCGAAGCCCGGAGAGCCTCTAATGAAGTGGGAGGACTGGAAGGAGTATATAGATAACTTTATAGGGGTCCTAGAAGATGAAAATGAAGAAAAATTCACCCCCCAGAGAAAGAAACGGATCTTATTATTAAATCTAGGACCAGAAGGACTGAGAATATACAAGAGTCTAGTACCGAAAAAGAGAGAAGATACAGACAAAGATGTATATGCACACGCGGTGGAGGATCTGGACGAAAGGTATCGCCCCACCATGTGTGTGTCAGTGGATAGATATAACTTCCAACAAAGGAAACAAAAGGCGGGAGAAACCATCGAAGAGTATGTGGCAGCATTGAGAAAACTGGCAGCCACGTGCAAGTACGCGCTGTGGGAGGACGAATTCATAAAAGACCAGGTGGTCATGCATACCACGAGTGCAAATGTACAGGACAAATTGTGGGCGAGTGGTGATACCACGCTTAAAGATGTGTTGGTGATAGTGAAGAGAGCAGAACTTGCAAAGAGATGCACCAATGCAACCAAGAAAGAGGTAGCCACTCCCACCATGGTGAACAGAATACAGGAGGAAGATCACCGTAAAGACCAAAGACACAAGCAACCACTAACCAAAGGAAGCAGCAGATGGCAAGGGAAACCGGCGAGCAGTGAGAACAAGAAAACGTGCTACAGGTGCGGAAGCTGGTCCCATGAAGCCCATGACAGAAAATGTCCAGCATTTCGGGCCAAATGCCTACACTGTGGCATTGTAGGTCACTTCGAGAAGGTATGTCGGAAGAAACAGCAGAAGGGAATGGTGAAATACGTGGACCAGAGTGAAGAAGACCCCGAGGAAGTCACGGAGGAAGAAGTGGTCACCGTCTTATGTATATACGATCAAGTGTTGAGCGTGGACAGCAAGAGATCTACCAAACCAGTCCTAGACTTGTCCATAGGCGGCATCACCATCACAGTTGTGGCAGACACGGGATCCCCATTCACCATCGTGCAAAGAGCAGTGTGGGAAGAAGAATTCCAACCCAAGTTAGGCCCAGAACTGGAGAAACTTGACATACGGCCAGTCACTTACAACGGAGATCGCATTCCCATGTTAGGATTCCGACAACTATTATTCGAGTTCAGAGGCCGATCGGCGTGGTGCAAGCTATATGTTGCAGAGAAAGGACCCTCCGTCCTAGGATGGCTAGACCAGGGTGATCTCGGCATAAAACTCGACCCCGGAGGAAAGGAACAAATTCTCCTCACAGAACAGGAGGAATGGCCAGACTTGAACAGATGGAAAAGGAAATACCCGAAGGTGTTCGGGGGCACGGTAGGAAGAATGGAGAAATTCCAACACAGAATAGTGCTTAAGGAAGGAGCCATTCCAGTGGCACACAAGGCGAGGAATGTGCCCATCGCAGTGAGAGAAGCGGTCCAGACAGAACTCCAAGACCTGGAAAGGAAGGGCATCATAGAGCCAATTACCTGCGCCGAATGGCTAGCGCCCTTGGTAGTAGTAATGAAACCCAACGGGAAGGTCAGGCTCTGTGTGGACCTGAGAGAACTCAATAAAAACATAGTAGTGGAGAAATTTCCCCTTCCCAGGATAGAGGAGATGTTGGCAAAGACCAGAGGGGTCCAGTGGTACTCCACCATCGACCTCACGTCAGCATACCATCAGGTGGCACTGCACCCGGACAGCAAAAGCCTAACGTCGTTCATTACCCCATTTGGGTGTTACAGATTTTGTCGCATGCCGTTTGGGCTGGCCTCGGCGGCAGCCGTCTTTCAAAAAATGATGCACCACCTATTCAGAGGCTGTGAAGACGTCCAGTACTTCCAGGACGATATCCTGGTGATGGGAAGAGACAGAGGAGATCATGACCGGAAACTGGAGAAAGTACTGCAAACATTGGAAGCCAAAGGTCTTACGGCGGAGTGGTCGAAGTGTCGGTTGGGCCTACAATCGGTGACATACTTAGGCCACGAAATCGGAATACAGGGGATCACGCCCAAGGCGGAGAACGTGAAGGCCATTGCAGAGGCACCGCCCCCCAAGAACAAGGAGGAAGTCAGGTCGTTCCTGGGAATGGCGGAGTACTATAGCAAATTTGTGGTACACTTCGCCTCCAAAACCTACAACATGAGACTGCTTACCCGTGAAAGCACGGCGTTCCAGTGGACACCGGAAGCCCAAGCAGAGTTTGAGGTCATCAAAAAGGAGATCTCAGGAGCCATACCGCTCAAGGGGTACGATCCACAAGGCATCACCGTGCTCATCACCGACGCCAGCGACAAGGGCCTAGGCGCAGTCCTCATGCAAGACCGAGGAAGAGGAGACATGGAGACCATCAGCTTCGCCTCCAGGGCGGTGACAGAGACTGAAAGCAAATACAGTGTCATCGAAAAGGAGATGCTAGCGGTAGTGTGGGCCACGACGAGGTTCCGGCTATTCTTATGGGGCACCCGATTCCTGCTCAAGACGGACCACAAGCCGTTAGTGAAGGTACTAACATCGTGCGGACATGCCAGCGCCACACCCAGGATATCGAAAATGTCATTAAAACTCCTGGAATTCAGATATGATGTAGAGTACATCCCAGGGAACAAGAATCGAGTGGCGGACTACCTGAGCCGTGCAGCAGCCATGGAGCCTGGTGAGGAGGATCCGGCAGATGGAGGGGAATTGGTGGCGCTCATAGAAGACCAAGAGAAGGTAATTAGCCTACAGGAATGGATGGAGGCGTACGAGGAAGATACCGACATCAAAGACGTAAGGGTGCACATCATACGAGGTTGGCCAGAGAAGAGAAAAGTGAGGCCAAACCTCAAACCATTTTATGAGGTGAAAGAAGAATTGTCAGTAGGAGACAAGGGCATCTTCATCTACCGCGGAGACAAGGTAGTTCCCCCAAGAAATCTCATCAACAAATTGCTGGATCTATTACATGAAGGCCATCTGGGAATAGGAAAGCTCAAGGCCCGAGCGAAGCAAAATTACTGGTGGCCAGGAATGGACGTGAGAGCAGAGAGGCATGTCAGAGAGTGTTCCCAATGCCAAGGGGCCGACAAAACATTGAGACCACTACGTCCAGCTCTAGGAAAATTTGACAATCCCTTAAATCCATGGGAAGAGTTGTCCATAGACATCCTTGGACCGGTGCTGGATGACCAGAGCACTCAGAATTATGTATGCGTCATCATAGACCGTTATTCCAAGTGGCCAGAGATCAAAGTGAGTGAATCCATGGACACGGAGAACATTCTAGAGTTTCTGTCCGAAACGTTCACTCGCGAAGGAATTCCCAAGTCCATCTTAAGTGACAATGGACCTCAGTTCAGGTCGGAAAAATGGAACCAATTCATGGAAAGGAATGGCATCTCCATAAAGCACACAGCCATCTACCATCCAGCGGGAAATGGCCTAGTCGAAAGATTTAACAGAGTAGTGATGGGAGCCATACAAGCGGCTATTTCTAACAACAAAGACTGGAAGAGAGCGTTGGAGAATATGGTATGGGCCTACAGAATAACCCCCACAGGTACGGGGTACAGCCCGTTTCAAATATTGAGAGGACGTGAGCCCTTCACGCATGACAACAGGGTCTGGAAGGAGAAGGTGGTAACCAGTGAGTGGTCTCCGGCCGTAGTAAGGGCCAATCTGGAAAGAGCACAAGCCATCTACACCAACAACTACAACAAACGCAGGAACGTGAAGGACACTCAACTGGAAAGAGGAGAGTGGGTAAGAGTGAAACTAGCCACATTACAAAGAAAAGGAGATAGCAAATATAGCAAACCCTTGCAAGTCAAGGAAGTATATGATCGAGCGGCTCTGCTCAGCGACGGGAATGTGTGGTCGCAGGACCGCATGGCCAGGTGCAACAAGATAATGAGGTGGGGACGATGGTCTTCAGAAGGCGTGGATATGGATGACGTGATGGGAGAAGAGAAGCCCAGTGGAAGTGAGCAAGAGGACGGAGCAAGTGCTAGAGAAGAGCAAGGAGGTGAGGAAGGAAATGAGACTCAGAGAGCAGAGATGGACGTGTTGGGTGGTAATACCAATGATGAAGGAGCAGTGAGCGGAGGAGCAGGAGATACAGAAATGCAGGGGCAAGGTGCCCGAGAGAACATTGGCAGGATGACCCGGAGAGGCAGACAAATTGTAAGGCCTGCCCGATTTCGAGACTTTGAGCTGGACTGCGAACTGTAAGTTGACTGATCTTGGGTTTGGTAAAAGGGGGAGATATGTAGCGTTCTAGTTGTCACGTCACGTCGACGTGACGCACGGCGGCCATGTTGGCGCCGGATGTGCGCGCGCATCATTAGCGCGCTGTACTAGCACCGGAGCAGAGCGCCGGCCGGCGCTCCTCGGACGAGCTCATTTAATATATGAATAAACGTGCACAGTACTGCTACCACAGTCTCAGTGTCATCATTGGATAACTTTACACCTCCCTCCTTCCCTCATGAGTCAATTTCTCCTAAGCCCTCCATGAGCCCACCTGCAGTAGGTCTGTGTTTTAAGTCCTATGCTGTAAAAGTGACCCGTGTGGCCGGAAGTGCATAAGGCTGCTGCCGTATGTTTTTTTATTTGAGCAGAACACGCTTTTTCAGCTCCATGCATGGCCAATGTTTTAGATTGCTTATGTGTGTGACATAATCATAATAATTGAGTGACATTTCAACGGACTATCGCTACTCTGTCATCACTGACTAGAGTGCGACTTCAACTGTACCACTTGGTGCAGGGCCCCTGAAAAGTACTGTGTATTGCACAAAGAAGACATTAGACTGTGTGTGAACGTCCGGGCACTGGCAGGCAGCTTATTATGATGACAAAGCTTAAACCGCTACCGCTACAATTATAAACATTTACCAATCAAATTTAGCAGACACTGGGCGATATTATAGTATTAAGTAATGAAAGGTTCTGGTCATAAATTGCACCGGAGCGCGAGTGAGGAAGTTTTCTGAAAGGACGGCAGCGCCCATTTAATGGCAGAGACGCGAGGCTGCAAAGTTTGGCCAGCAGCCAACACAGCATAACCAGATTGGTGTCACCCCCATGTGCTGGTGTCACCCGGTGCGGGCCGCACCCCCCGCACCCCCCTAGTGACGCCACTGCTTTTAGTGAAGAGACGGTTCTGGCAGTCTCCATTTCACCATTTCACCAAATGGCACTCTTATGACCGCCAAACACTTTTCAGATCGGGTACCTCCTTTGGTGTGCAATAAGTGACTGCATGCAATTAAAATTTCCAACATCAACACTCCAATAAAAAAACATTCAGGAGCACACTGTGGATTCCAAAAATGTTGTATTGTGCCAAGCCGATGTGTTTCAGTGTGAATTCACCTTTCTCAATGCTTGTTTCCACAGAGGGTCTGATATTATCAGTTCTTTCATATATATAACAAAACTTGCTCACATTGGTTGCCAGGTCTTATAACCATCCAGTTGCAGTGCCTGTGGATTGAAAAAAACACCTTCAGTAGGAAATTTAAGTTCCACAATGCATCTCAAGTTCTAACAGTTATTAGTTAATGAGCAGTTTAATCTTAAAATGGTGTAGTATTCCCTAACCCCCTCGATCAGCCGCAATTGTCACTTTCAAGGCATCACACCTCTTAAACGCTCTTTTTGTAACTCACGCTTGCCATTTTGTAATGGGAACTAAGTGTCCATAGGTATGACTGTCCTTTCAGTATAACATTCAATATAAATTATACTACTTGGACTTGTCAAAGATCCTGAGAATGAGCTAATAACCAAATATAAGATCTGAATATTGAAGGCAACAAACAAGACCACCAAAGAGGATACAAAAAATTTAAAAGATCCAATGATAAAAACGATCTGTTCATATAAATAACGGAAACAGTTTGTGCACCACTCCATAACCTGGAATAAAGAAGTGCAGCTTGTAATAAAAACTCAAGACAATTTTTTAGAATTGTTGCTCTAAACTGTGAATAAAAAAGAACTCTACTATTGTTTCCCTTCTACCCCAAGTACTGATAGAATACATCACCAAGATATATACAGAAAATCTAGCTGATGTGTGGAAGAAACTACTTCTGTTTTCCCTTTATGTCATAATCAACATTCTAAGTAGGTCTTACTCCCTTTGTGCAAACAAATAGTGAATTACATAAAAAAGCAACATAATCTGGAGCCATGGGCAGTTTAAATCCGATAGTAATCATGAAAGGAGATCCATAGGCATGGGGTAAATTCTTGATTACTTTATATTCCTACTGTTATAAAACGGTTGGATACCTAGCTCCTAGACAGGGAGTACTGCTATAATAATATATAAAAAAGGATCCATACAAACACCAGCAATCACAAGCAAATGAATCTCCCAGATTCAGCAGAAAATATGTTATCATAAATATATTAGAACATCTGCGAGATTGGGCATACAATGAAAAATATTCCCTGTTAAGAATCGGGGTTTTGACCAAAATGTTCAGTTATGGACAAAATGTCTAATGTACAAACATTAATTGATAAATATATATGTTATAGATCTCAAATAATCTGTACTTCACAAGAGAATTAATATATGCCCCCCGGTCCCAATTCTGGTATTTTAGAAACCCTAGGGGACACATTAGGCCTTCTAATCCTTTGGTATTCTAATGTTTCTCTTCTGGGTGATTTCAATCTCCATTCAGACTGAAAAAATGAACCCAGAGTGGGAAACCTTTTTTGATACTTTGGAAAACCCTTGGTCTCCAGCAGTTGCTGTTACTTCCTACATTTCCTGGATTGGGTATGCTCTAATTTCCTAACGCTGACAGTGAAAAACCCACACTCCTCAAGGCTGGGCAACACATATGCTATTCATGTTTAGCATTAAATAACCCATTGCTAGTCCCTCCCCTACTTCCCCACATCCATTCTACTAGTGTTTCGGAAATGGACCATGATGATAGCCAATCCTGATTTGACCTAAGTGCTTTAGCATCCAGACCCATTCTGTCAGGGAACACCAAAGAAGACACACAGCGTTTTAAGTCCTGGATCACCAAGGTCAGTGACAAATTACCCCCACAGTCCAATCAAAAAATAAACACATTCCCAAGGCTTCCGCCTCTTGTTACATGCAGGCATTGACAGACTACCATCTCCACCGTAAACAACTGGAGCGGAGGTGGAGAAGAGAAAACAAGACAAAAGAGATAGCGCAGTTCAGAGCGGCCCTCAAAACGTACCACTTGCAAATCAAATTAGCAAATAAGGACTATTTTTCTAAGCAAATAACAATATCAAACCTATTATATTTTCAGTCCAATATAGCAAGATTAGTTGAATTTCAATTTTTTGATGACACGATCTAATACACAAGTATGTTATACCCTAAATACGTTTTAGAGAGCTTATTAAAGATATTTGAATTACATTTGTATTTATAAGTTGCTCAAATCAATGTAATTAACAAAGTATTTTTAAAATGGATTCATATATTGTTGACCTCAGCCGATGTATAAATTAATCTCTATTAAACTTGAAATTTGAGAGTAATTTTGCCCCGGGTAATTCCTCCAAGGTAAGGATTTGATCCTAACATCCTACATTACAACTCCCCTTTCCACTCCTTGAATCTAAACTCCTTGGAATCCCATCACAAAAAAATGTTCTGGGACAGGTTGTGTCACATGATGTACCATTGTTCTCTCCTCTCTTGCTTACAAAATTCTCACCTGCCTTTTTTTATTCATCATTTTTCTTCTCCTCAATTTACACTTAAACAGCTGTTTTATTCTCAGTGATGTATTGGGGTTCAAGTTGGATACAATACTTATTTTCCTCAAACAACCGTATTTGTTCTCTATGAGTAACACCTTGCTTGGCTTTTGACATTATCATATTAATGAGGTGACCCATTAGTCCTCTTCTTGTTTTGGTTAATGTTGTCACTGATACGTATTTTTGCAGCAAACATAAAAGAACCAATAACACACTCACTTTCAATAGTTCATAGAAAAAGATGCTGGTCTCTATTTTCATATGCAGGACATGCTTGCTGTATTTAAGGCATGGTTTTAAAAGCTGAACATCACTATAAGTCATAGAGAGTATTGCCACTGCTTTATTCTGATTAAATTCTGTTTATCACACAGGCTTCAACACTTGCACCTCAGTAACGCTAAGCGCAATGCATACTGGAGTCGATATCTCATCAATTGGAAATTTTTCAGTAACCAACATCACTTATGCTAATGGGACACATGCAGCTACTGAACGAATAACAGGTTCAACAATAACAGACCTTCGGCCTTTGACATCATACAGCATCAACCTAAACAATGGTACAGTCACATGCTGTATGAATTTTACCACAGGTAAGGGAGTCTTCCTGGGACTACGGATACATAGGTCAGAGACTGGACATCAATGCTAAGTTGTTACTTCATACTTGTCACACTGAAACAATGTCCTTTCTTTTTCAATAGGAGTAAAAATTGAACTTGAATATTCTATTGGTTCGTGTATGTAATGGGAACTGCATAGGAGGAAAATAACAAATAACAAATAAAGTATTATGCTATGATTAGACAGAAGGCCAGTATGTGTGGTTATTAGCTGAGAGGAAAACTATATTTCTTCTTTTGAAACACAATAATGACCACGGTCAGTTGTTTTACATTTCTGTAAAGCCTTTTGCTGTGAGTGTATAGTATATTATTTTCTTAGCCTCTTTCTCATACCAGTACTTACTGAGCGAGGAAAAGATATGCCTTCTCAAGACACTCTCAGTCCACCAAAGACATTTGTGCTCCAGAAATTCCTTAATTTCTTTCATGCCTTTTACACAGCCCCCACCCCCTGTGTGTTCTAAAAAGGGTGTGCTCACTAGTAGCACTTTTGTTTTTTGTGTGTTTGCTCTGGCAGTTTTGGAACATCTTTGGTCAACGAGGGTGTCATGGCCTCCCTGCAAGGATGGAAGGGTGGCATCATAGGAACAGGTGATCACTGGGCACTTGCTTCTTTACTCCTGCAGGACCAGTGACAGTGATTGGACCAGCAGCGTAGACCTAGTCACATGTGTTTTCGTGAATGTTCACTTTTTAGTCTGTCCTCTGGTATGCTTCATGCTGCAGAGAAGACAGAGGACCCTTTCGCACTAACCTGTAGATGGTTTTGAGGAGCTCAGATTGATACATATTATTTGTTATTAGGTGGTCCTTTGGACTGCCTGTTCCATTGAGATTGGTACAGCTGTTCATGTTCTCTTACCATGTTAATCAAGGTGTCTTTACCAGCTCAGCAGTCTTGCGATTTAGAGTTGTCTCTATCCAGTACAATGGTTGATGGCCTCAAGGCGTGTTAGCTTTGTCGATACTTGTTTCCACAGGAACTCCTCTATAGCTTGTGTATGCCTTCAGCTGAGGGATTTGGCCTTCGGGTTTCTACTTTGATTTGTAGACAAGTGCCCTGTTACCACTCTTGGTTGTGACTAAAGTTCACCTCAAGTCCACTTAGATTCATCTTTGGAAGATGTCACGTTCACATTGACTTCTCAATTTATGCTTGTTGTTTTCTGCTGGTGTTGTTGGAGGGTTTGGATGGTATAGATTGTCCAATTGTTTTACCTATCGATTCACCTCTCATTGGTATTCGAAATGAGAGCCTGGTGAGGCATTTTCAACCTCTATTAGGGTACTACCTGGTGAGCCTTGATCCTGTGTTGTTGATTATGTCAGATGGCTACCACGGTTCCTTGTATTATGGATAGCCTCTGGCCGCTTACAACTTCTGCACTGCTCCAGTGGTCCCATGGCCCTAACTCCTCCTATATCTGTATGATGGCACCTGCTTCAGTCCTATGTGGTGCTATAAACAATTGTAATCCTTTAATCCATCTGAGACTACACCCACTAGTGTCACTGACACGCAAGCACTTAATATGGACAGAAAAAGATCTGCACAAAAGAGCACCTGTTAATGGGCCTCCTAGGCATTGCACTGCCTGCCTAGGGTAGGACAGAATCCTATAATGAATCATGCCACTGTAGTGGGTGAGGATTCTTGTCACTGAAATAATCTTTTCCTGTGGAGCAGATCATATCATAGATCAAACTATATATCTTTGGAGTATCAAACAAATAAGAATATCTCTGGTCTCTACCCAATATCACCTTTCACCTGTGTTGGCTTTCCTAACAGGGTTGGGGAGCAATTTTTGGTACTCCATAGCTTAAATGATGTTGGGCTACTTGACGGTTCCTGGATTGAGGCATGCCAGTCTGTCCAGGTTATGACTGCTCCTGTTTCCAGTTCAGTTGGTGAATTTCACTCCTACAATCTCAGTACCTGGTTTGAGTTAGGGTATGAGTCAGTGATGACACAACGGCATCATTCCTGCATCAACCTGAGGCTGCAACATCATGTCTGATTGGAGTTCTGTTGAAATGGGTATAAGCTGTGATGTGGAGTGGGTTTAAGTGCAGATTGCATTTTGGCCGAGCAGTTTGAACTGGACATATAGCTCTTGTTCCTGCCCATAAATATATTGGCAGCACGTGGATTTTTTCTCCTTGAGATTACCCATGCACCTAGGGTCCCCTGTACCTAACCACTTTACACCATTACACTTTGTCATCTCAGGTCTTCATACTTCCTGTGCCAGTGATAATGCTAGTGTGCCTTGGCCTCTGGCCCTAATAAGGCTTGATTTGTCTGCTCTCCTTGGGGAGGTCTACCCATGGACTCATAGAAGTTCTCTCTTTTTTTTTAACATCTTTTTATTGTTTTTCAAGTGAACATTTCTATATCAGCATTGTACATTCAGTTGTGTCGCAGATTGGGTACATTGCAATGGCACATACCTTTTTCGGTTACCTATTCAACTTACATCATTGGTACAACATTAAATGAATCACTTTGTGCCTGTCTCTACACATGTTCAATGTCATTCCCTAGAATTTCACATACATTATTGCATGTTCATAACAAGCTGAACCGTATCTGTTCATTTGAAAGCATTCCATTTTACTATCCTCCGCCTTTCCCCGCCCCTCTCCCGATTGGCTAATTCATCCACCCTCAGCTCATACCATGTCTAAGGGCTCCTGCCTATCACAACCTCCTCACAGTTCTCTTTTATTCTGTTACTCCTCTTCTCTCATGTGGGCTAGCAAATAGCACTGCAATGGGGCCCATACATCCCTGCGCCTGGATGCCAGTGGTAGTAGTTCCACATATGTTGAGAGCCTCTCCTGTCACATTACTAAATCAGAAATCCATTCCTTGAACTTGGGCGCCTGCTCCCTGCCCCATCTGCACGCCACACTTCTCTTGGCCATGAGGAGTGCCAGCGCAGTAAATTTGCGGTGTTCAGGTCGAAGTGGTTTGACATGTCCTAACAGTGCCATCAATGGTGTGGCTTCTACAGGTGTATCAATCATTTCATGTAATGCCTGAAACACCTGCTTCCAGTACTCTATTTCCTTAGGGCACTCCCATACTAGATGAAGAAAGTCCGCCCCTGCTGTGCGGCATCTACCACACCTATCATCCTCTCCTAACTTGAACCTGTACCTCTTGCCCGGCGTGTAATGCATTCTGTGTAAAAACTGTATAGTGAATTAGCCAAAGTCTGCTGCTGCCTGAAACACGCTTGGTTTGTAGACAGCTCCCTTCCCACTGTTTGTCAGTTAGGACCAGCCCTAGCTCCTCATTCCATTTCCTACGCGACGGTGGTGGTGTTGTTGCCATTTGTGTGTGTATCGTGTGATAAATCTGTGACACCACCCTTTTGGGTGTGTCCTTCTCCAATATGAGCTATAGTGGGACAAGTACTGGCAGTTCCGCTGGGAGCTCAGGAGTAATCGATCTTACCCCAATTCTCAGTCTGAGATATACAAATATATCTAGTGGCGTCTTCTGTGCTGTTTGGAACATGTGATCAATACCACGGAATTGTCCTTCGTGGTATAGGTCTCCCCAATTATGTACTTGAGTTCGTTGTTGAAATTTCCTAAAAACCCCTCCTGCAACAATGGCATAGCGGGGTGGTAAGCGAGGGGCAGCAGGGGCGAATATACCATGGCTACCTCTAGCATACGTTGTGTGCGCTGCCATGCTGCTATTGTGCCCGTGAGAGAATTGGCTGCCCTGTCTCTGTCTTTTGCTGCTACATATAATGCTCCTTCTCTGGGTGTGGGATGCAACAGCCAATGTTCAGCTGCTACTTGTGGCATATATTTCGGCTGCTTCACCCAATACCAGGCGTAATGGGCCTGCGCACTCAGGAAATAAAGTTCAAAATTTGTTATACCAAGCCCGCCCTGCGAATATGGTCTTGTCATCACCTCCCACTGTAGTCTAGGTTGTTTTCCTCCCCATACTAATCGTGTCATCTCCGATTTAAGCGATTTTTTAAAAAAACACACCCGGATAAAATGGAATGTTCAAAAAAAGATACAGCAGCCGGAGGAGTACCACCATTTTAATCAAAAGACGCTCGACCCGCCATGGATAGGGGCAGTGCCACCCAGCACGTGACACAGTCTGTTATGGTAGCTATGGCTGTGCCATAATTCAGTCTCATGAGCTCTTCTTTATTTCCAGTGACTCTGATCCCCAAGTATTTCAGTTCCTCCTCACACCACTCCAGGGGAAAGCCTAAACAGAAGCGCGTCATAGCTGTGGTCAGCGGAAAAATACATGATTTTCCCCAGTTTATTTGAACACCCGAGAGCCACCCAAAAATAATAAATTCTCTCAATATCGGGGTTAGGTTTTGCTGTGGGTGGCGAACGTATAGAGTGATGTCGTCCGTGTATAATGAGACTAGTACCTGGCGCAGATTACACCGGAGTGCCTTATCATTGTGATGTTGTCTTAATTTTGCCGCCAGCAGCTCTGTCGCTATTGCAAAAAGCAATGGGTAAAGGGGGCACCCCTGCTGGGTCCCTCTAGTGATACTAAAAGTCTGTGATGTTTGTCCATTTACAAGGATCTTGGCCTCTGGCAAGCAGTATAATAATTTTATCCATGACAGGAACAGCGGAGGAAAACCCATGCGCTCCTTTACTCCAAAAATGTAATCCCACTCGATGGAGTCGAATGCCTAGGTGGCGTCTAAGAATATGGCTGCCAACGGCAGATCAGGCGAGACATTGTTTAGGATGGCAAACAGGGTCCTTAGGTTAATGGAAGTAGCCTTGCCAGGCACAAAGCCCGATTGGTCGGGTAGTATCAAGTATTCCATTAATAAGCTCAGGCGTTTCGCAATTAGTTTGGCCAGAATTTTTGTATCACAATTGAGGAGCGATAACGCCCTATATGAGTTGCATTGTGCTGACTCTTTTCCCGGCTTAAGCAGAGACAATATGAGCGCCTCCCTCATAGAGGCCGGCAGATGTTCCTCCTCCAATGCATCTTTGTACACTTCTCTAAGAATAGGGGCCATCATGTCTATGTATGTTTTGTACAATTCTGCCGGAATGCCATCTGTTATTGTGGCCTTCCCAGACTGTAGTCCCATGATAGCCTCCCGCACCTCATCGAGCTCAAACAGTGCACACAGAAAAGCCCTCTGCCCATCGCTGAGCCAGTCAAGCGCCACATCTCCCAGAAAGCCATCCAAATCATGTGCATTTTCTCTAGTTGTAGTATAGAGATTTTTGTAATATCTCAAGAAGGCATTAAGTATGTTAGGTGTCTCTCTTCAGGTCCCTCCTTCCGGGTCTCCCGCTTCCATTACATATTTGTTGCAGCGAGGCTGCCTCACCTTCTGTGCTAGCATGTTGCCAGGCCTATAACCTTCTCCATATTGCCGGGCCACCCAGTGTTTGCCCCGAAACTGCACCTCTCTCTGAGCCTCCTCCATATATTCTTTGAGCTTCTTTCTGAAAGCTGCTTGTGTGGTGCCCCTCGGTTCCCTTGCGAGCTCCGTTTCCAGTATTTTAAGGCCTGTTTCTAATGTCCGCAGTGTGTTCAGTATATCCCTAAGGACTCCGGCCCCCTTAGCTATGCAATATCCCCTGATTGTGACCTTAAAGGCTTCCCAGACTATCTCAACATTATCGACCGAGTCTTTATTGCGTTAAAAAAAATCTCTGATCTCCTCACGTAGCTCCTCCTGGAACACTGTATCAAGCAAAATAGGGGCATGCAGTCGCCAGGGACTGCGCAGTGTGCTAAAATCGACAGAGGAGAGTTCCAATACCACTGGTGCATGATCCGAGTAGGACCTAGCCAGGTGTCTCACTGTAGCTATCGCGGGAGCTGACCCTCTGGACACCAAAAAATATTCTAAGTGGGCCCATGTTTGTGCCTGCGCAGTGAAATGCGTGCCTTCCTTCCCACTTGGATGTGTATGCCTCCAGGCATCGGTCAACTGGTAGGCAGCAACGATGTCCTTTAGCACTGCTTGCGCTTTAGTGTAGTGGTGTCGGGTGGTGTGCAATCTGTCTAACCCAGGACAATAAGTCACATTAAAGGCAACCTCCCCATATGACATGAGTGGAGTCTATCTCAAAGATATTAGCCCACAAGTGTCGCAGAACCCAGGGTCATCTGTGTTCGGTCCATAGCAGCATGCAAACGTGACTGACGTGGTGCCCATTCGGCCCCATGCGAGGCAGTACCTTCCCTCCGAGTCCTATGTAGCGCCCTCCATCCGGGAGGGGACCTGCTTCTATATCAGTATCGCTGTTCCCCATGCATATGTGGAGTATGAGGAGAAGATTCTATGTTCCGCCCATCTAGGGGCAAAGGTGTGTTGTTTCTGGCACGCTAAATGAGTTTCCTGCAAAATAGCTATATGCACGTTATGTCTGTCTAGGTAAGATAGTAGATGTCTCCTCTTCCTGGGGTTGCCCATCCCTTTCACATTCCATGTAATAATGTTTAGTGTACCTACGGTTGTTTTAGCTATATCCATCAATCAATCAATCGATCAATCAATATACTTATAAAGCGCACTACTCACCCGTTAGGGTCTCAAGGCGCCAAGGAGAGGGGATGCTACTGGTCTAAAAGTCATGTTTTGAGACGTTTCCTGAAACTTAGGAGGTACTGGGTGTGGCGTAGCTGGAGTGGTAGAGAGTTCCAGGTTTTGGCGGCGAGGTATGAAAAGGATCTTCCTCTGGCGGTGCTGCGGTGGATGCGGGGTATGGTGGCGAGAGCATGGTTGGCGGAGCGGAGATGGCGTGTGGGAGTGTGGAAGGAAAGTCTGTTGTTGAGGTAGGCTGGACTGGTGTTGTAGAGAGCCTTGTGTGCGTGGGTCAGGAGCTTGAAGGTGATCTGTTTAGATACGAGTAGCCAGTGAAAGTATCTGAGGTGGGGGAGATGTGGTTGCAGCGTAGTACATCAAAGATGAGGTGGGCGGATGTGTTCTGGATACGTTGTAGCTTGGCTTGTAGCTTGGCCGTTGTTCCTGCATATAGGGCGTTGCCGTAATCCAATCTGCTGCTGACCAGGGCGTGGGTGACGGTTTTTCTGGTCTCTATGGGGATCCACTTGAAGATCTTGCGGAGCATGCAGAGAATGTTGTAGCAGGAGGAGGAGATTGCGTTGACCTGCTGAGTCATGCTGAGAGTGGAGTCCAAGATGAAGCCCAGGTTGCGAGCATGGGTGGTGGGTGAGGGTGCAGTGCCTATGGAGTTAGGCCACCAGGAGTCGTTCCATGCGGAGGGGTTGGAGCCGAAGATGACGATCTCTGTTTTATGTGTTTAGCTTGAGGCGGCTAGATTCCATCCAGTTGGAGATGGCGTGTAGTCCGTTGTGTAGGTTGTTTTTGGCAGTATTGGGGTCTTTCGTGAGGGAGAGGATCTGCTGGGTGTCGTCTCCGTATGATACTATGTTGATGTGGTGTGTCCGAGCGATGTTGGCGAGAGGAGCCATGTAAACATTGAAGAGCGTTGGGCTGAGGGAGGATCCTTGAGGGACTCCACAGATGATCTTGGAGGCCTCAGACAGGAATGGCGGAAGGCGGACTCTCTGGGTTCTGCCGGTGAGAAATGATGAGATCCAGTTGAGAGCCTTGTCGCGGATTCCGGCGTTGTGGAGTCATGTGCAGAAGGTGTGATGGCATACCGTGTCAAATGCAGCAGAGAGGTCCAGCAGGATGAGTGCTGCAGTTTCTCCTTTGTCGAGCATGATCCTTATGTCGTTTGTGGCAGCAATGAGTGCGATCTCGGTGATGTGATTTTTTCAGAATCCGGATTGGGAGGTGTTGAGCACCTTGCTGTCTTCTAGGAAGCGGGAGAGCTGGGTGTTGATGACTTTTTCGATGACCTTGGCCGGGAAGGGGAGGGGGGAGATCGGCCGGTAGTTCTTCGGGTTGTCTGGGTCCACCTTGGGCTTCTTCAGTAGTGCGTTGACTTCTGCGTGTTTCCAGATTTCCGGGAAGGTGGCTGACTCAAAGGAGCTGTTGATGATGTTGCAGAGGTGCGGAATGATGATGTTGCTAGCTTTATTGAAAATGCGGTGAGGGCAGGGGTCCGATGGGGATCTGAAGTGGATGGAGGCCATGGTGTGAGTGACATCGTCTTTGTTAACGAGGGTCCAGGTGTGGAGGAGGTTGGTGTTGTTTGGGGCGTCAGGTTCATGGGTGTCTACCGTCTGTGTGGGGCTGAAGCTGTTGTGAATTTCTTCTATCTTGCGGCGGAAGTGGGTGGTGAGGGAGTTGCAGAGCTCTTGTGACGGAGGGGGTTCGTTGGAGCAGGTCCTGGGGTGCCGAAGAGTTCTTTACTGTTGTGGGTGTTGTCTATGCGGTTTTTGAAGTGGGTTCTTTTGGCAGTGCGGATCAGTTGGTGATGCTTGCGGATGGACTCTTTGAGTGCGATGTGGTTGGGTTTGGTTGGATCCATGCGCCAGGCCTTCTCTCTTTGACGGTGTTTTTGCTTGGAAAGTCATATTGCTTAGTCGTTGTCTATATCTTGATTGCTATCCATGCAACCCTTCCTGGATCTTGTATCTGCTCACAATCATTTAAAGTGTCTCTTTTTTGATACTGTACTCCGCCCTTCCCTTCCGCCCGCTCTCACCTTAAGGGGGAAGTCTTATGCTCACCTTCCCTTATAAACCAAACAACCAAACTTCGCCCCCCTCAACCCCTCACCCACTGAAGCAACCCAACTTGGCTAGAATCCGCTTCCCACCCTCCACCCCATCCCTCAAAAACAGTAAACAGAAAGTTATACCCCTTCCACCTAGTGTGTCTTGTTCATCCATGGTTGGGGGACTTGTCTACGCAGTCTCTCCTCTCGAACCTCCCCCCGGTGACGTGTCCTGCTCAGTGGGGTGGGGAGTGGAGCCTGGAACTTCAATAACATAAGAGCAAATGAGTCGATTGGAAATGTCTCACCTCCCTCCAGCCCTTCTGGTTGCCGTTTCACCTCAGTCCTCCAAACATTATCTTATGGTATATGCCAGTGTTCCTGGGGAGTGTTCATTACATGTCTTCGTTGTCGCCATTGTGTTCGGGCTGCTGCAAAGCCCCCTGGCCTCCTCCTACCCGAGTCACACGTTTTGTTGACTAGAGAAAGTCCTCTGCTTGTTGTGGGTTTGTGAAAAATCTCTGTTTCCCCTGATGCGTCACCCTGAGTTTTGCCGGGTACAGTAGCGCGTAATCTATTTGCGCCGCTCTCAGCTTCTTCTTGACCTCTAAGAATTTGCGCCTCTCTTCCTGTACCATAGGAGTAAAATCCGGGTATATCGAGAAGGTGATGCCATCTTATGTCAGCGTCTTCTTATTTCTTGCTGCTCGGAGAGCCACGTCGCGATCCTTATAATTTAGTAATCTTGCGATGAAGGGTCTCGGAGGGTTGCCAGGCGTCGGGCGCGGTCCAAGTGTTCTGTGTGCCAGTTCTACTATAAACTGCGAGGAGAATGCCTCCCTCCCAATGGCCGCCAGAAGCAATTTCTCGATATAGTCCTCCATTCTGCCAGTATTAGGCGATTCTCGTACACCTATGACGCGGATGTTATTGCGCCTACTGCGGCCTTCCAAATCCTCGTTTTTGGCCGCTATTGTTCGTAAGATCTAGTCCATTCTTGTTAATTGTGTTGTATGGCTGGCAGTGACGTCGTCAGCATCGGATATGCGTCGCTCCACCTCCTTGATACATCCTTCGTGATCGTCAAGTTTATGAGCTATGTCGTCCATCCTGGACGACATATGATCTACTTTGTCCACTACTGTCGTGAAGCTCTGCCGTATCTCCTGTAAAATATTGTTCATATCCGATGCCTGCGATGCAGATCCTCCTCTGGTATGTGCCACGGTCTCCAAGTCCTAAGCTTCTTCTGTGGGCCTGTTTCCCTTTTTTGCCGCGTCAAAGTTCAGTTTAGGCTGTCTGGGGTCAGGCTTCCCCATCTCCACCACAGTGCACAAGCCCAAGTATATGCTATAGTTGTTCTCTAGCAAATCTATGGTCTCCCTACTAGGGTAGCAGGGCCAAGTTCAGGCGCACGTGAGCTCTTCGTTAGTGTAGGTCCCTGCCTTGTGAAAGATGTGCGTTTATGTCTGTGCTTGCACATCCTTCCTGCTGTCTTTTGCAGTTAGTTAGTCTCTGTTCTTGGGCTTCTGTCACTGCTGCACGTTTGCGCCCTCGTCTCCTAGTCAGTGCAGCACTCTATAGTCGCTGTTAATAGCTTCTGCCTTATTTTCAGCAACGCGGCGCGCTTTTCATGCACTTTCCGGGCGGCCCTGATGTTAAAACTTACACCAGAGTCCCCCAGGATTCATCCACTGCAAGGCACCATGCTAGGGGCAGGTATAACTGCGTAGTTCTAGTGTTGCTTGATGGGGAGAACCTCCGCAGACTCCAATAAGCCCCCAACTTTCCAGCAAAACTTCACAGATCTCCACCGGGAGAGGGGGCGTCGTCCACGCGCCTCCCCCGCACCGCACAATGCCCCACAAATATCACTCACAAGCCTCAGGGGTACCATGCCCATCCTCGCACACTCCGTGCCTGGTTGCGCAGCACCAGCCACTCAAGGCCTTTCTGCCTTCATCCGCTCTCACCCCCAATCGCAACGCTGTGAGCTTGTCCTCTCGTTCCTTCACTGTGGAGGGGGGTCAACGACACCCGACCTTTTCCGGTCGCGTTGTTTCCCGCCTCGTTTGCGCCTTAGCCCTGCCGGCGCTCACCTTTCTCGCTCGGCCCCACCGGCTCCCGCTCACAAAGCCAGCGTCGCAGGCCCCCGTAAGCCCCTACCGTCCTCAGGGGGGCCCTGCAAAAGCTCTGCCCAGTTCCGCTCCATGTGTGCACTTACGTAGCCTCTCGCCTAGGCTTTCTGGCTTATTTATATTGCTCCCCGTGCATCGGCACCGGGTGCTGCTGCTGCTCTTACTGCCTCGCTTCTGGTCCTCCCTTCAGGCAAGGGCCGCCGGCCGCAGTCCATCTGCCGCCAATCCAGCACTCTCTTCCGGTGCTGCCCGCCAGCCGCGTGGCCTAGCAGCCGCGTGTGGAGCCCCGGCCTGTCCTGAGCGCGGCAGCCGTTCTGCGGTCCCTCACTGTTCCGGCGGAGGGCGCTGCACAACTTTTAATGCCCGGCGCTCCGGTTGCCGATCACCAAACTCCTCGTGGCTTGCACCGAGTGAAGAGGGAGGTTAGTTCTTCAGTTTGCCCAACTTTTGGCAAGTTGTGTGCCCATTTCCTTAGGATATTTGAAAGATTGTGGCTCCAGGAAGCAGGAGCCTCACATCGGTACGGCTGTTCTGCTTGCTCGCCCTCTAGTGCCCCCGACTCATGGAAGTTCTCACCCTCTGCAGCCTTCAGCCTTTGTCAGTGACCTGGAGTTGGGGGCTTTCTGAGGTCAGCATCTGCATGCTGCTTGGGTGTCATTTCATTCCATTAGAGGGCATTGGCAGTGGGACAGTTTACATATGTATGTATATAGGTGGTATTGCTATAGTCCAAATGTAGCCAAAAGGCAGTGGAGTGCTGTACAGAGTCAAAGACAAGCATAATGCCAATATATGCTAGGGAAGGTAGCTGGTTTATGGTCTAGTAAATCATTGTGATGTGGTGTTCTTTAAAGCGGTGTCTCTTCAACTCTTTCCTAAATTGCAGCAGTGTTGAGGCTGTCCTGATATATGCAGGGATGTTATTCCAGACTTTGCCTGCATAGATGGAAAAGGCCTACAGCTTTGTTGTTTCTTTTTTATACTTCTTAGACTGAAGTCTGATGGTATCATGTCTACATGTCTCCCAAAAACAGCAGAGATGGTGAGCTTCTCTGAATGATAATTGGGGTTGCTGGTGATTGTGGAGAAGTGTGGCTCACTGGTTAGAGCAGGCAGACCCTGAAGCAGAGGTCAGACCCGGGACCAGGGTTCAATTCCCGACGCGGCAGGGTCTTGAGCTCAAATGTCCACGGACTCGATAATTCTCGCTTCGGTGCCTGACCTAATCATGGGTTCACACTCTGCAACTCTGGGCATTAAGCTTGCTTAATCTCCACAACGGCCCCCTGCGGCGGGATGCCTGGCTTTCACCTTGGGGATGCCTGTTAGGGGCTATCTCACAGGGAAAAGCCAGGACGGGTTCCCAAGGCAAGCGCCGAGATGCCTCCGGGTAGTCGAGCGCTATATAAGAACATACAAAAAAAAAAAAAAAAAAAAAAAATTATGGCTTTGCAGCTGCTTTATCTGGTCTAAAAGATGGTGTGGGCTGGCAAGGGGAGCCAATAAAATTCCACCAGGATGGAGTTAATGTGATCATATTTCTTCTGCTTGTGGATGAGCCAATGCCCTTAATGGGTGCCAGAGTGGCATCTAAATGGTCATATAGGAGAGCATTACCACCATACAAATGTAAAAGTACAAAGGTTTAAACAGCAGTTGTGATGTCACTTTCTGGAAGAAGGAGTTTCCCTTTTTGTAGAAGAGATAGCTGGTACAAGGCCATTTTTTTTGTTTGTGGGAATGCAATCCTTGAGTGAGGTTCATATCCATGTTGAATTCAAGTGACTTGGCGTTCAGTGAAAGCTGAGGCTTGAAGCCGTCAAAGTCTATGTCATTGTATCAGGTTTGCACTATTTCTTGATTTTTGTTCCTGTTCATAAATACGTTTATTTGAGACAGTGTTCCCCAAACCATAAATATAAGATCAATAAGACATAGTATTACAATACTTTATAAAAATAGAAGTATTAATGTGTTATAAAATCTACAAACAATTATGAATCACTTATCACAGGAATGACAGATTGACAACTTTTGAAACCATTATAAATCTACATCAATGTATTGCATATGAAACAGAAACGCTCTTGTTACCAATCTCATCCTTATATTGTATTTTAAAAACACAGGTCTTAAAATGTTCCGCTGTACACTAAAAAATAAAAACTCTCTGATACAATATGTACATACACCTTTGAATTTTGAATAGATGCCCTCCCAGCTAGGTGAGATGGCAGTGGATGCAGACTAATTCTGAACCTTAGGAGTGCATTACACATTGCCTGGTTGGGCTAATAGTGCAAATAAGAGTAAGAGATACTCGATTTCCAGACTTCACATATGTCAACTACAGAGGCCTTTTGGTGTCTTAAGTATTCCAGATCTTTTGCTCTTCAAGCTCTCCCCGCATCTTTAATTCATTCTTTGATAGGGCAGTAGAGAAGCAACATTATAATTGGTTATTTGTAATATTTCCACCATATCAAACAAAAGCTTTTTAACCTCTCTTGTATAACCCAATTCCCTTTTCATTATTTCATCTCTACATAAGGAGGCTGCTTTTAGCTGCTCAAATGGTATTAATTTATCCCAGAATCTCAAGGAGCAGACTAGAGCAATTTTTGACCACCCAGTTTGCATCCTTATGGCCTGGCCATGGCGCATTTTGGTAGGGACAGCAAATTCTTTAGACATAACTCCTCAATCTTTGCCCAGCCTTGATACCCACTTAAACCCAGTGCCTTTACTCCATATAAAAATTGTGGTAGAACCATAGCCCTAAATGCAGCGATGACTGTGTAGAGTGATGGACCACCATAATCGCTTTTAGATCTTTCAAGCCACTATTGGTTAAGCAGGCTTTAGATTATCCCCTTCGCTGTGGGGGGTAATGCTCATGACGAGCTCAGCTCGTCATGAGGCATGGTGCTCCAGTGCTCATGACGAGCTGAGCTCGTCACAGCTGCACCCGTTCCCGTGGAACACTCAGCACAGCAGGGGAATTATCCCCGCGTGTGAGCTTTCCACGGCTCATGACGAGCTGAGCTCGTCATGAGCACCGGAGCACTGTACCTCATGACGAGCTCAGCTCGTCATGAGCATGGCATTGAGTAGGAGCTCAGCCTAGGAGCTCCCGTGTTTGAGAATCACCAACTCGGTGTAAATCCTCGGCTAAAGCCGCCATTCCCCCCCGCAATGACAGATAAATACTTGAAGAACTGCTACGACTTTGGAAATGCAGCTTTTGAAGACGCTTACTTGCACTGGGTCCCACTGGATGACCTGCGCTGTCGAGGCCCCCGTCCGCTCCTTCGGTTGTCCACGGATAGGCTATACCCTGAGGTGGTCGCATTTAACTGGGGAGATCCGTTATCACCAGGGCAGGGCATTTCGGCGGTGGTGATAGTTCCCGCTCGCCGTCAGCGGTGGATGCCTCTGTGACTGTTGAGAGGGCTGCAGATCGCGGCGGATCGCTTCAACTCCGTGCACTGGGTTCCCCTGGATGACCTGCGCTATCGAGGCCCCCCGTCCGCTCCTTCGGTCGTCCACCGGTGGCGGAGGCTATGCCCTGAGGTGGTCGCATCTGCCTGGGGACGTCCGTTTCCACCAAGGCATGGCATTTCGGTGGCGACGATCGTTCCCGCTCGCCAACGCCGATTGATGCCTCGGTGAATGTGGAGGGAGCTGCGGATCGCGGCGAATCGCTTCGGCGCCGTGCTGGGAGCCTAGACCCGTCCATGCCATTAGAGGACATTCGCGGTCGGAGCTGGGCGCTTTACGGTGGTGGCCGTGTGGGCTCCGCTGCGGGCTTGGCGTATTAGCAGATTGTTCGGCGGATTGCACCGGCTCCATGCTGACTGACCTGGAGAGGCTGTGCTTCTTTGTCGGACCTGTCCTGCTTGATTCCCCGACCGTCGAGGGGAGTGCCTTCTCGGACGACCTGCAAGGGTCGCCTGCTTCTACAGCATCCAGCTGCTCCCCTCCGTGTGGTGCTGCACGGATCCCCTCTGAGCCTGAGACTGGCTCCTACTAGCCGACCTGGTCCGTCAGGAACTCTGCTACACATATAGGGAAACTACCTTGGCCGCCTCATTGCTTAAGCTCGCCGACCCTCGGATCTTGAACCTGGATCCTGCGGGTTACACGTGATTGGATTTGTCCCTGCCAATTGCCATGGAATAGGCTGCTAATCGGCCAGCTCTGCGCTGAATTAATGAAAACTTGTACAGCCTTGCCTGATGGCGATATGCGATTTTTAACTTTTTTTTTTTTTTTTACTCTTTGAGTTACCACCCTCTAATTTTATTTTTATGTATCTCTCATCATGGTTCTACCTGAGTCCAAGGCTGTATTTCCACGTGATTTCGAACTTATGAAGCCCATTTTGTGTCTCTTAAATCACTAACAATTTTTCTTTGGCCTCCATTTTGCCTTCCTTTCTTTATTTTGGTGTTGTTGCCCCCTTGCTTTGCTGAAAATTAGACATTGAAAAAGGACTTATTCCACCTCCTCAAAATCGGTGGCCATCTTTGAATGGAGTCCCAGTTACAATTTGCCTTTGTAGCTCCAGCCTGCTGTCTTTGCACTTCAAATTACTTACTTTCTTCTCTCTACTTGCCTTCCCTAATTCTTTTCATATCTTTCTCATCCATGCTCACCCCATTTATCCTGCGCTTGCCTTCTTCCTGAATATACTACTCATCACACAGATGCTCTATTCTATGCAACCTTTCAACTCTACCCTCTTCTTTACTGACTATTAACCTACACTCTATGCTACCTTTTAACCTTTTAACTCTACCCCATCTTGGCTGATCATCGAACTATTCCTACACTATATAACGTAATTTTGTGCACTTTATTAATTTCTGTTTTGATGTGTTATTTTATTGTTGTGCTTTCTGTCTGACAATATTATCCCCCGCTTATGATGTCCTTCAGTATGGCTCACCCCCAGTTCTTATTATTGTAATTTGTCCTGGGTTATACATAACTCTACCTCCCCTCTTCTTAGTCGTGCCCTACACATTTTGTTATTTTGATTTTCTCTGTGGCCTAAGTTGCATGCTCCCCCTTTCTCATCTCATGTTATTTGCTTTTATGTTTATATACTACAGTTCACTATCTTTTCAGCTTATACCTTATCTCATCAGCATTTACTCTTTCTGCTTTGATTCACATCTTTCATATTATTAATGTGTTTTTTATCCTTCTCATTTCTAGTTTTTAATTATTTAAATGTACATCGTGATGTGCTCCTTTTTCGTTATGTACTCTGTATTTTATTGTGTATTTTGTTTCATTTTTCTCCCCCCTATTTGATGTTCCTCTGTTTGGCTCACCTTCACTTCTTATCATTGCAACCTGCTTTGGCTAAACTATTTTGTTGTATATTTTACTTGAATATGTTACCACCACACACGATGTTCTTTTGTTCGGTTTTACCCACACATTTCACCGCTGGAACCTGCTTTGGCTATATATAACCTGACTCCCTCTTCCCCAATTTCCGCATTCTATATTCTTGTTTTGAGGTTTAGTACGGTCTAATCCGTTTCCTTCTTCTCTCTCTTCCCAGTCTCCTAATCATGCCTCCCCTCACCCATCCCCCCTCTATCTCAGCTCCACCCATCTCGAAACTTGGCCCTAACTCTTGGTCTATCCTCTACCCCTCCCATCTCTCCAAACATGGTAAGAAAAACTTCAAACACAAACTTCTCCGCCTCCATCCAGAAACCTTATTTGCAGATCATCATAATAGCCTTAACTCCTCCATCATCACCAACTACATCTTCTTCACCAAACGCCCATCTAAATGGAAAAGCCTATTTCTCCGACACCTCCCTATCACTAACTCCCCCAATATCCCATATGGTCTGAAACTCTCCGCCACTTCCTCTCCTTCCTTTCATGGTGAAATTGATATCTCCATCTTCAAATCTAGAAACATTCTCATCCAAGAGTCTAAAAACCACCTCCACATCTTTGAACACCACTTTAGCGCTCTATCCCATTCCCTCACACAGTCCTTGAACCCTTCCTTCTCATCCCTTCTACCCCTAGACCCATTCCCTCCCATCTCATCCCCGGCCCTCCTGTCACTTCTCTCTGATTTACCCCAACCCCTAGTTCCTTCATCACCCCTCGCTTCTCCTACCCCCCTATCTCTTCTCCCCCGATTTCTTTATGCTCTGCGGCATGCTACTCTCCTTATGACCACCCCTTGAACAATCCCCCCCATCCTCCACCTTACACATCTCCTCATCGACGCCTCCAGCCTCCCCCAGTTATCCCCTTATATTCCCCATTCCAATAATGCATTCTCTTCTATTCACCTCTCTCCCTCTGACTTCCATATCACTTCACCCTCTGATGCACTTTATCCTCTCCCCCCTCGCTTAACCCCCCCACACCCCACAGCTCCCACGTCTCCTCCACTGATACCCCCTTCTCACACTCCCTTGTTCTCTCTTACAACTCACAATACACCAGATAGACCAACCCTTACTGTCCCTCCACCTCACTCACCTAATGGCCTGCCTAAAACAAATGCCTTTCCTACGTCTACCTCCTGTGTATCCCCTCTACCCAAAAATGTTCCTCCCCCACTTTTTAATTCCCCCCTCCTCCCCCCCAGGTTTTCCCCCCCTTCCTCCCTACATTATCCCCTGCCCAGATAACTCTAACTCTACCAACTTCCCAAAAAATAACGATCCACTTCACTCCTCACTTCTTACACAATCACTCCTCAATGTTGAACTTCTCCTTACGTCCCTCGTCATAGAACTCTCCTCACTCAGAGCTGATATCGCACTCCTTGCTAAACCCCACTCCTCAGATCATGCACACACATCGATCCCTTCACAATACACCTTATCATCACACATCAACACTCCTCTCAATTCTCCCACAAACAGCCCGCCGAGCGTTATTACCAACACCAACACTCCACCCCTCCCTTGTAACTACACAACCCTATCCAAACCCGCTGAACTTACCTTAATCGTCCCTCCTTGTAAGGCCAACATGACCTCCCCTCCACAACTCGATACTTGCCCAAAGACCTTGGGAGCTAACTTTTCTATGACCTCCACTGTCTCTCCCTCATCATCCTCGTCCACTATCCCTATCCGTCAGTCGAGTATCCCAGTTCTCCTAGGAACAAGCAGACTCCCCCTTCATCCGCCATCACCTAGACCCCCTCAACAACTTAGACCTATCCTCCCCTGTCCCCCACCCAATTGCCTGACCCCACTCCCCTCTGTTGCATGTTGATTAACTGCTGATCCGCCTCTTGCCACGCAACTGAGATTGCGGAAACCATTCTCAGTGAAAACATAGACATCACATTCCTAACTGAAACTTGGCTCAACCCCCACTCCACTCCTATCCTCGACTTGCTCATTCACCCAGGTTATTCCATCATTAAGAAAGACAGAATCGATCAAATAGGAGGAGGCCTTGCTCTAATCTTTAAAGATGAACTTAACCTCTCTCTAGTCAATCTACAAGACCCTTCCACCTTTGAATACCTTTGCGCCGATCTCACTATTCCTGGCTCCCCTACCATTCTGTTGCACACTATTTACCACCCTCCTGGAAACTGTATCTCCTTTACGGAAGAGATGTCTGATCTTATTATTCAAGTTTCGCTCTCCCACTCCAAGAATCTCTTCCTTGGTGATTACAACATCCACTGGAATAAAAATGAAGACCCTGCTGTCATCCTATTTAAATATGCCATGGACATCACTGACCTTACCCAACTCTGCCATTCCCCCACTCATACCAAAGGTGCCACCCTCGATGCCATTTTGTCCAGCAAAGATCTGTCCTCTCTCTCTAATATCCATCCCATAGACTGGTCTGATCACCACCTTATCCTCTTCACCTTGAATAGCTCCATTACTCGCCCCACCCCTACCGGCAGTCTACCCATGAAACCCACTCACAACCTTCATCTTATTCCGCCTGGCGAATTGGAATCCACAATTAAAACTCACTTACTTCTCCCCCCTCTCTCTCACAGCACCAACGACCTAACCGAACATTATAAAAATTCTATTCTTGAAGCCCTCGACCAAATTGCCCCAATCAAACTCAAACAACAAAAAAACATCCCTCCCAAATCCTGGTTCAATGCCGAACTCAATAATGAAAGACGGGCCCTCAGGGAATCAGAACGTGCCTGGAGGAATCATCTTGCCCCTAATAATCTGGTTCTCCTTAGAAATGCCAGAGCCCAATGCAAAAAACACATCTTCAATGAGAAAGCCTCCTTTCTCCGGTCAGAACTTGACCAGGCTAGAAACTGTCCTAGAGAACTCTTTAACATCGTTAAAAAACAAACTTCCTCTGGCCCTCCTAAAATATTGGCCTCTGTTGAAAGATGCGAAGAAATTGCCAGCTTCTTTACAAATAAAGTTAACAAGATCAAACTATCCTTCTCTTCCCCTCCTCTCTCAATCCAACCTCCCCTCAACCAACACACCCTCCCTAACATTTCTAATACACCTCTGTCCTCTTTTCCCTCGCATCACAATCCCTCCCAACCCCTCCCTGCTCCCCCCAACCTGACTCCACTCTTATGGTCCACCTTGCTGAAAACAATGCTTCATGGAGTGAATTTAGTCTAGAATCAGAAACCACTATCATCAAAATCATTTCTAAACTCAAACCATCCTCTCATTCCAAAGATCCTCTTCCCGCCCATTTGGTTCAAGAACTCAAATACATCATTGCCCAAATATGGACCAATATCATCAACTCCTCTTTTTCCACTGTCTGTGTTCCTGCCTCCCTTCAGCTAGGTCAAATCTCCCTCATTCTTAAAAATACATCTGCTGACCCCAGTGACCTTAGCAATCTACGCCCTATCTCTAACCTTCCCTTCCTCTCTAACGCCCTTGAAAAATGTGTCCTGTCCCAATTAGATAACCATATCGTCTCCTTCAATCTCCTTGACGCTTTCCAATCCGGTTTTAGAAAGGGATGCAGTACCGAAACTGCCATGCTCAATATTAGAGATGACATTCATCGCTCGCTAGACAAAGGTGAATCCTCAATATTAATCCTCCTTGACTTCTCGGCTGCATTTGATACTGTCCACCATCCCACGCTTCTTAATACTCTCAAAGATCGCCTTGGTTTGGAAGGCACTGTACTCAAATGGTTCTCCTCGTTCCTTCAAAATAGATCACAACAAATTAAGCTCAGTCACTGCCTCTCTAAACCTCATCCGGGCTCACTTGGTGTCCCACAAGGTTCTATCCTCTCCCCAACCGTATTCAATCTTTTCATAGAACCACTCACCCTCATTCTCAAACAAGCTAAAATCAGTTACCACCTCTATGCCGATGATACCCAACTATACTACAAGATCAAATCCCACAATGACATCCTCCACCTCAACGATACCCTGATTAGAGTCCAAGCCTGATTCCATCTTAATCATCTCAAACTGAATCCTAAAAAAACTGAAATCATCCTTTTCACTCCCAAAAACACTTCCCTTCCCATTCAAATCTGGATCAATGATAGCAAAGCGCTAAATTGCTCCCTCTCCACCTCTAATTCTGTCAAATCCCTAGGCATCAGCATCGATCAGAATCTTACTCTCATCCCCCACATTAAAAATGCAGCCAAAAGTGCTCTTTTCACCCTTCATCACCTCAAAAAAAGTAAACCTTTTATTCCAGCTGATGACTTTCCAGGATTGACTATGGTAACACCACACTTGCTGGCACCCCTAAAATCCATCTTGCTCCGATTAATTCTGTTCTCAACCTAGCTGCCAGACTTATTTCTGACTGTAAAAGATTTGACCACATCTCTCCGGTCCTTAAAAATCTCAATCGGCTCCCAATAGAAGGACGTTCCACCTACAAAATTGCATGCAATCCTCACAAAGCTCTTCACCAAAACACCCCTGCTTACCTTTCAATCAAACTACAAAAAGCAGGGTGCTCCAGGTCCCTGAGGAGCACTAACTCACTTGTCCTGATCCCTCCTAGACTCAAATGCAAAAAGACCCAATCCCGTGCATTCTCTGGTAATGCTCCTTCGATTTGGAACTCCCTCTCCAAAGATCTTCGCTGCAACCCCTCTTACCCTCTCTTCAAAAAAAGACTCAAAGTAGTCAAGTCAAGTCATAAAATTTATATAGCGCACTACATACCCGGAGGGTTTCAAGGCGCTTGGGGAGGGGAGGGGGGCTAGATATCCTTAGGGAGGGGGATTATTTGTCAAATACCCACGTTTTAAGTTGTTTTCTGAACGCTAGGTGATTCTGGGTGAGGCGAAGGTAAGCGGGGAGTGAGTTCCATGTTTTGGCAGCCAGGTATGAGAAGGATCTGCCTCCCATGGTGGTTTTGTTGATGCGAGGGACAGTGGCGAGTGCTTGGCTGGAAGAGCGAAGTTGGCGGGAGGGGGTGTAGAAGGACAGTCGAGAGTTGAGGCAATCTGGTCCGATGTCGTAGAGTGATTTGTGTGCGTGGGTAAGCAGTCGGAAAGTAATCCTCTTATTGACGGGTAGCCAGTGGAGGTCTTTAAGGTGGCCAGAGATGTGTTCATTGCGTGGGATGTCTAGTATGAGCCTGGCTGAGGCGTTTTGGATTCGTTGTAGTTTCTTCTGGAGTTTGGCGGTGGTACCTGCGTAGAGGGTGTTTCCGTAGTCCAGTCAGCTCGTGACCAGGGCATGGGTGACTGTTTTCCTGGTTTCGGTGGGGATCCAGCGAAATGTTTTTCTGAGCATGCGAAGGATGTTGAAGCAGGATGAGGATACGGCGCTGACTTGTTTGTTCATTGAAAGTGAAGAGTCCAGGATGACGCCAAGGTTCCGTGCGTGGTCTGTCGGGATGGGTGCTTTTCCGAGGGCTTCCGGCCACCAGGAGTCGTCCCATGCAGAGGGGGATTTACCTAAGATGAGGACTTCTGTTTTGTCTGAGTTCAGTTTCAGACGGCTTTGTTTCATCCATTCGGCGACTTCTTTCATTCCTTCGTGTAGGTTAGTTTTGGCGGTGCTGGGGTCCTTGGTGAGAGAAAGGATCAGTTGAGTGTCATCCGCGTAAGAGATGATGTTGAGGTTGTGTTGGCGGGCGATGGTCGCGAGGGGGCTCATGTATACGTTGAAGAGGGTGGGGCTAAGTGAGGATCCTTGTGGTACGCCGCAGATGATTTCAGAGGCCTCGGACTTGAATGGTGGGAGGCGGACTCTCTGGGTTCTTCCGGAGAGGAACGAGGTGATCCATTCCAGTGCCTTTCCTTGGATTCCGATGTTTCTGAGGCGCTGTAAAAGGGTGCTGTGGCAGACTGTGTCGAAGGCTGCAGAGAGGTCGAGGAGGATGAGGGCGACTGTGTCTCCATTGTCCAGTAGAGTTCGAATGTCGTCTGTTGCTGCGATGAGGGCGGTCTCAGTGCTGTGTTTTGCTCGGAAGCCAGATTGTGAAGAGTCGAGGGATTTGTTGGCTTCGAGGAAGGCGGAGAGCTGGTTGTTGACAGCTTTCTCGATGACTTTGGCCGGGAATGGAAGAAGTGAGATGGGGCGGTAGTTTTTGAGTTCGGTGGGGTCTGCTGTTGGTTTTTTCAGAAGGGCGGTGAGTTCAGCGTGTTTCCAGTCTTCTGGGAAGGTAGCGGAGTTGAAGGAGCAGTTGATGACGTCTCGGAGGTGCGGAGCTATGACGGAGTCTACTTTGTTGAAGATGTGGTGAGGGCATGGGTCTGTGGGGGATCCAGAGTGGATGGAATTCATCAGGCGGATGGTGTCCTCAGTGGTGATTGGGTTCCAGGCGTTAAGGGTGTTAACGGGGGGAAGAGAGTCAGCTGATGGTGGGGTGGGTTGGCTTCCGGGTTGGTTGTCAAAGCTGTTGTGGATGTCAGCAATCTTGTTGTGGAAAAAAGAGGCTAGGGAGTCGCAGAGGGTTTGAGAGGGAGTGATGTCGTTGGAGTTGGCCGAGGGGTTGGAGAATTCCTTGACGATGTTGAAAAGTTCCTTGCTGTTGTGGGCGTTGTTGTCGAGTCGATCCTTGAATGCTGTTTTTTTGGCTTTTCGGATCAGTTGGTGGTGAGTACGGATGGCGTTTTTGAAGGTGACTTTGTTGCTGGTGGATGAGTCTTTTTTCCAGGCCTTTTCAAGGGAGCGGCATAGTTTCTTGGATTTCTTGAGGTCCTCGTTGAACCATGAGGCCTTCTTGCTTTTGTGTTGGCGTTTTTTCAGTGGTGCTAAGGTGTCTGCGGTGTTGGATATCCAAAGGGTGAGGTTGGAGGCGGCCTCGTTGGCGTTAGAAGAGAGGGCTGGGGAGGTTTGAAGGAGCGATGAGGAGATCTGTTCCGTGGTGATTTTGTTCCAGTTTCTTTGTAGAGTTGGTTGGAGGTGGATGATGGGTTTCGGCTTGTTGTAGGTGAAGTGGACGCAGCTGTGGTCAGTCCAGAGGAGCTCCGTAGTGTGGTTGAAAGAGACATGGTTGCTAGAGGTGAAGATGGGGTCGAGTGTGTGACCTGCGATGTGGGTGGGGGAGGTGACCAGTTGTTTAAGTCCGAGGTTGGCGAGGTTGTCTAAGAGGGTGGCGGTGTTGTGGTCGTTGATCTTCTCAAGGTGGAAGTTCAGATCTCCCAGGAGGATGTATTCTTTGGAGGGGAGCGCGTGTGGAGTGATGAAGTCCGTGATGTCTTCACTGAATTTTGCGCGTGGTCCTGGTGGTCTGTAGAGGAGGGTGCCTCTGAGTGTGGTCTTGGGGTCGATGTGGATCTGGAAGTGGAGGTGTTCGGAGTTGGCGAGGTTGGCGTCAGAGCTGGTTGAGATGCGGATTGATTTCTTGTGGACGATAGCGATTCCTCCTCCTGTTTGGTCGGTGCGGTCTTTGCGTGTAATCTTATAGTCGTCAGGGATAGCGATGGCGATGTCGGGTGCGGAGGAGGCGTTCATCCATGTTTCCGTTAGGAAGGCGACGTCTGGAGAGATGGTGTCTAGTAGGTTCCAAAGGTCAATGGCGTGCTTGTGGACCGAGCGGGTGTTGAGAAGGATGCATTCTAGGTGGTTGGGGTCGGGAATCTGTGGTGTGGTCGGAGCGGGGACGTTGACGGAGCCGCTGAATTTGCAGGAGAGGCAGGAGAACGATCCATGGGTGCGTCCTGGAGCGGCTTGGATGCAGTTGGGGGCGCGACCGGGGTTAAGGGCTAGGAGGGCGGCGGCATCGTAGGTAATGCGGGGGGGCTGGGGAGCGCGAGGGGCAGGGGGTCTGGCGCTGGGCGCGGTCCAGGCGCGGACGGGCGTAGACGGGCTTACCTTTGGCGCACCTTCGGCGTGTCCGAAGCGCGTGGACGCTGCGCGTGGGGGCATTGGCCATAAATGGAAGGTGGGGGGGAGGGGCGAGGGCGCTTCAGCTGGGAGGCGGGGCGGGCAAAGGACGACGACAACAACAACAAAATGGAGGTGGGGGGGTCAGGGGGGCAGGAGCGCTAGGGCAAACGAATGCTGAAGAGAAAAAGCAGCGAGGTGAACACACAATGAGTCACGCTAGCACAAATGCACAAAGAGTCACGCTAGCACAAATGCACTTACAATCGGCAAATCAGTAAATACAATGATTCTTCTCAACAAATATTGGGGTATCTAGTGTTACTGACTCTGACCCTGCTCACTCTTTTTTCCTTTCTTGTTCACTCCTCTACCCACCCCCTCTCCCTCTTTTCATATTCTCCCTCCCCTTCTCTACACCCCATCTCTCTCCTAAATTTCAACATTCATCGTCCCCTTAATGGTCTCTGTTTCTTTGCCCTCATCGCTCCTTTGAATGCTTTGTTTTATCCCATGTGATTATTCTGCACATTGTTAATCTTATCTTGATATGTTTACCTACTTTGTAAAGCGCTCTGATACTCTTGGGTCCAGCAGCGCTATATAAAACCTTTTAAATAAAAATAGATAAAAAATAAAGCGTATCAATTTGCGAACTCCAGGAGAGACATTTAGTCAAAATGAACCCCAAATACTTGTATTCTAATACTTCCTCAACCGGGGTATTCACGATAGCCCATTCCCTCCCCACTTTCTTTATGCCAAGTGCCTCAATTGTTGTCAAATTAAAACGTATTACTAAATCATTCTTTTCCCACTAGTACCTAATTTCCTCCAATTTCCTTTTGAGGCCAATTGGAGTGCTATCTAAAATTATCAAATCATCTGCATAAAAAAGACAGGAGATGTAAGAGCCTCCCAGTTTTGATGCAAATGACTGTGTAGATTGTAAAGTTTTGGGTAGATCTTCTAAATACAACGAGAAGAGTGTTGGGGCCAGCACACATCCCTGATGCAAGTCATTCTTCATATTTATTTCCCTTGAGAGGCTCCGCCTTTGCCCAATAATACTCTTGCCTGGTTATTAGTATGTAGTTCTCTCAAGATTCTCAGTATATCTATGAAATTTCCATGCTTTTAAATTTTGTCCAAAAGGTATCATGATTTGCTAAGTCGAACACTGATCTAAAATCTGCAAAAGAAGCATAAAGGGCTCTCCCCACTTTAATTGATTTACAGGCAATGACCCAGAGACTAAAACAATGATCAGTGGTGGAATTCACTGTTTTGAACCCAATTGTTCTATTGGAACTAAGTTACCTTCTTCAATCCCTACTTGAGGACTGTTCAAAAGTATCTTCCTATATATCTTGGCCGCCACACCCTTAATGCTAGAAAGCCTACAGTTTTTCGGGACAAAGAGATCACCCTTTTTATGTATGAGACTAATAATACAAAAATGTAAGTATTTTGCATATGTGTGTGTGTGTGCGGGCATGCGTGTGTTTGTGAGTGTGTGTGTGTGTGTGTGTGTATATATATATATGTATTTTTTTTCACTTAAATACCAAAGCTTACAGGGACATTATAGTTAGGAAAAATAATTTTGAAAAAACCTTCGAAATTCACTGAAAAAAAACAAAGGTTACAGAGACTTTATAGTTAGACTCAAGTTTCACTCATACAAAAACTTTAGATGAGCTAACTGTAACTCACACCTCTGCAATGCACTACTAATGACCTCACAAATTACATCACTCATGACATGTTCAGTGGCATCACAGATGACATCTACAATGACATCACTGATGACATCAATGATCACATCATTCAGTGAGTGTGTTTTTCTGTAAAGGATTCTGCGACTTAAAGACATACACTATGCTACTGCATGAGTTAAATTACTTATCTTTCTGTATTGCTAATGAGTGATAGTAGTTCTATTGGAGTGGCCATGTGACTGTTTGTATCAGTGTATGAGTTGGTGTCTGAATAGCTGTCTGGGTGTGTGAGTGCCCGTGTAGGTCTGTCAGTGTTTATGTGAGTGGCTGTACAGGTCTGTGAATGGATTTCAGAGTGGGTTTCAGGGTTTGTGAGTGGGTGTATCGGCGTTTGAGTGGTTGTTTGGGTTTGTGAGTTGTATGGGTGTGCGACTGGCTTTATGTGTATCTGAGTGGTTGTATGGGTGTGTGAGTAGGTATATGAGTAGCTGTCTGGGTGTGTGAGTGTGTATGTGAGAGTTTGTATCAGTGTGTGAGTGGTTATGTGAGCGGTTGGTTGTCTTGTGTGACTGGGTCTGTCGGTGGCTGTGCAGGTGTGTGAAAGGGCATGATATGGGCAAGGAACTATTACACAGTAATTACTTTTAAATTTGACATTTGTGGCGAGACTTGATGAGATGTGTGCGTCAGGAAGTTGGATCCATGACAATTGTCAAATGGAGTATTTTGAAAAACCAAGGGGTCCCCTGCATGTGAGTAGCTTGACAGGAGCAGGGAGAAAGCAATAAAGCTTTACAATATATCTTGAGCAAGAAATTGTACACTTACATTATGGGCATATAACAATACACTGGTAACTTGATTCAAAAATGCATGAATGATCGATATAGTACAGACAATGTCAAGATCTGATTTATTTTTTATTCTAAGTATCAAACTATTTATTTGATATAGAATTAAAGAAAAATACTAAAATATCATTAGAAGACTTTCCACTCAGCTATTTACTGACTTCTTTCGTGGTAAGTCTGACAGATATTCATTTCTAAAACATAAAGCAGTGAATTGAGATATTGATACAATGTAATGTTGCTAGCAGCTACACATATTCAAAATTAGACATGATATCCACTATAGACATGAATGTTAGTGCAAAGATTTATATTATTCAATAGGTTATAGCCATACAACATATTTGTAACTACTACACACGTTTCAGCGAAATGCCTTCATCAGGAAGCCATCACATTGATATCTGTAAAGGGACAACAAATGAGGAAATAGTCTTATTTTGTAATTTGCCCATGAAGGATTAATTGCTATATCTTCAAAAGTGCTGAACTTTGTGAGTATAATTATAACCAGGTTACCACTATAAGACAAGTTGTGTGCAATGGAGGATTATTTGTAACTATAAGAAAGTGAAAAATGAAAGTGGAGGAATTAGCACCCAGTGCACAGTTAGTGGACATTGACCACTAAAAATAATAATGTAGGTTAGTCATGTGAGCCTTCATGCTGAAAATATGCTACGCTCTTAGCATGCTGTTCCATAAGTGGAGGGTATGAACCACCCAAAAATAATAAGGGGATACCTGTATGTAAACACTGCTGATACGCATAGTGGCCCAATGACATGTGCATGCCACACATATGTCAAGCCTGGAGATGGATAGTGATATTGATATGCCCACTGCAACGGAGATGAAGAGAAATGTCAGAGAGCACACTGTGAAATACAATAAGTAGAAGGATGGCTTTGTCATCAAGTATAGGCAGCAAATTGCATAAGGTATTGTGGTGAACTGCCCCTTGAAGGGCTTCTTACCGAAGTAGAGTGCCTGACTCGCTCATTTGTCCGATGATGGACGCGGAAGAAGTATACAGCAGAAAAAACGGTCCCTAGAGCAAAATTAAGATTGCAATGAGGCCACTGAGCAGAATCTTTTATTTATATAAATGCTGTGCGCAGGGTTGACTATATTGCTGTACTTACTTGTTTCTAAAATTAAAATAAGGGCTTCCCAATCAATAGCAGATGTAGAGAAATAATGCCATGGCAAATATAGTCCCTAGAGCAAAGTTAAAATCACAATGAGGCCACTGAACAAAAGTATTGGTTGTTTATTTTGTATAAAGACTGTGTGCAATGTTGGCTGTGTGACTGTACTTACTAGATCCGTAGATGGTGATAAGGGCTTCTTAGAATGTATTTGGCCTCAACAAAAAAGATTATTTAAAACGATAACAAGCTTTGGTCAGGAGTTTCATGATAGGAGTATTTCCCGACTTGCATTATAACATGATTTCCCTTCAGCATTGCTCGTCCCTCAACTTAGTTATCAGTGCAATTGGTGTAGTCTAGCTTCATAACTCG
Organism: Lissotriton vulgaris; assembly: GCF_964263255.1. NCBI lineage: Eukaryota > Metazoa > Chordata > Amphibia > Caudata > Salamandridae > Lissotriton > Lissotriton vulgaris. The sequence goes on along the minus strand of NC_141687.1, from coordinate 1,806,221,416 downwards.
ATCATAGTTAAACTAATATATGCATGAACAGATTTTGAAGTAGTCCTTAGTATAGGAGCTTATCCTTCTCAAGCATCTTGTCTGTCATTCTATATAACAACAAGATTTCACTCAACTCTGAAGAGAAAATCAGGATGTCATCAGCGTGGTTTGGGAGCTGCCTCTGATGCTCATATGTTTTTTGAGTGTCCCCTCCTTTCTTCGTTTTGGGACTCTATAATGGTTTCACTCACGGCTTCCGTGGGTTTCCAAGTTTTGATCGACCTCCCCTTGTAATTTTTGGGGTTATGGATGGGGCTCGTAGTCCAGCTAAAAATCTTCTTTTTTATTCCATTTTACTGGCCAGAAGGGAAATCTGCAAAAAATGGAAGGACCCTGCACCACCCTCCCTCCTAGACTGGCGTGCCTCTTTTCTACATTATGTCCATCAACTGTGTTTTTTTCTGTTTTGCAGGTGTCAAAGCTGGATTTGATTAGGTCTGTAAACCGAGAGAAAAGAGCCTTTTGGTATTTGTTGAAATGGGATCAATAATGAATCTTGACTGTAGGGTTTCTCCCCCCCCCCATGGTCCAATGATTATGCTGCTGTGGTTTTATGTCCCTGTTTTGTCTGGTGCACCTAGGTACCCCGGTCCGATTCCAGTGGTTGGGGTACAATGGCAGCAACTTCTCACTTTAATGGTTTGTTAGTGTGTGTGTCTTGGAGATAATCTGACACTGCTGATGGGTGTCGCTGAATTATAGCCGATGGTCCCTGCCAGTTTTTACTGTGACAGTATGTCGATCTCTGTTGGCCTTAGCACTTGAAATCACAGTGGAAAATGAGAACAAAAAAAAAAAAAAGATTTCACTCAACTCGTTCTTTATTTGTAAGCTGTATCTGTTCCAACATGGTGCCCACCTTCCTAGTCATTATCTCCTGCTTCTACTTCTGGACCATGTTCCCAGCAATGACATTTCTTCCCCTGACACAAGCAGGGCCCCGCGAGAGTTCAGCCGCACCCTTGGACCACCCGCTGTGACTGTTGATGCTGCAGTCGGATTTTCGGTAAGTCTAGTAGGGACTACATCGGAGTCTTAATACAAAAAAGAGAACACCCTCTGGAAAGAATTTTCAGGTCAGGGCGAAAGAGGGAAACAACTATAAATATAATGAACAATGAAGCTACCTCACGACCTATATCTCTTTATAAAGTAGACTGAATCTAGTATGGGTTATGCAAAAAACATGATCAAAACAAATCAAGTGTTGTATTACAACTTTGTGGTTTATTTTTTCATATACTTATTATTTATGGTTTCCTCTCTTATAGCATTTATATCAATGGAATCACGCGGCTGCCAACACAAATTTTTCTATGCTGTGTGCGTATGGCGTGACAGGGCAGAGTTTGTGTAGCTGTGCTACGCTGACTTCTGCGAAGCTGTAAAAAACCTCAACAAAGCTACGTGGAGTTCCACGAGCATGTGGAGTTGCTTATTCCACACGCTTGCGCATGCTGGCAAGATGTTTATGATGTTTGGCAATGCGGAATGCGTGTTTTGGGGAAAATATCACGCAAACTTTACCACGCAGTTGCACATGGGTGCGGCCATCTTGTTTTTCTTGTCTGGTTATGGTTCTGGGGCCTGTTTTTGAATCCTCCTGAAATCGTTCCAATCCTTAGTCCCTAAAGCTTTTTCTGATCTTTTTTATTTAATATCTATCCCCCTCTCTTCCCAAATGTATATTTATCGTTTTTTCTACTTTCTGTGTGTTTTGCTGTGTTTTGTACTGTTTTTCTATTATTTGCTTTCTCTTTTTTTTACTTCCCTTCTTTTTCTGCTGACTTAATTTTTTACTCCTGCATTTTCTATTCCGCCCTTCCGCACCCTAGAACCATGGCCAAAAATAAGAAGAGTGCTTTGGATTCCTCCAGTTCCCAGGAAAGCAGGAGGAGCCACCTTCCTTGCAGAAGGCGGCGCCCGGAACGGTTACAACCTTGGGCCTTTTTCTCTGAGGTTGGAGGTGGCTGCGCTCAATTTTTTTTGTGCAGCGCCACCTCCCCTTCACCCTGGCAGGAGGCGGCAGGCCTGTTTCCGGTTACGGGATCCACGAGCATCACCGCCGGTGGGCGAGGGTGCGGCAGGCAGTGTTTCGCTTAAGCATGGGCGAATTTTGCGGATCTCGCGTTCGCGGATTTTGCGGATTTGCGAACTCGCAATCCGCAAAATCCGCGAATTCTCGCGAATTTGCGGATTTTTTTTTTATGTTCGCACGGGTTTCTGCAAGTTCGCGAGGGTTTTGTACAATTTCGCAAATTGCGAAATTGTACAAAACGCGTGCGAACTTGCAGCAAACCGTGCGAACACGAAGAGAAAGAAGCTCCTGGTCACAGGAACAGCACGGGGATTGCGCTCATGAAAGTCAAGGATGCAAAGGCCTCTACCCATTCAGAAAAGGGGGTGGTGATGAACAGAGTGTCTGAATTAAGCTGACCACTCTTACCCAGTCCAAAGATCAGGGCTTGATCCATCACCGTTATTTATCTCACTGCACCATCCCAGCTCAGAACCTGGCTATATGCAAATCAGTCGGTCCCTGGCCCAGTGGATCATGGGAACAGGGCAGACTAAACTACCAAGCCAATTCTTCACCAGAAAGGAGACAAGCTACTGGGGACCGGTTTCTGGCATTTCAGCCGTCTTCGGCCCGGCTTGCTTGAATCCTGATGGTTCAGTGAGAAAGGGACTCATGTCTGAGTATACCCTGCCACACCAATAGTGGCCAAAAACGATTCAGAAAAGGGGGTGGTGATGAACAGAGTGTCTGAATTAAGCTGACCACTCTTACCCAGTCCAAAGATCAGGGCTTGATCCACCACCGTTATTTATCTCACTGCACCATCCCAGCTCAGAACCTGGCTATATGCAAATCAGTCGGTCCCTGGCCCAGTGCATCATGGGAACAGGGCAGACTAAACTACCAAGCCAATTCTTCACCAGAAAGGAGACAAGCTACCGGGGACCGGTTTTTGGCATTTCAGCCGTCTTCGGCCCGGCTTGCTTGAATCCTGATGGTTCAGTGAGAAAGGGACTCATGTCTGAGTATACCCTGCCACACCTATAGTGGCCAAAAACGATTCAGAAAAGGGGGTGGTGATGAACAGAGTGTCTGAATTAAGCTGACCACTCTTACCCAGTCCAAAGATCAGGGCTTGATCCATCACCGTTATTTATCTCACTGCACCATCCCAGCTCAGAACCTGGCTATATGCAAATCAGTCGGTCCCTGGCCCAGTGCATCATGGGAACAGGGCAGACTAAACTACCAAGCCAATTCTTCACCAGAAAGGAGACAAGCTACCGGGGACCGGTTTCTGGCATTTCAGCCGTCTTCGGCCCGGCTTGCTTGAATCCTGATGGTTCAGTGAGAAAGGGACTCAGATGTGAGTCCCTTGCTCATTGCAAGCCAGGCCGAAGACGGCTGAAATGCCAGAAACCGGTCCCCGGTAGCTTGTTTCCTTCCCAGTGTTAGAATTGGCTTTTGTAGTTTGGTTTGCCCTGTTCCCATCATGCACTGGGACAGGAACAGACTAATTTGCATACAGCCAGGTTCTGAAACTGGGATGGTGCAGTGAGCTAAAAAACGGTGTTGGATCTAGCCCTGATCTCTTGACTGGGTGAGAGTATTCTGCTTAATTCAGAGACTCTGTCCCTCACCACCCCTTGTTGTAAATATTTTTGTCCACCCTAAGCGTGGAAGGGTATACTCAGATGTGAGTCCCTTGCTCATTGCACCATCAGGATTCAAGCAAGCCGGGCCGAAGACGGCTGAAATGCCAGAAACCGGTCCCCGGTAGCTTGTTTCCTTCCCAGTGTAAGAATTGGCTTTTGTAGTTTGGTTTGCCCTGTTCCCATCATGCACTGGGACAGGAACAGACTAATTTGCATACAGCCAGGTTCTGAAACTGGGATGGTGCAGTGAGCTAAAAAACGGTGTTGGATCTAGCCCTGATCTCTTGACTGGGTGAGAGTATTCTTCTTAATTCAGAGACTCTGTCCCTCACCACCCCTTGTTGTAAATAAGGCCTCTACCCAGCATCACAGCTGATTTTCCACGGTAGATTTGGGAAGAGGCACACCTGTCCAGCCTCGAAGACGCTCATGATTGTTTTTGGGCTAATGAATGAATCACTGAATTTGAGCATTAACTAGTTCGAGCGACCATGATTTGCGGATTTTGTGGTGGGGGCGGGGGGGTGCTTCCATGCGAGTTCACATGCCTCTTGTATGTATAAAAGGTCAGAGAAAGATCGGTTCAGCAGATGAAGAAAAAGAAGCTCCTGGTCACAGGAACAGCACGGGTATTGCGCTCGTGAAAGTCAAGGATGCAAAGGCCTCTATCCAGCATCACAGCTGATTTTCCGCGGTACATTTGGGAAGAGGCACATGATTGTTTTTGGGCTAATGAATGAGTCACTGAATTTGAGCATTAACTAGTTCGAGCGACCATGTGTGTGTTACTATGCAATCGCCCTGAAGGGCGCAGGGGTCCCTTGAGTGACCTGTAAGGCTGTGCTGCCCTGTAACTATTTTACAATGGCGCCAGCAAGCTGCCAGCGCCGTTGTAAAATAGTTACAAAGTTAGCTTGCACAGGAAGCACCTGCTTCGTTTTATCTAGTGGTTCCTGTGCAAGCTAACTTTGTAACTATTTTACAACGGCGCTGGCAGCTTGCTGGCGCCATTGTAAAATAGTTAAATGAGTGTGGGTTCAACTTTTGAACCCGTTACGTTCGCGGATTTTTTTTTGCGGATTTTGCGGGAAATCCGCAAAATTCGCGGATTGCGGATTTCCCGAAAATCCGCGAGCGTAACGGATTTCACGCTCATGCTTAGTTTCGCTGCTCTGAGGTCTGGCGCACCCATAACCAACTGACGCACCGGTGGTACGACATCCTGGACGGGAAGCAGGACATGCTGGACCTGCTAGGTGTTGAGGTCATGGGGCTTGGTGAGTAGCTAATTATATTACTATTGTGTGCTCTGTTCTGTGTTATTGGTAATATTATTTTTTCCCATATATCAAAAATGCTGCTGCTGCTTACAAGCAGGTAAGTTATGTTTAAAAATCTTATAATATGTGATTGTTATTGTTGCAACTTTGCGCTTGCTTGGGCTGATTAGGTAAGTGAGGTTAGAGAACTTAAGATAGGTAATTCAGACTAGAGAGACTCCTTTCCTTTGTCCTGTCACTAAGATAGTGGTAGATAGTTACTTTGTATTAGTTGGTAATTTAGCTCTCTGCATGATGCGTCCTCCTCTCACGTGCTGTGCTGACTCCTTAGTAGAACCTTTTGTAGTTTGTTAGTGAGTGAATAATATAGCAACTCAGCAACCAACCAATTTTGGTGTATGCAATATGCATTTGTCTATCTATGCTTTTCTGAGGACTAAAATAAATGCAGACTTAGTGAATTGGGCCGTCAAAGGGGGTTGATGATTGCGAATGAGATCGGAACATAGAAGAAGCAAATATAATTTTGGGGCAATTCATTCCAAAGTCTTTGGAATAGGCGAGTTAGGTGGTACTTAGGTTTAGGATTCTGGAATCGGAAAAGAACTGTGGAATAATAAAGATAGGATGGTCCGCAACCGCAACTACTACTAGTTGATCTAATTAGTTAGGACAATTTTATTACAATTGCTGTTTCCTGAGAAACAGTTTTGGGAGCGATTTTTTAATATATATTTCACACTAATCAATTTTTGCCTCTTTTATTATGTCTTACATGATCAGCATCCAGGGGCAAGAAGAAGACAGGAGGATCTGCCGAGGCGGGAGCTGGAGGTGCCTCCCAAGATCGAGCTCTGCGGATGGCTCTGCTGGCCCCAGTAAGTCCTCCTGTTGTTAATATTAACATATATTTCCCTAACTTTTACAGTACCTTATTTTTTTCAAACTATTATTTCCGTTTCCTAATTCTATTTTTTACCAAATCTTTTTTGATCTATCTGTTTCTAAATTCTTGTTATCCCTGCATTACCAACTTAGTTATTTATATTTCTAGTGTCTGTTCTTTTTTTTTAATCAAATCTAACTCCCTCTGACTCTGTAATATTAGTCTGTTTGCAGATTGATTTATTCTGGTTTTTCAGTCAGATTTCCCTCTCTCCTTATATTTTGTGGACAACCTAGTGGTGGTACTACTTTAAGACTGAGAAAACACATTGGTCCTTACTACTAGTACTACTAGGCTGCTGTGCAGATTGCATGCATGACGGGGCGTTACTCTGCCTGAGTTAAGCAGCAGTGATTCCCGAACCTGGCTATGCTTAGTGTCCTGCTTTGATACCTGTTCAGCTACTTTAAAGTACACTCTGTTCGCAAGTACATCCTCTTCTCTGCGACATAAGCTCGGCCTCCTAGTGTTGGCCTGGCCGAGAAAAGGGTAGCACCGGTGACTGTGGAGGCCCCTTCTGGTCCAGGACTGATGACTCAGCTGCAAGCCGCGGACTGCAAGGAGCTGGGTGTCGGGCTGAGAGCAGCAGGATTAAGAACCACAATAGAGTGCAGACATGACTTCTGGTTTCACAACTGGTGACCCCCTCTCTCCTGCAACTGCTTCGTGGTCTAGATGAGATGCTGCTCACTCTCTTTCTCCACCGACTGGGAGCCGATGGCAATGGGGCACAGAGACTTTGAACGCTCCCGGTCAAGTCAGCTGACTCTTCCTTCGACGGGGCAGGCCGCCCTCACGAGATTATACTCGCATTTGGGGATCACACAGATGGCCGCCATGTTGGTGGTGAAGACCTCTGTCACCCTGATACACACTTTAAAGCGGATGGAAGTCTATGACTGAGTCATACATCAGGCATGCCAGGCCTGCCACCTCTTCTTGCTTGTTTGGTCCGTTGAGCCCAGCACGTCCTCCACAAGGTACAACCTGCCACATCCTTTCCCCACAGGATGCTGGTCTACTAATGGGCCAATTCCAATCCTCGCTCGTGCGATTTTACTGATGATGCTCTGCCCTCCGATTTACAAGGGGGAAATCATCAGGATATGGATGAAATGCTGGGAGTTTCAGATGCTCTCACCGGCCACCGGTTGTTGTGCAGCCTAAACAGTATTCCCAATTTCAAGATGGCACCCGGTTCTGAGCATCCAGGGGCTCTTGTTTCTGTCTTATATTCATGCTAAGGGAAAGCGGTGCACTCCTTATGAGCAGAATTCCCCTGTACATGATGTTGACCCTTTCCAGGACATACAGCCAAGCCCTACAGTGAACCTGGTGAGACCTGGTGAGTCACCATGAGGGAGGTAGGACTAGCATCTATATTATTACCTTGACAATGAGCTTTCGAGGGCATGGAAAGTAAAATAGGACTACTCCACATGTTATCATTCAATCACAGTAAAAAGGTAGGACTTACTTTTTTATTTTTTGGGATAATATAATTAATCACACATCTTTTAATGGGTCTTATCTAGCTCCCTCAATATAGCTACATGATTATCCAGTCTACCTTATAGCTCTTGTAGTTTTCTAGTAGTTCAGGCACACAGTCAACTTTTGTGCACGCTTACATCAAATCAATCCTTTATTCTCAACTTCCTCTTCACACGGCTCTGCTTAGTCACTAGATCCATTGTTAATTTTTCCTGTTTTCAAATATATAATACCACACCACACCACCCCCATTCCAATCTTTAATCCGGGCTCTATTGGATGGACCAACCTAAAGACTGTCCATAATTTAAGGTTCCTATTTCTTCGTCCTAGAATGGACTGCCTGTATTGTTTCCTGACCCCTTAAAAACTGCCTGAGGTTTTTCTTTCCCCTGGCTCAGGCTCACCGCCACGTGTTCCAACCAGAAACCTAAATAAGGGCTCTATTAAAGAAACCAACAGCGGACCCCACCGAACTCAAGAATTACCGCCCCATCTTGCTCCTCCCGTTTCCAGCCAAACTCATCGAGAAGACCGTCAACAAACAGCTGGCCGTCTTCCTCGAGACGAATGGATCCCTCGACCCCTGACAGTCTGGCTTCCGAGCCAACCACAGCACCGAGACCGCCCTCCTCGCTGCCACCGATGACATCCAAGCCGTGATGGACAACGGAGAAACAGTGGCCCTCATCCTCCTAGACCTCTCCGTGGCATTCAACACTGTCTGCCACCGCACCCTAGTGCAGCGCCTCAGCAACGTCGGAATCCAGGAGAAGGCACTGGAATGGATCATCTCCTTCCTCGACGGAAGAACACAGAGAGTCCGTCTACCACCGTACAAGTCAGAGGCCACCGAAGTCATCTGCGGCGTCCCTCAAGGATCCTCGCTGAGCCCCACCCTCTTCAACGTCTACATGAGCCCCCTCGCGGCCATCGCACGCCGACACAACCTCAACATCATCTCCTACGCTGACGACACCCAGCTGATCCTCTCCCTGACCAACGACCCCGCCGCCGCCAGAGCCAACCTTCACGAAGGGATGAAAGACGTAGCCGAGTGGATGACGACCAGCCGCCTGAAACTGAACTCAGACAAGACGGAAGTCCTCATCCTGGGCTCCTCGCCCTCCACCTGGGACGACTCCTGGTGGCCCCCCGCCCTGGGCACCGCACCCAAACCGACAGACCACGCACGCAACCTGGGCTTCATCCTGGACTCCTCCTACTCCATGACCAGACAAGTCAATACCATCTCCTCGTCGTGCTTCAACATCCTGCGCATGCTACGGAAGATCTTCCGGTGGATCCCCACCGAGACCAGGAAGACGGTCACCCAGGCCCTCGTCACCAGCCGACTACGGCAACGCCCTCTACGCCGGAACCACCGCCAAGCTCCAGAAGAGACTCCAGCGGATCCAGAACACCTCAGCCAGACTCATCCTCGACATCCCACGACACAGCCACATCTCCGGACATCTGAGAGACCTGCATTGGCTCCCCGTCAACAAAAGAATCACCTTCCGTCTCCTCACCCACGCACACAAAGCCCCACACGATCAAGGCCCGAGCTACCTCAACAACCGCATCAACTTCTACGCTCCCAAACGCCATCTCCGATCAGCCCTCGCTGCCGTCCCCCGCATCCGAAGAACGACAACAGGAGGAAGGTCCTTCTCCTACCTGGCCGCCAAGACATGGAACTCCCTCCCGACTGACCTGCGCCTGACCCAAGACCACCTCTCCTTCAGGAAGAAGCTCAAGACCTGGCTGTTCGAGCAGTAGCAGCACCCCCCCCCCCCAAGCGCCTTGAGACCCTCCGGGTAAGTAGTGCGCTCTATAAATGTCTTTGATTGATTGATCTTTGATTATCCACTCATAGGGTGGTTTGCTTGGGCATTAGGCTCATTGCCTATTACTTACGGCTGATCTCAAAGACTGAGTCAAGTACACCTTTCCTGAATGTGTAATTGGGCCCCCCCTTTATTACCCGACATGGCCTTTCCCAGAATTGTGATAAGCCTTGAGCACACAGGATCCAATGCCTCTACTATCAATTATCCTCCAAACCTCTCCAAAAATGTGACCAAAACATCGCCTACTCAAATTCAGACCTGACACACTAATCTTGACATCTACCTTTGTGCAAACAAGGGTATTAGATCTAATGACCTCATTTTCTATTCCAGAAAATGGCCATGTTGGCGGAATCTTTTTGACATGCTTCGTATAACGGGCACAAGAAAAACCCCACCTGGTCTCAAATTAACAGCCGTGCCCTTGCCTTTCTTCAAAGCAAATGCTACCATCACCATTTATAATACTGGTATCATTCTAATCCAAGCCTCGAATGTCGATCTAGCTAAAATGGACAACATTTTCCCTACACTCAAGAAAATGGTGACCACTAACTCCATTGTTACCTACCCACACCCTCCTAGTTCACAGGATTTAACTAGCTTACCCTCCAACACTTCCAGGAACACCTCAACCTCTCATAACTCCTCTCACTCCATAGAGGATTTCGGAGGTATTCAGTCCCCTGTTTCAGTCTCTCACTCCTATCGACCCTTGACTCAGGTGGCTTGCAGGTGTACTGATGCACCCACCTCGCCGATCTCAAGTCAGCTACACAGCTATTCCCCTTCCTTGATCCCATTGTCCTCGCCATCTTCTCTGTCGGGGTACAGGTGGGGTACTCACCCTAACCCACTCAACCTCCATTTGACTACCTCCTACAAACAATACAATATGAACTCCATGAACTGAAAGCCCTCTGAATTGAGCGCCTACCGATGCTCAGTTCTGTCACTCTCCTAGGAAAGTTTGCCCTAGTCGCAGCTAGCACATTCCCTTGCTTTGTTCAGCACTCCTCATACCATATCTCTAAAACCCCTCCACTCCCTAATGCCCCATCCTGCCCTAGAAGAATGCAGGCCGATCTTGCAACCAGTATTATAGAGGAGCTACTCCTCTCTTACTCTATCACTCTAGATACCGCCAAAACCCCTCTGGAGCAAATTAAAGCCATTCAAGCTAACCCGAACAAAGAATCCTCCCACAACCTCAGAGTGGTAAATAGTGACAACATCAAGAGAGTGAACATCATGTAGACTCATACCTCACACACGCCTGTATGACTCTCAACTGCAGATCAACAAGTAAACATGCCTCTGATATCTTTGACCTCATCCAAAACAATGACCTAGATATCATCATCCTCGCGGAATCATGGCTAAATCCCTCTTTCACACCTATCCTAGACATCCTAGTTGCTCTTAGTCATGATATAATCCGTCTTGACAGATCTAAGAAGGAGGGAGTTGGCCTAGCTTGTATGCACTTTCTGTTTGCCACACAGAGACTACCCCTCCCCCTACAGTGAATACCTTTGCCTCAACATTGAAAGTAACCACCTACTGGTCTGCAAACTTCATACGTTCTACCACCCCCTGGGAGACAATCTTGCCTTCATTGAACAAATAATGAAAATCATCCCCTGTAATGTCAACTCCTCAGTGTCACAAATCTTCCTCAGTGATTTCAGCCTTCACTGGTCTAACCCTAATGACCATGCGGTAACCTGCCTAAAATCATTCCAATTGGATCACGGGATGACCCAATTCTGCGACCAACCAACTCATATTAAAGGAGAAATTCTTGACCTCATCATATCAAAAGGAAATACCATCACACTGGATAACATTACCCCATGTGATTGGTCCAACCATTACATCATCTCCTTCCTTATTAATAGGAATGTGGCACTGAGAAAGGATCAACCAAAGAAAACTAAGCAATGGAAAAGGGACCTCCGAGATATCAATATTGGAAGACCTAACAATCCACTGTAAATTTGCCTTGTCTTCACAAACCGACATGACAGATGTTCGTGATCTCAATGAATTCTATAACTTGACTATATATGATATCATGGATTCCATAGCACAATTACAAAAAAGCAATGCCGCTTCCAAAATCTCCAAACCTTGTTTCAACAACAATCTAAACTCAGAATGCTGCAACTTAAGGGCAGCGGAACAATCCTGGCCATCAAAACCCTCCTCGGCGCATTTAAAAGTCCTGAGATCGGTAAGGAGTTCCTATAATAAAAAAATCAAGAATGCTAAGGCTGATTACTTCAGATTCCAACCTAATCAAGCCTCAAACCGAACCAAGAAACTGTTTGAAATTGTTCAACAACAATCGGTGAAAGCACCCAACCACCTTGACCCAGGAGACGCCTCTCCTTCATGCGACGACCTGGCTGCTTTCTTTAAAGAGAACACAAAACTCATCAGAAATGACCTTGAATCCAAGAAGGCTCTTCTGTCAGCATACAAGATTGTGTTTCCTCTGGCTTATTCTGAGAGACTCGATCCACTTAGTCTTAGCACCAAGATCAATGCATCATGGAATACCTTTACTCCTCTCAGCGAAAGAGACATCTACAAAAAACTTTTTAGTATCAACCCTTCAAATCCCTTCAGCAATCTGCTGCCACCAAACTTCTTGAAAGAAATCAAGGATGCCTTCATCCTCCTGTGGACAAAGATTGTCAATGATTCATTGTCACAAGGCACGATCCCCGAATTCCTAAAAGCAGCTCAGGTTACTCCCATTCTAAAAAAAAACTAATGCAGATAGAACTGATCTCAACAACTTTTGCCCGATCTCCAACATCCCCACTCTGGCTAAGCTCCTTGAAAATGTGTGCAATTGCAACTCTGCACTCACTTAGAGAATTCCCAACTCCTGGATCAGCATCAATCCGGTTTTCAGAGTGGTCACAGGACGGAATAGGTGCTCACTCATATTATGGATGACATTTAAAAAATGCCAGACCAAAACGTTTCCTGCCTCCTAATCCTCCTTGACCTTTCTTCTGCGTTTGACACTGTTAATCACAACATCCTTTTATCCATTCTTGTGCACAGGATGGGCCTTTCCGGTCTGGTATTGCAATGGTTCTCGTCATTCCTGCACAACAGAGAGTCAAGGTATATCAATCCTTATCACAGCCCTCTACAGTTTTCACGGGGGTCCCACACGGATCTACCTTATCTCCCATACTCTTTAACATATTCATGGAACCCTTTAGCAAATGCACTAAATTCCATGAACACTCTTTTTCACATGTATGTGGATTACACGCAACTTTACCTGAAAATCACCTCCTCTGAAGATTTCACCTCACTCAATTCTACTCTCATGAATACTCAAAACTGGCTAACTGAAACCACCTCTTACTCAACACCTCCAAAACTGAAATCCTTCTCATATCCCACCTAATCACACCCCCAAGATAGACCACTGGATGAAACTCCTAACAGCCTTCAACTGCTCTCCTCATAATATTGACTCAGCCAAATCTTTCAGAATCACCCTAGACTCGCACCTGAACATAAAGAATAATATTAGTAAGGTATGCAAGGGTGCTAACCACCAGATGAGGATACTTAGGAATTTCAAACCATTCCTGCCACACAATGACCTCAAGCAGGTGGTTCAAGTGCTGGTCTGGAGGCTAGACTATGGCAGTGCTATACTCTGTGGCCTCCCTAAATTTAACTTGACACCCCTACGGGCTTCCTTGAATGCGCAGCTAGACTGATTACGGATACAAAGAGAAATAATCACATTTACCCATCCCTAAAATCCTTAAATTGGTTGCCATTGGAAGCAAGAATACAACTAAAGATTGCCTGCACAACTCACAAAGCCCTCCATCTCAATATCCACCATTACCTGGCGCAAAAGTTAGAACTATCAGGAGGAGCAGACCTTCAAGAAGTGAAAACTCTTTCCTCTTGAAACCACAGATTTTCTACAAAAAGTGTATGAAGCACAGAGCTTTCTCAGGTTCCAACCCGGACATTTGGAACTCTATCCCACTGGAAGTCCCCAGAATCTTATCAACAGCTTCTTTCAAAAAGGAAGTCAAAATAATCCGTATGAACAAGTTCTTGCCCTAAATGACCATGGCTGTCTCTCTCACTTTGCTGCCCTTGGATTAACAACTATATGAGTCCATCAATTGTGAAGCCTAGAGTTGTAAGGTTATACTATCATAAGTTATGTTTGTTCTTCTCCAAGCACGCTTTTATATTATCTAAATGTGATGTTATTTTGATACACCCAACTTATTGATCTTTGCATCCGTTCTCAAATGACGTTTCTTTTTCTTTGTTTTTATTTCCCCTTTCGTACCTCCTATACAAACTTTACAATAAAAAAGAAAGAAAAATAATGCCCAACTAAGGTATTCTACGCTTGTTTAGTGAGATTAGAAAATGTCCCTCTTTTACTTTCTTTCTCATGCTCAATGGGTAAATAAAATTATAGTCACATTGGACACCCCAAAGTGGTGTATCGTACTTTTTCTCATCTAGGCCTAGTAGTATTTTATTAGCAGCAGTTGATGGTGAACATTGAACAACTGATTACTGTGCATCATGGCTGGAAGGCAGTATGAGGAGGGCACCATTATATTTTTCAACCAAGAGAGACCTCATGTCCCATTGTCCACTCTTTCTTTTTAAAAACTCAGATTCATCAATAGCTCTAGCCACTCAGTCCAGTCCTTTGGGTTGTCCTCTTCTTGAGAGGCATTTTCAAAATTGCCACAAACAAAATGGCTGCCCAACCAGATATTTTATTATTTTTGATGGGACAGCACATGCTGTCTACTCCACTCTGGTACCCAAATTGTACTAGTGATGTGCATGGTGTATGTATGTATTGTATTTTCAATCTCGCTAGTGAAAAAAATTAATAGGGGGAGGTGTATTGCATCTAAAAAATGTGAAATATTTTTTCTAGGTGTACCGACCACTAGTGTGGGGCCAGCGGCGAAGGCGCAGACATTAAGGAGGGAGCAGAAGATGCAGCAGCTGCAAGGGTGAGCCAGCAGCAGTGGCGGGCTGTGGTAAGTTATATTCCTTACTTATTGACAATACACTTGCTGCAAGGGTGTACACTGTACTGTTGAGAGAGACTAAGTTGTTTTGAACAGCGGTTTAAGAAGACACCCTTTAACTAGCATTAGCAGTAGCTGCAGAAGATAAGTAACTAATGACTTCTTCTATCTACCTTCAACTCAGCTGGGAAGGCTTTATGAAAAAGACTAAGGGATCCATTAGGATGTAGGGCGGACCGCCACCGCCCGCACGGCGGTCTAGCCTACATCCTTCCCCGCCCACCACGGAATACAGTCCGCCACTTTTCTGCCTGGTTGACCAGGCGGAAAAGGGTTTCATATGGTGGCGGTGTCTGCTAGACATCGCCATCCATATTAGCATGGGTGCAGGAACTTGCCTTGGCAATGCCGCCATGAAAAGGCATGTCAAATTTGCTTATGGGGGTCTGTTGCAGGCCCCCAGGGTATTGGGGGATGGGATGTGCACATGGGGGGTACCTATGGTACCCCCCTGCATTGTCATGGACATGGTGGCAGGCACCTTGCTGTGCCTGTCACCTTGTGCATGACAATGCACACAGTGCATTACAAGCATTTTGGCGGGCACTGCTGTGAGCACCTCCCGCCACAATGCTGGGAATGGAGGATGCCACCCCCACGGTGGCAGTGGCATCCTAATCACCGATGTGGGACCGCCGCACCACTGGTGGTCAGTCCCAGTACCTATTTTGTCCGCCCACCATCCTAATGGGCCCCTAAGAGTCAGATGACCTTGATGGATGGGGTTGATAGAAAAGGGAAAGAAAGATGAAAGGACTGGAGAAAGGACAGGTGACATGTAATATAGGACTGGCAGAGAAGGATGCGTGGGCAAAGGAAGTGGGCCAGGATGCATGGGGGGTTGGAGGATGGGTGAAAGGTGAAAGAAAGGATGCCTGCCTAAGTGGATGAAACTGTATGGGTGAAAGGAATCCTCTGAATTGTTTGATGGGTCAAACTCAAAAGCAAGGAGGGGCGCATGGGTGGTGGTTAAAGTGACAACTTTATGCTTTTGTCAAAAGTTTTTTTTACAGTGACTTGAGATTAAGAATGATAGCCATGTATTGTTTACTTTGAATGGATGGATGCCTGGATGGTGTTCAATTATAGCATAGGTGGGGACTGGATGAAGAGAATGTAAAAGAAACATAAACTGTGCCAGAGTAGCAAAGCAAGGGTGAAGATTAGAATAAAAAATAATTCTAAATGAGCAACGCAAACATAATTGGGAAAATCCTTGGGAAGAAACAAGTACTGTTGTTTTTTAAGGTTTTTGATTCACGGTTGTATTTTGGAATATTCCCTTGACTCACAGTAGTTTGCAAGCACAACATATATATTTTGTATGTATATACCCAACCAAATTCATCAATCGCCTCCCTCTTACTTCAAGGCCCACTCCCGCACCCTACCTATGTAATTTTGACTGTGTCAGCTATGGGTGGCCTATCGGCTGCAGGGTTGGTTACACAATCAAACAATAGTACCACCTTATGTCGTCCCGTATATCATCATTCATATTAGTAATCAGATATCATCTGCCTAGTCAGGATGAAAGTGACATTAAGCAGTTTCATGAGTATGTTTGTCTAGGGTGCAAGCTGACTGAGCTGGCATGCCTACAGGGTTAATTTAGCTAAACAAGAGCTAAACAAGAGCAAGAAGAATAAGACGTATCCGCTTCATAGTGCCTAGTAATGCCTAAAACTCTAATCACACAAATGTTAGGGGCCAAGGAAGTGGGATAGCACAAGTGTTATGTACTGTGCTTGCTAGTGCTACTGTGCCACTGTAATTTTATGTGTATAATTTTGTGTTAGTGTTTTGCTAAGAGAATTGGTTACAATGGTCTTTTTTTCCTTTCTATATATAGCTACTCCTTTCTGACCAAAACAACAACCCAACAGGCAGGTGTTAGCAGCCAGGACACGGCAGCTGGAGGCCATCTGGGATGAATATCCGCGGCTGGTGGTTCTGGTCGAGGAGGAGGAGGAGGAGGCGTCAGCAGCTGCAGCCTCCTCTAATGCCCTGGGTCCTAGCCAGGACCCCCCCCCCCCCAGTGCCTCATGCTCTGGCAGCCTCCTGCACTTCAAAATCTGCTGCCCACCCCTGTTGTTCATGCAAACAATTCCAGCGCTGCATGCCCCTCCGGATGGATTGCCTAGAGTCCAGGATCGAGGAGTGATTAAACACCATAGAGCAGAAGATCTGGAGAACCCGGCGCTAGACTCCGTCTTTACCCTTGCCCCTTTTATAATCTTTTTTTTGGTGGGTGGGAATTGGGTGTTGGGGTAAACTTGTGGCTTTTTATTGGACATTTTGATTTTTTTATTTATGGTGGACAATTGGACTCACTACTGGACATTGGTTGGGGTTAGGTGGGTCAGGTGCTGTGTTTTTTTTTGCTTCTAGTTTATTTGTTAGGGGAATAAATTATTTATACTTTACAAGTAATATTATGTAAACCTTTTGTGGCGGGGTTACTCTTTTACTTCTCACTGTTTCCTTTGTTGCAGGGCCACAGTTTTTGATTCAAATCTGCCGATAGTGTAACACACCAACAGATAGATGCGGTACCCTCACTTGTCCTACTCGTACTGTCAGTCTCTCCTTGCAGTCTGCAACTAAAACCCCTTTGGACTCTGAAGGGTGTGGGTGTGTGAATTAATAAATTTCCATAGTATATATATATTATGCCTCCGCGCACTTCTTCTCTTATCTGTGATTGATGTTTATACTTTATAGGCAAAGCAATAGCTGCAGGGTGATGGTTTGGTTTTCCAAGGTGCCGTGACATGGTGGTGGTAGTAATACGTAGTAGTAGACACTGACAGTCGAATATGCAAAAAAAGAAAATAAGACAGTCAGTCACCTGAGGGAGACTAGGGAATGAGTAGTAGAAGTACAGTACGCAAGAATAAGACTACTAAACAAGAAACCATGATGATAAGCAATGCTAAAGTAAAATAAACCAGAATGGAGGGCTAGCCTAGTACAAGTTACAAACTGAAGTCGACTCGAGATATGAAGTGGAGAAGCGGCTGCGTAACCTTTAGTGCAAGAACTAGGATGATGAATTGATGATGGATTATGTTCCTCTGGAAAAAATTTGAATATCGAATACTGTGCATAGGTGGGCAATCTAATATATATTGCCAGTGTGCGCTATAGTATATTCTTAGAGCAGAACAAGAGCCTTGCCCTGCCTTGAGTTAGTGTTGGTTTCACCACATCTCCCCCAGCAAGTGTTGATCAATTATTTGTGTAAATGTAATTTAGTCACACCTCAAAATAAATCACACAGCCCAAGGAAAGAGGGCTAGGGTTTGATGAATGTTTGGGAAGGGGGATTTGAGGGAAAGGTTTGACAAAGACAAACACTACACATGGACAACAAACATTCATCTTGGTAGCCAAGCCGACCATCATAAATCTTTTAAGGGAGAAAAAGGAAATGCATGCATGATAATGGCTTGGAGAGTAGTACTAGACTAGTACAGGGCAGTATATTTTTAATTATGCAATTGCCTTGCCTGTCTGCCCCGAGAGAGACCTGAGTTACATACATGTTATGTTCTGTTGTACTGTGCTTCCTTTGAAAGATAGCAAATAAAATTTAAAAAATTCAGCAGGAGTTAAATATAAGCAAACATAAACAACACATACACACTTGTAATGATTGAAGAGAAAGAATTAATCAAATGAATTGATATTATATTTATTGCCAAATTGGGAGTTGCATCTCTGCATTCCTCTTGGTCCATCCTTGGAATGTCCGTCCATCAATCTTGGGTGGCTGGCGGATGCGGTTTGGTAAGGTAAGTATGAGTTGTTTTTCCCAGTATAGCGCAGGGTAAAGGCCGAACTATAGATGGAAAAATAAAAAGGATATTGAAAAAATAAGGAGAAAAGTTAAACTGCAGAATTAAGGAGGAGTGCAACAAGAAGACTTTCAGAGGCAGCTGGGTAAATCATGTCTGTATCCAGCAGATAGCTCCAACAACAGTAGCAGGCCCCCCACCTGACCTCCACTTACCTTTGAATTTGAACCAGACAACACTGAGCACATATAAACACACAGCAACATAGCATTTTCCAAATTAAGTAACACAATCAATGCACCACTGTCATTCACACCACCACACTCGCTTCCACCACTATACAGACATGTAGGTCAGCTGTTGTTGTTGTTGACCTTTTAGGCCACTACACTCCCCAAGTTATTCCATCAATCATCTATGATCCTACTGACTCTAACTGCGAGTGTAGTATGGCCATGGTGTCAAACTCTGTACCAAAAATTTCCTGAGTGAGTCCAGACTCGTCCAGACTTAAAACGAAATGGATCCACCTGAAGTAGGACAATTTTGTTATTAAACAACAAGAAGGGAAACATAGACTTGAGTTACTTTTTTGTGTGTAGAATACTAGTAGACATCATGCACAACAAACACCAATCACTCAGCATGCAATGCACGCCATAATTCACCTGTTCTTCCGGGGCAGTCACTCTAGGCTCGGAAAGGATATGGACTTTGGACTTTGGACTTGAGGCAGGCATACATTTCACATTTGTTTTATGTATTCTCCATCCAATGTCTTGCTTGAGGGAAATGGATTTTGAGCGAGTCAGGAGGGCTCAGGAGGAGTGGACTTACTTCTTCACTGACTGCACACAGTTGCAACTCCAATCCGGCAATAAAAAAGTAAAATGTGGTGGTGGATTTGTTGTGCTTTGAACCAGAACGATAGTGACACACACAAATAATAAAGTAAGTAATATTCCTTAGCTATATATTTTGGGGACTTTTATTGGGAGTCAAAGGAAGAAAGAAAGTAACTCAAAAGCATAGTTGTCAGGGAAGAGCTTGTCCTCAAACTCTGGTGGCTCACCCAGAAGTAGGTTACCTAACACACTACTTCCATGACTTGATAGCATCATCATCTTCCTGCTGTGCTACTTCAGGTATGTTGTAACCCGGTGTTTGAAAGTGCTGATTCATTTTGATCATGGTTAACCTCTCCATGTTTTGAGGTGAGAGACTGATCCTTCTCACTGTCAGAATGGCACCTGCAGCACTGAAAACACGCTCAGCAGAGAAACTTGTGACAAGGCAAGCCAGATAGTTTATTGCCAGCCCTTTGAGAATTGGCCATTGGCGTCTTTTCCCATACCAATACAGCAATGGGTTTTGACCAAAGTAGACCTCTGTTGGGTCATCCAGATAGGGCTGGACCATTCACTTGTTACTCATGGGTGCTCCGCTTTGCTCTGCCTCTTTTGCCTTTGCCTCAGCACCGGACTTAAGCCCTGCTGTAGAAACCATTTCCATTCCAATTTTGAGGCTGATGCTCCTGTTAATTCTGTTATTGATGTTGTTCTTGGTGTTGATGGTTTTGTTTCAAAGAGCCAACAGCACTGCTCTCAGGCTTTGAAGATGATCTTGAATCCGACTGCCCTGCAGTACTTGTAGTGCCCTGGAGGAGCGGGCATCTAATTCCCAGCCGTTCTTTTTCTAGCTGACTGGCTTGCACAGCTATCCAAGTTTTGAAGCCAGCAACATTCCTGTCTGAAAAAAGGAATGATAGTGTACAGTAATGGTTTGAACTGTGGATCAAGAATTGTGGCAGAAATGTAATGGTTGGATTACACAATGCCTCTTTGCACCCCTGTATTTTCATATAAGCGAAGGGTTAAGCTCTTCACCCACTCATATGCTTCTTTCTATTGCTCCACACCTGTGTACATTGCAGACACCCCATTCAGCTGTTCCTGTAGCATGTGCAACAATGGGATAGCTTGGCTCATAATATAGTCCTCCTTGCTGACTTCACGTGTGAAGACCTCGAAAGGAAGAAGCCTTTCTGTCAGGCATTTAGCTAGACCCCATGTGTCCATCTAAATGATCATGCATTTCACAGTAGCATCCCCTCTTTGCATGACATATTTATTGATTGGTCTGTACTGCTCATACAGTCGTTCAAGCATGTAACAAGTTGAATTCCAACATGTTGGTACATCTGGATGAGTGCTTTAACGTGAATTTTATTATCACGTTGAATGATCCTCAGCTGCTTCCAGACTTTAAAAGAATGGCTGAAATGTGTGCAGATTCTTCTGCAGGTGGTCAGTAAGTTGCTGACCTTGGCTTCTTCTTTTCAGAATTTTTTGAAAAATTATGTTAATGCAGTGCGCCAAATACAGGACCCTAAAACAGCCACCATCGGTCATGACCTTAACTATATTTCTGACATTGTCCGTGGCAGCAAAACCAAATGTTAAGCCCTCTTGTTCACAGCCACCCGAAGACCTTGTTGTCAAAGTCTTCCAAAATGTTTGCAGCAGTATGATCTTTCTCCATGGCGAACATGGCTTCAGTTGCATGTTTCTGAGCGGCATTAAAACTCTCAGCAGTGTCAACACCTACAGATATCTTTTCTCTAACCCCCACAAAAGAGATCTAGTGTGCAGTGATGCACAAGTACTTAGTGGCTTGGCAACTGGTCCACATGTCTGTTGTCAGGTGGATAGTGTGAAGAGCACTCTGCTGCCAAGCTTTTCCAAGCAATTCCAGCACATCAACTAACTATAACGGATGAATTTCTATGGTTTTGTGCAAGTGAAATGACCAGCTAATTATAACACTCCTAAGGTTTTTTAAATGCTAATTTCTAACTATAACGCCTCTGAAACCTCAGTTTTTTCTGTGAATTTCAAAGCATTTCTAAATGCTAATTTCTAACTATAATATCTCTGAAACCTATGGTTTTTTTCAGTGAATTTCAAAGGTTTTTTAAATGCTAATTTTAAAGTGTGATTGTAGTTATACCTATTTTTTTGTACTGATTTTCTACAGTTTTTTAACTGTTTATTTATAAATATTTTTTTCATTAAATAACATTATATATTTTTCAGAAAATTGCAAATAAAATAATTGTAAACATTCAAACTGAAATATTGATTCATAACTTTTTGGTTTTCATTTTTTATTTTAATATATCTATATTATTATTATTTTTTTTACATTTGTTTCCAAATTTTTTTCGGAGTCGCGCACCCACAGCGAACATATCACGGTGGGTGCGTGGATTCTAGCCACCATTTTAGAAAAGTTGTGACGGATCTGCGTATGGTGTGTGACGGCTGTGTGTTTTTCAGTTAATTCATATACATTTAATATTATGTGATGTGTGCGATTGGTAAGCGACCAGTCCGCGACTCCTGCTCCAGCGCATTCGCTACACATGCGCATTATGTTACGAAATGCTTGCGCAGTGGTGGGTCCCGTGTGACGTCATATACGTGCTGGGACGCGTTGGGTGCGCGACTCCCGCAAAAAATATGTATGTTCTTAAATGATATGTATGTGTCTGTAATATACATATTAGGGCAAGAGATTGTCCCAGATATTTATAAAAATATTATATATTGTACTCATAATAAACCTTTATTGTTTTAAAATATATTTTCACAAAGTCGGTGTGTGCATCATGAGCGCAGAGTAGGCGGGTCCCATGTGACCTAAAAAAAAAGATTTCATTGGTTCATAACATTTCCCACTGTAACTATTGAAGGACCCCACCCATTTTAATAATTCTTGTTGGAGCATCTTTAGAGAGACATCTCTTTTCCTACAAGAACCCTTTTTGCTTGTTTTTTTTGGGTGTTTTTTAAAAAGTATCAAACAAAATGGCATCTGGACAGCAGCAGGAAGAAGTATCTTCAGAAGAAGATTTTTTGCAGGAGGCACCACGTCCACAGAGGCCGGAATCTGTTGTGTGGAAATTCTTCACTTTTCCACCTGGAGAGAAGAAAGTAAATTCGAGAAAGGTGACATGCAAAATTTGTGACTGAGTCCTGTGAAGAGGCAGTGAAAAAAAATACTCTTGTGGCATTGCTTCTATGTACAAGCATCTACGGACCACACATCCTCTCAATTTTCGCTCGGGAGGAAATGAGGCGAGCTGCTTTGAAACACTCACCTGCTCTGGCAAATACATCTGGAGCGTCCTCAGGAACACCTGCAATGGACATTAGGCCAGAATTCGCCTTTCTCGAGCAACACTGCGTGAAGTGTATGAAACATATGCTTCTGTGAGCAGTCGGTGGATTCAGTTTGTGCTGCGCAACGCAACCATCGTTGTTAATTTTGTTTTTGGAATGATAAGTAATTCCAAATGTTTCCTGTTGTATTCCTTCTTTTTGACATTTTTTGAAAAAAACACCCCCAAAGATCCAAAATTGTTAAAAAAAAAAATACAAAAGAATAAAGAAGAAAAAAAAGTTCCTATCAGAACTACCTTATCTGGTTAAAGAAAGAACTATAATTGCAAGTTAATGTGCGAAAGTTTGGTTGAATATATGTATACAGCATGATTGACTGAAAGATTTCATTAGTAGTGTATGGTGAATTTATAGGTGAAGATGTATGAGGAAGTACTGCAGCGTGACACTGCAAGCTCTTTAGCTACACTGCACTGTGGCACTTCCGAAGCACAGGGATGTGACATATGTACATTAATATGTTGCAACTCTGTGCTTCCCTCTGCACTGCTGCACAAACTGCAGCCATGTGGTGACACACAGGCACCTTTGCACCATGGTGCAAGGATGTCTGTGTCTTGTGGAGATTGTTTTTGTGCAGGAAGGGACACCTTCCTGCACAAAAGCAATCAGCAAAGGCATTTTCCTCTTTCAATGTATGCAGTGGAATGCAGCATGCATTGAAAGAGGAAAAAATGAGGAGAAATTAAAACAATTCTCCTTGTTGCGCCTTTCTACACCAACTCTAGGATGGCACAGCATTCACACACATCTCCAAATTTACGATTTCTCATAAATCTGGAGATGTGTCTTGTTCTATGGGTGTTGCGTGGGAACACCCACAGCAACACCTATGAAACGCCCCTTCAACGCAAAGTTCTGTGTATGAAGGGGCCTTATTTACAAGGAGAGGAAAAACCACGCAGGTTGGCTTTTCCTCTCCTTGTAAATATGAAGGAGTGCCTGGCGCCACCACTACGTTACAAAAAGTAACTTACTGTTGGTGCAGGGTGCTTGTAAATCTGCCCCATAAGTGCTTAGGTATTTGCAGACTAATACAATAAGAACATAGTGCTGGATGGGTGATTGAAGAATTGGATGAGACTGACAGGATGTATCCTACGCTGCATGGGTACTACTTCAGTATTTAATGGAGTGGATCAATATTTTGTATCTGCTTAGAGATTTGTAGGGATTATGCACACAATATTTTATGTGTACTTGTGTTGGTGCCTAGGTCATTTTATAAGACTACCACAAGTAACTGGAATGATAACAGTGCTGCAAACAGAGTTCGTATTTGTTTTGCCGACACTGCCAAGAGTCAGCCTTTTTACCTTACCTTTGGGGGCATCGTGTAAGCAGCAGCCGCCACCGCCGAGAGTCAACAGGGGCCATTTCAGCACGGGCGGACGCCGGAGGGGAGGCGAACTACACCTCCCAGCGTCCACTGCACCGCGCACACTGCTGACGGCACCCCAGAGCACCAGGAGGCGCCCAAAAGGACGCTCGGGCTCCTGCGGTGCAGGAGCTCATCTTTGTTTTGCCGACACTGCCAAGAGTCAGCCTTTTTACCTTACCTTTGGGGGCATCTTGTAAGCAGCAGCCGCCACCTTCGAGAGTCACCGGGGGCCATTTCAGCGTGGGCGGACGCCGGAGGGGATGCGAACTACACCTCCCAGCGTCCCCTGCACCACGCACGCCGCTGACGGCACCACAGAGTGCCAGGAGGCGCCCAAAGGGACGCTCGGGCTCCCGGGGCGCCAGACGTGTGCGGGGTGCCTGGGCGTTGCCCGGGCCAAGGGCGGGCCCGTCCGCGCCCATCTTAGGCTGGAAGAGGCTGGGCTGGGCTATCCCTCTAAGAAGCTGGACTTAGTACTCTGTACAAGTTTCGTGGTATTGTATAAATTACTGATTGTCTTCCTGTACACTACTGGTTAAAGTAAGAATAAGAACAATACTGCTAAAGGCAGGTCCGTGGCAGGGACCTTAGATGCTTTTCTGTTAAGGGCAGAATCCGTCCTTATCCACAAAATTCAGCTCACTGAGCGAAGACTGTCCCTTCAACCCCCCCTCC
The DNA here is from genome assembly GCF_964263255.1 of Lissotriton vulgaris. NCBI lineage: Eukaryota > Metazoa > Chordata > Amphibia > Caudata > Salamandridae > Lissotriton > Lissotriton vulgaris. The sequence continues at coordinate 1,806,196,903 of NC_141687.1, read as the reverse complement.
TTCCCAGTAGACTTTCTCCGACCCCTACGATATTGGCATCGGGAAGGGAAGGGTAAAAATAATACAAAACAACGCAAAGCTGTTGCCAATACTCCAGGAAGGAAAGGGAAAAGGGTTATAAAAGCAGGCGAACCTAAGGGGCAAGTAGTAAGTAACTCTGAGCGAAATATTTCAGGTAAACCTGAAGAGGAGGAGAAATTTTGGGGCAGAATGGAGACGATGATGTCGACTCTTTTAGAGCCTATGCACTTAAAAATTACTACTATTGAAGCCCGTGTAGCTAAAATGGAGGAGATGATGCATAACATCTGTCAATGTGCCCAGACGGCTCCTACTAATGCACTAGCACACCCACCCCCCGTAAAATGACAGAAAATCCCAGGAGCTTGATCTCTGATCCTGCTAATCCTGGACAATCAAAGAGCAGGGAGGTTAATACTACATTAGAATATAATAACCCTGTGAAGGTATAATTCATACAACCCTTCACTAATTCTAAACTTACCACCAGAAGCCACTCCGTATACGGTTGTCTTGGCTAATGTCCCAGTTTTACCTCCTAATGTTTTTGAACACTGGTCAACGTTAAGGAACAAATCTCTTCATTTCCTAACAACTAGGACAGGATTTAAAAACTCTGTGCTCTGATTTCAAAATGTCCAGAAGGATTAGCTGGGTTGGTACATCCTCCAAATCTTTAAATAGAGATTGTGTTATTTTAACCTTTAGGGCCCCACATTTGGTACGTACCATCATTGAGAGGGGTTTTAACTTGCCTGTTAATGCTCATGATATTAATAGACTACCTTTAGGTTTCTTTTATCGCCCGTTGGAACCTGTAATGTATCCAGGCCCTCAGCGTCTAGACGAAAATTATCTGGGAGCTAGACAATCAAGTTATCGTATACCGATATCATACCACTTTGAGGTTTTGAGTGGCTTGGAAAATAACGACTGACTGCAGTCCAAGATGTATGTAAAGTTACCTAGTGAAACAGGTCAGCATGAATACACTCTCAATCAGGGGGATCTACTGAGTGAGAGGGTGGAGGGGCCCAGGATCGCTGGGATTGTGTGTACAAATAATGAGCAGGCTGTTCCTGAAGCCGCCTCTCAGATAGTGCAAAGTAATGGGTCTTCATTGGAAGGTGTTAATACTCATGTTTCTGCCCTAACTTTTGTTGAATATTCATTATGCCACATTGTCTCCTGGAACCTTGCCGGAATTAAATCAAAAATTATTAATCCACTATGGAGGGACTTTATTCAACATCAAGAGTTGCTTTGTTTCCAGGAAACTTGGACCAAGGAAGTTGTCCATTTAAATGGGTATAGGACGTTTCATACCCCGGCTGTTGAGGGCGTGAGTGGGAGAGCAAAGGGGGGGCTGAGTGTATAGCTCTCCAACAATTTGAATTTAAAACTGGTTACAGAGCCTGTCAAAGATGTTTATTACCAACTTCCTGTGCTTGATTTGAACTCTGTTTCTTCTATTGGCTTGGTCAATTTTTATAATAATATCCCTTTTGGCTTAATAGGGAATGTTATTAATAATATGTCTAAAGCAATGTCCTGCCTTGTTAAAACTAGGAGGAAAGATATGATGATTCTTTTGGCAGGTGATTTTAACTGCACATTATGTAGAAATGCTGAAGATAACCGATGCGGAGCATTGTGGGAAGTTTCAGTCATACTGCATTGGGTGAACAACTAAATGAATTACTTAATAGTTTTGATCTAGGTTTTGTAAACGAATTATGGGCACTGCCATCCCCCCTTCCTCCAACATTTAATGGCAGGGGTTGTCACTCTACTATTGATTATGTTCTTGCTACTAGTAATCATGCTTATAGAACCCATTCTTTCAAAGTCTCTGATAACCCACTTAGTGATCATATTCCTCTTGCCTGGCCATCACACTGCCAATGATGAATACTATAAGGATTAATAAAAGAGATTGAGTTCTAGAGAACTTATCTATTGGTAGTACTGATGGTTATTCCTTACGATGGGCCATGGTTGACCAATCGGAAATACTTAAACTAGTAACTGGTAAATGCATAGCAGAGTTTGCGATTTGTTTGAGTGAAGATACCGCCCCTGTAACTCTTCTAGCCTCTTTTTTAACAATACAAATACAATAAGGAATTCCCTTATTAGGCAACGTAAAAATAAAAGAGCTCAGGGAGGATGGTTTGACTCTAGATGCACCCAAGCTTACGTACTCTTAAAGAAAGAACTACAAAAAAAAACAAGAAGTACTTCTGAGGTGAGGAGATTGAGGAATCTATATAAATTAGCAGTCAGAGACAGGAAGAACACGATAAAACAAGAGGTTTGGGAGGCTTTGCACGTAGCCTCTGTAAATAACGATAGTACAGGCTTCTGGAAGGCTAATAGAACTCCCTTTCTAGTTGAGGAGACTGGTCCTAAAATCGAGATAGCTATTCCAGAAACAGATTGGATTAGGCATTTTGCTCAGATTTATGAGGGAGATGAACCCTCACTTGCACCCTGTCCCACTATTTGTCATTCTAAATCAAGGGACCTGGCGTTTACTTTGGAGGAAGTTGAAAAGGCCATTCATGCTAGCCAGGGTGGTAAGGTGCCTGGCCCAGACGGTGTCCCCATAGATATATTTAAAGCAAGTGTCTCTCTGTGGCCTCTTCTGATCCAGGTGCTTAATGCAAGCTGTAATACTGGTTTTTTACCCACCTGGGTGGAGTCTATTATCGTGCATATCTTCAAAAAGGGGGATAGCCACGATCCAGGATGCTATAGACCGATCTCCTTGTTGGACTCTTTTACAAAGGTAGCTGGGCTTATAATCTTGAAACGTCTCCTGGATTGGACCGATGAAAATTCCATCTTATCTGATCTACAATATGGATTCCGGGCCGGTCTAGGAACTGTAGAGCAAGGCCTAAATCTCTTAATGCTGGTGGGGAAATACACGAGGGCTAAGAAAGGAAACTTGTTTTTAGCTTTTGTGGACCTCTTGGCCGCATTTGACTGTGTGGTCCACTCTAAATTATGGAGTTTGCTGGGAGACTTAGGGGTTGATGAAAATATTATTTATTTTCTTAAGCGTTTTTATAGTGGCGCTTCAGCGCGGGTCCGCTACGGCCTGAAGGGTGAACGCACAGCTGCAATCCCGATTAGGAGTGGAGTCAGGCAGGGATGTGTCCTGCCTCCATTCCTTTTTAATTTGTATATAAATAGGCTGGAGGCGGCCTTGTGCAGAGATAATTTAGATTCCCCGTATGTATCAGGCCATCCAGGAATTCCCTTATTAGGCAACATAAAAATAACAGAGCTCAGGGAGGATGGTTTGACTCTAGATGCACCCAAGCTTACGCACTTTTAAAGAAAGAACTACATAAAAACCTAAGAAGTACTTCTGAGGTGAGGAGATTGAGGAATCTATATACATTAGCGGTCAGAGACAGGAAGAACACGATAAAACAAGAGGCTTGGGAGGCTTTGCACATAGCCTCTGTAAATAACGATAGTACAGGCTTCTAGAAGGCTATTAGAACTCCCTTTCTAGTTGAGGAGACTGGTCCTAAAATCGAGATAGCTATTCCAGAAACGGATTGGATTAAGCATTCTGCTCAGATTTATGAGGGAGATGAACCCTCACTTGCAGCCTGTCCCACTATTTGTCATTGTAAATCAAGGGACCTGGCATTTACTTTGGAGGAAGTTGAAAGGGCCATTCATGCTAGCCAGGGTGGTAAGGTGCCTGGCCCAGACGGTGTCCCCATAGATATATTTATGGCAAGTGTCTCTCTGTGGGGGCCTCTTCTGGTCCAGGTGCTTAATGCAAGCTGTAATACTAGTTTTATATCTACCTAGGTGGAGTCCATTATCCTGCATATCTTCAAAAAGGGGGATAGCCACGATCCAGGATGCTATAGACCGATCTCCTTGTTGGATTCTTTTACAAAGGTAGCTGGGCGGATAATCTTGGAACGTCTCCTGGATTGGGCTGATGAAAATTCCATCTTATCTGATCTACAATATGGATTCTGGGCCGGTCTAGCAACTGTAGAGCAAGGCCTAAATCTCTTAATGCTGGTGGGGAAATACACGAGGGCTAAGAAAGGAAACTTGTTTTTAGCTTTTGTGGACCTCTCGGCCGCATTTGACTGCGTGGTTCACTCTAAATTATGGAGTTTGCTGGGAGACTTAGGGGTTGATGAAAATATTATTTATTTTCTTAAGCGTTTTTATAGTGGTGCTTCAGCTCGGGTCCGCTACGGCCTGAAAGGTGAACAAACGGCTGCAATCCCGATTAGGAGTGGAGTCAGGCAGGGATGTGTCCTGGCTCCATTACTTTTTAATTTGTATAATTTGTAAAAGTAACTCACACTTAGTGTGTTATAAAATCACTATTACAAGTATACAGTTATCCATATAGTGACTCATACAATCACTAAGTCTTAGGCACACTTAATTAGATATAACTGTCACATACACTGCCTTTTTTTTTCAAGTTTAATGGAGATGTACTATTGAGAGAAATATTTCATCACCACCACACCCATAAACATATACACTCACTGAAACAACTGTTATAGCATGTAGTCTTAACCTCATATACCTACTGAATGAACTATTCACACAATTTTTGGCAATCACACACCCCCCACCAAACCACATAGACATTCATTTTCCCATACAAATATTCAGTTAAGAAACCAATAACAAATATAGTCTTTAACATAGCAATTAAGACAAAGAAATAAAGACTTTCACACAGTTTAGTAACTACACATTATATATAGTGAGACTCTACAAATTAGTCAAGGAAACAATCAATGACACTGTTACTAAATCCACCATCCACACATTTATATTTATATATCCACTCATTCTTCAATGCAAAGTAGTGTATTTATAATAAATATTTAAATATCAAAGCAAACCACATTCACTGGATGATGTCATCAGTGATGTCACTGACCATGTCATGAATGATGTAATATGTGACATCATCAGCAGTGGATTGCGGGTGCGCGAGTTATAGTGAGTACAACTAACTATAACGGGGAAGTTCAATGGTTTTGTATGAGTAAAATGTCCAGCTAACTATAATATATATATTTATATATACGTGCGTGGACCTTCGCGTGCGTGAGCTGCATGCTGATTGGCTGCCAATGTCTGTCATCACTCCAAAACAGAAATTGTTGGCAGCCATCTTGTGCCTCAGTAGACTGAGGCACAAGAAAGCAGAAAAACAAACGTGTAGAACTCAAAAAGGGGGCAGGGTAGAAGCACCCTGACCCCCTAGGCCTGCTCAGCGGGTCCCACTAGGACCCCCCAAGGCAAAATGTTTTAATTATTTTTTCGAAAAATCGCGGGGTGCGCATCCCGTACGCGCACGGGTCCGCGTACGTATGCGTACGGTACGCGGACGATGCGCGTACCTTTCCGAGAAAGTTGCATGCTTATTGGCTGTCAACACTCCAAACCAGGAATTGTTGGCAGCCATCTTGTGCTCATTAGACTGAGGCACAAGAAAGCAGAAAAACAAACGTTTAGTGAAGTAGTGTGGCTCACTGGTTAGAGGCGGCAGACCCGAGAGCAGAGGACGGCCCGGGACCAGGGTTCGATTCCCGACGCGGCAGGTTTCTGGACCAGGGTCAGCGGACTCGATAATTCTCTCGCCTCGGTGCCCACTCTGATCAGCGATCACACTCTGCAACTCTGGGCACTAGCTTGCCTCATCTTCACTAACGGCCCCACCAGACCGCCGGGGATGCCTGGTCTCACCCTGGAGATACCCATTAAGGGACCATCTCTCAGGGAAGCCAGGAAGGGTTTCGCAGCGGCCGAAGCGCGGAGGTACCCCTTCGGGAGTGAGTCCTGCGCTATATAAGCACACAATTAATTAATTAATTAGAACACAAAAAGGGGGCAGGGTAGAAACACCCTGACCCCCTAGGCCTGTTAAGGTGGTCCCACAAGGACCCCCAAGGCCAAACATTTTTTTTTTTAAACCCTGTATGTTTTTTTTCAAATGACCCCCCAGGGCGACCAAATCACGGGGGCATAGTGATAAAGAAGTGTGGGGGGTGCCCAATCCCCCCCCCACACTGCCCCGGGGACCGCCGCACTCCGGGGCAAAGCAACACAGCCCCCTGGCACATACTGGAGGCTCCTGGTGGGCTAGTTGGCCCCCAGGGACCCCCAGTATGCAATGGGAATTAGTTCCCCCTCTTCAAACATGCACAGGGGCTGCGTTACAGAGAGGTGTAAAAAAGGGTGTTGCCTCATTACACCTCTCTGCAATGCAGCCCCCTGGTGCATACTGGAGGCTCCTGGTGGGCTAGTTGGCCCCCAGGGACCCTCAGTATGCAAGGGAATTAGTTCCCCCTCTGCAAACGCGCCAGGGGGCTGCGTTGCAGAGAGGTGTAACAAGGGGCATAGCCTCATTACACCTCTGTGCAATGCAGCCCCCTGGGGCATACTGCAGGTTCAAGGTGGGCTAGTTGGCCCCCAGGGACCCCCAGTATGCAAGGGGAATTAGTTCCCCCTCTGCAAACACGCCCGGGGGCTGCGTTGTAGAGAGGTGTAAAAAGGGGCGTGGCTTCATTACACCTCTCTGCAATGCAGTCCCCTGGCGCATACTGGAGATTCCTGGTGGGCTTTCAGGTCTTATATAGTTAGGAATTAGCATTAAAAAAACTTTGAAATTCACTGAAAAAACCATAGGTTTCAGGCCTTATATAGTTAGGAATTAGCATTTAAAAAACCTTGCAAATTCACTGAAAAAAACATAGGTTTCAGGCCTTATATAGTTAGAAATTAACATTTGAAAAACCTTTGAAATTCACTGAAAAAACCATAGGTACAGGCCTTATATAGTTAGGAATTAGCATTTAAAAAACCTTTAAAATTCACTCAAAAAACTATAAGTTTTAGGGGTGTTATAGTTAGCTGGACATTTCACTCATACAAAACCATTGAAATTGCTCCTATATAGTTAGTTGTACTAACTATATTTCGCGCATCCGCAATCCACTGCTGATGATGTCACATATGTTTATCAGAAATGGACTAGGACACTTGTAACTACGTTACACAAGATTGCATAGAAAACCCTCATAAACGCTATGTTTTGTGCTGTGCGGTTTATCTTGGCTCTCCGCCCCACATAGACGTTGTGGCATTTATCATCGGGTGATCTATTGTGCTACATGCCAGCCTCAAGCCTGAGGTCATCTCTGGAGTAGCGTAGCAGTGTCCAGTGATATGTATAGGTACCACCACACAAGAAGGTTAATACTAAAAAACAAAACAACATCCAAGTGACTACTTTATTTTTAAACGGATGCGATTTGTTATTAAAAAAAAAACACTGGGTATACTGTTAGATCAAGCAACTGGATCCTTGTATATCACTTAAAACACACAGTCAACATGTTTCTGCTCCTTATCGCCCAGCCGGGTCTATGGAGCATTCGTCAGGACAAACAGATTAAAATGATACTCACACCTTTTGTGCAGTATGTCAGGGGTTGTAATTGTACCCACCATAGTTTTAATTCAAGGTTCAATTTACCTGAAATAGAAATCACAAAATCAACTTTTGATATTCTTTACTATGTTCCTGGTGTACCTCTGCATGTACATTTTTAATTATTTCGCACCGTTTTCTAATTTCTCAGTGCGGGCATTGTTTGCCCGTGCTATTTTATTCACATTATTAGCATTTAAGGGGAGACTATTCAGCGAATCACAGTTGGGAATCTAATCATGAGAAAAATGAGGCACATTTTTATAAAATGAGGCACATTTTTATAAAAGGCAGTAAACTGTGATGTTCTTTCAAACGTTTACAGAATTTTTCATGTTTTGAGTAGAATTAAACATATTCAGGTAGTACATAATATTAAACAGTTTTAGGTGCAGAATTAATGGCGGATGTTAATTACTCGCTCTCACTAAGTCATAGAGAAGATACTCGCATTATATCTTAGTAGAGTTCATGGCGTTGTTACCCATGACTATTACAGATAAACGCATGTGCGTCCTTAGTGAAGACATTACCTTGTTGGTAGTGATTATTTATGTCCTCGGGGGAATGGACATTTGAGTCCCAGGCTGTAAAAAGGGTACAAAATGTTACCGTTATTTGGGTCTTGGTTGCCATCTTAAAGACATTCAATTGGCTGGTTGGGTATCTCGTATCTGCCGCGTGTTTCTCCTCACCCGCAATGGAAGGCGTGTTCCGCGTCTGGTGCTGGCGCTGCCCCCGGACGCAGAAGTGCTGTCAGTATCGAGTTTTTCTATTCTCAGATTTAGTGGTAATAGAAAGCGGACACTAGTCTTAGCTCGGCATGTAGTGAGGCATCGAGAACGGACATTAGTTGGTAGTGTTGAAGTGAAAGGAAGGTCGCCATGTTAGTATATATTCAGTTTGGATCAACGTGATTTTATTATTAGTTGTGATGGCACAGTTGTTGATTGGAGAACAGTAGCTCATTTTAAACTTCAGGCCCTCTTAACCTAAAAGAAATGCATACTAGGTGTGGTATGGTAATGTATTTGAGCAGGTGCTGAGTCACGTGTATGTAGGCACTTATGCAAATTGGTACCAGGGGACATTGTCATTGAGTCCACACTGGTGGGTTCTGAGTCTATTTACCCATCTTTGCTCTTTTTCATATAAGATTTTCTCAGCATTACCTGTCTTATCTTTTAACATTTCAATTACTGTCCATTTTAAGTCTTCTGCTTTATGGCCTGTTTCAACAAAATGGGTGCAGAGTTTTGTATTGTTTTTCTTCAGCCTAATATTACTCTTGTGTTCCCCAATTCTTAACTTAACCTTTCTGCAAGTCATTCCAATGTATTGTTTTTTACAGGGACATGTGATCATATAGATAACATGTGTCGATTTGCAGTTAGTATGTTGTCTCTGGGTCCAGAGTAATGTCTCTGTCAATTGTAATGTTTTAGTTGTGGTTGTCAAATTGCAGGCGAGGCAGGTCCCGCAAGGGTAGTGTCCTGTTACGATGGCCATCTCAGTATTCCTTAAGTATTCACTAGTAGATTGTTTCTTTGGGCGAGTGTGGACAAGTATATCTTTAAGGTTCCTTGTTCGGCGATTGGCAAATCTGGGTTTGGGCCATTTTAGATTCCCTGATGTCAATATTCGCCTGTTCGGCGATTGGCAAATCTGGGTTTGGGCCATTTTAGATTCCCTGATGTCAATATTCGCCAGTTCTTGTTCACCAATTTTTGGACCATGTAGGTTGCCGGGCAGTATGTTGTGACACATGTGACCAAATCTTGAACAGGTTCCTTTGTGATAGTTTCAAGTAAGGAAGTTCTTGGTTGGTTGCTTGCTCTTTTGCGGCATTTTGAAATAGTGGCCTGTTTATAATCACGACTCTGGAGTTTTAAACTTAATTCTTGTGCTTGTCTTCTATAGTCATATTGTTGGCTGCAGTTTCTTTACAGTCTTAAAAATTGACTATAGGGCAAATTGTCTCTCAGAGGTTTCGGGTGGAAGCTTTTATATGATAGCAAGCTATTCTTTGCAGTTGGTTTGGTGAAGGTTTTTGTTTCGATCTGTCCATCTTTAACAAAGATTGTCAGATCTAAAAAGTCTATGCTGGTATCATCTGATGTAAACGTGAATTTTAAACACTTGTCTCTTGTGTTCAACCAGTCTATAAATAGATTCAGATCTTTCTCTTTCTTCCAAATCATCAGAATATCATCTATATAGCGCTTCCAGTATAGGATACTGGTAGCGAAGGGATTGGTGTCAGCAAAAACATTGTTGGTTTCAAAATGGCTGACGTACAGGCCTGCCACCGAAGGGGCAAATGCACTTCCCATGGAAGTACCATGTCTCTGTAAAAACAGACTTCCATCAAATTCAAAATAATTCTCAGTCAGTGCCAGTCGGCAACATTCTAGGACAAAGTGGCGGGTATTCGATAGTTCCACTCTTCCAGAAATAGTGTGTCTTCAAGCATTTGTAGTGTTTCTTTCTGTGGTAGGCTTGTATATAATGACTCCACGTCTAATCCTACCAGTAGCCTAGTCGTTTGGTCAAAAGGCATCTCCAGTACTTGGTTGAGAAGATCCCGAGTATCTTTTAAATAGGTTGGTGTTTTTTGGACTAAGGGTTTCAAGAATTGGTCCGCGAATTGTGATAAGGGCTCTAATATTGAGCCTATGCCCGATACTATTGGGCGCCCCGGTGGTGGGGATCTATTTTTATGTGTTTTCGGTAAAGAGTAGAAAAAGGGGGTCTTAGGTTCCTTTGTGATTAGATAATCTGCCTCTTTCTTTGATATCCATGCGTTTGTCTCTGCCTCATAGACCATCATTGCAATTGAGTTCTGCAGTCTCGGTGTCGGATCTGAGATAATGTTTGTATAGAATCTCTCATCTGCCAGTAGAGCTAGGCATTGTTGTTTATAGCCTTCTTTTCCCAGGATAACAATACCACCACCCTTATCCGCGGGCTTAATGACAATCTTGTCATTTCCACGTAGTTCTTCCAGGGTTTGTCGTTCCTTCTTTGTCAAATTTTGATAGGTCTGGTTATTTTCGATACTTATTTCATCAATACCCTTCATGATGGCTTGCTCGAAGGTTTGGATTTCTACAGGTACTAGAGTGTTGGGAGGGTTAAAAGTGGATTTTCTTCTAAAGTTGGTATCTCCGTCCTCTATTTTCTGTTCAGTTCCTGTGAAGTATGCTTTTAATTTCAAGGTGCGACAAAATTCAGCCAACTCGCATTTGAGTTTAAAAGTGTCTAGGGTTGGGGTGGGCACAAACCCAAGTCCTTTATTCAAGACTTTTGATTGGTCTTCAGAGAGGACTAAGTCTGTCAGATTTACAATTAACAACTGTTCTTGCTTGTCCCTGGTTTTTCAGTTGTCATGCTGCGTGTCAGCATATTCCTCTGCTGATCTTGCCAGGTTAGGGTTTTGCGACGTCCTCTTTGTTGTTGGCCTCTTCCTAAAAAAGGCTGTTGGTTTGAGTTCTCAGCTCCCGGCATTTGTAGGCCCATCATATGATGCATTTGAGACATACCCTGATTGTAGGGTAGAACAGTCATTAACTGCAAAGAACAACTTGCTATCATATAAAAGCTTCCACCCGAAACCTCTGAGAGACAATTTGCCCTATAGTCAATTTTTAGGACTGAAAAGAAACTGCAGCCAACAATATGACTATAGAAGACAAGCACAACAATTAAGTTTAAAAATCCAACTACTTAACCCCCCTAGACCTCTTGGATTCCAACTCTCAAGTCCAAGACGGCACAGTTAGACTGGACGCTTTGATTATTATTTTCGGGACATCTCAAACACAATTGCTTGATACTGTTTTGGAACCAGTTCTTTGATTCTCCTCTTCTCGAAACTAACGGTCACGGGCCCAGCTGGGTCGGAATTATCACCAGCAGCGCGACCTTCTGGTTTAGATACAGCCATTATAGCCCTGAGGATTCGCAATAGCGATGAAACACGTGTCGGCTGGCTGTTTGACATAATAAAGGACTCCAACGGACTACTCTCCCTCTGGAGCTTCCGATTTACTTCTGTTGTTTTGCTTCATTGTACTTTCTGTATACTTGCTCACATAATATATGTGTTACTGTTGCTTGAGTGCATTGGGTAAACCCGTAATCTCCAATTGGGTAGCTTAGTCTACTCTTTACCGAGTGGTTCAGAAGGCTTATCCACTCACCCATCTGCACCTAATAATTATAGCCCCCATCTGTACATAGTGCGCTCACTTAGGCTGTGCACCCAGTTGCTCATCTGACCAAAAGCCCTTTGAATCCCTTCAGTCACTTGGATGTTGGTTTGTTGTTTAGTATTAACCTTCTTGTGTGGTGGTACCTATACATATCTCTGGACACTGCTACTCTACTCCAGAGATGACCTCAGGCTTGAGGCTGGCATGTAGCACAATAGATCACCAGATGATAAGTGCCACAACGTCTATGTGGGGCGGAGAACCAAGATAAACCGCACAGCACAAAAAATAGCGTTTATGAGGGTTTTCTATGCAATCTTGTGTAACGTAGTTATAAGTGTCCTAGTCCATTTCTGATAAACGTACCTATCCTGGGGAACTGACTAGACACCCATTCCTCCTCCCTATTTTTGATCAAAGATGTCACATATTACATCATTCATGACATGGTCAGTGACATCACTGATGACATCACAAATGACATCACTGATGACATCATCCATGTGACAATCACATACACCTTTTCATACACTAGTAAAATCTTGTATCACTCTTTGTAAAATACAGAGTATCATTTTTTAATCCATTGTCACAGCAATACAAGTATCTAAAAACCCACCCAGTGATTCATAGATGTATACACACATCTAATCACTTACCTGTAGATTCACTCATACATGCTGTCAATGAACAATAGAACACTATCAAAAATACTTATACACCTATATCGACATTACACACCAGCACACATCCTATTCACATAAGAAGTCATCCTACTCACTTATGCAAACAATGGATCATACTTGCATATTTACTTAGCTACACACTTATACAAACACAACCTCATCTATTCATTTAGATAGTAAGTCATACTTAGTGAATTATAAAATCATTATAAGTATACCGTTATCCATACAGTCACTCACACAATCATTGAGTCTTATGTATACTTATTTATATACAACAACTGGCACATACACTGCCTTTTATTTTTCTAGTTTGTTGGACATGTACCATTGAGAAATATATTTGCTCATCACCACACCCATAAAGATATTCACTCACCCAAACAACTGTTAGAACATGTAGTTTTAACTTCATATATCTAGTGAATCAAGTATTCACACATCTTTGGGCAGTCACACACCCCCCACCGAACCACACACACATTCACTCTCCCATACAAATACTCAGTTAACTAATCAATAACTAATATAGACTTTCACATGGCTAGTAACCAACTGGAGAACCAGTTAACACAACAACTGACAAAGTGATACAGATATTCACACAGTTTAGTCACTATCCACTATATTTAGTGAGACACTATAAATTGGTCAAGTAAACAGTCAATTACACTGCTACTAAATCCTCCATCCAAATATTTATTTTTATATATCCACTCATTCTTCAATGCAAATTGCTATATATATAATGCATATTTAAATAACGAAGCAAACCACATTCACTGGATGATGTCATCAGTGATTTCATTTGAGATGTCATCATGTCACTGACCATGTCATGAATATAGTTAGTACAACTAACTATATAGGAGCAATTTCAATGGTTTTGTATGAGTGAAATGTCCAGCTAACTATAACACCCCTAAAACGTATAGTTTTTTGAGTGAATTTTAAAGGTTTTTTTAAATGCTAATTCCTAACTGTATAAGGCCTGAAACCTATGGTTTTATTAAGTGAATATATATATATATATATATATATATATATATATATATATATATATATATATATATATATATGTATACACACACATATACACATATACATATGCTTTATAATTACCTGTGAAATACTTACATTTGCGTTGTGCAGGCATGCGTGGTAAAGGTATATGTGTGGTAACATTTTTCCTGTTGAAGATTAATGTGTTGTAAAGACCTCATTGTTAAAGCATGCATGCTAATGCAATGTCTGAGTCCGTCATTATACCTTGGCAAATAACTGTAATTCTGTCGAAGTTAGGCTGAGACATCCAGGACTGAGTGGTAGTGTAGAGCTTACACGACAGACATTTGTTCAGGACCCATTGTTTATTCTGCTAGTTTACAGCCTGGTTCGACTCACCCTTCTCCTGTCTGTTCAGACTTGAATAATGATCACTTGTTCCATTTTTTTTCACTTTCTTGTGCAGCACGTTTCCAGTGTAAGGCTTCTGGATCCATGGCTTGTGCTCTTGGTTGCATATTGTCCATGTTCCCTTCTTCCTCAGCTACTGCTGCATATTTTTTAGATGAGGGTGTGGGATTTCTGTTTGAGATGTGCCCCGCATTATTGTTTAACCTTGGAACCAGCCACTTCAAAGACCCAATGGCACTTGGCATGATAATTGCGAGGGGAATGCTTCCACTTTCTACACTTTTACTTTTGATAGTAGAACTACCTTGGGAGGATCTTTTCAAGTAATGAGACTGGCTGGGGAATGTAAACCTTACAGGCGATTCGTTAGAAATCCACTATTTTCTGCTTTAAGGATTTGTATATCAGATATTTGGGTGACTGCATTGGGGGTTTTGTGGACAGTGGGAGGCTCTCATTCCTTTCTCGGCTACCAACTGCATGTATTTTCTTTATCAACTTGATTTTGGGTCCTGGCAATGTTGTTTCCTCCAGATTAAGGGGTTTGGCCTTATGTTATACTGGATCGCCTCAATGTTTGTTAGGTATTCAACGTTGTCCTATCTTCTATTCCTGTGCCCCCATAAGTCAGTGATGCCTTTTTTGTCACAATAATTAACAAATCGAGACGTCAGTGATGCAACTTTGGGAAAAAAGAATCAAACAAATACCATCATAGCCACTTTTTCAGTTTGATTTAATCTACTTTGTTTACACCAATTTCAAGTTATTTATTCCAAACGGAACAGTTTATAAAAACTTTGATTGTCATAGCAAAAAACAATACCACAAAAACACTTTCAACCCCACTAGATGTTTGAATCTTTTTTCCCATCCACGAAATGGTTAAATGAAGGTGCAGCACTGGCGTCTCAATTTGTTAATTGTTATATTGGTGTGGCCTTGCTGTGCATAAGCCAAACCTTGTATTGGTAACTCTTTTGTCACAATTGCAAATTTCATTACAGTGTGGCCATTTCTCAAATGTCGCTATCTTAAATACCATTCTATCGGATGCTGCTATTTCATTCTTTTTATTGCTTGATGGAGTGTAGTTGAACCCTACATTTCTAGCTCCATGGCTAGGCGGATTTATATCTCTGACCTTACTTATCTACCTTATTGTTTGACACAATATGTTTCACGCAGTTAGTCACTGCCCGCTGTGATCAGGAAACACTGCCTTAAGATGTGGTGGCTTTGCTGTGGAGGAGCTGTAATTTCCCATATTATTTTATGGTGTCTGTCAATCTTAGTAGCCTGGCCTCAGCAGAGCTGACGTTCTCTGTGTTTTGTACACTCTAAAGATGCAGCATTGTGAGGTGCTGAATTGCTTTCCTGGTGTCTACGTTTGTATATTTTTAAATGAGATGTAGCTCATTGAAAAAGCGATGCTGCTTAGGTATATCTTCACTCAGTAAGGAATAGGATGAGGAGGGTGAAAAGAAAGTTGTGGTTGACTCACTTACCAGTAATTTTCATATGCTGATTGTCCCTCCCTTGTCATAGTACTTACCTTAACCACATCACCCCCTGGTGTGGGGGTTTATCAGTGATCGAAAGCCTGGGCATGTAGTATTACTGTTGAGCACATCCTTTGTATGCCATGCAGGGAGGACCATATAATAGGCTCAAAGGCAATTCCAGAACTTCCTTTATGTGTTGCCAGACAGAACATGCATAGCCGTGGTGTGTTTGGCACTGGAATCTATCTCCTTTATTTTAGCCCACAGATAAACCTTGTTCTCCAGCGCACCAGTCCATCTAGTTTTAACAAATAAAATCCACTTCACATGTGGATAAAAAAAGATAGATTTTATTCTGTTCATGCTTTGTCAGATTAATTTCCCCACTCATCATTTTCATGCATCTATTTATTCTCCATTAGCTCACCCGAAATATGCCCCTGCAGTTAACATGCATCTCTTGCCCCACACCCACTGACAGCCACAACCTCTAAGTTATGTCACCTGCTTTCCCAGAGCAACACCCCTTTTAATCAACATTTAATGATTCCAGACAATTCGTTCTAATTCCTTTTTTTCAGATATCAGGCAAGCTACATATTGTTGGAGCAGGAATCAGTTCAGTATTAAGAATCTCAGTTTATCATCATCCTGGCTTATTCCTGCTCTATCTATTTCCAATAAGGCAACTGGTTCTTTGCCGTTGTTATAGAGAAGACTAGGGGCTGTACATCACATGAAATATAATCGCAATCAATAATCTATTTTCAGTCAATAAAGAGAGTATTGTATGTTTAAAGAGTTTTGTTAGTAAAATATTTTAGTAAATCATCTTTATGAGGTCACAAGTTACATGCATTAACCCTAGTCATTAGAATTGTATTAGAAGTCAGTAATTAATCAATAAGCAATAAATTGCAATAAAAATGTATTTAGCCCGTTCTATAAAGGAAAGATCCCTATTCTAAGAATCGGGGAAAAGGTGTCCGTCAGATCCCATAAAAAGTTCTAGTTCGAGAGGGTGAGTGAAAAAGCAGAAAGCTTCAGCATTAAAGGCAACTCAACAAATCAAGAACATTTCAAAGCAGAATTTCCCATAACGAGAGGTTCAAGAAACTCAATAGAGTATCAAAGCAATTTGGACTGAGCATAGAAGTGGAAAATAAAAAAGTCTCAATGTGAATGAGAGTAGTAAGTCTGGGTCTGCTCTAGGAACATGCACTATTACAGACTACACATTTTATAATTGTTGCAGCTTGTGGTCTCTTTTTCTTTTTTTTGTCCTCATACACCTCAGAAACTATGTCTATTCCTTCCGCCCTTATATCGAGAGAGATACCATCCACTGGTGGGCATACCACAATGAACACTATCCTTACTGCGGCTGCGTCTCTCTCATGGTGTAAACTTACACCGGCAGCTGCTTCAATGATCGAAAAACGAAGGGGCCCTGTAGCAGTTCAGAGAATTTACCAGTTTAATCATTGGACAAATTTGTGATCCTATGTCAACATTAACCTCCATATTTTACAACAGCCCTTCCAGGCTCTCCCTCCATACTAGTAAGGGATTCCAAAAGGCTTTTCTCTTAGACTTTTTCCCAAGCAGGTCCGTCCTAGACATATATAAGAGGGACTCCAACCATTAAGAATGCTGCTGTGGTACGCCACTCACTCATTTATGACAAAATTCTCTTCTGGGGAGTAGGATTGCATAAAACAATAGATCGATAAGAGCTCCCATAAGGCCATCCACCACTCCAAAGATAACCAATGGTAGGCTTATCTTCATTTGCTGACCCAAAATACCTGACATTGTTATTTCCACTTTTATCCCAAAACACCCTAATCGTGGGGCATTGATAGAACATATGAACGTCTGTTTCCAGACCACATTTTGCACAGCTATTTTAGCTTTCTTTTCTCATCTTTGATAATTTTTCATGTGATATATATGCCTTGTGAAGTGAAAAGAAGTGATTTCTCCTTAAAAAAGCAAGTTTGACCATGAGGTAAAGTGTGCGCATTGATACTTGCCAAATATTCTGCAGCTGCTTCCTCCGCAACTAGCTTCCCCACAATTCCTCTGCCAGCGTAAACTCTCTGTCCTTGGTGTCGTGAATTTGCTAGTATCAGATGCAACTTCCTTCTTCCCTGGTGGTTTTGTGACCAGTTGTTTTTCTAAAATATTGCCTAAACCCAATGTCAATTTTTTAGTTTGCTCCCAGCTTTTTAGTTGTAAAAATATAAATTTTGAAAGGCTACCCATCATCAACCCATTTATATCTTGCCAGGGTAACAAATTTCCCTCCCGAGTCAGGTCTCCCAGATACTTAGATCAGCATTTTTAATGAATACCATCAGTTTATCATTGATGCACTCCGGAGTCCCTGGCGAGACCCAAATTGGGGCAAAATGAGAATAGTAGTCCAATTTCAAAAGACGTCTGTTGTGATACCACATTTTTGCCATCAACTGTAATACCTTTAATTTGATTTATTTATTTATTTTGGGTCTCTGAATTTAAAGAGGAAGCCATCTACATCTGGTTTACATTCTTTTAACATTGCCAAGAACATTAAGCCTAATATAGATCCGTTGAGCATTCTATCCTTAGCCAGTTGGAAGACCCATGCATAATATTATATATCTGGGAGGCTTAATCCTCCCTTCTCCCTCCTCCTCCGCACTTTTTTCCAGGAGATCCTAATCCCCTTGTATGCCCAAATAAACACATTTATTGCCTGCTGAATTTTGTGTATATCTTTATCAAAATGCAGTGGTATGGAGTTAAATTTGAAGGTGATCTTTGGTAGTATAGTTATCTTGACCAAGCTCACTCTACCCAGAATCGTTAATGGAAGGTGTGCCCAACCCTTCATTAGTTGGAAAATCTCTTTAAACACTCTCCTCAGGTTGATTTCTGCAATTTTTTTTATGTCTTGTACTATCTTTAAACCAAGATATCGAATTTCCATCCAACGGACTATTGCTTCTCTGATTCCATACCATTACCTTTGTTTTTGTTCATTCACTGAGTACCCCGACACCTCTCCGAATTCTGATGCTTTAAGTAGGATGGTGGGTAGGGCTGCATCCAGATCAGATGAATATACCATGAGGTCAATAGCGTATAGTACAACCTTCCCGACCCACTCTCCCTGATAGAACAGGGAATATTGATTGTGTTTCTAAGTCCAAAAGCGAAGGGCTCCATTTAAAAGTTAAACAGGAGGGGGAGAGAGGGAAGCCCTGTCTTGTACGCCTGAGTATTTTGAAAGATGAAGATAACTTCCCATTCACCAAGACACTTGCTTATATTATCTGCATGGCTCTACAGAATTAGTCCCCTAGATTGTATCTTTTCAACACTAAAAATTGTTAAGACCACCTCACCTTGTCAAATGCTTTAGAGGCACCTAGTGTTGTAATTGCTGGAGGGGTGTCAAAAGTTGTCCAAAGTCATTAGCCCCGATTAGCTCATAGGTGAGCTCATGCAGCTACCTCCCTCTAACAAAGCCTCTCTTGTCTTTGTGAATTACTTGACCCGCAATCTTAGTTTGTCTGCTAGCCAAAATTTTTATAAACATTTTATAATCTGAATTCAGGAGAGATATCGGTATATATGACTCACATATAGCTGGATCTTTACAAGATTTCAGAATAAGGGTAACAGTGGCCTCATTCCACGATTTTGGTATCTGCATTCCTTGATCTAATATCTCGCCCATCACTGATGTCAAGAGAGGGGATAACACCTCCGCCAAGACTTTATAAAGCTCCATTGGGATGCTATCTGGCCCAGCCACCTTGCCCCCTTTACTAGACTGAATGGCCCTAACTACTTCTTCTTGAGTGATCCCTTGATTAAATTGTTTTTGCTGATTAGCGTCTATGGGTTGGAGAGAGTCAGCTAACCAGCCTTCAATCTCCGCATCTACAAGCTTCTCCTCCTCCATATATAGGATTTGAAAGAACTCCTTAAAGGCCTCTTTGATCTCAGTCTCACTATTCAGAATATTCCTGGACTGATCATCCATAATCTCCTTAATCCGATTTCTATTCTGATCCATTTTAATCTTCCAGGCTAGGAGTTTTCCTGCCCCCTCTCCATAGTCAAACTGTGCTAGCTTACTTGCGTCCCACCTCTTTCTAATCCTTGTTTGGAGGATTTCTAATATTTGATTCTTCAACAGGAGCTGCTTCTTTTCTAACTCTACTATGATCCCTCTAGTCCCGATCTTTTTTTCTCCATATCTATGCGCTCCATTTCATCCTCTAACCGAGAGATTTCAGTCCTATAAGACTTGTTCCTATGGCAGGCTGCACTAGTAATCTTACCTCTAATAAATGCTTTTAGTGTTTCCCAAAGAATTCCATTTGTAGCTTAGCCACTATTGATCTCAATATATTCTATAACCTCTTCCTTTAGGTTACCCATTACTTCACTGTCTGCCAGTATGGTGCGGTCTAATGTTCACCTTCTTTCTACACACCTATTGCTGTTTTTAAGTATTACTGTAACTGCAGAGTGATCTGAAAGTTGGGCAGCCTTATATCCAATATCTAAGATGACCTCTCTGAGGCGCCACTCTACTAGGATCTATTCCTATATTTCTTATTATGAAAAGATGTACCCTGTAAATGTCCTGCTCTCTCTCTCTCCAAAGGTCACACAAAGTGTGCTGAGTCATCATGGCTTTTAAGAGTGCTTTGGTTTTGTTTGATTTGCCTAATGTTATATCTAATAACACATTGAAATCTCCTGCCATGGTTATTGGACCAGAGAATTCTAAGAGATTTGCAAACACATTTTTAAGTGGTTCACAATCATCGTGATTTGGGCCATAATAGCCTACTAATGTTAATGACCTATCCTCTACTTTGGCATCTGCTATAATCCGCCTACACCCTTTACACCCTCATCCGAGACACCCATATTTATGCTTGCTTTTTCACTATTATTGCGACCCCTCTTACATTCCCGCTCTGATCAGTGCATAAAACTTATTGTACCCATCTTTGTTTTCCAAAAAGATCAACACAGTCCTTTTTCAGTAAATGCATCTCCTGTAGAATCAAAATTTGAGCTGGGAAATCTCTAAGATATTGCAATATCCTATCCATACGCCCCTTCACACGTAGCCCATTAACATTCCAAGTTAGGATCTGAATGGACATGTCCTTATTCTGTTAAGTTTACTTAATTTTCTGAGGTATTTGAGGAATCTTTTCTCATTTTTTCCCGTATGCTGCCCACCCCTTCAACCACCCCCCTCCATACAACCCTGGAGAACCCTCCCCTGCTTCTTCTCCTTGGACCAGATGTTAGTCCAAATTTTCCTTTTGCACCGCTAGCACACAGCCCCAACTAAAAAAGCGATGTCTGTGTATATGTATAGTGAATACCCGAGCATGTACCACTCACTCAACTCCCCCCTCCACCTTTTCTAACAGCTCATCTTCTTCCCTTGTACTTCTTATCGTATGCATTTTATTGTTGTACATTATTCGTGGTGATGCAGGGAATTTGAGTTATACAGTTGCCCCCATTTTTTGTAAAGTCATCCATACGTTTACCCAACTACCATTGTCTGTCTAGAGTGGGCCGCGATAAGTCTAAACTCATTTCAAATGAAAAATCAGGGCCTTTCATGGATTTTAGTTTTAGCGTAGACAAGAGGATTTTTTTTCCTTTAGGGCATATGTCTGGAAGTTAATAAGGATCTTCCTTGGCTTCACTCTACTCGGTTTTCTCCTGAAGGGGTCTCTATGTATTGTTTGAATATCCTTTGCGATATCCACCTCACTCTCATCCACCTGAACTGAAGCTTTTATGAGCGCTACAACATAGGTTTATAGATCATCCCCCTCTTTTCCTTCGTGTATATTCAGAATTGTTAGAAGTGGCTATTTCTGGTTGGCTAGGGCTGACGCCAAAGCCAGGCAGAAACCACCATTCTAGTCAGGGCAAGGGAGTCACACACCAAGATAACCCCTGCTCACCCCCTTGGTAGCTTGGCATGAGCAGACAGGCTTATCCCGGAGGCAATGTGTAAAGCATTTGCGCACGCACACAACAGCAACAACATCCTAGGCACACCACAAAAGGAACTCCACACAAGGTTATATAAAAATAACTTTTGTATTGTCAAAACACATCAGATAGTAATCGCACAATATACATTGTGCCAACTGGCACGGGCAATATTCACAAGGGATTATTTACACAGGACAGTGAAACGTGGCCCACTGTCAGAATTAGCTCTTAGTAGAACTAGAATTACTGTTAGAAATAGCACTTTTGAACATATAACAATCAGAAGTTTCACACATGATGCATAGAACATTCAGAGGTGTAGGAAAGACACATGATGTATAAACATACATTCAGCGGTGTAAGAACAAGGCACATGACGCATCAAAACACATTCAGAGGTACCGGAGAAACACATGATGCCTAAAACATTCAGAGGTGTAAGGGAAGGAAAACACATGATGCATAAAAACATTCAGAGGTGTCACAGGCATAATGGCATAGCACATTACGCAAAACTCACATTTGGGCCTAACCAGTAAAAACTACAGTAGGCAATTTCTCACTAGTCTAAACACATTAGACTCTCCCCCTAAGCATAACTCACATTTAGGGGCGTAACCCACATAGTGAAATAAACTCTCACTAGCATAAACCTACATAGGTAAAATAACCTCATAGTCATATTGCGCAAACATCACCTTAGGCAATTACTATCAAAGACATAGCAAAATCACATTGCGCAAAAATCACATTAGGGCCTTACGCCCTACCCACATACCAGACCCCTGGCCAACTGGCCATCCAACAAGGGGACTCAAGAGCCCTGTGTCCAGAATGTCAGGGCCCGCTGCCAATGCGGCGCCAGTCAGGGGTGCGCCACCAGCGCAAACCTAAACGTTGCAGCTGCCCACTAATTGCTGGGCAGCTGAGAACACCAACAGGGCCTAAACGTTGCAGCTGGCACTAAGTGCTGTGCAGCTGTAGCAGGCCTGGCACCACTGTGCCATCTCTGTCCCACAAAGGGACTCACTCACTTTGCGCCTAAACGGTGCAGCTGCCCACTAATTGCTGGGCAGCTGGGAATCAGCCAAAACTGTGACAGGGCTCTCACTAGCCCTTAGGAGCAAGACTGCGCACAAGGTTGGAGCCATCTGGGCTCTGGAACATAAATGCCACGTTGGAGTGGCCCACTGCCATCTGGGACCGCTCAGGACTAAGCACGGTGCCTTCCCTGGCACCTCACGGGGCTCTGTGAAACAAAGGGTGGCCCCTTGTCCATGCGAGCCCCTTTAATAAATAAATGCCCCATGGAGCGCACTAGCGCTTGGACAATAATCATGCCTTTGAGCCTCTCAGGCTCCTAAACAAAATGGTGGGGCGACTCACTGCCAGCCGGGGCCGCCCTGGCTCAGTACCCGACCAGGGCGCCGAACACGTACCCTGCTCCCACGAGGAGCGGGGGGGAATGCAGCACGGTCCGATACACAGCCCCAACTCACCAGGCTCCGGGGACTCCTCGAACAGCCGCCGCTGGACTCCTCTGTTGGGGCTCTCCCTCGCTCACGGGAGCCCCGGCGGCTTCACTGAGGCGGCTGACGGGGCTCTCTGCTTCTGCCGGCGCCGCTCTTTGCCAATCGGAGCGCGGCTCTCAAGATGAGCCCCTCGTGACGCGGCAACTTCTTCCCGGGGGCCCGCCAATCAGAGTGCGGCTCCACAGGACCAGCCCCCAACAGCGGCCCAATCAGCGCAGTATTCCGTCCGCGGCCCCGGGCTGAGGACGGCAATCTTTGCGGGCAACATCGAGGGGTAGGCTCCCTTTAAATCAACAACAAAGCGAGGTAGGCACTCGCTAGATAATTCAATAAACGGGGTGGCACCCGTCCACAAAGATAATCCAATATCAATCAAGACGCAGGGTGGCACCTGCGCACTCGGCACACAAAGGGCAGGAGTGCTTCCCACAGAGGAAAAACGACAGCGCTCTGCCCCAGGAAAAGTAGAATAAAGCGCTCTCAAGGCGCTGGGGGGCTCAGACAGCGCCAGGCCCCTCAGATATTACCCCCTTAGCAAGGAGGGTCCCAGCAGTCCTAAGCAAATGCACTGGATTCACAGAAAAAGGTCCTGGGGGCAAAGTGAAGCAAAAGAGGACCCTGAGAAAGAAAAGATCCTCCAGGCATCCAGGTCCATCAGGTATCCAGGGGCTGGGCAGGGCCCAGGGAGGCAAGCCTTCCCCTGGGCCCAAGCAGCAGCACGCCCCTGGCAGGATTCAAGTCAGAAACAAGAACATTTTGGAAGGGAACACAGCCCCTTTTTATACAGGGAATTCTTTTGTCTAGCAGGGTGCAGGCAATGTGAGAACCAGCTACAACGGGTTATGGGGAACTCCTCCCCTCACATCAGCATGGTAAACACTCCATTCACCACCGGGGCAGACCCTCCCAGACTCTTGGAGCCAGGCTCACCAGCCAATCACACGCCAGACACAAATTACAGAAATATGCCAACTTCTAAAAGTTTTGTTACAAAGAAGGTAACCCGCACTTCAATGTGTTTTACACCATTCTGTTTTGGGTGAACAGATAAACAAAACTTAATATGTTTATCAAGGCGATTATTTGCGCCGTTTTTATTTTTCAAATTTTGTAGAAAAAAGTTTTACGTGTACAGAGAAATCACACTGTCATTAACGTAATAACCAACCAAATTTGAGGTAATTTTAACTACACAAAACATACATTTACAGACATAAACAATATGAAAACAGTGAGAAAAAAGTTTTTTGTTTACAACAAAGTGAGCATATATCATAAACAGTGTGATTTCTCTGTACACGTAAAACTTTTTTCTACAAAATTTGAAAAATAAAAACGGCGCAAATAATCGCCTTGATAAACATATTAAGTTTTGTTTATCTGTTCACCCAAAACAGAATGGTGTAAAACACATTGAAGTGCGGGTTACCTTCTTTGTAACAAAGTATTTGGGCCCTTACCCCACTTCTGTCCGCATGGGCCAAACTCCCTTTTTTTCACATAACTTCTAAAAGTGGCACTTCTACACTAGACACAATCATGCCGCATATATCATTGCGCAGCATTCAATCTCACAAGTTCGCACACACCAAACTCGACCCTGCACTCCCCACACATCAGGAACAACCATGGTCATACATATTCCCCATGCATTCCTATGGGAGGGCAGGTCACTCACCACACATACACAGAGAGCTCACGCACTTTACACTGTACCACAGTGAAAAAGTGCGCAGAGGCCTAAAATCACCAACACCAGGTCACAGAAACAGGCTAGGAAAAAACAAAAAGTCTCGGGTGAACCTGCCAAAAGGGCCGGGTCCAACAAGAATCCTCAGATTATTCCTCCTGGAATTATTTTCTAACTGCTCCAATTTTTCCTGAAGACCCTGCTCATCCATGCGCAGTGCCTGGAAGTCAGTTTTACTGCTTTCAGGGTCTTTTTTTAACTCCTTCACTGTGTTCTCAAGTGTTTGTGTCCTCTCGAGGGTTCATCTTTTTTTCTAATGCCTAACAGACGCCGCGTATTTCGTGCTGATTCACTTCCGATACTGCAAACCCATTCTTGATGTCTGTAGTGAGCAACCCCAGCATCGACTTCAGAGAGCTAACCGAAAATTCCACCAGATTCCTACTAACAGGGTTTTTAGGGCTTATACCTAGTATATGCCCTCCATAGTCTTCGTACTCTTTATCCTGAGTGCTACCGCCCTTGAAGTTCTTTACTCCGTCTAAACTAACAGCTTCAGCGCTTTTTTGGGGTTTACCCTGACCGAGCTGCTCTCCCATCTCCATGGCTATGGCTATGTGCCTCTATTATCTCTAAACCTCTCCGCCTCAGCTTCTGGTGGTCTTTTTAGTGTTAATATTGATGGTTGTACTTTTAAAAAGGATCACCAAGAAGGTGGAGTCTTCAGTTTGGGGTCTGGTATCTCAACCTTTATTTTGGTTTCTCTTCCTTTTTTCTTCACTTCCCCCCTAGGTTTCTCTCTGGCAGACCCTTTTGAAAACCTGAAGAGGGAGACCGGCCAGATGAGTCACCAAATTCCAATAGAGGGGTCTGTATCTCCTCAGTAGCCACAGTCTTTACCAGTGGCAGCTGGTGACATTTGAAAGTGATGAGCCGTAAGAGATGGGTGCGGTGCGCTGTGGTGAGCGAGCGTAGCAAGCAAGCCCAAAAAATTGTGAAAAAAGAGAGGCCAAATGGTGCATCTTCAGGGATATTTCAGAAAGCAAGAATGTTAATAAATCAATTGGGAAAGTGTAGCAATTACAACAATATAGAGATTTTGTATGATAATATAATGTAGGTTGCTGCTTATCAATATAACCACATATCTTCATTAAAGACTTTGAAATAAATAACAATGCTGGGTACCTCACATATTTCTTTATTTATAGATATCCTGTAAAACGAATCCTTAAGTTACTTCCCTCCATTAAGAGTTTGTATTAACACAGTTACATGTTGCTCTATCCTCAGTGATAATGAATAGATTATAAACTAGATGAATCAAAATTATAAGGAGCACAGCTGGTGCTCAAAGTTTATTTTAAATTACAGCAGGCATCTCTGCCGTGGATACAAGGAGGAAACAATTCTCAATGTACTTTGTTAATTATAGCAATATGACCACGTACTGAGATTTACATTATGCTGTCTGCAAATACCAAATTATTTAGAGAGAAAAAACCGTTTTGATAAGATAAGATACCAAATGTTTATTTCTATATAGTTTTAAATGACAAAAGTTATTCATTTATTAGCAGTGATCATTGTATAAGAAGAAACATTTGCGGAATTAGATGAAAACATTTAGGCAACATTTTATTCATTGTGAAAAACATGTTCATGCAGAGGTCATGAGATACGCATTTTATGCTCTTTAAGCATTTCTAGTCATGTCAGCTTGTCAGGCTTTGGTGCTTCGGCCTAGTATTAGTAAACGTGATTGCATATTACAATTATTGCATTTAAGCACACTTTATTTTTCATTAAAGCCTACATGCTACTTTCTACAGAAATTATAAGTGGTATTATTTTCTTGTTGTTTAAAAAAATGTACCTACTGTATTTATACCTTTTTCTATAGAACCACCGATTCTTATATTCTTCTATTCCATCTGGAAACATGGATTAGACTTTCTCCTCTCTATGAAAGTTGCTAATGTCTTACCCAGAGTCTACCCCATGCTAGCTAGATAGACCACAATCATTTATTTATTAGCCTTCATGATCCTCTCCTAAAACATTCCTCCATACCACTGTCATAGCCCATTATCCACTTTTATTAAGTTTATTTAGCTCAATACTGAGCTTAAAGGGCACAAAATGGTTGTCATATTGAATCCCTACAGTAATCTTGGCATTCGTGATCTTGGTCTTGCTACAGGCAGCTCTACCTGTTTCTGACAGATACTACTGAAATATATATTTCTATACTTTGCAGAGTTGGTTGCATGTTTGCTTGTGGCTGGATGGCTCCTTAGTCTATTCCACTTTACTGCTCCTGCTTTAATCGCATCACTCACAATTATTGTATCTGTCGTAAATCTGAAGTGTTTAAGTGTCACTCTTGTTTTTGACTTATTAAGTGTATCTTTGTGCTGCTGTTGTCAGGAGGCATGTTTTTATTTTTTTCAACCATCATTACTGATTTAACACTCTATGGAAGTGCATGTGCTGCATATTTCTCTAGCTTTTGCTCTCTCATTCTCTTTTTCAAAAAAGTGTAAAAGTGTACAAAATACGATTCAAAAGCGGTTGTAGATTATTTTCTATACTGTTGAAATGACATGCACAAAGTCAAAGTCAAAAAGTAGCTTTATTTGATAACAGGTATCTCAAAAGCATTAACAATCTTGCATTCATCAATATATAAAAACAAGACGAGTTATCAAAAAGCGTCAGTTAGGAGTATAAATATTCTTCAATTCAGTAGCATCATTAGAATCTCATTGCCCATACATGATAAAACAGACTGTAACAATAACACTTGTGACACTATTTAAAATTAAAAACAATTCCAGCCCTCCCTGCATAGTAGAAACGTTTTCTGTTTTTTGTTTTTGCCTTATAAGTGAAGGGCTGTGATATAAAAATAACAGTCCAATATCAACTGCAGAAAGCGTTGGCTAAAAAATGACAAAAAAACATGATAATTCATTGGGAAACCCCTCGCAGGATTTTGGACCTTATTATCCAAACACAACCGAGGTACTTGGCCATACCATAGCCAAAAGGGTCCATGCATCTGACTTTAAAAAACGTAGAGCAGTGTTGTGTTCATATGTGCCCAATTGTCTGCAGATGGGCTTCAACCATCTCGTTCTAGGACTTTTGTAGGCTGGGCAAGCGAACATGAGGTGGGCCACACTCTCAGTCGAGGCTTTGCGGCAGGGACACCCCGCTAATGTTTGGCGTGGGGCACTCCATTATACAGTTAGCTCACGGACCGGGAGTGAACCTACCCTGAAATGTATATATAGTGCTCTGTCTCGTGGTGTCTGGATAAAATCTAGGTATGGTTCTAAAAGATTATGATGCTTATGATGGTAAAATTCTTCTGTGAGCCTTCCTACTCTTGATTTGCTGTACTTCTGGGCGTCAACCCAGGCCCATTAGTGCTTTTTGAGCTCGGATTTACTAAGTGGGGTTTGGTATCCCACGATTCATTAAGGACTAGTGCAAAGAGCATTTTTTTTTTAAATTAGACACCCAGATAATTCTTTGGCTACCTTCAAGGGGCCATGACTTCTGTGAGTGTGGAGGCATAGTTGGTAAGCTCAGGAGTCCGACACAAGTGGCCCCAAAATAACAAAGGCCATAGCCTTGCTACATCTTTAAAAGACCGCCTACCCATGTCACTCATCAGTGGTTTGAGTGGCACATTAGGGGGAAGCATCACTAGATTTCTTAAAAACCTGTGTTCTGATCTGGTAATACTATCCACATTCTCAAAACCCCATAACTCGGCACCATAAAGTCCTGAGCTAACCGCTTTTGCTGCATAGATTGTAAGGGCAGGGGCCACAGGTCTACTCTGCGAGGAGCAGCGTTCTCTGACTAATGCTCCTGCAACACGTTTATGATTAAGAGCTTTTTGTCTATGTGGTATCTCCACTGCATTTTCCCAGCTAGCCTTATTCCTAAGTAGTTAACGGTTGCGACTTTCTCCAAGCGGATTCCATCTAGGGTGGGATTCCCACTATGTGTCCTATGAGGGTTAAACAGCTTTCTTTGTATGAATGTAACTTGTAAAGCCAGACACCTATCTAGAAAACTCAAATATCCTCAATAACACATATACCAACAGACCATAAATTATATCAAAATGTCACATTTATTAAAAAACACTGGCTTTTTAAATTGTTTTTATATGTTGTTACATTGTATTTTTGTGTATGAAATATAACATGTATGTAATCTTATGGCAAGAAATTGTTCATGTCTAATCATTTGATATAATAAACTTTTTCTTTTTTAATAAATGTGACATTTTGATATAATTTATGGTCTGTTGGTATATGTGTTATTGAGGATATTTGAGTTTTCTAGATAGGTGTCTGGCTTTACAAGTTACATTCATACAAAGAAAACTATACTTAAAAACCACAGAAAGGAATCTTCTTTTTGCTACATTATTTCCCAGTCCTTTCTGGGTTCATCAGGGAAAACTCTCTCCTTTTCCGGCTATGAGGGTTAAACACCATAAATTTGGTCTTGGAGGTGTTGATAATCAACCTACTAGACTCGCAAAAGAGGTGGAATCTGTCTAGAAGCTTTTGCAGCCCCACCAGTGTCTTGGATATAAGAAGTGTGTCGTCTGCAAAGAGAAGGGTGGGGACCCTATCGCCTGCCAGGGCTGGGGCGTCAGATGGAAACTCTTTGAGAAAGCTAACCACCCCGTTCATATATAAAGAGAACTGGGTGGGCTCCAAGACACAACCCTGGCGTACTCCTCTATTGACTGGGATCCTGTCTGGTTTCTTGCCTTGGGTCCCCCATCTCACTTGTGCATAATTGCCCTCATGCTGGTGAGTTAACAAATTCAGCAACAAAGGTGGAATTCCCATTTCTCCCAGCAGATGCCACAACTGCTCACGAGGGACCATGTCAAAGGCAGTCCTTAGATCTATGAATGCCAAATAAAGACTGCCTTTGCCAATTAGGACCACCTTCCAGTAAATTAAAAGTAGCCTAAATGCTTGATCTACTGCGCCTGTACAGGCCCTAAAATCTTAAAAGAATAGAAAATAAGTTTTAAGATGGCTAGCCAACTCTATTGGCTTTGCCACTGCTGACTTAATTTAACAACAATCATTGGCAAAACAAAACTGATTGGCTTTACCAGTGCTTGTTAACCATGTTGTCACATTTTGGACAAAGTCATTAGTGTATGTCAAAAATGTTTAATAGATCAGATATGTACATAGATCACTATGGTAAAAGCCGGAATAGTTTGCTATTGATGGGTGAGTCGTAAGGTAATACCGGATTAAGAAGGACTGGTCTGCTTCAGATTAAAATTCACCAAATTGATTAATTGGAATGGAAGGATGACGTCTAAATCATGTACAATATAATATTATGGACTTTCTAGAGGGACAAAGTGATGTAAAGGGGAAGCTGCTGGGTAGAGGTAATAGTTGTTGTTTACTGTTATTCCTAATAACAATCGCTATAGTTCTGATGGCAACTCCTGACTGGATCGGGAGGTAAAGATGTGTGTACCAGAGATGTATATACCTTATAAATTGTTGTCTGCCGAGTTGAGCACATTAAACGTAACATGCCTCCTTTATATTGTTAAAAATAGACTAAAGAATAATAAAACAACATCTGTAATGACCTACTTTGAGATGCTTGATTACCTCAGAGAACCAAATACTGTTATTTTATGCTTTTACAGGGCCTTCTCAAGTATCTTCAACGAATATCACTCTTAACAACTGGAAATCATCAAATTCCATTGAAATCAATTGGATCGTGCCACCTGGTCTTGTAGAGTGGTATACTATCTCCCTTCAGGGAGCTGTCATCCAGAGCAAAACAGTCCCATATATACAGTCTATTAATTTTACAGACTTACTCCCTGGCAGAGAATATAATGTCACAATTATAACAATCTTTGGCCCTTTCAATGAGACATCATCAGTAGTTTCAGAGGCAACATGTAAGTTCAGGTGATACTTCTGTTAGGTTTATTGTGCAAAACCTAATTATGGGTATGGGCTTAATCCTTTAGAACATTGTTAAAATATTAATTTTTTGATAAACTTATTGACTAAAAAGATACATCTTTGATATTGCAGTTGCAGCATCACTAAAACCGTAATCAAATAATTATAAATTAATTATTATGTTTAATTATACATCTTGAAAAATATTAATCACTATATTGTGCAATTTGTGGAAAAATATGCTTTTCACTGCAATGTCAATTTTGATTATTATATAAAAAGCGGTGTTAGCCCTTTTTAACTCCCAGTGTATGTGGATCTATACTACACATGGCTAAACAGCCACTCTGAAAGTGAAGAGTGGAGTTTTTAAAACCATGACGCAAATGTAGAGTTCATAATAAGGGTAGAGAAAGCATGCTAATACTATTCTTGGAATGAGATTTGAAGGCATCCTAGTGCTACAGGCGTGCATTATATCCTATAGTTTTGCAGTTTGCATGTTTTCTTTTTATTTGGGCATTCTGCCAAGATTAGGTTCACTATGAGCAATATTAAGGTGTTTTATGCAATTACTACTTTTGTTGTATGCCTATTCTCCAAGCTAATATATAGTCTACAATAAAATAGACTGAGTGACTGCAATTAATATACATGATTTACAACATGTAAAGCATGTTCACAATTAATTAACAATTATGATAATCTACACTCAGGAATTTAAATATAAGTATTACAACTGGTTTCATTTAAAGGGACCTGTCAACTTCAGTGCCAAATGTCATAAGAACTTCAGTGAAACTCTGTCTTTTCACAGCATAATATGGTGGGCCCGCCATCCATATTATGATGCTTGGTTTCTGAGGCCTTTCCATTGGGGATGTGCATTGGGGCCTGCTGCGGGCCCCTAGGGTGTTGTGGGGGGTGCACTTGGGGGTACCCATGGTACCCCCTGCATTCCCATGCACCACAAGGTGGCAGGCACCGCATGATGCAAGCCACGTTGTGCATGGGACTGCAAAACTTGTTAATTTGGCATTGCGGCGGGTGCTGCACCCGCCGCAATGACAAATATGCAGACTGCGACTGCTAAGGTTGTGACTGCAACCTAATAGGCAGTGCAGGACCGCTGCACATATGGCGAGCGGTAATAGAACCATGAGGATCAGTCCGCTGCCATCCTAATGGGCCCCTAAATGTGTACGGTAAATCTTCAATATTATTTGTATATAATTGTCAGGTTGATAAAAAGACACTAGAAAGACAGGTTAAAAAGTATATGTAGAAAGTGCTAGATATGTATATATTAACACATTAATTTATTGGGAAAGTTTTCAGTATGCTATTCACAAGATAAATGTTTTTTGATGAAATGAACTATTGACATTGTCAAATAATTTCATTGTCAACAGATCCTGCACAGCCTGGTTTGGTGACCTCTATAAACGCAGAGCAAAACAGCATCAATCTTTTGTGGGGTCAGCCTTTAAATATGAGTGGTTTACAATTCACTTACAATATCACGTACAGAAGTTCACAAGGAAACGGAACTATTACAAACAACAGTGCCCATGCCAATATTGAGAAACTTGTTTCGGGAACAAACTACACAATAAGTGTAGTGACAGTCGGTGTTCATAATTATGCAAGTCCCCCTTTGCTAATATCTTCATATACAAGTAAGTGGTGCAATCCTTCTGTGAATATTTCATTATCGAAATACCACTGGTGATCTCCTTATTATTTAACTATAATCTGAAATAGAAACCCAGAAAAAGTTCTTTTGATCTTTATTGGTCTCCATTACTTTTTAAACTCCTTACTTTAAACCTCTTTCATGTCAAAGAATGAAGCTACAAAATGAAAGTGGCTTAAGTGCACAGCTTCTTTTTAAGTACGATGTATATTATGTGTCCGTAAAGAAAGGTGTATGCCAAGCTTATTGACTGGAGGGAATATCACAGTACGATAACACAAGAACCATGCTTCAAGTATTTCTTACTTATTGTGTGTCCCTTCCCTGTAACAACTGGTTGAGAAAATCCACCTACAAATAGAGTTGATATGATTTGCCTATTTTACATTATAGGACCATCAATGCACAGGTGCTATTTACAATTCACTTTCTGACAAAAATGGAAAATAGCCTACATAATTTCTCTGTAATTTCGGAACTACTAAGAAGACATGATTTCCAAAATAGTGCAATTCACAATTAACTTCAGGAATGGTGGACTGGTTCAGCTAATCATATTGTTGCTCCGTCCCAGGGAACCCTTTTACAATGGGTTTTCCATATGGTCTGGGAAAGTGATCACATTGGACAGTTTCAATAGAAGTTTATTGAGGTTTTCATAGCGACACTGGAATGAGGGTATAACTGGAATCAAGTGCTTGATAGCTGGGGCAAATGACGCAAACCTAGGCAAAACAAATATAGTTTTGCAGGAATATTAACTTGGCCCTAGTTTTGGCCAACCATAATAGACATGAGTTGGCAAGCAAGCAGACCACAGGGGGTTAAAAATGGACAAGCGGCATAAAAACTGTGTTTCTGCTGAGATTGAAGTGTTAAGTATCCAAATAAAATAATGTGTTAAAACTATTGATAATGATATGTGGGGCCTAGTATTACTTGCAATTGAAGTCAAATCAAATAAAAGTCTGCCGTGAATAAACGCATGCTATTTGGGGGAAGGGAATATGGCTTGTTCCGCATATGTGGACTGATGATAAGGTATGTCCTATTCCAGTCTTGGCAAAAGGATCTGCTATGTACATAGATTACTAGGGTAAAAGGCGGAATAGCTTGCTATTGATGGATGAGTCGTAAAGTAATGCAGGATTACGTGGACTGGTCTGGTGTAGAATGAAGGTCATCAAATGAATTCATTATTATGGAAGCATTATAACTGTACCATGTACAACATATTATTGTGTGCTATGTAGAGGGAGCAGGTGAAGTATAAAGGGGGTGGTGCTGCGTAGAAGAAATAGTTGGTTGCTACTGTTATTCCTAATTGCAATTGTTATAGTTCACATGCCAACTCCCTTCTAGATCTGGGTATAAAGATGTGTGTACCGGAGATGTTTAAGGCTGATACAATGTTGTAGTCTGCTGAATTGAGCACATTAAACTGAACATGCGTCTCCCTTAATGTCGTTGAAGATAAAATAAAGTGCAATCTACAAAAATCAAATCTATATTGATTGTTGCAGGAAATGGAAAAAAATTAACACTTTGTAGAAAATAAGAAACATGAAAATATTGTGCAAGAACAAGCCTAAGCAGAAACCACAAAGCTGTTCACTTTGCCACTGGATTCAAGCTAGCCTGGCTGATGACAGCTGATTAGCCAGAAACCGGTCCCAGGATGCTTGTTTCCGGTCCAGGGAAGACATGGCTTGGCAGTTTGAGCTAGACTGTTCCCATGAGGCACAGGGTCAGACTGATTTGCATATGGTGGTGTCTGAACTGGGGTGGTGGAGTGAGCTACAGAAAGATGATAGATTAAACCCAGATCAGGTGAGTGTTTGATTTGCTCAAACGCTCCGCCCATCATCCCCTTTGGTATATCTTTGTTCGCCCTAAGTTGGCAGTTTATGCCCAGACGTGGGTCCCTTGCTCACTTTGCCACTGGATTCAAGCTATCCTGGCTGATTAGCCAGAAACCGGTCCCAGGATGATTGTTTCCGGTCCAGGGAAGCCATGGCTTGGCAGTTTGGCCTGGACTGTTCCCATGAGGTCCGGGTCAGACTGATTTGCTTATGGCCATGTTTGAACTGGGCTGGTGGAGTGAGCTAAAGAATGATGATGGATTAAACCCAGATCATGACTGGTGGCGAGTGTATGATTTGCTCAAACGCTCCGTCCATCATCCCCTTTGGTATCGATACAATGTTGTTGTCTGCTGGATTGAGCACATTAAACTGAACATTTGTCTCCCTTTATGTGTTGAAGATAAAATAAAATACAATCTACAAAAATCAAATCTGTATTGATTGTTGCAGGAAATGGAAAAAATTAACACTCTGTAGAAAATAAGAAACACGAAAATATTGCACAAACACAAGCCCAAGCAGAAACCACAAGAGCACCGGCCGGAAACTGGATAAGAAATGGCTCCATGACCGAACACCAGACAGCCACACAGCCCACAAGAACGCCACACGCAGACACCACCAACTCATCAGGACTGCCAAGAGGACCGCCAAGAGGACCGCCTAGACAACAACGCACACAACACCAAAGAGCTCTTCAGCATCGTGAAAGAACTCTCCAACACCAACGGCATTCCACCATCACAGGACCTCTGGGACTCCCTGGCCACCTTCTTTCATCTCAAGATCACAGACGAGGCGACAGCTTCAACTTCGACACCCCGCACCCACCACCGAGATCACACCCCTGCGACCTCCACCCGCACCAATCGCCTGACCGCCTGGTCCAACATCAGCGACGAAGACACCATCAAGACCATGAACTCCATCCACACCGGATCCCCTTCCGACCCCTGCCCCCACCTTGTTTTCAACCTAGCCAGCACTACCATCACACCCCACCTACGGAAAACAATCAACATCTCCTTCGAGACAGCAACCTTCCCGGAAAGCTGGAAGCACGCCAAGATCAAAGCCTTACTGAAGAAACTCAAGGCGGACCCCTCAGGACCTCAAGAACTCCCGGCCCATCTCCCTTTTCCCGTTCCCGGCAAAAGTGACAGAGAAGATTGTCAACAAACAGCTAACCCGCTACCTCGAAGACAACAACATCCTGGACCCCTCCCAATCTGGCTTCCACAGCAACCACAGCACCAAGACCGCCCTCATCGCCGCGACCGATGACACCAGGATCCTGATGGACAAAGGAGAAACAGCCGCCCTCATCCTCCTGGACCTATAAGCAGCCTTCGACACGGTCTGCTACCGCACCCTATCTGACGCCTCCATGACGTTGGAATCCAAGAGAAGGCCCTGGCCTGGACCACATCCTTCCTCTCCGGCAGAACCCAGAGCATCCGCCTCCCACCCTTCCGCTCAAAAACCACCGAGATCATCTGCGGCGTCCCCCAGGGATCCTCCTTCAGCCCGACGCTGTTCAACATCTACATGGCACCTCTCGCCACGTCGCACGACAACATAACCGCAATATCATCTCCTACGCCGAAGACACTCAGCTGATCACATCCCTCACCAAAGACCCCCACACCGCCAAAGCCAACCTCCACAGAGGAATGAAGGCTGTGGCCGTCTGGATGAAGGACAGCAGACTGAAACTAACTTCAGACAAGAGTGAGGTCCCCATTCCCGGACCCACCCCATCAGCCTGCGAAGACTCCTGGTGGCCCACATTGTTAGGCACAGCCCCGGAACCCACCGATCACGCACGCAACCTGGGGTTCATCCTCGACTCCAACCTCTCCATGACCAAGCAAG
Organism: Lissotriton vulgaris; assembly: GCF_964263255.1. NCBI lineage: Eukaryota > Metazoa > Chordata > Amphibia > Caudata > Salamandridae > Lissotriton > Lissotriton vulgaris. The sequence goes on along the minus strand of NC_141687.1, from coordinate 1,806,160,864 downwards.
TCAACGCCGTCTCCGTGTCCTGCTTCAACACCCTCCAAATGCTCCACAGGATCTTTAAATGGATCCTCTCTGACACGAGAAAAACTGTCACCCAGGCCCTCATCGCCAGCAGACTCGACTATGGGAACGCCCTCTACGCAGGAACAACAACCAAGCTCCTGAGACAACTACAACGAATCCAGAACGCCTCGGCATGATTGATCCTCAACGTCCCCTGACGCAGCCACATCACACCCCACCTAAGAGGCCTGCACTGGCTCCCCGTCAACAAGAGGATCACCTTCAAACTCCTCATCCACGCACACAAAGCACTACACAACTCCGGACCAACATACCTCAACGACCGACTCAGCTTCACACCCCCACCCGCAGCCTCTGCTCTGCCAACCTCGCCCTCGCCACAGTCCCTCGTATCCGGAAAACCACCGCCGGCTGCAGGTCCTTCTCCTACCTCGCCGTCAAGACCTCGAACGCTCTCCCTACCAGCCTACGACAGACCCAGGACCTGCCGGCCTTCAGAAGACTTCTCAAGACCTGGGTCTTCGAACAGTAGCAGCCCCACCCCCCAGTGCCTTGAGACCCTTAAGGGTATGTTGCACGCTTTAGAAATGCTTTGATTTATTGATTAATTGATTAAAAACCAGTTTAGGCACAACTCCCACACTGACATTAGCAAGGTGAAAGGTTCACTCAAGCATGTAGTGGATTACGAAATTTGAAAGGCAAACTCATTTCTAACATACTTGAAACCATTTACAGCATGAGCACACAAGTCCCCCAGCTCCCCCCCACCCCGGCACACACCATGCCTTCAAACAGATTGTGGCCTCATTACCACAAGTGCTTGAATAAACAATGGGTGCAGGGAAGAAACTTAGATTGTGGCCTGATTAGACAATGATTGCATAATCAAATTAGCCCGGAGCACACAGGTGCTTGATTAAACAAATGTGTGCAGGGAAGAAAGTAAGGGGCTGATTAGGATGGAGGTCAGACTTTTGTCCAACCGCCATCCTTTCGTAAATGGGACCGCCTGACAGGCCATAGGCATTAGGATGCGACCGCCACTACGGCAGTCGCAATGCCTCTATTTTATATTGCGGCGGGTGGGGCTGTCTGCAGGACATACCACGGTGCAAAAAGGCAACACTCCACATATCCCTACACTATGTGGCAGGTACCATGTGGTGCCTGCCACATGGTGCAGGGATACGTAGAGAGGCACCACAGGTACCCCCCAAATCCCACAGCTGAGGCCCATGGGGAAGGCACCGCCACCATTGTAGAGAATGCAAATCCCTCCAATGGTCTGACGGGTTCCTTGAGCCTGTCGGATCAGTGGCGGCATCCCAATCGGATCCTAATATGGTGCGCGGGAATCCTCATTGACATGCCGATGGGAGCGCTACCGACGGGCTGTCATTGGCAGTCCTACAATCATCGTAATCAGGCCCTTATTGCTAAGCACCGGAGGTTCTAAGGTGCACAATGCTACCAGCACACACTTCAAGTAAATATCATCTACCGTGAGACACATACATATTCAAATGCCAAAGAATGCTATGTCCTTAATCATTGTCAAAATATAATGAAAAATGTTTAATGGTTTAGTTCAGGAATTCAGGGTTATGAGGTCACATGTCTTTCACTGTTTTTCCATCTTAAATCTGTAACTTGTAAGTCAACTATTATTTACTATGTCTAATAAAATAATGTATTGGTTTGTATAAAAAGGTCTGTCTGCGAACAGGCATTGGAGATAAACCTTTGAGATAGCCTGAGCAGGAGTGAGGTGCAGTCCATATTGTTATTCTCCTTGTCGTGACAGTCAGTAAATAATGTCTTTGCCAGTCAGTCATTATACTTTTATTCGACACATGTATCATAAAAAGTACAAACATAGAGTACACACATAATTATAAAAACAGTTCATTATTTACAAAAATACATATAAGAGTTATGTGGAAAAATTTACTTGATGAGCATTTTTTAAAATCTTAGTCCTAATGATCCAGGCACATGATAAGAACTTTGCAACCCCACAAATAGTAACCATAGAAGAGGTGTCGGAGATAAGAATACGCAAAGCTGATTTGTAATCTCTAACCCCAAGATTCTTTAGTACTGGTTTTAACCATTTCTTCCTAGGTAAGATGTATGCCTTACAGGCAAAGAAAAAGTGGCCCAATGATTCTTCGGGATTTATACACCCTGGGCACATTGTATCCTCTTCCCTCCTATTGTTCCATCTAGATGTAAAAGTTTTGAGGGGCAATGTTCCATGTCTAAATTTAAGATATAAAGTCCTTTCCCGAGGAATCTGAATAAAATCCAAAAACAATTCCAATTTTAGGGTGCATTTATGGGTCAAAAAAGTCTCGGTCAAATGTCCCAAGTTTGGGTTCTGTAGCGCCTTGGTCTCTATCCAATCCCAATATAATTTTTTCACCACTTGTTTTGGTGGAGGTGATTGGGATACCCAAGCGTCGCTTAAACCCACACTTACTACAAGCTTTTTTAAAGCATTTAGCCACTTGATTTTGCCTGAAGTGTTTAATTTTAGCATTTCATCTAACACAAGGGCATAGTTAGCTAGTTCGGGGGTCCTCCTCAAGCGAACCCAATATAAGAGGGGACGGAGCTGGAGGATGTCCCGAATAGACTTTCTACCCAGGTCTAAGAATAAAGGTTTAAGTGGGGTAGAGGATGGAAGCAACACCAAGTCCCTCATAAACTTGTTCTCTGATCGGACGTGGTCGTTGGTATTCTCATTGCCCCACAATTCCGAGCCATAAACAGCTGAGGCAATTGCTTTCCCCTCGTAGACTGATAAGGCAGGGGCAACTGGCCTGCTTACAGAGAGACGTTGGTTTTTTTAAAATAGTGCCGGAAACCCTTTTAAGATTTAAAATCATTTTACATATATGGGGTTTCCATTTCAACTGATTATTAATCCTAACACCAAGGTAGTCAAACTCATCGACCACCTCTAAAGGAGATCCATTCAAGGTCAAGTGGATATTCCTATATTTCCTCTTGGTGGTCATAACCATTAGTTTAGTTTTGGTTGTGTTTATTGTAAGTCCCCGTTCCTGACAAAAAACACTGAACTGATCAAGAAGGGTTTGGAGACCTGTGGGGGTTTTTGATAAGAGGAGGGTATCGTCGGCAAAGAGGAGGGATGGCGTTTTCTCCCCAGCCACAATTGGGGCATCGGCCGGTGTATCTTGCAGATGTTTCACCACCCCATTTATAAAGAGGGAAAATAAAGTAGGGGCCATCACACACCCCTGCCGCACCCCTCTGTTAACAGGTATACTCTTAGTGAGTTGCCCCTGCGCCCCCCAGCGAATCTTCGCATATGTACCCTCATGGAGTTTAATGATAAGATTTAGCAGATAGGATGGGAAACCCATATCCAATAGGACATTCCAAAGTTTAACACGGGGTATTACATCAAAAGCCGTTTTGAGGTCAATAAAAGCCAGGTAGAGGCTCCCTCTGGCTATTGACACTGTTTTCCAGAAAACTGCACAAAATCTGAAGACTTGGTCAATGGCCCCAACATTGTTTCTAAATCCAGCCTGAAAGTGGGACAAAATGTTTCCTTCCATAAGCCAGCCCTCAATCCTATTTACAATTACCCTGCCAACTACTTTTTGAATAACATCAATTAGACTAATTGGTCTGTAGTTGGCAGGGTCCTCTCTCTCACCCTTTTTAAAAACGGTAACAACTTCAGCACCCTTCCATGAGTCCGGTACCTGGTGGCCTAAATGAATAAGATTCAAAACATTTACAATAAAATCAGCCCAAACCAGTGGGTTAGACATCAATAAATCACCCGGTATTCCGTCCGGGCCAGGTGCCTTACCCGGTTTTATTTTAAGGATTGCCTCCTGTACCTCACGGGGCGAAAACAGTACATCTAAAAAGCCATCATTTCGATGGACCGTACAATCAATACCTAATATAGGGGGTGCTGACACAACTTCTAAGGAGCCTACGCCATATAAATTTGAGAAGTGGGAATACCATTGGGACTCAGTTATATGGTTTGGTATGGGCTCAGCGCCTCGTCTATCCATGACGTTGATCAGTTTCCAAAATGCAGTAGCATTTTTCCCATGAGCCGCTTCCTTTAGAGCCTGCCAATGTTCCTCTTCCCAATCTTTTTTGGCTTTCGTAATACTAGTGCGATACTCATTTCTAGCTAGTCTAGCAGCTGGGGCATCCTTATTTTTAATAGCTAGTGAAATTGCTTTTCTTTTCTCTCTACAGGAGGCAGTATACCAAGGGTTCCCCTTTTTTTGCGTACATTTAGACAAATGACATCCCTTGTTTTTTTTAGAGAAAAACATACTGATCTCCCCTATTAGGTCTTTATACTTAGTTGCCAGCACCGACCCCTGAAGCTGGAGTGAAATTTGGTTCACTGGAACCAGGGCAGATGAGGCAGCCGAAACTAGAACCCTAATATTCTCAAGTGTCCCCTCATTGCACCTAACCACATTCCATTTAATCCTGCGATTACAGTTAGAAGGGACTAGTTCTTTAGTAATCAGCTCATTGTGAACCTCCTCACCAGTGTTGTCTCCCCAGAACATACCCATACAAAGGGGATTATGGTCGCTATCAATCCTCTGGCTGACCTCCATGTCAACCAGATTAGCCCAAGACCCTACATCCAAAAGGATGTAGTCAATCCGTGACGGGCAACCTATTCGATTGAAGGTCATAGCGCCCATACGATCGGATGTGGTACGGCCATTTAAGGCACATAGGTCATGTGCAGACACCAGGGCATTCAACTGAATAGCTCGAGCCGACCACTTCTTAATTGGGGCCAGAGATAAAGATGGAATTAACTGATTTCCTGGCTTATTATAACAGCCCAAAAATTCATCCTCATCAAGAGGCTCAAATGTACAATTAAAATCACCTCCCACTAATACTGAGGATTTAGAAGGGAGGGCAGAAAGCCTGTTGTCTAACAACTCCAGTATTGGAGACAATTGGCCCCCTGGGAGCCCCCTGGCATAAATACAGAAAAGTTCGAAAGCATTCCTAGCAGACTGCCTTTTAACAGTTATATGGAGAATATCATTACAGGGGACATAATTAACAGTAATCTTACAGTTCAGATCTGTCCTGATCCAAATAAGTAAGCCACCCGATGGGCGCCCCCTCCCAAGCTGTATTGCAGGGACAAAAAACGTAGAATAGCCCTGTTTGTGTTCTGGCTCTACACACCAGGTTTCCTGGAACATACAAATATGGAAATCATCTACAAAATTGTTCCATTCCGGATCGGGCAAGTTTTTCTTTAAGCCAGCTATGTTCCAGGACAGAATTTTAACAAGGGAAGGGGACAGCATAGGTGTATCCATGGCGGACTGAGTATCAACATCCCCTGGCAAGGGGTCTGGAATAGCGCTACCCTGGTCAGGTACTTCCTCCCTAGTAGGAACGATAGAACCACTATCTACGGTAGAAGGTACCCCACAGCCCCTGGCATCTTCAATACACTGGGGTGATGGTCAGTCCACTTCTTCCAACCCACTGAATCGATTATAACAAGGGAATAAAGGATGATTGAGCTGTGGGCCCCACCCTTCTCCATTAAAATGTGTATCCCCCTTCCACTGGTGCCCCCTCCTCCTATGGACTAAGTTCCATCCTTCCTCTGCAGGCATTCCCCATTGTTGCGAATTCTGGTATGTACCACCTCTACCCAAGCCTTTCCTAGCAGGCCTCATCCAACTCCATCTAACATCCTCATGGCCCTCCTGCATATAAAAAAAAGACAGGGGTTTGGCTGATACCACTGACTTACTATCACAGGGAGGAGTTGAACATATAAATTCTACAAGTCGTGGGTCCTCAAACGTGATAACGACACAATCACCCTTTATACTTTTCTTCTTCCCACCTACCCAAGGTGCCCGTTCAACCATAAGTATGTTCTTGTTTAGGCTGGGTGGTGGAGGGTAATTTTTGACAAGCCAGTGGCATATTTTATTTTTAATCGCCCAGAAGGGCTCAGAAGTGGATATTGACAGCTCAGGAATCCCTGTCAGAACAACCACGTACGGACAAGCATCTGGTGGTAAATTGATGTTACGTCGCGATGTGGTTTTTCTGGACTGTGACTGTGGAATAATAGGAGCTGGGTTGTTAGGAGTCTTTTTGGTAACTGCCTTTTTATTCGCTGCACTTGGACATGTAGAAGTGGAGGGTTTGATATTATTCACCGTATTAGTTGCCGGCAGAGAAGGAACTGGAAGGATAATTGCGGGAGCCGGAATACTCCCCGTGGGTGGATTTGTGACAACAGTCCCAGTGTTAATAACAGGCGGTGAAACCACCGGAATAGAGGGGCCAGGGGTAGTCAGCCTAGGGTCTTGTAGCGCAAGAATAGTAGCTAATTGATGTTCTATGTTAGAAAGCCTATTCTCCAGGGGCGAAAGCAAGGATTTTAACAAACTAGACATAGACTCCATTAAGGAGTCAAGCCCGTCTCCTGAATTAGTTAGTGAGTCGTTGCTTCCGCTCATATCCAGAAGACTGGCCAGACTGCTATCAGGAGTTATATCGTCCGGAACCCCTAAAGATAATAAATGGGGGGTAGAATCTAAGGGGTCAGACTCAGTTTGAACAATGGGTGCCTGAAGAGTCCCATCATTTGCTATCGCCACACCTGTATTGTCCCCCCCGGAGTTGGAACCCATAGACCCTTGTAAAATGATGGCGGGATTGTCTATAGGAAGATTTGTTGGGTTCACAACAATTGAAGTTAACGTAATGGTGTCTGTCCCAGCCGTAATAGAAGAGTCAGTAACATCGTGATTAACTCTCATGGGTACGTGGGGGATATTAGAGGGTAGTGTGCTCATGACAGGGGCATTAGTGGGAGTTAGTGTTTGACTGCTGGCGGGAGTAGAATCATTAATGGGGTTCCCATCAGAAGTAACAGCAAGATTTATCAAACTTGGCGGCGGGGAATGCATCATTGCAATGTTGCCCAATGAAGATCTTTTTGCGTGAGCAAGGTCCAATGATACCCTCCTTTCCATTATAGAAATGCCCTCGTCTATCAAAGAGTGTGTTCGAGAAATAAAATTGTCAAGGGTGCCAATTACTTTTTTAGTTTTGTCGTTTCCAGCTCTCTGGCTCCTAGTTTTACGAGTAGACACCTCTGGCAAGCTAAAAAAGGGAACAAGCTATAGTAAAATAACACAACAAATGACCCAAAGATAACAGTAAGCACAAGGTAAGCTAATAGGCTACCCGGGGGAAAAGTGACCCCAGTAGCTTCAATCAGAAAGGCAGCTGTAACAATCAATACGAACCTATGGTACAGAGGACTAATAGGGGTGCGCCCAGACCAGGCACTATAGGCCACAGAGGGCCCGCCCTTTGCCCGGGCTTAGCCCCGGGCGCTCCCGCGCGCTCCCGCGCAGCGAGCAGCTTCCAAGTTTATGGTCCCGAACCTATAGGGCGGGGCTGTCAAGGAGAGCAGAGACACCGGGACTCCTGGTAAAGCGAGTCCCGGGTCGCGCTCGCAGCCCTGCCGCCTCACCGTCTCTCAGAACCCCACAGGAGCAGCTGAATGTAGGAGCCACCGAAGAGTCAGGCAGGTGAGTGGCGAAGCGGGACCCGCGCAGCGGGTACCGCGAGACGTGGGTGGTGGGTCCTGAAGAAAACAGAAACGCCGTCTTCTGAGTCAAATTCTGCAAAGGAGTGTCCCACTTCCGAGAGATCCTTCCCTCTTTTTCACCTGGGGCAGCTGGAGGCGGGGCGGTCAGGGAGAGCGGGGCCAGGTGACACGGCCAGAGACACCGGGACTCCTGGGAAAGCGAGTCCCGGGTCGCGCTCGCAGCCCTGCCGCCTCACCGTCTCTCAGAACCCCACAGGAGCAGCTGAATGTAGGAGCCACCGAAGAGTCAGGCAGGTGAGTGGCGAAGCGGGACCCGCGCAGCGGGTACCGCGAGACGTGGGTGGTGGGTGGTGGTGGGTCCTGAAGAAAACAGAAACGCCGTCTTCCGAGTCAAATTCGATGTGGCGTTCTCTGTCCGTTACATTGTTTCCCGTGCTGGTGCGTGCTGGGTTTCCCGTATTGTCTTTGCCTTGCCAAGAAGAGTCTGTGTGTTTGTTCCAGTATTGCGAATTTTTGTCACCCCCAATATTTGGCAAGCCAGATAGGACATTCCTTTTGACCACCACCAGATAGTTGGCACTGGAAGACCACCTACCCGCTTCTGCTGTGAGTTCTGTGCATACGTTTTGATGAGGTAAGCAGATGCTGTATGTAAGCTGAAGTTCTGCCTGTGTGTGGGGTTTGGGAAGGGTCCAAGGACTGCCGTCTCTTTAATATGAGGACAGAGAAGATCACAATCCTTGTTTATGTATTGCTGCATTTTTCTTGGCAATACTAAACACAGATGTAATGTAAATATGATGTAAATATAAGGTTCAAGGTTACAAGAGACAGAAGAGTACCACATGTAATTTTAGTGGATTGTGTACATGCATTCCACAATCAGCAAGGTGCCTACATAACTAAAACAGTGATTTCCAACAACAAGTTGAAAGTGGCCTGCGTGGGTGATTTGAAATTGGAAGGTGCCAATATGTGTTCCAGTTGACACCGAGGGACATCTGAAAGGCTGATGTAGCTATACTTTACCTCCAGGTAAAATCTGAAAACTCAAATTCCCAAACCTGGACCTATTGTTTGGCAGTCTCTCCATGGTTTCCAAAATGCATGGTTTGAAAAGAATTTCCTCTGGGCCATGGAGGACAGTGGTCAGGGGTTGCAAGTTGCATTTACCAAAGAGTAGATTAGAGATGTGATTATCACCCTAGAATACAATTTTCTCTTATATTTTTTCTGAAGGTGAAATGAGCCCTCAGTATGATGTTGTTGTGTAATATTGTATAATGTGCAAACTGTTGCTTAAATATGAATTGCAAAGTTTGCAATGTAATGTAGGGAAAGTAGGGTGGAGAGACTACGTGCATAGTACTGTAGGTAGGACCCAATATCCAATATCTTAAGGAAGAGAATAAGAGGTTCACTGACTGAATATCAACGTCAAAAATATAGCTGTAAAACATATTGTGGGAAAAATAGAGAATAAAAAAATATTGTCTCCCTATACTTAAAAAGGCAAGAACAAAAATATGCAGAAAAAAAATTGTTTACAATAATAATGTTGTATTAAATATTGATTTAAAAATATATATGTATATAACCTAAATTATTAAAACAAACCTAAATTAAATGCTAACTTTATAAACAATATATATTTAAATATATATTTAACAAATACAACAAATAAACTTCCTTTTAAAAATGTAAACACATATAAATATTTATTCATATATAAAAAATATGAAAGAATATATTAATTAATAATGTAATGTAAAAAATTCGTAGATAGCATAATATTATTAAAAATATATGTAAACATATTTAAATACAGAATACATAAAACATTGAAAAAAGGAATCAAATTATTTTAAAATATTAATTAAACAACACATATATTTGATAATTTAATAAAAAATATGTTTTAGCAAATTATATTATTATTATGATAAATCATACACATAATTATATAAATTATATCAATTACAACATAAAATAAATGATTACAAAGTAAAATAAATGCATATATGTTTCCCACCACAATGAAAGGAAAATATTTTTCTACTAAATAAATAAATAATTACTCTCACCTAACACAACACAAAAAGCTAAAGGTATTTCTTGGTGCATAGTTCAAGACTTGCACACTCTGATTAACATAGTGGTACCAGAATTCTCAATAGCCCCTGATCCCTCCAATATCCCCGATGATGCTAGGCTTTTTTCAGTTATTGACCGCCTTCTTCAGCATTCCTCTATTAGCTACTTTCTGATAGAGTTTTCATATTACGGGACTCAGTATTTGTGCTCTTGTTTACCCCAAGGATATTGTGAGTCCCCTAGCATGTTCAACAGAGTGATAAAGGATGCTCTGTCAATTTTTCAATGTGATAGCATTCTCTTCAAATATGTCGATGACATATTGATTTGTAGTTCCAATGAGCAACAGTGCAGAAGAGACAATATGGGCCTTAATACGATGTGCTCCTTGTCGCAATGGTTTTTGACCGACTCAGGTTTGGGAAGTCTGACTGACCAATGATGATGTGTCTGAACATCATTCGGTCTGATTCCCATTGACTTCAATCCGACATCGTAATCTGTTGGTCAGAAACGCAGCCTGTTGAGCTTTACAATTTGGCTCCGGCAGGCTCGGACTCCACCAATACGGCCATTCAGAGCCTTTCCGAACGACATCATAATGAGACCCTATATCTCTTTAACCACTCTTGCCCGGAGAGGAGGCAAAGTAGAGGGAAAAAAACTTCGGAGAAAGAAGAATATGGGAGGGCTATGTGCACCTGGTATAATCTTTTATGCATGGGCCTTTCTAATGAGGGCAGGTAAAATGCTTATGAATGAGCCCAATCTTTTCAGATATAGGAAAAATGTTTATGGAAATGCTGCAAGACCTAAAAGGAGCTGAACACGCCTATATATTCAAATTTGGAGATCCACGCTTCTTTAAGAAAGTCCGATTGAAATCTCTAAGGGACTTAGCAAACACCTGGTTCAAAATCAGAAAGCTCTTAAAAAATCAGCTAATATAGCGCTATTGCGCCTATCCGGGACACACCTGGCTCACCGAGTGGACTAAGGAGTCACTAGTAACACTTTTAAAATCTGCGGGTGTAAATTGCTGGACCCAACTCATTCCAGACGGATGTTTGTTACCTTGGGAAGATCTGAAGCTAATAATGGACAGTCAATTATCTAAATTTAAATATTTACACATAAAAAGTTAGTCCCAGGCGATTGGCATAATGGTTGGTTATACAAATGACCTAGAGACTGCTTTAAGAACAAGACAACGGAATAGGAGAGAAGTGGCAAATCTCTATTGGCTCCTGATAGATCTGGCAGATGGTGACTTTATCCTTCCATCATGGGTATGGGGCGAGTGCTTGCCGGGCGCAATTACAGAAGCAATATGGCAAGTATATTTTGACTTACTACACTCTATAGTCCAAGTTGCCAATTTAAGGAGAAACCATTGTTTCTCTCCTCACAGAGTATATGGGTCTCCTTGTAAGTTGTCAAAGTTTGCAAAGGGAATTATTCCATGCTGTCCAAAGTGCCGGAAAGAAAAAGCTAATGAGGAGCATATGTTTATAAGCTGCCCTGGGTTACAGCAATAAGAGGTATGGAAGACATATTTGAGTTTGATATTGAGGTGAGCATTTCTTGTCTATATTTTGATATCCTCCCGAATTATGAATTTTTACCCTTAGATAATAATAAGCTGTGTTTTTATCTTATCCTACAAGGCCGTAGAGAGCTTTGTAAATGTTGGATTAAATGTACCCCCCAAACTTTCTTAGATTGATTAAACTCTATTAAGTATGTAATGAAATTGGACATAGTCACACAGAAAGAAAATAGCAAGAAGAGGGCTTTTTGGTCACCATGTATGGGCTGGTTGGACAACCTTTAAATGTAGGGGTATGTATGTCCAATGATTATGCTTCTACATGGAATTACTTTACCACTCGGGTCAGTTCTTGGGGTCCACCAGATGGAAGAATGGAACCGACCAATTACGAGAGGTTCTGTGTAAAGTGCAAAACATCAAGATCAGAGTTCTCTTGCTGGTGCCAATAAACAGGGGGCTACAGAGTAAATTAATTTAGCTCTGGAAATATCTAATGGCGTATGAGGACAAATAAAAAATAAAACAAAAAAAGAAGATTCAGTACTGACAGTGAGAAGTCAAATATTTAGGACTATTACTGTCAGCATCTGGTACGCATGTTACACCTGAACAGGAAGTCTCCATTCACCAAATGACAGAGCCAGAAATTGTCAAAGGAATGCTGAAGTTTCTGAGTCTCTGTATCTATGAGAGACAGTGGGCATTTAACTATCGCACACTAATTACCCCCATTTTAACTACTATCAACAGGCAAGAGACATAGAAGATGGGATAACATGGACACCAGAGATGAAGGAGACTTTTCAGAAATTGAAAAGTGAAATAAGAAATGCTATGGTCTTGGGATCTCTGGATTACAACAAGGAATTTTATTTATTCTGAATTACAAAGGTCAGGTAATTACAGCTGTCCTCACACCAAAGTACAACCCCTAGGGCATGAACAGATTGTGTATTTCAGTGGGGTGCAGGACTCTGTCAACTGCAGCCTTTGCAGTGCAGAAGAGCACCCCCATGGTTATAGGAGCACTCTCGACTCTCTATGCAGAACATGCTGTATTTGCCATATTTCAGAAGGAGAAACTCATTCTCACTCCTCAGAAAGTGTCCGAATTACGAGGCGATAATGGCACTACCATCATTGAAGGTTGTGAAGTGTCATACCATGAACTCTGTGACATTCTTTGCCTACCCAATATTAGATCCTGAGGTTAATACGCACGGCTGTGCAACATATAGTCCCACTGAATGCAATCAAGCCACAGAGGACCCTATACCAGGTAGCATTGTTTACTTTGGTGATGGTTCATCTGCGATGGACCAATAGACAGCAATTCGAGACACAGGGGGATGCAGTAGTCAAGGCACAACACCACTGTTCCTCTGATACACTGTAGGTCGTAGGACAATTTACATTACCCACACATTATTCTGCCCAGGCAGCAGAACTAACAGCATTAATAGTTACCCCTTAAGTTGGGATCAGAAGACGTAATCATCCAGGCTGGATTTAGAAATGTAACCCTCATTGATACACAGTGTGATGGGTCTTCATTTAATCTGGTCTGCTCAGTAGTGTGTGATCAGCTGAGGAAAATGTACCTCGAAAGGCCAGATATCGGATCCCTCATGACTCAGTCTATTCAACCAAATGAGGATCCTGCACAATATATCAATAAGATGAAAGAAAAATTGACTAAGGAAGTAGGGCAGGGGGTAATGCTGTACTGTTTTATTATGATTATTTAGTCAAGAAAGGGTTGCCTCCTGACAGCTTAAATAACATAGTGGCACTTGAAGCCAAGTCTAGGACTGAAATTTATGTACACATAATCGATTTTTGTAAGAAAAAGAAAAAAGTTATCAGGAAGTAGCAGAGAAAGGTGCAGCCAAGTTGGTGCAGCAGAAATTAGCGGAGAAAGGAGCAATGGAAGGGGTTGTAGTGGTAATAACCACTCAGATGACTGCAATGTCTGTTGCAACAGTTCCAGGGGCCACCCAATGACAGTATCCACAACAGCAGAATGATATAAGAGCATAGGGAAGTAGTAGAGGAGGAGGAGGAGGAGTACGAAGAGGTAGGATGGGTCTTCCAAGAAGGGATCATGCATGTTATTATTGTCAAAGGTTTGGGCATTTGATTAAAGACTGTCACACAAAGAGATGGAGTGAGCAAACTAGAAGAAATTGAATGTATTTTCAACCAGGTAGTATGACCGTTCAGCCACAGCAACTTTCACAAATACTATATGTGCCCCAGACACCCTGGGAAAATGTGCAGCCACTAGCAGTGCCTCAAGCGCTGCAGAGGCTGCCTCAGCAGAATTACCAAGCAGCCCCCCATGGATACTCCACTCCAAAGTGGACAAGGAGGTGTAGTGGTAAGGGGAGGAAATCCTATCCAGGCAAATCATGTGGGAGGGCACATACAATGAGGGTCCCGTCAGAGTATTTCTATGTGTCCAGTCTTGTCAGTAACACACAGGCGAGATGAGGAACTCACTGTGATGGTAGCTATTAATGACAAGAGGTATGCAGTCTTCAAACATCCAGGAGAAACCAAATTGTGTATTAGGGACGAAGGCCTTCCGTTTTCCAACAGATCAATGGACACACAGGGGTTCTCTGGGTAAATTATAAGGGTTCCTTATACCAAACCAGTGAAGATAGAAGTAAGGGGAGGCACACTGATGGCTGTTTTCTGTTCCCTCCAGCTGCCACAGCTAATCTCTTGGGAAGACCTTTGATGGCCAACTTAAATATGATTTTTTTTTTTAATCAGATGGCACCACGATTTGTTTCACCACTGGTTTCCCACCATCCAGAATCATGGCACTAATGATAAATTCCTCCACTAGAGATTAAATAAGAGGATGACCCAATGATTTGGAGGTCTTTACTACAGTGGTATACACCATTATACCAGGGACACCAAAGCTACAGGGAAAAGAGGTTAATTTGCACAAATATTTCCTTTTTTTGGAAACACTACCAATTACACTCTGATAGCTAGCAACCATAATAATGTTTTGTGGGCATGTGTCATCTTCCTAGTGCAAGGAACGTTGGTAAGAAAGATACTGGATGACCAACTGTTTGATGATGATCCCAAGAAAACAGTTGTACGTTTTTTAGGAAGACATACAACTAAGGACAGTGTTAGAAGTCAGAATGCCCACACCAAGCAGAATCTTTGATTCAGCAAAGGGAGCCCATCTGTCCCAAATACCAGACACCTTGCGGACTAAGGGGGGCCCGATTCCGATATTGTTTGGAAAGCATTCTGACAGAATCGGTTATGGAATGCTTTCCATATGACTCTGATTGGGGGAGTCTGAGCAAACGAGTAAGATGCATCCGGATACGATCTGGTCGGACTCCCATTGACTTCAATGGGAGCCTATGTTCTGATCATGAACACAGGCTCCCCTTGAAGAAAGGGGTGCCTGCTATTTTTCAGTTATTGATCTTAAGAATGCCTACTTCAGCATTCCTCTACATCCAGACGGCAACTATTGTAGTGTAGTTCCGATAGTACACTTTCATGCAGGACCTACGCTGTTTACGGATAACATATACTGTGGGCTTGGTGGCAAACTGAATCTGTACACCCCATCAAATATGTCAGGCTATGTTTTCACATTAGCTAGCTCGCAGTGCTACAAGAATCTCCTGTTATTAGAGAGATTAGTTTGTGCAACTTGAGAACATAATAACCTAGTCACCTAGTCACTCATGCTTGCTTGTTTTGATCTCAGAGAGATACACAAAAGAAGCAGTCAAGATTGTTTACAATAAGAATTTATTGTACTGGAGTTTTTGCGCTGCTACAACTGTAATACAGTAGTAGAGATATAGAACCAGCAGTACAGTGAATATAAATAAATAGTATTGTTCTGCCATTTTGTAACAGTCATGAACACATACATGAATATAAAATGCATTTATAAAATAAAGTACTTACTCCTAAGATGCCTGTCTAGATGTACCTAAGTGTACCTAGCATGTGAGTTGGTATGTAAGCCGAAGTGCCTAAGTATAAGAGCCAAGAATTCCACTAGATTTTAGTCAAAACCCCCATACCTGAATAGTGAGAGTGTGGGACTTCATCCTGGAATTGAGCTGGACACCCCGCAAGCAATCGTCAGACCACTGTCAGCTGGAGCAATGGCATGTCGGAGCTGCAGCGTCTCTGGTCAGTGTGTCAGCCTTGAAGTCTCGGTTCCCTCCTGCTCTCTGAAAGCAAGAGGTACTGTATTTATACAGTCTATGTGCGTATGTTCCTAGTTGTTTAGTATGAGGATGACATTGGGGATTAAGGCTTGTGCGTTGATGGGAGATGTGAAGTGGACCTCATGTAGAGTGTACTCATAAATTATTCATATGTGCTAAGCATGACGTCTTAGCAATATTGATTCAGAAAAACCCACCCTTGGCATTATGTTCATACAAGGCAGTCTGTCCTTATTTGGAGTTATGTCCTTATAAGGCTCGTTCATATGAAATGACGGGGAGACGATGTAGCGAGAGTGTACGATGTTACCTAGACCTATACCAGGGTACCGATATGAAATATAACACCCACTCCACCTTATACTTAACAATGATATTATACATTTGAGATACACATTTATAACAGTGGCAGTGCATAAAATTATCAAGCAGTCATGTAAAATGTTTCTAAACAGGGTAAGATTTCATTTAAAAACAGTTTAAAAATGATTAAATAAATGTTTTTCGTGAAAGTATGACTTTTGTAGTAAAGTTCCACAAATCACAGTTCTAAATGAGTTCGATCACACAAGTTGAACTACTGTAAGCGTACTTAGTAGGCCATGCTTCCTATAGAAAGTGTCAATTTGAAAAAAGTTATTTTGAGAAAAAGAAAGGGAAAGAAAAAACAGAATGTTTTCCCAGCACACAGTGAGCCAGATTCTGATTACATGTCTTGGCTGGGAGACATAATATTGTCATTGACTGCTGTCGTAGGGGATGAACATTGTAATACCTTGCATAGCACGTCAAGTGTGCATAGATGAAACTCTTCAGTGCTGCCAGCAGTTGTTGGTGAGGCAGCTGGTGCTGTATTCGATACCTCAGTGCCAAGATTGGGGCTGAAATCCAACTTGATCAAGGGCACCTGCGGATCCTCAAGGATTGCATGCTTTTAACCCCTTAAGTGCTGCGTCGGTGCGTTGGCCGACGGCAGCACTACCTCCCCAGTGCTGCGCACGACCATTGGACGTCCATTCAGCACTGGTTCCAATGGACAGCGCAGCACTGGGGAGGGATGTTTACTAGCATCTATGAGGTTAAGATGGGAATACGCTGGGGAGAGAGTTGAGCATGGGACCACAGTGGTCCACTGGCATCTCTTTTGGAGGTGTCAGACAGATGTCCTAACTCGCATTTTCCTCGGCAGAACAGGCATCGGAAAACAGGTACAATGCAGTCTACGTAGACTGGTCTGAATGACAGGAACCAAGAAGCATTTAATTCTCGAAGGCGAGGCGCACCCAGATGTTGTACCATGCGCTCAATGTAATATCTTTCCAGGAGAGCTTTTGCAATCTCTCTGGCCGATGGTCCATCCATTGCAAAGCTGGTAAATGACAATCAGGATTCCGGCTATTGCAAGCAGGATCAGAGGTAGACCCCCGAAAATGCTTCCGCATACGTAGTGTATAAAGTGAGGAACAACTCCGAGAATGTTCTGGAAGTTGTTAAGGAAACCCAACTCTATGGTTTTAAAAAACCCTGGGCGTAGTTTGCATATTAGCGCTACGCGAAGTGCACTTCGTACTACACGTACTACGTGAACTGCGTAGTGCCGTAGGGAAAATGCTGTTCGCACTGATTGCACAGGGCAGGATGCTTGTCCAAACTGTGCAATCATTGCAAACCACATCTTGCACAGTGCAAGCGGTCGTTTTCTGCTGCTCGAGTAGATTTGTACTCGGGCGGCAGCATTCTCAACACGGACTGGTAGTTTCTCATCGCAAGCGTATGCGACCACTCGCAATGAGAAACCTGTCCTCCCCGCGTTGAAAATCTCGCCCGGAGGTTTATTTTCTACTCTCTCGATCGTCAACTTGATATTGCTGATTGCAAAAAAGGAAAAAGTCTTGCCGGGATGTTTTTTTTTCTCGCTCGCGGTCACCAACTTGATGTTGAGGACCGCGAGCAAGCAAAAAATGCCCTTTACGCTATGCGTTTTGTACTGTGCTACGTGCAATTTGCATAGCGCATAGTTGAAAAAACTACGCACGCTCTGTGAGCATAGCGTAGTCCTACACACAGGGTTAGTTTTAAATAGGTTTACAATATCACTCGTATCAGACATATTTACGATACGACCCACAATTTTTGCAAAATGTCGGGGGCAGTTTTTATGGATTAGCACGTGTATCTCTGTCAAGGTCCTTGCAACTTGAAGTTCAAAGGTTTCTCGTGCAGAGGTCAATGGCACGGTTTGCTGTAAAAGCAAGGCTTTCATTCTGCTCAAAGCATCAAACTGTATAAATGAAACATTCAGTAAAGGCCATACTGGCGCCTCCCTGACTGTATTGTCGGAGGAAACAATACTTGCATACAGCAAGTAACCCTGGTGTTCATTGTGACCAGATAGGCAATGCCCGGGAGCATCCCACAACAACCTTGATCGTTCAGCATCAAGTAACTCCCATTTGTAAGTAACTCAAACGCTGGCGTGATCAAGCAAGCTGTGGCAAGACAAATTCAAAACTGAACCATTACAGGCCCATGTAAAATTATATCTTGGCACATGAGAGAACCGCTTAAAGAGCTCTTGCAGTTAGTACCACTAAGAAACACTTTCTGATCCCCACTCCGGCATCAAAATCTACATAGTAAATGCCAGGATTTCCTAATGTATTCTTTACCCAATTTTTCACATTTGCCTGCCTGCCTTTGTTCAAGGCAATTGTGAAACTGAAAGGTAGTGACCAGGAGAGTGATTTGGCCGTGGATTAGCCACCCTGTGGATGGTAATTCAGCCACTGTGAATGGAACCTGTCCTGTTTTTCAATTTGCAGCATTGTATATTTAGCTCACCTTTGTGCCATTTCTATCTGAGTATCAGTTAGATTGAATTCTAAAAAGAGAGAGACATACTGTTTATAAAACGCCAAGGCACAAAGCCTGTAAGCAAAGATTGTAGCGTCCAACTCAATAACATAATAGAACGTAACTGTGTTTGGCCGTGTTGTAATATGGCTAAATCCTATTCCAGTATGTCGATAACAGAAGTTGCAATGTTGCCCAATGAATATACTCTGGAGGTCAAAGTTGTTAACCCATTATCCACCACAGCTAAAGCTTTTTCTAAATTTATACGGTCTATTTCCCGATTTAATGATAGGCGGCATAAATGCCTGCATATATGAAATGTTTTTGACTTTGTTTCCTAGGTCCTAGTAAAAAGTTCCTAAGATCCATGTCTTGTGAGAGTAAAGATAAGTGTTGTTTCACTTCTGCAAGCGTTGAGATTTCTAGCCATTCTAGACACAACTTCCCAACACTATAGGATGTCACTACCCCTGGATGTTCTCTCTGTACATATCGTGGATCTGGCCTATGCATACTGAGTCCCTTGGTGATATTTAGGAACCGTTTATAATATGTGTTCGTGTCTAAGGGCCAAACCACCCACCCCTTCCAATTTGGTTCTGATCTATTGTATTTTAGTATGTCATCAATTGTTATCCCTTCCTTTGAAGAAGAGTGCTCCTACCCCGGTGATGGGTTAGGAAATTTTGGAGTGTTTAAGTCCTTAATCTTGGCTATCCCAAGACAGGATGTCTGTTGCACAGTATCGTTTAAAAAGATAATCTGCTGTGGAATGAGGCATGCTCTAAATAGCCTCTGTACCCTGAACTTGCCAGCTTCTGGAAACCCAAATCGATTTTGAGTCAATTTCGTCTTTCCATAGGGTAAAACCCTATTCAGACAATTGGGCCAAAAAGGAAGCAGAGTAAATCTTTTTTTGTTTGTCAACATAATTTTCAGAGTTGATTTAGGTACAACCTTATACTGAAATGAGGCTGGGTCAGTGGTGTTAAACCCTGAAAAGTATGTACATTTTTTTGCAAACATTTGTGAACTACTCTTTGGTGGTGTTGGGCAATGTTCTCACTGATTGTACTCAAATACACTTCTAGGTGAAATGGATTTATGAAGGAAATGATGACCAAAATGTTGATACCAGTACAATTTGCCATAGTCTGAGGGACCCTTTAACATTTCATTATTAGAAAGTGCAGCAGTTTTCTCTAAATCAGACAACATGTTATTTACAGTTTCAGTGTTTCAATCATCGGAAAATGTACTGGAGGTAATGAAATCACTTAATGAGACTTTAAATAGAAGATTCATTTTTAAACGTTCGGTCGGTCCGAATATGTTGAAATCGACCTTGTCCCATACCATAACATCAGGCATAGGACCAGCTGTAATGTTTACTGATGACAAGTCTCTTTGTTCACGGTGTGATGATGGATGTGGCTTCAGTAGGATGTTGACCTTTTGCACTGTGTGGCCTTGTTGAAGAAAGTGTCCATTGATAAGTCAATGCTAAGCCTAGCCAGAAAAGAAAAAACAACATCCTTGAAATTATCCAGAGCTCAATCCAAGGTGATACCAGGTATGTCCTTTGAAGAAAGAGAAAAAAGTTATTTAATTCTTGCTTGAATGGTGTTTTTGCTGGCGTCGTTTCCGGCTCGCTTGGATCCAAGGAAAACGTATCAAAGTTAATGAAATAGCCAGAAGCTGTTCAATCAAATGTAGGAATTGCATCTAATTAATTGAAATGCTATTTTCTGCTCAACAAGGCATGTTTTCAGTCTAACTGCAACTTGTGAATTATTCTGATTTTCATTTTGAATTTGAATGTCTGTTTCAAGTGGAGCAAGTTCCATAGCATTGTTGCCTAGTCCTTCATTCCTTATAGGTGACTCTTCAAACGTGATGGGCCTTTCTGTTTGAACTTCTTGGATTGTAGCTAGAGGAGGGCGTCTGCTACAGCGGAGTCCATTAGGCCTACTGTTTAGTATCAGCCACATAGTGTGGTTTGATTAAGTCAATTGAGACAAATCTTTTCTCCTTTTTTCCAGCAAGAGGTGGGAGTAGCACAGTTCTTGTTCTGTGTACTGCAAGGACCGGTGCAGGTTTTCTGTAAGAGGGTGCAAATTCTTTTTATCCACAATTTTCTCTCGGACCAGATCCCTGACTTTTGGGATCCAGACAGGTCTTGCTGTGACTAACTTGACTTCCTCAGTGGTGGTTTGCTTTAGATGGACATTGCTTTGTTGTGTCCTGAATTCATTTAGACCCTTTGAAACAGCCAAACAATCATGGATATCAAATGGTTTTTCATCCGCCTCTGCACTTTCACAATCAAGATCAGGTACCCACATTCGTGTCCCAAAGAGGACCTCATATGGAGTGACACCCCCTAGAGAGCTTCTTGGCTGGTTGTTTAATGCCCGGTGTACGCCATAAAGGTGTGTGACCCAACTACCGCCCATGCCTAATACCCTAGCTGTTAAAGATTACTTCAAGACACAGTTTTTTCTCTCCACAACCGAATTTCCCTCAGGATGGTATGGAGATGAGAACCGCAATGCTACTCTCATTCCTTCCATGGCCTCTTTGTAAGCCCGAGAGCTAAACGCTCGGACCTGGTCAAAGTGTAACGAGCTAACTGTTTATGTACCGATAAAGACTTGCAAAACTTTTATAACAGTTTGAGCATCAGCAAAACACTGAAGCCATACCCATAGGAATCTTGAGCATGAATCCACTTCTACCATGATATACCTGTATGCCCCATTTGTTTGTGAGGGGCCACAGTGGTCCAAGTACACACATGCGAGTGGTTTGTCTGACTTCAGTAATGGCGGATATGCTGAGCATTCAATGGTGGAGCCTTTCATCTGCTGGCAGATGTCACATTTCAAGACATAGGGGCCGATTATGATGGCGGACGGACAGGTCCGTCCGCCACCATAGAGTAGGAGGTACCGTCCGCAGGGGCTGCGGAGGTCCCTCCGTGCAGATTAGGATGTGACCGCCAGGGTGGCGGTCACATCCTCAATCTTTAACATTGCGGCGGGTGCAGCTTCAAGCTTTGTCCACGCAAATGCAGGGTGTTACCATAGGTACTCCCCATGTGCACCCCCCACTCCCCTCCGTCACCAAGTGGGCCCGCAACGGGCCCCCGAAGGCAATCTCCATATGCTTTTCCACGGCAGAAAAGCCGCCATGGAAAAGCATATGTTTTCCGCTATCCTAATATGGCTAGCGGTGTCTGACAGACCGCCAGCCATGTTAGAGCTTTTCCGCCGCGGTCGGAAGGCGACTGCGGCGGAAAAGCAGCGGATGGATTTTCAGACCCACCACCATCCTAATTTGGTAGTGGGTCTTCTCTGCCTCCGCAGCGGTTTTCCCGCATCCTTTGGGCCGGCGGTGGCTTCCGCTGGCCCGGAGGATGCGGGAAAACCGTGATCCTAATCAAGCCCATAGGCTTAAGTTTGCTTAGTTAACCTTGGGCACCAATAGCACTGTTTCAGTAAAGAAATAGTCACTGTAACGCATGTGTGCGTGACCCCAAACCCTTGTGTGCAGCTAATCTTAAACCTTGCCTACAATCCATATTTGGTAATACTCTATCCTCCACTCCAGGAGTCTGAGCATATGGAATATTTTGTGCATCTAACTTGTAGGAGTATTTGAGTGGAAATGTTTTAGGTACGGCTGTTCTGCCTTTGCATGATGCGATGAAGCTACCATTATTTCTCCTTCTATCCTCGTTTTTGAACGAGTCAGCGCAGCTACGGAAGCTGTGAAAACAGCCCCCTTTCCGACTTCATCAGCCAATGAATACCCTTCAATGTGAACGCCATCACATTGATGACTCAGTGTATTGATCAAGTGAGTCCTCTGTAATTCGGATTTCAATTCCCATAACATTCTGTGTTTAATTGCTCCACCTTTTGCGTCTTTAAAACCGTTTTGTTCCCAAAGCTGTAATTATTCATTGTATAACTGGGCACAGTAAAAAAAATCACACACGATTAGTGTGGGGAATGCTTGATCCGCATTTACAAATGCCAGTATTAGTGCCTTTAATTCTGCCAACTGAGTCTCCTAGAGATTGCGTTTTTGTGCAGGTGAGATGGAACTTGCCATCATGCATGTGACCTCTAATGATAGCACACGCAGAAAAATATTGCTGCTTACTTCCTATAGCCAGTTGCGCAGATCCGTCAGAATTATTAATAGATTCACATTGATCTAGAGGAAAGATTACATTTGGAAGAGGATATTCTTGTTCATATTTCAGGTATGCTTGTATTTTTAAACTTGGATCAAATCTGTATTCAACATCTGTTGCAGTAAGAGAATTAGCCCATTGTATCCATCTTGGATGTAACGCTTTCACATTTGGGATACTAGCCTTTGTAACAGCTTCTAAAGCCGGTACCGGAGTTATGACAATTATTCGTGTCCCCTGAGCCAGTGCTCTTTCTCTTGCTACAGCAGTCTGAACTGCTGTCAGGATATTTTCTGTTGAAGTGAAACGCATTTCTGCATTTGGGTACAGGAGTGATTTCTTAGCGATTGGTACAGTTTCTCCTTCATTAAAGGTTAAATAAGTGTACCCGCATTGACCCGCGATTATTCGGATCACTAAGTGACATAGGTTTATGCGTGTTTGTAAGTGTTTGGAAGCGATCATGTCCTCCTGGAGTAAACAAAGACTACTAGTATGTTTTTTTCTCCAATCTCTTGATGAAAAGTCAGGTTTTATTAAGTCATAGAACGGTTTTACCCTGTGTGCGTAATCTAAAATGTATGTCCTGCAGAATTTAGGAATCCTAGTATTGATTGTAAATTTTTAAAGATTTTGGAGGCTGGAGCAGCGCACACGTTTCTAAAAAGTTCGCTGCCAGACTTTTGACTTTACTTGACAGCTCATATCCCAAATATAGGACATTGAGGAGGGCTATTTTTGATTTTTCAAAGTTGAATTTGTAGCCTTTTTGTCGTCTGTCAGATAAATATGATCCACATAGGACAACGCTTCTTCAACTTTTTGAAGTACCTCTGTTACTCTTGCTGAAAATACACCCGGGCTGTTTTTATACCCTTGTGCTAGACAACAGAACTGTCGTGGGAACCCCACGCACTGAATGCAGTCAGATACCTACTTTCAGGAGCTATATTTTGACAGAAAAATCCATTTGAGATATCAAGTATGGTTTTGTATTGTTTGTGCACAATGGTATTCATTAATGTGGTACTTTGTGCGTTATGGACAGCAAATGTCTTTGCGCATGAGTTTGAATGTCTGTAATCTAGAACTAGACAATATGTATTGTCAGGTTTAGTGACAGGAAAGAAAGTATTGGTCATTGGAGAGGTACATTTTTCAATGACCCCCTGGTACTCAAGTTGATCTAAGATCTCCCAGACCTCTTTTTTAGCTTCTTGCTTAATTGGATATTGCCTCTGAGCTTTGGTGAAACCTTTAACGGGCTTATGTGGTAGCTTGAGTTCTCATCCCACCCTGTATGATTTTTGTGCAATGCTGGAGCTTGGGCTACTGCCCACTCCTGCGCATATGTATGTTTAAGGTAAATGGGAACGTTGTTGGAAAATGGAGGAAAAATTATACTTTCTCCCCTGGGGCATTCCATAACGAAAGCAGGCAACCAATCTTGTTCTGCTAAAAGGATATCATAACCAGATGATATGTTTTTCTAAAAAAGAAGTTTTACTTTCCCGGGCCTGTCCTCCTCCAACCGGAGTGTTAATTTGTTTAACTTATGTGGGATGCTCACCCTGATGTCTGGTGTTTCCACTGTGATGTAATCATTCAACTCCGCTGTCACCAGAAATTCCTTCAGGTTCAGGCCAGCTATTGTTACTTCTGCTGCACTGTCTAGCATCGTCAGAGTCCATTCCCCGTTCAGAGGTTGTGTCCTCAGAATTCTGGGCATGACCCGCAACTTTCTTTTTCTTAAATTGAGGTTTTGGATTATGCTTATCTTCTTTTTTAGAAGTAAAGACTTGAGTGAGCTACTTGTCTCTGGACTGTGTTGGTTCCACTCTATTTTCTGACCGTCATTCTCTTTCGGAGCTTTTCTTTGAGCCCTGAAAGGTATGAGAGGAACGTGTATCAGTATCCTGATACCTGTCAGGTTTCCTAATGTTATCGCTATTCCTAAGGTTGTACCTCTTTTCATAGGGCTTCTGTGGAGGAGACCTACCTCTGGATTGAGATCTCTTGTCTTTAGAGTTTTCTTTATTATTACCCCACTTCTTTTTAGAAGAAGTAGGTGTCTGATTAGAAGTGTCCTTTTCAGGACTGCCCTGTAGTTAAGATGTTTAAGCTCTTCCCCCCAAACTATCTCTGCATAATACGGCATATGCAGTTTCGAATATTTTGGTATATCAGCCCCCTGTAATAACGGGGCGACCTCCCTTAGGCGTTGGCTGATTGCTACTGATGCTGCTTCCCCTTTAATATTAGATAGTATTATGGTTGACACCTGGCCGTAGTTATTTAATAACTTCATCCCTAAGTTTTGGGCAAGTTCTGCTCCATATTCATTTTGTATTTGTCTTAATACATCTGGTATTACTGCTAATGAAGGAATACCATGAGTTCTGCTATATATGGCAGCAAAGACTGTACCCCAAGAGGTGCAATCCTCTAACTGTGGTGTAATCCCCATGAGCAAATAGATTGCTAACATTCTGTGTTTTTCAAATGGTGTTGTATTCGGAAATACTGCTTAAAACTGGGTTATTTTCTGAGCTACCCAGAAAGGAATTTGTTCACGTTTTGTGGGCACTTTGCCCATTACCGCGTGAAATATTTGTGGAGTAATTTTAGTACCTGAGCTCTGTGTATCAGCTGAATTTGGTATAATTACTGTAGATTGGACCGCTAGTGTCCTAAGACAAAGTGTGTCATGTTTCTGTAGAGTTTTATCAACTCTTTGAGTTGAACAAGTAGTTCACCTGGCATTGTGTCAATGCCTGGATGTGGTGCATAGGTCACTAATATCGGTCATGTTGCTCCTGGTCTTCCTAAAGGACGAAGCCTTGCTCTTGTTCTTATGTGGGATAGGGCGCCATTAAACCAGAAATTATGTTCCTGCAAAGTAAGCGGAATCTTAGTCTCCTCCAACGGAGTGTAGGCCGCTGGAACGTCTTCATGTTTGTAATAATGACACGTTTCTGTGATAGCATCTGCTTCTGGGAATGTAACCCATGAGCAGAGTGCCACTGTTTTGAAATCTTCGTGTGCCTCTCTCACAAATAATACTATACTCCCTCTGGGTGGTAACTCATGTTTGAGTAGTTTAACTGTAAGAGTTTGCCTTACTTTGGGTGCAATATGTATTGCATCTGTATCTTCATTTTCACTAGACCGATTAAGTCCCTGGGCCAGATGGTTTAAATCTTCCTCTTGTTCAACCATTGTGTTTAGAACGCAGGCTAACTTTCCAAGGGAGTTTATGAAAGGTTTTATGCAAAGCTTTTATGTACAATTTTAGCAATATTCCTTTATGCTTGATTAACCAACAGCCAATACATAGGATGTCTCACCTACTCAGCTGTGGCGGAGTTTGTTCCTACCTACTCCAGCCGTCTTTGGGTTTTGTAAGTACGGTCTCTGAGAATAAGCATGACTGAGCTACTCAGACTCTACTGTTAAGTAAGTGGCCATGGATTTACCACGTTGAGCAAAACATGTTTGATACGTTGGGTGCCATTAGACCACGTTGGACACCATGTAGTGTAATCCTGATAGTACCCTTTCATGCAGGACCTACGCTGTTTACGGATAACATATACTGTGGGCTTGGTGGCGAACTGAGTCTGTACACCCCAACCGAATATGTCAGCCTATGTTTTCACATTAGCTACCTCATAGTGCTAGTAGAATCTCCTGTTATCAGAGAAATTAGTTTGTGCAACTTCAGAACATAATAACCTCAGACTCTTCGAAACAATATACTACTTTTCACCCAGTCACTCGTGCTTGCTTGTTTTGCTCCCAGAGAGATACACAGAAGAAACTGTTGAGAGTGTTTACAATAAGAATTTATTGTACCGGAGTTCTTCTCATGTAAAATAAGTACGCTGCTACAAATGTAATACAGTAGCAGAGATATAGAACCAGCAGTACAATGAATAGAAAGAAATAGTATTGTTCTACCATTTTCTAATAGTCATGAACACATACATGAATATAAAATGCATTAATAAAATAAAATGCGTACTCCTAAGATGCCTGTCTAGATGTACCTAAGTGTACCTAGCATGTGAGTAGGTGAGTAAGAGCCTAAGCCTAAGTGCCTAAGTCTAAGAGCCAAGAATCCCACTAGGATTTAGTTGAATCCCCATACCTGAATAGTGAGAGTGTGGGACTTTGTCCTGGACTTGAGCTTGACACCCGCAAGGGGTCATTAGAGAGCGATGGCATGTCGGAGATGCAGCGTCTCTGGTCAGTGTGTTGGCCTTGAAGTCTCTGTTCCCTCCTGCTCTCTTATAGCAAGAGGTGTTGTATTTATACAGTCTATGTACGTATGTTCCTCATTGTTTAGTATGAGGATGACGTTGGGGATTAAACCTTGTGCATCGATGGTAGAGGTGAAGTGGACCTCCTGTAGAGTGTACTCACAAATTATTCATATGTGCTAAGGATGATGTCTTAGCAATATCGATTGCGAAAAACTCACCCTCAGCATGGAACTAGGTGAAAGTTTTATGTCCATACAATGCAGTCTGTCCTTGTTTGGAGTTATGTCCTTATAATGCTTGTTCATATAAAAGGACGGGGAGATGATGTAGGGAAAGTGTCCAATATGAAATATAACACTATCTGACAGTGTTTACATATCGCAGGACTCAGTTGTACTTGTACTCCTGTTTACCCCAAGGGTATTTTGAGTCCTTCAGTGTGTTCAACTGAGCAGTAAAAGATGATCTGCCAAATTTGCATTGTGACAGCACATTGTTGCAACTTATTGATGCCATTTTGATTTGTAGTCTCACTGAGCAACCGTGCAGAAGAGACACTATATCTCTTCTAACCACTCTTGCCCAGAGAGGATACAAAGTAGAGAGAAAGGAGATTCAGTACTGACATGATTGAGTCCAATGTTTAAGACAATTACTGTCAGCATCAGGTAGGCATGTAATACCTGAACAGGCTGCCTCCATCCACCAAATGACAGAGCCAGACACTGTTAAAGGAATGCAGAAGTTTCCGGGTCACTGTAACTATGTGAGACTGTGGATATTTGACAATAGGATGCTATAACTCCCCTTGTTAACTTCCATTGAACCGCCAAGAGACAGGAAGGGCAGGATAACATGGACACCAGAAATGAAGAAGACTTTTCAGAAACTGAAAAGTGAAATAACAAATGCTCCGGTCTTGGGAACTCCCGATTACCCCAGTGAGTTTTATATATTCTGGCATAGCAAAGCTCAAGTGATGGCAGCTGTTCTCACACAGAAGTATCCAATAAGACAAAAACCAATTGCATTCTTTAGTGGGTTTCTGGACTAAGTCATGAAAGGACACCCTCCCTGTGAGCAGGTCTGGCAACTTCAACCTTTGCAGTGCAGAAGAGCACCTCCATAGTGATGAGAGCACACTTGACTCTCAAAGCAGAACAAGCACGAAAGTGTCCGGGTATGAAATGCTACTGGCACTACCATCTTTGAAGGTTGTGAAGTGTCATATAGTGAACCCTGCAACATTCTTTGCTCACCCAATATTAGACATTGAGGAGGATGTGCACGACTGTGCAACATATAGTCCCAATGAATGCAGTCAAGCCACAGAGGACCATATACCAGGACAATTGACCAGGAGACAGGAATTAGACACAGAGGGGCAGCTTTTGTCAAAGCACAACGGCACAGTTCCTCTGATACCCTGTAGGTCATAGAACAAGTGGCATTACCCACACAGTATTTCACCCAGGTATCAGAACGAACAGCATTAATAGTGGCCCTTAAGTCGGGAGCAGGAGAATTAATGACATCTACTCAGAATCAACATGTTTACCAACCACTGTTCTCTCAAGCATCATGAGATAGAACAGGAGAGGGTTTATTGAACCAGATATTAGTCCTGTGATGCATGGAAACCTCTTAGAGGAACTGGTGTTACCACCGGCAGTGGCAGTTGTGAAATGTGCAGTGCACAAACATGGACAGGATTTTTTATCCTAGGGTAATGCACTAGCATATCTGGCAGTTACCGGTGCAGCTAGGAGCAAAGGTACCATCAGACCCACAACCTTTCCTAGTTCTGGTTGCGCAGACTGCCTCACCAGTGGAGTCTCGTTTCAAGACTACTACAGACAAGGACACGCGTCATTACAGTGAGACAGCAAGATTACACCTGAGAGAACTGAAGGAAAGTACTTCTTTGCATGTAAAGCAGTTACGGAAAGATAGAGGATGCATCCAGTCAAGGAAAGACCTAGTTAATTGCCTCGCAATTGCCCTGGATCAGACCCATTCACCAACCCACATCTCAAGGGACTATTTGGCAAAACAAATGCAACAAGAATGGATTGCCCTCAATTTGCACAATATAATTACTATGTAGTAATTCCCTTAATCGCACACAAAAAGTGATATGTTCTACCATCTGCGACCACAATGTCCCTTCAGAGCCCTTCTTCTGAACTTTGTGGATATGATTGATCAGTGTAGTAACTACAGGTACCTCATTGTGGTGGTCTACCCATTTTCCTGATGGATCAAGCAGGAGCATGCGTTCATTTCGATGACAAGCTAGTAGCTACATTTCCAGATGGGGAAGTGATTCTGCGATGAGGAATCCCTGAATGGATAAGCTCCTAAATGGCACTCATTTTTTCAATACAATATTTGAACATATTACAACACTGTTACGGATAAAGCACAAATTAGCGTCTGTTCATCACACCCAAAGTAATAGTATTGTTGGGCACCTGATTAGCCTCTTGGAAAGTAAGGTCAGCAGATTATGTGCTTCTTCAAACAAAAAATGGTTATACTGTTTGCCAATTGCACTGTCTTCAATGAGAAAGATGCCAAGTTTAGCACCCCATCAAATAGTGACAATAAGGTCTATCAGTATAGGAATAAGGGAGAGAGCTCACCACACAAAATAACGAAATGCAGATGTGTTTGTGTGAACTGATGAAGTTTGCAAGGTTCATCTCCTAATAGGTAACCATCGAAAAAGAAAAGCACGCAGAGGACGACCTCCTTGCTCAACAAGTAGGAGATAAAGTGTTTGTTCGCAATTAGGTCCAAAAGTGGATGGAGAAATGTTTCGAGGACCCCCACACAGACACCACAGTCACACCGACTGCCCACAAGGTGGACAAAAGCAATCCCTGGATACACCACAGCCATGTGTCGCAACCCAGCTTCATACAAAGAACAATGAACAATGAACAATGGAAATGAAAGACCACAAAATATATATACTTTTGGTTAGCGGCTCTCAATTCAAGCCTTTATTCTGTTTGCTAGCAAAGCACCCTCTAAATCCAATGTTTTCCACATCTGGAGAGAACTCTCTAATAGCAATGTGATGCATAATTCCCAAGCTAAGTTGTCAGGTAGCATGTGGTATCAGCACATGTCAGAAATAGGTTCAGAGACCACTAATGAGTTGTGCTTCGTATGCTCCCTAAGTCCCCATGAGACTGGGTCAGATATACTGCAATCCACAAAAGAAGTACCCCAGACATAGCTCAATGTATATTACAGCAGAATTAAGGCCCAAATGCAGCTAATACATGTCAAAGTCGTTTGCGTCCTAGTTAATGCCACAAAACAGGACACTTTACCAGAAGTACTATGTATTCTCACAGATAGGCAGGACATTGCGTTAGAAATATAAAGCATGAGAAAGACAGCCCACCACTGTAGATTGGACCCAGGTGATCCTAGAAACAGGATTTCTAGGAGTAATGGACAATGGAATGGGGAATGGAATAGGGAAATGGACACCGACCTGGGACGAAAACATCTCATGTTACATTGGATAGATGGCACTACTGTAAGTCCCCAAGGCTGTCATGAAACTAACTTCAGCCTCTTTATGTTTCAGTTTAAACCCAACTCCCACACTGACACAAGCCAGGTGAGAAGTTCCCTCGAGAATGCAGTGGAATAGGAAACTTGAAAGGGTTTTCAGTTAAAGACCATCTTGTATCAGCATCCAAGGTCCCTGGCACACACTGTGCCTTCAAACAGATTCTGACCTGCTTAGACAATGGATAATTGAATCAGCCCAGGACACAGAGGTGCATGATTAAGCAATGGGTGGAGGGAAGAAAATCAGACTGTGGCCTGATTAGACAACGGGTTCATGATCAAATTAGCCCTGAGCACACAGGTGCTTGTTTAAACAATAGGTGGCAGTTCTGAGCACACGAAGGCTTCAGGTACACAATGTTACCAGCACACACTTAAAGTAAATTGCATCTACCATGAAACATACAGGCATTCATAAGCTAAAGAATGCTCTGTCAATAAGCATTGTCAGAAGTATAATGAAGAATGGGTAATGGTTTAGTTCAGGAAAACAGGTAATGGGGATGCATGTCTTTGAGTGTTTTTCCATCTTAAATCTGTAGCTTGCAAGTCAACTATTATTTACCATGTGTAATAAATTATTGTTTGGATTTGTATAAAAACGAATGTCTGCTAAAAGGTATTGGAGAAAAACCCAAGAGATAGCCTGAGCAAGGCTGAGATACAGTCTGTATTGTTTTTCTCACTGTCACAACAGTTAGTAAATACTGTCTTCGTATTGCCAAGAACAGTCTGCATGTTTATTCTGGGAGATTTTGTAACACCGCAACACAATTTACTTTGAGATGCTTTAGTACCTTAATAATCAAATTACTGTTGTTTTGTGCATTTACAGGGCCTTCTCAAGTATCTTCGAAGAATATCACTCTTAATAACTGGAAATTAACAAATTCCATTGGAGTCAAATGGATCGCGCCACCTGGTCTAGTGGAGTTCTATACTGTCTCCATTCAAGGAGCTGTCACCCAGAACAAAACGGTCCCATATGTACAACCTGTTAATTTTACAGACTTACTCCCTGGCAGAGAATACAATCTCACAATTACAACAATCAGTGGCCCTTTCAAGGGGATATCATCAGTAGTTTCCGAGGCAACATGTAAGTTCAGATTTTTTTTTTTTTTTGCTGTTTTATAACGCGCTCTGTTACTACCAGAGTATCCTGGCGCAAAAAGGAAAAACAAGCAGGTGGCCAAAAGGAAACAGAAGAAAATTTTAAAAAGTCTAATAAGCAAATCTGAAAAGATTCGTCTTCAGTGCCTTCTTAAAAGGAACAAAATTCTGGATCAATCTCAAGGATAAAGGCAGAGTGTTCCAGGCCGAAGCCGCAAGAACGGCAATTGACTGGCTCCAAGGCGCACTCGCCGAAAGCCGGGTACACTCAGAAAAATGCAATCAGCCGAGCGTAAAGAACGAGTGGGGGTGTAGCGGCTGAATCTTTTCCTCAGATAGGAAGGCCCAAAATCATTGACTGCTTTAAATGCTAGTGTTAGGATTTTAAAAGTAATCCTTTGAGCCACCGGCAGCCAATGTAGTTCCTTCAAATGGATACGCACGCTCTCTCTACTGGGCACATTGCACAGAAGTCTCGCCGTCGCATTTTGGATGATCTGTAGTCTGGCGACTAGGAAGGCTGGAGTTCCGCTAAGAAGAGAGTTGGCATAATAGAGCAATGATAATATTAAAGCCCTCGCAACCGACTCTCTTGCTGAAGATGGAAGATATGGAAAGAACTTTCTCATTGCCTTGAGAGATCCGAAGCACACCCCTGTAAGTTTTTTTATGTGTGCCTCAAATCTCAGATCCTCCCCAAACCATACTCCCAAGTTCTTTGCAGGAATGGTAACTGAACTTGGCTGGGGAAAATCAGAAGGCCACAAGAGTTCTCTATAATTGGGCGGAAATTGGCCATACAACAAAATTTCTGTTTTGTCTTCGTTGCATTTTAGCTGTGCCATTGCTAACCAATTAAAAACCGCAGAAAGACAAGAACAAATTACCTCAGTGTTGAGTGCTGCATCAGGCCATGTAAATAAAAGTTGCGTATCATCTGCATACGCTATAATTTTGGCCCCCATTTGTTCAGCCAGCACTATGAGTGGGGTAAGGTACACATTAAAAAGCAAGGGGCCACGGGCCCGATGTAGGTGGCCATTTACAGACCGGTAACGGCCGATTTTGACCGTTACCGACCGGTAAATGGTCATTCCTGATGTAGGGGTCCTAATTTACCGATTCGGTAAAGTTACCGAATCGGTAAATTTACCGAATCGGTAAAATACCGAATCGGTATTTTTACCGATTCGGTAACTTGGAGATGTAGATGGGACTCTTCTGAGTCCCACAGGCCTTACAGAATCGGTATTTTACCACCCAATCCGATTGGGTGGTAAAATACCGAATCCAGGTGTGCATGCACATGTGTGCATGCACACCTGTGCCATGTGACAAACAGACATGCCCTTAGGGCATGTCTGTGTGCCACATGTCACACGTGCCTGAATTGGGGGTGCTAGAGGGTGTCAAAGTGACACCCCCTGCACCTTTGCCACATTCGGTAATTACCGAATCGGTAAATACCGATTCGGTAATGCCCATTCATTCCTATGGGCTTCAATGCCCTAGGAATCAATGAGCATTACCGATTCGGTATTTACAGATTCGGTAAATACCGAATCAGAACGATTCGGTATTTACCGAATCTGAAATACCTACATCACCTCCCCTCCATTTTACCACTTCTTAAATACCGAATCGGTATGATTCGGTATTTATGAAGTGGTAAAATAAATGTACCTACATCGGGCCCTTAATGTAGACCCCTGGGGTACTCCGGTAGTAAGAGGCTTGGCCGAGGAAGAAAAAGGTGGGATCCAAACCTGCTGGAACCTATCGAACAAAAAAGATTTCACCCATTCTAGTGCTGAGCCCAGCACACCAATCTCAGCCAATCGAGTCAGGAGGAGTGAGTGCGGGACAGTGTCGAACGCGGCAGAGTAGTCCAATAAAATTAGAGCCGCTCTGCCGCCACTGTCCAAACACTCCCTAATCTCCTCTGTGATCTCCACCAAGGCTGACCCCGTGCTGTGTGCTGCACGAAAGCCGGACTGGGCAGGGTGGAGAGCCTCTGATGATTCCACAAAGGCATTCAGCTGACAAAAGGCAAGTTTCTCTCCAATTTTCGCCATGGCTGGAAGCAGGGAAATGGGTCTATAGTTGCCCGGCACAGCAGGATCAGCACCCGTTTTCTTCAACAAGAGAAGAAGCTTTGCCTGTTTCCATTCCTCGGGAACCTTAGATATTTTAAAGGATAGACCCATTATTTGTGAAACCTCTAATGCCACTGATTCTGCCACTTCAGCCAACACCCGGGCCGGGCATGTATCACTAGGGGCACCGGATCTCAGAGACTTAATTGCAAACAAGGTGTCTTCCACTGAGGGTGGGGAGTAAATCTCTCCATAGTGTAGGTAGGCGGTACTATAGATCTAACATTATCAGCAGTCCTGCTCCCACCACTGACCGCTCTAAGACTCTGCTGTATTGTAGCAATTTTTGTTAGAAAAAAAAAAGGAAAGGTTCTCACACCATTCAGTAGAGGGTTTCACCGACATTTGTTCAGCACAGGGGGAGAGAAAGCTCTTGACAATAGAAAAAATTTCACGACTGTTATTATTAGCTTTCTCAATTCTTCTGGCAAAGTATTCAGATTTGGCCAGTTTAATACTGGCATAGTACACCCACTGTGCCGAGCGGTAAGCTACCTTGGCTTGTGATCAATAGGCCGCCCGCCACACTCGCTCCAATTTCTTACAAGCAAGCTTAAGAACGCGTAATTGGGGCGAATACCAGGGTTGCGAGGGAGTCGTCCTATCTCTACCTGATTTCAACCCTTTCGATGAGGCGGAGATCCCTGCTCTCAGCCAACCATCAAAAACTTGAAGTGCAGGTTCCAAATCCCCTCCCAAGATCGGTCTGTTTTGATCGAGCCAGGTAATAAAGTTACCTACATTAATCTTCAGGGGGAACGTATTCCTGCAGGACTTGGGTGTATCTTTCATGGCCGACCAAGTAAATCTAATCAGCCGATGATCAGTCCAAGTTAGAATTTGAGGGGCATCAACCTTCACAGGAAAGTTTGAACACATGACATCTAGAGTGTGCCCACCTATATGTGTAGGGGAGGAAACCCATTGGGTTAGAGAAGCCAGGTCAAAAGAATCATGTAGAAGCTTACTTTCCTGAAGTTCAAGACGATCAACATGGATATTTAGGTCACCAAGCAGTAAAAAACGCAAAAACCTCACTGCTCGGGGACCAGAGTCTCTAGAAGAGCTTTAAGAAAAGGACCCGAAGGGCCTGGAGGTCGATAAATAAGGGAACTGCCCAGTGTAAAATGAGGGGACAAAATCAAAGAGAAATTCACAATCTCACCCTCAGCTATATCATCAGTATTTTCAATATTGAGGGCCCAAGAATCTCTAAAAAATAATGGCTAAACCACCACCCCTACTGCTGGCTCTGTCTTTCCTCCGTATCTTAAACCCTCTGGGAATGGCCAGCTCAATGTCGGGAGCACATGAGCTATTCAACCATGTTTCTGTAATAAACAACAGGTCCAATGTACCATCTTCCAATAAAGAAAACATTTCTGCTGTATGTTTACACATTGAGCGCGCATTAATTAAAGCCGCAGAAATAGAGGCTAAACCTAAGGTGGAATCTGATGGAATAGTCTCATTAATACAGCATGAAAAACCGCAAGCAGAGCAGGAGTTAAGACTAACTGGATCTATCTTTACACAGGTTGATCCTATCTCAAGCGACGGGCGGAGCGCCATCAAACTCGTTCGAGTGTACCTAATCGCATTATTATTCGGGCTCCATATCTGTAAGGTAGCCTGTCCTGTGTCCACCACGTCCGAGGCGTGGACGGGCGCAGACGGGCTGACCTTTGGCTCACCTTCGGCGCGCCTAAGGCGCGCCCGCCATGCGCGACCGCTGCGCGCTGATGAAGGCATGCTAATTTTATGCTGTGTCCTCTCTCCCACAGCTAGAACGCTGCCACCAGTTCTGCTGGGGAGAAGGACTACTCACAAGATGGCTGCCCACCCTCGCCACGACCTGAGCACCAGCCGCGGTGAAAGGGGCCAGGAGAGGCTTGTAAAGGATTACGGGTGAGTCAGAGCACCCCCGCGATGTTCCTGGACAATACCTGATACTTCTATCAGGTTTAATGTGCAAAGCACTGAATCTCATTAACTAACTGAAGACGCAACAACCTGATGATGGGTATGGGCTTGACCCTTTACAACATTTGTTAAAAAGGTTATATTTTTGGCATTACTGTTGTGGTATTACTCCAACCGTAATCAAATATTTATAAATTAATGTATATGTTTGATTATACTTCTAAAAAAATATTAATCCCTATATTGTACAATTTTTATAAAAGTATACTTTTCATTACAATGTCAATTATGGAGCTGCCTTACAGAAAAAGGTGGGTTGGTCCTTTTTAACTACCAGTGCCAGTGTATGTCAGTCTATACTATACAGGCCAAACAGCCACCCTGAAAGTGAGGTGTGGAGCTTTTAAAAGCATGACTAAAATCTGGAATTCTTAAAATGGGTAGAGAAAGCACCCTGGGAAATCTTCTTGGGAAGAGATTTCAAAGGACTAATTGTGCTAAAGGAGTCATTTATATCCTATAGATTTTAAATTAATGTCTTCTTTTTATTTGGGCATTCTACAAAGAATAGGTGCACTAAGAGCAATAACAAAGAGTTTTATCCTATTACCAATTTTGCTATATGCCTATCATTCAAGAATTTAAATAGTCAACAATAAAATAGACTGAGTGGCGGTAAGTAATATAGATGATCTAGAAAATATGAAGCATATTCAAAATGAATTAACAATTATAATGATATAAAACTCAGGATTCTAAATATAAGTATTACATCTCCAATCATTTAAAAAGGCTCTGGTTTCTCAATTGCAAATTGTCATGGGTACTACAGTGAAAATCATAATGTTCACGTCAGGAAAGTGATGTAATGATGTCAATGGCAAAACCTCATCATTTACTCTGTAGCAAGACAATATTATATACTGAAAATGAAAACACTGTACTGGCCTGTGTTCTTTTATGTGAATTTGTTTATAGGACAGCCCCTTAAAATTAGCAAATACTGCCAAGTAGCATTGCCTAGAGTGTTATTATTATTATTAATGCAGTATGTAAAGCTCACGGCTACCTCCAACGGAGGTGTCCCGGCGCTAACAGCAGAAGCAGTGGCCTGACCAGGAGACTAAGAGGGCTTTAGATCAGCTCAAACAACCATGTTTTCAGTGCGTTCCTGAGCATGAGTTCCGGCTTGGCCTTCCATAAGTGTTCAGGCATGGAATCCCATAGCAAGGCTGTTCTTACAGAAAAAGCCACCAATCCTAGCCTTCCTGAAGCGCGGAGTTACCAATAACTCCTGATGGTTTGACCATAGAGCCCTCATTTGATGATATTTCCAAAGTCCTTGCTTGAGGTATTGTGGACCGAAACCTCTAATTGCTCTGTAAGTCACGGTCAACGCCTTAAACTCTATTCTTCTCTTGACCGACAGCCAGTGTAGGCTCCGGAGATTTGGTGAGATATGGTGGCGGAAGGGCACATTCCTAATTAGCCTTGCTGCCGCATTTTGTATGATCTGCAGTTTCCTAATTAGGTAATCTGGCATACCCAGGTACTGACTATTTGCATAGTCAACCTGTGAAATGACTAATACATGGACCACTGTCTTTCTGCAATGCATCGGTAGGAGATGTACAAATCTTCTCAAAGCTTTCAACTTCCAAAAACATGTGGAAGAGACCTGGCAGATCTGGGATTTGCCAGTTAGATTGGAATCAAACCTGAACCCAAGGTTCCTGGTTAATGTTGCTGGAAGGGGTGGGGGATTTAGCTCTGAAGGCCACCAAAGGTCTGACTTGGGAGGAGAAGATTGATTGAAAAACAGGACCTCTGTTTTTTCTGCATTTATCTTCATGCAGCAATCAGTCATCCAAGTCGCCACTTTCAGCAGACACCGCTTAAAGTTAATAAATGCAGCCTCTGAGTGTTTCCTGAAGGGGAACACAAGCTGAGTGTCATCAGCATACAAGATGACCTTCACCCCTAATTGTTCAATAATTGGAGCTAAAGGAGCAAGATAAACATTAAAAATAGTGTGGCTCAAGGCTGAGCCCTGAGGGACTGCACAAACTAGGGGGCTAGAAGAGGACACATGCGGTCGTAGGAACACTTTTTGGGTCCATCCCTCCAAAAATGAGCGGAACCAGCTCAAGGTAGTTCCCGTCACTCCCAGGAGCGCAAGTATTTCTAGGAGGATCTTGTGTGACACTGTATCAAAGGCTGCGGAAAAATCCAGCAGCACTAGCATTGCACAACTACCCTGGTCCACCGTTTCCCTTATAGTTTCCGCCACTTCCAGCAAGGCCGTCTCAGTGCTATAGCCCGACCTAAAGCACGACTGGGAGTCATTCAGAAGATTGTGAGACTCTAAAAATGTGGCCAGTTTTTGAGCTTCCTCCTCAAGTACCTTAGCCAGTGCAGAGAGAAGAGAGATAGGCCTAAAATTCTTTAGGTCTGCCGGTCGGCATCTTTTTCTCCAGAATTGGTTGCACACCTTGTTGGTTAGATGCCTACTTTCAGAGAAGACTTCCAGATAAAATTAAGTAGGGAGTTCAGCCAAAAGGCAAACAATTTATAAAACTTACATGAATAGGGGTCAGCCGGTGATCCGGACTTAAGTTTGTGAAGTTCCAGCATAGAGGTTTCCAGGCTAAAGGGCCGAAATTCAGACCAGCTTTCCACATGCTGGATCATTGGCAATGTCTTAACTGATAGACTTGATGGAACTTTCTTAGGGAAAGAAGAGTAAATCTTCACATAAACTCACTGAAGGGGCAATCATACTCTCTAAAACTTGTGGCTTCAAACATCCCTGCACAATCATAAAAACCTCTCTTGAAGAATTATCAGAGGCTTTTATTAGATCCGCAAAACATTCCTTCAGGGTATTACGTTTTCACCTGTGGAATCTTTTTAATGCTGTTGCATGTGTACTCCTGGCCTCTGGGTCGTACTTTCTTCACTATAGACTCTCAAGTCCCTTACATAGGCTTTTTTCCTGGCGGAGTTCTGGCAAAAACCATGGGTCTGATGGTTTTTTTCTATCCAATTTTGAGGTTTTAATGGGGGCTACTTTGTCAAGAGCTCAAATAATCCAGTCATCGAAGGCAGGCGCATCTTGATTGGGATTACCAATAAGTAAATGGAGCATTTCCTGTCATTCTGGACCCATGCGCTCGGGTAAAATCTTCCTCCAATTTCTTCTATCTTCAAACTCTAAACTAAGCTGTTTGGTGACGACCAGGCTAGTTAGAGTAAAGGGATCTTAACAATGATCCGTTCAGGTCATTGGTAAAGGATCTAACCTTTTCAGGGTGTGATCATTGGATAAAATCAAGTCCAACGTATGGACGGCTGCATGGGTAGGTACAGCCTCCATTTGTGTCAGGTTTAGCCCATTGAGAGTATCGGCCAGTGGTAAGGCCAAGGGGCAGTTATCCTTGTCCATATGGACATTGAAGTCCCCAAGAACTAGAAAGTTAGAATATTTTAAGGATAAGTCTGCAATGGTATCAAACAACTCCGGCCAATGAGAGGACAGGGAGTCTGGGGGTCTGTAGACCAACAGTCCCGCAAAGGAGGAAGTAGGCAAAAATCTAATACAAAAGGACATTGCATCTATAGATCCTACCAACTCAGTTGCTTTTGATGAGATCTCCCAATCCTTTCTGAGAATCACTGCCAGTCCACCCTCCGTCTGTTACCGGCCCGGTTAGCTACTACCATCCTGTAGCCATCCGGGATGGCCAGACCCACATCGGGGTTTGAGCTCTCTTTTAGCCCGGTTTCGGTTAAAATCATGACATCCCAAAAGTTAGCTTCAAGATTGAGCCAAATCTCATCTGCATGTTTTGACAGGGATCTGCAGTTGATTAAGCAGGCCTGCATATGAAACCACGGTGTCTGTGAATATACTGTAGATGGCAGAGGCGAAGCAGCATATATGTAGGGTAACAATCCCAGGCATACAATCAAGGTAATGGCACACTAGACTAAGGCAAACACACAACTAATTCAATATGAAAAAATACATTTTTAATATGGTAAAGACATATTGTAAAAATCAATACATTGATACAAATTGATAAAATAACATTGTACTAATACATATGTTGTCACAATAAAAAGTCGTTTTTAAGAAAAATAGATGGTTTCCTGTCGACGCGTTTCGACATAACACTATGCCTTCATCAGGACTTTTACCATCATATTTCTGTGAAGAGAGATAATAAAAAACGTTTTACTATATAATGTACTAATGTTGTAACAGTGTAATTGAATCAGTTTACGTTTGCCAAAACATTCTATTGCCAACTATTTATCCAAATCCTGATGTACTGCTCAATAATTAAGAACCTGTATTCATATCAAGTACCTATGCATTAACTATTCTCTAAAGCTATTACAGGTAAAACACAAATGTCTTCAACCTATAGCCACACTTGATATAATGTAAACGATAGTTGGATTCTTCTCTTTTTCTTATTGACATATAAGGTTAACATTTCTCACTTGCTTATAGTAGCTAGATACATTCCTTGCTGCATGAGTCGTTGACATTTCATGATTCCATTTACAATTTTGTTAATAAATCATCTACAAAACGATTATTTTACTAACAATTGAAAATGGAGAAATTTTAACATGAAAAATAAGAGTGATTTTAGCATGAAGGATAGGAGTGGAGCAAGTAAGGAAAGAAACATAATTAATAACACATAAGTTAGAGTGAAATGTTCCTATACTCTGTATTTATGAACCGAGAGTGCTATATAAAGTTAAAGTTTCAATATCTGAATGCATCCAAATTTTAGTGTCTATATAGCTCAGTTCGGAACTATTTACCTGGTAGATCTCCTAATGTTCGTATCTTTGTTTCAAGCTAGATATTTACACCCCTGAGTACGTGTATATACCACAGTCAACCTAATAGATTTCATACTTTTCTTATGGTTATTTCAAGCTAGAAGTTCACACACCTGAATTCGGGCATCCCCTACAGTCAAAATGTACTTGGTCGCATTAACTACCCGTTTCAGATTCTTACCTTTCTAAAATTCTAGGGTAGTTTAACCTGGTATAGAGTTGGATATTCCGATTCTCAAAATTCCAAAAGCAGCAGCCATACTCCTGTTGCCTACCTTCCTTGGCCGCCTCTCCAAAGAAAAAGCACAGTAATCACATTGTGGCCCCAAGTCGTCTTTCCTACCCACCAGTATAGACAAGTCTAGATGGGGTCGAACAGCCCACCGGGTAGAAGGCGAATAACTCTTCTCTGGACCAGGATAATCTAGCTGAAGAATTGTCTTGGGCAGCGTGGCTAGCGCTATTCACGTTACAGTCACGGACGGGCACAGAGGGGCTTGCCTTTGTCGCTCCTTCGGCGCGCCATCGGCGCACCCGCTGCACGCGTCCCCTGTGCGTACGTTTTGGCATGGCACTTATTTGTAAATTCCACCCCCGGAAATAACAAAATGAGTGGGGGAGCTACGTCCCTCCGCAATGATCAGCACAACAGCCGTGGTAGCCCAGGAACTGGTGATACAAGTAAAAAGTAGTATGTGCAAAATAAGAAGTTTAAAAGTGAACAACGTGCAGCAGGATTCAGAACAATTTAAAACAAATTAAAAGCAGCCACAGATTCTGCAGGCAACAAGCGCTGCTACTAACTGTTACGCAAGCCCTCCTGTCTGCCACTTACATGTAAATTACACCCAGTGGAAATGACAATTAGAGAGAGGAGCCGCGACCCTCTGAAATAATCGGCACAACAGCTGTGGCGAGCAGGGGACTGGCGATACAAGTAAAAAGTATGTGCAAAATAAGCAGTTTAAAAGTGTACAAAGTGCAGCAGGATTCAGAACATTTTAAAACAAATTAAAAGCAGCCTCAGATTCTACAGGCAAAAAGCGCTGCTACTAGCTGTTACGCAAGCCCTCCTGCCTGCCACTTACATGTAAATTCCACCCCCGGAAATGACAATAAGAGTGGAAGAGCCATGTCCCTCAGCAAAGATCGGCACAACTGCTGTGGCGGACCGGGGACTGGCGATACAAGTAAAAAGTATGTGCAAAATAAGCAGTTTAAAAGGGAACAAAGTGCAGCAGGATTCAGAACATTTTAAAGCAAATTAAAAGCAGCCTCAGATTCTGCAGGCAACAAGCGCTGCTACTAACTGTTACGCAAGCCCTCCTGTCTGCCACTTACATGTAAATTACACCCAGTGGAAATGACAAAGAGAGAGAGGAGCCGCAACCCTCTGAAACAATCGGCACAACAGCTGTGGCGAGCAGGGGACTGGCGATACAAGTAAAAAGTATGTGCAAAATAAGCAGTTTAGAAGTGTACAAAGTGCAGCAGGATTCAGAACATTTTAAAACAAATTAAAAGCAGCCTCAGATTCTACAGGCAAAAAGCGCTGCTACTAACTGTTACGCAAGCCCTCCTGCCTGCCACTTACATGTAAATTCCACCCCCGGAAATGACAATAAGAGTGGAAGAGCCATGTCCCTCAGCAAAGATCGGCACAACTGCTGTGGCGGACCGGGGACTGGCGATACAAGTAAAAAGTATGTGCAAAATAAGCAGTTTAAAAGGGAACAAAGTGCAGCAGGATTCAGAACATTTTAAAGCAAATTAAAAACAGCCTCAGATTCTGCAGGCAACAAGCGCTGCTACTAACTGTTACGCAAGCCCTCCTGTCTGCCACTTACATGTAAATTACACCCAGTGGAAATGACAAAGAGAGAGAGGAGCCGCAACCCTCTGAAACAATCGGCACAACAGCTGTGGCGAGCAGGGGACTGGCGATACAAGTAAAAAGTATGTGCAAAATTAGCAGTTTAGAAGTGAACAAAGTGCAGGAGAAAGCAGAACTATTTAAAACAAATTAAAAGCAGCCTCAGATTGTGCAGGCAACAAGTGCTGCTACTACCTTCATATGTGATTTAGATCCCTAAAGTAGCTATAGGTGCCATTTCAAATGTTACTTACATAATGCTAACTATAAAAGAGAAACATTTGTCAATGAAATTTGAATTTTTTATAACATGAGTTTGTGAATTGAAGATGATTATAAATGATGATGTTTTGTAGAATATTTTAATGTCTGAAGGTAATTCTCAAGAGTATTTGAATATGATTGTCGGTTTGATAAATAGACATTAGAAAGAGAGGTTTAAATGTAGATATATAGATTGCTACTTATATACATCGACAAATTAATGTATTATGAATGTTTTCAATGTAATATTTACAAAACAAATAATATTTGACTGTGCGCACAACTGAAATTGTCAAATAATTTCATGGTTAACAGATCCTACACCGCCCGGTTCAGTGATATCAATAAATGCGGAACAACACAGCATCACTCTTTCATGGGATCAGCCTTTCAATATGAGTGGCTTACAATTTACTTACAATATCACGTACAGCAGTTCACAAGGAAACGGAAGCATTACAAACAACAGTGCCTATGCCAATATTGAGAACCTTGTATCGGGAACAAACTACACAATAAGTATAGTAACAATCAGCGCTCTCAATTATGCAAGTACCCCATTAATCACATCTTCATATACAAGTAAGTGGAGCATTTCTTTTGTGACAATTTTGTTATTGAAATACCACTGGTAATGTCCTTATATTTGACTGTAGTCTGAAACCCAAACTCAGAAAATATCATTTCTATCTTTAATAATCTGTATTACTTTTCAATTCATCATTTTAAACCAACCACTTTCATGACAAAGAATGAATCTTCAAAATGAAAGTGGCATGAGTGTAGTGCTTCTTTTTAAGTACCATGTATATTATGTGTCTGTGTAGAAGTGTGTATGCCAAGGTTATTAATTTCAGGGTATATCACAGTATGTTAACGCAAGAGCCTTGCTGCAAGTATTTCTTATTCATTTTGGGTCCCTTCCCTGGAACAATGGTTGAAAATATCCATCTACAAATAGGGTTAATATGATTAGCCTTTTTTACTTTATTGGATCTTTGATGCACACTTGCTTGTTATAATGCAGTTTATGGCAAAAATGGAAATTATCCTGCTTTGAAATTATCGTCGCAGCGGGCGCGACGAATGCGCGCCGAAGGCGCGCCTAAGGCAAGCTCGTGTGCGCCCGTCCGCGGCCGGCTGGGGCCCGGGGCACGTCATTCTGCCCAAATTACATCCTATGCCCCCCGGGACCTGATCGCATTACACTCTCTCTGGCCGTTGGAATCCACCAGCCACTCTAAATTATGCCAACTTGGTGTCTTCAACGCCTGTAGCGTTTTCCCAGAGCTCAGGGCCCTCCCATCCTCCTCCACCTCCGAGCACACTGCTTCCTTTCCACCTCCCATAATCCGGCCTGCTCAGTCACCATCCAATATGGAACTAACTATCACATACCTTAACACCCGGTCGCTAGTCAGTCACCAACATGACATCTGCCACCTCCTGGACTCAGGTCGACCTGATATCCTACTCCTAACCGAGACCTGGCTGAACGAGGACTCTTCCCCTGATATCTTGGCAGCCATTCCTCCGGGGTATTACATTCTCCAAGCCAACCGACCAGCTGGTAAATCCGGAGGTGGCGTAGCCGCTATTATCAAACTCTCCATCAGATTCACCTCCCTCTCTCTACTCACCATCCCCCAGGCTGACT
This sequence comes from Lissotriton vulgaris, assembly GCF_964263255.1. Taxonomy (NCBI): domain Eukaryota; kingdom Metazoa; phylum Chordata; class Amphibia; order Caudata; family Salamandridae; genus Lissotriton; species Lissotriton vulgaris. Next base: position 1,806,116,558 of record NC_141687.1, on the reverse strand, counting down.
GCCTGGCTATCAGACTCGAATCCTCGGTGTCCCCTCTTATTTGCGTTTTGGTATACCGCCCCCCTTAACCCATGCCCAATTTCCCCTCCCTCTTTTGCGATCTACTATCCCAGCTCACAATTAACAACTCTAAACTCCTGGTTTTAGGAGACTTTAATTACTGGCCGTCGGACCCACATGAAAGCTCTCACTCCTTGGCTTTCACTGATCTATTAAGCGGTCTCAAGGGCCTTCAACATGTCCACACAGCCACTCATTCCAAAGGCCACACCTTAGATCAGGTGTGGACCTACAACCTCGAAATCAAATCACTCACAATCCTCCCCTGTCATTGTTCGGACCATTTCTTAATCTCTTTTCTTCTTCTGGTCCCCCCGTCGCCCCCTCGCAGCCAAGGCCCTAGCCTCCTGGCCCGCAATTGGAATAAAGCAGACCTTGACCTTTTCCTTTCCTCTCTAACATCTTCAGTTCCGTCCGGCCTAGGTTCTCTAGATTCCCAGGAAGCCGCACTCACCAACTGGCTGGAGTCTGCCAGCGACAAGATCGCCCCCCTTAAGTCAATTAGAACTAAGCGCCCTCATGACGCACATCGCTGGTTTTCAGACAGCCTTAAAACCTTAAAGCTGGGATTCGCCAAGCCGAGCGTCGCTGGCGTAGAAACTACGACCCTTCAGATAAATCTAACTTCCTAAAATTATCCGGAGAATATAAACAGGCAATCTCAGCGGCCAAAACTGCCTACTTCCCCACAAAAATTCTCAACTCTGCGCAAAAATACAAGGACATTTTTGCTATTGTGGAGGAGCTCTCACACCCGGACAGGGTGACCATCAAACCCCTCCCATCTCAGGTACTTTGCGACTCCCTTAACTGTTTTTTCATAGACAAAATCAGCAAAATTAAAAACAGTATTTCCTCTGGCCCCCCGGCGCTGTCCCTCCTGGAGGCCGCCCCCTTTTTTAATTCCCTCTCCTTGACTCAGCTCCCTCCTATACCCGAAGAAGACTTCCTCTCCCTTCTTAACAAAGTCTCATCTGGTTCCCCCACAGACTGATGCTCTACGGCGATTCTCCGGGCCGCTTTTTCGGCCTGCCCTGCCCTCCCACTAGCCCTCTTGAACAACTCTCTTCTGCTTGGTGAGGTCCCCAGTCCGTTCAAGAACGCCGAAGTGGTCTCTATATTAAAAAAAACAACGCCGACCCCTCGGTATTGGGCAACTTCCGTCCCATCTCCCTTCTTCCTTACCTGAGTAAGGTACTTGAGACACTTGTGACCAGCGTTCTCAGCTCCTTCATTGAGGACTCCAACTTTCTAGACTCCCAGCAAGCCGGGTTTAGACCTGCCCATTCGACAGAGGCGGTTATCCTCTCTGTCATGGAGGAACTCCGTAGAGGCGCTGACTCCAACACCAGTCAAGCCTTGGTGCTCTTAGATCTGTCGGCGGCCTTTGACACGGTCGACCACACCATCCTGGTCGACCGTGTCAAAGAGGCGGGCATCAGCGGGACGGCCCTTAACTGGGTTCGTTCCTTCCTGGCGGACCGCCACCAATCGGTCCGTCTTTCCCAGTTTACGGCAGGCAGGACGAGGCTCACCTGTGGCGTTCCACAGGGTTCGTCCCTGTCACCCCTTCTCTTTAACCTATACCTCACCCCCCTGATCCGCTCCCTCCGTGGCAGGAATGTCACTGCATTTAATTATGCAGATGACATTCAGCTCGTCTTCAATCTCGACTCCTCGGATGAAGCGGCTCAAGATTTTCAGTCCACCCTTTGCCATATCAGTAATTGGATGGGAGTTCATCATCTCAAATTTAATCCCGACAAGACGGAGCTTGTTCTTGTTGGAGGCCCATCCAATCCCTGGAATTCCACTTTCTGGCCCCTTTCCCTTGGCCCCCCCCACCCTGCTGACAAAGTGAAAAGCCTGGGGGTTTACATCTCCCAGGATCTCTCTATGAAGCACCAGGTCAGTGCCACCGTGTCCTCCTGCTTTTTCCAGCTCAGGAAGATTCGGAAAATAGCCCACTTTCTGACCACTGAAGCCCTCACCTTAGCACTGCTGGCATTAGTCATCTCTCGGATTGACTACGCCAACGCTTTGTACGCTGGCATCCCACAATACCAAATCAACAGATTGCAGCTGATACAGAATCAGGCAGCTCGCCTGATTTATCACCAACCAAAACATCACCACGTCCGTCCCCTCCTTAAAGCCCTCCATTGGCTTCCCGTTTCAGCGCGCTGTAAGTTCAAACTGGGCTGCCTGACCCATAAATCTTTGGCCGGCATCGGTCCCTCCTTTATCTCCTCTCTTCTACATCCTTATACTCCCTCTAGGCACCTCCTATCCTCTCATCTTGCTCTCCTTCAGACTCCCCGTTTCAGACGCACAAAACACGGTGGTCTAAGATTCTCCTTTTTGGCACCTTCATTCTGGAACTCTCTCCCGTTGGAACTAAGACTCTCTCCCTCCTACCTTCACTTTAGGTCTCTCCTAAAAACTCACCTTTTCCGTAGCATCTATACATAAGCCTTCCTCTCCCCGTCTTCTGCCTCTCACTGAACAAAGTGACCAGCGCCAAGAAACCGTCCGGTGAATGCTGCGCTTTATAAGTAATTTTTACATTACATTTTACATTACATTACATTAATTTCTTGTCCTGGGTAGATTTCATGGAGTTCTGCAATGCCAACTCTATATGAAGTTCTGAAATAACTCTGCCACACTCCACAGAGATCTGCAAGCACTGGAGTGTATTGAGGAATGTGGCGTGCACTGATTTCTAGAGCAGGGAGGTTGCGTGTGCCGTCAAAACAGTGCAAACAGCACCTTGCACAGTGCAAGAGGATGATGCTTCTTTCTGTCACTAGATTAGATGTTCTGTTCAAGCTGCTGCTTGCTCAACACACGCAGCAGGTATCTCAATGTGAGCTGTTGTGACCTGAAGCAAAAGCCCACGCTGAAAAATCTCAACTGGAGGTCATCTAGCATACGATTTTCCTCGCTCGCGCTTGCCATCATAACTTTTGTGAGCCATGCAAGAGGAAAAACTTCACCACATTATGCTGATATTCTCAGAACTCCGCACTGTACACAGAGCGTGGAGTGGGCAACACCCTGCAAAATCCACTAGCGGAGCCACACGGTACAGGGATGTTTCCACGCTGTCGCAACCTAATTTTACAGTCAGAACCAGTGAATTATGGGCTGGCAGTTCTAGACCACTATGGTGCATCAGCCCAACATCGTAATCAGCCCCAAAATGCAATCTAGAGGGGGAGGGTGATGTAAAGAGGGATGCTGCTGGGAAGAAGAAATAGTTGTTGCTACTGTTATTCCTAATTGCAATATTTATAGTTCATCGACCAACTTCCACCTTAATCAGGGGGTAAAGGTGGGTGTTTCAGAGATGTATATTGCTGATACAATGTTGTTGTCTGATGAATTAAGCACATTAAACATAGCATGCGTATCCCAATATGCTGTTGAAAATAAAATAAATAACAATTTTAAAAATTTAACTCTGCAATGATCTACTTTGATATGCTTGAGTGCCTTAGAGATCCAATGACTGTGTTTTTGTCTATTTGCAGAGCCTCCTCAAGTGAAGAATATCACTCTTAATAACTGGAAATCAACAAATTCCATTCAAGTCAATTGGATCGCGCCATCTGGTCTTGTGGAGTTCTATATTGTCTCCCTCCAAGGAGCTGTCACCCAGAACAAAACGGTCTCATATGTACAGCCTTTTAATTTTACAGACTTACTCCCTGGCAGAGAATATAATGTCACAATTACAACAATCAGTGGCCCTTTCAATGGAATATCAGCAGTAGTTTCCGAGGCAACATGTAAGTTCAGCTGATACTTCTATTAGGTTTACTGTGCAAAGCAGTGAATCTAATTATCTAACTGAAGCTGCATCAACCTGATGATGGGTATGGGCATTATCCTTTAGAAAATTTGTTTCAATATTATTTGTATGTTTGATACAATTATTGTTATGTTAAGTTGATCATAATTTATAGAGCGCACGGGCACCCAAGGGTTTCATGGTGCTGAAAGTGAGGAAAATTAACGGCAGATAACCTATACAGATGCTTGCCTAAAGAGCCAGGTCTTCAAGGCTCTCCGGAACACCATAAGATTTTTGGTTAAAAAGTTATATTTGTGGCATTACTGTTGCGGCATTACTTCAACCATAATCAAATAAATATAAATTAATGTATACATTTAATTATACTTCTAAAACAATATTAATCACTATATTGTACAACGTTTATAAAAAGTATACTTTTCATTGCAATGGCAATTATGGAGCTGCCCTATAGAAAAAGCTGTGTTGGTCCTTTTTAACTTCCAGTGTATGTCAATCTTTACTATACATGGCCAAAAAGCCACCCTGAAAGTGAGGAGTGGAGCTTTTTAAAGCATGACTAAAATCTGGAATTCATAGACAGGGCAGAGAAAGCACACTGGGAACCCTTCTTGGGAAGAGATTCCAAAGCATCTCTTGTGCTACAGGAGTCATTTATATCCTATAGATTTTTAGTTAATGTCTTCTTTTTATTTGGGCATTCTACCAAGCATAGGTCCCCTAAGACCAATCATAAGTAGGGCTCCCGGTTTGATGGTATTTATTTTTTTCACATTTCCGTCTGTATTTATCCATATTTATTTTTTAATCATTTTATCTGTATTTATCCGCATTTATTTTTGTGGCAAGCAAAAGAAGACGTAGCAGCTAGTATATTTTCACATTTATTTAAATATACAGTGCACACTTTTTACCGTTTTTTTTGTAGAGTGACTTTGCACCAAAGGTACTGAAGTGCTTAACATAAGCAACAGTTAGATTACCCATGACCATTTTCATTTTTACAAACACTGGAAAATTAATGGATTTGGCCAGAATCATGGGATGGTGAGCCAAACCTGAGACTTGAGCCTATGATCACCCCAGTGCTATGGGTAGTGAAGGTGACTTCACAAGCCTTTTGCCATCATAGGGTTACATCCACTCTTAGTCCCACAGAAGTCCCTCAATTCCTGCTGTGCGGATAGGAAAATAAAGCTGAATGAAAATTAGGGAAGATAAACAGGGCTCTTAGATTGCTGATTTCTTCCTGTTTTTCCCACAGCAGTGTTGACCAGGGAAGTCGGGTGGTTCACCATTTGTACTCCTCACAAACGCAAATTGACCACCACACTCAAGTCCCTCCAAATCTACTACTCCCATTTCCTCCACCCACCACCTTTTTGGTTGATGTATACACCTATTGCCATATAATTGATAAAATAAATGTAAAGACAGATCCTACAGGTTGACACTTTTACCCGTAATGGCCTTCAGCTTACTCAATACAATTAGAAATCAGGCTACAGAAATATGGAACAGCAACATTTAGACATCTTTGCAGCTTTTACATGCTGAGAGCTACTCAAGAAGGCAACCTCATGTGCTTGTGCCCTCCTCACCCCTTCAGTATTCGGGTGGTTACACCTGTGTACTAAAACGCTACAGTTAGCAGCAAGTAAAACTACCTGCAAGGTCAGTAAAGTACAGTGACTTAAGATTGTCCTGGGCTTCGAAGAACAATTTCAAGGGCTAGCATTCAAGCACTGCTCGAGACGGCACTTGGTGCAAGTACCTGGGGTTAGGTTTAGGATGTGGAGATATCTACTCATTCATTTGCATGCCTATATTTCCAAGTGACGGCTCTGTGCTTGGCTGGGAGCCAGCATGGCTCTCAAGGGAGAGGCCGCATTCAAGTGTCCTCTCCGCCTTGCATCAGAGTGCTCGAGCTCGCATTACCAGGTGATCCTTGCACCGTTGGAACTCCTATCGACTTGGGCAGAGCGCTGCACCTCGCTCCACTGGTGTGCCAATCAGCCTGAAATGCATGCTGGCCTTTGCCACTCTGTAATTAACCTCGGTGTTGTGTTTGGCTCTGGGCTGTTGCTGTGCACCAGGCGCTGTTGTACCTCAGACGTGCAGATGTTCACACGCACTTTTTAAAGATGCATGGCTGCCTTCCTCGGGGTTCAGATTTACAGTGCCCCGAGGTCAATTGGCGGACACTGCCTGATATATTTGTCTTTACTGAAACTGCTTTGCAGTGAATAATGGCTTAGCAAAGGTGCCACGGGCAGTGCTTAATTTGTAAAATATGAGGTGCAGGTGCTCACAGTCATTAATGAGGCCACACCCACTTCCTGAGCTCCGCCCACTCCCTCCAGTGGCCCCACCCATGTCCCTTTATTGGCACCACCCACATCCACAAGCCTCAACACATCGGAGTCACCTCCCTTGTTGAGTTCCGCAAGAAGATAAAGGTCTGGCTCTTCACAGAAGCCACTCAGGCACCTCACACCTACACCTGCCCAAATCCCTGGAGACCCTCCTGGGTGATTAGTGTGCTATATAAATCAATAAAACATAATATAACATATTGGAAGCCTATGACAAAAACTTAAAAAGTGAACTCAAATTAGAGTAAAGGTCATTTGAGGACTTGAGGCAGCTTTCCAAACAAAAGAAAATGTGCTTGCAATGTGCTGTTAAAAAGAAAGAAAAGAATGAAGGAAGGAATATGTTAAAGAAGGAAGTAACAAATTCAGGCAGGAAGAGGAGCACTGGAGAAAGGAATTCAATAAGTAATGGATGAAAGAAGGAGGACATAAGAAAATAATGTGAAAGGAAGAAATGAAGGGATAGAGGGAGAAACACAACTTGTATGTTTGTAAAGCACAGATTCACTAGAGGGGGCCGTGACACCAAATTAAAAATATTGTTATCCAGTTCAATTGCACTCATTTTATCTAAAGATGAAAGACTAAGTGGGCACACCAAGATTTCAATTTATGACCCTGAGATAAAATACAGATTCCTGGAGTAGATATAGACATATGTGCAAGAAGTAAAAAATTGAAAGGGAGAGTGAGGGAGGAGGGGAGGGGAGGTCTAAAGGCAAAGATAGATGCAGTAGACAATGTGAAGAGAAATGTGGAGCAAGATTGGAGTTGAACGTGATGAGAAGGATAAGTGAAAAGAGGTGAAAGGCAAGGGAAGAAAAGCGAACAGTGTGGAATGTGTGAGAGTAGAGTGTCAGGGAAAGATGGAAAGGTGAACAATGAAAAGCATTTAATGAGGGAAGGTGGTGATTAAGAGAAAACGCAGATGTAGGGCAGAAAGTGAAGTAAGATTGAAGAGAAGTAAAGGTGTGAGGTGTGAAGGGGAGGAAGAAAAGCAGATACTGAGATAGAGCACTCATAGAGTACACCGGTGTTTTATTAAATACACAGTCATTAATTATGTAAAGTTGAGAGGTGACAGGAGTGTATAATTCATGGCCTGTCTCATCAAGACACACAATAGTGCTTCTTTATCTGTGTTAAGTTGTATGCCATAAAAAGATGTCCTGTTATGTCAAAATAGGTATTCCTGATAAAACATAATAAAGTGTCAGTTATACCATTGGGATTACGCCTTGATGGAGAACCCAACTCTCATGCTTCAAACAAATAGTTCTATTACATGATCAGACTATAAGTCGCAAAATCCAACTGCCACCTATTTCCAAAGGAAGTCAGACATTCAACTCCATTCAGACAAGCTTCCACAAATACTTTTTAACTAATAAAGCACAAAATTCAACTGAGTCTGCCGCCTGTGCTATATATTAGGATTGCATTTCATGATCAGCGAGTGACAAAAGAACGTCTGTGACAAAAAACAGAAACCCACTGAGCAATCCACATAATATAGTTCTGTCATCTGCATGGCACATGTTCTACTCTACCCCTCTGTGCTACAGTCAAAACTTCAACTAGATAAAACTCTGATCTCTCTCCAACAGGGACATAAGGCTGTAAGTATGCAGCAGGGGTTTACGGGACATGGGTCTTTGGAGGTGAAGAGAAGGTGTGGGGCGATAGATCTCAGCAGGCTTGTGGGATTGGGGGAGGTACAGAGCGCACAACACAGCCTAGCCCTTCTGATAGCACGTTTTGAATCAATGCTATTTTTCTCCAGGTCAAAGCTGAGAAATTCCCTGTGTATCCTCTCTCTGGTTAGGGGTTAAGTGGGAAAGCCTCCTGGTTCGAGTGGCCAAGACTGAGAAGGGCTTTGCGGTCTCTCGTGCAAACTCAAATTATGGAAACTCAGGGCCCAGTGCATGCTTTCATACAAAGCGGTGGTGGGGAGGGGTGCGCTGAGAGTGAGGGAGAGAGCCAAGGGGTACTGTAACAGGAGTGAGCGAGTGTTGTTGCAGGGAGGGGCCTTGTGATACAGAGGGGAAGTGGACTGTAAGCAGAGGGGCACTGAGCTACAAGCGAGAAATGCACTGTGGAGAGAGGGGCACTGGGATAGTGGGATAATGCCACTGTGGAGAGAGAGGCACTGTTGGAGATAGCGGTGGGGCACAGTCACAGTGGCAGGGATGGGAGGTGTTCTTCAAGGTGCTTGTTCAACAGTGCCCATTGCAGAAGGGAGAGGATGGGTCTGATAGAGATGAGATGGCACTGGGAGAGGTAGGAGCGTGGTTTTAATACACTGTCTGGCAGGAGAAATGTTTTCACTTTCGGACCACCCTCAGCTGCTTTCCATATTTTGTTAATACGCTTAAGTGTGGGCGCAAAATCTGTTCCGCTCGCGGATTTTGTGGATTTTCTGCAATTTCACGATTTGCGAATCACGTGAAATTCTGAAAAATCCGCCCGCGAGCGGACTTGCAGATTTTTTTTCTTTCAGTAGAGGGTGGCATCTTCGTCACAAAAATTAAACCTCAACAGGAAGCACTTACAGATATACATAAAATTCAGTAACGCATTATAATCAGCCCAAACAACTAGTGAGCATGGTCTAGGCTAGGCAGGTGTGCTTCCTCCCCATATCTACCACCTATAATTAGATGTAATCCTTGATGGAGGTCTTTGCATCCACAAGTTTCTCGAGCGCAATCCCCGTCTACTTCCTGTGACCAGGAGGGTTCTTCTTCTCATCGGCTGCTCTGATCGGTCTCTGACCATTTAAACAAGAGGCATGTGAACTCGCATGGAAGCCCCGCCCGTTTGGCCCCACACGTTTGGCCCCACACACACTAGGGTATGCCAAGTATTTGCGCCCTTTTCTCACAATGATGGACAGCTCCTTCGAGGGACCTCTGCGCCTTTCGGCGCGGTGGCTAAATTACAGACACACCTGGTCACTGGAGACAATTCTTCTTCTGGCCCTTTACGCAGCTATAGTGTAACTATACATTTACCCAACGAGGTAGCACTTACTGATTAGACAGTAGAAAGTACTCCAGTTGAGTAGAGGTATGGCACAACACGGTGGCATCTTCATGGATAATTATGCAGGCAGGACTCATTCTGGCACGATGCTCCTGTGCCCAAGTTGAAACTCAAATTCAGTAATGCATTATAATCAGTCCAAACAACTAGTGAGCATGGTCGAGACTAGGCAGGTGTGCTTCCTCCCCATATCTACCTCCTACAATAAAATGTAATCCTTGATGGAGGTCTTTGCATTCACTAGTTTCTCGAGCGAAATCCCCATGTACTTCCTGTGACCAGGAGGCTGCTTCCTTCTCATCTGCTGCTGTGATCGGTCTCTGTCCCTTTATAAATGAGAAGCCCTGCCCGTTTGGCCCCGCTACACACACTAGGGTACACAACATCACATTATTGCAAATGGCAAAAAATCCGCGAATTCGCGGGGAAATCTGCAAATTCGTGGATTTGTTTGCCATTTCGCACAAATTCGCGGACGCGGATTTGCAGAATTCCCCCATACTTAATTAGGCTGCAAGGCCTTGTCTGAGCTCCTCGGCAGTTTCCTGCGGGTGCCACTGTGCAGGAATTTCTAGATGGTGTACCACAGCCAAGCACTATTTTGTCACCTGTAGGATAACAGTTCTGTGTAAAATAACACACACACAACTCACCTAACTTTGCAGCTTTGGCTAATCTGGAAAGCCCAGACTGCTGGGTAGCGCAGCTGAAATTATGCACCCAGTTCATCGTTTGTGCAGTTTATACTGCGCATGACACAACACACCTGCCCTTCCCCCATCCTGAGGACCTGGCACTGGTGCGCACCAAAGCAAGCACTAATGGCCTGTGCAGAGCGCATGGGAAAAAAATAGACCCGGCCCTGAAAAATAGGTGCCGGTGCTCAGCACCTGAAAGCACCTGCACAAATATAGCACTCCACGGGCACTAAAGAAAACTAACCCCCCTCCTCACACCGACCCCCAATGCGCTGGTTTCGAACTCATTTTTGGATGCCCACTGCCTCTGCTGCCATTGACAGCTAGGACCCTGCCAGTGAAAATATTCAAAGATTTTGCTCCCCAGACTTTGTGGGGGTAAATGAAGCCATAACCTCGCTGTGGTGCCAGGCCCTCCTTAAACGAGCTCTCTTGATGGGCCTTTCATTTTTCTTGTGGATCAACAAAGAAATTAAGCTACACCGACTGTTCCACGCCACTAATTCGAAGAGAACATCACTGTCCTGCTGCGTGCCCATTTCTATGCGCTTTAAACTATTCCTCTGGACATGCAGTTTCTGACAGGATGTCTGGGGGGCAATTAACCTCGTGGCATTGTCAATAGTGTGTGAATGATGCATTGATAAAGGCCGATAAGCGCTCTCGGCTTGCTGCTGTCTCCGAGGTAGAGAGGCTCGCTCATTCACAGATCAGTCTCCATTGGCAGCAGAGTGCTTAGTTCAGACTCGGGAGGGCGGGTGATTTAGAGGGGAGAATAATCTACAGGACATCGCAGTAGCAGCTTCAGATTTCTTTCCTCGGCCCCTGTGCGCCCCAGACATTGATTTTCCAGAGGAGCAAATAGACACCAGAAAGCCGGTTAGTAAGTATTTTTCCGTTTCTATTTATAAATACAGACAAAGGAATAAAAGTATTCCGTCTGTATTTATATGTAAAAATCAGTTTAAACGGAGAACCGGGAGCCCTAATCATAAGCAGTTTTATCCTATTACCAATTTTGCTATATGCCTATCATTCAAGAATTTATATAGTCAACAATAAAATTGACTGAGTAGCAGTAAGTAATATAGATGATCTAGAAAATATGAAGCATATTCAAAATTAATTAACAATAATAGTGATATAAAACTCAGAATTCTAAATATAAGTATTACATCTCCTTTCATTTAAAATGCTCTGGTTTCTCAATTGCAAATTGTCATGGGAACTACATTGAAAATCATTATCTTCACGTCAGGAAAGTGATGTAATGATGTCAATGGCAAAACCTCATCATTTAGTCTGTAACAGGACAATATTATATACTGAAAATGAAAACACTGTGCTGGCCTGTGTTCTTTTATGTGAATTTCTTTATAGGACAGCCCCTTAAAATTAGGAAATACTGCCAAGTAGCATTGCCTAGAGTGGTCTACCTTCATGTGTGATTTAGACCCATAAAGTAGCTTCAGGTACCGTTTTAAATGTTACCTACATAATGCTAACCATGAAAGAGAAACATTTGTCAATGAAATTTGGCTTTTTTATAACATGAGTTTGTGAACTGAAGATGATTATAAATGATGATGTTTTGTAGAATCATTTAATGTCTGAAGGTAATTCTGAAGATTATTTGAATATGATTGTCGATTTGATAAATAGACATTAGAAAGAGAGGTTTAAATGTAGATGTATAGATTCCTACTTATATACATCGACAAATTAATGTATTATGAATGCTTTCAATGTAGTATTTACAAAATAAATAATATTTGACTGTGTGCACAACTGAAATTGTCAAATAATTTCATGGTTAACAGATCCTACACCGCCTGCTTCGGTGACATCAATAAATGCGGAACAAAACAGCATCACTCTTTCATGGGATCAGCCTTTAAATATGAGTGCCTTACAATTTACTTACAATATCACATACAGCAGTTCACAAGGAAACGGAAGCATTACAAACAACAGTGCCTATGCCCATATTGAGAACCTTGTATCGGGAACAAACTACACAATAAGTGTAGTAACAATCAGCGCTCACAATTATGCAAGTACCCCGTTAATCACATCTACATATACAAGTAAGTGGAGCATTTCTTTTGTGACAATTTTGTTATTGAAATACCACTGGTAATCTCCTAAATATTTGACTGTAGTCTGAAACACCAACCCAGAAAATATAATTTCTATCTTTAATAATCTGTATTACTTTTCAATTCATCATTTTAAACCAACCACTTTCATGACAAAGAATGAATCTTCAAAATGAAAGTGGCATGAGTGTTTTGCTTCTTTTTAAGTACCATGTATATTATGTGTCTGTGTAGAAGTGTGTATGCCAAGGTTATTAATTTCAGGGCATATCACAGTATGTTAACGCAAGAACCTTGCTGCAAGTATTTCTCATTCATTTTGGGTCCCTTCCCAGGAACAATGGTTGAAAATATCTATCTACAAATAGGGTTAATATGATTTGCCTTTTTTACTTTATTGAATCTTTGATGCACACTTGCTTGTTACAATTCAGTTTAAGGCAAAAATGGAAATTATCCTGCTTAATTTCTGGGCAAGGGTAGATTTCATGGAGTTCTGCAATGCCAAACTCTATATGAAGTGCTGAAATAATTCTGCCACACTCCACAGAGATCTGCAAGCAGTGGAGTGTATTGAGGAATGTTGCGTGCACTGATTTCTAGATCTGGGATGTTGCGTGTGCCGTCAAAACAGTGCAAACAGCACCTCGCACAGTGCATGAGGATGATACTTCTTTCTGTCACTAGATTAGATGTTCTGTTCAAGCTGCTGCTTGCTCAACACACGCAGCAGGTTTCTCAATGTGAGCTGTTGTGACCTGAAGCAAAAGCCAACGCTGAAAAATCTCAACTGGAGGTGATCTAGCATACTATTTTCCTCGCTCGCGCTTGCCATCATAACTTTTGTGAGCCATGCAAAAGGAAAACTCCCCCACACTATGCTGAGGTTCTCAGAACTCCGCACTGTACACAGAGCGTGGAGTGGGAAACACACTGCAAAATCCACTAGAGGAGCCACACAGTACAGGGATGTTTCCACGCTGTCGCAACCTAATTGTACAGTCACAACCGGTGAGTTATGGGCTGGCAGTTCTAGACCACTATGGTGCATCTGCCCAACATCGTAATCAGCCCCAAAATGCTATATAGAGGGCGGGGTGATGTAAAGAGGGATGCTGCTGGGAAGAAGAAATAGTTGTTGCTACTGGTATTCCTAATTGCAATATTTATGGTTCGTCGACCAACTTCCACCTTAATCAGGGGGTAAAGGTGGGTGTTCCAGAGATGTATATTGCTGATACAATGTTGTTGTCTGATGAATTAAGCACATTAAACATAGCAAGCGTATCCCAATATGCTGTTGAAAATAAAATAAATAACAATTTAAAAAAATTAACTCTGCAATGATCTACTTTGAGATGCTTGAGTACCATAGAGATCCAATGACTGTTGTTTCGTCTATTTGCAGAGCCTCCTCAAGTGAAGAATATTACTCTTAATAACTGGAAATCAACAAATTCCATTCAAGTCAATTGGATCGCGCCATCTGGTCTTGTGGAGTTCTATACTGTCTCCCTCCAAGGAGCTGTCACCCAGAACAAAACGGTCTCATATGTACAGCCTTTTAATTTTACAGACTTACTCCCTGGCAGAGAATATAATGTCACAATTACAACAATCAGTGGCCCTTTCAATGGGATATCAGCAGTAGTTTCCGAGGCAACATGTAAGTTCAGCTGATACTTCTATTAGGTTTACTGTGCAAAGCAGTGAATCTAATTATCTAACTGAAGCTGCATCAACCTGATGATGGGTATTGGCTTTATCCTTTAGAAAATTTGTTTCAATATTATTTGTATGTTTGATACAATTATTGTTATGTTATGTTGATCATAATTTATAGAGCGCACGGGCACCCAAGGGTTTCATGGTGCTGAAAGTGAGGAAAATTAACGGCAGATAACCTATACAGATGCTTGCTTAAAGAGCCAGGTCTTCAAGGCTCACCGGAACACCATAAGATTTTTGGCTAAAAAGTTATATTTGTGGCATTACTGTTGCGGCATTACTTCAACCATAATCAAATAAATATAAATTAATGTATACATTTAATTATACTTCTAAAACAATATTAATCACTATATTGTACAACGTTTATAAAAAGTATACTTTTCATTGCAATGGCAATTATGGAGCTGCCCTATAGAAAAAGCTGTGTTGGTCCTTTTTAACTTCCAGTGTATGTCAATCTTTACTATACATGGCCAAAAAGCCACCCTGAAAGTGAGGAGTGGAGCTTTTTAAAGCATGACTAAAATCTGGAATTCATAGACAGGGCAGAGAAAGCACACTGGGAACCCTTCTTGGGAAGAGATTCCAAAGCATCTCTTGTGCTACAGGAGTCATTTATATCCTATAGATTTTTAGTTAATGTCTTCTTTTTATTTGGGCATTCTACCAAGCATAGGTCCCCTAAGACCAATCATAAGTAGGGCTCCCGGTTTGATGGTATTTATTTTTTTCACATTTCCGTCTGTATTTATCCATATTTATTTTTTAATCATGTTATCTGTATTTATCCGCATTTATTTTTGTGGCAAGCAAAAGAAGACGTAGCAGCTAGTATATTTTCACATTTATTTAAATATACAGTGCACACTTTTTACCGTTTTTTTTGTAGAGTGACTTTGCACCAAAGGTACTGAAGTGCTTAACATAAGCAACAGTTTGATTACACATGAAAATTTTCATTTAATGGATTTGGTCAGAATCTTGGGATGGTGAGCCAAACCTGAGACTTGAGCCTATGATTCACCCCAGTGCTATGGGTAGTGAAGGTGACTTCACAAGCCTTTTGCCATCATAGGGTTACATCCACTCTTAGTCCCACAGAAGTCACTCAATTCCTGCTGTGCGGATAGGAAAATAAAGCTGAATGAAAATTAGGGAAGATAAACAGGGCTCTTAGATTGCTGATTTCTTCCTGTTTTTCCCACAGCAGTGTTGACCAGGGAAGTCGGGTGGTTCACCATTTGTACTCCTCACAAACGCAAATTGACCACCACACTCAAGTCCCTCCAAATCTACTACTCCCATTTCCTCCACCCACCACCTTTTTGGTTGATGTATACACCTATTGCCATATAATTGATAAAATAAATGTAAAGACAGATCCTACAGGTTGACACTTTTACCCGTAATGGCCTTCAGCTTACTCAACACAATTAGAAATCAGGCTACAGAAATATGGAACAGCAACATTTAGACATCTTTGCAGCTTTTACATGGTGAGAGCTACTCAAGAAGTCAACCTCATGTGCTTGTGCCCTCCTCACCCCTTCAGTATTCGGGTGGTTACACCTGTGTACTAAAACGCTACAGTTAGCAGCAAGTAAAACTACCTGCAAGGTCAGTAAAGTACAGTGACTTAAGATTGTCCTGGGCTTCGAAGAACAATTTCAAGGGCTAGCATTCAAGCACTGCTCGAGACGGCACTTGGTGCAAGTACCTGGGGTTAGGTTTAGGATGTGGAGATATCTACTCATTCATTTGCATGCCTATATTTCCAAGTGACGGCTCTGTGCTTGGCTGGGAGCCAGCATGGCTCTCAAGGGAGAGGCCGCATTCAAGTGTCCTCTCCGCCTTGCATCAGAGTGCTCGAGCGCGCATTACCAGGTGATCCTTGCACCGTTGGAACTCCTATCGACTTGGGCAGAGCGCTGCACCTCGCTCCACTGGTGTGCCAATCAGCCTGAAATGCATGCTGGCCTTTGCCACTCTGTAATTAACCTCGGTGTTGTGTTTGGCTCTGGGCTGTTGCTGTGGACCAGGCGCTGTTGTACCTCAGACGTGCAGATGTTCACACGCACTTTTTAAAGATGCATGGCTGCCTTCCTCGGGGTTCATATTTACAGTGCCCCGAGGTCAATTGGCGGACACTGCCTGATATATTTGTCTTTACTGAAACTGCTTTGCAGTGAATAATGGCTTAGCAAAGGTGCCACGGGCAGTGCTTAATTTGTAAAATATGAGGTGCAGGTGCTCACGGTCATTAATGAGGCCACACCCACTTCCTGAGCTCCGCCCACTCCCTCCAGTGGCCCCACCCATGTCCCTTTATTGGCACCACCCACATCCACAAGCCTCAACACATCGGAGTCACCTCCCTTGTTGAGTTCCGCAAGAAGATGAAGGTCTGGCTCTTCACAGAAGCCACTCAGGCACCTCACACCTACACCTGCCCAAATCCCTGGAGACCCTCCTGGGTGATTAGTGTGCTATATAAATCAATAAAACATAATATAACATATTGGAAGCCTATGACAAAAACTTAGAAAGTGAACTCAAATTAGAGTAAAGGTCATTTGAGGACTTGAGGCAGCTTTCCAAACAAAAGAAAATGTGCTTGCAATGTGCTGTTAAAAAGAAAGAAAAGAATGAAGGAAGGAATATGTTAAAGAAGGAAGTAACAAATTCAGGCAGGAAGAGGAGCACTGGAGAAAGGAATTCAATAAGTAATGGATGAAAGAAGGAGGACATAAGAAAATAATGTGAAAGGAAGAAATGAAGGGATAGAGGGAGAAACACAACTTGTATGTTTGCAAAGCACAGATTCACTAGAGGGGGCTGTGACACCAAATTAAAAATATTGTTATCCAGTTCAATTGCACTCATTTTATCTAAAGATGAAAGACTAAGTGGGCACACCAAGATTTCAATTATTGACCCTGAGATAAAATACAGATTCCTGGAGTAGATATAGACATATGTGCAAGAAGTAAAAAATTGAAAGGGAGAGTGAGGGAGGAGGGGAGGTCTAAACGCAAAGATAGATGCAGTAGACAATGTGAAGAGAAATGTGGAGCAAGATTGGAGTTGAACGTGATGAGAAGGATAAGTGAAAAGAGGTGAAAGGCAAGGGAAGAAAAGCGAACAGTGTGGAATGTGTGAGAGTAGAGTGTCAGGGAAAGATGGAAAGGTGAACAATGAAAAGCATTTAATGAGGGAAGGTGGCGATTAAGAGAAAACGCAGATGTAGGGCAGAAAGTGAAGTAAGATTGAAGAGAAGTAAAGGTGTGAGGTGTGAAGGGGAGGAAGAAAAGCAGATACTGAGATAGAGCACTCAAAGAGTACACCGGTGTTTTATTAAATACACAGTCATTAATTATGTAAAGTTGAGAGGTGACAGCAGTGTATAATTCTTGACCTGTCTCATCAAGACACACAATAGTGCTTCTTTATCTGTGTTAAGTTGTATGCCATAAAAAGATGTCCTGTTATGTCAAAATAGGTATTCCTGATAAAACATAATAAAGTGTCAGTTATACCATTGGGATTACGCCTTGACGGAGAACCCCACTCTCATGCTTCAAACAAATAGTTCTATTACATGATCAGACTATAAGTCGCAAAATCCAACTGCCACCTATTTCCAAAGGAAGTCAGACATTCAACTCCATTCAGACAAGCTTCCACAAATACTTTTGAACTAATAAAGCACAAACTTCAACTGAGTCTGCCGCCTGTGCTATATATTAGGATTGTATTTCATGATCAGCGAGTGACAAAAGAACGTCTGTGACAAAAAACAGAAACCCACTGAGCAATCCACATAATATAGTTCTGTCATCTGCATGGCACATGTTCTACTCTACCCCTCTGTGCTACAGTCAAAACTTCAACTAGATAAAACTCTGATCTCTCTCCAACAGGGACATAAGGCTGTAAGTATGCAGCAGGGGTTTACGGGACATGGGTCTTTGGAGGTGAAGAGAAGGTGTGGGGCGATAGATCTCAGCAGGCTTGTGGGATTGGGGGAGGTACAGAGCGCACAACACAGCCTAGCCCTTCTGATAGCACGTTTTGAATCAATGCTATTTTTCTCGAGGTCAAAGCTGAGAAATTCCCTGTGTATCCTCTCTCTGGTTAGGGGTTAAGTGGGAAAGCCTCCTGGTTCGAGTGGCCAAGACTGAGAAGGGCTTTGCGGTCTCTCGTGCAAACTCAAATTATGGAAACTCAGGGCCCAGTGCATGCTTTCATACAAAGCGGTGGTGGGGAGGGGTGCGCTGAGAGTGAGGGAGAGAGCCAAGGGGTACTGTAACAGGAGTGAGCGAGTGTTGTTGCAGGGAGGGGCCTTGTGATACAGAGGGGAAGGGGACTGTAAGCAGAGGGGCACTGAGCTACAAGCGAGAAATGCACTGTGGAGAGAGGGGCACTGGGATAGTGGGATAATGCCACTGTGGAGAGAGAGGCACTGTTGGAGATAGCGGTGGGGCACAGTCACAGTGGCAGGGATGGGAGGTGTTCTTCAAGGTGCTTGTTCAACAGTGCCCATTGCAGAAGGGAGAGGATGGGTCTGATAGAGATGAGATGGCACTGGGAGAGGTAGGAGCGTGGTTTTAATACACTGTCTGGCAGGAGAAATGTTTTCACTTTCGGACCACCCTCAGCTGCTTTCCATATTTTGTTAATACGCTTAAGTGTGAGCGCAAAATCTGTTCCGCTCGAGGATTTTGTGGATTTTCTGCAATTTCACGATTTGCGAATCACGTGAAATTCTGAAAAATCCGCCCGCGAGCGGACTTGCAGATTTTTTTTTTTCAGTAGAGGGTGGCATCTTCGTCACAAAAATTAAACCTCAACAGGAAGCACTTACAGATATACATATAGTAACGCATTATAATAAGCCCAAACAACTAGTGAGCATGGTCTAGGCTAGGCAGGTGTGCTTCCTCCCCATATCTACCACCTACAATTAGATGTAATCCTTGATGGAGGTCTTTGCATCCACAAGTTTCTCGAGCGCAATCCCCGTGTACTTCCTGTGACCAGGAGGGTGCTTCTTCTCATCGGCTGCTCTGATCGGTCTCTGACCATTTAAACAAGAGGCATGTGAACTCGCATGGAAGCCCCGCCCGTTTGGCCCCACACGTTTGGCCCCACACACACTAGGGTATGCCAAGTCTTTGCGCCCTTTTCTCACAATGATGGACAGCTCCTTCGAGGGACCTCTGCGCCTTTCGGCGCGGTGGCTAAATTACAGACACACCTGGTCACTGGAGACAATTCTTCTTCTGGCCCTTTACGCAGCTATAGTGTAACTATACATTTACCCAACGAGGTAGCACTTACTGATTAGACAGTAGAAAGTTCTCCAGTTGAGTAGAGGTATGTCACAACACAGTGGCATCTTCATGGATAATTATGCAGGCAGGACTCATTCTGGCACGATGCTCCTGTGCCCAAGTTGAAACTCAAATTCAGTAATGCATTATAATCAGTCCAAACAACTAGTGAGCATGGTCGAGACTAGGCAGGTGTGCTTCCTCCCCATATCTACCACCTACAATAAAATGTAATCCTTGATGGAGGTCTTTGCATCCACTAGTTTCTCGAGCGAAATCCCCATGTACTTCCTGTGACCAGGAGGCTGCTTCCTTCTCATCTGCTGCTGTGATCGGTCTCTGTCCCTTTATAAATGAGAAGCCCTGCCCGTTTGGCCCCGCTACACACACTAGGGTACACAACATCACATTATTGCAAATGGCAAAAAATCCGCGAATTCGCGGGGAAATCCGGAAATTCGTGGATTTGTTTGCCATTTCGCACAAATTCGCGGTCGCGGATCTGCAGAATTCCCCCATACTTAATTAGGCTGCAAGGCCTTGTCTGAGCTCCTCGGCAGTTTCCTGCGGGTGCCACTGTGCAGGAATTTCTAGATGGTGTACCACAGCCAAGCACTATTTTGTCACCTGTAGGATAACAGTTCTGTGTAAAATAACACACACACAACTCACCTAACTTTGCAGCTTTGGCTAATCTGGAAAGCCCAGACTGCTGGGTAGCGCAGCTGAAATTATGCACCCAGTTCATCGTTTGTGCAGTTTATACTGCGCATGACACAACACACCTGCCCTTCCCCCATCCTGAGGACCTGGCACTGGTGCGCACCAAAACACGCACTAATGGCCTGTGCACAGTGCATGGGAAAAAAATAGACCCGGCCCTGAAAAATAGGTGCCGGTGCATTGCACCTGACAGCACCTGCACAAATTAAGCTCTCCACGGGCACTAAAGAAAACTAACCCCCCTCCTCACACCGACCCCCAATGCGCTGGTTTCGAACTCATTTTTGGATGCCCACTGCCTCTGCTGCCATTGACAGCTAGGACCCTGCCAGTGAAAATATTCAAAGATTTTGCTCCCCAGACTTTGTGGGGGTAAATGAAGCCATAACCTCGCTGTGGTGCCAGGCCCTCCTTAAACGAGCTCTCTTGATGGGCCTTTCATTTTTCTTGTGGATCAACAAAGAAATTAAGCTACACCGACTGTTCCACGCCACTAATTCGAAGAGAACATCACTGTCCTGCTGCATGCCCATTTCTATGCACTTTAAACTATTCCTCTGGACATGCAGTTTCTGACAGGATGTCTGGGGGGCAATTAACCTCGTGGCATTGTCAATAGTGTGTGAATGATGCATTGATAAAGGCCGATAAGCGCTCTTGGCTTGCTGCTGTCTCCGAGGTAGAGAGGCTCGCTCATTCACAGATCAGTCTCCATTGGCAGCAGAGTGCTTAGTTCAGACTCGGGAGGGCGGGTGATTTAAAGGGGAGAATAATCTACAGGACATCGCAGTAGCAGCTTCAGATTTCTTTCCTCGGCTCCTGTGCGCCCCAGACATTGATTTTCCAGAGGAGCAAATAGACACCAGAAAGCCGGTTAGTAAGTATTTTTCCGTTTCTATTTATAAATACAGACAAAGGAATAAAAGTATCCCGTCTGTATTTATATGTAAAAATCAGTTTAAACGGAAAACCGGGAGCCCTAATCATAAGCAGTTTTATCCTATTACCAATTTTGCTATATGCCTATCATTCAAGAATTTATATAGTCAACAATAAAATTGACTGAGTAGCAGTAAGTAATATAGATGATCTAGAAAATATGAAGCATATTCAAAATTGATTACCAATAATAGTGATATAAAACTCAGAATTCTAAATATAAGTATTACATCTCCTTTCATTTAAAATGCTCTGGTTTCTCAATTGCAAATTGTCATGGGAACTACATTGAAAATCATTATCTTCACGTCAGGAAAGTGATGTAATGATGTCAATGGCAAAACCTCATCATTTAGTCTGTAACAGGACAATATTATATACTGAAAATGAAAACACTGTGCTGGCCTGTGTTCTTTTATGTGAATTTCTTTATAGGACAGCCCCTTAAAATTAGGAAATACTGCCAAGTAGCATTGCCTAGAGTGGTCTACCTTCATGTGTGATTTAGACCCATAAAGTAGCTTCAGGTACCGTTTTAAATGTTACCTACATAATGCTACCCATGAAAGAGAAACATTTGTCAATGAAATTTGGCTTTTTTATAACATGAGTTTGTGAACTGAAGATGATTATAAATGATGATGTTTTGTAGAATCATTTAATGTCTGAAGGTAATTCTGAAGATTATTTGAATATGATTGTCGATTTGATAAATAGACATTAGAAAGAGAGGTTTAAATGTAGATGTATAGATTCCTACTTATATACATCGACAAATTAATGTATTATGAATGCTTTCAATGTAGTATTTACAAAATAAATAATATTTGGCTGTGTGCACAACTGAAATTGTCAAATAATTTCATGGTTAACAGATCCTACACCGCCTGCTTCGGTGACATCAATAAATGCGGAACAAAACAGCATCACTCTTTCATGGGATCAGCCTTTAAATATGAGTGCCTTACAATTTACTTACAATATCACATACAGCAGTTCACAAGGAAACGGAAGCATTACAAACAACAGTGCCTATGCCCATATTGAGAACCTTGTATCGGGAACAAACTACACAATAAGTGTAGTAACAATCAGCGCTCACAATTATGCAAGTACCCCGTTAATCACATCTACATATACAAGTAAGTGGAGCATTTCTTTTGTGACAATTTTGTTATTGAAATACCACTGGTAATCTCCTAAATATTTGACTGTAGTCTGAAACACCAACCCAGAAAATATAATTTCTATCTTTAATAATCTGTATTACTTTTCAATTCATCATTTTAAACCAACCACTTTCATGACAAAGAATGAATCTTCAAAATGAAAGTGGCATGAGTGTTTTGCTTCTTTTTAAGTACCATGTATATTATGTGTCTGTGTAGAAGTGTGTATGCCAAGGTTATTAATTTCAGGGCATATCACAGTATGTTAACGCAAGAACCTTGCTGCAAGTATTTCTCATTCATTTTGGGTCCCTTCCCAGGAACAATGGTTGAAAATATCTATCTACAAATAGGGTTAATATGATTTGCCTTTTTTACTTTATTGAATCTTTGATGCACACTTGCTTGTTACAATTCAGTTTAAGGCAAAAATGGAAATTATCCTGCTTAATTTCTGGGCAAGGGTAGATTTCATGGAGTTCTGCAATGCCAAACTCTATATGAAGTGCTGAAATAATTCTGCCACACTCCACAGAGATCTGCAAGCAGTGGAGTGTATTGAGAAATGTTGCGTGCACTGATTTCTAGATCTGGGATGTTGCGTGTGCCGTCAAAACAGTGCAAACAGCACCTCGCACAGTGCATGAGGATGATACTTCTTTCTGTCACTAGATTAGATGTTCTGTTCAAGCTGCTGCTTGCTCAACACACGCAGCAGGTTTCTCAATGTGAGCTGTTGTGACCTGAAGCAAAAGCCAACGCTGAAAAATCTCAACTGGAGGTGATCTAGCATACTATTTTCCTCGCTCGCGCTTGCCATCATAATGGAAAGGGGCGACCACTCGGTCCCCCCGAACGTATGGTGGAGTACCCCGATCCCCCCGGGAAGCCATTTTGGGCGGGAGGCGAGTCTCGGCTGGTATGCCCAAAGCGGCGTAGCCGGGGCGCGCTTTTTCCCGCCCAAGAGTGGGTTGTCCTAGACACCAACACCGCTAGCCACGCCCTGGAGGCGGATTGGAGGTGGGTTCACGCCCGCCCGAAGAAGGATAAAAGGAGCGACAAGCCAAGGAAGCATCCTCTTGTTCCTGTGCTCTGAAGCTGCACCTCCCCGTTGCACGTGAGCTCGAGACGGAACGAAGAGCCATTTTTGAGAATTAACCGTGTGTTTCTTCTTTCAGTGAGTTCGGAGTTTTTCTGCCTAGGATCTTTTGAAGAGTTTACGTGGACGATGCCGAGCAAGAAGGTCGGAAAGAGGATCGGGACTGATCAGATGCTACGTATGCTGATGAAAGACATGGCGGATATGAAGAAGCAGATGGCGGTAATGAATGGTGTGGGGGGGCCTAAGAGGGTTATCGGCCCAGCACTGCCGGGAGTGGTCCCGAGCAGGAGGGGTAGAAGGGCCAAGAAGGGAGCGTTGGGGGGGGAAGCCCCGGTTCCCAAAGCACCTCCCGCTCCCCCGGTCACCCCGATCGAGGCTCCGACTCCGGTCCCAGATGTTGGCCAACCAATCCCTGTGGTAGTCACTCCAGTGAACGGGGAGGATATGCCTCCTGAGCTGGCTGCCCAGTTGGCGGCATGGTTAGGCAAAGAGAATGAGGGGGCCACGGCGGAGGAAGCCAGGGCGATAATGAAGCAGTTGCGGCAATCGAAAGATGCTGCGAAGGCACCGTCTCCTTTTGTTTCCCCGCAGGCACCCGTGGAACAACAAGTATCGGGCGTTGGTGCGGCAGGAACTTCGGTCACAGTGGCCGGTTCAGGTAAGCAGCCGCTACCGATTGCGGGGGAGGGATCGATACCTTCAAGGAGGGAAAAAGTTGTTCAGCATATCCCAGTAGAGGTAAAAGAAAGCATATGGGCTGATAAGTACGTAAACATGTTTACTTTGTTGACCGATCATTACGAGATAGAACATGTTAAAAATCAAAAGGAGTTTCTGCATCCTAGTGTTTGGCGCGCTAAGATGGCCGCTTTCAGAGTCGAAGAATCGATTGACAATTGGGGCAGAGCATTTGGAATGTTCATTGCAATTATGGGGGAACGTAGACCCGAATTGTTGGTGGGATTGGCCGTGTATCAGACTCGCATCATGGAATTTGATGGAACATATGGTGGCAATCAATGGCTTCATTATGATAGCATTTTTGTAAGTCCAAGGAGCACGACTCATCCCTGACGTGGGATTGTTTCGACTCCATTTCCTGGTAGAAATTGGAGAAATCAGGCACGGCGAAGTCGCCATCTTTAGGGGGGAATATGGTCGAGTCTTCCCGCCATTCATCTGGGGCGGCCTTTCGGGCGGGATCAAGCACTGATCAGCACACAAGGAGTAATGGCAATTCGGGTAAAAAAGGGGTCTGCTGGAATTTTAACAGAAGCAAATGTACTAGGCCGCAGGGATCTTGCAGGTTTAGGCATGAATGTGCTGTGTGTGGGCAGTCCTCGCATCCCGAGACCATGTGCAGAGCCAAAAATGGTGATCCGGGGAGTAGAGGGGGCGCCAAACAGGTCTGAAATAGTCCGAGGGGCGCCCCTCCCTACCCCAATTGATATCATGGCAATGATTCCTTGGTTGAACGAATATCCGGATCATACCTCCGCTGGGGTGTTGCGAGATGGTTTTTCATATGGTTTCCGCATCCCGGCGGGGGATTTTCAGGGACAAGCGCAATGTAAGAACCAATTGTCGGTTCTCCAGAATACGGCGGTGGTACAAGCAAAGGTTGGGAAGGAGGTGGCCCGAGGTCGGGTCGCCGGCCCATATGACATGCCGCCTGTTGCTAATTTTATTTGTTCACCTTTGGGAGTGGTTCCCAAAAAGGACCCAGGGGAATTCAGGTTGATACATAATTTGTCGGCTCCGAGGGGTCTTTCGGTGAACGATGCGATTGACCCGGGAGTTTGTTCGGTGCGGTACGCATCTTTTGATGAGGCCGTCGCCATGTTGAATCGCCTGGGGCCCGGAGCGCTGATGGCCAAATCAGACATCGAGTCAGCGTTCCGGTTGCTCCCGGTACACCCAGACGATCAGCGTCTCCTTGGTTTTACGTTTCAGGGGCGCTATTACATGGATAAGTGTATGCCAATGGGTTGCTCCATTTCTTGTGCGTATTTTGAGAAATTCAGTAGTTTTCTGCAATGGGCGTTCACAAGAACAACGGGGTTTACACATGTGATGCATTATCTTGATGATTTTCTGTTCCTGGGGGCAGCCGGGGACACGGAATGTGCACAGGCTTTAATTGAATTTTGTGACCTCATGAAACACTTTGGCGTACCATTGGCACCAGGTAAGACAGTGGGGCCGTCTACTTCGCTCGAGTTTCTGGGAATAGAGCTCAATTCTGAAGAGGGGTGCTTCCGGTTGCCCGGGGAAAAGGTAAAGAAATTCAAGGCCTCGCTTGAAAAATGTATTAGCGAGTCGAAGGTAAATTTGCATCAGTTGCAGCAGACTGTGGGTCAGTTGAATTTTGCCCTTAGAGTGATACCAATGGCTCGCCCCTTTTCCCGCTCTATTGCTCAAGCCATGGTTGGCCTGAAGGAAGGGCATCACCGCACAAGACTCTCGGCAGAGATTTGCCAGGACATGCGCATATGGTTAGCATTCCTGGCGGATTTCAACGGTCGTGTGGTGTGGAACAAACCAGCGGTTTCCTCCGAGGAGCTGGGGTTGTGGACGGACCAGGCGGGGAGTGTGGGCTTTGGCGCCATTTTTGGTAATCACTGGTCAGCACGATCATGGCCGTCATGGTGGCATGAGAGTGGGCTCACAAGTAACATTGGGTTCCTCGAATTATTCCCTATTTTGGTGGCCTTAACAACATGGCCTGAGGGGTTTCGTGATCAATCTGTAGTGTTCTGGTCAGACAATATGACCGTGGTTGAGTGTATCAATAGTCAGGCAGCAGGCTGTAAATGGATTTTGAGACTGTTGAAGGAAATTGTCTTGCTGTGTATGAAACTAAACGTCCACTTTTGGGCAAGACATGTGCCAGGGGTGTTAAATCAGGCAGCTGATGCACTTTCTCGTTCCCGTATGCAGGCCTTCTGGGGTTTTCTGCCCTCAGCGGACCCGGTGGCGGCACCATTTCACGAAGCTCTCTGGTCTCTCGGTGCCCCGGACTACAAGACCTCGTGGGAGAGAGTCTAGCACCCAGGACAAGGAAGGCTTATGAAGGGGCGTTCTGTTCTTATTTGTCCTTTTTGGGTTCAGCTAGTGGGGAGCTATGGGGCCAAGAAGAGTATGTCCTGAATTTTTTGCTATCGTTACATCAGGCAGGCAAGTCAGTGGCTACGGCCAATAGGCACCGGGCCGCCATTTCTTTCATGGCACGGGCCCATGGCATACAGGATCCCACGGCGTCTTTCTTGGTGCAGAAGGCGCTGCGTGGGTGGCAACGCCGTGAGGGTTGCAGAGTGGATGAGAGACACCCGATAGGTCTTGAAAGGTTGGCCTTGTTACTGTCCGTACTCCCTGCGACATGTTCATCTCAGTCAGAGACAGTGCTATTCCGGGCCGCTTTTGCATTAGCATTCCATGGGGCTATGCGGGTAAGCGAGCTAGTAGCAAGGAACAAGCAGGATACGGGGGGAGGTCTGTGCCGTGAACACATTCAAATTAAGGGGGAGACGATGGTTGTCTCATTTGCCAGGTCAAAGACCGATCAGAAAGCGATCGGAGACAGTGTAGTGGTTCAGCGGATTCCAGGATCTCCCATGTGCCCGGTAGCATGCGTTGAGGAGTATTTGACGCTGAGGGCGGCATCATGGGGGGGAAGCTTGCTGAGGCACGCCGATGCTACCCCGCTGACTAGGTTTCAGTTTCAGCGGGTGTTAACAATGGCAATCGCAGCCGCGGGCTTGAACCCGTGCGATTTTGGGACCCACTCTTTCCGGATAGGGGCTGCTACAGAGGCTACAGCCAGGGGTCTGAGTGTGGAAAAAGTGAAACGATTGGGGCGTTGGTCCTCGAATTGTTATAAAAGGTATGTGCGGTTGCACATGTTGTGAAGCCTATGTCTTGCACTCACGCTTCTTCTTTTTGTTTGGTTTACAGTGTCGCGAGCTTACGAGGCGGGGCGAACTGTGCAGTCGACCCGACACCTGGGGACCAGCGGTCAAAGACCACCGGCTGAGGAAAGAGTGGTGTGGGTCGTGGGCCACTCATACGTGAGGCGTGCCGCGGACGTATTCAAAGCAGGTGACATGATTCACATGGCTGGGGAATACGGGTGCAGGGTGACCTTCTACGGAAGGGGCGGGCTCTGTATTGACCAGTTTCAAGGTTTTATGGAGGGTCTGTTAGGGCGGACAAGGTCACCGCCAGCTGTAATCATAGTGCATCTTGGGGGGAATGACTTGGTCACCATTGGTAGACGAGTACTTCTCGAGTCGATACTATCCACAGTAAGTTGGTTGGCGAGAAGGGTACCAGGGTGCACGATTGCATGGTCCCATATGATTCCACGAAAGGTGTGGCGGGGGGCTATTTCTGTTGATGCTTTAAACCATTCAGTGAAGAAGGTGAATAACAAGCTTGGTAGATTGTTCCGTACGAGTACATTGCATTCTATTCCGCATGGATGTATCAGGGGGGACCAGATGTATCTGGAGGATGGGGCCCATTTGTCCCGGGTGGGGAATTCTTTACTCATAGGAGACTTCGTAGCTTGGTTAAAGAGTTTGCAGCCATGACCTTTAAGTAGGAGTTTTTGTGGGGGGTCCGGATAGCCGGTCAACTATCCGGCCTGTGGCGGTAAGGTCATGATCGGTGAGCAGGAATTAGAAGATCCCTAGAGGTAGGGCGTCACCCATTATGGATGGGAGCGCCCGGGGGGAGGCGGCCATGGGCCCCTCAAACGGGAAGGCGGTCCCCTCTAAGGATGGGAACGCCGAAAGGGAAGGCGGCCAGTGGCCCCTCCCTGGGGGAGGAGGGGCTAGAGTCCCTCCTGGGAATTTCCCGGGGCCAGGACATCTGCGACGGCAGATGTGGTAAGTTGTGTGGGGTGGGGGGGGGTCTACGCTACCTTCTAGACACCTCACACGAGTCCTCGGACGACCACTAAAGATGGCGTCGAGCTAACAGGGGGCCCCCGCTAAGACAAGGGAAAGTGGAAGTTGGCACAGTGGTACAGTTCACTGTGCGATCGGCCCTCACAAGTGAGGGGGAGTTATGGTATTGGGGATCTGACACCGGTTACGACCTTGCCGTTGGCCCGTAATGTTAGGATGTACAATTTCAAAGTTTAAGTAATGCATTTGCAGGATGTTTAGTATCGGCTAGGAGAACCTTTGTATTAGAGATCTGTTAAGGTTAGCCAAGAACATCGTAATGTGTAAATGAAATTGTACATGATATGAAACTGTTATTTTAATGTTTTAATTTTGTTTCATATTTTAATAAATACGGCCGGGAGGGTAACTCCCTCCCGCCTTCCACAAGTTCAGAACCGTTTCCGTCTTCCCATCCTCGGGGGATTGTGTTGAGAGGGGGTGGCGGGTATCTCGGCCATATGGAAAGGGGCGACCAATCGGTCCCCCCGAACGTATGGTGGAGTACCCCGATCCCCCCGGGAAGCCATTTTGGGCGGGAGGCGAGTCTCGGCTGGTATGCCCAAAGTGGCGTAGCCGGGGCGCGCTTTTTCCCGCCCAAGAGTGGGTTGTCCTAGACACCAACACCGCTAGCCACGCCCTGGAGGCGGATTGGAGGTGGGTTCACGCCCGCCCGAAGAAGGATAAAAGGAGCGACAAGCCAAGGAAGCATCCTCTTGTTCCTGTGCTCTGAAGCTGCACCTCCCCGTTGCACGTGAGCTCGAGACGGAACGAAGAGCCATTTTTGGCCCACCCACCAGCCCCTGAGGACAGCGCATTTTTGGAATAAAGTCGAGTTTTATGATATTGTTTTTCTTGCAGGTTGTTTTGAATAAAGTTGGTAATTTGGTGTACAATAAAGTTGATAAACTTTTTTCCATTTTCAGCATGTTCGATTCAGCAGAGTAGTTGCGCTGGATGCCTGGTAGAAGTTATGCTTTGATGTGATTAAGTATAGGTTGTTTTCTCCACTTTAGTCTTAGATTGTCGTATTTATTTTGGTCGGGCGGTAAGGTCATGATCGGTGAGCAGGAATTAGAAGATCCCTAGAGGTAGGGCGTCACCCATTATGGATGGGAGCGCCCGGGGGAGGCGGCCATGGGCCCCTCAAACGGGGAGGCGGTCCCCTCTAAGGATGGGAACGCCGAAAGGGAAGGCGGCCATAGGCCCCTCCCTGGGGGAGGAGGGGCTAGGGCCCCTCCTGGGAATTTCCCGGGGCCAGGACATCTGCGACGGCAGATGTGGTAAGTTGTGTGGGGTGGGAGGGGGGTCTACGCTACCTTCTAGACACCTCACACGAGTCCTCGGACGACCACTAAAGATGGCGTCGAGCTAACAGGGGGCCCGCTAAGACAAGGGAAATTGGAAGTTGGCACAGTGGTACAGTTCACTGTGCGATCGGCCCTCACAAGTGAGGGGGAGTTATGGTATTGGGGATCTGACACCGGTTACGACCTTGCCGTTGGCCCGTAATGTTAGGATGTACAATTTCAAAGTTTAAGTAATGCATTTGCAGGATGTTTAGTATCGGCTAGGAGAACCTTTGTATTAGAGATCTGTTAAGGTTAGCCAAGAACATCGTAATGTGTAAATGAAATTGTACATGATATGAAACTGTTATTTTAATGTTTTAATTTTGTTTCATATTTTAATAAATACGGCCGGGAGGGTAACTCCCTCCCGCCTTCCACAAGTTCAGAACCGTTTCCGTCTTCCCATCCTTGGGGGATTGTGTTGAGAGGGGGTGGCGGGTATCTCGGCCATACTTTTGTGAGCCATTCAAAAGGAAAACTCCACCACACTATGCTGAGATTCTCAGAACTCCGCACTGTACACAGAGCGTGGAGTGGGAAACACACTGCAAAATCCACTAGAGGAGCCACACAGTACAGGGATGTTTCCACGCTGTCGCAACCTAATTGTACAGTCACAACCAGTGAGTTATGGGCTGGCAGTTCTAGACCACTATGGTGCATCTGCCCAACATCGTAATCAGCCCCAAAATGCTATATAGAGGGCGGGGTGATGTAAAGAGGATGCTGCTGGGAAGAAGAAATAGTTGTTGCTACTGTTATTCCTTATTGCAATATTTATGGTTCGTCAGCCAACTTCCACCTTAGTCAGGTGGTAAAGATGGGTGTTCCAGAGATGTATATTGCTGATACAATGTTGTTGTCTGCTGAATTAGGCACATTAAAATAGCATGCATATCCCAATATGCTGTTGAAAATAAAATAAATAACAATTTAAAAAAATTAACTCTGCAATGATATACTTTGAGATGCTTGAGTACCTTAGAGATCCAATGACTGTTGTTTTGTCTATTTTCAGAGCCTCCTCAAGTGAAGAATATCACTCTTAATAACTGGAAATCAACAAATTCCATTCAAGTCAATTGGATCGCGCCATCTGGTCTTGTGGAGTTCTATACTGTCTCCCTCCAAGGAGCTGTCACCCAGAACAAAACGGTCTCATATGTACAGCCTTTTAATTTTACAGACTTACTCCCTGGCAGAGAATATAATGTCACAATTACAACAATCAGTGGCCCTTTCAATGGGATATCATCAGTAGTTTCCGAGGCTACATGTAAGTTCAGCTGATACTTCTATTATGTTTACTGTGCAAAGCAGTGAATCTAATTATCTAACTGAAGCCGCATCAACCTGATGATGGGTATGGGCTTTATCCTTTAGAAAATTTATTTCAATATTAATTGTATGTTTGATACAATTATTGTCTAAAAAGTTATATTTTTGGCATTACTGTTGCAGATTTACTCCAATCTTAATCAAATAATTATAAATTAATGTATACATTTAATTATACTCCTAAAAACATATTAATCACTATATTGTCCAATCTTTATAAAAGTATACTTTTCATTGCAATGACAATTATGGAGCTGCCCTATAGAAAAAGCTGTGTTGGTCCTTTTTAACTACCATTGTATGTCAATCTATACTATACACGGCCAAACAGCCACCCTGAAAGTGAGGAGTGGAGCTTTTAAAAGCATGACTAAAATCTGGAATTCATAGACAGGGCAGAGAAAGCACACTGGGAACCCTTCTTGGGAAGAGATTCCAAAGCATCTCTTGTGCTACAGGAGTCATTTATATCCTATAGATTTTTAGTTAATGTCTTCTTTTTATTTCGGCATACTACCAAGCATAGGTCCACTAAGAGCAATAATAAGCAGTTTTATCCTATTACCAATTTTTCTACATGCCTATCATTCAAGACTTTATTTAGTCAACAATAAAATTGACTGAGTGGCAGTAAGTAATATAGATGATCTAGAAAATATGAAGCATATTCAAAAATAATTAACTATAATATTGATGTAAAACTCAGAACTCTAAATATAAGTATTACATCTCCTTTCATTTAAAAGGCTCTGGTTTCTCAATTGAAAATTGTCATGGGAACTACAGTGAAAATCATTATCTTCATGTCAGGAAAGTGATGTAATGATGTCAATGGCAAAACCTCATCATTTAGTCTGTAACAGGACAATAATATATACTGAAAATGAAAACACTGTGCTGTCCTGTGTTC
The DNA here is from genome assembly GCF_964263255.1 of Lissotriton vulgaris. Taxonomy (NCBI): domain Eukaryota; kingdom Metazoa; phylum Chordata; class Amphibia; order Caudata; family Salamandridae; genus Lissotriton; species Lissotriton vulgaris. The sequence continues at coordinate 1,806,084,915 of NC_141687.1, read as the reverse complement.
TTTTATGTGAATTTGTTTATAGGACAGCCCCTTAAACTGAGCAAATACTGCCAAGTAGCATTGCCTAGAGTGTTTGACCTTCATGTGTGATTTAGACCCATAAAGTAGCTTCAGTTACCGTTTTAAATGTTACATACATAATGCTAACTATGAAAGAAAAACTTTTGTCAATGAAATTTGGCTTTTTTATAACATCAGTTTGTGTACTGAAGATGATTATAAATGATGATGTTTTGTAGAATAATTTAATGTCTGAAGGTAATTCTCAAGAATATTTTAATATGATTGTTGGTTTGATAAATAGACATCAGAAAGAGAGGTTTAAATGTAGATGTATAGATTTCTACTTATATACATCGACAAATTAATGTATTATGAATGTTTTCAATGTAGTAATTACAAAAAAAATAATATTTGACTGTGTGCACAACTGAAATTGTCAAAAAATGTCATGGTTAACAGATCCTACACCGCCTGGCTTGGTGACATCAATAAATGCGGAACAAAACAGCATCACTCTTTCATGGGATCAGCCTTTAAATATGAGTGGCTTACAATTTACTTACAATATCACATATAGCAGTTCACAAGGAAACGGAACCATTACAAACAACAGTGCCTATGCCAATATTGAGAACCTTGTATCGGGAACAAACTACACAATAAGTGTAGTAACAATCAGCGCTCACAATTATGCAAGTACCCCGTTAATCACATCTTCATATACAAGTAAGTGGAGCATACCTTTTGTGATAATTTTGTTATTGAAATACCACTGGTAATCTCCTTAATATTTGACTGTAGTCCGAAACAACAACTCAGAAAATATAATTTCTATCTTTAATAATCTGTATTACTTTTCAATTCATCATTTTAGACCAACCACTTTCATGACAAAGAATGACGCTTCAAAATGAAAGTGGCATGAGTGTAGTGCTTCTTTTTAATTACCATATATATTATGTGTCTGTTTAGAAGTGTGTATGCCAAGGTTATTAATTTCAGGGCATATCACAGTATGTTAACGCAAGAGCCTTGCTGCAAGTATTTATTATTCATTTTGGGACTGTTCCCAGAACCAATGGTTGAAAGTATACATTTACAAATAGGGTTAATATGATTGAGCCTTTTTTACTTCATTGGATCTTTGATGCACACTTGCTTGTTATAATTCAGTTTATGGCAAAAATGGAAATTGTCCTGATTCATTTCTGGGCCAGGGTAGATTTCATTGAGTTCTGCAATGCCAAACTCTATATGAAGTGCTGAAATAACTCTGCCACACTCCACAGAGGTCTGCAAGCAGTGGAGTGTATTGAGGAATGTTGCGTGCACTGATTTCTAGAGCTGGAAGGTTGCGTGTGCCGTCAAAACAGTGCAAATATCTTCTCGCACAGTGCAAGAGGATGATTCTTCTTTCTGCCACTAGATTAGATGTATTCTATTCAAGCTACTGCTTGCTCAACACACGCAGCAGGTTTCTCAATGTGAGCTGTTGTGACCTAAATTTAAAGCCCACGCTGAAAAGTCTCAACTGGAGGTGGTCTAGCATACGATTTTCCTCGCTCATGCATGCCATCATAACTTTTGTGAGCCATGCAAGAGGAAAAACTCCACCACACTATGCTGAGATTTTCAGAACTCCGCACTGTACACAGAGCGAGGAGTGGGCAACACCATGCAAAATCCACTAGCGGAGCCACACAGTACAGGGATGTTTCCACGCAGTCGCAACCTAATTGAACAGTCAGAACCGGTGAGTTATGGGTTGGCAGTTCTAGACCACTATAGTGCATCTGCCTGACACTGTAATCAGCCCCAAAATGCTATCTTGAGGGAGGGGGTGATGTAAAGAGGGATGCTGCTGGGAAGAAGAAATAGTTGTTGCAACTGTTATTCCTAATTGCAATTGTTATGGTTCGTAGACCAACTTCCACCTTAATCAGGGGGTAAAGGTGGGTGTTCCATATATGTATAGTGCTGATACAATGTTGTTGTCTGCTAAAGTATGCACATTAAACATAGCATGCGTATCCCAATATGCTGTTGAAAATAAAATAAATAACAGTTTTAAAAAATTAACTCTGCAGTGATCTACTTTGAGATGCTTGAGTACCTTAGAGATTCAATGACTGTTGTTTTGTCTATTTGCAGAGCCTCGTCAAGTAAAGAATATCACTCTTAATAACTGGAAATCAACTAATTCCATTCAAGTCAATTGGATCGCGCCATCTGGTCTTGTGGAGTTCTATACTGTCTCCCTCCAAGGAGCTATCACCCAGAACATAACAGTCCCATATGTACAGCCTTTTAATTTTACAGACTTACTCCCTGGCAGAGAATATAATGTCACAATTACAACAATCAGTGGCCCTTTCAATGGGATATCATCAGTAGTTTCCGAGGCTACATGTAAGTTCACCTGATACTTCTATTAGGTTTACTGTGCAAAGCAGTGAATCTAATTATCTAACTGAAGCCGCATCACCCTGATGATGGGTATGGGCTTTATCCTTTAGAAAATTTGTTTCAATATTAATTGTATGTTTGATACAAATATTGTCTAAAAAGTTATATTTTTGGCATTACTGTTGGAGCATTACTCCAATCTTAATCAAATAATTATAAATTAATGTATTTATTTAATTATACTTCTAAAAAAATATTAATCACTATATTGTACAATGTTTATAAAAGTATACTTTTCATTGCAATGGCAATTATGGAGCTGCCCTATAGAAAAGCTGTGTTGGTCCTTTTTAACTACCAGTGTATGTCAACCTATACTATACATGGCCAAACAGCCACCCTGAAAGTGAGGAGTGGAGCTTTTAAAAGCATGATTAAAATCTGGAATTCATAGACAGGGCAGAGAAAGCACACTGGGAACCCTTTTAGGGAAGAGATTCCAAAGGATCTCTTGTGCGACAGGAGTCATTTATATCCTATAGATTTTTAGTTAATTTCTTCTTTTTATTTCGGCATACTACCAAGCATAGGTCCCCTAAGAGCAATAATAAGCAGTTTTATCCTATTACCAATTTTTCTACATGCCTATCATTCAAGACTTTATTTAGTCAACAATAAAATTGACTGAGTGGCAGTAAGTAATATAGATGATCTGGAAAATATGAAGCATATTCAAAATTAATTAACAATAATATTGATATAAAACTCAGAATTCTAAATATAAGTATTACATCTCCTTTCATTTAAAATGCTCTGGTTTCTCAATTGCAAATTGTCATGGGAACTACAGTGAAAATCATAATCTTCAAGTCAGGAAAGTGATGTAATGTAACCCTCTTTTTACTGTGTCCAAGCCTGACGGTTAATATAGTTTGGTATTGGATTACCGGCATTTAAACTCGCATTGCCGTACCTGTGCAGTACAGAATACTCACGGCTCTGCTTTAGTGGATAGTCTTGTGCGTAAGCGGTTTAAAACCACGCTTGACATTTCCAACAGTTTTTATGCCCACCATTTGGATGGTCTGAGTATCCATAAACATTTCAAACGGTTACCAATGGGCTACAAAATAGTCCTGGAGTGTTTGCTGCCCGCATAGTCTCTCTCTTAGAGAGAGTTGACACAGATGCTTGGTCATATGTGGATGACATTTATCTCACAGATGACGAACTGTGGGAGCATCTGTGTCGAGTTGACCACTTAATTTGTAGCTTTGCTGACTTCGGTTACAAATTCAACTTAGCAAAATCGCATATTGCGGAGTACACAGTGTTGTTCCTGGGCTATGAGCTCAACAATGAAGGTCGAGGATTGGCTCCTCACTTCTTGGAGAAATGCGCACAATTGCGCTCTCCGACAACTATGAAAAAATTACAGTTTTTTCTTGGATTTGTGAATTTCGGGAGGACCTACATACCTGAATATGTCCAGCGTATCAAGCCTTTGTATGCTTTGATACAACCAACTTTTACAAAATCAAACTGGCTGCCGGAGGACTCGGCTATACTGCAATCTTTGCAGGCTGATCTGCTCGCTTCTAAATACTTATTGACTCCTGATAACCACACCAACCTGGTGATAAGAATCATCCCTGGGACGGTGGGTTTCACATACCTTACTTTTAACGAAGGAGACACAGTACCTATTGCTTACAAGTCACACTTGTACACATTGGCTGAAATGCGATTTTCCACTGTGGAGAAAGTTTTGACGGCTGTGCAGATGGCGATTCTGAAGGAACACGCTATGTCACAGGGAAAACGCATGCTGGTTGTTACCCCGTGTCCTGCTTTGGAAGCAGTTACGACGGCCAGTGTACCTAATTCTAAAGCTTTGCACCCTCGGTGGATACAATGGGCAGCATCATTGACGTCTCCGGATGTCACATTTGTTTTTGATGACTCCTTACGGTTGCAGGAGTTTTTGCAATATGAGTTTGTTCATCCTGCACCTTTGGCAATGCGGCCTTTGGAGGATTTCCATTGCATCATATACACTGATGGTTCGGCGCAGGTTGCGCATGGTTCTAAACACGCCTACGTTTCCGCATGCGCCATTGTGGTAGGTGCCATGGTGAACGATGAGTTCAGGTCCAGAGTCATGCACACGCAGACTATAGTGGACTACACTGCACAATTGGCAGAGCTTCGTGCTCTGATGCTTGCATTAGAGTACGCTGATCCTAGTGTGACAACATTATTCGTAAGCGATTCTTAGTACTGTGTCCAGTCTTACAATGAAAAGTTGTTCTTTTGGATTCAGAATGATTCATTGGTGACACACAAGTTTCAATCACTCCTTGATATTCCAATTGTTCAAGGATTTCCGCAACGGAAGCCTTAGCTTCGCGCTTTATGGGATATTGAGGTTGAGGCTGAGGCATAGACCGCAAAGGAATTTCGTGGTGTGTGGAAAATGTAACTCATCCACAGTGTGTATGGTACAGAGTCGGCACAAGAGCCTTAGCCCACTCTTCTGCAAAATTCAGCGCATGCTCCTTTGAGACAGTGTGAGCGAAACTAGGGAGAATTACCTCCTCCCCTCTCGGAGCCGCGAGCACAAAAGGTGGGGGCCAGTCAGCCTCCGCTAACAAAATGTCATAGGTAGTTGTAAGATTCTCCCAAAATACCCTTTCTATGATACGTTGAATGTCACCTTCAATGAATAGGACTATTTCATAAAGTCTGTCAGGGGGAGCTACTCTAGTGTCAGCTGTCTCCACAACAACATACCGGTCAGTCGCTGTCACCTTCAGTAGTGGACGCAGGGCCTCTCTCACTATGGTTATCTCCGCCGCGCTGTTAATGCTGCGACTTTCTTTTTCTGAAACTGGGGTCTCTTTGGTGTCGAATCGTCCTGCTTGCCTTTACCATCTTTTGGGCGGGGCTGGTCGCGTCCTTGCTGGCCACCCCGACCCCTGCCGCCTCCTCCTTCACTGGTCGAAAAGGCCGATGACTCCTGAAAAGAACGAGGAGAGCGTTGATCAGAAACCTGAAAACGATCATGTGATTTTATCATCGCGCAAGTCATAAACACGTTCTGTGGGCGCAGGCAATGGAGACAAAGGAAGAGACTCCTGTCTCTGTTGTTGTTGTTGCTTTCCCTGTTTTCGTTTTTTCAGCCAATTTTGTTTCTTGGTCTTGGGCTGGTTGTCAGTTTCCGACTTCTGCCCTTGGGGTTGTTTTTTCTCTTTAGTAGAAAAAGGCTTGAGACCCCTACTATTACGGCCCACGGTTTTATAACCCGCCACAATAATCCTCGCCAACTGTCGGGTTTGTCGGCATCGGGAATTGCCAGCAAAGCATTGGCAACCTGAAAGTTCACCGCGTCCCCCTTGACATTCGCAAGTATGAGATCGGAAACCACATCAAAGGTGCCACAGAGGTGCATACCCAATTCAACCGCAGCCTCAGGTCTGTGCTTATCCTGAACACGTTTAAGGACCGTCGGCAGGACAGTCATACACGGAGTGCCGTAACACCTCGTGTAGACCGCCGCAAATGTCTTACCCCAGGTCTCACAGTCACCGATTTCAGGGGTCAAGTCTTTCGGTAAGCCAATTGCCAGAATCCTGTGTTTTTCACCAGGAGTCGTGTTAGGAAATACTGCTTCCAGCTGGTCAAACTTCTCGGCAAGCCAGAAAGGAAAATCATCCTTTTCTTGGGGGCGCTTGCCCATCACAGCGTTGACCATAACGGGACTGAGTTTCATACCGCCTTGTCCGGCAGGAAGCGCCGCACCACCCGGGGCCCCACCCGGGAGATTGCGGGTAATGTATTGGACTAACGACCGAATCACGCTAATTGCGACTACATGTAGCTGTCTTAACTCAACCACGTTACACGCTCCGTGTTGAGGATGAGGTGTAAATCCAGCCAAAACAGGCCAATTTGTGCCCGGAATGGACAAAGGACCTAACCTCGGAGCTGCTAAAGTATGGGGTAGGGTGCCATCAAACCAAACGCGATGCTGCCAAGTATCTATAGGAATCTTCTGTGCTTTATACGGTGCATATTCCTGTGGCACAGCCGTTGAAGTGTACGTGTCGAACACACGAGTATTTGCGTTCATAGCTGGGAAGGTCAACCATGAGTAGAAAATCTCATGCGGGTAAGCCATCTCTGCACTCACTACCATTATCACGGCCATACCATCTTCGGGGACATTATAAGTCTGCAAATGATTGCGCACCGCAATGCGGCTATGTTGCGCAATGTCCACTGCAGCCATAGTGACACAGAAAGAAAGAGGTACAAGGTAAACTTTGTAGGACAACTGAGTAGTAATTCAAAGAAACAGTTTAGAAAGATTCAAGCTTGAAAAGACATATGTAAATATAGGTAGGTTAGTCCGACACTACCGTTAACCGGAAACAATAGTGAAAGGGTTAAGGACCGAATGATGTACTACTCAAGCGTCATGTAATAAGACCACCAACGATTGGGCGCCATGTCGCAGGGATTCCGTTCTCATACAGAACTGTGCATAGAGACTTGGAACCTCAGTAAATTAGGGTGTGCCAAAACTCACCTTAGTACCCAAAATCCCCTACCAGAGTAGCTACAGTGTCTCATTGGTTATCACAAACTCCCAATGCTTAGACAAACCAGAACATGGACTTAGTACACCTCAGGTAACGTGGAACACATGAACACTCTTTCGTTATCCAATCATTTCAATCCAGAAGAAGGAGTAAAAGAGGACACGTGCATATTTGAAATATTTATTCACTAATGCAGTGTTCTCAAACGCAGTATCTTAGCTAATACAAGCAAACATATTATAAGAAACAAAGAAATCAGCATGGTCACTATTCCATAGAACACGAAAGGTGAAAGCATGGTATAATGCTAAAACGAATAGGGTTCAATAACACCTAATTCTCACCCTCCCTAGCTAGTATATTATATTATATCTAAGAAGGTCTCTTTGTGTTTTAGCAGGGCGGCCCTATACCTCAAGATCCTAGTGGTAAGGGATCACATCATCTTCCACCAGCTCTCTGCATGTGAAGCACCATCAAGTGTTTTTCTATGCTCTTGTGCAAAGCAATATAAAACGCGCCTAAAGCCAGAACTTGGCCGCAGCTGCATGTATGTTATGTCTAGGAACGTGCGAAGATCAGACCTCACAACAACCACCGGGTTGAGATATCCTTGAAGGTTTCTGTACTCACTGTACAGACACAGCTCACCAAGCAAGGCTGATATCAGAGTAACAACATATTATTCTCGCATGAATCAAAACATTCTACTAGGCTCAAAGCTAAAGCAACAGCCATGTGTTGTGTGCAGAAGCAGCAGAAAGGTAAAATGCAGTTTAAACTCCTAATAAGTTCATGCTAACTTAACACAGCATATAGGCAATGTATATCTATATGACAATGTCAATGGCAAAACTTCATCATTTAGTCTGTAAGAGGACAATATGATATACTGAAAATGAAAACACTGTGCTGGCCTGTGTTCTTTTATGTGAATTTGTTTATAGGACAGCCCCTTAAAATTTGCAAATACTGCCAAGTAGCATTGCCTAGAGTGTTCTACCTTCATGTGTGATTTAGACCCATAAACTAGCTTCAGGTACCGTTTTAAATGTTACATACATAATGCTAACTATGAAAGAGAAACTTTTGTCAATGAAATTTGGCTTTTTTATAACATGAGTTTGTGAACTGAAGATGATTATAAATGATGATATATTGTAGAATAATTTAATGTCTGAAGGTAATTCTCAAGACTATTTGAATATGATTGTCGGTTTGATAAATAGACATTAGAAAGAGAGGTTTAAATGTAGATGTATAGATTGCTAGTTATATACATCGACAAATTAATGTATTATGAATGTTTTCAATGTAGTATTTAGAAAATAAATAATATTTGACTGTGTGCACAACTGAAATTGTCAAATAATTTCATGGTTAACAGATCCTGCACCGCCTGGTTCGGTGACATCAATAAATGCGGAACAAAACAGCATCACTCTTTCATGGGATCAGCCTTTAAATATGAGTGGCTTACAATGTACTTACAATATAACGTACAGCAGTTCACAAGGAAACGGAAGCATTACCAGCAACAGTGCCTATGCCAATATTGAGAACCTTGTATCGGGAACAAACTACACAATTAGTTTAGTAACAATCAGCGCTCACAATTATGCAAGTACCCCGTTAATCACATCTTCATATACAAGTAGGTGGAGCATTTCTTTTGTGACAATTTTGTTATTGAAATACCACTGGTAATCTTCTTAATATTTGACTGTAGTCTGAAACACCAACCCAGAAAATATAATTTCTATCTTTAATAATCTGTATTACTTTTCAATTCATCATTTTAAACCAACCACTTTCATGACAAAGAATGAATCTTCAAAATATAAGTGGCATGAGTGTAGTGCTTCTTTTTAAGTACCATGTATATTATGTGTCTGTGTAGAAGTGTGTATGCCAAGGTTATTAATTTCAGGGCATATCACAGTAAGTTAACGCAAGAGCCTTGCTGCAAGTATTTCTTATTCATTTTGGGTCCCTTCCCAAGAACAATGGTTGAAAATATCCTTCTACAAATAGGGTTAATATGATTAGTCTTTTTTACTTCATTGGATCTTTGATGCACACTTGCTTGTTATAATTCAGTTCATGGCAAAAATCGAAATCATCCTGATTAATTTCTGGGCCAGGGTAGATTTCATGGAGTTCCGCAGTGCCAAACTCTATGTGAAGTGCTGAAATAACTCTGCCACACTCCACAGAGATCTGCAAGAAGTGGAGGGTATTGAGGAATGTTGTGTGCACTGATTTCTAGAGCTGGGAGGTTGTGTGTGCCGTTAAAACAGTGCAAACAGAACCTGGCACAGTGCAAGAGGATGATGCTTTTTTCTGTCACTAGATTAGATGTTCTGTTCAAGCTGCTGCTTGATCAACACGAGCAGCAGGTTTCTCAATGTGAGCTGTTGTGACCTGAAGCAATAGCAAACGCTGAAAAATCTCAACTGGAGGTGGTCTAGCGTATGATTTTCCTCACTTGCGCTTGCCATCATAACTTTTGTGAGCAATGCAAGAGGAAAAACTCCACCACACTATGCTGAGATTCTCATAACTCTGCACTGTACACAGAGCGTGGAGGTGGCAACACCCTGAAAATCCACTAGCGGAGCCACACAGTACAGGGATGTTTCCACGCTGTCGCAACCTAATTGTACAGTCACAACTGGTGAGTAATGGGCTGCCAGTTCTAGACCACTATGGTGCATCTGGCCAACATCGTAATCAGCCCCAAAATGCTATCTATTGGGAGGGGGTGACGTAAAGAGGCTGGGAAGAAGAAATAGTTTTGCTACTGTTATTCCTAATTGCAATATTTATGGTTCATCGACCAACTTCCACCTTAATCAGGGGGAAAAGGTGGGTGTTCCAGAGATGTATAGTGCTGATACAATGTTGTTGTCTGCTGAATTAAGCTAATTAAACATAGCATGCGTATCCCAATATGCTGTTGAAAATAAAATAAATAACATTTTTAAAAAATGAACTCTGCAATGATCTACCTTGAGATGCTTGAGTACCTTAGAGATCCAATGACTGTTGTTTTGTCTATTTGCAGAGCCTCCTCAAGTGAAGAATATCACTCTTAATAACTGGAAATCAACAAATTCCATTCAAGTCAATTGGATCGCGCCATCTGGTCTTGTGGAGTTCTATACTGTCTCCCTCCAAGGAGCTGTCACCCAGAACAAAACGGTCTCATATGTACAGCCTTTTAATTTTACAGACTTACTCCCTGGCAGAGAATATAATGTCACAATTACAACAATCAGTGGCCCTTTCAATGGGATATCATCAGTAGTTTCCGAGGCTACATGTAAGTTCAGCTGATACTTCTATTAGGTTTACTGTGCAAAGCACTGAATCTAATTATCTAACTGAAGCCGCATGAACCTGATGATGGGTATGGGCTTTATCCTTTAGAAAATTTGTTTCAATATTAATTGTATGTTTGATACAATTATTGTCTAAAAAGTTATATTTTTGGCATTACTGTTGCAGCATTACTCCAATCTTAATCAAATAATTATAAATTAATCTATACATTTAATCATACTTCTAAAAAATATTATTCACTATATTGTACAATGTTTATAAAAGCATACTTTTCATTGCAATGACAATTATGGAGCTGCCCTATAGAAAAAGCTGTGTTGGTCCTTTTTAACTACCAGTGTATGTCAATCTATACTATACACGGCCAAACAGCCACCCTGAAAGTGAGGAATGGAGCTTTTAAAAGCATGACTAAAATCTGGAATTCATAGACAGGGCAGAGAAAGCACACTGGGAACCCTTCTTGGGAACAGATTCCAGAGCATCTCTTGTGCTACAGGAGTCATTTATATGCTATAGATTTTTAGTTATTGTCTTCTTTTTATTTGGGCATTCTACAAAGTATAGGTCTCCTAAGAACAATAATAAGCAGTTTTATCCTATGACCAATTTTGCTATATGCCTATCATTCAAGAATTTATATAGTCAACAATAAAATTGACTGAGTGGCAGTAAGTAATATAGATGATCTAGAAAATATGAAGCATATTCAAAAATAATTAACTATAATATTGATGTAAAACTCAGAATTCTAAATACAAGTATTACATCTCCTTTCATTTAAAAGCCTCTGGTTTCTCAATTGAGAATTGTCATGGGAACTACAGTGTAAATCATTATCTTCGCGTCAGGAAAGTGATGTAATGATGTCAATGGCAAAACCTCATCATTTAGTCTGTAACAGGACAATATCATATACTGAAAATGAAAACACTGTGCTGGCCTGTGTTCTTTTATGTGAACTTGTTTATAGGACAGCCCCTTAAACTGAGCAAATACTGCCAAGTAGCATTGCCTAGAGTGTTCGACCTTCATGTGTGATTTAGACCCATAAAGTAGCTTCAGGTACCATTTCAAATGTTACATACATAATGCTAAATATGAAAGAAAAACTTTTGTCAATGAAATTTGGCTTTTTTATAACTTTAGTTTGTGTACTGAAGATGATTATAAATGATGATGTTTTGTAGAATAATTTAATGTCTGAAGGTAATTCTCAAGAATATTTTATTATGATTGTCGGCTTGATAAATAGACATTAGAAAGAGAGGTTTAAATGTAGATGTATAGATTGCTACTTATATACATCGACAAATTAATGTATTATGAATGTTTTCAATGTAGTATTTACAGAATAAATAATATTTGACTTTGTGCACAACTGAAATTGTCAAATAATTTCATGGTTAACAGATCCTACACCACCTGGTTCGGTGACATTAATAAATGCGGAACAAAACAACATCACTCTTTCATGGGATCAGCCTTTAAATATGAGTGGCTTACAATTTACTTACAATATCACGTACAGCAGTTCACAAGGAAACGGAACCATTACAAACAACAGTGCCTATGCCAATATTGAGAACCTTGTATCGGGAACAAACTACTCAATAAGTGTAGTAACAATCAGCGTTCACAATTATGCAAGTACCCCGTTAATCACATCTTCATATACAAGTAAGTAGAGCATATCTTTTGTGATAAGTTTGCTATGGAAATACCACTGGTAATCTCCTTAATATTTGACTGTAGTCTGAAACACCAACCCAGAATATATAATTTCTATCTTTAATAATCTGTATTACTTTTCGATTCATCATTTTAAACCAACCACTTTCATGACAAAGAATGAAGCTTCAAAATGAAAGTGGCATGAGTGTAGTGCTTCTTTTTAATTACCATGTATATTATGTGTCTGTGTAGAAGTGTGTATGCCAAGGTTATTGATTTCAGGGCATATCACAGCATGTTAACGCAAGAGACTTGCTGCAAGTATTTCTTACTCAATTTGGGTCCCTTCCCAGGACCAATGGTTGAAAGTATCCATCTACAAATAGAGTTAATATGATTAGCCTTTTTTACGTTATTGGACCTTTGATGCACGCTTGCTTGTTATAATTCAGTTTATGGCAAAAATGGAAATTATCATGCTTAATTTCAGGGGCAGGGTAGATTACACAGAGTTCTGCAATGCCAAACTCTATATGAAGTGCTGAAAAAACTCTGCCACACCCCACTAAGTTCTGCAAGCAGTGGAGTCTATTGAGGAATGTTGCATGCACTGATTTCTAGAGCTGGAAGTTTGAGTGTGCCGTCAAAACAGTGCGAAAAGCACCTCACACAGTGCAAGAGGATGATGCTTCTTTCTGTCACTAGAATAGATGTATTCTATTCAAGCTGCTGCTTGCTCAACACGCGCAACAGGTTTCTCAATGTGAGCTGTTGTGACCTGAAGCAAAAGCCCATGCTGAAAAGTCTCAACTGGAGGTGGTCTAGCATACGATTTTCCTCGCTCGCGCTTGCCATCATAACTTTTATGTGCCATGCAAGAGTAAAAACTCCACCACACTATGCTGAGATTTTCAGAACTCTCCCCTGTACACAGAGCGTGGAGTGGGTAACACCCAGCAAAATCCACTAGCGGAACCACACAGTACAGGAATGTTTCCACGCAGTCGCAACATAATTGTACAGTCAGAACCGGTGAGTTATGGGCTGGCAGTTCTAGACCACTATAGTGCATCTGCCTGACACTGTAATAAGCCCCAAAATGCTATCTAGAGGGAGAGGGTGATGTAAAGAGGGATGCTGATCGGAGGAAGAAATATTTGTTGCTACTGTTATTCCTAATTACAATTGTTATGGTTCGTAGACCAACTTCGACCTTAATCAGGGGGTAAACGTGGGTGTTCCAGAGATGTATAGTGCTGATACAATGTTGTTGTCTGCTAAATTAAGCACCTTAAATATAGCATGCGTATCCCAATATACTGTTGAAAATAAAATAAATAACAATTTAAATAAATGAACTCTGCAATGATCTACTTTGAGATGCTTGAGTACCTTAGAGATCCAATGACTGTTGTTTTGTCTATTTGCAGAGCCTCCTCTAGTGGAGAATATCACTCTTAATAACTGGAAATCAACAAATTCCATTGAAGTCAATTGGATCGCGCCATCTGGTCTTGTGGAGATCTATACTGTCTCCCTCCAAGGAGCTGTCACCCAGAACAAAACGGTCTCATATGCACAGCCTTTTAATTTTACAGACTTACTCCCTGGCAGAGAATATAATGTCACAATTACAACAATCAGTGGCCCTTTCAATGGGATATCATCAGTAGTTTCCGAGGCAACATGTAAGTTCGGCTGATACTTCTATTAGGTTTAAATATTAATTGTATGTTTGATACAAATATTGTCTAACAAGTTATATTTTTGGCATTACTGTTGCGGCATTACTCCAACCTAAATCAAATAATTATACTTCTAAAACAATATTAAACACTATATTGTACAATGTTTATAAAAGTTTACTTTTCATTGCAATGACAATTATGGAGCTGACCTATAGAAAAAGCTGTGTTGGTCCTTTTTAACTACCCGTGTATATCAATCTATACTATAACCGACCATACAGCCACCCTGAAAGTGAGGAGTGAAGCTTTTAAAAGCATGACTAAAAGCTGGAATTCATAGACAGGGCAGAGACAGCACGCTGGGAACCCTTCTTGTGAAGAGATTCCAAAGCATCTCTTGTGCTACAGGAGTCATTTATATTCTATGGATTTTTTGTTAATGTCTTCTTTTTCGTTGGGCATTCTACCAAGCATAGTTCCCCTAAGAGCAATAATAAGCAGTTTTATCCTATTACCAATTTTGCTATATGCCTATCACTCAAGAATTGATATAGTCAACAATAAAATTGACTGAGTGGCAGTAAGTAATATAGATGATCTAGAAAATATGAAGCATATTCAAAATTAATTAACAATACTATTGATATAAAAACTCAGGGTCTAAATATAAGTATTACATCTCCTTTCATTTAAAAGGCTCTGGTTTCTCAAATGCAAATTGTCATGGGAACTACAGTGAAAATCGTTATCTTCATGTCAGGAAAGTGATGTAATGATGTCAGTTGGCAAAATCTCATCATTAGGTCTGTAACACGACAATATTATATACTGAAAATGAAAACACTGTTCTGGCCTGTGTTCTTTTATCTGAATTTGTTTATAGGACAGCCCCTTAAAATTAGCAAATACTGACAAGTAGCATTGCCAAGGGTGTTCTACCTTCATGTGTGATTTAGACCCATAAAGTAGCTTCAGGTACCGTTTTAAATGTTACATACATAATGTTAACTATGAAAGAGAAACTTTTGTCAATGAAATTTGGCTTTTTTATAACATGAGTTTGTGAACTGAAGATGATTATAAATAATGATGTTTTGTAGAATAATGTAATGTCTGAAGGTAATTCGCAAGATTATTTGAATATGATTGTCGGTTTGATAAATAGACATTAGAAAGAGAGGTTTAAATGTAGATGTATAGATTGCTACTTATATACATCGACAAATTAATTTATTATGAATGTTTTCAATGTAGTATTTACAAAATAGATAATATTTGACTGTGTGCACAACTGAAATTTTCAAATAATTTCTTGGTTAACAGATCCTACACCGCCTGGTTCGGTGACATCAATAAATGCGGAACAAAACAGCATCACTCTTTCATGGGATCAGCCTTTAAATATGAGTGGCTTACAATTTACTTACAATATCACGTACAGCAGTTTACAAGGAAACAGAAGCGTTACAAAAAACAGTGCCTATGCCAATATTGAGAACCTTGTATCGGGAACAAACTACACTATAAGTGTAGTAACAATCAGCGCTCACAATTATGCAAGTACCCCATTACTCACATCTTCATATACAAGTAAGTAGAGCATTTCTTTTGTGACTATTAGGTTATTGAAATACCACTGGTAATCTCCTTAATATTTGACAGTAGTCTGAAACACCAACCCACAAAAAATAATTTCTATCTATAGTAATCTGTATTACTTTTCAATTCATCATTTTAAACTAACCACTTTCATGACAAAGAATGAAGCTACAAAATGAAAGTGGCTTGAGTGTAGTTCTTCTTTTTAAGTACCATGTATATTATGTGTCTGTGTAGAAGTGTGTATGCAAAGGTTATTAATTTCAGGGCATATCACAGTATGTTAACGCAAGAGCCTTCCTGCAAGTATTTCTTACTCCTTTTGGGTCCCTTCCCAGGACCAATGGTTGAAAGTATCCATCTACAAATAGAGTTATTATGATTAGCCTTTTTAACGTTATTGGATCTTTGATGCACAATTGCTTGTTATAATTCTGTTTATGGCAAAAATTTAATTTATCCTGCTTAATTTCAGGGGAAGGGTAGATTTCACGGAGTTCTGCAATGCCAAACTCTATATGAAGTGCTGAAAAAACTCTGCCACACCCCACTAAGTTTTGCAAGCAGTGGATTGTATTGAGGAATGTTGCGTGCACTGATTTCTAGAGCTGGAAGGTTGCGTGTGCCGTCAAAACAGTGCGAACAGCACCTCGTATAGGGCAAGAGGATGATGCTTCTTTCAGTCACTAGATTAGATGTATTCTATTCAAGCTGCTGCCAAGACCAGTACAATACCAATATTCAAATCCCCGGCAGTCCATCAGCGTCCCAGCAGCAGAAGAGAGACAGTCCTGATCCAAAAGGGTGCAGCCTCAACCCTGTCCCCTACGGTGCGGTGCAACGGTACAATCCAGCTGCACAACAGACCTCGTAGAAGGTGGGAACAAACAAAGGGACCACAGCTGAGTAAAGGAACGATCACCAAAGTCCATCTCGGACGTCGTAGTGTGGTCCACAATCGTTGGCGGATGGTCCATAGCAAGACAGCAGTTCACCAAAGGCAGCTAGTCCACACGGCAATGATCGAAGGTGTCTGCCCCCAGCGTCCGACCAGGCCAGTGCCGTGGAGTCCTAAACTGTATAGAGAGAAGCAGCGCAGCGCAGCGAGTCTCCCACGACAATCCAGCTAGACGGTGGCGACATGGGTTCACCACAGTAGTCAGAGCCGCCAGCGGCACCCACGGAAAGTCCAGGACATGGCTCCCAGCTGCATTTCTCAAGTCGGCGCGGTAATTCAGGAGCTCCCACACTGCCCACACTTAACTCCGGCAAAGTCGAGGCGGCCACTAGGTCCAGGTCTACTAGCACTCCCGTGCATAGCCGCCCAGTCGGTTCACCACGGCCGAGCACAGGGTGTGGCGAAGCGCCCCGCAGGTGGACGCAGGCTCGATCAACGGGGGGCAGGGCGAGCCCACCGGCGTCCAGTCGACCTCCCAGGTCCCGAGCTGTGGACCGCACATCTGCCCGCAAGGCGATCAGGGCGTCGTGAATGTCCCCTAGGCTCAGGGGCAGGTCAGGAGAAAGGGACGGCTTAGTATCATGACCGTGGGGCTCACGATCGTGAGTCAGTACTTGGGCCCCCCTGCCAGCACCACTTTCCAGCTGCACGGAATACCTGCGGCGTCTCAACTTGCACACCCGGATCACAGGGGCAAGGGCTGCATTCTCCATAATGGCGATTTCCCGGCTGTAGTATAAGGGCAGAAGACAGTAATATCGTCAGGATCCGGCCGTGTCTGCAACAGCAAGCTCAGGAGCGCCCGGCTCAAGATGGCCCCCGGGGAAGTCGTCGGAAGGCGAAGGCTAACAATGAATCCAAGGGAGGAATACAATGTATCGCTGGTTGCCGCGATCCCAGTGCAGCGTGTAGAGGAAAGCGGATGCAACAGTGTTGCGGATGACTTGTTGTTGCAACCATTCGCAGCCAGTCTACTCCGATCCGCCGTCTACGGCCACTGCTCCACTCCGCCGGGGCCAGCCTTCCACGGAGACAAAGACCTGGACGCCATCAGGGTACGCCGGGAAGCAAACTGGGACGTTCCGTCGCTTCTGCCGAGCGAAGAGCGACGGGGAGCACACCGTCGGGCGCAGCGTCGCCTCCCAAGTCCGAAGCCGCCGAAAGGGTGCACCGTAAATTCCAGGATTGTTAGCGGCTCGGACAAGAAGGAAACGGACCAGCGGAGCCGAGGGTTCAGGCGGCCATCTTGGTCGCCGGCTAGGCTCCTCCCCCCGTTATTGGATCTTTGATGCACAATTGCTTGTTATAATTCAGTTTATGGCAAAAATGGAATTTATCCTGCTTAATTTCAGGGGCAGGGTAGATTTCACGGAGTTCTGCAATGCCAAACTCTATATGAAGTGCTGAAAAAACTCTGCCACACCCCACTAAGTTTTGCAAGCAGTGGAGTGTATTGAGGAATGTTGCGTGCACTGATTTCTAGAGCTGGAAGGTTGCGTGTGCCGTCAAAACAGTGCGAACAGCACCTCGCACAGTGCAAGAGGATGATGCTTCTTTCAGTCACTAGATTAGATGTATTCTATTCAAGCTGCTGCTTGCTCAACACGCACAGCAGGTTTCTCAATGTGAGCTGTTGTGACCTGAAGCAAAAGCCCACGCTGAAAAGTCTCAACTGGAGGTGGTCTAGCATACAATTTTCCTCGCTTGTGCTTGCCATCATAACTTTTGTGAGCTATGCAAGAGGAAAAACTCCACCACACTATGCTGAGATTTTCAGAACTCCACCCTGTACACAGAGCGTGGAGTGGGTAACACCCTGCAAAATCCACTAGCGGAACCACACAGTACAGGGATGTTTCCACGCAGTCGCAACCTAATTGTACAGTCAGAACCGGTGAGTTATGGGCTGGCAAATCTAGACCACTATGGTGCATCTGCCTGACACTGTAATCAGCCCCAAAATGCTATCTAGAGGGAGGGGTTGATGTAAAGAGGGATGCTGCTGGGAAGAAGAAATATTTGTTGCTACTGTTATTCCTAATTACAATTGTTATGGTTCGTAGACCATCTTCGACCTTAATCAGGGGGTAAACGTGGGTGTTCCAGAGATGTATAGTGCTGATACAATGTTGTTGTCTGCTAAATTAAGCACCTTAAATATAGCACGCGTATCCCAATATACTGTTGAAAATAAAATTAATACCAATTTTAAAAAATGAACTCTGCAATGATCTACTTTGAAATGCTTGAGTACCTTAGAGATCCAATGACTGTTGTTTTGTCTATTTGCAGAGCCTCCTCTAGTGGAGAATATCACTCTTAATAACTGGAAATCAACAAATTCCATTGAAGTCAATTGGATCGCGCCATCTGGTCTTGTGGAGATCTATACTGTCTCCCTACAAGGAGCTGTCACCCAGAACAAAACGGTCTCATATGTACAGTTTTTTAATTTTACAGACTTACTCCCTGGCAGAGAATATAATGTCACAATTACAACAATCAGTGGCCCTTTCAATGGGATATCATCAGTAGTTACCGAGGCAACATGTAAGTTCAGCTGATACTTCTATTAGGTTTACTGTGCAAAGCAGTGAATCTAATTATCTAACTGAAGCCGCATCAACCTGCTGATGGGTACGGGCTTCATCCTTTAGAAAAATTGTTTAAATATTAATTGTATGTTTGATACAATTATTGTCTAAAAAGTTATATTTTTGGCATTACTGATGCGGCATTAGTCCAACCTAAATCAAATAATTATACTTCTAAAAAAATATTAAACACTATATTGTACAATGTTTATAAAAGTGTACGTTTCATTGCAATGACAATTATGGAGCTGCCCTATAGAAAAAGCTGTGTTGGTCCTTTTTAACTACCTGTGTATGTCAATCTATACTATAACCGACCATACAGCCACCCTGAAAATGAGGAGTGAAGCTTTTAAAAGCATGACTAAAATCTGGAATTCATAGACAGGGCAGAGACAGCACGCTGGGAACCCTTCTTGGGAAGAGATTCCAAAGCATCTCTTGTGCTACAGGAGTCATTTAAATTCTATGGATTTTTTGTTAATGTCTTCACTTTAGTTGGGCATTCTACCAAGCATAGTTCCCCTAAGAGCAATAATAAGCAGTTTTATCCTATTACCAATTTTGCTATATGCCTATCATTCAAGAATTGATATAGTCAACAATAAAATTGACTGAGTGCCAGTAAGTAATATAGATGATCTAGAAAATATGAAGCATATTCAAAATTAATTAACCATACTATTGATATAAAACTCAGGATTCTAAATATAAGTATTACATTTCCTTTCATTTAAAAGGTTCTGGTTTCTCAATTGCAAATTATCATGGGAACTACAGTGAAAATCGTTATCTTCATCTCAGGAGAGTGATGTAATGATGTCAATTGAAAAAATCTCATCATTAAGTCTGTAACAGGACAACATTATATACTGAAAATGAAAACACTGTGCTGGCCTGTGTTCTTTTATCTGAATTTGTTTATAGGACAGCCCCTTAAAATTAGCAAATACTGACAAGTAGCATTGCCTAGGGTGTTCTACCTTCATGTATGATGTAGACCCATAAAGTAGCTTCAGGTACCGTTTTAAATGTTACATACATAATGCTAACTATGAAATAGAAACTTTTGTCAATGAAATTTGGCTTTTTTATAACATGAGTTTGTGAACTGAAGATGAATATAAATGATGATGTTTTGTAGAATCATTTAATGTCTGAAGGTAATTCGCAAGATTATTTGAATATGATTGTCGGTTTGATAAATAGACATTAGAAAGAGAGGTTTAAATGTAGATGTATAGTTTGCTATTTATATACATCGACAAATTAATTTATTATGAATGTTTTCAATGTAGTATTTACAAAATAGATAATATTTGACTGTGTGCACAACTGAAATTGTCAAATAATTTCTTGGTTAACAGATCCCACACCGCCTGGTTCGGTGACATCAATAAATGCGGAACAAAACATCATCACTCTTTCATGGGATCAGCCTTTAAATATGAGTGACTTACAATTTACTTACAATATCACATACAGCAGTTTACAAGAAAGTGGAATCATTACAAACAACAGTGCCTATGCCAATATTGTGAACCTTGTATCGGGAACAAACTACACAATAAGTGTAGTAACAATCAGCGCTCGCAATTATGCAAGTACCCCGTTACTCACATCTTCATATACAAGTAAGTAGAGCATTTCTTTTGTGACTATTAGGTTATTTAAATACCACTGGTAATCTCCTTAATATTTGACAGTAGTCTGAAACACCAACCCATAAAAAAATATTTCTATCTTTAGTAATCTGAATTACTTTTCAATTCATCATTTTAAACTAACAACTTTCATGACAAAGAATGAAGCTACAAAATGAAAGTGGCTTGAGTGTAGTGCTTCTTTTTAAGTACCATGTATATTATGTGTCTGTGTAGAAGTGTGTATGCAAAGGTTATTAATTTCAGGGCATATCACAGTATGTTAACGCAAGAGCCTTGCTGCAAGTATTTCTTACTCATTTTGGGTCCCTTCCCAGGACCAATGGTTGAAAGTATCCATCTACAAATAGAGTTAATATGATTAGCCTTTTTTACGTTTTTGGATCTTTGATGCACAATTGCTTGTTATAATTCAGTTTATGGCAAAAATTGAATTTATCCTGCTTAATTTCAGGGGCAGAGTAGATTTCACGGAGTTCTGCAATGCCAAACTCTATATGAAGTGCTGAAAAAACTCTGCTACACCCCACTAAGTTTTGCAAGCAGTGGAGTGTATTGAGGAATGTTGCGTGCACTGATTTCTAGAGCTGGAAGGTTGCGTGTGCCGTCAAAACAGTGCGAACAGCACCTCGCACAGTGCAAGAGGATGATGTTTCTTTCAGTCACTAGATTAGATGTATTCTATTCAAGCTGCTGCTTGCTCAACACGCACAGCAGGTTTCTCAATGTGAGCTGTTGTGACCTGAAGCAAAAGCCCACGCTGAAAAGTCTCAACTGGAGGTGGTCTAGCATACAATTGTCCTCGCTTGTGCTTGCCATCATAACTTTTGTGAGCTATGCAAGAGGAAAAACTCCACCACACTATACTGAGATTTTCAGAACTCCACCCTGTACACAGAGCGTGGAGTGGGTAACACCCTGCAAAATCCACTAGCGGAACCACACAGTACAGGGATGTTTCCACGCAGTCGCAACCTAATTGTACAGTCAGAACCGGTGAGTTATGGGCTGGCAATTCTAGACCACTATGGTGCATCTGCCTGACACTGTAATCAGCCCCAAAATGCTATCTAGAGGGAGGGGTTGATGTAAAGAGGGATGCTGCTGGGAAGAAGAAATATTTGTTGCTACTGTTATTCCTAAAAATCCTGGAGGGTTTGCAGGATCCAGTCAATCCTACCACTGGTTTGGGAGCTCCGGAGGCGATGGCCAGTCGACCCCTGCAGAGGGTTTCTCACCTCTGTTTGGAAGCTCCGGCCACGCCTTCCAGTCGACCCCGACCAGAGGACCATGCACTCAGCCTGGGAGCTCCGGCGATAGAGTCCAGTCGACCCCAGCTGAGCAGCTTTCCCCTCCCCTCCTTGGAGGAGTTTGGCAGCCTGGCTCTCACGATCTCATCTGGCTCACCTCTTGATCCTCTCCCTCCAAAATTCTGGAGGGTGTTTCAGGAGGAACTTTTCCAGCCTTTGCACTCCATCTGCTGCCAGTCGTTTGAAACAGGGACTGTACCGGACTGCTGGAAGAAGGCAGTGGTATCTCCGCTCCTAAAAAAATCTACGCTTGACCCCGCTTGTCTTTCCAACTATCGGCCAATTTCCCTGCTTCCTTTTCCAGTTAAAATCATGGAAAAACTGGTCACCCGCACTCTGTCCGGCTTCTTAGAAGGTAACACCTGGTTGGATGAGACGCAATTCGGTTTTCGCCCAGCTCATGGGACGGAATCCGCGCTAGTGACCGTGTTAGACAATCTGCGGGCGCGAGTCGACAGTGGTCGGGCAGCCTTTCTGGTGCTGCTCGACATGTCGGCCGCGTTTGACACGGTCAGCCATCCTACCTTGATCATGAGGCTGGAAGAGTGCGGGGTCAAAGATAAGGCCAGGGATTGGCTGATTTCTTATCTGGACAACCGTCAGCAACAGGTATCGCTCCCTCCCTTCAGTTCAGAGGAGCGGAGAGTAGGACAACGAGTACCCCAGGGCTCAGCCATCAGCCCCATACTCTTTAATATTTACCTCCGCCCTCTGGTCCAGCTTATTAAATCATTTGGGATCTCCGCATTTAACTATGCGGACGACACCCAGCTGGTCTTTTCACTGGAGGGACAGGATGCAGTCCCATTGGAAACCTTCCACCGGTGCATGCAGGCTACAGCGGAATGGCTCCGATTGAAGTCGCTGCAGTTTAATGGGACTAAGACAGAGGTCCTGTACTGTTCCAACGACCGAGTCCCCCGGGATCTCCCAGACGACTTCTGGCCTTTGTCATTTTCAGAGACGGTGTCAGCTGCACAATCGGCGCACAACTTGGGTGTCATTTTCGGGCCCAACTTGCAGCTAGATCTGCACGTAAATAAGACCACCTCAACGTGCATGATGCTGATCCGCATGCTGCGCAAAGTTTTGCCCCTCCTCCCTGAGCAAGCCAGACCCGAAGTAGTGCGGAGTACCATTTTAAGTCGACTCGACTATTGTAACGTACTACTTCTGGAGGCCCCGATAACACTACTGGGCAAGCTCCAAAGGGTGCAAAACATGGCTGCCAAACTCGCCCTCTCCCGCCCCTAACACAGCTCATCCACGGCAGCGCTACAGGAACTCCACTGGCTGCCGGTCCATCTACGCGTTTGCTACAAAGCAGCTTGCATTGTGTTCAGGGCCATCCATGGCCTGGGCCCGGTCCCCTTGCGGAAAATGTTCGCCTGGTACCTTCCACCCCGAGCCTTAAGCTCCTCTTCATCCAGGCTACTTGTAGTACCGCATTTTCAGAGAGTGAGGATGGGCGGCCGATCTTTCAGAGTAGCGGCGGCTAAACTCTGGAACTCCCTGCCGATATCTCTAAGGAGTCTTGAGGATCTCTCAGCCTTTAGGAAGGTGTTAAAAACCCACCTTTTCCCCAGGATAGGCTAAGTCGCTGAAATTGTTGGCTCATCGTTCGAAGCGCCAGGATGCCCTTGGGGTGACAGGTCTGCGCTCTACAAATATACCACGATACGATACGATACGATACGATACTAATTACAATTGTTATGGTTCGTAGATCAACTTCGACCTTAATCAGGGGGTAAACGTGGGTGTTCCAGAGATGTATAGTGCTGATACAATGTTGTTGTCTGCTAAATTAAGCACCTTAAATATAGCACGCGTATCCCAATGTACTGTTGAAAATAAAATAAATACCAATTTTAAAAAATGAACTCTGCAATGATCTACTTTGAAATGCTTGAGTACCTTAGAGATCCAATGACTGTTGTTTTGTCTATTTGCAGAGCCTCCTCTAGTGGAGAATATCACTCTCAATAACTGGAAATCAACAAATTCCATTGAAGTCAATTGGATCGCGCCATCTGGTCTTGTGGAGATCTATACTGTCTCCCTCCAAGGAGCTGTCACCCAGAACAAAACGGTCTCATATGTACAGCCTTTTAATTTTACAGACTTACTCCCTGGCAGAGAATATAATGTCACAATTACAACAATCAGTGGCCCTTTCAATGGGATATCATCAGTAGTTACCGAGGCAACATGTAAGTTCAGCTGATACTTCTATTAGGTTTGCTGTGCAAAGCAGTGAATCTAATTATCTAACTGAAGCCGCATCAACCTGCTGATGGGTACGGGCTTCATCCCTGAGAAAACTTGTTTAAATATTAATTGTATGTTTGACCTAAATCAAATAATTATACTTCTAAAAAAATATTAAACACTATATTGTACAATGTTTATAAAAGTGTACTTTTAATTGCAATGACAATTATGGAGCTGCCCTATAGAAAAAGCTGTGTTGGTCCTTTTTAACTACCTGTGTATGTCAATCTATACTATAACCGACCATACAGCCACCCTGAAAGTGAGGAGTGAAGCTTTTAAAAGCATGACTAAAATCTGAAATTCATAGACAGGGCAGAGACAGCACGCTGGGAACCCTTCTTGGGAAGAGATTCCAAAGCATCTCTTGTGCTACAGGAGTCATTTATATTCTATGGATTTTTTTTAATGTCTTCTTTTTAGTTGGGCATTCTACCAAGCATAGTTCCCCTAAGAGCAATAATAAGCAGTTTTATCCTATTACCAATTTTGCTATATGCCTATCATTCAAGAATTGATATAGTCAACAATAAAATTGACTGAGTGCCAGTAAGTAATATAGATGATCTAGAAAATATGAAGCATATTCAAAATTAATTAACAATACTATTGATATAAAACTCAGGATTCTAAATATAAGTATTACATTTCCTTTCATTTAAAAGGTTCTGGTTTCTCAATTGCAAATTGTCATGGGAACTACAGTGAAAATCGTTATCTTCATCTCAGGAGAGTGATGTAATGATGTCAGTTGAAAAAATCTCATCATTAAGTCTGTAACAGGACAATATTATATACTGAAAATGAAAACACTGTGCTGGCCTGTGTTCTTTTATCTGAATTTGTTTATAGGACAGCCCCTTAAAATTAGCAAATACTGACAAGTAGCATTGCCTAGGGTGTTCTACCTTCATGTATGATGTAGACCCATAAAGTAGCTTCAGGTACCGTTTTAAATGTTACATACATAATGCTAACTATGAAATAGAAACTTTTGTCAATGAAATTTGGCTTTTTTATAACATGAGTTTGTGAACTGAAGATGAATATAAATGATGATGTTTTGTAGAATGATTTAATGTCTGAAGGTAATTCGCAAGATTATTTGAATATGATTGTCGGTTTGATAAATAGACATTAGAAAGTGAGGTTTAAATGTAGATGTATAGATTGCTATTTATATACATCGACAAATTAATTTATTATGAATGTTTTCAATGTAGTATTTACAAAATAGATAATATTTGACTGTGTGCACAACTGAAATTGTCAAATAATTTCTTGGTTAACAGATCCCACACCGCCTGGTTCGGTGACATCAATAAATGCGGAACAAAACAGCATCACTCTTTCATGGGATCAGCCTTTAAATATGAGTGACTTACAATTTACTTACAATATCACATACAGCAGTTTACAAGAAAGTGGAATCATTACAAACAACAGTGCCTATGCCAATATTGTGAACCTTGTATCGGGAACAAACTACACAATAAGTGTAGTAACAATCAGCGCTCGCAATTATGCAAGTACCCCGTTACTCACATCTTCATATACAAGTAAGTAGAGCATTTCTTTTGTGACTATTAGGTTATTTAAATACCACTGGTAATCTCCTTAATATTTGACAGTAGTCTGAAACACCAACCCAGAAAAAAATATTCCTATCTTTAGTAATCTGAATTACTTTTCAATTCATCATTTTAAACTAACAACTTTCATGACAAAGAATGAAGCTACAAAATGAAAGTGGCTTGAGTGTAGTGCTTCTTTTTAAGTACCATGTATATTATGTGTCTGTGTAGAAGTGTGTATGCAAAGGTTATTAATTTCAGGGCATATCACAGTATGTTAACGCAAGAGCCTTGCTGCAAGTATTTCTTACTCATTTTGGGTCCCTTCCCAGGACCAATGGTTGAAAGTATCCATCTACAAATAGAGTTAATATGATTAGCCTTTTTTACGTTTTTGGATCTTTGATGCACAATTGCTTGTTATAATTCAGTTTATGGCAAAAATGGAATTTATCCTGCTTAATTTCAGGGGCAGGGTAGATTTCACGGAGTTCTGCAATGCCAAACTCTATATGAAGTGCTGAAAAAACTCTGCTACACCCCACTAAGTTTTGCAAGCAGTGGAGTGTATTGAGGAATGTTGCGTGCACTGATTTCTAGAGCTGGAAGGTTGCGTGTGCCTTCAAAACAGTGTGAACAGCACCTCGCACAGTGCAAGAGGATGATGCTTCTTTCAGTCACTAGATTAGATGTATTCTATTCAAGCTGCTGCTTGCTCAACACGCACAGCAGGTTTCTCAATGTGAGCTGTTGTGAACTGAAGCAAAAGCCCACGCTGAAAAGTCTCAACTGGAGGTGGTCTAGCATACAATTTTCCTCGCTTGTGCTTGCCATCATAACTTTTGTGAGCTATGCAAGAGGAAAAACTCCACCACACTATGCTGAGATTTTCAGAACTCCACCCTGTACACAGAGCGTGGAGTGGGTAACACCCTGCAAAATCCACTAGCGGAACCACACAGTACAGGGATGTTTCCACGCAGTCGCAACCTAATTGTACAGTCAGAACCGGTGAGTTATGGGCTGGCAATTCTAGACCACTATGGTGCATCTGCCTGACACTGTAATCAGCCCCAAAATGCTATCTAGAGGGAGGGGTTGATGTAAAGAGGGATGCTGCTGGGAAGAAGAAATATTTGTTGCTACTGCTATTCCTAAAAATCCTGGAGGGTTTGCAGGATCCAGTCAATCCTACCACTGGTTTGGGAGCTCCGGAGGCGTTGGCCAGTCGACCCCTGCAGAGGGTTTCTCACCTCTGTTTGGAAGCTCCGGCCACGCCTTCCAGTCGACCCCGACCAGAGGACCATGCACTCAGCCTCGGAGCTCGGGCGATAGAGTCCAGTCGACCCCAGCTGAGCAGCTTTCCCCTCCCCTCCTTGGAGGAGTTTGGCAGCCTGATCTCATTTGGCTCACCTCTTGATCCTCTCCCTCCAAAATTCTGGAGGGTGTTTCAGGAGGAACTTTTCCAGCCTTTGCACTCCATCTGCTGCCAGTCGTTTGAAACAGGGACTGTACCGGACTGCTGGAAGAACGCAGTGGTATCTCCGCTCCTAAAAAAATCTACGCTTGACCCCGCTTGTCTTTCCAACTATCGGCCAATTTCCCTGCTTCCTTTTCCAGTTAAAATCATGGAAAAACTGGTCACCCGCACTCTGTCCGGCTTCTTAGAAGGTAACACCTGGTTGGATGAGACGCAATTCGGTTTTCGCCCAGCTCATGGGACGGAATCCGCGCTAGTGACCGTGTTAGACAATCTGCGGGTGCGAGTCGACAGTGGTCGGGCAGCCTTTCTGGTGCTGCTCGACATGTCGGCCGCGTTTGACACGGTCAGCCATCCTACCTTGATCATGAGGCTGGAAGAGTGCGGGGTCAAAGATAAGGCCAGGGATTGGCTGATTTCTTATCTGGACAACCGTCAGCAACAGGTAACGCTCCCTCCCTTCAGTTCAGAGGAGCGGAGAGTAGGACAAGGAGTACCCCAGGGCTCAGCCATCAGCCCCATACTCTTTAATATTTACCTCCGCCCTCTGGTCCAGCTTATTAAATCATTTGGGATCTCCGCATTTAACTATGCGGACGACACCCAGCTGGTCTTTTCACTGGAGGGACAGGACGCAGTCCCATTGGAAACCTTCCACCGGTGCATGCAGGCTACAGCGGAATGGCTCCGATTGAACTCGCTGCAGTTTAATGGGACTAAGACAGAGGTCCTGTACTGTTCCAACGACCGAGTCCCCCGGGATCTCCCAGACGACTTCTGGCCTTTTTCATTTTCAGAGACGGTGTCAGCTGCACAATCGGCGCACAACTTGGGTGTCATTTTCGGGCCCAACTTGCAGCTAGATCTGCACGTAAATAAGACCACCTCAACGTGCAAGATGCTGATCCGCATGCTGCGCAAAGTTTTGCCCCTCCTCCCTGAGCAAGCCAGACCCGAAGTAGTGCGGAGTACCATTTTAAGTCGACTCGACTATTGTAACGCACTACTTCTGGAGGCCCCGATAACACTACTGGGCAAGCTCCAAAGGGTGCAAAACATGGCTGCCAAACTCGCCCTCTCCCGCCCCTACCACAGCTCATCCACGGCAGCGCTACAGGAACTCCACTGGCTGCCGGTCCATCTACGCGTTTGCTACAAAGCAGCTTGCATTGTGTTCAGGGCCATCCATGGCCTGGGCCCAGTCCCCTTGCGGAAAATGTTCGCCTGGTACCTTCCACCCCGAGCCTTACGCTCCTCTTCATCCAGGCTACTTGTAGTACCGCGTTTTCAGAGAGTGAGGATGGGCGGCCAAACTCTGGAACTCCCTGCCGATATCTCTAAGGAGTCTTGAGGATCTCTCAGCCTTTAGGAAGGTGTTAAAAACCCACCTTTTCCCCAGGATAGGCTAAGTCGCTGAAATTGTTGGCTCATCGTTCGAAGCGCCAGGATGCCCTTGGGGTGACAGGTCTGCGCTCTACAAATATACCACGATACGATACGATACGATACGATACTAATTACAATTGTTATGGTTCGTAGATCAACTTCGACCTTAATCAGGGGGTAAACGTGGGTGTTCCAGAGATGTATAGTGCTGATACAATGTTGCTGTCTGCTAAATTAAGCACCTTAAATATAGCATGCGTATCCCAATATACTGTTGAAAATAAAATAAATAACAATTTTAAAAAATGAACTCTGCAATGATCTATTTTGAAATGCTTGAGTACCTTAGAGATCCAATGACTGTTGTTTTGTCTATTTGCAGAGCCTCCTCTAGTGGAGAATATCACTCTTAATAACTGGAAATCAACAAATTCCATTGAAGTCAATTGGATCGCGCCATCTGGTCTTGTGGAGATCTATACTGTCTCCCTACAAGGAGCTGTCACCCAGAACAAAACGGTCTCATATGTACAGTCTTTGAATTTTACAGACTTACTCCCTGGCAGAGAATATAATGTCACAATTACAACAATCAGTGGCCCTTTCAATGGGATATCATCAGTAGTTACCGAGGCAACATGTAAGTTCAGCTGATACTTCTATTAGGTTTACTGTGCAAAGCAGTGAATCTAATTATCTAACTGAAGCCGCATCAACCTGCTGATGGGTACGGGCTTCATCCTTTAGAAAAATTGTTTAAATATTAATTGTATGTTTGATACAATCATTGTCTAAAAAGTTATATGTTTGGCATTACTGATGCGGCATTACTCCAACCTAAATCAAATAATTATACTTCTAAAAAAATATTAAACACTATATTGTACAATGTTTATAAAAGTGTACTTTTCATTGCAATGACAATTATGGAGCTGCCCTATAGAAAAAGCTGTGTTGGTCCTTTTTAACTACCTGTGTATGTCAATCTATACTATACACGGCCAAACAGCCACCCTGAAAGTGAGGAGTGAAGCTTTTAAAAGCATGACTAAAATCTGGAATTCATAGACAGGGCAGAGACAGCACGCTGGGAACCCTTCTTGGGAAGAGATTCCAAAGCATCTCTTGTGCTACAGGAGTAATTTATATTCTATGGATTTTTTGTTAATGTCTTCTTTTTAGTTGGGCATTCTACCAAGCATAGTTCCCCTAAGAGCAATAATAAGCAGTTTTATCCTATTACCAATTTTGCTATATGCCTATCATTCAAGAATTGATATAGTCAACAATAAAATTGACTGAGTGCCAGTAAGTAATATAGATGATCTAGAAAATATGAAGCATATTCAAAATTAATTAACAATACTATTGATATAAAACTCAGGATTCTAAATATGAGTATTACATTTCCTTTCATTTAAAAGGTTCTGGTTTCTCAATTGCAAATTGTCATGGGAACTACAGTGAAAATCGTTATCTTCATCTCAGGAGAGTGATGTAATGATGTCAGTTGAAAAAATCTCATCATTAAGTCTGTAACAGGACAATATTATATACTGAAAATGAAAACACTGTGCTGGCCTGTGTTCTTTTATCTGAATTTGTTTATAGGACAGCCCCTTAAAATTAGCAAATACTGACAAGTAGCATTAGCCAGGGTGTTCTACCTTCATGTGTGATGTAGACCCATAAAGTAGCTTCAGGTACCGTTTTAAATGTTACATACATAATGCTAACTATGAAATAGAAACTTTTGTCAATGAAATTTGGCTTTTTTATAACATGAGTTTGTGAACTGAAGATGAATATAAATGATGATGTTTTGTAGAATGATTTAATGTCTGAAGGTAATTTGCAAGATTATTTGAATATGATTGTCGGTTTGATAAATAGACATTAGAAAGAGAGGTTTAAATGTAGATGTATGGATTGCTACTTATATACATCGACAAATTAATTTATTATGAATGTTTTCAATGTAGTATTTACAAAATAGATAATATTTGACTGTGTGCACAACTGAAATTGTCAAATAATTTCTTGGTTAACAGATCCCACACCGCCTGGTTCGGTGACATCAATAAATGCGGAACAAAACAGCATCACTCTTTCATGGGATCAGCCTTTAAATATGAGTGACTTACAATTTACTTACAATATCACATACAGCAGTTTACAAGAAAGTGGAATCATTACAAACAACAGTGCCTATGCCAATATTGTGAACCTTGTATCGGGAACAAACTACACAATAAGTGTAGTAACAATCAGCGCTCGCAATTATGCAAGTACCCCGTTACTCACATCTTCATATACAAGTAAGTAGAGCATTTCTTTTGTGACTATTAGGTTATTTAAATACCACTGGTAATCTCCTTAATATTTGACAGTAGTCTGAAACACCAACCCAGAAAAAAATATTTCTATCTTTAGTAATCTGAATTACTTTTCAATTCATCATTTTAAACTAACAACTTTCATGACAAAGAATGAAGCTACAAAATGAAAGTGGCTTGAGTGTAGTGCTTCTTTTTAAGTACCATGTATATTATGTGTCTGTGTAGAAGTGTGTATGCAAATGTTATTATTTCAGGGCATATCACAGTATGTTAACGCAAGAGCCTTGCTGCAAGTATTTCTTACTCATTTTGGGTCCCTTCCCAGGACCAATGGTTGAAAGTATCCATCTACAAATAGAGTTAATATGATTAGCCTTTTTTACGTTTTTGGATCTTTGATGCACAATTGCTTGTTATAATTCAGTTTATGGCAAAAATGGAATTTATCCTGCTTAATTTCAGGGGCAGGGTAGATTTCACGGAGTTCTGCAATGCCAAACTCTATATGAAGTGCTGAAAAAACTCTGCCACACCCCACTAAGTTTTGCAAGCAGTGGAGTGTATTGAGGAATGTTGCGTGCACTGGTTTCTAGAGCTGGAAGGTTGCGTGTGCCGTCAAAACAGTGCGAACAGCACCTCGCACAGTGCAAGAGGATGATGCTTCTTACAGTCACTAGATTAGATGTATTCTATTCAAGCTGCTGCTTGCTCAACACGCGCAGCATGTTTCTCAATGTGAGCTGTTGTGACCTGAAGCAAAAGCCCACGCTGAAAAGTCTCAACTGGAGGTGGTCTTGCATACGATTTTCCTCGCTTGTGCTTGCCATCATAACTTTTGTGAGCTATGCAAGAGGAAAAACTCCACCACACTATGCTGAGATTTTCAGAACTCCGCCCTGTACACAGAGCGTGGAGTGGGTAACACCCTGCAAAATCCACTAGCGGAATCACACAGTACAGGGATGTTTCCACGCAGTTGCAACCTAATTGTACAGTCAAAACCGGTGAGTTATGGGCTGGCAGTTCTAGACCACTATGGTGCATCTGCCTGACACTGTAATCAGCCCCAAAATGCTATCTAGAGGGAGGGGTTGATGTAAAGAGGGATGCTGCGGGGAAGAAGGAATATTTGTTGCTACTGTTATTCCTTATTACAATTGTTATGGTTCATAGACCAACTTCGACCTTAATCAGGGGGTAAACGTGGATGTTCCAGAGATGTATAGTGCTGATACAATGTTGTTGTCTGCTAAATTAAGCACCTTAAATATAGCATGCGTATCCCAATATACTGTTGAAAATAAAATAAATAACAATTTAAAAAAATGAACTCTGCAATGATCTACTTTGAAATGCTTCAGTACCTTAGAGATCCAATGACTGTTGTTTTGTCTATTTGCAGGGCCTCCTCTAGTGGAGAATATCACTCTTAATAACTGGAAATCAACTAATTCCATTGAAGTCAATTGGATCGCGCCATCTGGTCTTGTGGAGATCTATACTGTCTCCCTCCAAGGAGCTGTCACCCAGAACAAAACGGTCTCATATGTACAGCCTTTTAATTTTACAGACTTACTCCCTGGCAGAGAATATAATGTCACAATTACAACAATCAGTGGCCCTTTCAATGGGATATCATCAGTAGTTACCGAGGCAACATGTAAGTTCAGCTGATACTTCTATTAGGTTTACTGTGCAAAGCAGTGAATCTAATTATCTAACTGAAGCCGCATCAACCTGCTGATGGGTACGGGCTTCATCCTTTAGAAAACTTGTTTAAATATTAATTGTATGTTGGATACAATTATTGTCTAAAAAGTTATATTTTTGGCATTACTGTTGCGGCATTACTCCAACCTAAATCAAATAATTATACTTCTAAAAAAATATTAAACACTATATTGTACAATGTTTATAAAAGTGTACTTTTCATTGCAATGACAATTATGGAACTGCCCTATAGAAAAAGCTGTGTTGGTCCTTTTTAACTACCCGTGTATATCAATCTATACTATACATGACCATACAGCCACCCTGAAAGTGAGGAGTAAAGCTTTTAAAAGCATGACTAAAATCTGGGATTCATAGACAGGGCAGAGACAGCATGCTGGGAACCCTTCTTGTGAAGAGATTCCAAAGCATCTCTAGTGCTACAGGAGTCATTTATATTCTATGGATTTTTTGTTAATGTCTTCTTTATAGTTGGGCATTCTACCAAGCATGGTTCCCCTAAGAGCAGTAATAAGCAGTTTTATCCTATTACCAATTTTGCCATATGCCTATTATTCAAGAATTGATATAGTCAACATGAAAATTGACTGAGTGGCAGTAAGTAATATAGAGGATCTAGAAAATATGAAGCATTTTCAAAATAATTAACAATAATATTGATATAAAACTCAGGATTCTAAATATAAGTATTACATCTCCTTTCATTTAAAAGTCTCTGGTTTCTCAATTGCAAATTGTCATGGGAACTACAGTGAAATTCATTATCTTCACGTCAGGAAAATGATGTAATGATGTCAGTTGGCAAAATCTCATCATTAAGTCTGTAACAGGACAATATTATATACTGAAAATGAAAACACTGGGCTGGCCTGTGTTCTTTTATCTGAATTTGTTTATAGGACAGAGCCTTAAAATTAGCTAATACTGCCAAGTAGCATTGCCTAGAGTGTTCTACCTTGTGTGATTTAGACCCATAAAGTAGCTTCAGGTACCGTTTTAAATGTTACATACACAATGCTAACTATGAAAGAGAAACTTTTGTCAATGAAAGTTGGCTTTTTTATAACATGAGTTTGTGAACTGAAGATGATTATAAATGATGATGTTTTGTAGAATTGTGAGAAGGTGGCCTGGTATAGACCAGCTATCCTAGAGGTAGCATGGACAAAAGCAGTCTTAGGCTAAGCTCAAGAGGGCATGTAAAGCCAGCTGGTTTAC
Organism: Lissotriton vulgaris; assembly: GCF_964263255.1. NCBI lineage: Eukaryota > Metazoa > Chordata > Amphibia > Caudata > Salamandridae > Lissotriton > Lissotriton vulgaris. The sequence goes on along the minus strand of NC_141687.1, from coordinate 1,806,051,068 downwards.
CGTATGTAATCCTTTTAAATACCAAATGAAAGGACACCACACATGTTATGATTACAAAATATATGTATTTATTTCTAGAATAATCCCCTATACTCTTTATGAGCACGGAAGCACAAGCGTTAAACAAAGAACACAATATAACATACAATAAGCTGCACAATTATGGATAGCCCAGGTGGCCACTCAAACCATATATTAAGAAAGTGGTATAAGTACCACGTCACAAACAATGAACAGGCCTAGGGCCTTGGGAATTGCTGGGCCTACACTGGACTAATAAAGGTTATGACATAGGAGGCCCACAGGATGCGGGTGCAGTGTCTATAGGCAACCGCGTTTACCATACAAGTCAATGGTGCGTAAAAATCAGAAAGTGTTAGGTTTCGGAGACTTCCGACTGGACTAGAACTTAGCCACTTAAAACTAGAACACTAGAGGTGTAAACCACTATAGGAGTACTGGAGTTATATTGTTTTCTCACCCAAAGGAAGCGAGTGCATAGGTGCCAAAGTGTGTCGGGCTTCGTCGTGAAGTTCTATGGAGCCTGGAGGAAAAGATGCTGCAGGCAGCAGAGAGAAGAGTCCTGTTGGATCCAAAGGTGGATCGAAAATGAAGAGTACCTGAAAGCAGAGGGGACAGAGTTCAGGTCACTAGCCAGTGACCAGCGAGGAACCAGGAAGGAACCAGGTGATGTCGGGTTGCAATCAGGTGATGTCGAGGTGTTTGTCTCCGCTGCCACGTAGACAAGGAAGGATCGAGGATAACCAGCTGGTGAACACGAGCTGTCCCACGAAGGCTCTTGCTGTTGCCGGTGTCTGTACTTGATTCGGAGTCACCAAGCCTTGGCAAAGTCAGCCCACGCAGGATTCGAAGATGTCTTCTTGATCGGACCGGGAAGGCCAGATCGAAGGCTCCTTTTAAGGGGAGCTGGGGCCAGTCTGGAGCAACCAGACCAGCAGTGAAGTTTCAAGGTTTCATCATCACAGAGGCCACTAGCTAACGGACAAGCGACCGGACAACGCATCGAGCAGGAAAAGTGCAAAAGGGCCCCACGCAGCACTCGGAGAGTGTGGGGAGGTGGTCTTTGGAGCACAGGCTGCTCGGAGCTGCTTGGAGCTGGGGCATCTCAAATCCCAAAGCACAACGTCGAGGGTGCCTCGGGAGCTGCGCTGGAAGCACTTCGTCGACTTTTCAAGATGGCCGGTCCCACGTCTCTCGTCGCCTCCACGGGTCTAAGCTTTGCTAGGACTGTGGATCGGGCTGTTGGAAGTCTGGGAGTCCAGGTCTTGTCGGTCTCTGTCATTCGAGCTCCGGCGGGAGCAACGGCAAAGGAAGTCTAGATGCGCTGATGGTGCCTGCTTGCACAGGGTGGCCACTCCTTGACCACAAGGGAGATTCTTCAGTCTTTTACGTTGAGTAGGATGTTGAAGGGTCCAGAGTTTTGTTTCAAAGTTTCAGTCAGGATGATCTAAATTGCATTTTCAATCAAGGGGCTGGATCACCTGCTAGGTCCCTCCTATGGGTGGAACCCAGGAAGGGGGTGGTTACACCCCTTTCCCTTTGTCCAGTTTCGCGCCAGAGCTGGGGCTGGAGTGCCCCAGCACTGGTTTTAACTAGGCTATGCATGGGACGCCTTGTGCGCCCCAGGCAGTGTCTGGTTTCTTTCAGCCCTCCCTGCCCCAATCCACTATCTCTTGTCTGGGGTGGAGTAACACCTCCCTGTGACAGGATACCATTTGTCCAGGCCTCCCCTGCCGGAGTTTCGGTCAGCACCAGGAGGCCATTCTTGTGTCAGTGGCAGCAGCATCCATTTTGTGATGCTGAGGCTCTGGTTAGATTTATCCGCTTTTAAGCAAAGTAACATGTCTTCTCCCTCTAGAAGGGTGGAATGCTACCGCGTCACCAGAACTGGTGAGGGGGTAGTATTCCAAAGCGTATGACACCTTACACAACATGTTTTGATAAAGCCAAACCAAAGTTAGCAAGTAACCGCGAGGATTATAATGCACTTAAGAGTATATGGTATGGCAATATCCCAGAACAGCTAAGGGAGTTGGTCCCGAAAGCTGCAGACAGGCTCAGCTCATGCTAGAGCACCATCTCACATAAAACCAAGCACTCTGCCTCCAGGATTGTTAAGGCCTGCCATAGGAGGGACTTATAGGTGTATATGTGTCCAGATATAGGTTTAGATATAGGTATACTATATCTAAGCAAGAGGTGATTACACCACCTTGCCCCAGCTGAGTGATCAGCCAGTTGTGTCAGATTGGATAGCCAGCCAGGGGTCACAAAAGATATGCTGCAGCCCCTGGTAGGCCTTGGATGCACCTATGCCCTAGGTACCTATAGTACACTGTACAGGGGCTGATAAGATGATCCAATACCCAATTGGTTATGTACCTAAAGTACATGGTTGTGAATTTAGAGAGAGAACAGCAGGCTGTGGGTCTGATTAGCAGGCCCACAGCCATATTAAGTCGAAAACCAGTGAAGCAAAAAGCAAAAAAATGGGGTGACCATAGGAAAGCAGACCCTACTCTCCTACATAACACCCCCCCCCCACCAAACGCAGGGACATAAAAACTTAACCTTGACCAGATACGTCTTTATGTTCTAAGAGGAAATACCTGGTTAGACCATCTGCATTGCCATGGTCAGTCCCTGGTCTGTGCTCCACTGTAAAGTCCATCCCCTGTAGGGAAATGGACCACCTGAGCAGTTTGGGATTTTCACCCTTCATCTGATTTAGCCACAAGAGGAGCTTATGGTCTGTTTGAATTCTGAAGTGAGTGCCAAACAGGTATGGTCTCAACTTCTTCAGGGCCCAAGCCACAGCAAAGGCCTCCCTCTCAATGGCTGACCAACGTTTCTCTCTAGGGGTCAGCCTTCTGCTGATGAAAGCAATGGGCTGGTCTTGACCATCTACATTAAGTTGTGAAAGCACAGCTCCCACCCCCAACTCAGAAGCATCTGTTTGGACAATGAACTCTTTAGAGTAGTCAGGACTCTTTAGGATAGGTGCAGAGCACATGGCCTTCTTCAGGTCATCAAATGCCTTTTGACAGCTAACTGTCCACTGAACCTTCTTTGGCATCTTCTTGGATGTCAGATCATTTAATGGTGTCACAATGGACCCATAGTTCTTTACAAATTTTCTGTAATACCCAGCCAGGCCCAAGAAAGCTCTGACCTGTGTCTGGGTGGTTGGAGGAGCCCAGTCCTGTATGGTCTGGATGTTACTCTCCAGTGGTTGAACCTGACCCCCACCTACCAGGTGGCCCAGGTACATAACCTTGCTCTGCCCTATCTGGCACTTTGTGGCCTTGATAGTTAGGCCTGCCTTTTGCAGGGCCTCTAAACCCTTCTTCAGGTGGATCAGGTGATCCTCCCAGGTAGAGCTGAAGACAGCAATATCATCTGGATAAGCTGCACAAAAGTCATCCAACCCAGAAAGGACTTGGTTCACCAACCTTTGGAAAGTGGCAGGTGCATTCTTCAATCCAAAGGGCATTACCACAAATTGATAATGGCCTCCAGTGGTTGAGAATGCTGTTTTGGCCTTTGACTCCTCAGCTAACCTGATTTGCCAATAGCCAGCTGTCAAATCAACTGTGCTCAGAAACTTGGCAGAAGCCAATTTATCAATGAGCTCATCTGCTGTTGGAATGGGGTGAGCATCTGTCCTAGTGACAGCATTGAGACCTCTATAATCCACACAAAACCTAATTTCTCTCTTCTCATCTTTGGTATGAGGTTTTGGGATAAGGACTACTGGGCTGGCCCAGGGGCTCTCTGATGGCTCAATTACTCCAAGCTCAAGCATTTTCTGCACCTCAGTCTTTATACAGTCCCTGACATGGTCAGGTTGCCTGTAGATCTTATTCTTCACAGGCAGACTGTCACCAGTGTCCACCTCATTGGTGCACCAGTTAGCCTGACTAGGTGACAATGAAAACATGTGTCTGAAAGACTATAGAACTTGTCTGCAGTCTTGTTGCTGCTGGTCAGTGAGGCTGCCATCTAAGGCCAAACCATCAACTGAACCGTCATCAGGGTTATGGGATAACAAGTCTGGGAGAGGGTCACTCTCTTCCTCTTGCTCCCCATCTGTAGCCATGAGCAAGCCCATGTCTGCCCTGTCAACAAATGCTTTCAATCTGCTTACATGGAGCACCCTGTGGGGGCTCCTAGGGGTGCCAAGGTCCACCAAGTAGGTGACCTCTCCCTTTTTCTCAATTATGGTGTAGGGTCCAGACCATTTGTCTTGGAGAGCTGCTGGGGCCACTGGCTCCAACACCCACCCCTTCTGTCCTGGCTGGTACTCAGTCAGGACAGCCTTTTGGTCATGCCAAGCTTTTTGAAGTTCTTGGCTAGCCTCAAGGTTTTTGGATGCTTTCTCCATGTACTCAGCCATCCTGGAGCGGAGACCAAGTACATCGTCCACTATGTCAAGTTTAGGCTTTTTGAGAGGTAACTCCCATCCTTCCTTCACAAGACACAAGGGACCCCTTACAGGATGCCCAAACAAAAGTTCAAAAGGGCTGTAGCCAATCCCCTTTTGTGGGACCTCTCTGTAAGCAAAGAGAAGTCAGGGTAAAAGGATGTCCCATCTTCGCCTAGGCTTTTCAGGTAACCCTTTTATCATCCCTTTTAGGGTTTTGTTAAATCTTTCAACACACCCATTGCACTGTGGATGGTAGGGTGTAGTGAACTTGTAGTTAACACCACACTCTTTCAACATTGCTTTTAGATATCCAGACATGAAGTTGGTACCTCTGTCTGAAAGAACCTCCTTTGGAAAGCCCACTCTGGAAAAAACTCCAAGAGGGGCCCTTGCCACAACAGGAGCTGTTGTGATCCTCAGGGGAATTGCCTCTGGATACCTGGTGGCATGATCCACTACCACCAGTATAAATCTGTGCCCAGAAGCTATCGGGGGGTCCATTGGTCCAACAATGTCTATCCCCACTCTCTCAAAGGGTACCCCCACCACAGGTAGTGGTATAAGGGGAGCCTTTGTGGTGCCACGTGATTTACCACTGGCTTGGCAGGTGACACAGGAGCGACAAAACTCATTGGTATCTTCTGACATGTGAAGCCAGTGAAAGTGAGGGACAAGCATGTCCCAAGTCTTGTTCTGGCCTAAGTGTCCTGCTAAAGGAATATCATGTGCCAAGGTTAGAAGGAAGCCCCTAAGTTGCAGAGGTATGACCAACCTCCTGGCAGCACCAGGCTTGGAGTCTCTAGCCTCTGAATAAAGGAGCCCATCCTCCCAATACACTCTATGGGTACCTTAAGTATTCCCATCAGCCTCAGCATCATCCTGCTGTCTGAGGGGTTCAAGAGAAGGGCAAGTTAATCAAGCCTGCCCCATATCTGCCATAGAGGGTCCCCCTGTCCCCAGAAACTCAACCTGATCAGGTTCAAGCTCTTCAGGGACAGTCTCCTCTTGGATCACAGAATCAGCCTCCTGTGAGGACTGATCCTGAACCTGGGGCAAGTGGGAAGGCACTGCCTTAACCCTCTTACTCTTCCTCTTGGGTTGTGTCTGGTCTATTGTTCCAAGATCCAGCACAGGTTCAGGTAAGCACTTTTTGCCCTGTGACCTGGTCACAGCAAGGACAAGTGCTGAAATACCTAGCATCTCTGCATGAGTCCTATACTCCACTTCTGACCACATAGAATCCTCTAGATCATTGCCCAAATGACAGTCAACTGGGAATTCTGCACTTACCACAACTCTCTTGAGGCCATTTACCCCTCCCCAGGAGAAGTTAACAGTTGCCACACTATGGGGAGTAGTGACATTGCTAGCATTGGTCATCAGGTAATTATCACCCAGTACAAATTGTCCAGGGTCCACAAAGTTAGGTGTCACCATTGTGACACTGGCACATGTGTCCCTGTAGGCCTGAGCCACTTCACCATTAATCAAAGGCGTCTGCCTGTACTTGCCCAGAGTACTGGGACTCATAGTAGGGGACATGTCCATGTCCCCATCACAGATCAAGACTGCCTGAGTAGGAACTCTGACTAGGCCAGACTCCATCTCAGTACCCATGGTTAACCTCACTATCACTTTAGTTTGGGGGCTGCCACTGCTGACTGTACTAGGGGGTGCAGTTGCCTTAGGGGCTGCAGTGGCAGGGGCTCCACCTTTCTTAGTGCACTCACTAAACCAGTGAGAAACTGACTTACAGTAATTACACCAAGGTTTCTTTTGGCCATCATTCTTCTTCTTTTTCTTTCCATTTTGGGACCCTCCCTCATTAGTATTATTTTGGGGGCCTGAAGAAGACTTCTGGTCTTTTTGTTTTTGATCTCCACCCTTCTGGTCTGCCTTCTTCTGATCACCACCTTGGTTCTGGGGCTTCTGCTTAACCCTGGTTCTGACCCATTTGTCTGCCTTCTTTCCCAATTCTTGGGGAGAGGTCAGATCTGAGTCAATCAGGTGCTGATGCAACAACTGATTCTGGCAATTATTAAGGATCTGTTCTCTCATTATTAGATTGTACAATCCTGTAACTTTACTTCTCAGCAACCAACCTTCCAGAGCCTTAGTGGCACAATCAACAAAGTCAGTCCAGTCCTGAGTCTGAGTCTTTTGGATATCTCTGAACAACAACCTGTATTGCTCAGTGGTTAGGCCAAACCCTTCAATAAGAGCACTCTTCAGGACAGAGTAGTTCCTATATTCCCAAAAGGCTCTGCGCATTGGAATAACATAAACAGCAGTGTAGACGTCGGACTGAGGTCATCTAGGTCTCTACTGACTATGTTAGACTTAATTAGTTTTGCCAGCTAGCTCAGAGGTCACTAGAAGCTTTCTCGAATGTTCAGGAAAGGGTTAACCGTCCTGATTTAGACAAGAAGGGATTCGTTTCTAACAACCGCATAAACATGACAACTTTGCTCCCACAGAATAAAGAGTGTTTCTCTAGAGTCGTGTGAAAACAATAGACAGCTATTTCACTCAGTCAATCGTGCATGCTTAGTTTCACCAGAGTGCAGAGAAATAGAGAGACGGGCGTTTTCAATAAAAGGTGTTATTTTATTGAGGAGTCTTCTTTCTCATGCAAGAGAAATTAATTGCCACAATTGTAATACTGTACAGTAAAAGTAGTATTATGAAATAATGCTGTAAATGCACTGATATGGTTTCTTAGCCATATGATACTTTAAAATATATAAAATATATACATACATAAAAACATTGACTAAACGAACTCAACTGGTGCTTCTAAGATACGCCTACCCCAGTGTACCTGACCTGAGCCTAATATGGGTGTAAAGAGTAAGTAAGTAACAGTATCAAGTTAAAGTTAGGTTTTTGCCAAGGATCAGAATCAAGAATTCTCTCGAAGGTTTTAATCAGCTCCGTACCTTGGTTATAGAATGAAGGAGGTCTTGTATCTCACTTCTCAGGACTCAATCTCCCAGTAACCCGCGAGGGTGACTTGGGAACACCGGAGCTGGATTTCTCGGCGTGAGAAAAGGCAGCTTCTCCAGCGCGTCAAAAAGGGGGGGTGGGGCTTCCTTCGGCTCTGACAACAGCTGGGCTCTCAGACAAGTAGAAAGTCGCTCTGCTCCCCACCACTGTGTGTTTGCTTAAGGCAACGTTGGTATATTTATACCTGAAACGTGTCGGGTTTGACATAAGGTTGGACATAAGACGTCATTAAGAACTAACAGTTCTTGCTGGACTGTAGGAGTTCTTGTGCAAATCAAAACAAAAGCAGGAGGGGGATTCCCGGGCTGCTGGAGGCTTGGTTTGTTTAAAGAACGCGTTATGCTTTCTAGGAGTTCATGGGAGTAGCCTTGCCGTGCTTTGGACTACATGGGCTATTACTAAATATGGATCTGATTCTTATGCCTTTATAAGGGTACTATTTATTAAAACCACATAAGGGCATGAATCGGGAATATCAAATTAGGGTCCTAGATAGAAATACAACACCCACTCCACGGATTAATGTTCATCATTACAAAAAAATAAGCAATAGTAAACATACGATGCATGTGTGTTTTCCAACCCACCCCAAAATACATAATTGCATTTGAAATGGTGTATGGTTTATACACGAAAATGAGTATTGGTACTGTACGTTTTCAAGCAAGGTTATCATTCAGTTAAGTTTATACATATCAGCTGAATGAATTGCGAAAATTATAAATTAAATTACACATGAAATGGCTCTGTATGATATGTAAGTTATGGGTCTCACCACTCAGCCCTAATTTAATGGATTGGATTTTAGCCATGAGGTATATGGCTAAGCTTGATACTTCAGATCATACTAAGAGAAATCGAGGATTTTGGGTACCCTTCCTTCTATGTTTTGGTTGAATAATTTTTACTATGATTTCCGATGATTAAGCCCGCGCCTATCTCGCTAGTATCTTCTATATGGTATTCCAGGACGGAAAACAGAGCAGGAGGAAGACACACTTGTTGAGTCAGGCAGCCAAGAAGGACCGTTTAGAGAAAGGCCGGATACAAAATAGGTGATGTCTACGCCTCACTACTCTAACCAGCTTATGAGATAAAAAAAGCCCAGTGGCGGATCAAGTTAGAAGTTATGGGTGGCGAGTCGGCAAATGAGGAAAATAAATAAATAAATAAATAAATTTAAAAAAAAGAGAGAAAAAAAAAGAAATGGCTCTGTATACAGAAGAGAAGGTCGAGACCATTTCATCACATACTTATACGATATTGTACATGTGCTAGAGGCTGAGGTTAAATATTGTCTCTAATGTTTCTAAAAATTGAAGCTCTGTTCTCTAAGAATAGTTCTACTTTAGGCAAAGTATCATGTGCCGGGAAAAATGGAAAAATATTTTGATTTGAAAGGAAAAATAATTTCGTTTCCAGAGGAAAAATAGTTCCAAATGTTTTCAATTGCTTTGTTTAACAAAACTGAAGGCCAAATTCAGAGTTCAGGGAACGCTGTGTGCTTGTTGTTCTAAAAAGTTATTCCCGTTGTTCAGGGGAGAACATCATATCAGACAGACTCGCAAAAAACTGGTCTACCACATCAGGTGAAAGTTCGACCAAGCTTGAAAATACTGAAATTGTGCAGTTCTCTGCGTGATTGCTATCATCGATGTTTGGATCAGCAATGCTCGCAGAAGGTTTTACCTGTTTGGTGCTGCTTTCCTCTCGTACTTCACCGCCACCTACTCGTAGTGGTGAAGTCTCAACGAATGCCGTCATCAGAACAGGTAGCCGCTGAGGACAACACGTTGCATGAGTCGTTACCGGACCTAGCAAAGTATCGATATCCATTGGTACTGCTGATGGTAGTGTAAGACAGACGTCCAACACGCATTCTTCTCCGCATAGCAGACATCGAAGCACAGGTAATATGCAATCCTGCCAGATTGGTCTGGATGAAAGAAACCAAGTTGTACTCAAATCTCTTAGCCGGGCCAATCCGAGGACCTTAGTGATACGGTCTCGGTATCGTATTGCTAGGATCGTTTCTTCCATCGTTGCTGGAGTCTTGTCTGTGGATTGGCTTGCCATATCGGAGCAGAAGGAGCAAAAATAAAATTCATACTACGAGTCCCAAAATTAAAGGTAGGCCGCCAAAGACAGAATGGACAAAATTCTTGAAGATGCCCAGAACTGTTTCAAATGGTGTTAACAGTCCCAAAAAAATTAAATACATGTGTGATGCCACTGGTATCAGACATGTTTAAAATTTGACTTAACATTTCTACGAAATGCACGGGGCAATTTGTCGACAAAAGGGTATGTATCTCTGCAGCTGTCCTTGCAACTTGCAGGTCATACGTTTCTTTGGATGATGTTAAAGGCACAGTTGTCTGTAAAAGAATAGACTTCATTCTGCTTAAAGTATCAATTTGAATAGAAGAGCTATTCACATAAGGCCATATTGCCGCCTCCATGTCTGGATTCCTGTTTGGATACAATACTTGCATACAGCAAACAAACCTGGAAGTAACAGTTACGAGATAGCATTGTCCTGGCACCAATCCACAACAGCTGTGGTCAGCTGTGGTCAGTTCTTATAACGTAGCTACCGTTGGAAAGCTGTCTGAAGAATGGTTCTATCCTTGTTACCTCCTTTTTTCTTTCACTATAACATTTGTGTGTGTAAGGTAAATCCTAGGTTCATTTGATGTAGCCTTTACCCAACCTTTCATACTGGCCTGCTGGTATATATTCTTGGCAATATTTAAACTGGGAAGTTGTTATTGGAATTGTAATTGTTCCGTGTATTATCCATTCAATGACAGGTCTCTCTGACATTGTAAATGGTAATCTCTCAAGTTTTTCAATGCTCAGAATCGTATAATCTGCTCCTTTTGTGCCAAACTGATTTGTTTATCAGTAAGGTTATAGATTGAAAATAATGACGTTATGTTTATTAGACACCATGGCACGTAGCCTGAACGTAGGTTTTGCAACGCCAGCCAAGCTGTACAATAGAGCGCAATTGAGACTGACCATGTTGTAACATTAGCAAGTCCTGCTCTATTATATCAAAGGCAGATGATACAACACTGTCCAGTGAATATATTCTGGAAGACAGAGTCGTTAACCCATTGTCCACAACAGAAAGTGATTTCTCCAAATTTATACGATAAATTTTGTAATTTTTTCTGCTGTTTCAATTTGCATTACTTTCCAAGCTTCTTTGTATGCAGCATATATACCGGCCGCTATGAAACGTTTTTGACGCTGTTTGCGAGGTCCCATTATGAAATCACGCAAGTCAGCACCTTCTTCAAGTAAAGTCAAGTGTTGCTTCATTTCAGCCAGTGTGGATGTTTGTAGCCATTCAAGGCATAGCTTCCCTACACTGTATGTTGTAACTATCCCTGGATGTTGTCTCTGGGAATATCTTGGGTCTGGCCTGGTCATTTTGAACCACTTTCTTTTATTCAGGAATCTATCTTGACAGTTGTTTGTGTCTGTGGGCCTGATCAACCATTTTTTCCAATCAGGATTTGTTCTGTTTTGGTGAAAAATATGGGATATGTCTATTTCCATATCAGTAGTACTGTTGTATTCAGGTACGGGCTTCGCAATAGACGGTTTGTTTAAGTCTTTTATCTTAGCTAAATCAAGACAAGTAGTTTGTTGAATGGTATCATTCAGGAATGTTATTTGTTCTGGGATCATGCAGGCTCTAAATAATGATTCTAGACCTTGTACCTGCCAGTCTTTTGTTCCCCAGATGGTTTTTGTTTCAATGTTGCTTTTCCAAAATTCAAAACCAAATGTTGACATTGTGTCATAAAATTTTTCAGAATAAATCAATTTAGTATTTGTCAGCATGTTTTTCATTCCTGTCCTATTTAACATTTTAAAATAAAACATTACTGGATTATCGCTGTTAAACCTGGAGTAGTATAGAAATTTCTCAAAACATGTTTTCGAACTTCCTTTTGGTGGTGTTGGACAATGTTCCCATTGATTATAAGTAAAAACATTTCTAGGTTGTGCAGATTTATGCAAATAGTGATGACCATAGTGATTGTAACAGTATAATTCTTCATAATTTGATGAACGCTGTAAATAATCATGTTCTGTAAATTTAGCTGACATTATTAAATCTGACATCATACTATTAATATTTTCAAAATCCCAATCATCAGAAAAGGAACTTGGTTTCACAAAATCACTTAAGGAAATCTTGAACTGATGTGGATACTTCAAGAGCTCAATTGGGCCATAAATATCATAGTCAGTTCTGTCCCATGCAATACACCCAGGTATTGGATTGGCTGTGATGTTCACTGATGATAGTTCTCTTTTCTCGATGTGCGAGGATCTGTGCCACTTTAGGACCAAGTTGATATTCTGACTTGCTGTGTACTATATTTTCCATCAATGAATCTACCCAAACATAAAACCAAGATGAGCCAAAGCAGGAGGAAAAGTACACCTAAAACAGTCCAAAATTCAATCCATGGTGAGATCAGATATGTCTATTTCAGTTGGTGAAACAGCTCGGTCATTTTCTCTTTGAAAGTTTTTGTTGCTGGCTTTTTTCCATGTTCACTTGGATCATCGGAAAAGTAATCAAAGTTGATAAAATAGCCAGATGCAGTTCTGTCAATTGGTGGGATCACTTCCGGATTCCATTGATCTTTGCATTTTCTTTTGTTACATTTGTACATTCTGAAGGTACATCGTTGTAGATTGGTGTACCTTTAGAATTGTTGCAATTTGGGTTTCAAGAGGCACAAGTTCCATGGCTTTGTTGCATAGTCCTTTTTTATTTACTGTTGGTTTATCGAATGTGATTAGTCTCTCAGTTTGAACCTCTTGGATTGTAGCAAAGTTTGGTCTTCTGCTATTTCTTGGGAGTCCACCAGGCCTGCTATTTATTATCGGCCACATGTTTGTGGTTTCACCAGGTCGATTGAAACAATTCTGTTTTCTTTTTTACCAGCAAGTGGCGGTAGTACTACTGATCTTGCTCCGCTGATAGCTAAGACAGGTACTACTTTTCTGTAAGAAGACCCACATTCCTTCTTCACCGCCATCTTTTCTCTGACTAGATCCCCAATCTTTGGAATCCAGACAGGTCTTGCTGGGACAGGTGGTTCTTCAGTGGTTGTTGGCTTATTTATTATGTTACTTAGACTCTTTCTTGTTTCATTCAAGTCCTGTAAAACAGCCAAACGATCTTTGATATCAAAAGATTTTTCTTCTACCACTGAAGTCTGACGATCCACATCCTGGAATCTGGATAATCATTCTAGTTCCAAACAAAAGTTCATACGGACTGAAACTTTTTAGAGAATCTCTTGGCATGTTATTAAGACTACGTTGGACACTTATTAAATGTTTGACCCACCCATCACCCGAACCTAATACCCTCGCCGTTATAGATTGCTTCATGTCACAGTTTTTTCTTTCCACTACCGCATTTCCCTCAGGATGGAAGGGAGAAGAGTACCGCAATGCAATGCCCATGCTGGTCATGGCCTCTTTGTAAGCTCGAGAGCTAAACGCAGGACCCTGGTCAGAATGTAGCATGCCAATTGCTTATGTGCCGATAAAGACTCGCAAATATTTTATAAAAGTTCTGGTGTCAGCCGAGCGCTGGGGCCTACATTTTTAGTGAATCAAATCTTAATAATTATGGGACCGCATTTGTCCGGTCGGACGTCTAAGCATATGTAGCCTAATGCTGTCTAATAGTGGTGTCTGGGCTGTTGTCTGGTCCGGTTCACAACTGCTATCTCTGTTGCAGTCCTCACAATTTCTTGCAAAATTGTAAATATCTACGCTCATTCCCGGCCACCAATAATTTGATTGTAATTCTATCAGAGATTTCTCAATGATTCTCAATCGGGCTTCCGTGCTAATTATAGCACGGAGACAGCTTTGCTCGAGATCACCGATGCCATCAGAGAGGTGCTTGATCTGGGGGGGAAGGCCATCCTGGTGATGCTGGACTTGTCGGTGGCGTTCGACACCGTCCCCCATGCTGGTCTCCTCTCTAGGCTCTGGGAGATCGGTTTTCGGGGGACGGTGTGGAACTGGTTTAAATCCTTTCTGACCGGCCGTCGACAGGTGGTCTGGGCACCGCCGTTCTCCGCTGAAATGCCGCCGCTTGAGGTAGGGGTCCCACAGGGCTCCATTTTGAGCCCTACTCTTTTTAATATCTACATGACCCCTCTGGCGGCGGTAGCGGAGTCCTTTGGTGCCCGGATCATATCCTAGGCTGATGACACCCAGCTCCTTTTTACCTTTAAAAAGGGAGAGGCTTTTGATGGTGGTCGGATCAGGGATTGCTTGGGTGCCGTCTTCGACTGGTTTCGGCGTCTCAGCCTGAAGTGCAACTCCGACAAGTCGGAGCTGCTTTTTTTCGGCTGTTCGCCGGACCCCAGTTGGAAGACTTGGTGGCCCCAGGATATGTTTCCTCCGGAGGTGGTCTCTACAAGGGCCAAAAACCTTGGTGTGCAATGTGACGACAGCCTCTCTTTCGGATCTCAAATCATCGGCCTGTCTGGAAAATGCTTCGGCATCTTAAAAATGCTCCGGAAATTCCTTCCTTTGCTGTCTCTGCAGCACAAAAAAAATCATAGTGCAGTCTTTAGTTGGCTCGCGCGTGGATTACGCGAATGCCCTGTATATCGGGCTGCCTAAATATCTTTTGGCCCGGTTGCAGATTGTACAGAATTCGGCTGCTAGAGCCATTTTTGGTCTAACACGCAGGGCAAAAGCCTCGGAACTACTTAAGAGGCTGCACTGGCTGCCCATTGCCAAAAGAATCACCTTTAAGGTGCTGACCCTCGCTTTTAAGGCCCTCCATTCAATCGGCCCTAAATACATAGAAAAGCGCCTAGCTTTCTATGTCCCGAGGAGGACCCTTCGGTCGGCCTTTTTGGCTAAAGCTGTTGTTCCCCCGGTCAAATTGGCGCGGATCGGAGGACGTTCCTTCCGCTACTGGGCTGCGCGCTGCTGGAATGAGCTTCCTGTCTCCTTAAGAAAGTCACACAGTCTTCTTGCTTTCAGGAAGGAGCTTAAAACTTGGCTCTATTCTGCCTGATCCCTTTGGTGACCTGTTGTTCAGCTGCTGGGTTGTGTTTCTTTTCAGTACTCTTCTCTTTGCCAAAGCGCCGGTACACCCCTCGGGGTAGCCGTGCGCTGTAAAAGAGTCCCAACATAACATAACATAACAATTTCTTGCAAAATTGTAAATATCTACGCTCATTCGCGGCCACCAATAATTTGATTGTAATTCTATCAGAGATTTCAGGATCTCTTGGTGCCTCAGACCCAATCCCATGTGTGCATCTTCAATCAAGAAAACTCTCCGGTTCATGTTTGGAATTACTCTATCCCCCACTCCAGGGATTCCAGCAAAAGGAATGGAGTTTTCATCAATCATGTATGTATTATTGAGTGGATAGTTGAGAGGTAATGCTGCATAATCGCCTTTTAATGAGGCTTTTACCGCCAGCATGGTTTCTCCATCTATTTGTTTTTCTGAACGCTTTTTAGTGGCTACGGAAACCGGTTGACCAGCCGCCGCTGTGGCTCTATCAGCCAATGAATTCCCTGCAACGTGAACGCCATCACGTCGATGACTCAGTGTATGTATCACGTGAGTCTTTTGTAGTTCTTTTTGTAAAAGAACTACTTGTTCCCAAAGCTTTTTGTGCTTTATTGTGGCACCTGTGTCATCTTTGTACCCGTTCTTGCTCCATTTCTGCATATCACTGTTGTATGACTTGACGCAGTAATGTGAATCGCACACTAATAGTGTGGGTAATTCGCGAATGGCATTTTCAAGCGCCATCTTTAAAGATCTTATTTCAGCTCGCTGAGCTGAGCAGTTTCTGAGTGATTCAGTTTTGGTAATCATCGGTTTTAATCTACCACAGCGCCAGCGACCTTTAACAATCGCGCACGCTGCATTGTAGGATTTTTTCTCTACATCGTAACGGTGTGCATATCTGTCCATATAGATTACACAGGTATATCGTTCGAGAGGCAGAATTCCGATTGGCAGAGGCTATTCTTGTTCATATTCTAGATCATCTAGTTTTTTCATTTTCGGGTCAATATAGTATTTCACTTCTTCTGTAGCAAGAGAATTTTCCCATTGTATCCATTTTGGATCTAATGCCACTGTTTTCAAGTTCGGTGGACTTGTTAATGCCTCAAGGGCTGATTCTGCTGTATAAACAGTTATTCTTTTGCCTTGGGCTAGGGCTCTTTCTTTTGCTACAGCAGTTTGAACCGCTGTCAGAATTTTTTCTGTAGAACTGAATTTAATTTCAGCCTGTGTGTACAAGTGTGATTTGTAAGCTATTGGTACAGTTTCTCCCTCATTAGAGGTCAGGTATGTGAACCCGCATTTTCCTGGAATTACTCGGATTACCAGATTGCGTATGTTTTCACGAGTTTGCAGTTTTGTTTTAGCTAACATGTCTGTCTGTAAGGATCTCAAAATTTCTGTGGGTTTTTGAGTCCAATGTATGGGTTTGAAATCAGGTTTTAATAATTCATAGAGAGGTTTAACCCTCTCTGCATAATTTAGAATGTATGTTCTTCCGAAATTCAGGAAGCCTAGTATTGATTGTAAATTTCTCAGCGTTTTTGGTGCTAGGAGTACTGCACACTTCTCTAAGAAGTTGTCTGCCAGGCTTTTGCCTTCACTTGATAATTCATATCCTAAAAATAGGACTGTTAGATCGGCAATTCTTGACTTTTTAAAGTTGAATTTGTAACCCTCTGATGCGAACCCAAGAATTATGGTGTTCACTCTTTTTAAGTGAGTCTCCAGGTCATCGTCAATAAGATAGATGTCATCGACATATGATAATGCTTCATCATCATATATTTGTAGTAATTCTGTTACCCTTGCTGAGAATAATCCTGGGGTATTCTTGAATCCCTGTGGGTGTTGGCAAAATTGTTTTTGCGACCCCATTATTGAGAAAGCGGTCAAGTACCTGCTTTCAGGTGCTATATTTTGACAGAAGAATCCATTTGAAATGTCTAATGTCGTTTTATATTTTTTGCGCACGATATTGTTCATTAGTGCTGCACTGTGTGAATTTTGTACTGCAAATGTTTTACAGCAGGAGTTTAAATGTCTGTAGTCCAAAACTAGACGATATGAATCATCTGGCTTGGAGAGAGGAAACAAAGAATTGTTCATTTGTGAGGTGCATGTTTCAATCACCCCTTGGTATTCAAGTTGATCTAAGATCTCCCTGACTTGCTTTTTAGCATCTTGTTTAACTTGTGCAGTCGGTTGATTTTTTAACTGGATTTTGTGGTGAGGAGAATCCTCATCCCATCCTACATGATTTTTATATAATGCAGGGGCTTGGGCCACCGCCCATTTTCTTGCAAATGTGTATTTTGTATGAATTGGGATATGATTTGAGAAGGCAGGCATAATCGTTTCTTCGCCATGAGGGCACTCCCTGACAAAATCTGGTGGTTAGTCTTTTTCAGGTAACAGGATGTCATAGCCTTTAGAAAGATTTTCCCAAAAGAGACCTTTAATTTTCCTAGTTTTATCTCCCTCTATACGCAATGTTATTTCATATAGTTTATGGGACACACTAACTCGTGTGTCTGCAGTATCCACCTGAATGTATTCATTCATGTCCACTGTCTCCAGAAGATTCATCAGGATCTTGCGAGCTATGGTCACTTCTGCTGCGCTGTCTAGCATTGTCTGGGCCTACTCTCCATTTTTCAGTTGTGTCCTCAGAATCCTCGGCATGTTTAATTTTAATACTTGCTACCTTCTTTCTGGGAAATTGTGTTGTCTTACTTTGATGAGCAGGTTCTTTTTCTTTGGGCTTGACGTGCTCTTCGTTATGTTCTGACCTTCCTCTTCTTTCCGATTTCTGTGAGGAAGATCGAGAAAGATTGAGTGAGAAGGATCGAGAGGGACGTGTATCAATGTCTTGATATCTGTCAGGTTTTCTTATTTTATCCCTATCTCTAAGGTTATATCTTTTTTCCAAGGGTTCTCTTTGGGGAGATTTGTCTCTTCCAACCGGTGATTTATTCCTCCGTTGAGGAGACCTTCCTCTGGACTAGAATTGTTTTTCTCTGGGAGTGGATTGTTTATTACCATCCCAGCTCTTTTTTGGAGTATTTAGATTATTTTTAATATAGGTTTTTTCAGGATTTTCAATTAGTTGGGATTTTACCGGTTTACCACCCAAACTATCTCTTCCTAATTCTTCATAGGATTTTTCTATGATTTTAGCAAGCTCAAATGGTTGGTCTGTTATATCTGTCTCCTTCAATTTCTGGAGGTGCTTTATATCGTCCCTTGCCAATTGAACTAATTCTCTGTATGCTTTTGTTATTATTTTTTATTTTAACTAGGAGTTCCTCGCTTGGTCTACCTAGTCTACCTAGTTGACCGAACCTGGAGATGTGATCATTATGCTTTAGGGCGCCTTTAAACCAGAGCAGGTGCTCTTGGTATGTTTGTGGGATTTCAACGTCCTCGAAAGGAGTGTATATATCCGGAGGTTCCTCTATTTTGTAATAGTAGAAGTCTTTTGTCACAGCGTGTGCTGCTGTAAAATGTATCCATGAATAGATTACCTCTGTCTGCCGAAACACATGTGCCTCTATCACGAATATGACTGTACCACCTCTTGGTGATACTCCATTTTCTATAAGTTTAAGAGGTATAATTTTTCTTATATTCACCGGAATGAGTATAGCATTCGGGTCATCTTGCTGAAGACTTGAGTCTTCCGCTAAGAGTCGAGCTGCTAATGCTGTTTTCTCTCTTTCTTCTTCACTATCCGTCATTTTACTGAAAGAAAGTTTCTTGTTGCAGATCAAGTTTCAAGGAAACAAAGATTAGGTGCACAATATTTTGGAACACTGTATCCTTCAACGTTGACTAAACCAAGAACTAATACATAGGATTCTCATCCTACTAGGTTCCGGCGGATATTAACCTTTTACCCACTCAAGACGTCTATTGGAGTTTGTACGGGAAAAAGGGGTCTGTGTGAAAAGCACGACTGATTTACTCTAGTGTCTTGCGCTAGATTATCGCCTTACCAAACGTTGGGCGCCATGTAGTGTAGTTCCTATATTCCCAATAGGCTCTGTGCATTGGAATAACATAAACAGCAGTGTAGACGTAGGACTGAGGTCATCTAGGTCTCTACTGACTATGTTAGACTTAATTAGTTTTGCCAGCTAGCTCAGAGGTCACTAGAAGCGTTCTCGAATGTTCAGGAAAGGGGTAACCTTCCTGATTTAGACAAGAAGGGATTAGTTTCTGACAACCGCATAAACATGACAACTTTGCTCCCCCAGAATAAAGAGTGTATCCCTAGAGTTGTGTGAAAACAATAGACAGCTATTTCACTCAGTCAATCGTGCATGCTTAGTTTCACCAGAGTGCAGAGAAATAGAGAGACAGGCGTTTTCAATGAAAGGTGTTATTTTATTGAGCAGTCTTCTTTCTCATGCAAGAGAAATGAATTGCCACAATTGCAATACTGTACAGTAAAAGTAGTATTATGAAATAATACTGTAAAAGCATTGATATGGTTTCTTAGCCATATGATACTTTAAAATATTTAAAATATATACATACATAAAAACATTGACTAAACGAACTCAACTGGTGCTTCTAAGATACGCCTACCCCAGTGTACCTGACCTAAGCCTAATACGAGGGAAAGAGTAAGTAAGTAACAGTATCAAGTTAAAGTTAGGTTTTTGCCAATGATCAGAATCAAGAATTCTCTCGAAGGTTTTAATCAGCTTCGTACCTTGGTTATAGAATGAAGGAGGTCTTGTATCTCACTTCTCAGAACTCAATCTCCCAGTAACCCGCAAGGGTGACTTGGGAACACCGGAGCTGGATTTCTCGGCGTGAGAAAAGGCAGCTTCTCCAGCGCGTCAAAAAGGGAGGGGGGCTTCCTTCGGCTCTGGCAACAGCTGGGCTCTCAGACAAGTAGAACGTCGCTCTGCTCCCCACCACCAGATTGGTGTCATTACAACGCATACATTTACAACGACCTACCATTACAACGGAACTTTTACAACGCAAAAACTTTGACAACGCATGTATTTACAACGCATGTATTTACAACGCAGGTACCTTTACAACGCATACCATTACAACGTAAGTATTGGTAAATATATATTAATTTTATAATCGTAAATTAATTGAAAAAAAATATAATTTAATGTAATTTAATTTCATTTCATTTCATTTAATTAATTTAATTTAAATTTAATTTTAATTTATTTTTACCCTGTACCCCTGTACCCCAAAAAAACAAAACTGACCCTCAACCCCAAAAATACCCCTTTACCCAAAAACCCAAAACTGACCCGGAACCCCAAAAATACCCCTTTACCCAAAAACTAAAAACTGACCCTCAACCCCAAAAATACCCCTTTACCCAAAAACTAAAAACTGACCCTGAACCCTAAAAATACCCCTTTACCCAAAAACTAAAAACTGACCCTGAACCCCAAAAATACCCCTTTACCCAAAAACTAAAAACTGACCCTGAACCATAAAAATACCCCTTTACCCAAAAACTAAAAACTGACCCTGAACCCCAAAAATACCCCTTTACCCAAAACCTAAAAACTGACCCTGAACCCCAAAAATACCCCTTTACCCAAAAACTAAAAACTGACCCTGAACCCCAAAAAAACCCTTTACCCAAAAACTAAAAACTGACCCTGAACCCCAAAAATACCCCTTTACCCAAAAACTAAAAACTGACCCTGAACCCCAAAAATACCCCTTTACCCAAAAACTAAAAACTGACCCTGAACCCAAAAATACCCCTTTACCCAAAAACCCAACACTGACCCTGAACCCTAAAAATACCCCTTTACCCAAAAACTAAAAACTGACCCTGAACCCTAAAAATACCCCTTTACCACAAACATATAACATTTAACATATAATTATATACTTACCAATACTTACGTTGTAATGGTATGCGTTGTAAAGGTACCTGCGTTGTAAAAAAATGCGTTGTAAATACATCCGTTGTAAAAGTTTTTGCGTTGTTAAAGTTCCGTTGTAATGGTATGTCGTTGTAAAAGTTGCGTTGTAAGTGATGTTTCCCCCACCACCGTGTGTTTGCTTAAGGCAACGTTGGTATATTTATACCTGAAACGTGTCGGGTTTGACATAAGGTTGGACATAAGACGTCATTAAGAACTAACAGTTCTTGCTGGACTCTAGGAGTTCTTATGCAAATCAAAACAATAGCCGGAGGGGGATTCCCGGGCTGCTGGAGGCTTGGTTTGTTTAAAGAACGCGTTGTGCT
This sequence comes from Lissotriton vulgaris, assembly GCF_964263255.1. Taxonomy (NCBI): domain Eukaryota; kingdom Metazoa; phylum Chordata; class Amphibia; order Caudata; family Salamandridae; genus Lissotriton; species Lissotriton vulgaris. Next base: position 1,806,030,269 of record NC_141687.1, on the reverse strand, counting down.
TTCTAGGAGTCTATGGGAGTAGCCTTGCCGTGCTTTGGACTGCATGGGCTATTACTAAATATGGATCTGATTCTTATGCCTTTATAAGGGTACTATTTATTAAAACCACATAAGGGCATGAATCGGGAATATCAAATTAGGGTCCTAGATAGAAATACAACACCCACTCCACGGATTAATGTTCATCATTACTAAAAAATAAGCAATAGTAAACATACGATGCATGTGTGTTTTCCAACCCACCCCAAAATACATAATTGCATTTGAAATGGTGTATGGTTTATACACGAAAATGAGTATTGGTACTGTAAGTTTTTAAGCAAGGTTATAATTCAGTTAAGTTTATATATATCAGCTGAATGAATTGCGAAAATTATAAATGAAATTACACATGAAAATGCTCTGTATGATATGTAAGTTATGGGTCTCACCACTCAGCCCTAATTTAATGGATTGGATTTTAGCCATGAGGTATATGGCTAAGCTTGATACTTCAGATCATACTAAGAGAAATCGAGGATTTTGGGTACCCTTCCTTCTACGTTTTGGTTGAATAATTTTTACTATGATTTCCGATGATTAAGCCCGCGCCTATCTTGCTGGTATCTTCTATATGGTATTCCAGGACGGAAAACAGAGCAGGAGGAAGACACACTTGTTGAGTCAGGCGGCCAAGAAGGACCGTTTAGAGAAAGGCCGGATTCAAAATAGGTGATGTCTACGCCTCACTACTCTAAACAGCTTATGAGATAAAAAAAGCCCAGTGGTGGATCAAGTTAGAAGTTATGGGTGGCGAGTCGGCAAATGAGGAAAATAAATAAATAAATAAATAAATTTTTTAAAAAAGAGAGAAAAAAAAAAGAAATGGCTCTGTATACAGAAGAGAAGGTTGAGACCATTTCATCACATACTTATACGATATTGTACATGTGCTAGAGGCTGAGGTTAAATATTGTCTCTAATGTTTCTAAAAATAGAAGCTCTGTTCTCTAAGAATAGTTCTACTTTAGGCAAAGTATCATGTGCCGGGAAAAATGGAAAAATATTTTGATTTGAAAGGAAAAATAATTTCGTTTCCAGAGGAAAAATAGTTCCAAATGTTTTCAATTGCTTTGTTTAACAAAACTGAAGGCCAAATTCAGAGTTCAGGGAACGCTGTGTGCTTGTTGTTCTAAAAAGTTATTCCCGTCGTTCAGGGGAGAACATCATATCAGACAGACTCGCAAAAAACTGGTCTACCACATCAGGTGAAAGTTCGACCAAGTTTGAAAATACTGAAATTGTGCAGTTCTCTGCGTGATTGCTATCATCGATGTTTGGATCAGCAATGCTCGCAGAAGGTTTTACCTGTTTGGTGCTGCTTTCCTCTCGTACTTCACCGCCACCTACTCGTAGTGGTGAAGTCTCAATGAATGCCGTCATCAGAACAGGTAGCCGCTGAGGACAACAAGTTGCATGAGTCGTTACCGGACCTAGCAAAGTATCGATATCCATTGGTACTGCTGATGGTAGTGTAAGACAGACGTCCAACACGCATTCTTCTCCGCATAGCAGACATCGAAGCACAGGTAAGATGCAATCCTGCCAGATTGGTCTGAATGAAAGAAACCAAGTTGTACTCAAATCTCTTAGCCGGGCCAATCCGAGGACCTTAGTGATACGGTCTCGGTATCGTATTGCTAGGATCGTTTCTTCTATCGTTGCTGGAGTCTTGTCTGTGGATTGGCTTGCCATATCGGAGCAGAAGGAGCAAAAATAAAATTCCTACTACGAGTCCCAAAATTAAAGGTAGGCCGCCAAAAACAGAATGGACAAAATTCTTGAAGATGCCTAGAACTGTTTCAAATGGTGTTAACAGTCCCGAAAAAATTGTATTAAATACATGTGTGATGCCACTGGTATCAGACATGTTTAAAATTTGACTTAACATTTCTACGAAATGCACGGGGCAATTTGTCGATAAAAGGGTATGTATCTCTGCAGCTGTCCTTGCAACTTGCAGGTCATACATTTCTTTGGATGATGTCAAAGGCACAGTTGTCTGTAAAAGAATAGACTTCATTCTGCTTAAAGTATCAATTCGAATAGAAGAGCTATTCGCATAAGGCCATATTGCCGCCTCCATGTCTGGATTGCTGTTTGGATACAATACTTGCATACAGCAAACGACCCTGGAAGTAACAGTTACGAGATAGCATTGTCCTGGCACCAATTCACAACAGCTGTGGTCAGCTGTGGTCAGTTATTATAACGTAGCTACCGTTGGAAAGTTGTCTGAAGAATGGTTCTATCTGTGTTACCTCCTTTTTTCCTTCACTATAACATTTGTGTGTGTAAGGTAAATCCCAGGTTCATTTGATGTAGCCTTTACCCAACCTTTCATACTGGCCTGCTGGTATATATTCTTAGCAATATTTAAACTGGGAAGTTGTCATTGGAATTGTAATTGTTCCGTGTATTATCCATTCAATGACAGGTCTCTCTGACATTGTCAATGGTAATCTCTCAAGTTTTTCAATGCTCAGAATCGTATAATCTGCTCCTTTTGTGCCAAACTGATTTGTTTATCAGTAAGGTTATAGATTGAAAATAATGACGTTATGTCTATTAGTCACCATGGCACGTAGCCTGAACGTAGGTTTTGCAACGTCCGGCCAAGCTGTACAATAGAGCGCAATTGAGACTGACCATGTTGTAACATTAGCAAGTCCTGCTCTATTATATCAAAGGCAGATGATGCAACACTGTCCAGTGAATATATTCTGGAAGACAGAGTCGTTAACCCATTGTCCACAACAGAAAGTGATTTCTCCAAATTTATACGATCAATTTCTGTAATTTTTTCTGCTGTTTCAATTTGCATTACTTTCCAAGCTTCTTTGTATTCAGCATATATACCGGCCGCTATGAAACGTTTCTGACGCTGTTTGCGAGGTCCCATTATGAAATCACGCAAGTCAGCACCTTCTTCAAGTAAAGACAAGTGTTGCTTAATTTCAGCCAGTGTGGATGTTTGTAGCCACTCAAGGCATAGTTTCCCTACACTGTATGTTGTAACTATCCCTGGATGTTGTCTCTGGGAATATCTTGGGTCTGGCCTGGTCATTTTGAACCCCTTTCTTTTATTCAGGAATCTATCTTGACAGTTGTTTGTGTCTGTGGGCCAGATAGACCATTTTTTTCCAATCAGGATTTGTTCTGTTTTGGTGAAAAATATGGGATACGTCTATTTCCATATCAGTAGTACTGTTGTATTCAGGTATGGGCTTCGCAATAGACGGTTTGTTTAAGTCTTTTATCTTAGCTAAATCAAGACAAGTAGTTTGTTGAATGGTATCATTCAGGAATGTTATTTGTTCTGGGATCATGCAGGCTCTAAATAATGATTCTAGACCTTGTACCTGCCAGTCTTTTGTTCCCCAGATGGCTTTTGTTTTAATGTTGTTTTTCCAAAATTCAAAACCAAATGTTGACATTGTGTCATAAAATTTTTCAGAATAAATCAATTTAGTATTTGTCAGCATGTTTTTCATTCCTGTCCTATTTAACATTTTAAAATAAAACGTTACTGGATTATCGCTGTTAAACCCGGAGAAGTACAGAAATTTCTCAAAATTTTTTTCGAACTTCCTTTTGGCGGTGTTGGACAATGTTCCCATTGATTATAAGTAAAAACATTTCTAGGTTGTGCAGATTTATGCAAATAGTGATGACCATAGTGATTGTAACAGTATAATTCTTCATAATTTGATGAACCCTGTAAATAATCATGTTCTGTAAATTTAGCTGACATTATTAAATCTGACATCATACTATTAATATTTTCAAAATCCCAATCATCAGAAAAGGAACTTGGTTTCACAAAATCACTTAAGGAAATCTTGAACTGATGTGGATACTTCAAGAGCTCAATTGGGCCATAAATATCATAGTCAGTTCTGTCCCATGCAATACCCCCAGGTATTGGATTGGCTGTGATGTTCACTGATGATAGTTCTCTTTTCTCGATGTGAGAAGATCTGTGCGACTTTAGGACCAAGTTGATATTCTGACTTGCTGTGTACTATATTTTCCATCAATGAATCTACCCAAACATAAAACCATGATGAACCAAAGCAGGAGGAAAATTACACCTAACACAGTCCAAAATTCAATCCATGGTGAGATCAGATATGTCTCTTTCAGTTGGTGAAACAGCTCGGTCATTTTCTCTTTGAAAGTTTTTGTTGCTGGCTTTTTTCCATGTTCACTTGGATCATCAGAAAAGTAATCAAAGTTGATAAAATAGCCAGATGCAGTTCTGTCAATTGGTGGGATCGCTTCCGGATTTCCATTTATCTTTGCATTTTCTTTTGTTACATTTGTACATTCTGAAGGTACATCGTTGTAGATTGGTGTACCTTTAGAATTGTTGCAATTTGGGTTTCAAGAGGCACAAGTTCCATGGCTTTGTTGCATAGTCCTTTTTTATTTACTGTTGGTTTATCGAATGTGATTAGTCTCTCAGTTTGAACCTCTTGGATTGTAGCAAAGTTTGGTCTTCTGCTATTTCTTGGGAGTCCACCAGGCCTGCTATTTATTATCGGCCACATGTTTGTGGTTTCACCAGGTCGATTGAAACAATTCTGTTTTCTTTTTTACCAGCAAGTGGCGGTAGTACTACTGATCTTGTTCCGCTGATAGATAAGACAAGTACTACTTTTCTGTAAGAAGGCCCACATTCCTTCTTCACCACCATCTTTTCTCTGACTAGATCCCCAATCTTTGGAATCCAGACAGGTCTTGCTGGGACAGGTGGTTCTTCAGTGGTTGTTGGCTTATTCATTATGTTACTTAGACTCTTTCTTGTTTTATTCAAGTCCTGTAAAACAGCCAAACGATCTTTGATATCAAAAGATTTTTCTTATACCACTGAAGTCTGACGATCCACATCCTGGAATCTGGATAATCATTCTAGTTCCAAACAAAAGTTCATACGGACTGAAACCTTTTAGAGAATCTCTTGGCATGTTATTAAGACTACGTTGGACACTTATTAAATGTTTGACCCACCCATCACCCGAACCTAATACCCTCGCCGTTATAGATTGCTTTATGTCACGGTTTTTTCTTTCCACTACCGCATTTCCCTCAGGATGGAAGGGAGAAGAGTACCGCAATGCAATGCCCATGCTGGTCATGGCCCCTTTGTAAGCTCGAGAGCTAAACGCAGAACCCTGTTCAGAATGTAGCATGCCAATTGCTTATGTGCCGATAAAGACTCGCAAATATTTTATAAAAGTTCTGGCGTCAGCCGAGCGCTGGGGCCTACATTTTTAGTGAATCAAATCTTAATAATTATGGGACCGCATTTGTCCAGTCGGACGTCTGCGCATAGATAGCCTGATGCTGTCTAATAGTGGTGTCTGGGCTGTTGTCTGGTCCGGTTCACAACTGCTATCTCTGTTGCAGTCCTCACAATTTCTTGCAAAATTGTAAATATCTACGCTCATTCCCGGCCACCAATAATTTGATTGTAATTCTATCAGAGATTTAAGGATCTCTTGGTGCCTCAGACCCAATCCCATGTGTGCATCTTCAATCAAGAAAACTCTCCGGTTCGTGTTTGGAATTACTCTATCCCCCACTCCAGGGATTCCAGCAAAAGGAATGGAGTTTGCATCAATCATGTATGTATTATTGAGTGGATAGTTGAGAGGTAATGCTGCATAATCGCCTTTTAATGAGGCTTTTACCGCCAGCATGGTTTCTCCATCTATTTGTTTTTCTGAACGCTTTTTAGTGGCTACGGAAACCGGTTGACCAGCCCCCGCTGTGGCTCTATCAGCCAATGAATTCCCTGCAACGTGAACGCCATCACGTCGATGACTCAGTGTATGTATCACGTGAGTCTTTTGTAGTTCTTTTTGTAAAAGAACTACTTGTTCCCAAAGCTTTTTGTGCTTTATTGTGGCACCTGTGTCATCTTTGTACCCGTTCTTGCTCCATTTCTGCATATCACTGTTGTATGACTTAATGCAGTAATGTGAATCGCACACTAATAGTGTGGGTAATTCGTGATTGGCATTTTCAAGCGCCATCTTTAAAGATCTTATTTCAGCTCGCTGAGCTGAGCAGTTTCTGAGTGATTCAGTTTTGGTAATCATCGGTTTTAATCTACCACATCGCCAGCGACCTTTAACAATCGCGCACGCTGCATTGTAGGATTTTTTCTCTACATCGTAACGGTGTGCATATCTGTCCATATAGATTACACAGGTATATCGTTCGAGAGGCAGAATTCCGATTGGCAGAGGATATTCTTGTTCATATTCTAGATCATCTAGTTTTTTCATTTTCGGGTCAATATAGTATTTCACGTCTTCTGTAGCAAGAGAATTTTCCCATTGTATCCATTTTGGATCTAATGCCACTGTTTTCAAGTTCGGTGGACTTGTTAATGCCTCAAGGGCTAATTCTGCTGTATAAACATTTATTCTTTTGCCTGGGGCTAGGGCTCTTTCTTTTGCTACAGCAGTTTGAACCGCTGTCAGAATTTTTTCTGTAGAACTGAATTTAATTTCAGCCTGTGTGTACAAGTGTGATTTGTAAGCTATTGGTACAGTTTCTCCCTCATTAGAGGTCAGGTATGTGAACCCGCATTTTCCTGGAATTACTCGGATTACCAGATTGCGTATGTTTTCACGAGTTTGCAGTTTTGTTTTAGCTAACATGTCTGTCTGTAAGGAGCTCAAAATTTCTGTGGGTTTTTGAGTCCAATGTATGGGTTTGAAATCAGGTTTTATTAATTCATAGAGAGGTTTAACCCTCTCTGCATAATTTAGAATGTATGTTCTTCCGAAATTCAGGAAGCCTAGTATTGATTGTAAATTTCTCAGCGTTTTTGGTGCTAGGAGTACTGCACACTTCTCTAAGAAGTTGTCTGCCAGGCTTTTGCCTTCACTTGATAATTCATATCCTAAAAATAGGACTGTTAGATCGGCAATTCTTGACTTTTTAAAGTTGAATTAGTAACCCTCTGATGCAAACCCAAGAATTATGGTGTTCACTCTTTTTAAGTGAGTCTCCAGGTCATCGTCAATAAGATAGATGTCATCGACATATGATAATGCTTCATCATCATATATTTGTAGTAATTCTGTTACCCTTGCTGAGAATAATCCTGGGGTATTCTTGAATCCCTGTGGGTGTTGGCAAAATTGTTTTTGCGACCCCATTATTGAGAAAGCGGTCAAGTACCTGCTTTCAGGTGCTATATTTTGACAGAAGAATCCATTTGAAATGTCTAATGTTGTTTTATATTTTTTGCGCACGATATTGTTCATTAGTGCTGCACTGTGTGAATTTTGTACTGCAAATGTTTTACAGCAGGAGTTTAAATGTCTGTAGTCCAAAACTAGACGATATGAATCATCTGGCTTGGAGACAGGAAACAAAGAATTGTTCATTTGTGAGGTGCATGTTTCAATCACCCCTTGGTATTCAAGTTGATCTAAGATCTCCCTGACTTGCTTTTTAGCATCTTGTTTAACTTGTGCAGTTGGTTGATTTTTTAACTGGATTTTGTGGTGAGGAGAATCCTCATCCCATCCTACATGATTTTTATATAATGCAGGGTCTTGGGCCACCGCCCATTTTCTTGCAAATGTGTATTTTGTATGAATTGGGATATGATTTGAAAAGGCAGGTATAATCATTTCTTCGCCATGAGGGCACTCCCTGACAAAATCTGGTGGCCAGTCTTTTTCAGGTAACAGGATGTCATAGCCTTTAGAAAGATTTTCCCAAAAGAGACCTTTCATTTTCCTAGTTTTATCTCCCTCTATACGCAATGTTATTTCATATAGTTTATGGGACACACTAACTTGTGTGTCTGCAGTATCCACCTGAATGTATTCATTCATGTCCACTGTCTCCAGAAGATTCATCAGGATCTTGCGAGCTATGGTCACTTCTGCTGCGCTGTCTAGCATTGTCTGGGCCTACTCTCCGTTTTTCAGTTGTGTCCTCAGAATCCTCGGCATGTTTAATTTTAATACTTGCTACCTTCTTTCTGGGAAATTGTGTTGTCTTACTTTGATGAGCAGGTTCTTTGTCTTTGGGCTTGACGTGCTCTTCGTTGTGTTCTGACCTTCCTCTTCTTTCCGATTTCTGTGAGGAAGATCGAGAAAGATTGAGTGAGGAGGATCGAGAGGGACGTGTATCAATGTCTTGATATCTGTCAGGTTTTCTTATTTTATCCCTATCTCTAAGGTTATATCTTTTTCCGAGGGTTCTCTTTGGGGAGATTTGTCTCTTCCAACCGGTGATTTATTCCTCCGTTGGGGAGACCTTCCTCTGGACTAGAATTGTTTTTCTCTGGGATCGGATTGTTTATTACCATCCCAGCTCTTTTTTGGAGTATTTAGATTATTTTTAATATAGGTTTTTTCAGGATTTTCAATTAGTTGGGATTTTACCGGTTTACCACCCAAACTATCTCTTCCTAATTCTTCATAGGATTTTTCTATGATTTTAGCATGCTCAAATGGTTGGTCTGTTATATCTGTCTCCTTCAATTTCTGGAGGTGCTTTATATTGTCCCTTGCCAATTGAACTAATTCTCTGTATGCTTTTGTTATTATTTTTTAGTTTAACTAGGAGTTCTTCGCTTGGTCTACCTAGTCTACCTAGTTGACCGAACCTGGAGATGTGATCATTATGCTTTAGGGCGCCTTTAAACGAGAGCAGGTGCTCTTGGTATGTTAGTGGGATTTCAACGTCCTCGAAAGGAGTGTATATATCCGGAGGTTCCATTATTTTGTAATAGTGGAAGTCTTTTGTCACAGCGTGTGCGGCTGGAAAATGTATCCATGAATAGATTACCTCTGTCTGCCGAAACTCATGTGCCTCTATCACGAATATGACTGTACCACCTCTTGGTGATACTCCATTTTCTATAAGTTTAAGAGGTATAATTTTTCTTATATTGACCGGAATGAGTATAGCATTCGGGTCATCTTGCTGAAGACTTGAGTCTTCCGCTAAGAGTCGAGCTGCTAATGCTGTTTTCTCTCTTTCTTCTTCACTATCCGTCATTTTACTGAAAGAAAGTTTCTTGTTGCAGATCAAGTTTCAAGGAAACAAAGATTAGGTGCACAATATTTTGGAACACTGTATCCTTCAACGTTGACTAAACCAAGAACTAATACATAGGATTCTCATCCTACTAGGTTCCGGCGGATATTAACCTTTTACCCACTCAAGACGTCTATTGGAGTTTGTACGGGAAAAAGGGGTCTGTGTGAAAAGCACGACTGAGTTACTCTAGTGTCTTGCGCTAGATTATCGCCTTACCAAACGTTGGGCGCCATGTAGTGTAGTTCCTATATTCCCAATAGGCTCTGTGCATTGGAATAACATAAACAGCAGTGTAGACGTAGGACTGAGGTCATCTAGCTCTCTACTGACTATGTTAGACTTAATTAGAGTTGCCAGCTAGCTCAGAGGTCACTAGAAGCGTTCTCGAATGTTCAGGAAAGGGTTAACCTTCCTGATTTAGACAAGAAGGGATTAGTTTCTGACAACCGCATAAACATGACAACTTTGCTCCCCCAGAATAAAGAGTGTATCCCTAGAGTTGTGTGAAAACAATAGACAGCTATTTCACTCAGTCAATCGTGCATGCTTAGTTTCACCAGAGTGCAGAGAAATAGAGAGACAGGCGTTTTCAATGAAAGGTGTTATTTTATTGAGCAGTCTTCTTTCTCATGCAAGAGAAATGAATTGCCACAATTGCAATACTGTACAGTAAAAGTAGTATTATGAAATAATACTGTAAAAGCATTGATATGGTTTCTTAGCCACATGATACTTTAAAATATTTAAAATATATACATACATAAAAACATTGACTAAACGAACTCAACTGGTGCTTCTAAGATACACCTACCCCAGTGTACCTGACCTAAGCCTAATACGAGGGAAAGAGTAAGTAAGTAACAGTATCAAGTTAAAGTTAGGTTTTTGCCAATGATCAGAATCAAGAATTCTCTCGAAGGTTTTAATCAGCTTCGTACCTTGGTTATAGAATGAAGGAGGTCTTGTATCTCACTTCTCAGAACTCAATCTCCCAGTAACCCGCAAGGGTGACTTGGGAACACCGGAGCTGGATTTCTCGGCGTGAGAAAAGGCAGCTTCTCCAGCGTGTCAAAAAGGGAGGGGGGCTTCCTTCGGCTCTGGCAACAGCTGGGCTCTCAGACAAGTAGAACGTCGCTCTGCTCCCCACGACCGGATTGGTGTCATTACAACGCATACATTTACAACGACCTACCATTACAACGGAACTTTTACAACGCAAAAACTTTGACAACGCATGTATTTACAACGCATGTATTTACAACGCAGGTACCTTTACAACGCATACCATTACAACGTAAGTATTGGTAAATATATATTAATTTTATAATCGTAAATTAATTGAAAAAAAATATAATTTAATGTAATTTAATTTAATTTAATTTAATTTAATTTAATTAATTTAATTTAATTTAAATTTAATTTTAATTTATTTTTACCCTGTACCCCTGTACCCCAAAAAAACAAAACTGACCCTCAACCCCAAAAATACCCCTTTACCCAAAAACCCAAAACTGACCCTGAACCCCAAAAATACCCCTTTACCCAAAAACTAAAAACTGACCCTGAACCCCAAAAATACCCCTTTACCCAAAAACTAAAAACTGACCCTGAACCCTAAAAATACCCCTTTACCCCAAAACTAATAACTGACCCTGAACCCCAAAAATACCCCTTTACCCAAAAACTAAAAACTGACCCTGAACCCAAAAAATACCCCTTTACCCAAAAACTAAAAACTGACCCTGAACCCCAAAAATACCCCTTTACCCAAAACCTAAAAACTGACCCTGAACCCCAAAAATACCCCTTTACCCAAAAACTAAAAACTGACCCTGAACCCCAAAAAAAACCCTTTACCCAAAAACTAAAAACTGACCCTGAACCCCAAAAATACCCCTTTACCCAAAAACTAAAAACTGACCCTGAACCCCAAAAATACCCCTTTACCCAAAAACTAAAAACTGACCCTGAACCCAAAAATACCCCTTTACCCAAAAACCCAACACTGACCCTGAACCCTAAAAATACCCCTTTACCCAAAAACTAAAAACTGACCCTGAACCCTAAAAATACCCCTTTACCACAAACATATAACATTTAACATATAATTATATACTTACCAATACTTACGTTGTAATGGTATGCGTTGTAAAGGTACCTGCGTTGTAAAAAAATGCGTTGTAAATACATCCGTTGTAAAAGTTTTTGTGTTGTTAAAGTTCCGTTGTAATGGTATGTCGTTGTAAAAGTTGCGTTGTAAGTGATGTTTCCCCCACCACCGTGTGTTTGCTTAAGGCAACGTTGGTATATTTATACCTGAAACGTGTCGGGTTTGACATAAGGTTGGACATAAGACGTCATTAAGAACTAACAGTTCTTGCTGGACTCTAGGAGTTCTTGTGCAAATCAAAACAATAGCCGGAGGGGGATTCCCGGGCTGCTGGAGGCTTGGTTTGTTTAAAGAACGCGTTGTGCTTTCTAGGAGTCTATGGGAGTAGCCTTGCCGTGCTTTGGACTGCATGGGCTATTACTAAATATGGATCTGATTCTTATGCCTTTATAAGGGTACTATTTATTAAAACCACATAAGGGCATGAATCGGGAATATCAAATTAGGGTCCTAGATAGAAATACAACACCCACTCCACGGATTAATGTTCATCATTACTAAAAAATAAGCAATAGTAAACATACGATGCATGTGTGTTTTCCAACCCACCCCAAAATACATAATTGCATTTGAAATGGTGTATGGTTTATACACGAAAATGAGTATTGGTACTGTAAGTTTTTAAGCAAGGTTATAATTCAGTTAAGTTTATATATATCAGCTGAATGAATTGCGAAAATTATAAATGAAATTACACATGAAATGGCTCTGTATGATATGTAAGTTATGGGTCTCACCACTCAGCCCTAATTTAATGGATTGGATTTTAGCCATGAGGTATATGGCTAAGCTTGATACTTCAGATCATACTAAGAGAAATCGAGGATTTTGGGTACCCTTCCTTCTATGCTTTGGTTGAATAATTTTTACTATGATTTCCGATGATTAAGCCCGCGCCTATCTTGCTGGTATCTTCTATATGGTATTCCAGGACGGAAAACAGAGCAGGAGGAAGACACACTTGTTGAGTCAGGCGGCCAAGAAGGACCGTTTAGAGAAAGGCCGGATTCAAAATAGGTGATGTCTACGCCTCACTACTCTAAACAGCTTATGAGATAAAAAAAAGCCCAGTGGTGGATCAAGTTAGAAGTTATGGGTGGCGAGTCGGCAAATGAGGAAAATAAATAAATAAATAAATACATTTTTTTAAAAACAGAGAAAAAAAAAAAGAAATGGCTCTGTATACAGAAGAGAAGGTTGAGACCATTTCATCACATACTTATACGATATTGTACATGTGCCAGAGGCTGAGGTTAAATATTGTCTCTAATGTTTCTAAAAATAGAAGCTCTGTTCTCTAAGAATAGTTCTACTTTAGGCAAAGTATCATGTGCCGGGAAAAATGGAAAAATATTTTGATTTGAAAGGAAAAATAATTTCGTTTCCAGAGGAAAAATAGTTCCAAATGTTTTCAATTGCTTTGTTTAACAAAACTGAAGGCCAAATTCAGAGTTCAGGGACCGCTGTGTGCTTGTTGTTCTAAAAAGTTATTCCCGTCGTTCAGGGGAGAACATCATATCAGACAGACTCGCAAAAAACTGGTCTACCACATCAGGTGAAAGTTCGACCAAGTTTGAAAATACTGAAATTGTGCAGTTCTCTGCATGATTGCTATCATCGATGTTTGGATCAGCAATGCTCGCAAAAGGTTTTACCTGTTTGGTGCTGCTTTCCTCTCGTACTTCACCGCCACCTACTCGTAGTGGTGAAGTCTCAATGAATGCCGTCATCAGAACAGGTAGCCGCTGAGGACAACACGTTGCATGAGTCGTTACCGGACCTAGCAAAGTATCGATATCCATTGGTACTGCTGATGGTAGTGTAAGACAGACGTCCAACACGCATTCTTCTCCGCATAGCAGACATCGAAGCACAGGTAAGATGCAATCCTGCCAGATTGGTCTGAATGAAAGAAACCAAGTTGTACTCAAATCTCTTAGCCGGGCCAATCCGAGGACCTTAGTGATACGGTCTCGGTATCGTATTGCTAGGATCGTTTCTTCTATCGTTGCTGGAGTCTTGTCTGTGGATTGACTTGCCATATCGGAGCAGAAGGAGCAAAAATAAAATTCCTACTACGAGTCCCAAAATTAAAGGTAGGCCGCCAAAAACAGAATGGACAAAATTCTTGAAGATGCCTAGAACTGTTTCAAATGGTGTTAACAGTCCCGAAAAAATTGTATTAAATACATGTGTGATGCCACTGGTATCAGACATGTTTAAAATTTGACTTAACATTTCTACGAAATGCACGGGGCAATTTGTCGATAAAAGGGTATGTATCTCTGCAGCTGTCCTTGCAACTTGCAGGTCATACGTTTCTTTGGATGATGTCAAAGGCACAGTTGTCTGTAAAAGAATAGACTTCATTCTGCTTAAAGTATCAATTCGAATAGAAGAGCTATTCGCATAAGGCCATATTGCCGCCTCCATGTCTGGATTGCTGTTTGGATACAATACTTGCATACAGCAAACGACCCTTGAAGTAACAGTTACGAGATAGCATTGTCCTGGCACCAATCCACAACAGCTGTGGTCAGCTGTGGTCAGTTATTATAACGTAGCTACCGTTGGAAAGCTGTCTGAAGAATGGTTCTATCTGTGTTACCTCCTTTTTTCCTTCACTATAACATTTGTGTGTGTAAGGTAAATCCCAGGTTCATTTGATGTAGCCTTTACCCAACCTTTCATACTGGCCTGCTGGTATATATTCTTGGCAATATTTAAACTGGGAAGTTGTCATTGGAATTGTAATTGTTCCGTGTATTATCCATTCAATGACAGGTCTCTCTGACATTGTCAATGGTAATCTCTCAAGTTTTTCAATGCTCAGAATCGTATAATCTGCTCCTTTTGTGCCAAACTGATTTGTTTATCAGTAAGGTTATAGATTGAAAATAATGACGTTATGTCTATTAGTCACCATGGCACGTAGCCTGAACGTAGGTTTTGCAACGTCCGGCCAAGCTGTACAATAGAGCGCAATTGAGACTGACCATGTTGTAACATTAGCAAGTCCTGCTCTATTATATCAAAGGCAGATGATGCAACACTGTCCAGTGAATATATTCTGGAAGACAGAGTCATTAACCCATTGTCCACAACAGAAAGTGATTTCTCCAAATTTATACGATCAATTTCTGTAATTTTTTCTGCTGTTTCAATTTGCATTACTTTCCAAGCTTCTTTGTATTCAGCATATATACCGGCCGCTATGAAACGTTTTTAAAGCTGTTTGCGAGGTCCCATTATGAAATCACGATAGTCAGCACCTTCTTCAAGTAAAGACAAGTGTTGCTTAATTTCAGCCAGTGTGGATGTTTGTAGCCACTCAAGGCATAGTTTCCCTATACTGTATGTTGTAACTATCCCTGGATGTTGTCTCTGGGAATATCTTGGGTCTGGCCTGGTCATTTTGAACCCCTTTCTTTTATTCAGGAATCTATCTTGACAGTTGTTTGTGTCTGTGGGCCAGATAGACCATTTTTTTCCAATCTGGATTTGTTCTGTTTTGGTGAAAAATATGGGATACGTCTATTTCCATATCAGTAGTACTGTTGTATTCAGGTATGGGCTTCGCAATAGACGGTTTGTTTAAGTCTTTTATCTTAGCTAAATCAAGACAAGTAGTTTGTTGAATGGTATCATTCAGGAATGTTATTTGTTCTGGGATCATGCAGGCTCTAAATAATGATTCTAGACCTTGTACCTGCCAGTCTTTTGTTCCCCAGATGGCTTTTGTTTTAATGTTGTTTTTCCAAAATTCAAAACCAAATGTTGACATTGTGTCATAACATTTTTCAGAATAAATCAATTTAGTATTTGTCAGCATGTTTTTCATTCCTGTCCTATTTAACATTTTAAAATAAAACGTTACTGGATTATCGCTGTTAAACCCGGAGAAGTATAGAAATTTCTCAAAAAATGTTTTCGAACTTCCTTTTGGCGGTGTTGGACAATGTTCCCATTGATTATAAGTAAAAACATTTCTAGGTTGTGCAGATTTATGCAAATAGTGATGACCATAGTGATTGTAACAGTATAATTCTTCATAATTTGATGAACCCTGTAAATAATCATGTTCTGTAAATTTAGCTGACATTATTAAATCTGACATCATACTATTAATATTTTCAAAATCCCAATCATCAGAAAAGGAACTTGGTTTCACAAAATCACTTAAGGAAATCTTGAACTGATGTGGATACTTCAAGAGCTCAATTGGGCCATAAATATCATAGTCAGTTCTGTCCCATGCAATACCCCCAGGTATTGGATTGGCTGTGATGTTCACTGATGATAGTTCTCTTTTCTCGATGTGAGAAGATCTGTGCGACTTTAGGACCAAGTTGATATTCTGACTTGCTGTGTACTATATTTTCCATCAATGAATCTACCCAAACATAAAACCATGATGAGCCAAAGCAGGAGGAAAAGTACACCTAACACAGTCCAAAATTCAATCCATGGTGAGATCAGATATGTCTCTTTCAGTTGGTGAAACAGCTCGGTCATTTTCTCTTTGAAAGTTTTTGTTGCTGGCTTTTTTCCATGTTCACTTGGATCATCAGAAAAGTAATCAAAGTTGATAAAATAGCCAGATGCAGTTCTGTCAATTGGTGGGATCGCTTCCGGATTTCCATTGATCTTTGCATTTTCTTTTGTTACATTCGTACATTCTGAAGGTACATCGTTGTAGATTGGTGTACCTTTAGAATTGTTGCAATTTGGGTTTCAAGAGGCACAAGTTCCATGGCTTTGTTGCATAGTCCTTTTTTATTTACTGTTGGTTTATCGAATGTGATTAGTCTCTCAGTTTGAACCTCTTGGATTGTAGCAAAGTTTGGTCTTCTGCTATTTCTTGGGAGTCCACCAGGCCTGCTATTTATTATCGGCCACATGTTTGTGGTTTCACCAGGTCGATTGAAACAATTCTGTTTTCTTTTTTACCAGCAAGTGGCGGTAGTACTACTGATCTTGTTCCGCTGATAGCTAAGACAAGTACTACTTTTCTGTAAGAAGGCCCACATTCCTTCTTCACCGCCATCTTTTCTCTGACTAGATCCCCAATCTTTGGAATCCAGACAGGTCTTGCTGGGACAGGTGGTTCTTCAGTGGTTGTTGGCTTATTCATTATGTTACTTAGACTCTTTCTTGTTTCATTCAAGTCCAGTAAAACAGCCAAACGATCTTTGATATCAAAAGATTTTTCTTCTACCACTGAAGTCTGACGATCCACATCCTGGAATCTGGATAATCATTCTAGTTCCAAACAAAAGTTCATACGGACTGAAACCTTTTAGAGAATCTCTTGGCATGTTATTAAGACTACGTTGGACACTTATTAAATGTTTGACCCACCCATCACCCGAACCTAATACCCTCGCCGTTATAGATTGCTTTATGTCACGGTTTTTTCTTTCCACTACCGCATTTCCCTCAGGATGGAAGGGAGAAGAGTACCGCAATGCAATGCCCATGCTGGTCATGGCCTCTTTGTAAGCTCGAGAGCTAAACGCAGAACCCTGGTCAGAATGTAGCATGCCAATTGCTTATGTGCCGATAAAGACTCGCAAATATTTTATAAAAGTTCTGGCGTCAGACGAGCGCTGGGGCCTACATTTTTAGTGAATCAAATCTTAATAATTATGGGACCGCATTTGTCCAGTCGGACGTCTGCGCATAGATAACCTGATGCTGTCTAATAGTGGTGTCTGGGCTGTTGTCTGGTCCGGTTCACAACTGCTATCTCTGTTGCAGCCCTCACAATTTCTTGCAAAATTGTAAATATCTACGCTCATTCCCGGCCACCAATAATTTGATTGTAATTCTATCAGAGATTTCAGGATCTCTTGGTGCCTCAGACCCAATCCCATGTGTGCATCTTCAATCAAGAAAACTCTCCGGTTCGTGTTTGGAATTACTCTATCCCCCACTCCAGGGATTCCAGCAAAAGGAATGGAGTTTGCATCAATCATGTATGTATTATTGAGTGGATAGTTGAGAGGTAATGCTGCATAATCGCCTTTTAATGAGGCTTTTACCGCCAGCATGGTTTCTCCATCTATTTGTTTTTCTGAACGCTTTTTAGTGGCTACGGAAACCGGTTGACCAGCCGCCGCTGTGGCTCTATCAGCCAATGAATTCCCTGCAACGTGAACGCCATCACGTCGATGACTCAGTGTATGTATCACGTGAGTCTTTTGTAGTTCTTTTTGTAAAAGAACTACTTGTTCCCAAAGCTTTTTGTGCTTTATTGTGGCACCTGTGTCATCTTTGTACCCGTTCTTGCTCCATTTCTGCATATCACTGTTGTATGACTTGACGCAGTAATTTGAATCGCACACTAATAGTGTGGGTAATTCGTGATTGGCATTTCCAAGCGCCATCTTTAAAGATCTTATTTCAGCTCGCTGAGCTGAGCAGTTTCTGAGTGATTCAGTTTTGGTAATCATCGGTTTTAATCTACCACATCGCCAGCGACCTTTAACAATCGCGCACGCTGCATTGTAGGATTTTTTCTCTACATCGTAACGGTGTGCATATCTGTCCATATAGATTACACAGGTACATCGTTCGAGAGGCAGAATTCCGATTGGCAGAGGATATTCTTGTTCATATTCTAGATCATCTAGTTTTTTCATTTTCGGGTCAATATAGTATTTCACGTCTTCTGTAGCAAGAGAATTTTCCCATTGTATCCATTTTGGATCTAATGCCACTGTTTTCAAGTTCGGTGGACTTGTTAATGCCTCAAGGGCTAATTCTGCTGTATAAACAGTTATTCTTTTGCCTGGGGCTAGGGCTCTTTCTTTTGCTACAGCAGTTTGAACCGCTGTCAGAATTTTTTCTGTAGAACTGAATTTAAGTTCAGCCTGTGTGTACAAGTGTGATTTGTAAGCTATTGGTACAGTTTCTCCCTCATTAGAGGTCAGGTATGTGACCCCGCATTTTCCTGGAATTACTCGGATTACCAGATTGCGTATGTTTTCACGAGTTTGCAGTTTTGTTTTAGCTAACATGTCTGTCTGTAAGGATCTCAAAATTTCTGTGTGTTTTTAAGTCCAATGTATGGGTTTGAAATCAGGTTTTATTAATTCATAGAGAGGTTTAACCCTCTCTGCATAATTTAGAATGTATGTTCTTCCGAAATTCAGGAAGCCTAGTATTGATTGTAAATTTCTCAGCGTTTTTGGTGCTAGGAGTACTGCACACTTCTCTAAGAAGTTGTCTGCCAGGCTTTTGCCTTCACTTGATAATTCATATCCTAAAAATAGGACTGTTAGATCGGCAATTCTTGACTTTTTAAAGTTGAATTTGTAACCCTCTGATGCAAACCCAAGAATTATGGTGTTCACTCTTTTTAAGTGAGTCTCCAGGTCATCGTCAATAAGATAGATGTCATCGACATATGATAATGCTTCATCATCATATATTTGTAGTAATTCTGTTACCCTTGCTGAGAATAATCCTGGGGTATTCTTGAATCCCTGTGGGTGTTGGCAAAATTGTTTTTGCGACCCCATTATTGAGAAAGCGGTCAAGTACCTGCTTTCAGGTGCTATATTTTGACAGAAGAATCCATTTGAAATGTCTAATGTTGTTTTATATTTTTTGCGCACGATATTGTTCATTAGTGCTGCACTGTGTGAATTTTGTACCGCAAATGTTTTACAGCAGGAGTTTAAATGTCTGTAGTCCAAAACTAGACGATATGAATCATCTGGCTTGGAGACAGGAAACAAAGAATTGTTCATTTGTGAGGTGCATGTTTCAATCACCCCTTGGTATTCAAGTTGATCTAAGATCTCCCTGACTTGCTTTTTAGCATCTTGTTTAACTTGTGCAGTTGGTTGATTTTTTAACTGGATTTTGTGGTGAGGAGAATCCTCATCCCATCCTACATGATTTTTATATAATGCAGGGTCTTGGGCCACCGCCCATTTTCTTGCAAATGTGTATTTTGTATGAATTGGGATATGATTTGAGAAGGCAGGTATAATCATTTCTTCGCCATGAGGGCACTCCCTGACAAAATCTGGTGACCAGTCTTTTTCAGGTAACAGGATGTCATAGCCTTTAGAAAGATTTTCCCAAAAGAGACCTTTCATTTTCCTAGTTTTATCTCCCTCTATACGCAATGTTATTTCATATAGTTTATGGGACACACTAACTTGTGTGTCTGCAGTATCCACCTGAATGTATTCATTCATGTCCACTGTCTCCAGAAGATTCATCAGGATCTTGCGAGCTATGGTCACTTCTGCTGCGCTGTCTAGCATTGTCTGGGCCTACTCTCCGTTTTTCAGTTGTGTCCTCAGAATCCTCGGCATGTTTAATTTTAATACTTGCTACCTTCTTTCTGGGAAATTGTGTTGTCTTACTTTGATGAGCAGGTTCTTTGTCTTTGGGCTTGACGTGCTCTTCGTTGTGTTCTGACCTTCTTCTTCTTTCCGATTTCTGTGAGGAAGATCTAGAAAGATTGAGTGAGGAGGATCGAGAGGGACGTGTATCAATGTCTTGATATCTGTCAGGTTTTCTTATTTTATCCCTATCTCTAAGGTTATATCTTTTTTCCGAGGGTTCTCTTTGGGGAGATTTGTCTCTTCCAACCGGTGATTTATTCCTCCGTTGGGGAGACCTTCCTCTGGACTAGAATTGTTTTTCTCTGGGAGTGGATTGTTTATTACCATCCCAGCTCTTTTTTGGAGTATTTAGATTATTTTTAATATAGGTTTTTTCAGGATTTTCAATTAGTTGGGATTTTACCGGTTTACCACCCAAACTATCTCTTCCTAATTCTTCATAGGATTTTTCTATGATTTTAGCAAGCTCAAATGGTTGGTCTGTTATATCTGTCTCCTTCAATTTCTGGAGGTGCTTTATATCGTCCCTTGCCAATTGAACTAATTCTCTGTATGCTTTTGTTATTATTTTTTAGTTTAACTAGGAGTTCTTCGCTTGGTCTACCTAGTCTACCTAGTTGACCGAACCTGGAGATGTGATCATTATGCTTTAGGGCGCCTTTAAACCAGAGCAGGTGCTCTTGGTATGTTAGTGGGATTTCAACGTCCTCGAAAGGAGTGTATATATCCGGAGGTTCCTCTATTTTGTAATAGTGGAAGTCTTTTGTCACAGCGTGTGCTGCTGGAAAATGTATCCATGAATAGATAACCTCTGTCTGCCGAAACTCATGTGCCTCTATCACGAATATGACTGTACCACCTCTTGGTGATACTCCATTTTCTATAAGTTTAAGAGGTATAATTTTTCTTATATTGACCGGAATGAGTATAGCATTCGGGTCATCTTGCTGAAGACTTGAGTCTTCCGCTAAGAGTCGAGCTGCTAATGCTGTTTTCTCTCTTTCTTCTTCACTATCCGTCATTTTACTGAAAGAAAGTTTCTTGTTGCAGATCAAGTTTCAAGGAAACAAAGATTAGGTGCACAATATTTTGGAACACTGTATCCTTCAACGTTGACTAAACCAAGAACTAATACATAGGATTCTCATCCTACTAGGTTCCGGCAGATATTAACCTTTTACCCACTCAAGACGTCTATTGGAGTTTGTACGGGAAAAAGGGGTCTGTGTGAAAAGCACGACTGAGTTACTCTAGTGTCTTGCGCTAGATTATCGCCTTAACAAACGTTGGGCGCCATGTAGTGTAGTTCCTATATTCCCAATAGGCTCTGTGCATTGGAATAACATAAACAGCAGTGTAGACGTAGGACTGAGGTCATCTAGGTCTCTACTGACTATGTTAGACTTAATTAGTTTTGCCAGCTAGCTCAGAGGTCACTAGAAGCGTTCTCGAATGTTCAGGAAAGGGTTAACCTTCCTGATTTAGACAAGAAGGGATTAGTTTCTGACAACCGCATAAACATGACAACTTTGCTCCCCCAGAATAAAGAGTGTATCCCTGGAGTTGTGTGAAAACAATAGACAGCTATTTCACTCAGTCAATCGTGCATGCTTAGTTTCACCAGAGTGCAGAGAAATAGAGAGACAGGCGTTTTCAATGAAAGGTGTTATTTTATTGAGCAGTCTTCTTTCTCATGCAAGAGAAATGAATTGCCACAATTGCAATACTGTACAGTAAAAGTAGTATTATGAAATAATACTGTAAAAGCATTGATATGGTTTCTTAGCTATATGATACTTTAAAATATATAAAATATACACATACATAAAAACATTGACTAAACAAACTCAACTGGTGCTTCTAAGATACGCCTACCCCAGTGTACCTGACCTAAGCCTAATACGGGGGAAGGAGTAAGTAAGTAACAATATCAAGTTAAAGTTAGGTTTTTGCCAAGGATCAGAATCAAGAATTCTCTTGAAGGTTTTAATCAGCTCCGTACCTTGGTTATAGAATGAAGGAGGTCTTGTATCTTGCTTCTCAGGACTCAATCTCCCATTCCCGCAAGGGTGACTTGGGAACACCGGAGCTGGATTTCTCAGCGTGAGAAAAGGCAGCTTCTCCCATGCCTCAAAAAGGGAGGGTCGGCTTCCTTCGGCTCTGGCAACAGCTGGGCTCTCGGACAAGTAGAACGTCGCTCATTGCGCATTGGAATAACATAAACAGCAGTGTAGACGTAGGACTGAGGTCATCTAGGTCTCTACTGACTATGTTAGACTTAATTAGTTTTGCCAGCTAGCTCAGAGGTCACTAGAAGCTTTCTCGAATGTTCAGGAAAGGGTTAACCGTCCTGATTTAGACAAGAAGGGATTCGTTTCTGACAACCGCATAAACATGACAACTTTGCTCCCCCAGAATAAAGAGTGTTTCTCTAGAGTCGTGTGAAAACAATAGACGGCTATTTCACTCAGTCAATCGTGCATGCTTAGATTCACCAGAGTGCAGAGAAGTAGAGAGACGGGCGTTTTCAATGAAAGGTGTTATTTTATTGAGCAGTCTTCTTTCTCATGCAAGAGAAATGAATTGCCACAATTGCAATACTGTACAGTAAAAGTAGTATTATGAAATAATACTGTAAAAGCATTGATATGGTTTCTTAGCCATAGTCAAGTCAAGTCAAGTCAATAGATTTATATAGCGCGCTACATACCCAGAGGGTCTTAAGGCGCTTGAAGAAGGGTGGAGAGTTACTTGTCAAATATCCACGTTTTGAGTTGCTTTCTGAATGCTAGGTGGTTCTGAGTAAGGCGAAGGTGAGTGGGAAGTGAGTTCCAAGTTTTAGCTGCTAGGTAGGAGAAGGATCTACCTCCCATGGTGGTTTTGTTGATGCGAGGTACAGTGGCAAGGGCTTGGTTGGAGGATCGTAGCTGGCGGGAGGGGGTGTAGAAGGATAGTCATGTGTTGAGGCATTCGGGTCCGATTTCGTAGAGTGCTTTGTGTGCGTGGGTTAGGAGCCGGAAAGTAATCCTCTTATTGACGGGGAGCCAGTGGAGGTTTTTCAGGTGATCAGAGATGTGTTCTTTACGCGGGATGTCTAATATGAGCCTGGCTGAGGCGTTCTGGATGCGTTGTAGTTTTTTCTGGAGTTTTGCGGTGGTGCCGGCGTAGAGGGTGTTTCCGTAGTCCAGTCGGCTCGTGACCAGAGCGTGGGTGACTGTTTTTCTAGTTTCGGTAGGGATCCAGCGAAATGTTTTTTTGAGCATGCGAAGAATGTTGAAGCAAGATGAAGAAACGGCGTTGACTTGTCTGTTCATCGAGAGTGAGGAATCCAAGATGACGCCCAGGTTCCGTGCGTGGTCCGTTGGGATGGGTGTTTTTCCAAGGGCCTCTGGCCACCAAGAGTCATCCCAGGCGGAGGGGGAGGTACCTAAGATGAGGACTTCTGTTTTGTCTGAGTTCAGTTTCAGACAGCTGTGCTTCATCCATTTGGCTACTTCTTTCATTCCTTCGTGTAGGTTGGTTTTGGCCGTGTTAGGGTCTCTGGTGAGTGATAGGATCAGTTGAGTGTCGTCGGCGTAGGAGATGATGTTGAGGTTATGTTGGCGTGCGATGGCCGCGAGGGGGCTCATGTAAACGTTGAAGAGGGTGGAACTGAGTGAGGACCCTTGGGGTACGCCGCAGATGACTTCAGTGGCCTCTGACTTGAATGGTGGAAGGCGGACTCTCTGGGTTCTTCCGGAGAGGAACGAGGTGATCCATTCCAGTGCTTTTCCTTGGATTCCGATGTTTTTGAGGCGCTGTAGAAGGGTGGTATGGCAGACTGTGTCGAAGGCTGCGGAGAGGTCGAGGAGGATGAGGGCGACTGTGTCTCCATTGTCCAGTAGAGTTCGAATGTCGTCTGTTGCTGCGATGAGGGCGGTTTCGGTGCTGTGCTTGGCTCGGAAGCCGGATTGTGAGGAGTCGAGGGATTTGTTGATTTCGAGGAATGCGGCGAGCTGGTTGTTGACAGCTTTCTCGATGACTTTGGCCGGGAATGGAAGGAGTGAGATAGGGCGATAGTTTTTGAGTTCGGTGGGGTCAGCTGTGGGTTTCTTCAGGAGGGCGCTGAGTTCGGCATGTTTCCAGCTTTCCGGGAAGGTTGCGGATTTGAGGGAGCAGTTGATGACGTCTCGGAGGTGCGGTGCAATAATGGAGTCTGCTTTGTTAAAGATTTGGTGAGGGCAAGGGTCTGTGGGGGATCCTGAATGGATAGAGTTCATCAGACGGATGGTGTCCTCAGTGGAGATTGGCTTCCAGTCATTGAGGATGTTCAGGGGGGGTGGGGGTCCTGCAGGGGATTGGGTGGGTTGGTCTCCGGGTTGGTTGTCGAAGCTGTTGTGGATGTCTGCAATTTTGGTGTGGAAGAATGAGGCTAGGGAGTCGCAGAGGGCTTGAGAGGGGGTGATGTTGTTGGAGTTGGCTGAGGGGTTGGTAAATTCCTTGGCGATGTTGAATAATTCCTTGCTGTTGTGGGCGTTGTTATCTAGACGGTCCTTGAATGCTGCTTTCTTGGCATTTCGAATTAGTTGGTGGTGTATGCGGGTGGCGTTTTTGAAGGCGTCCTTGGTGCTGGTGGTAGGGTCTTTTTTCCAGGCCTTCTCGAGGGAGCGACAGAGTTTCTTGGATTTCTTAAGGTCATCGTTGAACCAGGAGGCCTTCTTGCTGCCTAGTTTGATTTGTCGTTTTTTCAGTAGTGCTAGGATGTCGGCGCTGTTGGATAACCATTGGGTGAGGTTGGTGGCTGCTTGGTCTGGGTTTGAGGAGTGGGCGGGGGGGTTTTGAAGAAGCGATGAGGAGATCTGGTTGATGTTGATTTTGTTCCAGTTTCTTTGCAGAGTGGGTTGGGGGTGGTTGTTGGATGTGGGCTTGTTGTAGGTGAAGTGAACGCAGCTGTGGTCAGTCCAAAGGAGAGCTGTGGTGTGGCTGAAGGAGACATGTTTGCTGGAGGTGAAGATAGGGTCGAGTGTGTGGCCTGCGATGTGGGTGGAGGTAGTGACAAGTTGTTTAAGTCCGAGGTTTGCGAGGTTGTCCAAAAGGGTGGTGGTGTTGCGGTCGTTGTTCTTTTCAAGGTGAAAGTTGAGGTCTCCCAAAAGGATGTAGTCCTCGGAGGGGAGTGCGTGTGGAGTGATGAAGTCCGTGATGTCTTCACTAAATTGTGCGCGGGGTCCTGGTGGCCTGTAAAGGAGGGTGCCTCTGAGTGTGGTCTTGGGGTCGATGTGGATCTGGAAGTGAAGGTGTTCAGAGTTGGCGAGATTGACGTCTGAGCTGGTTGAGATGCGGATGGATTTCTTATGGACGATAGCGATGCCTCCTCCTGTGTGTCCGGTACGGTCCTTGCGAGTGATCTTATAGCCTTCCGGGATGGCAATGGTGATGTCTGGGGCTGAAGAGGCATTCATCCATGTTTCTGTTAGGAAGGCGACGTCCGGAGAGATGGTGTCGAGTAGATTCCAGAGGTCGATGGCGTGTCTGTGGACCGAGCGGGTGTTGAGCAGGATGAATTGTAGGTGGTTGGGATCGGATATCTGTTGTGTGTTCGTAGATGAGGAGTTGTTCTTGGTGCCGTCGAACTTGCAGGAGTAGCAGGAAAAGGGTCCATGGGTGTGTCCAGGAGCGGCTTGGACGCAGATGGGGGAGTGGCCAGGGTTAAGGGCTAGGAGGGTGGTGGCATCGTAAGTAATGCGGGAGGGGTGGGCATTACGAGGACCAGGGGCTCTGGCGCTGGGCACGGTCCAGGCGCGGACGGGCGTAGACGGGCTTACCTTTGGCGCACCTTCGGCGTGGCCGTAGCGCGTGGACGCTGCACGTGGGACCATCTGACATAAATGGATAGTGGGGGGTGGAGCGTGGGCGGGGCAGCTGGGAGGAGACACGGGCACATACAATGTAAACAAACACTCCACAAAATGGCAGCCCGGCAGCAGAAACGAAACTGGGGCAAAGCCGGAATGCGAGACAAGGTACACCAAATGCTAAAAAATCTCAAACACAGTGCAGGCACTTTAAACCTTCCCCGCAATGCAGGCCAATGAGCACAAATTAAGT
Source organism: Lissotriton vulgaris (assembly GCF_964263255.1). Taxonomy (NCBI): domain Eukaryota; kingdom Metazoa; phylum Chordata; class Amphibia; order Caudata; family Salamandridae; genus Lissotriton; species Lissotriton vulgaris. The sequence goes on along the minus strand of NC_141687.1, from coordinate 1,806,004,529 downwards.
ATGCAATAGAACGATGTTAGGCGCGATACAAACGCTGCAATAAGGCAAGCAGGCACCAAATCAATTAACGATACCAAGCGCTGCGCGCACCACGAGGCGCTCAATCTGGACAGTCAGGCAGCAATCAGGGCAATCAGGTGACTGGAAGCGAAGCGTCTGTAAGGATGCAAAGCGCGAGTGGAGCAACCGCTGTGATACTTTAAAATATTTAAAATATATACATACATAAAAACATTGACTAAACGAACTCAACTGGTGCTTCTAAGATACGCCTACCCCAGTGTACCTGACCTAAGCCTAATACGGGGGAAAGAGTAAGTAAGTAACAGTATCAAGTTAAAGTTAGGTTTTTGCCAATGATCAGAATCAAGAATTCTCTCGAAGGTTTTAATCAGCTCCGTACCTTGGTTATAGAATGAAGGAGGTCTTGTATCTCACTTCTCAGAACTCAATCTCCCAGTAACCCGCAAGGGTGACTTGGGAACACCGGAGCTGGATTTCTCGGCGTGAGAAAAGGCAGCTTCTCCAGCGCGTCAAAAAGGGAGGGGGGCTTCCTTCGGCTCTGGCAACAGCTGGGCTCTCAGACAAGTAGAACGCCGCTCTGCTCCCCACCAAGGGATTGGTGTCATTACAACGTATACATTTACAACGACCTACCATTACAACGGAACTTTTACAACACAAAAACTTTTACAACGCATGTATTTACAACGCATGTATTTACAACGCAGGTACCTTTACAACGCATACCATTACAACATAAGTATTGGTAAATATATATTAATTTTATAATCGTAAATTAATTGAAAAAATATATAATTTAATGTAATTTAATTTAATTTCATTTCATTTAATTAATTTAATTTAAATTTAATTTTAATTTATTTTTACCCTGTACCCCTGTACCCCAAAAACCCAAAACTGACCCTCAACCCCAAAAATACCCCTTTACCCAAAAACTAAAAACTGACCCTGAACCCCAAAAATACCCCTTTACCCAAAAACTAAAAACTGACCCTGAACCCTAAAAATACCCCTTTACCCAAAAACTAAAAACTGACCCTGAACCCCAAAAATACCCCTTTACCCAAAAACTAAAAACTGACCCTGAACCCTAAAAATACCCCTTTACCCAAAAACTAAAAACTGACCCTGAACCCCAAAAATACCCCTTTACCCAAAAACTAAAAACTGACCCTGAACCCCAAAAATACCCCTTTACCCAAAAACTAAAAACTGACCCTGAACTCCAAAAATACCCCTTTACCCAAAAACAAAAAACTGACCCTGAACCCCAAAAATACCCCTTTACCCAAAAACTAAAAACTGACCCTGAACCCCAAAAATACCCCTTTACCCAAAAACTAAAAACTGACCCTGAACCCCAAAAATACCCCTTTATCCAAAAACTAAAAACTGACCCTGAACCCCAAAAATACCCCTTTACCCAAAAACCCAACACTGACCCTGAACCCTAAAAATACCCCATTACCCCAAACATATAACATATAACATTTAACATATAATTATATACTTACCAATACTTACGTTGTAATGGTATGCGTTGTAAAGGTACCTGCGTTGTAAAAAAATGCGTTGTAAATACATCCGTTGTAAAAAAATTTGCGTTGTAAAAGTTCCGTTGTAATGGTATGTCGTTGTAAAAGTTGCGTTGTAAGTGATGTTTCCCCCACCACTGTGTGTTTGCTTAAGGCAACGTTGGTATATTTATACCTGAAACGTGTCGGGTTTGACATAAGGTTGGACATAGGACGTCATTAAGAACTAACAGTTCTTGCTGGACTCTAGGAGTTCTTGTGCAAATCAAAACAAAAGCAGGAGGGGGATTCCCGGGCTGCTGGAGGCTTGGTTTGTTTAAAGAACGCGTTGTGCTTTCTAGGAGTCTATGGGAGTAGCCTTGCCGTGCTTTGGACTGCATGGGCTATTACTAAATATGGATCTGATTCTTATGCCTTTATAAGGGTACTATTTATTAAAACCACATAAGGGCATGAATCGGGAATATCAAATTAGGGTCCTAGATAGAAATACAACACCCACTCCACGGATTAATGTTCATCATTACTAAAAAATAAGCAATAGTAAACATACGATGCATGTGTGTTTTCCAACCCACCCCAAAATACATAATTGCATTTGAAATGGTGTATGGTTTATACACGAAAATGAGTATTGGTACTGTAAGTTTTTAAGCAAGGTTATCATTCAGTTAAGTTTATATATATCAGCTGAATGAATTGCGAAAATTATAAATGAAATTACACATGAAATGGCTCTGTATGATATGTAAGTTATGGGTCTCACCACTCAGCCCTAATTTAATGGATTGGATTTTAGCCATGAGGTATATGGCTAAGCTTGATACTTCAGATCATACTAAGAGAAATCGAGGATTTTGGGTACCCTTCCTTCTATGTTTTGGTTGAATAATTTTTACTATGATTTCCGATGATTAAGTCCGCGCCTATCTCGCTGGTATCTTCTGTATGGTATTCCAGGACGGAAAACAGAGCAGGAGGAAGACACACTTGTTGAGTCAGGCGGCCAAGAAGGACCGTTTAGAGAAAGGCCGGATTCAAAATAGGTGATGTCTACGCCTCACTACTCTAAACAGCTTATGAGATAAAAAAAAGCCCAGTGGTGGATCAAGTTAGAAGTTATGGGTGGCGAGTCGGCAAATGAGGAAAATAAATAAATAAATTTAAAAAAAAGAGAGAGAAAAAAAAAGAAATGGCTCTGTATACAGAAGAGAAGGTCGAGACCATTTCATCACATACTTATACGATATTGTACATGTGCTAGAGGCTGAGGTTAAATATTGTCTCTAATGTTTCTAAAAATAGAAGCTCTGTTCTCTAAGAATAGTTCTACTTTAGGCAAAGTATCATGTGCCGGGAAAAATGGAAAAATATTTTGATTTGAAAGGAAAAATAATTTCGTTTCCAGAGGAAAAATAGTTCCAAATGTTTTCAATTGCTTTGTTTAACAAAACTGAAGGCCAAATTCAGAGTTCAGGGAACGCTGGGTGCTTGTTGTTCTAAAAAGTTATTCCCGTCGTTCAGGGGAGAACATCATATCAGACAGACTCGCAAAAAACTGGTCTACCACATCAGGTGAAAGTTTGACCAAGTTTGAAAATACTGAAATTGTGCAGTTCTCTGCGTGATTGCTGTCATCGATGTTTGGATCAGCAATGCTCGCAGAAGGTTTTACCTGTTTGGTGCTGCTTTCTTCTCGTACTTCACTGCCACCTACTCGTAGTGGTGAAGTCTCAACGAATGCCGTCATCAGAACAGGTAGCCGCTGAGGACAACACGTTGCATGAGTCGTTACCGGACCTAGCAAAGTATCGATATCCATTGGTACTGCTGATGGTAGTGTAAGACAGACGTCCAACACGCATTCTTCTCAGCATAGCAGACATCGAAGCACAGGTAAGATGCAATCCTGCCAGATTGGTCTGAATGAAAGAAACCAAGTTGTACTCAAATCTCTTAGCCGGGCCAATCCGAGGACCTTAGTGATACGGTCTTGGTATCGTATTGCTAGGATCGTTTCTTCTATCGTTGCTGGAGTCTTGTCTGTGGATTGGCTTGCCATATCGGAGCAGAAGGAGCAAAAATAAAATTCCTACTACGAGTCCCAAAATTAAAGGTAGGCCGCCAAAGACAGAATGGACAAAATCCTTGAAGATGCCCAGAACTGTTTCAAATGGTGTTAACAGTCCCGAAAAAATTGTCTTAAATACATGTGTGATGCCACTGGTATCAGACATGTTTAAAATTTGACTTAACATTTCTACGAAATGCACAGGGCAATTTGTCGATAAAAGGGTATGTATCTCTGCAGCCGTCCTTGCAACTTGCAGGTCATACGTTTCTTTGGATGATGTCAAAGGCACAGTTGTCTGTAAAAGAATAGACTTCATTCTGCTTAAAGTATCAATTCGAATAGAAGAGCTATTCACATAAGGCCATATTGCCGCCTCCATGTCTGGATTGCTGTTTGGATACAATACTTGCATCCTGCAAACGACCCTGGAAGTAACAGTTATGAGATAGCATTGTCCTGGCACCAATCCACAACAGCTGTGGTCAGCTGTGGTCAGTTATTATAACGTAGCTACCGTTGGAAAGCTGTCTGAAGAATGGTTCTATCTGTGTTACCTCCTTTTTTCCTTCACTATAACATTTGTGTGTAAGGTAAATCCCAGGTTCATTTGATGTAGCCTTTACCCAACCTTTCATACTGGCCTGCTGGTATATATTCTTGGCAATATTTAAACTGGGAAGTTGTCATTGGAATTGTAATTGTTCCGTGTATTATCCATTCAATGACAGGTCTCTCTGACATTGTCAATGGTAATCTCTCAAGTTTTTCAATGCTCAGAATCGTATAATCTGCTCCTTTTGTGCCAAACTGATTTGTTTATCAGTAAGGTTATAGATTGAAAATAATGACGTTATGTCTATTAGACACCATGGCACGTAGCCTGAACGTAGGTTTTGCAACGTCCGGCCAAGCTGTACAATAGAGCGCAATTGAGACTGACCATGTTGTAACATTAGCAAGTCCTGCTCTATTATATCAAAGGCAGATGATACAACACTGTCCAGTGAATATATTCTGGAAGACAGAGTCGTTAACCCATTGTCCACAACAGAAAGTGATTTCTCCAAATTTATACGATTAATTTCTGTAATTTTTTCTGCTGTTTCAATTTGCATTACTTTCCAAGCTTCTTTGTATACAGCATATATACCGGCCATTATGAAACGTTTTTGACGCTGTTTGCGGGGTCCCATTATGAAATCGCGCAAGTCAGCACCTTCTTCAAGTAAAGACAAGTGTTGCTTAATTTCAGCCAGTGTGGATGTTTGTAGCCACTCAAGGCATAGTTTCCCTACACTGTATGTTGTAACTATCCCTGGATGTTGTCTCTGGGAATATTTTGGGTCTGGCCTGGTCATTTTTTAACCCCTTTCTTTTATTCAGGAATCTATCTTGACAGTTGTTTGTGTCTGTGGGCCAGATCAACCATTTTTCCAATCAGGATTTGTTCTGGTTTGGTGAAAAATATGTGATACGTCTATTTCCATATCAGTAGTACTGTTGTATTCAGGTATGGGCTTCGCAATAGACGGTTTGTTTAAGTCTTTTATCTTAGCTAAATCAAGACAAGTAGTTTGTTGAATTGTATCATTCAGGAATGTTATTTGTTCTGGGATCATGCAGGCTCTAAATAATGATTCTAGACCTTGTACCTGCCAGTCTTTTGTTCCCCAGATGGTTTTTGTTTTAATGTTGTTTTTCCAAAATTCAAAACCAAATGTTGACATTGTGTCATAAAATTTTTCAGAATAAATCAATTTAGTATTTGTCAGCATGTTTTTCATTCCTGTCCTATTTAACATGTTAAAATAAAACGTTACTGGATAATCGCTGTTAAACCCGGAGAAGTATGGAAATTTCTCAAAAAATGTTTTCGAACTTCCTTTTGGTGGTGTTGGACAATGTTCCCATTGATTATAAGTAAAAACATTTCTAGGTTGTGCAGATTTATGCAACTAGTGATGACCATAGTGATTGTACCAGTATAATTCTTCATAATTTGATGAACCCTGTAAATAATCATGTTCTGTAAATTTAGCTGACGTTATTAAATCTGACATCATACTAATAATATTTTCAAAATCCCAATCATCAGAAAAGGAACTTGGTTTCACAAAATCACTTAAGGAAATCTTGAACTGATGTGGATACTTCAAGAGCTCAATCGGGCCATAAATATCATAGTCAGTTCTGTCCCATGGAATACCCCCAGGTATTGGATTGGCTGTGATGTTCACTGATGATAGTTCTCTTTTCTCGGTGTGAGAGGATCTGTGCGACTTTAGGACCAAGTTGATATTCTGACTTGCTGTGTACTATATTTTCCATCAATGAATCTACCCAAACATAAAACCATGATGAGCCAAAGCAGGAGGAAAAGTACACCTAACACAGTCCAAAATTTAATCCATGGTGAGATCAGATATGTCTCTTTCAGTTGGTGAAACAGCTCGGTCATTTTCTCTTTGAAAGTTTTTGTTGCTGGCTTGTTTCCATGTTCACTTGGATCATCGGAAAAGTAATCAAAGTTGATAAAATAGCCAGATGCAGTTCTGTCAATTGGTGGGATCGCTTCCGGATTTCCATTGATATTTGCATTTTCTTTTGTTACATTTGTACATTCTGAAGGTACATCGTTGTAGATTGTACCTTTAGAATTGTTGCAATTTGGGTTTCAAGAGGCACAAGTTCCATGGCTTTGTTGCATAGTCCTTTTTTATTTACTGTTGGTTTATCGAATGTGATTAGTCTCTCAGTTTGAACTTCTGCTATTTCTTGGGAGTCCACTAGGCCTGCTATTTATTATCGGCCACATGTTTGTGGTTTCACCAGGTCGATTGAAACAATTCTGTTTTCTTTTTTACCAGCAAGTGGCGGTAGTACTACTGATCTTGTTCCGCTGATAGCTAAGACAGGTCCTGCTTTTCTGTAAGAAGGCCCACATTCCTTCTTCACCGCCATCTTTTCTCTGACTAGATCCCCAATCTTTGGAATCCAGACAGGTCTTGCTGGGACAGGTGGTTCTTCAGTGGTTGTTGGCTTATTCATTATGTTACTTAGACTCTTTCTTGTTTCATTCAAGTCCTGTAAAACAGCCAAACGATCTTTGATATCAAAAGATTTTTCTTCTACCACTGAAGTCTGACGATCCACATCCTGGAATCTGGATAATCATTCTAGTTCCAAACAAAAGTTCATACGGACTGAAACCTTTTAGAGAATCTCTTGGCATGTTATTAAGACTACATTGGACACTTATTAAATGTTTAACCCACCCATCACCCGAACCTAATACCCTCGCCGTTATAGATTGCTTTATGTCACGGTTTTTTCTTTCCACTACCGCATTTCCCTCAGGATGGAAGGGAGAAGAGTACCGCAATGCAATGCCCATGCTGGTCATGGCCTCTTTGTAAGCTCGAGAGCTAAACGCAGGACCCTGGTCAGAATGTAGCATGCCAATTGCGTATGTACCGATAAAGACTCGCAAATATTTTATAACAGTTCTGGCGTCAGCCGAGCTCTTGGGCCTACATTTTTAGTGAATCAAATCTTAATAATTATGGGACCGCATTTGTCCAGTCAGACGTCTGCACATAGATAGCCTGATGCTGTCTAATAGTGTTGTCTGGGCTGTTGTCTGGTCCGGTTCACAACTGCTATCTCTGTTGCAGTCCTCACAATTTCTTGCAAAATTGTAAATATCTACGCTAATTCCCGGCCACCAATAATTTGATTGTAATTCTATCAGAGATTTCAGGATCTCTTGGTGCCTCAGACCCAATCCCATGTGTGCATCTTCAATCAAGAAAACTCTCCGGTTCGTGTTTGGAATTACTCTATCCCCCACTCCAGGGATTCGAGCAAAAGGAATGGAGTTTGCATCAATCATGTATGTATTATTGAGTGGATAGTTGAGAGGTAATGCTGCATAATCGCCTTTTAATGAGGCTTTTACCGCCAGCATGGTTTCTCCATCTATTTGTTTTTCTGAACGCTTTTTAGTGGCTACGGAAACCGGTTGACCAGCCGCCGCTGTGGCTCTATCAGCCAATGAATTCCCTGCAACGTGAACGCCATCACGTTGATGACTCAGTGTATGTATCACATGAGTCTTTTGTAGTTCTTTGTGTAAAAGAACTACTTGTTCCCAAAGCTTTTTGTGCTTTATTGTGGCACCTGTGTCATCTTTGTACCCGTTCTTGCTCCATTTCTGCATATCACTGTTGTATGACTTGACGCAGTAATGTGAATCGCACACTAATAGTGTGGGTAATTCGCGATTGGCATTTTCAAGCGCCATCTTTAAAGATCTTATTTCAGCTCGCTGAGCTGAGCAGTTTCTGAGTGATTCAGTTTTGGTAATCATCGGTTTTAATCTACCACAGCGCCAGCGACCTTTAACAATCGCGCATGCTGCATTGTAGGATTTTTTCTCTACATCGTAATGGTGTGCATATCTGTCCATATAGATTACACAGGTATATCGTTCGAGAGGCAGAATTCCGATTGGCAGAGGATATTCTTGTTCATATTCTAGATCATCTAGTATTTTCATTTTCGGGTCAATATAGTATTTCACGTCTTCTGTAGCAAGAGAATTTTCCCATTGTATCCATTTTGTATCTAATGCCACTGTTTTCAAGTTCGGTGGTAAGCATGGGCGGATTTTGCGGATCCACGATCCGCGGATTTTGCGGATTTGCGGATTGTGGATCCGCAAAATCGGTGGATTTTGCGGATTTGCGGATCCGCGGATTTGGGGCGGGGCTTCCATGCGAGTGCACATGCCTCTTGTGTGTTTAAAAGGTCTGAGAAAGATCAGTTCAGCAGATGAAGAGAAAGAAGCCCTTGGTCACAAGAACAGTACGGGTATTGTGCTCGTGAAAGTCAAGGATGCAAAGGCCTCTATCCAGCATCACAGCTGATGTTCCACGGTAGATTTGGGATGAAGGCACACCTGCCCAGCCTCGACGACGCTTACAATTGTTTTTGGGCTAATGAATGAGTCACTGAATTTGAGCTTCAACTAGTTCGAGCGACCATGTGTGTGTTACTATGCAATCGCCCCGAAGGGCGCAGGGGTCCCTGAGTGAGCTGTCCATCATAGTGGGTAAATGGCGGGAAGACGGTGCACACCGCGAGTGTGTGAGCGGGACCAAACGTGCGGGGCTTCAATGCGAGTTCACATGCCTCTTGTGTGTATAAAAGGTCAGAGAAAGATCAGTTCAGCAGATGAAGAGAAAGAAGCCCCTGGTCACAAGAACAGTACGGGTATTGTGCTAGTGAAAGTCAAGGATGCAAAGGCCTCTATCCAGCATCACAGCTGATGTTCCACGGTAGATTTGGGAAAGGAAATTACACCAGCCTGGCCTGTTGTAACTATTTTACGATGGCGCCGGCAAGCTGCCAGCGCCATCCTAAAATAGTTACTAAATTAGCTTCAACAGGAAGCTCTAATAGTTAAAATCGAGCACCTGCTTTATTTTATCTATTAGACCTTCCTGTTGAAGCTAACTTAGTAACTATTTTAGGATGGCGCTGGCAGCTTGCAGGCGCCATCGTAAAATAGTTACAACAGGCCAGGCTTCAACTTTTGCCCCCGGATCCGCCGCTCGCGGATTTGCGAATTCTCGGTAAATTCGCGGGAGTTCGCGGATCGCGAATTTACCGAAAATTTGCAAAATCCGCGAGCGGAACGGATTTTGAGCTCATACTTATTCGGTGGACTTGTTAATGCCTCAAGGGCTGATTCTGCTGTATAAACAGTTATTCTTTTGCCTTGGGCTAGGGCTGTTTCTTTTGCTACAGCAGTTTGAACCGCTGTCAGAATTTTTTCTGTAGAACTGAATTTAATTTCAGCCTGTGTGTACAAGTGTGATTTGTAAGCTATTGGTACAGTTTCTCCCTCATTAGAGGTCAGGTATGTGAACCAGCATTTTCCTGGAATTACTCGGATTACCAGATTGCGTATGTTTTCACGAGTTTGCAGTTTTGTTTTAGCTAACATGTCTGTCTGTAAGGATCTCAAAATTTCTGTGGGTTTTTGAGTCCAATGTATGGGTTTGAAATCAGGTTTTATTAATTCATAGAGAGGTTTAACCCTCTCTGCATAATTTAGAATGTATGTTCTTCCGAAATTCAGGAAGCCTAGTATTGATTGTAAATTTCTCAGCGTTTTTGGTGCTAGGAGTACTGCACACTTCTCTAAGAAGTTGTCTGCCAGGCTTTTGCCTTCACTTGATAATTCATATTCTAAAAATAGGACTGTTAGATCGGCAATTCTTGACTTTTTAAAGTTGAATTTGTAACCCTCTGATGCGAACCCAAGAATTATGGTGTTCACTCTTTTCAAGTGAGTCTCCAGGTCATCGTCAATAAGATAGATGTCATCGACATATGATAATGCTTCATCATCATATATTTGTAGTAATTCTGTTACCCTTGCTGAGAATAATCCTGGGCTATTCTTGAATCCCTGTGGGTGTTGGCAAAATTGTTTTTGTGACCCCATTATTGAGAAAGCGGTCAAGTACCTGCTTTCAGGTGCTATATTTTGACAGAAGAATCCATTTGAAATGTCTAATGTCGTTTTATATTTTTTGCGCACGATATTGTTCATTAGTGCTGCACTGTGTGAATTCTGTACTGCAAATGTTTTACAGTAGGAGTTTAAATGTCTGTAGTCCAAAACTAGACGATATGAATCATCTGGCTTGGAGACAGGAAACAAAGAATTGTTCATTTGTGAGGTGCATGTTTCAATCACCCCTTGGTATTCAAGTTGATCTAAGATCTCCCTGACTTGCTTTTTAGCATCTTGTTTAACTTGTGCAGTCAGTTGATTTTTTAACTGGATTTTGTGGTGAGGAGAATCCTCATCCCATCCTACATGATTTTTATATAATGCAGGGGCGTGGGCCACCGCCCATTTTCTTGCAAATGTGTATTTTGTATGAATTGGGATATGATTTGAGAAGGCAGGCATAATCATTTCTTCGCCATGAGGGCACTCCCTGACAAAATCTGGTGGCCAGTCTTTTTCAGGTAACAGGATGTCATAGCCTTTAGAAAGATTTTCCCAAAAGAGACCTTTAATTTTCCTAGTTTTATCTCCCTCTATACGCAATGTTATTTCATATAGTTTATGGGGCACACTAACTCGTGTGTCTGCAGTATCCACCTGAATGTATTCATTCATGTCCACTGTCTCCAGAAGATTCATCAGGATCTTGCGAGCTATGGTCACTTCTGCTGCGCTGTCTAGCATTGTCTGGGCCTACTCTCCGTTTTTCAGTTGTGTCCTCAGAATCCTCTGCATGTTTAATTTTAATACTTGCTACCTTCTTTCTGGGAAATTGTGTTGTCTTACTTTGATGAGCAGGTTCTTTGTCTTTGGGCTTGACGTGCTCTTCGTTGTGTTCTGACCGTCCTCTTCTTTCCGATTTCTGTGAGGAAGATCGAAAAAAATTGAGTGAGAAGGATCGAGAGGGACGTGTATCAATGTCTTGCTATCTGTCAGGTTTTCTTATTTTATCCCTATCTCTAAGGTTATATTTTTTTTCCGAGGGTTCTCTTTGGGGAGATTTGTCTCTTCCAACCGGTGATTTATTCCTCCGTTGGGGAGACCTTCCTCTGGACTGGAATTGTTTTTCTCTGGGAGTGGATTGTTTATTACCATCCCAGCTCTTTTTTGGAGTATTTAGATTATTTTAATATAGGTTTTTTCAGGATTTTCAATTAGTTGGGATTTTACCGGTTTACCACCCAAACTATCTCTTCCTAATTCTTCATAGGATTTTTCTATGATTTTAGCAAGCTCAAATGGTTGGTCTGTTATATCTGTCTCCTTCAATTTCTGGAGGTGCTTTATATCGTCCCTTGCCAATTGAACTAATTCTCTGTATGCTTTTGTTATTATTTTTTAGTTTAACTAGGAGTTCTTCGCTTGGTCTACCTAGTCTACCTAGTTGACCGAGCATGGAGATGTGATCATTATGCTTTAGGGCGCCTTTAAACCAGAGCAGGTGCTCTTGGTATGTTAGTGGGATTTCAACGTCCTCGAAAGGAGTGTGTATATCCGGAGGTTCCTCTATTTTGTAATAGTGGAAGTCTTTTGTCACAGCGTGTGCTGCTGGAAAATGTATCCATGAATAGATTACCTCTGTCTGCCGAAACTCATGTGCCTCTATCACGAATATGACTGTACCACCTCTTGGTGATACTCCATTTTCTATAAGTTTAAGAGGTATAATTTTTCTTATATTGACCGGAATGAGTATAGCATTCGGGTCATCTTGCTGAAGACTTGAGTCTTCCGCTAAGAGTCGAGCTGCTAATGCTGTTTTCTCTCTTTCTTCTTCACTATCCGTCATTTTACTGAAAGAAAGTTTCTTGTTGCAGATCAAGTTTCAAGGAAACAAAGATTAGGTGCACAATATTTTGGAACACTGTATCCTTCAACGTTGACTAAACCAAGAACTAATACATAGGATTCTCATCCTACTAGGTTCCGGCGGATATTAACCTTTTACCCACTCAAGACGTCTATTGGAGTTTGTACGGGAAAAAGGGGTCTGTGTGAAAAGCACGACTGAGTTACTCTAGTGTCTTGCGCTAGATTATCGCCTTACCAAACGTTGGGCGCCATGTAGTGTAGTTCCTATATTCCCAATAGGCTCTGTGCATTGGAATAACATAAACATCAGTGTAGACGCAGGACTGAGGTCATCTAGGTCTCTACTGACTATGTTAGACTTAATTAGTTTTGCCAGCTAGCTCAGAGGTCACTAGAAGCGTTCTCGAATGTTCAGGAAAGGGTTAACCTTCCTGATTTAGACAAGAAGGGATTAGTTTCTGACAACCGCATAAACATGACAACTTTGCTCCCCCAGAATAAAGAGTTTATCCCTAGAGTTGTGTGAAAACAATAGACAGCTATTTCACTCAGTCAATCGTGCATGCTTAGTTTCACCAGAGTGCAGAGAAATAGAGAGACAGGCGTTTTCAATGAAAGGTGTTATTTTATTGAGCAGTCTTCTTTCTCTTGCAAGAGAAATGAATTGCCACAATTGCAATACTTATCATAAAGTAAAGTGCATACAGTAAAAGTAGTATTATGAAATAATACTGTAAAAGCATTGATATGGTTTCTTAGCTATATGATACTTTAAAATATATAAAATATATACATACATAAAAACATTGACTAAATGAACTCAACTGGTGCTTCTAAGATACGCCTACCCCAGTGTACCTGACCTAAGCCTAATACGGGGGAAGGAGTAAGTAAGTAACAATATCAAGTTAAAGTTAGGTTTTTGCCAAGGATCAGAATCAAGAATTCTCTTGAAGGTTTTAATCAGCTCCATACCTTGGTTATAAAATGAAGGAGGTCTTGTATCTTGCTTCTCAGGACTCAATCTCCCATTCCCACAAGGGTGACTTGGGAACACCGGAGCTGGATTTCTCAGCGTGAGAAAAGGCAGCTTCTCCCGTGCCTCAAAAAGGGAGGGGCGGCTTCCTTCGGCTCTGGCAACAGCTGGGCTCTCGGACAAATAGAACGTCGCTCTGTTTCCCACCACCGTGTGTTTGCTTAAGGCAACGTTGGTATATTTATACCTGAAAGGTGTCGGGTTTGACGTAAGGTTGGACATAAGACGTCATTAAGAACTAACAGTTCTTTTTGGACTCTAGGAGTTCTTGTGCAAATCAAAACAAAAGCAGGAGGGGGATTTCCGGGCTGCTGGAGGCTTGGTTTGTTTAAAGAACGCGTTGTGCTTTCTATGAGTCTATAGGAGTAGCCTTGTCGTGCTTTGGACTGCATGGGCTATTACTAAATATATACTGAAAATTAAACCACTGTGCTGGCTCGTGTTCTTTTATGTGAATTTGTTTATAGGAAAGCCCCTTAAATTAGCAAAGACTGCCAAGTAGCATTGCCTAAAGTGTGTGTTCTACCTTCATGTGTGATTTAGACCCATAAAGTAGCTTCAGGTACCGTTTTAAATGTTGCATACCTAATGCTAACTATGAAAGAGAAACTTTTGTCAATTATTTTCGGCTTTTTTATAACATGAGTTTGTGAACTGAAGATGATTGTAAATGAGGATGTTTTGTAGAATGATTTAATGTCTGAATGTAATTCTCAAGATTATTTGAATATGATTGTCTGTTTGATAAATAGACATTAGAAAGAGAGGTTTAAATGTAGATGTATAGATTGCTACTTATACACATCGACAAATTAATTAATTATGAATGTTTTCAATGTAGTATATATTTGACTAAGTGTACTATTGAAATTGCCAAATAATTTCTTGGTTAACAGATCCTGCACAGCCTGGTTCGGTGACATCAATAAATGTGGAACAAAACAGCATCACTCTTTCATGGGATCCGCCTTTAAATATGAGTGGCTCACAATTTACATACAATATCACGTACAGCAGTTTACAAGGAAACGGAAGCATTACAAACAGCAGTGCCTATGCCAACATTGAGAGTCTTGTATCAGGAACATACTACACGATAAGTGTTGTAACGATCGGTGCTCATAATTATCCAAGTACCCCATTGCTCATGTCTTCATACACAAGTAAGTGGGGCAATCCTTCTTTGAATATTTCATCAGTGAAATATCCACTGGTGGTTTCCTTAATATTTAACTGTAATCTGAAACCCTAGCCCAGTTCTTTTTTTTTATCTTTACTAGTCTCTATTAGTTATTTGATTCATGTCTTTACACCACATTCCTGGCAAAGATTTATGCTAGAAAATCGGATTGGATTGAGATTATAGCTTTTTTTTAGTATGACATATATTATGTGTCTGTGGAGAAGAGTGCATGCCAAGGTCATTGACTGCTGGGCACATCATAGTATGAGAACCTAACAACCATGCGTGATGTTTTTCAAATGGTTGACAATAGTCATCTACAAATGGAGTTACTATGATTAGCCTATTTTACTTTCTTGGGCCTTCAATTCACATGTGCAATTTACAATTCAGTTTCTAACCAAAATGGAAAATATCATGCATACTTTCTCAGGAATTTCTGAACAGCAAAGAATTTCATGTTTTCTCAAAATATTGCAGTTCTCATTTACTACAGGAGCAGAGGACTGTTGCAGCTTATCATATCATTCCTCAGTCCCAGAGAACACTTTTGCAAAGGTTTATCCACATGGTCTGGGCATGTGATCATATTTGACAGATTTGATCGCAGTATGTGGAGGTTTTCATAGAGGTCACTGGCAGGAGAATATCACTGGAACCAGGAACTTTGGACAAACATAATATAGACATGGGTTACAAAGTAAGCAGGACAATGGGTATTAAAAATGTGCAAACGTCATAAAAAATGGGTTACATCTGAAATTTAAGTGTTAAGTTTCTTAAGAAAATAAGGTCGTAAAACTATTGCTTATGATATATAGGACCTGGTATTAGTAGCAATTGAAGTCAAATCAGATGAAAGTCTGCCGTGATTGCAATCATGTTTGGGGGCTACCATATGGTGTGTTTTGCATATTTGAACTGATTATTAGGTATGTCCTATTCTAGACTTGGCAAATGGATTAAATATGTACATTGATTACTAGGGTAAGAGCCGGAACACCTTCCTATTTCTGGATGAGTCATAAGGTAATACTGGATTAAGCAGGACTGGTCTGGTGGAGAATAAAGGTCACCAAATAGATTTGCTGTAAAAGGAAGGATGATGTATATATTATATGCTTTCTAAAGGGAGTGGATGATTTAAAGGGGGATGCTGCTGGGTAGAGGAAATAATTGTTGCTCCTGTTATTCCTAATTGCAATTGTTATAGTTTGTATGCAAACTCTTGCCTGGATTGGGGGTAAAGATGCATGTGCTGGAGATGTATATTGCTGGAACACTGCTGTTGTCTGCTGAATCGAGTGCATTAAACATAGCACATGTCTCCCTTTATGTTTTTCAAAATAAAATAAATAGGATAAAAAATTCTGAAATATTCTACTTTGAGATGCTTGAATACTTTAGAGATCCAATAACACTGGTTTTGTGCAGTTACAGGGCCTTCTCAAGTCTCTTCGAAGAACATCACTCTTTTTATTTACATTTTTAAAAGTAGAGTTAATTAAGTAGGAAAAAAGGAAATAACAGGTAGCAAGTTTACTATATAATATAATAGCAATGTATTGAAAACATTTGAAAAATAATAAGATATAACAGGAACTTTTTTGCAATTATATGTAGAAAACAGGATAAGAAGTGGAGGGAAAAAAATAGAAAGAACAAAAAAATAAAAGCACTTCTCATGTAATGAAATTAGCATAATTATAAACAGTAGTGGAGTTACAAAAATCATAGAGTACATATTATCAGTGAAACAAAAAAGCTAAACATATTACCACTAGTATGGAAGCTCTAAGAAGAAAAATAATATATTCAAGGAGGTTTAGATACTTCATCAGTTAAGGGTTGATGTATGAAAGTCCTGGAATTTGAGGAATCTAGAAAAATGGTTACTGGATACTAGGTAGAATTTCGTTTATTAGTACGAGGCATTGGGACAGTATATGCTCTATATCGTCTATGATTATAAAAACTAAGCGTGGGCATAAAATCTGTTTCGCGCGTGAATTTGGGGATTTTTGGCAATTTAGCGGTCCGCGAATCGCACAAATTTGCCCAAAAATCCGCAAATTCGCAATGCGAATTTTTTTGCTTGGTCACGCTTTAAAAATACAATATTGCGTGCGCGGCGTTAACTTACCATGATTCTGAGTCCGCCGAGTTGATTTTCTCCCGGTTTGCATGTGCTGCGCCATTTTCGATCTTGCTGCGTGATCGCGCGAGAGTTTCTCGAACGCATTTATGTCATCGCGGCTCGCCATCTTGCACAACAAGAGTTTGACAACGCGAGTACGTCTTAAGGGCCCGCGATCACGCATTGCGGGAGTAAACAATGCCGAACACGTAGATGCGGCGCGCAGCTGACTTCCGGCGGGAGATTTGAACAGCTCGCGTTCCCGAAATTGCAAAAAATGCAATTCTGCATGAGAAATACACCGCAGGAAGCATAAACCTTCTGAAAATGATGATTTTGATCAGAATAACTCCTCATTTTGACATTTGGCTGCACTTTTTGGTGCAAGGAGTCCATTTTTGGGGAAGAGGGTGGGAGGAAGGAAATGCCCCAGAGTCTCCAATTTCATGTTCCTGTCCAGCAGGCTCCTCCCAGTGCATTGTCCATGTCCTGGTCACTTTTGATTTGGATCTGGAGCTGGAAGGATTACTTTTTGTGGCTTCCGCTGGATATTTGTATTTGTGGACTTTTTGGACTTTGGAGTTTGGATTACTTTTGGACTTGAGATTTTAAAAGTAAGTTGGTGTTTGTTTGGTGCATTGCAGTTGAGGCAACTACAGTTTTAATACTTTTTTCACAACTTTGAAAAAATATATATTGTGGGTAGCCACATTATCCAGTAGGCCCAGAGTTCGTCATGGGTGCATGATACAACTGTTTCTGTGAATTTCTTTTTTACTTAATTCTCATTTATGTCATGGAATTTTAGCTCACTTATATGTTGATTTTTTTTAATTTTGGGGTGCCTGTAAAGCCTCACGAGCCAGGAGGCCCAGGTGTAGTGAGTGGTGCATGGACCTATTCTTTCTGTGGGGTGTCTTGAATTTAAACATCATTGAGGGCATGGATGGCATTGGATTGTGGTGATTTTTGTGTGTTTTTCGACTTTTTGGGGTGTTGTTGGGGTCTGGCCATGTGGGTGGGGGCCATTTTGAGGCCTGGTACAGGAAGGGCCTGGCCATGTGGTGGGGGTCAAGGGGCCATTTTGAAGCCAGGCAGTGTGCTCAGGCCAGCACCCAGTTTGCCTTGCTTTTAACCATTATGCCCAGGGGTACTCAGTGGTGCATGGACCGATTCTTTCTGTGGGGTGTCTTGAATTTAAACATCATTGAGGGCATGGATGGCATTAGATTGTGGTCATTTTTGTGTGTTTTTCGACTTTTGGGGTGTTGTTGGGGCCTGGCCATGTGGGTGGGGGCCATATTGAGGCCTGGTGCAGGTAGGGCCTGGCCATGTGGTGGGGGTCAAGGGGCCATTTTCAAGCCAGGCAGTGTGCTCAGGCCTGCACCGAGTTTGCCTTGCTTTCACCTATTATGCCCAGGGGTACGCAGTGGTGCATGGACCTATTCTTTCTGTGGGGTGTCTTGAATTTAAGCATCATTGAGGGCATGGATGGCATTGGATTGTGGTGATTTTTGTGTGTTTTTCGACTTTTTGGGATGTTGTTGGGGCCTGGCCATGTGGGTGGGGGCCATTTTGAGGCCTGGTACAGGCAGGGCCTGGCCATGTGGTGGGGGTCAAGGGGCCATTCTGAAGCCAGGCAGTGTGCTCAGGCCTGCACCCAGTTTGCCTTGCTTTCAAACATTTCGCCCAGGTGTAGTGAGTGGTGCATGGACCTAGTCTTTCTGTGGGGTGTCTTGAATTTGAACATCATTGAGGGCATGGATGGCATTGGATTGTGGTGATTTTTGTGTGTTTTTCGACTTTTTGGGGTGTTGTTGGGGCCTGGCCATGTGGGTGAGGGCCATTTTGAGGCCTGGTACAGGCAGGGCCTGGCCATGTGGTGGGGGTCAAGGGGCCATTTTGAAACCAGGCAGTGTGCTCAGGCCTGCACCCAGTTTGCCTTGCTTTCAACCATTATGCCCAGGGGTACTCAGTGGTGCATGGACCTATTCTTTCTGTGGGGTGTCTAGAATTTAAACATCATTGAGGGCATGGATGGCATTGGATTGTGGTGATGTTTGTGTTTTTTTCGAATTTTTGGGGTGTTGTTGGGGCCTGGCCATGTGGGTGGGGGGCATTTTGAGGCCTGGCCATGTGGTGGGGTCAAGGGGCCATTTTCAAGCCAAGCAGTGTGCTCAGGCCAGCACGCAGTTTGCCTTGCTTTCAACCATTATGCCCAGGGGTACTCAGTGGTGCATGGACCTATTCTTTCTGTGGGGCATCTTGAATTTAAACATCATTTAGGGCATGGATGGCATTGGATTGTGATGATTTTTGTGTGTTTTTTTACTTTTTGGTGTGTTATTGGGGCCTGGCCATGTGGGTGGGGGCCATTTTGAGGCATGGTACAGGCAGGGCCTGGCCATGTGGTGGGGTTCAGGGGGCCATTTTGAAGCCTGGCAGTGTGCTCAGGCCTGCACCCAGTTTGCCTTGCTTTCAACCATTATGCCCAGGGGTGCTGAATGGTGCATGGAGCTATTCTTTCTGTGGGGTGTCTTGAATTTAAACATCATTGAGGGCATGGGTGGCATTGGATTGTGGTGATTTTTGTGTGTTTTTAGACTTTTTGGGGTGTTTTGGGGCCTGGTCATGTGGGTGGGGGCCATTTTGAGGCCTGGTACAGCCTCAAGGCCTTGCCTGGCCATGTGGTGGGGGTCAAGGGGCCATTTTGAAGCCAGGCAGTGTGCTCAGGCCTGCACCCAGTTTGCCTTGCTTTCAAAAATTTCGCCCAGGTGTAGTGAGTGGTGCATGGACCTAGTCTTTCTGTGGGGTGTTTTGAGTTTAAACATCATTGAGGGCATGGATGGCATTGGATTGTGGTGATTTTTGTGTGTTTTTCGACTTTTTGGGGTGTTTAACTGATGTTCCTCTGGCTTCCATTGCTTTTAGGTGCACAAGAGAACCACCAGTGCCAATAAGAAGTCCTGCAGCGGTGTGTGCAGCACAACGTCACGTGACATCACGTGTGGCCACAGACAAGACAACTCTGCAACTTGTGCAACTGCGGCCTGCTGTTCTAACATCTGAAGAAGATGGCCCCAAAGAAAGGTGGCCGTAGCGCCTCAGTGAAAAAAGTTGCCAGTGCCACTGCCAGTAAGAAGGAGCATAAGAAGCAAGTGGCACCACCTACCTACAGACTGGTGTGCCCACCAACACCTTTTTTGGGAGAAAAAAAACTACGCCTGCAGCAGCAGCGGTGTTCGCCGGGGACCAAGCTGGAAGCAGCACCTCCGCTTCATTGGGCTCTGTGCCACCACGCCAAGTTAGGTCCAAGACTATGAGTGCTGCTGCGGCAGCCACTTTGGTTGTTCAATCACCATCGACCAGTGATGTTGGCTCATCACAAGAAAGTACCATCCAATCAACGCCGGGTGTAACTCAGCTGACGAGTGTTCAACAACCACAGCCGCAAAGACAACCACAGGTGCAACTAGTACAAGCGCAAGTACATGGGCAAGGAGAGGCGCAAGGAGAGGCGCAAGTACAGGTGCAAGGAGAGGCCCAAGTAGAGGCGCATGGAGAGGCGCATGGAGAGGTACATGGAGAGGTGCAACTAGAGGTTCATGAGCGGCACAACTGCCTACAACGCTTGTTTCTCCAGAAGTAGAGGCACATCAGGAAATTGATATTCAAGCGTTATCATCCGAGGAAGCCACTCCTCCTGAGGATGATCCATTTTCTTCCAGAACCCCAGCAAGAAAAAGGTCAAGGTGGGCTACTACTACTACAAGTTCTTCTTCAAGCCCCCTTCTTTCTGATGACCTTGATCCTGATTGGAACCCACAAATGCAGTCTGAGAGTGAGGCACGCCATGAGCCGACAAACGTAGCTTAGCCTTAAAAGGAAGGTTCCCACAAGGCTTCGACTTATGTGTGATGACGACGAACAAGAAGTGGTGTCTTCTGCTGCTGATGAACAGTCTGACGACGACCCAGTCATCACAGACTTCACTCCAGCCCCAGCGGGCATGGAGCAGACAGACATTTTCACCCTATCCCGAATGGCTGCTGAGCGGGATCTGCGTGGCGTGGCACTGGTACCACCACCAACGCAGTTAACTACAACACCAACACGACCTACAGCTTCCATCTTTTTTAGTCAGAAGGGCACGCAGGGACGTCCATCCAGCTCGACCTCCATTACCTCAAGTAGTGGTGCTGTAAGTGAACAACAGAAATGAATTCAGCCAGGCCCATCCTCCACTTCATCTGGCATTGAAAGGTTAAACAAATATCCACTTTGTAATGTGTGAGGTCGACATGTTTCTGCAATTACATAGACCCAAGTAGGTGTCTGTTGCATTCGTCAGGACCAAGAGGATCGCTACTGATCAAAAAAGGGTGTAAAGAAAAAAATAAAATAGGTATCACCTGTGTGTTTCATATGATTCCATTCTCCTTCCTATTTGGCAGGAGAGCACAACTCCACCCCACCTGGCTATGGTGCAGGTAAATGGAGCACCGCTCTGGCCGTCGGTACTCCGGGCGTCCCTCTGGGCCGTCTCGGGGAGTAGCGATCCTCTTGGTCCTGACGAATGCAACAGACACCTACTTGGGTCTATATAATTGCAGAAACATGTCGACCTCACACAATGCAAAGTGGATATTTGTTTAACCTACTTTGACTATCTCACTGATTTTATTGCTTTGGAAACAGAGAGATACTAATTAAACATATTTTTCTCTCTTTCCTCCAATTTCAACTATTTTCACTTCTTTTCCCATTCTTACACATTTCACACACTGCTATATAGTTACCTCCACTAGCCCAGATATTTTTAGCTCACTGGGATACCACTTTATCACTCCTACAGATAGGAGCTACTATGTTTCCTAGTGAGTAGGATCCCAGATGATGAAAAGGGCGGTATCGGTCGTAATACTGATGGGTACCTTTCACATATGGAAAGTATCCAGTTAGTTTAGCGTCACATCCTCATAGTCAGTTACATTTCTAGTCAATAGAGTGTTCTTGTTTGACCCACAGCTATTTTTTGTTTGCTATGGTCATGCTAGAGGACCAACTGAAGGCGGTGTCTTCAACGTTCCGAGATGATGCTCAAAAGCAAGACGCATATCATTTGGCAGAGAGGTTATTAAGCCGCCTAGTTGACAATGAAAGGCTTAAAAACATACATACAGAACAACATTACATTTGTGCCACTATTCTGGATCCACGGTATAAAAAGGCAGTTGCCTGCAAAGCATTCATTCCTTTTGATTAAACAGATGTTTCAAAGTACAAACATTGGCTAGCTGTGTCAGCCAGTCGGTTCGAAAAAGAGCGGCAGAAAATTCAAGGAGCCTGCAGAAGTACAACTGAATCAACAGGCCATCCGGCGTCAAGTTCCACTTCTGAATCTGTGGCTGAAGGGAGTCACTTTGCCTCACAGCCGTTAACGACACCAGCAGCAACCGTATCATCGCCCTCACCTGCACCAGGCCCAACCATAATGTTGTCGGAAGAGGATTGGCTAACTCATCAGGGGGTTGCTCGTTACAGTGCTGCAAAGGCCACAGATGGTACGCAAAGTGGAGCAACCGTGGAGAACCTTGAGTCAATGGTGCAGGCCTATCTGGATGACCCAACAGAGGTCTTTGTTAATAAGAACCCATTGCTGTATTGGTACAGGAAAATGCCTCTATGGCTACTGATCACAAACCTGGCTCTAAATGATTGGTCTTGCCCACTCGCAAGTGTGTCTTCTGAACGTGTTTTCAGTGCTGCTGGTGCCATTGTAATTTCAAAAAGGACCCGCCTCTCGCCCAAAAATGTGGAGAGGTTAACACTGATCAAGATGAATCAGCACTTCATACCACCAGATTATAAAATACGTGAATGCACACAGGAAGAAGAGGACACCGACTTAGGTGACGGAAGTTCTTCTCTGTTAGCTGACCTAATCCTGTCTCAATTCATAGAGTTTGAGGAGGAGCTCTACTTCCCTGACACCGAGGCCTGAAAATGACTTCCTTTTTTTCGTCCATATTCACTTTTATTCCTGTGTGTCTTTCTTTGTTTTGAAACTTTTACCACAACAAAACTCTAATCACCTAATCACAAGTCCATCAGCAGCACTGTCTTCATCTTATTTTCCTTATTGATTTGAAGGTGCTGCAGTCTGCATTCCTGAGGTTCACAAGTTCACAACTCAATCATGCTCCTCTCTACTCCTCCTCCAGACTCCCCCTATCCATTTCCCTCAAGGCAGATGGATGGATTACGACGAGTTCCCTCAAGTGGGACTGAAATTACTGACTGACTACATGCTTGCTGATTGCTGACAGAGTTACTTCTGATATTGACAGGAGAAGCTGCCCTGTGGGCCCTCACTTTCCGAAGAAGATGCAGACAAAAAGTAGAACAGGTAATGAATAATTGAGAAGATGGCATGCAGTGGACAGCAATGGCTGTCTGGCTCTGATGAAACCAATTGCTGTTTGTTTTTTGTGCATGAAATGATGAATCATATGTCTTGTTTTAGTTATTATTTAATCCTTTACACAGTAATTGTAACTCATGTCAACTACTCTGTTTTTTTTACCTTGTTTAATTCAAATTGTACTTCAAATTCAGGGGCCACTATGTTGCATTTTACAATACGCAAAATGAACTTGGAGTGGACTCACTTGCCAATTTAACATGATGATTGATTAAATAATATATATTTTTTCTTTACAGTCACTCACTGGGATGGAGGGATCAACAGCCTCGGTTTACGGAAGAACTATGGGCAATTTGTGAGTGGCAAACAGGTAAACCAGTCTACAACAACTATGTGAGAAGTTGGCCTGATATATGATGTCTCCAATTCTGGGGGCACCTTGTATCAGTCCAAACAATCCCTTATGGTAGTGGTTGTAAGTCAACCTTATAGACAAGCTATTCTAGGGGTAGCATGGACTAAGCAGCCTTCAGGCTAAACTCAAGAGGGCATGTGAAGACAGCTGTTTTACCAATTGCAATCCTGTAATATCAACTAAAAGGACACCACACAAGTTATATATTATAAAATATTTGTATTTATTCTCAGAATAATCCTCTATACTCTTTATGAGTCTAGAAGCACAAGCGTTTAAACAAAAGCACAGTTAAACATATGAAAGTTGCACAATTATGGATGAGGCCGGGGGCCACTCAAACCATATACTAAAATAGTGGTATAAGTATCACTAATCAAACAGTGGTAAGGCCTGGGGCCTTGGGAGTCGCTGGGGCTATTCGGGACTAGCAGTGATGAAGTCGGGAAAAGCCCGCGGGACTCGGGTGCAGCGCTTAAAGCACATACATGCACCAATGCAAAGTCAATGGTGCATAAAAGTTATCGAGTTACAGTTTTAGGAGTCTTCCGACTGGACTAGAATTACCAAACTTTAGACTTAGACACTAGAGGTGTATACCAATACAGGAGCACCGGCGTTCATGAGTTACCTCACCCACAGGAAGCGGGTGCATAGGTGCCAAAGTGTGTCGGGTTTCGTCACGCAGTCTGATGGTGCCTGGAGATGAAGATGCTGCAGGCGTCCTGGAGAGTGGAGTCCGGTTGGATCCAAGGGTGGATCGAAGATGTAGATTACCTGAAAGCAGAGGGCACAGAGTCTGGATCACTCAGCAGTGACCAGGGTGGAACCAGGAAGGAACCAGGCAATGTTGGGCGCAATCAGGTGGTTGTTGAGAAGCTTGTCTCCGCTGCCACGTGAACTCTGGGGCACCGAGGATGTCCAGGAGTGGATCGCAAGCTGTACCACAAAGGTTCTCGCTGTCGGCGGTGTCGGCTTCCCAATCGGAGCAAACAGACCTTGGTAAATGCAACCCACGCAGGATTCGAAGATCGCATCTTACTCGGACCAGCAAGGTCAGAGTGGGTGCTCCTTTTCAGGGGAGCGAGGGCCAGTCTGGAGCAACCAGACTAGCAGTGTAAATTCAAATGTTCGTCGGTACTGGGGTTACAAGCCAACGGGCAAGTGACCGGACCAACGCGTCCTGCAGAAAAATGCAGAAGGGCCCCATGCAGCACTCGGTGAGTGTGGAGGGGTGAGCTTTGGTGCAAAAGCTGCTCGGGCTAGGGCTTGTCAAACCCTAATGCACAGCATTGAGGGAGCCTCGGAGCTGCACGGTCAGCACTTCGTGTTTTTTCCAAGATGGCCGGCTCCATGCTTTAGGTCGCCTCCACGGGTCTCAGATTCGCTGGGACTGTGGATCGGGCTGTTGGAAGGCAGGAAAGCTGGGTCTTGTCGATCTCTGTCGCTCGAGTTCCAGCGGAAACTGCAACAAAGCAACGGTGAGGCGCTGGATGGTGCCTGTTTGCACAGGGTGGTACAAAAGGGGGTAGTAATGGACAGAGCATCTGAACCAATCAAACACATACACCCAGTCAAAAGATCTAGGTTTAATCCATCACCGTTCTTTAGCCCACTCTGCCACCCCAGTTCAGACATGGCTATATGCAAATCAGTCTGACCCTGTGCCTCATGGGAACAGTCCATCCGAACTGCCAAGCCATGCCTTCCCTGGACCGGAAATAAGCTTCCGAGGACCGGTTTCTGGCAATCCAGCCGTCTTCAGCCCGGCTTGCTTGAATCCAGTGGTAAAGTGAGCAAGGGACTCACCTCTGAGCATACCCTGTCACACTTATGGTGACCAAAAGCGGTACAAAAGGGGGTAGTAATGGACGGACTATCTGAACCAATCAAACACTCACACCAAGTCAAAATATCTGGGTTTAATCCATCACCGTTCTTTGGCCCACTCTGCCACCCCAGTTCAGACATGGCTATATGCAAATCAGTGTGACCCTGTGCCTCATGGGAACAGTCCTGCCCGAACTGCCAAGCCATGCCTTCCCTGGACCGGAAACAAGCTTCCGAGGACCGGTTTCTGGCATTCCAGCCGTCTTCAGCCCGGCTTGCTTGAATCCAGTGGCAAAGTGAGCAAGGGACTTGCGTCTGAGCATACCCTGCCACAACGCGTTGAGCAGAAAAATGCAGAAGGGCCCCACGCAGCACTCGGTGAGTGTGGAGGGGTGAGCTTTGGTGCAAAAGCTGCTCGGGCTGGGGCTTCTCAAACCCCAATGCACAGCGTCGAGGGAGCCTCGGGAGCTGCACGGTCAGCACTTCATGATATTTCTAATTGGCCAGCCCCACGCTTCAGGTCGCCTCCACGAGTCTCCGATTCACTGGGACTGTGGATCGGGCTGTTGGAAGGCAGGAAAGCTTGGTCTTGTCGATCTCTGTCGCTCGAGTTCTGGTGGGAACTGCAACAAAGCAACGGTGAGGAGCTGGATGTTGCCTGTTTGCACAGGGTGGTCACTCCTTGACCACAAGGGAGATTCTTCAGTCTTCTACGTCGAGTGGGATGTCGAAGGGTCCAGAGTTCTGTATCAAAGTTTCTGTCAGGATAATCTGATGTGCGCTGGCACTGCTCCCACCTTTATTCCAAATCTGTGGGCTGGATTACCTGCTAGGTCCCTCCTATGGGTGGGACCCAGGAAGGGGGTGGTTACACCCCTTTCCCTTTGTCCAGTTTTGTGCCAGGACTGGGGCTGGAGTGCCCCAGAACCGGTTTGACTGGATTATTCATGGGAAGCCTTGTGCTCCCCAGGCAGTGTCTAGTTTCTTTCAACCCTCCCTGCTACAATCCACTACCTCCTGTCTGGGGAGGTGTAGCACCTCCCTGCGACAGAAAACCTTTTGTCCAGGCCTCCCCTGCCAACTTTCGGTCAGCAGTAGGAGGTCAGACTCGAGTCTGTGGCAGCAGCATCCATTTTGTGATGCTGAGGCTCTGGTTAGGATTAACCGCATTTTAGTAAAGTAACATGTCTTCTCCCTCTAGAAGGGTGGAATGCTACCCCCGTCGCCAGGACTGGCGAGGGGGTAGTATTCTAAAACGTATGACACCAAACACGACATGTTTTGATAAAGCCAAACCAAAGTTAGCAAGTAACCGCGAGGATTATAATGCACTTAAGAGTATATGGTATGGCAATATCCCGGAACAGCTAAGGGAGTTGGTCCCGACACCTGCAGACAGGCTCAGCTCATGCTAGAGCACCATCTCACATAAAACCAAGCACTCTGCCTCCGGATAGTTAAGGCCTGCCATATGAGTGACTTATAGGTATATATGTGTCCAAATATAGGTTTAGATATAGGTATACTATATCTAAGCAAGGGGTGATTACACCACCTTGCCCCAGCTGAGTGATCAGCCAGT
Source organism: Lissotriton vulgaris (assembly GCF_964263255.1). Taxonomy (NCBI): domain Eukaryota; kingdom Metazoa; phylum Chordata; class Amphibia; order Caudata; family Salamandridae; genus Lissotriton; species Lissotriton vulgaris. The sequence continues at coordinate 1,805,977,888 of NC_141687.1, read as the reverse complement.
TGTGTCGATTTAAGTACCAGCCAGGGGTGGCAAAAGATATGCTGCAGCCCCTGGTAGACCTTGGGTGCACCTATGCCCTGGGCACCTATAGTGCACTGTACAAGGGCTGACAAGGTGTCCAGTACCAAATTGGTTATGTACCTAAAGTACATGTATGTGAATTTAGAGAGAGAACAGCAGGCTGTGGGTCTGATTAGCAGGTCCACAGCCACATTAAGTCGAAAACCAGTGAAGCAAAAAGCAAAAATTGGGGTGACCATAGGATAGCAGACCCTACTCTCCTACATAACCCCCCCACCCAAACGCAGGAACATTAAACTTAACCTTGACCAGATAAGTCTTCATGTTCTAAGTGGAAATTCCTGGAGAGACCATCTGCATTGCCATGGTCAGTCCCTGGTCTGTGCTCCACTGTAAAGTCCATCCCCTGTAGGGAAATGGACCACCTGAGCAGTTTGGGATTTTTACCCTTCACCTGATTAAGCCACAAGAGGGGCTTATGGTCTGTCTGAACTAGGAAGTGAGTGCCAAACAAGTATGGTCTCAACTTCTTCAGGGCCCAAACCACAGCAAAGGCCTCCCTCTCAATGGCTGACCAACATTTCTATCTAGGGGTCAGCCTTCTGCTAATGAAAGCAATGGGCTGGTCTTGACCATCTACATTAAGTTGTGAAAGCACAGCTCCCCCCCAACTCAGAAGCATCTGTTTGAACAATGAACTGTTTGGAGTAGTCAGGACTCTTCAGGATAGGTGCAGAGCACATGGCCTTCTTCAGGTCATCAAATGCCTTTTGACAGGTAACTGTTCACTGAACCTTTCTTGGCATTTTCTTGGATGTCAAGTCATTTAATGGTGTCACAATGGACCCATAGTTCTTTACAAATTTCCTGTAATACCCAGTCAGGCCCAAGAAGGCTCTGACTTGTGTCTGGGTAGTTGGAGGAGCCCAGTCCTTTCCAGTGGTTGAACCTGACCCCACCTACTAGGTGGCCCAGGTACACAACCTTGCTCTGCCCTATCTTGCACTTGGTAGCCTTGATAGTCAGGCCTGCCTTTTGCAGGGCCTCCAGAACTTTCTTCAGGTGGATCAGGTGATCCTCCCAGGTGGAGCTGAAGACAGCAATATCATCTAGATAGGCTGCACAAAAGTCATCCAACCCAGCAAGGACTTTATTCACCAAGCTTTTGAAAGTGGCAGGTGCATTCTTCAAACCAAAGGGCATTACCACAAATTGATAATGTCCACTGGGGGTTGAGAATGCTGTTTTGGCTTTAGACTCCTCAGCGATCCTGATTTGCCAATAGCCATCTGTCAAGTCAAAGGTGCTCAGAAATTTGGCAGAAGCCAACTTATCTATGAGCTCATCTGCCCTTGGAATAGGATGAGCATCTGTCCTAGTGACAGCATTGAGACCTCTGTAGTCCACACAAAACCTCATTTCTCTCTTTCCATCTTTGGTATGGGGTTTTTGCACAAGGACTACTGGGCTGGCCCATGGGCTCTCTGATGGCTCAATTACTCCAAGTTCAATCGTTTTCTGCACCTCAGCCTTTATACAATCCCTGACATGGTCAGGTTACCTGTAGATTTTATTCCTCAAAGGCAGACTGTCACCAGTTTCCACCTCTTGGGTGCACCAGTTAGTTTGACTGGGTGTGAGAGAAAACATATGTCTATCAGCCTGCAACACTTGTGTGCAGTCCCATTGCTGCTGGTCTGAGACTTTACTTCCCTGCAACCAACCCTCCAGAGCCTTAGTGTCACAATCAACAAAATCAGTCCAGTCCTGAGTCTGAGCGTTTTGGGTATCTCTGAACAACAACCTGTATTGCTCAGTGATTAGGCCAAACCCATCAATAAGAGCACTCTTCAGGACAGAGTAGTTTTTAGCATCCTCAGGTCTAACAGTGAGGAGCTTATCTCTCCCTTTCTCAGAAAAGGAGAGCCATAAGATTGCAGCCCACTGGTCTTGAGGAACCTGCTGTACCATGCAGGCTCTCTCAGGAGCAGTTATTCACTTGTGGATGTCATCCCCATCTCTGTAGGGGGGGGCACAATCTTGCTCAGGTTTCTATGATCATAGGACCTGTCTTTCTATTTAGGTATAATGCTGCCACCAGTGGGTATCTCCCCACACAGTTTTTGTTCCCTTGCTAAAGCAAGTTTAGCTTGGGCCAAGGCTACCTCTTCCCACTCTATCTGGAGTTGGACAGCCCTCATCCTGGCCCTATGCTCTTTTCTCTGGGGGGGAAGTCATTCCCCTTTGAGATTCCCTTAAGGCACTAGAAGTGTGAGAATCCCTTGAAGGAGATCTCACTCTTCTATTGCCTGGAAACATTCTGTTATGTACTCTGGGGAGGTGCTGGCCCTCTCCATTTCCCAGTAGGTCCAAGTTGACTTAGCTAAGCCTCCCAACTGGTACCTGGGTATCCCCTTGATCCTGATCTGACTTATTACCTTCTGATTCAGGGTCCACCTCCTCATCTTCTACCTCTGGGGGGGTGTTCTCAGTCTCTGGGGATTCACTCCATCTCCTGACCCTGAGGGAACTGCACTAGCTTTTGCAATATCATCCTTCTCCAGGATGGCTATCAGGAAGGGAATGGTAGGGTTGTTACCCTTTTTCAGCCTCCTTGCAGTGCACAAAGCACTCAGGTCCCTATGGCTGAGTTTGTCATAGCTGGAGGGTGCCTTGGGAAGGTCACCATCCACAGGCAGAGCAATGGGTTGCTCACCTATGCCAGACATGACTGCTAGTGAGGTGTAAGTGGTGCACTTACCTACACTAAGTGTTTTCCTACTGTACCTTGCTAGTGAGTTGTAGGCAGGGTGTGCTAAGCCCTTTGATCTACAACTACTAAGTTCAGTAGAACTTAAGTATGTAAGCTTTGTTTATATGTACCTATGGTACTTAATGTGGTTTTTCAATTTGATAAAAAAGATTGCAATGGTAAAACAACAGCAAGCTCAAATCCCAACCGCTGCACACCAATGTGAGAAGTTGGCCTGATATATGATGTCTCCAATTCTGGGGGCACCTTGTATCAGTCCAAACAATCCCTTATGGTGGTGGTTGTAAGTCAACCCTATAGACAAGCTATCCTAGGGGTAGCATGGACTAAGCAGCCTTCAGGCTAAACTCAAGAGGGCATGTGAAGCCAGCTGTTTTACCAAATGCAATCCTGTAATATCAAATGAAAGGACACCAAATTATATATTATAAATAGGGTTCCCAGTTTTCCGTTTTTACTGATTTGTACAGATAAATACAGACAGAATTTTTTTTTTCCTGTCAGTATTTATTTTTAAATACAGAAAAACACGGAAAATATGTCTTCTTTGGATGTTTTTTTTTACTGTCAATCATGAGTGCCAGGTAAGTAGGTGTACAGATTTAGAGGTTGGGGAGATGAAAAAAGACAATACATTTCCTAATTAAGCCTAATTAAGTGCAGATCTACAGTTATTTATGCTAATCTGCAATGCAAGTGTTTTGATATAACGCTATTGCACTGTATACTGCTGAAACCTTTTGGACATTCAAATGTATATGTATCAGTCAAATAAATGTGGAAAATACCAATGGCAGCTTCATTTATACAGAAAACACAAAAAAGAAACGGATAAATACAGACAAAATTAGCAAAAAATAAATATGGATAAATACAAACGGAAATGTAGAAAAAATAAATACCATAAAACCGGAAGCCCTAATTACAAAAGTATATGAATTTATTCTCAGAATAATGCTCTATACTCTTTATGAGTCTAGAAGCACAAGCGTTTAAACAAAAGCACAGTTAAACATATGAAAGTTGCACAATTATGGATGTGGCCGGGGGCCACTCAAACCATATACTAAAATAGTGGTATAAGTATCACTAATCGAACAGTGGTAAGGTCTGGGGCCTTGGGAATCGCTGGGGCTATTCGGGACTAGCAGTGATGAAGTTGGGAAAAGCCAGCGGGACTCGGGTGCAGCGCTTAAAGCACACGCATGCACCAATGCAAAGTCAATGGTGCGTAAAAGTTATCGAGTTACAGTTTTAGGAGTCTTCCGACTGGACTAGAATTACCAAACTTTAGACTTAGACACTAGAGGTGTATACCAAAGCAGGAGCACCGACGTTCATGAGTTACCTCACCCACAGGAAGCGGGTGCATAGGTGCCAAAGTGTGTCGAGTTTTGTCACGCAGTCTGATGGTGCCTGGAGATGAAGATGCTCTATAAATAACAGGGGAAACCCATTAGACCAAACGGTACCTGGGTAATAAAGACTCAAATAAGAAATTGGTACCTTGGTTATACGGTATATGTTCTGAATTGAAATAATAAGGAATAAAGAAGAAGTATTCCCTATTTAGTATTTATATCACTGTGACCACACTTAGTCTATTTTTACCTTTTACAATCTCTTGTCTCGTCATGACCCACAAACACGTCAAAGGTTATTACTGAATGATTTTTTATTTTATCAAAATAGAAAGTTTTCAATATTTCTCGTTTCCAATTTCAAACACGTTTGTATATACAAGTAGTTTTTTACATATATACAATAGAAGCCCTTCGTTTCCAAGTTAGGATGTCTCACTGACAAAATAAACAAGACATTCCTAGCGAGATCAAGCAGACTAATGTGAGGAAAACAAATAGGTGAAAATTATTTAGACCCAATGTCTTTAAAGTCCCTCAACACATTATTTAAATTAATCCAAAATGTTTATATATATCTGCTGTCTCTTTATAGTCGACGCGTTTCAGCCAATCAATTCTGGCCTCTTCAGGACTAGGGCTATTCACAATCCATCGGGTTGTAGAGTCGGAAGTGTTTCTCAAATTCTCTCAGGGGCTCTTTTTTACGCTGAGCTCGCTGTATATCCAATTAATGGAACTAATGCGTAGCCGGCGATTGGTTGATATGTATCTCCCGTCTACAGCATTTTGCTAGCGCGTAAAGCGCTTCCTTGTTATTTCGTTATTATTCGATCGCGTGTGCTGACAAACGTCGGCCCAGCTCGTTGCTCTCTTCCCGGGGTGTTTTGAAATGTATCTCTTCTATTCCAAATTGGTCGTCGCTCTGCCCGATGCTGCAGGCGTCCAGGAGAGAAGAGTCTGGTTGGATCCAAGGGTGGATCGAAGATGTAGAGTACCTGAAAGCAGAGGGGACAGAGTCTGGGTCACTCAGCAGTGACCAGGGTGGAACCAGGAAGGAACCAGGCAATGTCGGGCGCAATCAGGTGGTTGTCGAGAAGCTTGTCTTCACTGCTACGTGGACTCTGGGGCACCGAGGATGTCCAGGAGTGGATCACGAGCTGTTTCACAAAGGCTCCCGCTGTCGGCGGTGTCGGCCTCCGGATAGGAGCAAACAGACCTTGGCAAATGCAACCCACGCAGGATTCGAAGATCGCTTCTTACTCGGACCAGCAAGGTCAGAGTGGGTGCTCCTCTTAAGGGGAGCGAGGGCCAGTCTGGAGCAACCAGACTAGCAGTATAAATTAAAAGGTTCATCAATACTGGGGCCACTAGCCAACGGGCAAGCGACCGGACCAACGCGTCGAGCAGAAAAATGCAGAAGGGCCCCACGCAGCACTCGGTGAATGTGGAGGGGTGAGCTTTGGTGCAAAAGCTGCTCGGGCTGGGGCTTCTCAAACCCCAATGCACAGCATCGAGGGAGCCTCGGGAGCTGCACGGTCAGCACTTCGTGGTATTTCCAAGATGGCCAGCCCCACGCTTCAGGTCGCCTCCAAGGGTCTCCGATTCGCTGGGACTGTGGATCGGGCTGTTGGAAGGCAGGAAAGCTGGGTCTTGTCGATCTCTGTCGCTCGAGTTCTGGTGGGAAATGCAACAAAGCAACGGTGAGGAGCTGGATGTTGCCTGTTTGCACAGGGTGGTCACTCCTTGACCACAAGGGAGATTCTTCAGTCTTCTACGTCGAGTGGGATGTCGAAGGGTCCAGAGTTCTGTATCAAAGTTTCTGTCAGGATAATCTGATGTGCGCTGGCACTGCTCCCACCTTTATTCCAAATCTGTGGGCTGGATTACCTGCTAGGTCCCTCCTATGGGTGGGACCCAGGAAGGGGGTGGTTACACCCCTTTCCCTTTGTCCAGTTTTGTGCCAGGACTGGGGCTGGAGTGCCCCAGAACCGGTTTGACTGGATTATTCATGGGAAGCCTTGTGCTCCCCAGGCAGTGTCTAGTTTCTTTCAACCCTCCCTGCTACAATCCACTACCTCCTGTCTGGGGAGGTGTAGCACCTCCCTGCGACAGAAAACCTTTTGTCCAGGCCTCCCCTGCCAACTTTCGGTCAGCAGTAGGAGGTCAGACTCGAGTCTGTGGCAGCAGCATCCATTTTGTGATGCTGAGGCTCTGGTTAGGATTAACCGCATTTTAGTAAAGTAACATGTCTTCTCCCTCTAGAAGGGTGGAATGCTACCCCCGTCGCCAGGACTGGCGAGGGGGTAGTATTCTAAAACGTATGACACCAAACACGACATGTTTTGATAAAGCCAAACCAAAGTTAGCAAGTAACCGCGAGGATTATAATGCACTTAAGAGTATATGGTATGGCAATATCCCGGAACAGCTAAGGGAGTTGGTCCCGACACCTGCAGACAGGCTCAGCTCATGCTAGAGCACCATCTCACATAAAACCAAGCACTCTGCCTCCGGATAGTTAAGGCCTGCCATATGAGTGACTTATAGGTATATATGTGTCCAAATATAGGTTTAGATATAGGTATACTATATCTAAGCAAGGGGTGATTACACCACCTTGCCCCAGCTGAGTGATCAGCCAGTTGTGTCGATTTAAGTACCAGCCAGGGGTGGCAAAAGATATGCTGCAGCCCCTGGTAGACCTTGGGTGCACCTATGCCCTGGGCACCTATAGTGCACTGTACAAGGGCTGACAAGGTGTCCAGTACCAAATTGGTTATGTACCTAAAGTACATGTATGTGAATTTAGAGAGAGAACAGCAGGCTGTGGGTCTGATTAGCAGGTCCACAGCCACATTAAGTCGAAAACCAGTGAAGCAAAAAGCAAAAATTGGGGTGACCATAGGATAGCAGACCCTACTCTCCTACATAACCCCCCCACCCAAACGCAGGAACATTAAACTTAACCTTGACCAGATAAGTCTTCATGTTCTAAGTGGAAATTCCTGGAGAATCCATCTGCATTGCCATGGTCAGTCCCTGGTCTGTGCTCCACTGTAAAGTCCATCCCCTGTAGGGAAATGGACCACCTGAGCAGTTTGGGATTTTTACCCTTCACCTGATTAAGCCACAAGAGGGGCTTATGGTCTGTCTGAACTAGGAAGTGAGTGCCAAACAAGTATGGTCTCAACTTCTTCAGGGCCCAAACCACAGCAAAGGCCTCCCTCTCAATGGCTGACCAACGTTTCTATCTAGGGGTCAGCCTTCTGCTAATGAAAGCAATGGGCTGGTCTTGACCATCTACATTAAGTTGTGAAAGCACAGCTCCCCCCCAACTCAGAAGCATCTGTTTGAACAATGAACTGTTTGGAGTAGTCAGGACTCTTCAGGATAGGTGCAGAGCACATGGCCTTCTTCAGGTCATCAAATGCCTTTTGACAGGTAACTGTTCACTGAACCTTTCTTGGCATTTTCTTGGATGTCAAGTCATTTAATGGTGTCACAATGGACCCATAGTTCTTTACAAATTTCCTGTAATACCCAGTCAGGCCCAAGAAGGCTCTGACTTGTGTCTGGGTAGTTGGAGGAGCCCAGTCCTTTCCAGTGGTTGAACCTGACCCCCACCTACTAGGTGGCCCAGGTACACAACCTTGCTCTGCCCTATCTGGCACTTGGTAGCCTTGATAGTCAGGCCTGCCTTTTGCAGGGCCTCCAGAACTTTCTTCAGGTGGATCAGGTGATCCTCCCAGGTGGAGCTGAAGACAGCAATATCATCTAGATAGGCTGCACAAAAGTCATCCAACCCAGCAAGGACTTTATTCACCAAGCTTTTGAAAGTGGCAGGTGCATTCTTCAAACCAAAGGGCATTACCACAAATTGATAATGTCCACTGGGGGTTGAGAATGCTGTTTTGGCTTTAGACTCCTCAGCGATCCTGATTTGCCAATAGCCATCTGTCAAGTCAAAGGTGCTCAGAAATTTGGCAGAAGCCAACTTATCTATGAGCTCATCTGCCCTTGGAATAGGATGAGCATCTGTCCTAGTGACAGCATTGAGACCTCTGTAGTCCACACAAAACCTCATTTCTCTCTTTCCATCTTTGGTATGGGGTTTTTGCACAAGGACTACTGGGCTGGCCCATGGGCTCTCTGATGGCTCAATTACTCCAAGTTCAATCGTTTTCTGCACCTCAGCCTTTATACAATCCCTGACATGGTCAGGTTACCTGTAGATTTTATTCCTCAAAGGCAGACTGTCACCAGTTTCCACCTCTTGGGTGCACCAGTTAGTTTGACTGGGTGTGAGAGAAAACATATGTCTATCAGCCTGCAACACTTGTGTGCAGTCCCATTGCTGCTGGTCTGAGACTTTACTTCCCTGCAACCAACCCTCCAGAGCCTTAGTGTCACAATCAACAAAATCAGTCCAGTCCTGAGCCTGAGCGTTTTGGGTATCTCTGAACAACAACCTGTATTGCTCAGTGATTAGGCCAAACCCATCAATAAGAGCACTCTTCAGGACAGAGTAGTTTTTAGCATCCTCAGGTCTAACAGTGAGGAGCTTATCTCTCCCTTTCTCAGAAAAGGAGAGCCATAAGATTGCAGCCCACTGGTCTTGAGGAACCTGCTGTACCATGCAGGCTCTCTCAGGAGCAGTTATTCACTTGTGGATGTCATCCCCATCTCTGTAGGGGGGGCACAATCTTGCTCAGGTTTCTATGATCATAGGACCTGTCTTTCTATTTAGGTATAATGCTGCCACCAGTGGGTATCTCCCCACACAGTTTTTGTTCCCTTGCTAAAGCAAGTTTAGCTTGGGCCAAGGCTACCTCTTCCCACTCTATCTGGAGTTGGACAGCCCTCATCCTGGCCCTATGCTCTTTTCTCTGGGGGGGAAGTCATTCCCCTTTGAGATTCCCTTAAGGCACTAGAAGTGTGAGAATCCCTTGAAGGAGATCTCACTCTTCTATTGCCTGGAAACATTCTGTTATGTACTCTGCGGAGGTGCTGGCCCTCTCCATTTCCAAGTAGGTCCAAGTTGACTTAGCTAAGCCTCCCAACTGGTACCTGGGTATCCCCTTGATCCTGATCTGACTTATTACCTTCTGATTCAGGGTCCACCTCCTCATCTTCTACCTCTGGGGGGGTGTTCTCAGTCTCTGGGGATTCACTCCATCTCCTGACCCTGAGGGAACTGCACTAGCTTTTGCAATATCATCCTTCTCCAGGATGGCTATCAGGAAGGGAATGGTAGGGTTGTTACCCTTTTTCAGCCTCCTTGCAGTGCACAAAGCACTCAAGTCCCTATGGCTGAGTTTGTCATAGCTGGAGGGTGCCTTGGGAAGGTCACCATCCACAGGCAGAGCAATGGGTTGCTCACCTATGCCAGACATGACTGCTAGTGAGGTGTAAGTGGTGCACTTACCTACACTAAGTGTTTTCCTACTGTACCTTGCTAGTGAGTTGTAGGCAGGGTGTGCTAAGCCCTTTGATCTACAACTACTAAGTTCAGTAGAACTTAAGTATGTAAGCTTTGTTTATATGTACCTATGGTACTTAATGTGGTTTTTCAATTTGATAAAAAAGATTGCAATGGTAAAACAACAGCAAGCTCAAATCCCAACCGCTGCACACCAATGTGAGAAGTTGGCCTGATATATGATGTCTCCAATTCTGGGGGCACCTTGTATCAGTCCAAACAATCCCTTATGGTGGTGGTTGTAAGTCAACCCTATAGACAAGCTATCCTAGGGGTAGCATGGACTAAGCAGCCTTCAGGCTAAACTCAAGAGGGCATGTGAAGCCAGCTGTTTTACCAAATGCAATCCTGTAATATCAAATGAAAGGACACCAAATTATATATTATAAATAGGGTTCCCAGTTTTCCGTTTTTACTGATTTGTACAGATAAATACAGACAGAATTTTTTTTTTCCTGTCAGTATTTATTTTTAAATACAGAAAAACACGGAAAATATGTCTTCTTTGGATGTTTTTTTTTACTGTCAATCATGAGTGCCAGGTAAGTAGGTGTACAGATTTAGAGGTTGGGGAGATGAAAAAAGACAATACATTTCCTAATTAAGCCTAATTAAGTGCAGATCTACAGTTATTTATGCTAATCTGCAATGCAAGTGTTTTGATATAACGCTATTGCACTGTATACTGCTGAAACCTTTTGGACATTCAAATGTATATGTATCAGTCAAATAAATGTGGAAAATACCAATGGCAGCTTCATTTATACAGAAAACACAAAAAAGAAACGGATAAATACAGACAAAATTAGCAAAAAATAAATATGGATAAATACAAACGGAAATGTAGAAAAAATAAATACCATAAAACCGGAAGCCCTAATTACAAAAGTATATGAATTTATTCTCAGAATAATGCTCTATACTCTTTATGAGTCTAGAAGCACAAGCGTTTAAACAAAAGCACAGTTAAACATATGAAAGTTGCACAATTATGGATGTGGCCGGGGGCCACTCAAACCATATACTAAAATAGTGGTATAAGTATCACTAATCGAACAGTGGTAAGGTCTGGGGCCTTGGGAATCGCTGGGGCTATTCGGGACTAGCAGTGATGAAGTTGGGAAAAGCCAGCGGGACTCGGGTGCAGCGCTTAAAGCACACGCATGCACCAATGCAAAGTCAATGGTGCGTAAAAGTTATCGAGTTACAGTTTTAGGAGTCTTCCGACTGGACTAGAATTACCAAACTTTAGACTTAGACACTAGAGGTGTATACCAAAGCAGGAGCACCGGCGTTCATGAGTTACCTCACCCACAGGAAGCGGGTGCATAGGTGCCAAAGTGTGTCGAGTTTTGTCACGCAGTCTGATGGTGCCTGGAGATGAAGATGCTCTATAAATAACAGGGGAAACCCATTAGACCAAACGGTACCTGGGTAATAAAGACTCAAATAAGAAATTGGTACCTTGGTTATACAGTATATGTTCTGAATTGAAATAATAAGGAATAAAGAAGAAGTATTCCCTATTTAGTATTTATATCACTGTGACCACACTTAGTCTATTTTTACCTTTTACAATCTCTTGTCTCGTCATGACCCACAAACACGTCAAAGGTTATTACTGAATGATTTTTTATTTTATCAAAATAGAAAGTTTTCAATATTTCTCGTTTCCAATTTCAAACACGTTTGTATATACAAGTAGTTTTTTACATATATACAATAGAAGCCCTTCGTTTCCAAGTTAGGATGTCTCACTGACAAAATAAACAAGACATTCCTAGCGAGATCAAGCAGACTAATGTGAGGAAAACAAATAGGTGAAAATTATTTAGACCCAATGTCTTTAAAGTCCCTCAACACATTATTTAAATTAATCCAAAATGTTTATATATATCTGCTGTCTCTTTATAGTCGACGCGTTTCAGCCAATCAATTCTGGCCTCTTCAGGACTAGGGCTATTCACAATCCATCGGGTTGTAGAGTCGGAAGTGTTTCTCAAATTCTCTCAGGGGCTCTTTTTTACGCTGAGCTCGCTGTATATCCAATTAATGGAACTAATGCGTAGCCGGCGATTGGGTGATATGTATCTCCCGTCTACAGCATTTTGCTAGCGCGTAAAGCGCTTCCTTGTTATTTCGTTATTATTCGATCGCGTGTGCTGACAAACGTCGGCCCAGCTCGTTGCTCTCTTCCCGGGGTGTTTTGAAATGTATCTCTTCTATTCCAAATTGGTCGTCGCTCTGCCCGATGCTGCAGGCGTCCAGGAGAGAAGAGTCTGGTTGGATCCAAGGGTGGATCGAAGATGTAGAGTACCTGAAAGCAGAGGGGACAGAGTCTGGGTCACTCAGCAGTGACCAGGGTGGAACCAGGAAGGAACCAGGCAATGTCGGGCGCAATCAGGTGGTTGTCGAGAAGCTTGTCTTCACTGCCACGTGGACTCTGGGGCACCGAGGATGTCCAGGAGTGGATCACGAGCTGTTTCACAAAGGCTCCCGCTGTCGGCGGTGTCGGCCTCCGGATAGGAGCAAACAGACCTTGGCAAATGCAACCCACGCAGGATTCGAAGATCGCTTCTTACTCGGACCAGCAAGGTCAGAGTGGGTGCTCCTCTTAAGGGGAGCGAGGGCCAGTCTGGAGCAACCAGACTAGCAGTATAAATTAAAAGGTTCATCAATACTGGGGCCACTAGCCAACGGGCAAGCGACCGGACCAACGCGTCGAGCAGAAAAATGCAGAAGGGCCCCACGCAGCACTCGGTGAATGTGGAGGGGTGAGCTTTGGTGCAAAAGCTGCTCGGGCTGGGGCTTCTCAAACCCCAATGCACAGCATCGAGGGAGCCTCGGGAGCTGCACGGTCAGCACTTCGTGGTATTTCCAAGATGGCCAGCCCCACGCTTCAGGTCGCCTCCAAGGGTCTCCGATTCGCTGGGACTGTGGATCGGGCTGTTGGAAGGCAGGAAAGCTGGGTCTTGTCGATCTCTGTCACTCGAGTTCCGGTGGGAACTGCAACAAAGCATTGGTGAGGCGCTGGATGGTGCCTGTTTGCACAGGGTGGTCACTCCTTGACCACAAGGGAGATTCTTCAGACTTCCACGTCGAGTGGGATGTCGAAGGATCCAGAGTTCTGTATCAAAGTTTCAGTCAGGATAATCTGATGTGCACTGGCACTGCTCCCACCTTCATTCCAAATCTGTGGGCTGGATTACCTGCTAGGTCCCTCCTATGGGTGGGACCCAGCCCTTTCCCTTTGTCCAGTTTTGCGCCAGGACTGGGGCTGGAGTGCCCCAGAACCGGTTTGACTGGATTATGCATGGGAAGCCTTGTGCTCCCCAGGCAGTGTCTAGTTTCTTTCAACCCTCCCAACTACAATCCACTATCTCCTGTCTGGGGAGGTGAAGCACCTCCCTGGGACAGGAAACCTTTTGTCCAGGCCTCCCCTGCCAAGTTTCCGTCAGCAGTAGGAGATCAGACTCGTGTCTGTGGCAGCAGCATCCAATTTGTGATGCTGAGGCTCTGGTTAGGATTAACCGCGTTTTAGTATAGTAACATGTCTTCTCCCTCTAGAAGGGTGGAATGCTACCCCCGTCGCCAGGACTGGCGAGGGGGAAGTATTCCAAAATGTATGACACCAAACACGACATGTTTTGATAAAGCCAAACCAAAGTTAGCAAGTAACCGCGAGGATTATAATGCACTTAAGAGTATATGGTATGGCAATATCCCGGAACAGCTAAGGGAGGTGGTCCCGACAGCTGCAGACAGGCTCAGCTCATGCTAGAGCACCATCTCACATAAAACATAGCACTCTCTGCCTCCAGGATTGTTAAGGCCTGCCATAGGAGTGACTTATAGGTATATATGTGTCCAGATATAGGTATAGTATACCTATATCTAAATCTAAGCAAGGGGTTTTTTGCTTTTTGCCTGTTTGGGGGTGCTCTGCTCTTTTGCGGGTCGGTTCAGGGGTCTGGGGGCAATGCAGGAAAGGTCTAATATTGGAATCAAGCAGTTTGTAGAAAATCCATGGTGAAAAAGGGGGGTTAGGGCCTAGGGTGAGGGTTAGGGTTAGGGTTAGGGTTCTAAAATCGCAAATTACACTTTACACCTAGCTTGAGGGGAAAGATCCGCAAATTTCGACCACACTAATTTATCCTTGAAAAGGAGACTCAGAGTAGGCACTTTCGAAATGATGTTTGTATGTTTTGTAATACTGTCGACTCTGAAACTGAAAGTGTTATGTTTGCACTACACAGCGTACCTTATATTTTTTTCTCCGTGGTGTTTTAATATCACTTCTTGTTTTTCCATCAACAATTACAGGCCGGCTTTTACCCTGTGCAATGGCAAAAAGGATGACCTCAGGCTTAGCAACCCGCAATTCAGCATCCACCAGGCAGGCAGTGGACAAGGTGTCTTCTGGTCCCTAACATTGATCGGCGGAACGTCAGATGGAATGGAGGAGTACCGCGAAAAAGAGGAATGGCTGGATGCACGCAACTTCCCACATTCAACAGGACAACTACAACAACATACAGTTACAGTATCCATCTTCATTTCTACTTATCTTTTAAGTAATGTTATTGCTGTGAACTTCTGTGAGTGTGCTCTCTGCTTCAATTCATCCCTCCAGCCATTGTATACATTTTTCTTTGCTATTTTCTAAACTAATTTAATCTGAGGGCAGATAGGCAAGTGAAATTACGTAATTACTGCAGACCTGTACTCTCTGTCACATTGTTTCTTCATAGTTAGTACATTGTAGAAAGTACTACTTAATTTACAGTAACCTATCCATTTAGCAAACAACTTCATGCATGCAGTAGTGCATGCACTTCCTTTATGTCCCTTAAAAGATTTATGGATAGCTTCGTATCCAAAGATTTGTTTATCTTCATTTGTTGTTTGGCCATGCTGTGCTTTTTTTCCCCTCTCTCCACAAAACATTCCCCACAAACTCCATTCCCATCCAAATTTCAAACCCTAACCCTCTTCCCCCGGGCTGTGTGGTTTTCATTAAGGTGTGAGTAAATTACAACAATAATTCCACACACTTGCTGAGGAGGATAAGGTCAAAGCAACAGAAAACATCCTCCTCCTGCACGTGGCGAATGATTACGCTGCTGTGCCCTTCACCTTCAGTACTATTTCTTGTAGTAGCCAACGCAACTAGTATACTTTGGAAACTTTAGCATTTGTTAGGCTAAATTATGGCACTGTTCTTGTGTTCTATGCTATCTATCGTACTGTTGTAATGTTTCCGCTCAGGCCACTCAAGGTTTCATTTTCTTTTTTTTCATATGCTGCTACTGCAACTGTGTACCACCAATACCACCACAACGATACCATTTCATCCGCCCAGGATTGCCAACCTTCATCGCAATTTGCCATGCAGCCAGCCCTGTGCCTAACCCTAGGCCTTTTCTCAAACACGAATCACAGGTAAGATAAGCGTTTGGGGGTAGGAAGAATAATGGAGTAGGAGGAGAGAGGAGAGACTGACGGTAGTACTACTAAAATAGTAGGACAATTGAATTCAATAACTCTGTGAGTGGCACTTTTGTAAACATTTGGGCGATTACTTGAATAATTTGAATCAAGCAGCCAGTTAAGTTTCAGGAAAACAAACGAACGGTGAATGCCCCCAGCCTTCCCCTCAAAACAGTAAAAACGCATATGCAATGTTTAAGTTGAAAGTAAATAACTATTTAAATCCATAACAAAAATAAACTATCCTGCAAGACCCGACCCACCCCGCTCCCTAACCCCAAAGAATGTCTGTGAAAAAGTCCCCAAAGTCCAAGAAAAAACCCAACTCCTAATTCCCACCCCCCCAAAAGTCTTTAAAAAAGGGGCAGGGGACAGTCTCTCCTTCTCTACTGGCGCCGGCGGTGTCCTTTGGCCAGGTGGGCCGTTGCTCCCCGCGGAGGTTCTTCTTGAGCAGGCTCTTCATTCTCTTCATCTCCTGCTCAAGGTTGGACACCCTGAGGGTTAGGCGGTGGATGCGGGCCTTGCACCTGCTGTGGGGGGCAGCTGATTTTTTGGCTGCTTGGCGGTGGCGGGTGGCTGCGGTACCATGGCTCCCTACTGCTGGAGGCTTGCGCTGACTGGCTGACCCAGGGAGCGCGGAGAAGGATACAACTGTCGCAGTGGATATTGTGGTGGACTGCGTGTCATCCTCCTCCTGGGCCACCAGCCGCCAATATTCGCCGACAATCGCCTCCAGCTTCCTTTGCGGGCCCGTCTAGCCAGCTCCTTCAGTGTCAGTTTGGAAGGAGCATCTATATGAAGAAAGAAAGACATACTGTACCCAATGCTCTTTAAGATTAACACAAAATAATTCAGCAGAAATTTGTGTCACAGTAGAACTAGCACTCAAGATGTGATTCCAGTGGGACACTGGGACCATCCCCTTGGGAACACCTTAATTTCCTCTAATATATAGAGAATTCCACATTGATTAATGTTCCAAGTTAGTCTTTTTATTCTTCAAAAATTCATTAGATGTTGATTCAAAAAAACGTGTTGTTTCAGTTCATATTTTCACTCATTAATAAGCATGAGTGACATTTTAATTATTCAGACATCATTATAGTTCAATGTATCCAATGCATTTCGGGCAATGCTATATGCCCTTCATCAGGGAATAATGATGTCCGTGGGTTCGATCTTGGCTTAATCGTTATGTTAACGCTGTTTGCCAATGGATTCAAGCGTGAGTCTGGCCGCTCGTCCGAGGGTCCGTGCTCACGGTAGCTTGCGATTTCGCAAGCTACCGTGAGCACGGACCCTCGGACGAGCGGCCAGACTCACGCTTGAATCCATTGGCAAACAGCGTTAACATAACGATTAAGCCAAGATCGAACCCACGGACATCATTATTCCCTGATGAAGGGCATATAGCATTGCCCGAAATGCATTGGATACATTGAACTATAATGATGTCTGAATAATTAAAATGTCACTCATGCTTATTAATGAGTGAAAATATGAACTGAAACAACACGTTTTTTTGAATCAACATCTAATGAATTTTTGAAGAATAAAAAGACTAACTTGGAACATTAATCAATGTGGAATTCTCTATATATTAGAGGAAATTAAGGTGTTCCCAAGGGGATGGTCCCAGTGTCCCACTGGAATCACATCTTGAGTACTTATCAACGGCGTTTTTAGAGGTATTAACGCCACCCGAGGTGAACCCAACCATACTGAATCTTCGCTTACAAGCTGTGCATCCCATCCTAACACTAATTTCTTATTACAGTAGAACTAGCAACATGCAAGCACAGTACATAACATTTGTGGCCTGTATCTATCTAACCTCCCACTTTGTCAGCCTCTGCTCTAACATTTAGTGGAAATTTCAGGAATCAATTCCACGAGCACTATATGGACTCACTACATTAGAGTTGACTATGACAGTACACCAATCTTATTCTTCTTCTTCTCTCTTGTTTAGCAAAATTGGTACGTAAACTTCTGGAAGCCAGCATAATGCCAGCGCAGTCAACTTGCACCCAAGAAAAACAGACGCAAGCCATGATGACACAAACTTGCGATACTGCACCAGTCCAGTACATGCAGGTGGTGAAGCTCTTACTTTTCTATTACGGGTGGCACTGAGAATACTCTGTTACAAGGGCTACTGCTTAATTAATTTAACTTTCACCCTACAGTGCCAATGACTACTAGAAAAGGAAAATGAAGAAGATAAATAAAATGATTATCTATCACTGCACATTGGTATGTATTTGCTTACATATGGGATGACTTTAGGTGCTTGTTTTTTTTGAGTGAACACTGATAGGCCACACATGAATGACAGAGTTGTACTAAAATTATTAACAGAGGTAGTGAGTAGCCCCCGTAAATGCCGGATATATGCTGTGCTTGCAATACAAACTACTGCTACTATTCATGGTAGTATTCGGAAAAATTACAACTTCTTTTCCTTGCCTTTGCTACACTGGAACGGACGTGCGGGTGCAGTGTTACATGCTCTTCAAAGTAACACTTACTTCACCTAGTGGCCATCTACTCTGTCTACATACACATATGCTATCTATGAGTCAGATAGTACCATGATCCAGGCATCCATCAATTCAAAGTAAATGTCAATCATTCTCCTTAATGTCTCAACTGGACAAACCTTATTTTTTCTCACGGAAAAACAACATTTTCATTTTATTTTGGAAACCGCAAGCCATGCATCCATGCTTGACTTGCATTTGAATTTGAACCAAAGTATATATTGCGCAAACATACAGTTTCTGCTTCACCCACCCAGGCAGTCCTCTTCCCTTTATCCTTCCACCCATCCTTGCTTCATCCTTCAACCGGCCGTGCATAATATTCCCAGGCACCTCGGGCAGCATTCAAAAACACGTATCCTTCTATGCCAGTCATCATTACTTTTTAACGCGCTCGTCCTTCCACACTTACTTACACCCTTCTTTCCCTTTTCATTCATTCCATCCATCAAGTTCATCGCTGATCTGACTTGGCTTCTTGATAAAAGTTTCACAGCTGAGTTGAAGTCAATTTAGAGGAGGCTACTACCTGGTTGATAAAAACTTAGTTCTAAATTTGTAAGTCTTCTTAACAGTAAAGTATACTTGTACTGTCCAACATATACACCTGTGTAGAGAGCACACTTTGCAGTCTGCAATCTCAATAAGTAAGGAATATAATAGCTTACCACTTCCCGCCACTCCCGTGGCATCCCCCACAGCAGTTCCCGCTGGCTGTTGCACCGCCTCCACCCTAGGAGTGCCCACCTGCGTGCTGGCCCCGGCACCGGTGGATGGCTGTGCGGATGTTCCGCCTAGAAAATACATTTCAGATTCTTAGATGCCATATACACCACTCCCTAGTATTTTGTCAAGGAATGAAAAATTGTTACTACGACTACACAAACAATTTTAATAATTTGTGACTCTCTAGTCTAAACTACTAATTGCCTTTTTGTCAGGGAAGGGTGTTTTTTAGTTATGCTTAGCCGTAGCATGTCTTGCTACACTTTTTGGCACAACTGATGAATGCTTGCTTTTTAACACGCACCATTCTTCTCATAACAGACAGAAGCTTCCCTTCTAAGAACAAGAGCAAGATCAGATCATCATCACTTGGACGGAGTCAGCAATGATACAGCACCACAAAGAAGACTTGGTGAGGGCTCGCCCACAATTAATGTGTGAAATCAGTAAGCACTTTTCTATTTTCAATCCACCGTTTATGTTGTATGCTGAACTTGATTTTAATAAATGTTTTTACTTTTAATAAAGCTTTAAAACTTACATAGACTCTGTGGTTTTTGGTCATGAGTGAGTGAGCGAAAGGGTTTGCAATTTGCAAGCATGAGTCCGTGGCTCTGAGAGGTCGGGACTCTGACTCCGTAGTCCTATGTCCTGGGTTGTATAATCATTGGGGATCAATCATCGATTAATTCGGGAGCTAAATGACTCTGACACACTAGCTAGTCAGTAAGGAGATTGGGGGTTTAAATTCTGTTATGACGGAGGTATGTGGAAAGTCTAACTGCGCCTATTATAATTGATAAACAATGCACTATTTCGTGTCCATAGTTCTGTTTGTGCAGAATAGTCCCTGCAACAGTAGTAGTATGGATTGTCCTCCTATACAATCAAAAATTAAACTAGTATCTAATTCTTTCTTGGTGCCCATTGACATTTTATTGTTGGGAATTGTCAAAG
The DNA here is from genome assembly GCF_964263255.1 of Lissotriton vulgaris. Classification (NCBI taxonomy): domain Eukaryota; kingdom Metazoa; phylum Chordata; class Amphibia; order Caudata; family Salamandridae; genus Lissotriton; species Lissotriton vulgaris. The sequence continues at coordinate 1,805,958,535 of NC_141687.1, read as the reverse complement.
CATAAACATTTAGAAGACTTCCAAAGACATTATGGACAACCCAGAGGACTGCATTTAGTGCATAGAGCTATTGCTGAATAGAATGGGAGTTTTGTTTAACACCTTTTGTCAACTGTGCAAGCTTAGTTAGCTACACAGACAGACTAATAATAATCTAGTAGTACCACAGGGAGTCATAGTAGAGGCAGGATAAGAATTTAGAAACAGTCTACAAGAAGATCAAAGATGATTTAGAAAAAATCGAATGAAGAACGTTAGGAAAAAATAGGTGCTGTAAAAGATAGGGAAGTATAATTATTAATATTAACAGGAAAACTTACTGGGGCCAGCAGAGGAGCCCTCGCCGGACCGATCCTGGCCTTCCTGATCTTGTCCCTTCTCCGCCGGCGCCGCTACCTTCTTCTGTGTCCCCTTGCCCCTGGGGGGTGCTGATGTACAACATGAAAGAAAGACACAAACATGGATGATTGTTGTCAACCAAATCAAACATTTCAAAAAAACAATACCAAATTATTTCGGGGAAATAGACAACAATTGCACTAAATTTATTGACCTATCTGGTGTGGTCTACTAGGATATTAGTATTGCTGGATTCGCGGACCGTCTACTTGGAAAGTTATGTAACTCACTAAACAAACTACAAAAAGGTTCGACTAGGACTGGCAGGCAGCACTCAACAGCACGCAAAGTGACAGGCACAGTCCATCGTGATTGCAGACCAGTGAGAAGTTGAACACTAAAAAGTTTCCTACTAAATAACAAGTCATAATATACTCAAACTATCAATCCACCACCACTATCTCTTCTTAGTGGCAGGAGTACAAAGGAAGGAATGGACTTGAGTCTCTAGGGGCAGATTTACAAGCCCCTTGCGGCTCTTTTGCTCCGTCATTGCGTGACTTTTGTGATGCAGCAGCAGCGCAAAAGAGGCGCCATTGGGCGGGGTATATTAACAACGTGACGCATCTGGGAGATGCATCACGTTGTAAAGCCCTGCGCCATCAGGGGGCGTTCCAGCGCAAGGGAGGGCGTTCCTGCACAGGAACGCCTCCTAAATGTGGCTGAGTGAAATCTACAAGATTTCACTCAGTCACTTTTAGGCCAATGCTGCGTCAAAACCCTGAACCTGCTTGAAGCAGACGTACAGCTTGATGCAGCATTGGGGAGATAGGGCACCCCAGAGCATTGCTGGAGCTGCGTCGTGCTTGCGACGCAACTCCAGCAATGTGCCACCTTTAAGGCACAGATGCGTGACGCATCTGTGTCGTTTGTGCCCCATGGTGCGCCGCATTGTTAATGCGGCGCACCATGGGTGGTGGAGGCGTGGCGCACCATTACTGGCGCATCCCTGCTACTTTGCAGGGATGCGCCAGTAATTGTAAATCTGCCCCTTAGTGTCTAGCATTATGCAGTTCTGTAAAGTACACTCATACATAATCACTCAGGCCAATGAAATGAGCACAAAATCGAAAACAAGTAATCATAGCAGCACCGTCATTGAGCAGGCGAGCAGTGCACCTGAAATGCAATCACAGAAGATTTTGAAACATAATTTACCTACAATGTAATCGGCAGCATTATTGCTCTTCAGAAAAAGCAAATATTTGCAATATGATAACATAGAGCAGGAGAAAACAAAGTAGTGATTAAATAGCTACTACTACTCACCAAACCCAGGGATCTCGACGCCTAGCAGGTCGAGCAGGTTGTGTTCAAGGTCCAGGATATCGGACCACCGGTGCGTGGCCTGGCTGTAGGCGCGCCGGACCCGAGACAGCTGATACATGGCCCGTCACACCTTCCCCCACAACTGCCGACGCCCGTACCCGCCAGCGATCCTGCCGCCTGCTGCAATGGTCTTGGGGAGGCGGCGCTGGACATAAAAAATCAGTGCGGCCACCTCCTCCGCGCTAAAGATCTCCCGGGCTATGACTTTTTCCCCCCTCAATCGCCCGCATGGGAGCCGGGTACGGGGTGCGGGACCCTCCCCCTTCTCCTTCCCGGCTCCCTTTGCCATGGTCCTGGACAGGAATGTAAATAATAAATAGGAAAGAGAATAGGGAAAAAGTAAATAGAAGAGGTAAAAAAAAGTAGTTTTAAAGTAACTTAAAGTAGAAGAAAACACAAAATATAGATCTAGAAAAATAGAGGGATAGATAATAAGTAAAAAAGATTTTTAAAAACTTCAAACAAACAAAGGATGGCAAAGATTGAAGCTGGATAGAAAAAGCATGCCCAGAACCATAGCAATGAATGAAAAACAAGATGGCTGCACCCATTGTGGACCGCGTGGGTACGTTCGCGCGATATTGCCCCCCGCGAGTACCCAAAAACACACGCGAACTCGTAATAGCGCACCGCACACAACGCGAGATTGCCAATAGCACCCGGAAACGGAAACACGCAACGCGACACGATGGCCGCGCCCATGTACGACCGCATGGGTAACTTCGCAGTCGGTGCGCTGCATGCAGCCTGCGAATACGCAAAAAAAACGCGAACATGCAAAAAAAATCCGCAAATTAGCACGAATTCGTGAATTTTGCGGATCGCAAATTAGATTTTGTGCGAATTCGCCCATACTTATAACAAACACCATACCACCATGCTTGAAAGGAGATATGTAGGGCATTCTTCCAATTTTTTTGTAATCTGTTGAAATTCAACGGCAGTTAATAAGTCTATAATTTGTATATTAAAAGTACAACAATGCTGATCATCAGAAAGACTACTTAAAAATAAATTAGTAAAGGAGATAGGTATATGTGTATGAAAAATAAAGTTAATTTGTTTCCTTACTTGTAACCAAAATCTATAGGGGGTGGGACATTCAAATAAAATATGTTTAATATCAGGAATTGATGCAGAACAAGACCAACAAGACAATGAAGTGGCACTATCAAATTTGTGTAAAGAAACAGGAGTGATTAGAAGGCAGTTATAAATAAAAAAGAGTGACAGCACATGATGTCTTGTGAATTGTAAGCCATATTTTGTTCCACAAAGGAATAGGAAGGAGGTGTAAAGATCTTCGTCCCATTGCAATTCTAGGGTTAATTTTTGTCGATCAACAGGGGGAGAAGTAAGGTGGGTATATATATATGAGAAGCAGTCGGGACAGTTAGCAGTAATGTTAGTATAGGTGAAATAGGAAGATGAGAAATGGGCAACGAATAAAGTAAAAGGTATGTAGTAGAAATAGAAGAGATCAGTGACTGAAATTAGTGTTGATATGAAAGAGGAAAGTGAAAAAAAATGGATTGAGCTTATGAAAGGAGATAGGTGAAAGGTTATGTATCAATTGATGAGTCCATAATATACTTTATCTCTCCAGGCTTTCCAAAAGATAGTTATATTATTAATTTTAATTCATGTATTATAGTTGATCAAGGATTAAAGGAATTGATCTAGAGGTGAAAGAGAAGAAATGTAAAATGGACGTAATATTCTGCAAGCATTTTTGAAAATAGAAATAGACATGGAAGAGGAGAGTTGAGTAAAGGACAAAAATTCTGCAAAGGAGAAATGTTGAATAAAAGATAACTCCATTCTGACGTAAGGGAGATGGAATTGTGGGTTGGACATCTTGAAAATGCATAGACTGTTTTAAAAAGAAGGAATTATGATAAGACTACTGCTTTTGCCTTTGCATTTTAGTCAGATATATATGATGCTTTTTATTATTTCATAAAATTGCAGTGAAAATAGAATACATTTTTTAAAGAAGAGGTGGGAAAGTTAATTGGAATTGCTGAAAGATTGAAAAGAATGATGGGGACTAACATCATCTTAATAGAATCTAACCTACCCCACCGGGAGAGAAATAGCTGATTCCATTGTGAAGCTGGGTTAGATGAAGTAGGCAGTAATGTAGTAGTCTTGAGTGATACAGTATATTTCATAGAAGTAGTGAACCAAAGGCCCAAATATTAAGTATTTGTTAGGCTATAAAGAAATCCTGAAGGGAGGAAATCGTTTTGATACACCATTTGTTAAGTGGAAGGATATCACATTTGTCAGAATTAAGTTTATATTTTGAAATTGAGGCAATAGTGGAAACAGCGTCTAAAAAGGTTTGTAAAGAAGAATCAGGAGAGGCCCGAAATAAAAGAATGAATCAAATACAAGGAGATGAGTTTTTACATATATAAAAGAATATCATCAACGTAGACTGAAAATGTAATTTGTTTATCTCCATATTTGAATCCTTGTATGGCACTATTTTGTCAAATTTTTGATAGAAAAGGTTTGAGAGCTAGATTAAAAAGATGAGGCAATAGGGGACAGCCTTGTCATACTCCACTGAGTAAAAGAAAATAAGAGGCAATTAGCCCATTGACAAATATAGATGCAGAAGGGGAAGAATTGTTAGGAGTGATTACGTTAATTAACTTTTCCCCAAAACCAAATCATGAAAGTGTAGAGAATAAAAAATTCCAGTGTATCCAATGAAAAGCTTTCTCAGCATCCAAGGAAATACCTGCTAAAGAATGTTTATACACTTTAGATTTACTCAGAACTTCTAAGTAAAGCCTGGTATTATCAGAGAGTTATCTAACTTTAACAAAACCAGCATGTTCATGACCAATTAAATTGGGGAGGAAAGGATTGATTGAGAAGTAACACCAACATCTTGACAAAAACCTTATATTCAGATATCCTTTGGTATAAGGCATAATAAGGTTTCTTGAAATGTCCTGGTAGTAGAATTAGAGGAATTAAAGAAAGTAAATAATCAATGTAATTTAGGGATGAATTATTTAAATAAATTGAGTTAGAATTCAATAGGAAAACCATCAGGCCCAAGAGCTTTACCTTTTTTAATAGAGTTAATAGCAGTATGAATATCATAAGTTGTGATATCAGAATCAAGGGAAGAAAAATCAGTATTTAAATCAAATTCCTTATGGATAGAAGAAAGATACGAGTTTATATCAGAATGGAGAGTACCTAACTCTGGCGTATATATATTTTGATATAATTTAGTAAATTTATTAAGGATATCATTGACTCTAAAAAGAGGCATGGAATAGTTTCTATTTTAGTTCACTCTTTTTTAATTTTAAGATAATTTGCTAAGAGTCTACATGCTTTATTTTGGCCACCATTGTATCTGGAGTTAGATTTAAGGAGATAAGAGTTAGTCTCTTCCGTCAAGAGTTTATTGAAATCAAATTTAGCCTTAATTAAATTATCTAAACAAGTCTGAGATTTGGATACGAGGTAGGATTGTTTAAGGATTTAATATGTTTCATTAAATGTAGTGCTTTTTTAAAATGTATTTTCTTTTTAGTGGAAACATAAGTAATTATAACATTTCTAGAAGCAGCTTTGAATGAATACCAAATAGTTAGAAATTATAAGTTAGGAGTTTCATTTAGAGCAAAATGTTCTGTTATATAAGTATTGTGTGAAAAAGGTATTTAATAAAAGAGAAATATTGAAGCACCAATGTTTAACTTTGGGGGGAAGGCGAAGGAGGTCTTGATCTAGAATTACCAGTATACGATCAGAAATTAAAATGGTAATTATCTCAGCTTGTAAGATGTGTTGAGATCAGGGCTTAGGGACAAAAAAGTAATCAATCCTAGACTGAGAGAAATGTAAAGGGGAGAAAAAAAGGGTTGTAAATTCTCTCGGAATCAATTAGGGATCTTTGTTTGATGGTTGTGGTAAATTGTGTCTGTGAAGGAAGGGACAAAAGGACAAAAGAAGAGTTGGAGGAGCGAACTAAAAAAGGATCTATTACCAGATAGAAATCCCAACCAAAAACTAAGTAGTCATCAGAAATAGACATCAGTTTGGGTGTAATTGAGGGCTAAAATGTTTTATAAGGATATGTGGGTGCATAAATATTAAAACCAGATTTTGGTATATTGTTTACTTATAATCTTACGAGAAGTCATCAACTTTCTTTATCTGATTCTTGTGATAACGAGGAAACATCCAACGTTTTTTTACACAGCATTACAACTCCATTATGTTTCCCATTACCTGGTGAGGAAAATGCATATCCCACCCAATGTCTAACAAGTGTTCTGGTCTCCAATTCAGTAACATGAGTTTCTTGTAACAAAGCAATATAAGCATTTAATTTGGCTAAATGAGGAAGAACTCTTTGTCGTTTAATAGGTGAGCCTTTTACATTCCAAGTAATAATGCGTAAAGTAATGAATAAAGAATTGCAGTGAAATTAGCATACTCTATAAGTAGACAATAACACTTACGTAATTTGTTTAATTGATTAAAAAAAACTTGCATATTTTAGCAGACAGAGAAATATAACAGAAACTACCACATTGAAAAAAGAAGGAGCAAGATGAAGAATACAAAATAAAAAGGAGATAAAACATAGAAGAGAGTATTAAAATAGAAGGAAAGAAAACAAAACGCAGATAGAGAATAGAAGTTATGAAAAAGATAAAAGAAATAAGGATGTTGACTGAAACAAAATAAGACAAAAGTCATACCAAATACCATGACAAAATAATCGGGAGTGGTGCAATCACAAAAGGGAAGATGAGAACAACCAAGCTCCAGAGGCAACCGGAGGGGAAAAATCCAGACCATAGATATGGGTATAAAAATAGGAGGATTTACTGGCACAACACTAAAAGAGTGTACCTAAGAAGTGAAGAAAAAGATATACTTTATAATCTTATACAAAGATATACCTTCAGAAGACTAATAAAACATGAAATGTAATGGTAGGTTACCTTAGAAATTAGAAACAATACAGCAACAATATTGTGAAACATAAAAAGAAAGTAATATGAAGCCTTCAAATTAAAATTTGTTAGAACTGACCCTTTTGACAGGTTTATCCTCAAACATTTTGGCTCCTATTTTTCTGACCCAGTTTTTGTGCGCTATAGGATTCTGGGAAATTTACCACTGCTGCTCTGTCCTAATGTGCCTATGCTCTCTGTATAAATTGTGACAATGATTGGTTATCCATGATTGGCTTATTTGATGTACTGCTAAGTCCCTCGTAAAGTGCACAGTCAATCAATCAATTAATCAGGGGGTTTATAGAACACGCTACTCACCCGGGAGGGTCTCAAGGTGCTAAGGGTGGGGGGCTAGGGGGGCGGCTCCGAATAAGTCGAAGAGCCAGGTCCTGAAGTCCTTCCTGAATGTTTGCAGGGTCGGGGAGTGTTCACGGGGAGCTTGTTCCAGGTCTTGGCTGCAATGTAAGGGAAGGCTCTCCCACCTGTTCTGTTTCTGTGGATGCGGGGGACCTCTGCCAGGGCGAGGTCGGAAGAGCGGAGGTTCCTCTTGGGTACATGGAAGAATACTCTCTCGTTGAGGTATTTGGGTCCGATGTTGTTGAGGAATTTGTATGCGTGGGTGAGGAGTTTGAAGGTGACCCTCTTCTCAACAGGGAGCCAGTAGAGGTCTCTTAGGTGTTGGGTCATGTGTTCGTGACGCGGTGTACCGAGGACGAGTATGACCGCGGCGTTCTGGTAGGTTTGGAGTTTGTGTAAAAGAGTTCTGTTGATTACGGCGTATAGTGCATTTCTGTAGTCCAGTCTGCTGGTTATGAGAGGGTGGGTGATGGTCCTCTTGCAGTCGGGGGGATCCATTTGAAGGTCTTACAGAGGATGCTCAGGAAGTTGAAACTAGTGGATGAGACGGCGTTGATCTGGCGGTTCATAGAGAGGAAGGAGTAGGATGATGCCAAGGTTTTGTGAATGGTCTGTCGGGGTGGATGGGGTACCGAGGGTGGGGGCCACCAGGTGTTGTCACAAGGGCCTGTATATCAAATGCTACCACTGGTTGTGCCACCCACATGAGTAACCCTGTAAATGTATCTCTGACCTACCACTGTAGTGTTTGCCTGCACAGTTGTCTACTGCCACGTTGTCCAGGCCCAAACCTTCCCTTTCCTTACATGTAAGGCATGCACCCCTAAGGTAGGCCCAAAGTACCCCCATGGGCAGGGTGCAGTGTATGTGAAAGGTAGGACATGTACTAGTGTGTGTGACATGTCCTGATAGTGAAATACTGTGTAATTCGTTTTTCACTATTGATTGGCCATCTGTCCCATAGGATTAACATTGGAGTTGCACTGTAACATTTTTACATGTGTAACTTGCAATAGGGACAAGATAGAAAAAGTAACTTTGGACTCTCTGAACTCAAACTTTAATAACACACCTTTTGGTGAAGGTGGTTTTTAAAACCTGTCTTTCAAAATGCCACTTTTACAAAGTGGCAAACACAAGGAGATGATGGACAGAGAACCAAAGGTTTTCAGACACTCACCCCCGTCGCAGATCTGTTTCAAATCCATCATCGTGATTTAGCTCTCTTTCCCACCCCATTTCAGACCCAGCCATATGCAAATCAGTCTTGACCCTGGGCCTCCTGGGAACAGTCAAGTCGGAACTGCCAGACCAGGTCCTTCCTGGACCAGAAACAACCATCAGCCAGGCTTACTTGAGTCCAGTGACAAAGTGATCAAGGGACCCATGTCTGGGCATACCTTGCCAACTTAGGGCAAAAAAAAAAACACAAGGAGATGATGGACGGAGCGCCAAACCTTTTCCGACACTCAACCCCAGTCACATATCTCGGTTGAATCCAACTTCGTTCTTTAGCTCACTTCGCCACCCCAGTTCAGACCCAGCCATATGCAAATCAGTCTTGACCCTGTGCCTTATGGGAACAGTCCAGCCTGAACTGCCAAGTCAGGTCCTCCTTGGACTGGAAACAAACATCCTAGAACCGGTTTCGGGGTAACACCCCTCATCAGCCAGGCTAGCTTTAATCCAGTGGCAAAGTGAGCAAGTGACCTACGTCTGGGCATACCCTGCCAACTTATTGTTCAAGTGTGTAATTAATCATGGATTAAACTCTCTACTCAATGTATTGGCTAAAATATTTTCCAGTTATTTTTCATCAATTCATAAGGGTCCATCGCTAAAGGCGGAATACCATGATGCCCACTCCTCTGCGGATCACTTGTTTTGCAGTCAATTAACCAGTCCATGGACCAGACATTAAAATGTTACTGTTCCTTAGTCTACATCTGGCTGGCATTTGATCTGGTAAATTGGATGGCCAAAGAATCTGCCTGTAAAATGGACCCAAGCAATCAATCAATCAATCAACAACATTTGTAGAGCGCACTACATACCCGTGAGGGTCTCAAGGCGCTGGGGGGGGGTGAGGAGGGGGGGCGGGCGCTACTGATCGAACAGCCAGGTCTTGAGTAGCCATCTGAAGGTCAGCAGGTCTTTGATCTGTCGTAGGTTCAGTGTGAGGGTGTTCCAGGTCTTAGCGGTGAGGTGGGAGAAGGACCTCTGGCCAATGGTTTTTCTTTGGAAGCGCAGGACGGTGGCAAGTGCAAGGTCGGTGGAGCGGAGCTGGCAGTTGGGGGTGTAGAAGAAAAGTTGTTTGTTGAGGTAGGCTGGGGGTTGATGTGGCCGAGACGTGGTTCGTCTAGGATCAGTCGTGCCGAGGCGCTTTGGGTGCGTTGCAGTCGTTTGATGAGCTTGGTCTGGGCTCCCGCGTAGAGGGCATTTCCGTAGTCGAGTCTGCTATTGACGAGGGCCTGGGTGACTGTTCTTCTTGCGTCTGTGTCCTTTCTCTAGCTCTGTTTAGCCTTTATTTTGATAATAATCCTTTACTACTCTTTCTCTTCTAAGGTGACCTGAGTTGTCTACTTTTTTTTTTAATTGATGATATGCTTGAACGTTTACAGACAATATTAGACACCTTGTTCTCCTGCTGCTAAATAAAATTTTAATATGGAGAAAATCAAGATGCTGGTGTTTGGCAAAAAGTGCTTCTTCAAAGAAAGGTTTGAGATGGGCAATATGGGCTCCAAATCAGACTTGGATTTGCTGAATCCAATTCGGAACCGTATTTCTTACCGAATCGTACACAGGTCCGAACGACCGATTATGGTGCCTGGAAACCATTAGGGCTGTCTGCATCGGTTCCAAAAGGCATTCGGACAGGTTGCGTCTTTCGGAGGTAAATCGGACTGCTCTATGTATTCGGTTTCCAAGTGAGCGATTAATATGACCAATTCGAACAGCCTTTCCAAATCGGTTTATTCAAAATGAATCGGCTGCCACAATCCATCTTTGGAGTCTCATAGCAGACACCCCTTCACCTGGGCCCATCTGAATCAGTGCTGTGTGGGTACCCATGTGACCTCCCTTTCCAACCATGCACAGTGTGTGTCAGGCACCATAGGGTGCCTGCCATAGGGTGCATGGTTTTTCCCAACAAGCCTTTTTTTCAATGGGAGCCTGTGTTCTCGATTGTAAAACAGGCTCCCATTGTAGTCAGATCGTATCCGGAAGCATACGGATGCATCAAAATAGTTCGGTCAGATCTCCACCGGTTCGAGTCATTCAGAAAGCATTATGGAACCTATTCAGTAGGAATACCTTCCGGACGAGATCCTTATCAGCAACTTAATGTTTTTGTTTTAAAACAAACTTTATTGAGTACCAGAAAGTGAGTGCAATGTGTCTTGCCAAGTACATTACAGCACTTTCTTTGTTGTTTTACAATCGTAAACAAATATCTTCTTTTTGCAGACTTGCTCATCTGGGTGCGGATAGCAATACACCATATTACAGTCAATACAATTGTGAAACAAGTAGTGTGTGCTTATAAGGTACAATATTATCACTTGGGGTATTTGTAAATTATAGTACATTCTGAACAGTTCCTTTAAAATAAACCCCCCCCCCTTCCCTCCCTCCACCTTCCCTCCTGGTCTGCGGTTTCTTGTATGCCTCTCAGTCTATTACAGTTATCCAGCTAGCTTTTCCTACCCATTGCTGTTGGTGTGCGCTTTGGGTGCTGATAGGGCCCATAAGAAGCCTGCGTCTCGTGTTATTTGTTTAATTGCCTAAGTTATGGAGTAAGGATGATGCGTAGGGGTATAAACTCTACCTTTCTAAATCTTCCAACATGAGGTCCCAGTCCATGGAAATGAGATGTTTCCTTAACCCTTTTGCTTCCTCACTGCTGCGCTGTCGGCCTCACACCATCGGATCACATCTTCTTGCCACATATTTAATGGGGAGCATCTAGGGGATTTCCATCTCATGGTTTTTGCACTTATGGTCAATATAAGGGTGAGGTCTAGAAAGAGCAGTTGGACCTTAAGGGCGTTGGTCCACTTGCGAAGACCCAGTAGACATTTCAAAGTGTTGTCTTGGATTGTTATATGTGTGACCTCCCAAAATACTCTCCCCAATAGACACTGAGGCGTGGGCAAGCCCATCGCAAGTGGATAAAGCCCGCTTCGTCTGCCTTGCATCGGGGGCGGCACTGCTGGGCTTCCGGGAACATACACTGTATTTTCTTTGGGGTTAAGTAGGACCTATGTAGTATCATAGTTTGTGTATATTTAAGTCTGGCATTTCAGTATACCAGTTTGGGATGTTCTAGGGTACTCACTCAGGCTTTATCAGTTATATTCGTATCAGTGGCCTCTGCCCATTTTTCTCGAAGGTCAATGAGCTTAATAGCTGCTTGTGCCCTAATACCAGTGTACAGCCATTTAACTAGATTGCCACCCTCCCCCATATAGTAAAGCAAGTGTACAAGCTTATGCTGTGTAGGTTCAATGTGCTGGGGTGCCCATGTCTTTCTAATATGGTGGGCGACTGCAGCATATAGTAAATAGTTTCGGTCTGATGCCCCCGTGATCTGCACAAAAGTGTTGTGAACTATTAGGGTGCTATCACCAATGAGCGACCCGACCTCCTCCACACCAGCCTCCGCCCAATCCAGTAGTCGCGCCTTTGTTAGCCCTCCCCAGGAAGTGGTATTCCCAGTAATGGGATATTTCTCGCATACGGGGTCGTACCTGAGGTATTCTTCCAGTAATGAAGTGCTTTTATTAGTAAGGGAGGCCCATCCTGCGGGATTTTCATTTTGGTGAGCAATAACCCCTGTAGGGTTCCATGCACTAAGTTGCGGGTTTTGTAGCCTATTTTCTGCAGGTTCCTGCCTGCCACCCAGTAGGATAGCCACTGAAGCCGGCATGCATAGCAATATGCCCTGAAGTCTGGGACACCTGATCCACCTTTGTGGGGTTCTAATTGTAATTTCTTGAGGCCAACCCTACGTCGGCCCTTCCCCCATATAAGCTCTAGGAGGAGTGTGTCTACGGTAAGGGTTGGCGTAGTTCGTGAAGTAGCGCTACACAAAGCTACACGAAGTGCACTTCGCACTAATCGAACTTCACGTAGCACTACGCGAGCTGCCTAGTAGCATGTTCGCACTGTGCAAGATGCGTGTTCAATGATTGCACAGTGCCGACAAGCATCCGGCACTGTGCAATCATTGAAAACGGCATCTTGCACAGTGCGAGCTGTAGTTTTCTGCTACTCGAGTAGATCTTTACTTGAGCGGTAGCTTTCTCAACGCGGACTGGTAGTTTCTCATCATGAGCGGTCGTGAGCATGCGCGACCGCTCGCAATGAGAAACCTGACCTCCCTGCGTTGAGAATCTCATCTGGATGTCATTCTGCTTGCTCGCGGTTGCGAACATGACGTTGAGGACCGCGAGCAAGCAAAAAATTACCGCTGCACTACGCTACGCTGCATGTGTTCGCTCTGTGCTACGTGCAGCTCGCGTAGTGTGAAGTTGCGCGAAATTCGCAAACTACGTGAACGTAGCGTAGTGCTTCGCCCAGGGTTAGTCTACGGTATGAAATATGGATTGTGGAACTATCAGGGGTAAACTTACAAAGAAATATAATAGCCGGGGGAGCATCAACATCTTAGAGACGGCAATCTGTCCCATTGCTGACAGTGGTAGGGATGTCCAGAAAGATACACTCAAGCGTAGAGCAGTGATTGCCCTCGATAAGTTACCCTCAAGTTGATGAGCTTGCGCCCTGTTTACATGGATTCCCAAGTATTTAAAGGTGCTGTGCGCTATAGGTAGGTTGTAGGTGCCGAATGGAAGCATATCTGGGCGTGGTCTTTCTCAGAAATAAAAGGCATTTGATTTTCCCTTGCTGATTGCCAGGCCTGAGATACTCTCAAAGGTGGTGAATATGCTGGGAAGAGGTTCCACTCCGGCTGTAAGATCACGTAGATAAATCAGAATGTCATCGGCATATGTTGAGATAAAATTCTCGGTGCCAGCTATCAGTATCCCCAATCTCTCAGCCGATTGCCTCAGGGTTATCGCTAGAGGCTCTAATGCTAGGACAAACAGCAGGGGGGAAAGAGGGCACCCCTGTTGAGTGCCACTATGCATAGTGTATTCATGTGAAATATGCTTCCCGGTGCATGCTCTGGCTGTGAGATTAGTGTACAGCAGACGTACCCATTGGAGAGATCCTGATGGGAGGCCAAATCTTCATAAGGCAGCAAACATATATCTCCATGTGATTGAGTCAACGACCTGGCGGAGATCCAATGTCAGACAGCCTGCATTGGTATATTCCACAGGGGTAGCCGCCATGACATAATATATTCCTCTAAGGTTTAGGGAGGTGCTGCATGCTGGGAGAAATCTGCATTGGTCTCTATTTATGAGGGTATTTAGGACAGGCAGTAGGTGGTTAGCTAAGGCCTTACTGAGGATTTTGTATTCAGTCGCTAGTAGCAACAGGGGTCGATAACTAGATAAATTAGTATCATCACATCCTTGTTTGGTGCCTGTATGCAGGTGATAATGGGTGGTTCTAGGCTGTCCTGTAATATCCGGGCCAATAACGTACCAGACTTGTCGACCTCAGTATGCTTCCACTGCATGAAGGCCCGATGGTCTATAACTCGGAGAGTCTCAGCGTGTATAATGCAAGCGCCTTGCAGGGAATCGCTTTTGACTGGGTCGGACGCTGCCGCCTTCTCCAGGTCAGTAATTTGGGTTTGCATATCATGAAGGCGTTGGTGTACTTCTTGTCTAGGCCCTTCTATGGTCCCGATTGCAGAACCCCGCACTACTACCTTAAGCGCATCCCAATCAATGAGGTTGGAGGAGGCTGTAGTCCAATTTCCTGACAAGTAATTTGTGATGGTCATGGATAGTGTAGTACAGAACGGGGCATCTTCTAGGAGCTGGGGGCCATAATTTCCAGGTGGGGACCGGGGTAGGAACTCTACCCCATGTGAGTGTGAGCTCCAAGGGGTTATGGTCAGAGAAGGTCTTAGGGTTAAATCTTTTTATTGATACAAAGCCACATATAAAAGATGCATAGTAAACAAGCCACACAGGGCTTGACTTGTGCAGATTGATATGCGAAAGGCAATGAAACTTTCAAATATAAAAGGGAACACATTAACCCCCCACCCTCTCCAATAAAGACAAAAGAGAAACAACAAAAGGAAAATGGAAGAAAAAGAAAAGAAGGAGAAACATAAAAAGGAAAGGAAACCACTCTTCACCCTCTCGGCTTTCTCTATTACTGTACAATGCAAAGTGGCCAACATGTTCTAGGTGGCTCTGAAGTGAGTCATGCATAGGGATCTGGAGTAGTGAGGTGCAGTAGGTGTAGATATTTGGCACTATACATTTCTCTGAATTCAAGGGGCAAAAGAGCTAAAAAGAGTTGCCAAAGCTCGCCAAAAGAAGAGCCCTTGCCGACCAGGGTGAGGGAGATCTTTTCCATGCCCATCACATGCTGGAGACAGTGAAACCAACCGGCATGTGTGGGAGCTTGCTCAGTTTTCCAATGCATAAGTATGTTCTGTGCTGCCGTACCGAGAGCAATGGCTATTTGTTTCCCTCTATGGGATTTCAGGTGGTAAGTGATGGGATTGGGAACTCCCAGCAAGACGTATGCAGGGAACCTAGGGGGCACCATGTCTAAATGTCTGTCAATCTCGTCAAGAACATGTGTCCAATAGGGTTGAATGTGTGGGCAGACTCATAGCAAATGAACCAAAGAGCCTTTCTGTCCACATCCTTTCCAACAGTCGGGGCTGGGGGCAGGGTCAGATTGGTATAATCTCTCTGGAGTCTAGTACCAATAATATACGAGTTTGGTGAAAGTTTCCATTAGGCCTACATGTGTAGCTGTGTGGCGAGCCCTATAACACGCTCCGTCCCATTCCTGCAAAGTAAGATTCTGACCCAGGTCTCTCTCCCACCTTGCCCGACCAGCGTGGTAGGTGTGAGTGTATCTAAATAGGAGCATTTTATAGAGATCGGAGATAAGTTTCTTATCAGAAGGTCTTGTGATGAGCCAACGCTCATAGTGGGTGAGAAGCCGCAATGGTTGCGCCAGGTTGTCGGGCTGGAGGGCCCAGTGTCGGACCTGTACGTAGAGCAAACGCTCCGCTTCCGGGAGACCATGGACCCCTCTATGGAGCAGTTGGCCTAAGCAGCGGCAGCCCGCCTCTCTCTATGGTGCAAAGGCCCACAGACCAATGCCGGGTCCGAAATCTGGGTGATCTAAAAAAGAGGTCAGTGGGGGCGGGAATGTGGTGAGGGCGTGCCATGTATAGACCCGACTTCAAACCTTGACAGTGGAACTTGTTACATGAGAAGCATATAGGTTGGGCGATCGATGGTGCTTGGGCATGAAGGGGATCTTCAGTAAGGACATGCCAGCAACAGCCCGATCCTGAAAAAGCCAATGCCTCTCAGATTCTGGTCTATTCCATTCAACCAGATACCGCAGTTGGGTAGTGTTGTAATAGAGTGCTAAATCTGGAACTCCGAGGCCTCCCTCGTGTGGAGGAAGGAAGCTCACCAGCCTCTTCATTCTCGACTTACGCCCTTGCCAAATGAAAGAGGAAAGGTCAGACTGCGTTCTTTGCAACCAACCGATGGGAGGTGGGAGGGGTAGGGTCTGGAAAAGACAAAGAATCTTGGTGAGAATGGTCATTTTGATGGCTGCGATGTGCCCAGCCACGAGATTGGATATTGTTTCCATTTCAGCAACACAGCTCGAATGTGTGTCTGCAAGAGGGAATAATTGATTTGCTTCATACTTTGTAAAGTCGGGGCTAGCTGTATGCCAAGGTAAGGAATCGATTCATCAGACAATTGCAGAGGGTAGCCGGCCCGAAGGTCCGACAACACAGCCTGTGGTAAGAACAAACTGAGCACTACGGATTTTGTAGGATTGATTTTAAAGCTGGAGGACCTACCAAAGTTCTCCCCAATCTTGTTGTCGGGCCTACCGTAGCATGTGCACAAGTAACCGCCCACATTTGTCCCCCCACCACGTAGAAGTAGTGTCGCAGGTGCATCAATGCATATTCTGCCCTATCCCCGTCCAGAGCCCTGAGATGCACTCTGGCCGCCTTCAACTGTTTTCATGCCCACGGAGCACCCGTACGTTGTGCATCAATTCCAACTGCTGCACCCGAAGGGTCAATTCTACCCTTGTCCTCTGGCGCTCCTTGTTGTAAGCTGTGGATATAGCAATCACTTTGCCTCTGATGACCGCTTTGAGTGCGGTCCATCTGGTGGAAAGGACAGTGTCTGAGTTAAGGGTGAGTATTCTACTAGAGAAAGACGGCATTCAAATCAGGGGTAGTGCATGCCACAGGGAAGTCCCGAAAAAGCCAGGACTCTTACACAGCCACACGCATTCCTCACACAACAGCAGCCTAATAATTAAAAAGGAAGAGCATCCAATGAGCCCCGAACAGCCACATATTGAAAATAGGGGAAAAAAGTGGGAAGTACATACAAAAGAAAGAAACCCCAAACAAAAAACAAGAAAAATAAAAATGAAAAAAACACAATAAGCGCAACCAGAGCTAAAAAATTGTTCAAACTTCAAACATTGTCCGTCATCCAAGGATGAGCAGGAAAGGAGTCCATCAGGTGATTGTGTGGCCAAGATCAGCTCTTCCCTCCCCCCCACCCACCCATGATAATAAAGAAAGGATACGGCCATGTAACTAGGAGGTCTCAGTCAGTCAATGCTTTGGCCAGAGCCCCCAGCAATGCTTCCAAGGTCGCCTGCTGCTCCTTCTTAATCACAGCAGGGTCTGGACGGCAGGCCCTTCGACGTCGCCTCTGCTGCTTCCAATGAGGTTATGTTATGTTATGTTAGTATGGCTTGTATAGAGTGCAGCTGCCCCAGCAAAGGGGCGTCCCGGCGCTGTAGCTAAGGAGTGTGAAAACGCACAGAGATCAAAGATTATAAAAGCTATCAGAAGTATCTAAATTAGGCTGTAGAAAAAAAGGAAAGTTTTAACAGCTTTCCTGAAAGCAAGTAAGCAGTCCATACCACAGATCTGTTCCAGCAAGAGTTCCATAACCTCGCAGCCAGATAGCGAAAGGAACTACCTCCCACACGGCTGCGCTTAACCCGCGGGACAGCGACCAACTGCTGCCCTGCCGACCGCAGCCTGCGCATAGGAACATACAAAGTGAGCAAATTGCTCAACAGGCTGGGACTAGCAAATTTCACGATCTTGAAAGATAGGCACAATGCTTTGAATTGAATCCGTTTTTCCATGGGAAGCCAATGCAGCTTCCGAATGGGTGTCAGCAGCTGAACAAATTCGCGGCAGGCCTACCAAGGCTCGGGCAGCGGCATTTTGGACACGTTGCAACCGACATATCTCGGCCTTATTTGCCCCAAGTAAAAGAGAGCTGGCATAGTCAAGGCGAGAGAGGATGGTGGCCTGTATGACCAGCTGACGTGTAGTAGGATAAAATAAATTCAGGAGGGGTTTAAGTCCCCGCAGCAGGCCAAAACATGTACCCGCAATTTTCCATGCACGGTCTCGAAAACTAAGGGATGAGTCCATCCACACCCCAAGATTTTTGACCAACGTCTTCGATGTGGGGGCTGCACCCAGAATAGTAGGCCACCACTGCTGACTCCATAGAGTGGTATTATTCCCAACCAACAAAACCTCGGTGATGTTAGCATTAAGTCGTAAACAATTGGAGGCCATCCATCGAGCCACAGCCGCCATTCCATCTCTAAACCTAGAGGCATTAGGGGAGGATCCTTCGGCCAAAGTGACAACCAGCTACGCGTCGTCGGCATATGAGACCATCACAAGATTCCATTGCCTGGCGACCGCTGCCAGAGGTTGGACATAAAGATTAAACAAGGCCGGGCTTAGAGCTGAGCCCTGGGGTACCCCCTGATCAATAGAATGGACCTGAGAGAGAAACGGAGGTGCGGATACTCTGAATGATCTTTCGGTCAGAAAATATCTGAACCATTTCAGAGCAGACCCAACCACTCCAGCTTCCTCCAGCCGTTGTAACAAGATATCATGCGAGACCGTATCAAAGGCGGCACTAAGATCTAACAAAATAAGTGCCACACTTTGACCGGCATCAAGAATGTACCGCAGGTGCTCAGTAGTCGCCAAAAGAGCGGTCTCCATACTGTGTCCCGATCGAAACCCATTCTGGGAACTATCCAAGATATCATTGGAAATTTGAAATTGGGTAAGCACGTTGTTAACGTGTGCCTCTGCAACCTTAGCCACCCAATGGAGCAGGGAAATAGGCCTAAAGTTTTCCATTTTGGGTGGGTCCAATGTGGGTTTCTTGAGAATGGGGAACACCCAAGCCTGTTTCCAAAGTGCAGGTATAGTGGCAGTGGAAAAGGAGGTGTTAATAATGTGACAGAGTGGGGCCTGAAAAATAGAGAAAGATTCTCTGAACTGTAAAGGCCTCAAGGGGTCAGCAGGGGAGCCTGATTTGATTGCACCACTCAAACGAGTGAGTTCCTCCAGAGACAAATGAGGAATGGCTGACAGCGACTGCTGAGGTCCAAGGTCTGGGGGCACAGAAGTGGAATGAGAAGGGGCAGGAGGAAAATATAGGTAAATAGCAAAGACTTTTTCTACAAAGTAAGAAGCCAAATTATCACTTTGCTGTGTCGAAGATATGACAGATTCAGTGACCTTATTAGAACTAAGGTCTTTAAGAATCTTAAAGATACATTTAGCTGGATTAAGACTCAGCTTGATTTCGCTAGCATAATATGCAGCACGAGCTTTACAGATGGCTTTATGATACTGCTTGATAGTAGCAAGATAGCATAATTTTTTATTGGGATCATAGTCCCTTCTCCTCTTCCGTTCAGCTTTCTTACACGTTTTGCTTAAAGCAATCAAGGAGTCATTGTACCAAGGGCTAGTAGCTGAGGTTCGACCCGTAAACCATTTGGCAGGGATCAAAAAGTCAAAACAAAATGTCATCCAATCACAGAATGAACCATAGTCAGATTCTGAATCAGATAAAGGTCCCAACGGATTACAAGTGAGGAAGTCATGAAACTCCTCAAGCCTCAACTTACGCAAAGGGTGTCTAAAGACCGATTTTACAGTGTCGATGTTACAGGGCTCTACTAGGGGAACAGACATGACAACCAAAGCATGCTCTGTCCAGCCCATAGGTACAGGTGTATCTACCTTAAAAGATTGAATGTTAGAGAATATAGTGTCTAGTAAATGACCTGCAACGTGAGTAGCTAATAAGAAAGGGACCCCCTGCGTCTAGTAACGAGTTCCTAGGTCAGGGCACAATATTAATCAAAATAACAATACCTAGGCAACTTCAGGGTCCTGCTAAGATATCAGGTACAAAAGCAAAATGATCATGGGAACACAATTGTGGTGTATGGTGAAGCAGTGTACAGAACGAATAAGCTAATATAACAATTTCATATAAAGCAAATTTATGTAACAAATTTCACAAAAAATATTATATTTTGAAGTAAAAAGAACATATACATAATGCATCAATAAACAAATTAATACGTAAAATTTCAACACGTATGACACAATTAAAAGCAATGAGCACAAATAAGGTTATACATTTATAAAAAACAACAGCCAAGTGGATAAATGAGGAATCCCTACGCGCGTTTCGGTGCAACACACGCCTTCTTCAGGAGTCTACTTGTGATTTCTAAAATAAAAGGGGAAGAATAATATACATAAGCAAAAACAACACATCTGCACACTGCATGGATTTAGCAAATAGTGGATGAAAAGATCAGAGACTGGAATAAAGGGAGCTGGTTCATGCTGAAATAGAAAACAGTCCAAATCACCGCAACCAAAGGTGAAGGGATGCAAATACATTTGACGTGAACAGAGGAACATTATTTTAAATAAGTACAAGATCTGAGTGAAACAGTGAGTCAGGGCAAGGGGGGGTGGTGAGGTGACTCTGAATTCCAAAGATGATAGATTTCACATGATAGATAGTGCCCCACTCGTTGATGCTGGCCCGATACTAGAATGGCCCTTACCTAAAATTGCACAAAGGTGTGCGCAAGGTAAATAGTTGCAGATGTCGCATCAGTAACAACTTGACGGTTCTGCCACCCTTAATTGGGTTGAAATGATAAAGGTTTAGTGAAATGCACAGGATTTGTACCTGATATCTTAGCAGGACCCTGAAGTTGCCTAGAAACTGCAACGTGAGTAGCGCCAGTTACTAATTGGATCAGCTGAAAAGCCGCCAAATCTACAATAAAGCTATCAATTTCGCTGTCATGGATTGATTCAAGATGTAGATTAAGGTCTCCAAAAATACTGAAATTAGCCGGGCCCACGACAAGCGAACTAACAATTTCTAGAAAAGCGTTTTTAAACTTGGCGGTTGGACCGGGAGGGCGATATACCAAAGTCCAGAAAAAGTGGAATGGGGACTGACAGAGATGCTAAAATGGGCAGATTCGCAGCCTGCAATAAGTTCCTTAGTAAACACACAGGAATAGCAGGTTTTAAAGATAACTGCAATGCCTCTTCCTCTGGATTCCCTGTTGATAGTACAAATATCCAGTGGGTAAAGCTAAATTTGGCTCCACTACCATTTACTCACTAAGCCACGTTTCACACAGGAAGACCACATCAGGAACTTCCTCCGTGATAAAGATCATGAATTTCCAAATAATGCTTCGCCAGTGACCTCACATTAAGCTGCATAATTTTGGGTGGGTGCTCGAAGCAGAAGGTTATAGATACCGGGACAGGTATACTATAGCTGCACACTGGGCAACCATAAAGTTCTTCCCCCAAGTTGAGGGTTCCCTTACAGCAAGTAGACTCCTCATTAACGGCTAATAGTTCTTCCCTACCATAAGACAGCATACCACTCTGTTTCCAGCCAGGGGTTCTGGCAAGAGGCGACGTACAGGCGCGGACTGGCGCAGACGGGCTTGCCTTTGGCACCCCGCCGGCGCGCCCGCTGAGCATGTCCGCTGCGCTCCCGCCCCATGGTCCCCTAATAAAGGATAAACCAGCTAGACCTCCGACCAAGATGGCAGCTAGCTGAGGGAAACCAGAAGTGAGGGCTTCCACCGAGACACGTTCAAGCCGCCCTCCACAACAAACAGCCTAAGTGGCTGTGGTGGACTGGGGCGGTTTGAACAAAAACACAGAAAATGCAGGTGAAGGAAAAACGCTCCAGGCAAGCTAAAACAAAGTATTAAAATACAGAGCCAAGATGACACGGCTAAGCATACAATAAAATAAAGAAACAAAAATAACTTTTTTTAAAAGAAGATAACGGAAGAACCACAGCCTCACTTATAGGTCTTCCATCTCCGTAACCTTGAGCAGAACGGGTCCCGTTGTCCGCCTCCTCCGGAAGGGCGATCCCGAGTAGCTTGCCAGCGTCTTTGAAAGTGCAAAGCTGGAATAGTTTTCCATCGTGCAAAAACACAAGCCGGAATGGGTGTCCCCAGGAATAAGGTATATTGCGTTGTCTGGGGACGTCTGTGATGGGCCGGAAGGATCTGCGCTTCTGAAGCGTAATTGCTGCAAGGTCCTGATACAGGGAGGGTGTCTGATTGCGAAACGATATGTGTTGCATGGAGCACGCCTTGTGCAGGATCTCTTCCTTGGTGTGAAAGTCCTTAACGCAGACCACCCCCACCCCCATCCCCACCCCCACCCTGTGGGCGCGGTCTAGTTTCAAGAGTGTGCAGAGGATTACCCAGGATGTGATTAAACAACTCCTGTACATAAGCAAATATGTCCCTGGCTTCTTTGTTAGTGCTCACTCCTCGGATCCTGATGTTGTGGCGCCGAGATCGATTTCCCAGGTTCTCCAGATGCGACCGGACATCTACCTGTTGCTCATGAATCCAGAGGACCTCCTGCTGTAGGGCCGCCAGCTCAGTGTCCCGGGAGTCGCTTTTGTCTTCCCGGGTCGCCACCCTTTCTCCTATGTCGTCCACATCTTTGCGGACCTCTCTAAGTTCCGCGGTTAAGTCACGTTTAACAGTTTGGAGGTCCTCGCGCAGGGTGGCAAATAGATACTCCAAGAAGCCCCGAGTCACAGGAGCGACCGGTGAGTTCACCATCTGCAATGCTGAGGTAAAGTGGTCCGAGTCGCCAGACCCCCCACTTTGCGCCTTGGCGAACAGTTCTTTCAAGGCGTTTTTCTCCCTGGTGGTGGCCTTCCGGCTTGCGGCCCCAAGAGATGAAGCAAGGTCCAGGTATCGTCGAGGCCGGGCAGGCTGGTAGGACAGCGCAGCCCTACAATGAGTTGTCCCGGGGAAAAATTACAGGGATGATTTGCTGAGTCCAGGAATACCCGGGTGTGGGTATCAGTGGGCCTCACTAGGGGAGCCTGTGTCCAAATGACCGCAGTTGGGCATCAATGTAGTGCAGAAGCAGTGGGCGGGGAGGCTGCCCCGGAGAGGATGCTGGGCTCGAGATATGTGAGGAGGGAGGTTGTGTTAAGGCGGGCCCAGGACCACAAAGTTCGCTCCGGGCAAGACCGCACACCCCGCGAACACCCCAGTCGGGGGAGGACCGCCCCCAGGTGCACTAAGTCCAAAGAGATAGGCAGCAGGGACTGCAAGCCATAGGCTAGTACAGGGGTCAGCCCGGCAGGCCAGCACACCTGAGGGAATCACTAATGAAGGCCACAGGGCCGGAGGACGAAATGCCCCCCGATCGACCGCACCCAATGCTGCAGTATAGCCGTCATCTGGGCCAAGGATGTCATCGGCGCTAAGGGGCCGAGACACGCCGTCTGCGAGGTGGCGCCTTGTGCTGGAGCAATCCGCTCTAACCGTGCGTGGTAAATCGGGCCGCAGCGACCAGTATGGTAGCTGCAGCCACCAGTATGGTAGCTGCAGGCCCAACACGACAGGGATCTGTGTGAGACCCCCTGCGATGGACCCTGCAGGCCCGGTGGGATGGAGGGGTGCACTGGGCTCACCTCATGGGCTTCGATGGCCCAGAGACGTTGCAGCTTCTCCAGCCCTCTGCGGTGTTGCCTCGCCTCCGGTCATGCTCTCCAAGTGGTCCTAGCTATCAGGCTCCTCACCGTGCCCCCTCGCTGCTCACAGGCCGGAGCCCCGGGCGCAACACCTTCTCTTCTACGCTGCCAGCGAGGCCGCTTGGCCCCACTGCTCAAGACTAGGGCCTTAGCACCCCCTCGCCTCTTCTCGATCATCTCCGGCACCACTCGCGGGATTCGGGCATGCCTGGGATGGCAGTCACCGAGACCTCTGCGGGAAGCCAGGAGCACCCGGTAGGTCACCTGATGCCCTATAGCATCCTCGGCAGCTCGATAGCCGGTCCATGTTCTTTGAAGGCCAAAGGATGGTGCTAAAGATTGGCAGACGGAGGAGCGAAGACAAAACATGTTTTAGCTTGTCACCATCTTGGCCAAGCCATCAGAGAAGGTCTTAGATAAATAGGTGGATTGATTTGTGTAGCAATAGTCGGAGAACCTAGGAACCTATCTATCCTGGTGTGGAGTTGGTGGACGGGTGAATAAAAGGAATATTCCCTGTGTGTAGGGTGCAGTAGTCGCCAGATATCTTACAGTCCCCACCCATTCAGCCAAGTTGTTAAGAGGTCAGCTTGTTTGTGGGCGCCAGCGCCATGTAATGGGGGGATGCGATCTATCTAAGTCCACATCTAGGACAGTGTTACAATTTCCACCCAGGGGACAGTGTCCCACCAGTCAGGGCGGCGCTCAACCGATGGAAGAATTTGTCTTGGTCAAAGTTCGGGGCATAGATACTGCCCAGAACTACTGGTAGCCCGTCCAGGGTACCCTTCAACAATATGTACCTACCCTGATTGTCTGTGCGATGATCCAAGTCCCTGAAATGGACCTCATTGTGGATCCATATGGTCCGCCCCTCGTGCAAAGGCTGAGTAGTTAGTGGAGAAGACATGACCCATCCATTTGTTGCGAGTCTTTGAGGCCTCTGATTCTGTAAGGTGGGATTCCTGAAGGAAGACAATGTGTGCCTTCTGCCTATGGAGGTAGGCATGAACTAAGTGTCTTTTGTGTACAGCCGCAGCCTCGCACATTCTAGGTCAACAGGTTATATGATCCTAAGGTTGTGGTAGCGCTAGGCAGAGATAAATAGTGTAAACAGGGCTCCCTCTAACTCCGAGCCAATTAACTGTTGCAGACCAGGAGTACCCCTTTCCCTCAAAACCAAGAATACTCCGCGCAGCCTTTGAACTGTGCTGGGCCAAACAGGTAACTACAACATTTGTATATAGTACTGCAGTGCGTTCGCTGTGTGGGGGTCGTTGCCACCGACCATAGTAAGGTTGCTAGGCTGTAGAGCTTCGGTAGCTCAACGGAGCCCAGGGGGGTATACACATAACATGTCAATGAACATACATGATCACCTTATGTGCGGACAGTGGGACTTAACAGTGGCACCACCTGGCTATAACAGAAAGTTATTATCAAACTTTATAGACTCGAATGATCAATGCGTAAGAAAGGATAATATAGCATGTCAAGTCTTAGGATTTCAGTTAGACGTACATTTTAGCATGCAATATAGTAGAGCTGAAAAGGATACTGATATGCCTGGTAGTCCCGCTATAGTTTACAGTGCTCCTGCTGCTGCTTTCAGTCAAGGTGATGGGGTAGAAACCCTTCAATTATCCACCAAGTCATCCACAGTTTGAGGTGTCACTGAGGGGAACAGTGTAATGCTATGATCAGAGTCTGACTTGATGGTGCTGTCCTCCGAATCAGTCATGATCTTGGAGTTGTGTTCCCAGAAGAAGCCAGCCAGGACCAGCGCCTCTGCTCTGTCGGTCAACCACAAGTCTTGGTTCGGGCCAACTACCTGGGTGGCTTGCTTGCTCGTAGTGTGACAACGAGTGCTGTGTTTCTGTGAGTTTGTGGGGCTACGTCATGATAGGCCCAAAAGTCCATCTTGACTGGATTCCAGACCCATCACTTCCAGCCATTCGTCTGCATCATGTGGGCTTTTGAAGAAACAGGTTTTCCGGTCGTGAATGAATTTTACGCGAGCTGGGAATAAAAGTGCGTATTTGAGTTGAGCTGCACGTAGCTTTTTCTTTACTGCTTGAAAGGAGGATCTCTGACGCTGCACCATTATCGTATAATCAGGGTAAAGCGAGATCCTCTGGTTCTCAAATTGGATCTGCGTTTTTTCTCTCGCTTTTTGTAGGAGGACATCGCGGTCCCTGTATTGAGGATTCAAACAATCAATGGTCGTGGGGGCGCTCCGGCTTTTGGGGCCCCAATAGGAATCCTGTGTGCCCTCTCCACACAGAAATATGGGGATAGGCCATCTTGGGCCACGTGTTCTCGGAACCATGTTTATATAAAGTCTGCCGGCTTGGTGCCTTCACTTTGTTCCGGAAGTCCAATGACGTGTATATTATTTCACTGATTTCTACCCTCCGCATCTTCGATTCTGTCCTGGAGGCCGGTGACTTGTTGCTGCAGCTGTTTTATTTGTGTAGTGTGTTCTGCAAGTTGAGGTTCCATGCTGGATAGGGCTTTCTCCTGCTCGTGTACTGTGCCAGGCAAGTTTCCTGTGATACGCCCGGAGGAAGGCTAGACCAGACAAGAGGGTCCCAATTTGCTGCTCTCTCGCTTTGTGCGAGTCTCTGACTTCTTATAGAATCAAGTCGAGTTTGTCAGGGGGAGACTCTACTGACTCAGAGGAGGAGGCCCCAGGCAATGGGTGTCTGGTTGTGCATTCAGGCGCACTGGAGGAGCCTTCCCTGTGTGTGTTGCTGTCCAAGTTGTTTCCCTTAATCCGTCCCATGGTGGCTGCTAGCGACTGGTGAGTATAGTTAGTAAGTGTGGAGTGGTAGTGGCAGGGGGGGCGCTGCTTATCGCAATGCCGACCCACTGGTGCTGCCCTGAATGGTATGTGCCTCTGTGATGACAGAGTCTTACTGGTCGGTCTCAGTAGGTTCGGGGATGCAGCAGCTAGTATTCACTATCCTGCCTGCTCAGGCCTCGGTCACGTATTACAGCACAAAATGTACTTTATTATGAGTAGTATTGCCCTAATGCATACCGAGCAGCCTCTGGTTCCGAGGGAGTTGGGCCTGCCACGTGTCACTACCCCTGCAGCTCAGCCAACCGGAGGTGATCCTCAGTGGCATCTGCCTGTTGGCCCAGTATACTTGTATATGTCTATGTTGCAGGCCTGCAGAGTGTATGGCTGACTATTACTCTCCGTAGCCTACCGCCACCCCATTCTCCAGCGCTCCGTGTTCTCAAAGAAGGTTAGCTGTTAGGGACCATTGCGGTCACTAGATGAGATTGCGCTGCTTGGTAAGACTAGATGTAATGCAGTACACCATCTGTCGCCCCCAGGGGGCTGAAGACCTCCGCAATGATGTCCACAGTGACCAGCGGTATCAGTAGAGTACCATGTAGGCCGACACAGCAGGCGCAAAATGGCGGCAGTCAATCAAATGCGCTTCACCTCCCTTACAACAAACGAGAGCAGCATCTTAGGGGGGGCACTACCATTCCACACCCCTCAGAGTATATGCATCAGTATGGCGGAGGGGGAGAGAAATACACTCATGCGGGTCGGATATACAGCACTTTGCGCCCCCTCTCACCATCCGTCTGCAGCCCTCCTCATATTCAAGTCAATCCGCTCAGCCAATCGGGCCTCGCCGCTGCAGTCCTCAGCCCAGCAGGGGCTTCGGTGCTGATACGAACCGCCGTCCACGCCAAGCCGATCCAGTAACGCGCGGAGAGGCACAGAGCCCTAGGCCACCTGTATGCAGGCAAAAAGCACGGTGCGCAGCTCTCCCTCTCGCTGCCTGTCCGCAGCCCTCCTCCTGTTCCGGCCAAGCCGCCCTGCCGATCAGGAAAAACCGCAGCAATCCACAGTGCAGCAGGGTCCTCAGTGTTAACAGAATCCGCCGTCTGGGCAAAGCCTGCAGTGCTTCGTGGTGAGAGGCACAGTGCCCCAGTCCATTGGGTGCAGGCAAGAGCACGACCCCCCAGCTCCGGCGTACCCCGTGGGTAGGCCGCAGTCCCCTCGATCTCAGGTGGGTGCAGAGGGCGGCCGTACTGCCGGGGCTCCAGTGAGCAAAATCCACTGAATCACTTCAGTAGTCTGGTACAGCACTGTAGACGGTGTAAGGTGCCATTGATGCTGCAATCACTAGGATAATTCTACCTGGGGTCCGGAGCCTCACCAGATTGCTCCCGCCATTTTAGGCAGCTAACCACGCCCCCATCAGCCCCTTAATGTTAATTACAGATTCCTTTCTAATGCTCCCATCTTGACAACTTATCAGGATGGAGCCATTCTATTACTCTCCCTATATGGGTCAAAATTGTTTACTCTTGATAAAGTGTTGTTCTAGGAATGCTAGAGAGGTGGGATATAAAATTAATGTGTTCCCTCCTGGCTGATGACTGGAATGAGACTTTATTAGGTCTACTCCCATGTCACTTTTAACTAATTACATGTTGTGAAATAATTTGTCAGTAGAAAATTGAATTCAATTTCTGTATTGTGCTTTTTGTGAGCTAAATTAATCCATCCAGAGGCATTGTGGGGCCAGTCATTGTCCTATTACCCATATGAGACTCAGCAAATAGACCTTGTTATCACAGTCTGTACTGTAAGTTCCATCTTCTATATAACATCTTGAGAATGTACTATTAGTATTACAATGCTGCAAATGATGTGTTCATTCTGATATTTTCCGTTAATCCATTTTAGGGCCTGCACAGATACCTCGTGAGAACATAACTGTGAACAATAGAAATTCCACCAGTCTTCTGGAGGTCACCTGGATTTCACCACCTGGGAATGTGGACTTTTATATTATCACCCTTCAAGGCGCCCTCATCATATCCTCTCCCAGCGCCGCCATTCAGCCTGTGACCTTCACAAGCTTACTCCCTGGAAGAGAATACAGTATCACGATTACAACAGTCAGCGGCCCTTTCAATCAGACATCAGATCCAGTGACCCAGGCAACATGTAAGTCCAGCTGACTCTACTTACTGATTTATTATCTACAAATTCCAAGTGAAAACGATGTTGAACTAAACCACATTACTAGCACATTCAGAAAACTCAATATTAGTAGTACTAAAGGGAACATCAACCATGCACGCATGCCTTATTTGTAATTTCATTTAATTTTGTAAATACATTACTGGAAAGTCTTATGTTCATGAAACCTTGCTGAAGTTAATGTTTCTTCATATTAAGTGTTTACAATGGCAAGGAGGCAATATTCTACTTCACTTGATATACTGTATTAAATATCTGTCATTTCAATGAAGCATTTACTTCAGTAGAATTATTATTTAACTATTGTATAGCAGCTGATTTCCTGAGCCGATATTACGTACATTTTCTATTCATACCTCCTAGCATCAGCCCCACCTCTCACTGTCTGGTTTAGACCACCCATTACATAAGCGCTGATTGATGACTCCTGGTGGTAAACAATTCCTGCCAGAGGAAGCAACTGTCTTTCAATGTGGAACCGATTTGGACACGAAAGCCATCTCCTTATAACATTCAAAAGCACTGGTAGTGACACCCATAAGTGGACCACTATCTAGCTGGTGGAGATTTGAAACGTGTTTGTGAAGGGGTGGTTTTGGCAGCCTCTCAGAGATTGCATTTAGGGAGGTTCGGCCGACTTCAATCATCAGATTGTGCCACATTGGCGGACACACCAAAGGGCAGACATCCCCACAAAACCCCTACTGCCTGGCAGAAGTAGTTTAGCCTGATACAACATTTGTGTGTTGTATTTCTATTTTACATTTCACCATTTTTTAAGTAGAATTACTTCATTATTTAGACATTCGTGCCTTCTTTATTGAATGATTGGGGAGGGGGGTGACATAAAGGCCAGAGCTGTCGACGTTGGAAATGCGGAACCGGATTCGAGTCTCTTCACCGACTACATGTCCTATTATTCCGAGCAAATAACTTCATCTCCCCGTGCCTAGAAAAAAACATAACATTAATGCGCCCTTGTGTGATGTAACTGGTGCTCATGTAAAGGGATCCAATACGTTTGGGTCGAGCCCCTGCTATATAAAACTGCATTAAAAACAACATTGAATACATTTTGATTTACAGGCATAGGCCACATGCATTGTCTGAGATTAATCCTATCTGATATATTATTTTGCTTGTGGAAGAAGTGCATATTAAACAAATTATGCAAAGCTAGGCTATAAGGCATCAATGATTGCCAAGAAAACAAGTGCCTCTTTCAAATGAGGTCTGCGTGTAGATATGATTAGGAAAACATTCACATATAAACTCTGATACAGATGTTCTGATGAAATCTGAAACTTCACAAATAGTGCACTTTCCAACCTTGTGAACCTCATATCTTTAACCAAGTACACAATGATAGTAGGGATTGCATAAAAGCAAGGGGAAAGCTAAGCATCCATCTGGTGCAGTGCTGCACACTTTTCACTGAGGAATCACTGACCACTTCATATCTACTATACGTGATAATAGCAGGCCAATGAGAATAGCAGCTGTGATGAAAACATTCTCTTCTGGCGTGCCTGGGGAAGGGGTTTCCCTAGGATGGTGTCTATTTATGTGACAGGTACCAATGTTCACTTGTATCTACCAAAGGGAAAACCTCAGGTTCCTACAGGTCTCTGGCACATGTGTAACAGGCCAACAGGAATCCTCCAGAATTAGCCTAGGCTTGCGTAGCACAAGAATGAAATAGCTTTCATCACCATCAGAGGTGGCTGAGGCTAGAGCCACCCACTTACTTCCTGTCAACACTTCATATCACAATTTAAATCAGATGTGTACGAAGGGATCCCGGTAGGCCACAGAAAAAAACATATGGTTGGACTGATGAACAGCTTCAGAACTGAAGGACATGTTGGGACATGTGCACCCCCTTGTCCCTGCCCACACTCCCTAATACTTGTTGTCTACAAAGTTTATTGTGTAGATTACTTAAAACCATGACAATAGAAAACATTTAAAATAAAAAATAAAAAAAGATATTTTACAGAAGCAAAAATAAAATGCTAGTTGCATGTCAAAACCGTATAATATGAATGGCTTTTGTGCCCAAGGAAGGAAGGCACTTGGTATACATGCTTTCTCTCTACCATCTTCCCTTTCACATATCTATTATGAAGGTAATGGTAAAAGTAAATTAAAAAACCTTCCGTAAAATGAATAAAAAAGTTTCAACTAAGAGAAGACTCAATTATGGCATAAGCTAACTCCTTTTTAGGAAATCCTGCGCTGCTTTAAAAATGTTACCTATTCTTGCCAGTTTGAGGGGGACCATTCTACTAAAAATCCAGTTCATTGCTTGGTTGCCTGTTCTTATGCCGTGAATTAAAAAGAGTGGCTTCAGTAAGATTTGACGGCAGTCAAGCAAGATCGGACAGCTGCACTCCCTAATATTCTACTCACCATCAGAGGGGTCCCTTGGCACCCTGATGGAATACACAAAATGGTTGAACATTTGAATCTGCTTTCAGCCTGACTGTATTCATAGCTCTAACACTCCCTTAAATCACAAGACCATTGCCTAGACACTCTTCCTTTCACACTGTATGACTTACAAATCGGTCTTTGGTCTACTTTCGAACATTCGGTAGTTTGCAGCGAGAGTTGAATGAAGTTTAGGCTATATTTTACTTTAGTGTTTCAGTGGTTGCGGAATCACATGGTCCTTTTTGCAAACAACTTTTTTAGCATGCCTTTTTGCTGATGTGGCAAGGGGAACACACAATCAATCAATCAATCAGGGTTTTATAGAGCTCACTAACCCCTCATGATGGTCTCAAAGGGCTGAAATTACACAGTTTGGTAGTAAAGAAGGGCAGCAGTGCTCACATTGACGTTTGCTTTACCATTTTGTACCACAGGTAAGGAAAAGCTCTTGCCTAATGATTTGAAATGTGTGACTATATCTAATTAACATAAATACATTTTTGCATATAAAAAAACATGTTCATGTCTAACCATTTTCCGAATGCATGCAAATGAATAAATAATGATCCCACATTCGTTGACCATAAAAAGCAGAAGAGGCAGAGAATTAGTACAACATTTTGAATCATCGAGGTCTTCCTAAAGCTGATTATATTCTCACATGAGATGAGCAGAGGGACAGGAATCATCTCTGTTTTACACCATTTCTCTCTGGAGTTTTCTGCAGGCAGGACACGCCGTGGGTCGAATGCTTTAGTGGTTTTAATGTTAAAATACAGGGTGCTTATTAAGCCCAGGAGTAAAAGGTGAACAGCTTTTTTTAAACTTAACTAGCTGGTGCCAATATTTTGTATGGCTTGCGAATTCTATCGCACAAGGAGCAATGATACCAACATCATGGAAGGGTGCGGAGATTATACCAGTTTTTAAAAAAGGGGATAAGGCTTTACCAAGTAATTATAGGCCCATCAGCCTTATCGATTCAGCACAAAAACTGATGGGCAGAATGATACAAAATAAAATACAAGCCTGGATAGATGATAAGGATATCCTTTCCCCGTACCAAGCTGGCTTCCGACCCCTAACTAGCTCCATCGACCAGGTATTCCATTTTTTAACTCTTTACTGGAAAAATGTGACTTTGACAAATGGCCCATTATATGCTGTTTTTGTTGACTTGAAGTCAGCATTTGATTTAGTACCCCGACAAAAACTATGTATTGTTTTGAGCGACCTTGGAATTAGCCCCGAGCTATTGACTTTGCTTGTGCGTATGCACGAAAATAACTACGCAAGGATTAGGTGGGGTGCACAGGGGGACGTCACAGATTCTTTCCCCGTGGAGCGTGGGGTAAGACAGGGATGCGTCCTGGCCCCGCCTTATTCTCCCTTTACATTAACGGCGTAGTAGACTTTCTAAAGAAATCTCCAACAGATGCCCCAACGCTAGATGGGGAGCGGGTCCCAGTATTAATGTTTGCTGATGACACTCTACTGGTCTCACGGACCCCTAGCGGATTACAAAAGACAATTGATGCATTTGGAGATTTCTGTCGGATTCGGGGTTTGGAGCTAAATACTACAAAGACCCAGTTTATGAATTTGAATCCTGCTAAGCAATTCCAGGGAAAAATACATTTTAATGGGTCCTTTCTGGAAGAAGTGAACGCTTTCACTTACCTTGGTATTTCTTTGCAGGCCAATATGAACTGGAAATCTCACATGGACTCCGTGGTCTTAAAGTTCCACCAGTTGGCCGGGGCCATAGCACAAAAATATAAATCCTCATTTACAAAACCTATTCAGCCTATAATGGAGATTTATAGTATGAAAGTGCTGGGTGCTTGTCTTTATAGATCAGAGCTATGGGGCTTTACCAATCTGAGCGTCTTGGCTACTGCAGAGAACAAATGTCTTCGCCGGTTGGTTGGTGTCCCGCAGAGTACTCCATCGATCCCGCTCCTATATGATCTTGGGAGGAAAAAGATCGAGGATATGGCTCGATTGCGCCCACTCTTATATTTGAGGCGCATAAAGACCACTCCTGAACTGGGACATTATGCATCTGCTCCCATGGACATTATAAGCTCTGATCGGTTCCACAAAATAACCTGGCTTAAAGAAACTAGGAACTTGCTTCAAAAATTGCACTTAGACCACCTATGGACTACCACTGACCCCGCCGCCTTTCCATCTAAGGCTTTATTGAAAAAAATGTATTGGGACATGGTACATAATTCTGTTTTGATTTCCAATCAACTGTCTATGTTGGCATCCCAGTACTTGGAGTCCAAAATAACCCCTAAATGCGAACAGTACTGGGATTTGATCATAAAACCCTTGGACAGAAAGCTGTATTTCCAATTCAGAGTTGGTTCCCTACCCTTAAATGCTTTTACTTCTAAATGGTCTCCAGGCAATGTAAATACATGTTGTCACTGCAAGGTACACGTTGAGGATATCCCACATTTCTTGTTCGTTTGCCCATTATATGCTGCCCCAAGAAGTAGATGGCTAAAACCGGTCTGCAGGAATTTGGGTATAAGGAAATACCTAGAAGCACTAAGAATATTAAGATCAAATTGTGCCCCCAATCTTGCAATCGCCTTAGCCAAATACTTGGGATGGGCCTGGATAATTTGCACGCGCACTTTAAATGCAACTGATTATTTATGACGGAAAATATCTCATT
Organism: Lissotriton vulgaris; assembly: GCF_964263255.1. Lineage (NCBI taxonomy): Eukaryota > Metazoa > Chordata > Amphibia > Caudata > Salamandridae > Lissotriton > Lissotriton vulgaris. The sequence continues at coordinate 1,805,925,217 of NC_141687.1, read as the reverse complement.
TTAAGAACAATCCCATTTTTCATGAACTAGGCACTGTGACTCTGATTTTTATAATGCATGAATTTTTAAGTTGAAAGAATTTGCCAGCATTTTTGTATTTGATTGTATTTAATGTGTATTTTATGTCGATCTTAATCTTAGCGTAGTATTTATATCTGTTTAGAATAGGGAAAAATGCTTTTATGACAATGCTGTCGAATAAAGTATTGAAACTTGAACTTGAACTTGTTTTTATTGGTAATATTCTATCATACCTGAACTGCGGCTGGTCCCGGGACCCTACAAACGGCCCCCAGACTTGACTTGAGCGCACCGCTCTCCCACTGAGGCTCACATCACCTTTCCGGAGGCTACGAGAACTACACAATGCCTCGAGCTCCTGCCGCCTCCCCTCAACGTACCTGCTGCCTGGACCCTCATGATCCACACAGGATCTGAGCCACTTATACTTGCTTGTGCTGCCTTTAATTTCTTGGGCCTCTGTAGCTGCCACCCTGTTCCTCCTTCTCTGTATCTGACACACACTGAGGAAATAGAAATTTTACGTGGCCAATGTGTCCCCTGCGTGTACCCCACGTTTAGTGTATGTTCATGTCACCCATGCACTTTCCCTCTCATGCCTGTAATATTAATGCCTCTGCATTTCCGTTCCATGTTAGAATGTCAGTTACCAAGCCTTCCATGAAAGAAACGTTATTCTGCAATGAGGCCTATGTTGCCCATGTTGCCAATGTATTTGCATTGTGCACGTTTAAAAGTCGAGATGAAACCGTTTTGTGGCTCAGCCGAGCCAGGACCCGAATTCAGGCTCTATGTCTCCAGACACTCTGAAAGCTGCAGCTTAGCTATGTATCCCTGACCTCTCGCATACTTTCTGCTCAGCCGAGAGGGGCCCAGTCCGGCCTGCCAAGACAGTATTTTGCACACAGTTATCTACTTGCTCCACAGAAACACATTCCTGCTTAGTGAAGAAGGTAAACAGAACCCGTCTACAGAGATAGAGCCCAGCCTTCCTGTCTCCGTTTAAGTGATTTACAGAGCTCGCATCCATAGAAAGCCCATGGCCCCCACGCAATGCACGAAGAAATATATGCACACACTGGCTCTTAGTGATGAGCAACCTTTGCTCAAGCGACCTTTACTTCAGACAATACATCCTCCAAACCCAAGATATCAGATAATATCCGACGTGCAGGTCGTCCTGAAACTCAAGGCTTCTCTACTAGAACGAAAGTCAGCTCCCTCCAGCTTCCCCCAGTTACACGTCAATTGCACGTCATGACCAAGTGGCGCACACAAGTAGGGTAAAGGTTCCAGCTGACCACGCAGACCCCCTCCATGTATCCACCCACCTATGACTCACTTATGACTCCTCAAGTGAACGCTCACATGTACGCCTTCTTACATGCCCTTTTGTACGCCCATGTGCTCTTATCTCTCTCTTTCTCTTGCTCCGCCTGGAGCGCTCCGCCTTCTCTATGCAATGTAATGTATGTTTAAATGTATAAATAATGTACTCTGTGAATAAAGTTCAGAAGACCCTTCCTGAACCTTAGTGGTGATGGAACCCGATTCTCCCTTAACTCGAGTTACTGAAATAAAGCCCTTTTGAATCGGACACCACGGACTCTGCCTCTCATTATATGCATGACCCTTTGTTTAAGTATAGAAATTCCGACAGGGTAATATTTTATTTACCACAACACTCGTGTCGCCTTAGACATGCCATTCTCCCAATCTAAAATGGCGGCGCCCCCTATCTATCTATCCTCAAGCCTGTCCCCCCCCCGTCCAAATTGTTAACCCCTGAGCTGGGCTCCCAATCTAAAATGGCGGCGCCCTGCATCTACCTATTCTCTATCTATCTATCCTCAAGCCTGTCCCCCCGGCCAAATTGTTAACCCTTGAGCTGGGCTCCCAATCTAAATGGCGGCGCCCTGCATCTACCTATTCTCTAGCTTCTCCCCTCCGCCCCCACTGATGAATCCTCACTCCCAGGCTGCGTTACACTTGCACTCATTTAAAAGTACATTTCTTGACTTCTGACTTCCCTCTGGCCCTAGGATTACTTGCACCTACCTATCCTATCTATTCTCTAGCTTCTCCCCTCCTCCCCCGCTGATGAATCTCTACCCCCAGGGAGGCTGCGTTACAATTGCACTAATTTAAAAGTGCATTTCTGCCATCTGAATTCTCTCTGGCCCCAGGATTACTTGCACCTTCCTATTCTACCTATTCCCTAACCTCTCTACGCCCCCTGCTTTCTGAATTCTCTCTGGCTCTAAGATTACTTGCACCTACCTATTCTACCTATTCCCTAACCTCTCCCCTCCGCCCCGCCGATGTATCCTCACCCCCAGTGAGGCTGCATTACAATTGCACTAATTTAAAAGTGTATTTCTGCCTCCCATATTCTCTCTGGCCTCAGGATTACTTGCACCTACTTATTCTAGCCTCTCCCCTCCGCCCCCGCCGATGAAGCCTCTCCCCAGTGAGACTGCATTACAATTGTACTAATTTAAAAGTGCATTTCTGTCTTCTGAATTTCTTCTGGCCCTAGGATTTACTTGCACAGCTTCTCCCCTCCGTCCCCACCGATGAAACCTCTCCCCAAGTGAGGCTGCATTACAATTGCACTAACTCTTTCTGGCCCTGGGATTACTTGCACAGCTTGTAAACTTCGGCCCAAAACCCCATGCCTGACTCCAAAATAGTGACCGCTATTGCCGCCACTGCCACCCAAATACCCCTTTAACTTACACTATTGCCCCTCCCCAAATCAACATGACACGTCCCACCTTGACTTGGACTGGGGAAAACTCTATTACCTTGGTCTACCCCCCTACCTCTCCAAAACCACTGCTAAATCTTTCAAGCACGCCACCTTAAAAAGCCACCCGGAGATGCTGGTAACCAACTTACGATTCAACACGGTCAGTGGTACTTGCATAAATGACCTCATCTTCTACTCCAAAAGAATTGCAGCCTGGCGCAAAACCCTAACTCACCTCCTTAACGTTCGCTCATCGAGAAACATTCCATATGGCACCAAACTCTCAATTTGCCCCTCCTCTACGCTCCGAGCTGACATTACCATTACTCTATACAAAAATAGTATCATTCTGATCCATGCCTCATCCAATAACCTCAATAAATTTGACGATAGTTTTTCCCTGCTTAGAAACCATGTACACGACACGGATAAGGTATCCAACTCCCTCACCATAAGCCCTATGTCCTACCAGTCTACTTTGCCTATCCACTCACCTACTCCCAACCCTTCGGCTTCCATCACTGTTCATCCTACCCCCCCACCACATCCACTGACCCTGGCCTGAGATCCTCCCCTACACCTCCGATCCCCCTAACGCCCCCCACCAACCGCGAGGCTGGCTCTCCCCCAAAAACACCGCTCTCAGCTCTAACTTGCCCCTCATCGGCCACCATATGGGTCAACCTAAACATGACAGCTCACCTTCAAACCCCACCAACAGATTCGCACCGGACCTCTGCTCACCTCCCCGCCAATCCTCTTCCAATACCGTGAGCTGGTAATGCCTCTAAAGACATTTGAATCAGCTCAAGTAAAACCTTCTCCCCTGTCACCTCCATGTGCTACTGACACTGCCCCTGAACCTTCTTACCTGCCACTCTAGCACCCCCAGCCTTTACCGATCTCGAAACTCTACACCCCAGAGCGACTAATCTAATCCAGAGCATTCATAGATCCATTCGGGATCTTATGAACCTTCTTAGCCTCGCCAAACTCACCCTTACTAACTTCAAAAGACCCCAATACTCCCCATAAGATCGCCCTCGACAACCTCAAGTCTCCTCAATCCTCCCCCCTAAGATCGTCGACCCTTTCATGCACCCTCTTCCGCTACCTCTAAGACAACTTCATCCACGCAAACCTCCCTGCCTACTATCTGAGGTAGAATCCAGAGCTCTTGCATTAATTTACAACTCCACCTCTGCCACCTCCTCTCACTCGGACCTCACGGATGAGGAAATCCTAGCTATCCTCCAAGACCATAACCTTGTCCAAGACTCCCCCTGTCTCAAGATGCGAGTCCTAAACAGCACATCTGCAGTCTCCATCAACCCCAACAGACCAGCTATGCTTCACAACAGAAGTGTGGTTAATAGCATCCTTGCACCTGCGCTCCTCTCCGCCCTGACATGCCCCCAGACTCTCCACTATCGGGCCTCTTAATTAATTGCAGCTCGGCAGTTAAACATGCCTCGGATATTGCTGACCTCATCCTGAATAAAAACATAGACTTAACTATACTAACCGAATCCTGGCTCAATGAATACTCTTCCCCTTGCCTCGACGTATTAGCCCCTTCTACCTACAACATTGCTAGACTAGACCGGCTCTCCAACAAAAAAGGTGGAGGCATCACCTGCATCCACCAATCCTCCCTCTTGGTCACGGAATTCCTAGCGGACTCCACTGACTCCTGCGAATACCTCACCCTCTCCATTTCCAGCAACTCACTACACCTTTGCATCTTTTACCACCCCCCTCGCTCGAACGACTCTTTCACTGAACTCCTCTTGGATATCATCAAAACTAAGATTCCCTCCAATACTAAAGAAATTTTCCTTGGTGACTTTAACCTGCATTGGAATGACCTTAACGACCCCAACGTCAATACTATCAAAGATCTTCTTACTGATCAAGCCCTGTCCCAAGCCTGCTCTCTGCCTAATCACTCAAAAGGGGCCTACCTGGACTGGATTATCTCTAAAGAATAAGCAGTCAAACTTATCTCCATAGACCCATGCAACTGGTCCGACCACCACACCATCTCCTTCGTTTTACCAGGGACCAGCAAGTCAAAGACACCGAAATCGGTGATCCTCAAGAGCTGGATCAGAGACACTAAAAACCTTGACCTTATCAAACTGGAAGCATGCTGCAATTCCGATCTGCCCCTTCCTCGCATATAACTGCAGCCAGTGACCTCAATGATCATTTCTCAGCATCCTTATTGAACATCCTGGACGACCTGGCCCCCCTAAAACTAAAAAGGTCACAAGTCAAAGACAGAAACCCCTGGTTCTCTGATTCCCTCAACATGGAGAGAAGATCCCTAAACAAGCTGAAAGAATCTGAAGACAGCACCCCTCCGTCTAGCACCTTAAACTTCTCTGCCAGGCAAGAAACTCTTACAACAAACACATCCTGAACTCAAAAAAAGAATACTTCCGATCGGAATTGGGGAATTCCAGGAACAGACCCCGCAAGCTCTTTGAGCTGATCAAACACCAATCCAATAAACTGGCTAAATCTCTGAAAGAATCCCCTAAATCTCTAATATCCTCAGAGGAATTATCCTCTTTCTTTACTGATAAAACCATGGCACTAGAAATTGAACTCAATGCAGCCGATTACTCTCATCCCCTTCCTGACCCCCCCTTCTCTGCACTACCCACATCGGCCCCACCTAAAAACCAAACTCACTGGACCGACTTAGAATACTATGACGAAGACTTCATCTCCAAAATCCTCTCTACTTTGAACCCCAATAACAAATTCAATGACCCTCTACCATCTAACTGCCTCACTGCGGTCACCTAAGCCATTATTCCCTGCTGGACCACAATAATCAATGCCTCACTTCAGCAGGGCTCTATCCCGGACCCCGTGAAAGCCGGTTAAGTCCTTCTTATCCTAAAAAAGCAATCGCTGGACCCCTCTTCTGCCGACAACTTCAGACCTATCTCCAATATCCCTCTGTTAGCTAAAGTGTTAGAAAAATGTGTCCAACAGCAATAAAGTCAGCATATCAAGAACTTCCACCCATTGGACAACTTTCAATCTGGCTTCAGACCGGGGCACTGCACGGAAACCACTAAAATCCACATTGTGGAAGATGTCCTCCAAGCCCTTGACCAAGGCAAAACCGGCCTTCTAATCCTGCTAGATCTATCCTCCGCCTTCGATCCGGTCTACCATGATAAACTACTCGAACGTCTTAATCTCAGGATGGGGCTCGATGACGTGGTCTTAGAATGGTTTAGGTCCTTCCTACATAACCGATCTCAGAGATTCCTCATTAACGGCAACCTATCAGCTCCCACCCCAGTCACAGTGGGTGTTCCCCAAGGTTCAACTTTATCACCCCTCTTCTTTAACCTCTACTTAGAGCCACTCGATGAAGTTATTAGTACTGCCAACATCTCCTACCACATGTACGTGGACAGCTCAAATATACATCAATATTACATCACTTGAGGAGATCATTACCCTGAACGAGACCCTGAAACTAACTGTCCAATGGCTTGCCGCTAACCAACTGAAACTCAATGCAAAGAAAGCCGAATTCCTCCTGATCTCCCCCTCTAAAGCCAACCCTGAGATCGAGACTTGGATCGAAGCCATCACAGCCTTAAACTGCCCGCCGACCATTGTGAACTCTGCCAAATCCTTGGGCATACTCCTCGACAGTAACTTGAACATGCCTGACCACATCAACCCAATGGCTAAATCAGCCAGATTCCACCTGAGCTACTTGCAGTCCAAGAACTAGTCATATCGAGACTGGAATATGGGTGCTCCACCCTCAATGTTTTACCCAAAATTTCTCTGGCTCCTCTAAAAGCCTGCCTCAATGCGGCCGCGAGATTACTCACAGACACCAGGAAATTTGACCACATTTCTCAACATTTGAAAGCACTAAACTGGCTCCCTATGGAGGCCAGAATACAACTGAAAATTGCATGCATTACTCACAAGGCCCTCTAAACAAACTCCCCTGACTATCTGGCGCAGAAACTGGTGATGTCTGGAGGAACCAGGAACTCCTGGTCCGCTCGAAACCTCCTGCTCCAACCTGCTCGCTTTCAGAAAAAAAGAACCTACAATAGGGATTCTCAGGAGCCGCACCAAGAATTTGGAACTCTCTCCCGCCTGACATCCGAAAAATCCCCTCTTTATCACGCTTCAAATAGGAGACCAAAACCTTCCTCATGGGCAAATTCCTAGGCCAATGACATGCTTGTACCTACCACAGGGTGTCTATCGAATCCATAACTATTGCCTCTTCCGCAGTTTACCAACTTGCCCTGATATGTAATCGTGGGGCTTCTATTTCTGTTTTTACTGATCCCACTATAACTGTGTATCCTATGCTCCTCAGCTTTCCTACCCCGCCCCAAATCTTGTATATTTCTGCACTTGAGTTTATGTTGCTTTGTTATCTTGCTGTGTTGCTTTGTTTACCGTGTAACTGTTTAAAGCGCTCTGATACCCTCACGGGTCAAGTTTGCGCTCTATAAAACATTAAAATAAATAAATAAATAAACATTTGTCATAGATATTTTACATTGTGGCAATCATTCTTTTGTATTCATTTTCCACATGACAATGTACTGCTCCACTCGCCTAGTAGATTACTATATACTACAATGCACTCAATATTTTTTATAATGATCAAAGAACATAAACAAGAAAAATATTTAACCCCCCCACTTGCCTGGCAGCAACCAGCAGCATTACCACTCACTCTATGGGTGTTCAGGCCGACTAGCATAACTAATTTAATGTTTGTGTGAGAGGGACGTTTGCATTTTCTGGTTGAGTACCGGCGAAGTGTGTGTGGGTGATTGTGCTGGTGCAATGTCATCATCACTCTGGGGTGTCATCACTGACACTTCTGGTAGCATTTGTCCCCATTCTGTCAAATCTTTCCCAGAATTCTCATCCACTCTCACTGCCCTGAGGCGACATTCTTCCGCCACACCCCACTCACGCACATCATCTTTCCATTTATCCAGCATGGGGGGCATTGGGAGAATCCAATGTATCACAATCCAACTTTTTGCCAGAACCAGGACCAACATTGCAAACTTATGTCTTATCGGTGTCCCTTTCTTCGGTGTTGGAAGCACACCCAAAAAGCACTGTTTTATGGAGACTTCTATTCTCACTGCTGTTGCGGTGCGAAGAGTCTGTACAACCTGAATCCAGTACAGTTACAGGCGTATGCCATATCAGGTCATTTGTAGGAATGTGGCAGGGTCTCTGCCGCAGCGTGGACAGGATGGGATTATCCCTGGAATAAACCGCACTGCATGCTGTTGGGTCAAATATGTGCAATGCAAATAATGGAATTGGGTGAGCTTAAACCTAGCATTACATGTTGCTTCAGCCACCTGTGCCAGAGATCTTTTTCACTCCCCATCTGTCAATGGGATAGATAAATCCTCATCCCATTTCCCCCTGACTGCCGATAAATCGGCCATAGGTCTTTCTTTAGTGCTTTATATGTGCGTGAAATATGGTCCCTGCTCGAGCCTGGTTTCAGCAGTGTTATTAGCGTGACCGACTTCTGTGGCTCCTCAGGAAATGTGGTCCATATCTCAAGGATTAAAAGAAGAGGGATGGTGAACCAGGATGAAGTCAAGAAAATCTGTGTATATTCCAAAATAGACTCTTTATTAGGTTTTCAATTAAAAACATGGACAGCCGCCAACTCGTTTAGTTCCAGATGGAACTTCGTCAGGGCAAAAATGCCTTTGTCTCGGTCCGACAATCAATTGGTTTCACAATCGGAATATATTTCAAAAAAGGCCCGGGTTCTAAACAAAAATTGTAAGCACGTTCAGCATACCACAGTTTTTTCACGCTGATCGGTTCGTCTGGACAGGACCCAAACGTATCCTTCGTAATAACTTTGACTTTATACTTCAAGATATAAAAAGAAAGAATCCAAGGGCCAAAGCAACAGTCAAGACTCCTTATCTGTTTTGAAATTCGCAGTAAAATTGAAATAAATTATTTGACACCAAAATGACAAAAATCCAATTCTTAGAACCAGAGATATGCCTTATCAGAGGTTTAAGGTAAGTATAGCCCTTAAAAGCCCAAAGCACCAATCAGAGTTATCAGGTCATGTGAGAACGGGTAAAAGTCACAAGTTAAGGACTACTGTAATGGAGCCTGTGTCAGATACAGGGATCAGGTTAGTCCAGTTAAATAAGTTACCTTCTCAAAGTCCAGCATATAGATTCCAAATTATAGTGAAGGAGGCAACAAGGAGCAGGGAGAGTGTTTTTGATGGTAGTGGCTGTAGTGTGAAGAGCAGGCAGGCATAGCAAACTGTCAGCACTGTGGCACAAAGATCCAGTTGGGTGTTATGAATGGTTGTTGCTGGATCTTTGAGTTGCTGGAGCGTTGGCGGTCACAGAGGGCTATCAATGCCGTAGCACAAAGTGCAGATCTCATGTTGCTGGTCGACGCTGGCAGACACTGTACAGCAAAGAGTCAAGTTTACCAGAGCTTCGCATTGGTAGTCAGCCCAGGTGGCAAGGTCTTGCGCTTGAGAACCCAAAACTTTAGGATGTCTCAGTTTCACCCAGCAGGACCTAAACTTATGCCACACAAAGGGTCCAGGACCTGGGAGCTACCTCTTTGGGATCAGAACCTCACTTTAGAATGGCTCTGACAGGTCCAGTTGCAGGTCCAAGCAAGTTAATCAATCAGTCAAGGAATTGTAAACACACTACTCACCTGTGAGGGTCTCAAGGCGCTGGGGACAGGGAGCAGCAGTTCCATTCAGACGAAGAGCCAGGTCTTGAGAGCCTTCCTGAAGGCATTAAGGGAGGGAGCGCATCTGATGTTGATAGGGAGCTCATTTGAGGTCTTGGCCGCGATGTAGGAGTAGGCTCTTCCCCTTTTCTGGCTCTGCGGATGCGCATCGTTTTGGCGAGGGTGACGTTGGCGTAGAGGAGGTTTATTTTAGGTACATGGAAGGAGATTCTCTCGTTGAGGTATTGGGGTCTGTGTTGTGTAGTCATTTGTAGGCATGGGTGAGTATCTTGAATGTTACTCCTTTCTTGAAGGGGAGTCAGTGGAGGTTCCGTAGATGTTGGCCGATATGTTCGTGTCGGAGATGCCGAGGAGAAATTTGGCTGCTGTGTTCTGTATTATCTGGAGCCTGCGGAGTAGAGACTTGTTGAGGCCAGCGTACAGGGCATTTCCATAGTCCAGTCTGCTTGTTATGAGTGCGTGCATGACCGTTTCCTTGACTCAGGGGGGATCCATTTGAAGGTCTTTCAGAGGATGCGGAGAGTATTGAAGCAACTGAAGCAATGGCGTTGATCTGCTTGTTCATGGAGAGGAAGGAGTTGAGAACGATGCCAAGGTTTCTGGCGTGGTCCATGGGGGTCGAAGGGCTGCCGAGGGCCTTGGGGCACCAGGTGGTGTTCCATGCTGAAGGGGTAGTTCCGAGTATGTGGACTTCTGTCTTCTCTGTGTTGAACTTAATCGAGCTGTTGTTCATTCAGGATGTGACGTTCTGCATCCCTTCTTGGGAGTTGAGTCTGGTGGTGGTGGGGTCCTTGGTGAGGGAGAGGATGAGCTGCATGGGTGTAGGATGCTATGCTGAGGTCGTGCTGTCTGTGGATGGTGGCGAGGGGAGCAATGTAGATGTTGAAGAGGCTTGGGCTGAGTGATGATCCTTGGGGTACTCACCAGTTGATTTCTGTTGGTTCAGAGAGGAATGGTGGTATTCTGATTCTTTGGCTTCTGGTGGTAAGGAACGAGCGGATCCAGTCGAAGGCAGTTCCTTGTATGCTGGTGGCGTGAAGTCTGGTGGCAAGTGTGCAGTGGGAGACGGTGTCGTATGCTGCTGACAGGTCGAGTAGGATCAGGGCTGCAGTGTGGCCTTGGCCGAGAAGAGTGCGTATGTCAGCTGTGGCAGCGAGTAGGGCGGTCTCAGTGCTGTGGTTGCTCCAAAATCTGGATTGGGAAGGGTCGAGGATGGAGTTGTCTTCGATGAATTTTTGTTAGATGTGCTTTGACGGACTTCCCAGTGACTTTTGTCATGAAGGGGAGGAGGCAGATGGGCCAGTAGTTCTTGAGGTTCGTGGGATCTGCTGAGGGTTTCTTGAGCAGGGGTCTGACTTCGACACATTTCCAGTCATTGGGGAAGGTGCCGGTCGTGAAGTTGGCATTGATGATTCATCGTAATTCTGGTGCGGTGGCAGCTCAGTGGTAGATGTGCAGTGGGCATGAGTCCATGGGGGTCCCTGAGTGGGTGCCTTTCATAGTCACAGCAGTTTCTTCGGTTGTGACCGGTGTCCAGGTGGCCATGGTGGGCTGGCTGGTGTTGCCGGAAGGCGTGGTGTTTGCACAGTCAGCTGTGTGGTTGCTGAAGTTTTTGTATTTCTATTGCAGCAGTTGCAGAGAGGACATTGGAGCTTGTTGTGTCCCTTTAGCTCAAAACAGGAGGCCAGCTAACTAGCCCTTGGAGTCACTCAGGTAGCCTGGGGTGAAGGGAACTGGTCCAGTCTTTCTTCTCACAGAGCAGAGCAGGCCTCAGGAAGCAGAGCTTCAAAGTGGTTGATTCTGGACTCTTCCACCTCACCGACATATCTGGAATTCCCCTCCTCCCTGTCCTGGTCCCAGAATGTCTGAAGGATGTATGATGTTACAATGCATACTTTTACATTGAGGTTTTTAGAACACAAGTTGTTACAACGTCTTGTGTTGGAGGGCGCTGGACTTAGAAGTAGTATAATTTACAATTCCAACTCCAGTCTACATACAGTAGGGAAGGCGTTGGATAGTAAATTATACTATTCCTTGTCCTAGAGCGCCATCCAGCGCAAGTCGTTGGAACGACTTGCGCTGTAAAAACCGTGATGTAATGGCATTGCGATGTAATCCCTGCGTTGTAAACAATGTTTCCCCTGTCTGAAGTCACAATATGCTAGTGTAAAGTTCTTTGTGTCTGAGCTGAAGTAGTGCCTTTGGAGTGCAAGTTTGGTAGGTGACAGCTCTGCCCCTCTCCAAAGAAGGATGGCCCATCCTGCCGATGTCCAAGCCCTCAAAGGCCAACCACATCTAGTTATGTCACCCAGGAAATAGGCTGCAGGCACCAAATGGTTCACACAAGGAAATGGCAACTTTCGAAAAGTCACTATTAGAACAACACAAAAGCCAATGCTGAGAGAAACTTTTGAACCAAAAAGGGGGGGGAAAAATTTTGAAAAAAGCAAAACCACCTGCTTAATTTCTTTAGCAACGTATCAAGATTTATTTTCTTGCAATTATTTTTTACTTTGTATAATACACAATTTTTAGTGCAAGGAGAAGCCAACAGTTTTCATATATACAATACATATTACAATGAAAAAAAGAAAAACATGAGTATTTCAAGCATTCAGTCATACATAGCCGTCCAATCATACACAAACAATCATACACATACTGACATGATCAACAAACCAAGAGAAACAAATAAGACCACGTATTGGTCAAAAATAAATTGGAAAGAATCCCTTTGGATGATGCAGTTTTAAAGTCTTTTTTGTGTATTTACACCGGGACAAGTCTTTCTCTCAAAGTAAGCGAAGGTGCTCAGTCCTTAACACAACAGATAAAGACCAAATACGGGGTAGAGTGGTCTACGCGTTTCGAACCCCGCTTGTTAGGGGGGTTCTCCTCAGGACCAAGTGGTTCTCAGCCAATGGACCAACAAGTCATCAAAATTCGTAGATGGTGAGTCGAGAGGTTTGAAAGTAGAATGCTCACAGTAGCTGCGCTTCGACCGGCTGTTAGATTGCCGGCGTGTCCATACTTCTCCTAAGTGCTGGGAAATGGATCTCCTAGTTTCGATGGAAGGAAGGCGTCTGTCCTAGATTCCAAGGCGTGGAAAAATTTTCATCACAACTCGCGCCTTGGAATCTAGGACAGACGCCTTCCTTCCATCGAAACTAGGAGATCCATTTCCCAGCACTTAGGAGAAGTATGGACACGCCGGCAATCTAACAGCCAGTCGAAGCGCAGCTACTATGAGCATTCTGCTTTCAAACCTCTCGACTCACCATCTACGAATTTTGATGACTTGTTGGTCCATTGGCTGAGAACCACTTGGTCCTGAGGAGAACCCCCCTAACAAGCGGGGTTCGAAACGCGTAGACCACTCTACCCCGTATTTGGTCTTTATCTGTTGTGTTAAGGACTGAGCACCTTCGCTTACTTTGAGAGAAAGACTTGTCCCGGTGTAAATACACAAAAAAGACTTTAAAACTGCATCATCCAAAGGGATTCTTTCCAATTTATTTTTGACCAATACGTGGTCTTATTTGTTTCTCTTGGTTTGTTGATCATGTCAGTATGTGTATGATTGTTTGTGTATGATTGGACGGCCATGTATGACTGAATGCTTGAAATACTCATGTTTTTCTTTTTTTCATTGTAATATGTATTGTATATATGAAAACTGTTGGCTTCTCCTTGCACTAAAAATTGTGTATTATACAAAGTAAAAAATAATTGCAAGAAAATAAATCTTGATACGTTGCTAAAGAAATTAAGCAGGTGGTTTTGCTTTTTTCAAAATTTCCCCCCCCCCTTTTTGGTTCAAAAGTTTCTCTCAGCATTGGCTTTTGTGTTGTTCTAATAGTGAATTTTTGGCTCAGCCTTGCTGAGTTAGGGGCCAAGACCCGGTATTGTTTTTTAACTTTCGAAAAGTGGCATGAATCCAACTTTACCATTAAGGAGTGTTTTGAAGGACAATGTCTCAGACACCAAACATGAATTCCCACTCCACCACAAGGACCTTATCCCAGCTACCTCTGATTTGCATTGCATGTCTCAACTTCTGTTCATCCTGTTTAGTTGTTTTTATTGCTACTAGGGGCCCTATTACGAGTTTGACGCCAAACCTGCGTGAGAATTGCCTGCCAAATAATTACTTTTTTGTCATTGGCAGGTGATTCCTTTGCCTTTCCCACGGTGGTGCCTATAAAATATGGACCACAATAGGAAGGTTAAAGGAAGTTCCAGCACGACATGGGCTCAAAAGTCCATACCATGCTGGATCTTCTGTGCATGCGCACAGGGGGGCACATGTTCTGCCCTCCTGTGTGCATCTACAAGGCATGATGCACAAGGGAACCCGGCAGGGCCCCCTTTCGTTCATCTCCACTGCTGTTTTCATGGAGGAAAGACCTCCATCAAAATAATGGCAGAGATGAAAGTCATAATATGCTTGGTGGGACTGTGGCGGTCTCGCCAAGTATATAGATGCCACTTGACTGCTGCGTAACCGCCAAGGAATGGCGGTTCCCTGGTGAAGTCGGTAATCCCAGGCTGGCACAACCACTAGGGTTGTAATGTGGCAGTCACAACCGCTGCGCCTCTACGAGCCTGGCGATCCTTGGACCACCAGACTCTTAATTAGGCCCTATGTGTTTTCCTGTTTTTATTTTACACCACAGGTAAGTTTGTACAATTGCAGATGTGTTCTGCAAAGCAATATGTATTTTGTGTACCGTAGCTACCTCTGAATTGTATCAGCAACTTCCCACAATGTCCTTGTACACCTCGTCACAAAATTGTCAAGATGTATCTATATGGACCACAAATGTATCTTACGTATTTTGGCTTATGCAATTTCATTCCTCATATACCTCATCTCTTTCTGTCAGTATGTATCAATATTAACTCCAAATGTATCTCACGTATATGCTGTTAACTCTGTGATGCGCTCTGATGCCGTCGGGTCAAGTTTGCCCTGAATAAAACTCAATAAATAAATAAAGAAAATGGCATTCCAACCTGCTCCCAAATAAAAGTTATCACTTAATAAATGTAATCAGGTGACCTAATTAGATTTTATTGGAGGGATTGGGCTTACAATAGTGAAAAGCTAATTTGAGGTTATTTCACTACCAGGACATGTAAAACTTAAAAGTACATGTCCAACTTTTTAAGTACAACGTATCCTGCCCTCTGGGCTGGTTACGGCCTACCCTATTTGTGCCTTTGTAGGTATTAAAAAGGAAGGGTTCAGCCTCGCAAAAGGTTTATTGTTCCAGGTTGAAATGGCAGTCTAAAACTGCATACACAGGCTGCAGTGGCACGCCTGAGACATGCTTTTAAAGGGATACTTAAGTGGGTGGTATAATAAGCACTAGTAGAATGTCATTTACCAGGCTTGGGTATATTGTATAACGTTTTGCTAGAGACTCACAACAAAATGAAATATACTAATTGGGTGAAAGACAATTTTTACATGTGTGAGGACAAGCATTTTAGCCCTGGTTAGTAGTGCTAAAGTGGGAAAAGTCCTAAAACCAACAAAAGCTAATTCAGCAAAGCAGGATAACTGAAGGAGAAATGTTTGAGGGTTAACCACACCAAGCAGATCAGGTTTATCATTGAGGAACACGTTCTTTGAGTGCTGGCATCTTAAACTGGATGACGTGATTGTGTCTTCTTCCATGCAGCATGCAGAAGCCATTCCAAATCCTAGGGTACCACAGCCATGCTGGAATTTGAAGAGACCACCCTTTTTATCACTTATAGCTCTCTATGCTTCACCGTCCGCCTTTGTGTTGAACAAGTCTTATTTCTCAAGAGCTACAAATCTCAACTAGTGACCACAGAGGGCCTCTCAAGGGGACACAAGGACATTTTGGCCATTCAATCCAGTTTTCTATCAGGCTAAATTGTTAGGTAAGACACAGCCCTTTTCTCTCACACCCAGAGGAAGAGGGATTCCACTGCACAATTTCCTCCCTGCATAACAACATATCACATTAAAGAACAGCTCTTCATGGTGGACTATTTCTTCACCGAATATTGACTTTCCAAATAGACAAACCAATCTAGAGCCAAATGTACAAAGGATTATCACATTCTCAAACCAGCTGATTCTTTAAATCAGAGTGTGTACAAAATGTAAAACCCTTTTTCAAATGTCCTAAGCCCTTCTAACAGTTCAGAAAAAGGTTTTCAAATCCCTAAATGGGTTTAGGAAACCATACTGAATCTGTTTTTGGAAAGGTCGTGTTTAGGGCATTCCTTCCAAATACTGATTCCTTCTGGCATTTATTAATGTTTTGCAACAGAAATCTGCTGAAAATAATACTTTACCAACTACACAAGGGAAATGGCTGCCTATTCATCAATAGGAAGGGGTCTCCATAGGATCCGTTCCCCTTTGTGAATGTTAAAAATAACATGTTTTTGGAATAATTATTGGTCCATGGGACCATTGCTAACTCCTAGAAAAAGTTTATGAAACTGTTCTTTTTTTTTAACACATCCCATTTTCATTTAAGGAAAGTGAGTTGTTTAAAAAAATTGCCTTTTTAAAAGCAATTAATTCATGGTGGTATGCTGACCCCAGCAGGCCATCGACGACATGATAGTAATGAATCATAGTGAGTTAGAATTTTCAATCTCCCTCTTTAATATACATAAAGTACGTTAGATTCCAATACCAGTATTTTGTGAGCATATATTAATATTATGGGTGGGCGGTGTGCCACTTCGCGAATACCACAGAGATGGCTAAAAATTCAATGGAATTCCGCTCTGCTCCACTCCGCCCCTGCAACCACCCACCCTAGGCTGCCACAGACTTACCTGGTTACTCTGGTGCTTCTGCGCCCTGCCCGGGCGGTCCTCCTGGCTGTCTCCTTTCTCCACTCCAGGCTCATCAGACTCCTCGGGCAAAATAAAACTCCTATGTTCTACATCACTATTGGGAGGACTGTGCATGCACAAGCGTGTGCATGGGCAGTCCACCCAAGCGTGACATAGAGTGTCTGGGTAGTCGGACGAGCCTGGAGTGGAGAGGACTGGAGACAGCCAGGAGCAGGGCAGCCTGGGCAGGGCACGGAAGCACTGGTGTGACAAGGTAAGCCAGAAAGCCTGTGGCAGCAAGTCTCCTCAGGGTGGGGGGCGGGCAGGGCAAACTACGATACGCCACCTAGCCGGAGTTTTTTGCTAAACTCCGCGTTCCCAGCGGCACGCGGAATTTGCAAAACTCCACATACTCCGCTGGCGTAGCAGAGTTCTGTCCCTGGGGTTAATTAATATATCAGGCCTATAGTTCTTCAGCTATGATGATAAGAGCTGTAAAATGTAACAATCTCACTACATCCAATGCAAGAGCATGCTGCCCTCAGGTATTCTAGCTCCCCCTGTGAAAGTCTTTGTTTGAAAAAGTCCACTTGCTTGTGACACTGAAAAAAATTGTTATAACAGAAAACTTCTTGACAAATGAACGTGAAGGTGTGAATATATTATTGGGGAAACGTATGCAGTAGTGAAAAACAATAATTTCAGAAACCAATTCTCTGGATCTGATTACCAGTCCAAACGATGATCAGTTGTTAAAAGGCATTACGTCTGCTGACAAAATCTGCAAGAGGTGTGGTCCACTGGGTAAATTGTTATTTTGGAATCTAGTAAACGTGAGTTCTAATCCTAACTTCAATACTTAAGACAATTAACATTGGGCGACGTTGGTAAAATCACTAATCTTTCTCAAAACTGTTCATCAAACTGCAAGTATGAATAGTAAAGTACATGGAATTTATAATATTTAAAATACATACAAAATGTAGACTGTGCTGCAGAGTATATACCAATAAAAGGCTTCCTTGTTCTGTACCACAGACATTTTTCGAATCTCATCACATCCCTTGATGATCTAGAAACTAATGCTGGGCTGAAAACGTTATCCTGACGATGATCCCAAGTTTATTTGAGATCCTTGTGGTTATCTCAAATATACAATTCCGGTTGAATCAAAGAAGCTATGCTCAGCATTATGGCTATATTTAGAAATCAAGAAATGTCTTCCCAGACACAGCCATTTAGCAAAGCACAGGAACAAGAACAATATATTTTGAATTGCTGTAGTTAAACCTTATTCTGACACTAGATCTGATATTGTTGTTTTTTTTTGAAGATTTGACAAAGCCATAACCCAACACATTAGTTAGACACATTAGATAGAATACTTATTTAACATATTTTATTTCATTTAAAATTATATTTCCATAAATATGTATTTGTGTCATATTTATTGATTGATTCAATATTGATTGATAGAGTTAGAGGCTTTATTTATTCTGTGAGCATAATCATTTCTAATAAATTAATTGTGTAACGCCTTCCCATTGAACAGATCCTTCAAAACCAGGTCCTATTACCTCAATAATTGTGGATAAAAGCAGCATCTCCCTTGAATGGACTCCGCCAGAATACATGAGTGGTGCAACATTCACTTACAACATCAAGTATAATAGCTCAAAGGGAAGCTGGAACGTCACAAGCACCAGTGAATATCTCACACTTGACAACCTCATATCTGGAACATTGTACACATTAAGTTTAGTGACAGTGGCTGCCCATCAGTATACAAGTTCTCCTTTGATCACATCTTCATGTACAGGTACGTTGTGGAGTTATTGTAAGTTTTTTGCATCCAACTGCCCCTGTCATTCTTTAACTACTTCCTAACCTTAGAGTAAAAACATTGTTTTAAGCATACAATTTAAGTCTTGTCGAACCTCTGTTGTCATGTTTGCACTCTTCTTTTGTCAGTCATCTTCTAAGAGCATGCATGATAAAAAAAACCTGTGTCCCCTATTTCTTTAAAGGTACTGTATTACACCTTCTATTGTGAATTTCCTTATTCGTCTTCACAAATGTAACTGTGATTAACACTGTTGGACTTTAATGACCTAACAACTGTCCCAATGAGGAGCAGTGGTGGCTGATGGCATTTGAAAGTGGTAGGGCATAAAAGTTCGGGATGAGTGGCCTGTGGCGAGCAAGCTTAGTGGCGTACAGGGAGAACATTTTGAGAATATTTTGAGAAAAAAAGTGGACAAATGTTGCATTTTCAAGCAAATTTGAGAAAGCAAGGAGGTTAATACGGCAATTGTAAAAAAGTGTAGTTCTGGCATCAATAAAGAGATTTCATATGATAATGATGTAGGTAGCTACCTATTCAGTATAACCACAGAACGTCATAAAAGACTTTGAGATTACAATGCTGAGTACCACACAGATTTCCTTACTTATCGATATACCTTTACGAATTAAATCTACTGAGGAAATACCAGTTATTGTGAATTGTTGGACTGGACACAATGAGACAGCAAGGAATAAACATTAAAAGGCAGTAGGGCACCCTACAAGGCACTGTACATCTCATTTAGGGAATGAAGAAATATGATCACATCACTCCCATCCTGATGATGAAATTCCATTAGCTCCCTTTGCTGGTCCACTACATCATCAAAACCTCCTGCATGTATTTGCAGAGTTTTATATAGCACTGTCTACACCCAGAGGTATCCGAGCGCTTTACATGAGGATTAGCAAGTAAAAAAATTACGTCAGTTACAGGAGCCTAGTATAACATAGGAAAGAAAACAGTCTTGCATGAGCTACTAGAGCATAGTTTAAACATATACACACATCCTATGGGGTATAGAAGGAAGAGGGGAAAGTAAAAAGGGGTTGGAATGAAGATAGGGTCAGGAAAGATCGGCAAGGGGGAAAGTAATTCAGGGGAAACAAAAAGACGAAGTGAAACTTAAACAAGCCGTCTGATTCGTTGGAAGGCGGGGGAGGACGGAGACACGGCGGCGAGACAAAAGAAAGTCTGTCCAAGGTCTGGCTGGGTAGGTGACTGCCGAGGGGGAGATCCACAGCCAATCTCCTCCATAGCTACCTGGGTAGCTCCACCGGGCATCAGCCATATTACTAGGTCTCTGCGGTCGGTAGAATATTCACAGTATTTCTCAGAAGTTGCTGAGGCTGGTTTCAAATTCAATTGTGGGAATTGGAGAATCGAAGGACCGCAGTCCAAAGAACCGCAGGTGTCTATAAAGGTTCAAGGAGAGGGTAGGTTCTAGGGGATTAGAGCTAAAAAAGCAATCCCTAGCCAGGGAGCTCCTGACCGGAGCACCTCACAAACATTGTAAATAATACAGCTGTTGTTCATGAAATCGTTTTTCTCTTTGAGAAACATTGCAGTAAATCACCCTGTCACCGTACACATGTTTTGGGGTGGTTAATTAATGGCACTGTAAAATTTACTTGCCCTGTATCACAGGCACATTTTTCAAGCCTGCAAGTAAATTAAATGCTATGTTTTGAGGCTGTGTGCACCATAGCACTTTAAAAACTCTTGTATGGGACGATATCTGTGTATGTGCAAAGGTGCATAAGTCCACAACCTGCCGGTGACTGGCAGCATAATGTGTGGATCAGCTGGGGCAGGGCCCATGGCAGTTAGACAGGCAGTGATATACTGTGTATGGGACGAAGGATGATATCTGACTTCTGCATGTCAATGTATGCACAATGTGTATGTTTCAGACAATGTGTGAGGCAGTCAATCATGTTTCACACACACTGCCTAATGGCCAGCAGCAGTAACAGCCAGACTCCAAAGAGACAGGCAAATGTGTGGCGGCCATCGCCTTGATGTCCGATATGACTCAGAAGAACATAGTCACACTTCAGACCTCCTGAAAGGCAGAAGACTCATGTTTGATAATATTTGATTTCACACTCACTGCCTAATGGCCAGCAGCAGTAAAAGCCACGCTCCAGAGTGACAGTCAAATGCTTGGGTGCGGCGGTCATTGCCTTGAGGCCGGTATGCCTCCGAAGAACCCAGTCACATCATGTATGTCCTGCAGGGCAGAGCATCATACCCACGGCCGCTTGTGAAAATCAGAATATATATGCCTCAGGCAGATCCAACGCAGCGTTTGCGACAAAGAAATTGGCAAATGCGATGTATGAAGAAAATCGCATCACAAAATTAAGAAATCGCTACATTTGCGATTCCTTAATTTTGCGCAAGCATTTAAGGAATCGCAAAAAGCGATTCCTTAAATGCTATGTAAGAAATAATAAAGTTTTGCGATCTCACACTAAGAAATCGCAAATTACCACCAACTTGTAGTTTGTGGTAATTTTCGAATTCTTTTACAAATCCACTTTTTGGCATTAGTAAAGGTGCCATTTGGCGCTCATACATGTATGTGCTCCATATGCGCATACATGTAAATTTCAGGGGTGCAGCAGGGTGTCCTTAAGACACTCTTGCACCCTTGAAATTATTCTCAATTTGCAATTAGCAAATTGCGAATCGCAAATTGAGAATAACTTCCCGTTCCTTCCTATGGGCCTCCTGGCCCATAGAAATGAATGGGAAATTGTTCCTTAATTGCGATTAGCAATTTGCTAATCGCCATTAAGGAATTTTAAGTAATCGCTAAAAAATAGCAATTTTCTACATACATCCCAAATTGCAATTCTAAAATAACAATTTCTAAAAAATCGCTATTTGAGAATCGCAAATGATGGTGATGATACATCCGCCCCATTGTCCTTTATCAGGTCCACTCAAGACAAACAATCTGAGATCTGAATTTTATGCTGGCACCGAGGAGGTAGACGTCATTGCTGCCTTGAAGGCAAGAAAGATTCTGTCACCAAAGCTCCTTTTCTGCATCACCACTGCACTTCCATGCCTCAGCATTCTCTGCGGCAAACAATTCCCACTTCCAGCCTTCCACTAAGGGGTGTGTCTGAGAAAGTGATTTGGGAGCAATAAGTAACAATACAGATCATTTTGTCTGCTTGGAGCAGAGCCATCTTCCAAGAGTCATAGTTAGGAAGGGCCAAGATGGAATATCTCTGACTCTGGTTAAAGACCCACAATGCAGTAAGTATCTAAACAGGTGCAGGAAAGCCGTATTTTAGTGAATGTGCTTTTTACCCATCAGATTTCTGTACACAAAAGTGCCGCTCTATACAGGATTTCATTTAGCAATTTTCTTTTCAGGCACCAAGATGATTGTAAACTATAATATTTATATATAATGTGTAGATTTTCTTCATGCACACTATCTAATTAGCCGTGTAAACACACTCACATTTGATATTATCACCTGCAGGCCTACATCAGTGAGCAAAGATGGTTAAGGGATTTTTGCTCACAGGCCTATTTCAGCAAGTATGACAGTTTCAAGCACTGGGATTGATCACATTGGGCCTTATTATGATGTCGGGTGGAAAGCCTCCGACCAGCTGTTAGAAGCTATCCGCCCAACATCGTAGGTTTCAGTCCAACCGGCGTATTACAATTACAGCATTTAGAATGAAGCCTGCTGGGGGATTCCCATGAGCTTCTGATGGGCTCAAAGAACCTGTCAGTGCTTCGGAAGGCACTAGAATCTCCTAATGACAGCGGAGCCAGGCTCTGCCCTGCTTTTAGGATTATTCTGGCACTTTCTCTTGCCCTTTCATGGTGGTCCACTGTCCATGAAAAGGCAGGCGGAAGTGACTTTTGGGGGCCCACAGTTGTACCCCTTCCCCCTTGACCCTCCGCTATGGGGTCCGGGGGCCTAAACATCCCTGCACTGTGTAGCAGGCACCGTGAGGTGCTTGCTACATGGTGCAGGAATGTTTCCAAATATTAATTTTGCTATGGCAGTTTGTGCTGATGGTCCTTTGCGCCCGCACACAAGCTACAATAGCAAAATGGATTCCAAATAAGTGGGCTACTATGTCCGCCCGACATCCTAATTTGGCCCATTGTGATTTATACATGTTCACTGACAGTAATAAATTATTTTTGTTTGCATGGCTGCTGCGAATCACACACACCTTGCATGTGTTCATGACATTATAAGCAGCATTATTCGCATAAATGCGCTTTACCCAAACAAATAACCCAAATTAAATTAAGACACTTCCTTTTTTGGTTAAGTCCAATTCTGCCAGAGTCACACATATTTCCTCTGCAGCAGCACCATAAACAAAACAGTGGACACCCCAGATTCAGTTGTCTTGTTGTGAGGAAGAGGAGGTGGACTCTGTAAAACTTACCTTCTGCCGTGAGGGGAACAGCTCGCTGTTGCACCAGGTCCTCCATCGCCGTGAGGGGAATGGCTTGCAGCACCAGCACCA
Organism: Lissotriton vulgaris; assembly: GCF_964263255.1. Lineage (NCBI taxonomy): Eukaryota > Metazoa > Chordata > Amphibia > Caudata > Salamandridae > Lissotriton > Lissotriton vulgaris. The sequence continues at coordinate 1,805,902,455 of NC_141687.1, read as the reverse complement.
TCGCCTCAGCGAGGGCAGGGACTTCAACTCCCAGGTGCCCCGCTGGCCGTGGCGCGCGAGTGACGCCACCAGAGCGCCCGGAGGTGCGTGAAAACAGAGGATCACCTCTCGCCCAGCGAGTCGCGCGGGAGCGCCCGTGTGAAGCCCGGGCCATGGGTGGGCCCGTTTAAGCCCGTTCAAGACCGGTCTAGGATGGGACGGGCCACCCCCCTTTCAGCTGATGTGTGGCATTGACTTGTGAGTACACTGTATCTTTCTCTATTGCCATAGACTTGCTGGGTTTACATTCATGCCCCCTAAGGAGGCCAAGGGGAAAGCGGAGGTTGTTAACCTCACGGGAACTATGGACCAATTCATAACAAGGATGAACTGTGTTATTGATGAGGGGATCACGATTATGAAGCGACGTGTATCCCAGGACCTCGCCATTGCAAGAAGGTCTTCAATGGGAAATATTGCTAATGCCCGGACTCCTGTCCATCAAGGCCTTAATAGTGGCATTGGTGCATCACCAATTATAGAACTTCACACTTTACAGTTAGCATCCCATGATACATCGGAAGCTTCCTCTGGAGAACAGTCTACGATTTCTGAATCATTATTGCTTTCCCCCCATAAATTTCCCACCGTGCCCAATGTAGTTAAGGTCCATAACACTAGACAATTGCGAGAGAGAAATCCAGGGGCAATTCCCAAGTACAAGCAAGGGCTGTCAACTAACATTGGGGGGAAGAAAAAGAGAGCCCCAAAAAATACTAAAGCAACTCCAGCTACAATGGAGCAGCACGCTGCGGGTGACTCAGAAAGCCTAGCTCCACCCTTAGATGATCTAACACCAACTAGGATGGTGCATCAGACTGCAAGAGGGAGGCTAAGTCAAGGCGGCAGGGTAGGGGTGATGGACCCCGAACAACCCGCTATATATGACACACTTAGACTTCTCCTATGCCCACTTGAGGATAGGTTAGGTAAGATTGAACAGCACCTAAAAAGGATCGAGCTTGACTTTAAGGGAATCGCTAATTCCCTATTAAAGGATGCTACTTCCATGGCCGCCCAATTACTAGCTAAAGCCAGTGGAACTAATGCTCCAGTTGTCCAGAAGGACGCGGTAGCACTGAACGTTGCCCATAAGGCTCCAGTTGCACCCCCCAGCAAGGATCTAATTGCTGCCAATGCAAGTTAAACTGTCCCAGCATAATGTACCTAAGGTCAGTGAGGGTGGAGGGGTTCCCCTAGCCCAGACTCCCAAGGGGAAAAATATTATAAATTTACCCCCGGAAGTATGTCCATTTGTGGTAATCTTAGCAGGGGTTCCAGAATTGGGCAAGCATGAGGTAGAGTCCCCTACAACATTGAGGAACAGGGTTGTCCATTGGTTAAACATTACCAGACCACTGCCCTTACATATTGTTTGTAAAATACTTATGGTCCGAAGGGTGCCATGGATTGGCCATCTGGCCAAAAACATAAGGGGGGATTGCATTCTGGTTAATTTTAGTGACCCCAGATCTGTTGAGTATATCTGCAATTGGAGATACCCCAGCCCAGGAGCGACTATCCGCTCTCTTCCACTTTCTTATTTTTATCCCCCAGGTCATTTTACTTCATTAGCAGATGGGTGGACAGTGGTGCAGCGGAATGGGAGGCGTCCACCCCGCGGGGGTTGGCCAGGGCCATTCTTATCCTTGGACCCCATCCCTACCCAAAATCATTTCAACTGTTTGGAGGCTGTGGATTGACTCCAGGATAAGGTAGGAGTACTGACTAGCTCCTCTCTCCCCCTGAGTGGATGCTCCCCCTCTCCCTCTGTATCACTTTAGTCTCCGGCCCCAGAGTTACCAACTCTGGTTACAGCACCTCTGAGGGCTATTAACATTGGTAGTCAGGATTTACATCAATCGCCATGTGCTCTAATTTCCTGTAATGATCCCACCAATAATTTTAAACTTGTCTCGTGGAATGTGGCAGGACTGCGAAACAAGCTCCTATTACCGGACTGGAATAATTTTATTGATGGGTACGATATGTGTTTTTTTCAGGAAACTTGGTGTCTTGAACCCCTTTATAAGCCTGGTTTTTCTTGTTTTCATGTATCTGCTACTTCGGTTGGCCGTGGTCGACCCTCTGGTGGGCTTATGGCATGGGTGAGGATAGACCTTAAACTTGAGATTACTCACCAAACGTGTCCAACATTAAATGTTATGAGACTTTCCATCAAGGGCATGAATGGCATTACCTCTTGGGAATTTTTTATTGTATATGCTAGAGGCACCAAAGGGGGGACTAAATCCTCCACCATTTCCGTTCTCTCTGACTTGCTTAAGTTGTGTCCTTCTGATTCCTTAGTTCTGGTTGCTGGTGACCTAAATTGCTTGTTTGAGCCTCTAGCAGTAGATGACATCCTCTGAGTTAATGAGGAAGATGCCAGATGGGGCATTCCGTCTCTGTCACTTATGCCAGTCAAGAGATGGTCACCTGTTGTCATCCAATTGAATGCTCTAACAATAGAATCAGGTTTGAGAGCTGTAAATGGGCGCACTATCTCTGATGCTCGGGGGCAAACACATATAATAGGGTTTCCTGCAAAAGCAGAATTGACTATATATTGGTGGACAGGAGGGCTTGGAAGTCAGTGGAGGATATGGTCGCTATTCCATCAATAGATAGTGACCATAATCCCCTGTCCCTTACAATGGTGGACCTGTGGCACCCCTCTACTAGCTTGAGATTATTAACTAAGACAGTTGTTCCATCCAATTGTAATAGGTTTCTCAAATGGCCAAAGTTTATAATGGACGTGCAAAGATTGGGTGCATTGGAAGAAATCCTTAGTGAACAGACTCTAAATTAAAGCTCTCTGCAGCATGTAAGGACGTGGTTGGACCTGTGGCGGCAGAAACAATCTACGTTGATACAATAGATCAGATTTGTGTTCTGTGTTCAGTTCCCAGCAAAAAGCGCCCGACGAATGTCAAGCCAGTGCAGAAGTGGTTTGATAAAGAATGCAGAAAGAAAAAAAACAGTCTGATTCTTGCCATTAAATCTAGCAATCCAGATCTTGTTCGGCAGGCAAGATTACACTATAAACAAGCCATCACAATAGCTAAGAGGGAGTGGGAAGAATCCCATTGGGATAGCCTTAGAGCAGCAAGTAAATCCAAAAATGGTGAGCTATTCTGGTCTTTAGTCAGAAGATCCAATTGCTGCGATCCAGATCAAGTCCCCAACCACATAACGGACAGGGAGTGGTTTGAGCACTTTAAGAAACTGTATGGGGGTGATGAGCATTCGAGTACTCCAGGGCCCTCTTATGGCGCCATGGTTACTGAGTCTACCCAGGTTCCATTCACTAGAGTAGGCAAGAAAGAGGTGCTGGCTGCATTAACCAAGATCGTACCCGCTAAGGCCCCGGAACAAGATGGTGTACCGGGTGACCTTTTTAATGCCAACATCGAAGGCTGGGCCTCCTACTTTGCAATTCTTACGAATGCCTTGTTGGAAGGCTCACCGGTCCCGAACTCCTGGAAGGGGGCTGAAGTGATCCCTATATACAAGAAGGGCCCAAGGGGGGACCCTGCCAACTATCGCCCAATAAGTCTTATAGATGCTGGGCAGAAATTGGTTGGCAGGGTCCTCTTGGAGAGGATTCTCTTGTGGGCGGATGAAAATAGCATTATATCAAATTTCCAGGCTGGCTTTAGGGCTTGTACAAGCACGATAGACCAGGCATTCAGGCTAGTGCTTCTACACTGGAAGGTGGTTACCATTGGCAAAGGCGGTCTTTATTTGGCATTTATTGATCTGAAGACCGCCTTTGACCCGGTCCCCCGAGACCGCCTATGGCTGGTACTGGAAGAGATGGGGATTCCTTCGTCTATACTGAACCTCTTGGCTCGTATGCATGATGGAAATTATGCCCGTATTAGATGGGGAGCACAGGAGCAAAAATCGGATAAAATCCCTGTGAACAGAGGGGTACGCCAGGGTTGCGTACTGGCTCCTACACTCTTCACCCTATTTGTGAATGGTGTAGTCTCCTTTCTCCTCGAAATTAATGCTGATGCCCCGGTCTTGGTGGGTGATAAAGTCCCTTCATTAATCTTTGCGGATGATACGCTCCTAGTATCAAAAACTCCCGCAGTTTGCAGAAGCTGTTAGACCGCTTCTGCTTGTTTTGTAAGCTGAGGGGCCTGGCCATAAATACTTCCAAAACCAAGCTTCTTTATTTTAACCCGAGTAGATCATCCAGATCTACCTTGTCTCTTGATGGGGTGTCTCTGAAACGTGTAAAAGAGTTACTACCTGGGGATTAGAATCTCTGATAAACTTAAATGGCAGCCACATATTGATAAAATGGCGCTGAACCATAAGAGGGTAGTTGGAGTTCTGGGGAGGGAACATCGTGCTCCTGCCTTGGACATCTACGCTGCAAAAGCTGTAGGCTGCGCCCTATATGGCGCGGAGCTTTGGGGATTCGAATGTGTGGGTGCTTTAGTTACCGCAGAGAACAAGTTCTTTAGAGAGCTTGTCTCGCTCCCAAGGGGTACCCCCACTAAGCCACTCTTGAGTGATCTGGGTCGTCGTTCCATCAAGGACCTAGCTACTCTACACCCTCTCTTATACTGGGCCCGACTATGGCGTACTCCGGAGCTTTCAAGGTACGCTGACGGCCTAAAAGAGGTCATGAACCTTCAAGGAGCTCATAAAATTAGTTGGATAGTTAATATAAAGAAGCTCTTGCTGGCAACGGGCCTTTTAACAGCTTGGGAGTCTTGGGCACTGCTATCTAAGGCAGAAACTAAGCGGGCCTACTGGGCATGGGTTGATGACCAAGAGCAGAGGGAAACAAACCAAGGTAGGCTAACTGAGGCTTTCCGTCAGCACAAGCCTAAGCCTTGCCTGGAGCCCTATTTAGATTTAATTATGAAGCCTAGAGACAGATCTCTCTTTATGCAGTTCAGGTTGGGCACTCTTCCGCTGCACGATAGTACTAGCAAGTGGAAACCACTGCATCAAACTCCCGCTGACTGTCCAACCTGCAAAGGTGTTATTGAAAATATTGCTCATGTGTTTTTTGTATGCCCAGCCTATACAAAATTTAGACAGAAATGGCTTAAACCTGTGTGCCTGTTGCTTGGAACCAGGGACCACTCGGTCGCACTCAGAATACTTAAGGCTGATGCTGGTACAACCTTAGTGTGTGGGGTGGCCAACTTTTTGAGTTTGGCTTGGCTGATTAGACTGAAGGTCATACGATGAAATAAGCATAAGCAAAATATTTTTTTATATACCCATATATTCACAAAGCTGCTATAGTTTAATGCATTTTGAACTATTTATTGTAATATAAAAGGTTTTTATCTGTGAATTCTTTTAATTGTACTGTTGATGAACTGTCTTGTAATTGTAAATGTGCTTTTCTGATATTATACATATCAAAATAAAGCTTTGATGAAGATTCAGTTATCTGCTGAATCATCTATCCGAGACTCAAACTGATAAATTAAGACTGCTTCATACTGTCACAGACACACTTTGCAAAAGATGCATCATGCATGCAGGCAAGGAAACTACTTACTTACTGTGCACCACCAGACTATCTACCAGCGGCATTCCTTCATCTGAGAAGCCCTGAGATCTCAGCTCCTACTAGTATCCCACTTCCCTCTAAACAGCAAGCACTGGCTCATGCTGTGGGTGCGGGTGTGCTTCCTTCCGATTAAACGCAGTAGCACAATATTGTCCCTACAAATTATTTTTATTTTCTCAGCCAACACACAGCTCAGCCAATATACAATATATATTCACCTTCATCGTTGAGGGCAGGGCAGGGTATGCACAGCAGTAGAAAAATGAATCCTTACCGCTTGACAGTTTTTCTGAATCCCATATTGATATTTCCTCAACTGTGCCAAAAGTGCCAACGTTATTTATTTAACCACTTCCATGCTAATGACAAGGTCAACTCGTCATGGGCTTTACCTGCCCTGCGCTTATGACGAGTTGACCTTGTCACAAACAATGGGGTTCGTAAATGATCAGCGCCCAGCGGGAAAACCCTTAGCAGCCAAGGTGTTAATAATGACTACACTCACTCACTACACCTTCTGGAAGTTGGGAAACTCTAGTTAGGTAAGGTGCATTGTAACTCTAGGCGTGCATCGAACTTGTGACCAATAGCTCAGAGTTCGGTGCACAGTTGCACCCCTGTGACACCTGAGTCAATCTACATGCTACTTCCTTGCTGTTTCTGTTTGGAAACAGCATGAGAGCTGCACTGGGATTGGCTTGGTGAGGCACTGCCAACTCTCTAAAGGAGGCTTGGGTACAGTGGCAGCAATCCCCCAGGCTCCTTTCATTGTGCAGGTAGGCGAGGGTTCAATTGTGCATACCAGGCAGGTCGGAGCAAGGCACCCGGCCAACCCGACATACGCACTTCAACCCAACGAGGCCCAGCACCTGCACTGTCAATTACTGCCCAAATCAAGCTCCAAGTTCCTCCTCAACTCCCCCACCCCCTGTAAGGAAACTTTGTCCGGGCCATGCTGCTCACTGTCTCCAAAGAAAGGAAACAGTAAATGCAAACATTTAATATGGGACAAACAAACCTGTGTGACACCCCATGCCCCAATAAATAAATTGCCACTGATGAGGAGCAGTAATTGCCATGGTGTGGCTTTGGGAAAAGCAGCTCTGGACCACAGATAGAGGATGCTTTTCACTTGAAAAATAATGCAAATTGTTCTTGTGGTTGTAATAGATTGTGGACATTCCCTGTTTTCGTCACTATATTTGCAGATAGGAAGGACGGAATGCGTGAGAAAGTCATCCTTTTTACCTAGTCACCTCCATTTATTTCTGACCGATACTGGTGGTAACAGACTCTGACTATGCCCTGGACTTTGTTACCAGGCCCAAGGCCAGTGCTCTGATGAAAAAGGTACATGGTAAGTAGGTATAATTACAATTGGCAATGAGAGACCCCATAAGTCCCTAGTATATAACAGAGCAAGGGGATTCAAACTACCTTATACGTCCCTACTATATATAATAAGGTAGGGGAGTTTAGAGGATCAGTAGATTTCCTGCAGTGGAGTGTGCACTGCTGTGCACCTATTGTCCTTTTCAAAGGCAGCCTTGCTTTGCAGACTATCTTAAAACATAAATTACTTGCAAATTCGACTTTGGTAGGACAGGTACTTCTAAATTGGTAGTCTAGCTTATGTTTTTTACATATTCACCCCTAAGGTCTCGGGTGGGGTGTCTGGTAGCTATACAACGGGAGTTTATACATTTTGTTTTATACATCCAGATGAGGGAAAAACTACCAAATTTGATTTCTCCCATTGTAGATTATTAGCTCCATAGGCTAACATTGGAATATTTGATTAAATATTGCTAGGAGAGAGCTAAAAAATGTGGTTCAAAGAATTAAAAGATTGGCAATGATAAATCCAACTACTTGCCATGGAACTGATCATATCTAAAGGGGGCTGGATAAATCAAATTGGGCTTCAAAGAGAGAGTAGAACAGTAAGGAATGCCAGACCTACCAACCCCTTCTCCTGTACCCCAATCCAGATGGCAGGCTTAGGAATGGATTAGCAGAAGGTTTGGAGGGGGAGTCTTGATAGAAATTAGCCACTCCAGAAGGGTGGTTTACCTAGGTGTGACTCTGTTGGAGAGGAATCTCCATGTTGAATTTTAAAGTGCAGTACTTTTTGGGACAAGAAGATGCCCTTTGGGAGGAAGCTGTCATGCAGTTGAGTGGCATTTGGCACATCATTAGACAGGGGTACGCCCCTGCTTGTTGCCCAAGATCATTGAATAAATATGTGGGAGCTGCATAGCAACTCCAGTTTTCTGCCTGAAACTACAAGAAGATGTCTGCCCCACACAGGATTGCTCTCTGAAGGACTGCTCCTGTTGCACACTTGGAACGACAGTCCTGATGACTTTACCATGCATCAAAAAGGATTAAGGAGTGGAACCCCTCAAAAACTAGGTTAACAGATCTCCCAGCACCTTCTCCCTCAAGAAGTCCCCAGCCTGTAATGCACTGAGTGTACTTTTACAGAGTTGGCCAAGTGTAGTTCTAAACTTCCAAGGACCATCTCAGAGCTTCTAGACCCTTGGATTTGTGTTTTGGATACTTTGGACCTTCAAGAGGAACTTGAGGAAGAAGTTCCAGAAGTTTAGAGGAACTTTCGGAAAAAGCTTCATAAATGGACTGGCACGACGTCAAGAGTCCAGCCAGCTACATTCAACAGCGAACTGGCCTGGGTTTCAGGTTTGTCCTGTTGAAAGCTCCAGAGCTCCAGACTTCCAGGATTTGACCGGGGCCTCTCTAAAAATAAATCCAACAACGTTGCATCGAAATCAGCCTGCTGGAGGGGACTGCTCGATTTTGAGAGAAAATCCTCGAGAAAGGTTTCTAAATGTGAAGGTACAATTTTGATTGGGCCTCCCACTAAGTATATCCAACCAGGGCTCCTTTGCGTTCGACCTCAAACTTAGACTCTGTTCCGGTCTGCGTGACCAGATGTCCCAGGTTGGTGCTATATGTTTTAAGCACAAGGTGGTGCACAATTAAAAATTCATATCTCCGGTTCCCTATATTGGCTTTTTGTCATTTTGGTATCATTTTAAAGATGCAAATATTTCCTATCTTTATAAATTGGTGTGGGGTTTTTTATTGTGTATTGTGCTTACTTATTTAATGTATTGGTGTTTTAAAATGCTTGACATACAAGTCTCCTAAGTTAAGCCTGCCTGCTCGCAGCCAGCTACCAAGGGTTGACCCGGGGGCTACTGATTTGAGACCTTGAATTGACCTAATATTGCATTGGTAGCCTTATTAATAGCACTAGGTGCATACTTATATCTACCCCAATTAATGATCTACCTTCCAACAGAGGGTCGGATTACAATGGCAGTCCGCAACTGATGGCTCGCCGGTTGCGGTAGGACCAATATTTGCTAATCAAACCGATGCATTGCAATGTGTATGGTCGGAGTAACCATCCAACACTTTTCGACGGGCTCAAGGATCCCCTCAGTGCATCGGAAAGACCTCATAATCCCTTAATGACGACAGCTCTGCAGTTGGGTATTTTGATGTTGGTTTCTGACAACCATTTCACGCTTGCCTTACTGACATGGAAAGGCTGTCGGAAAGCGACATTGGGGGCAGGTCCGGACCTTGTCACTCCCATGCAATAGGGGCAGCAGGTCAGCACAGCAGAAAAGGAGTCCAGCAGAGTGGCAGTCCTTTCAGCAGCACAATAGTCCTTCTTCCTTGCAGATTTCCTCAGTTCCAAAAGTGTACTAAATTGGTGGCGTAAAGGGTCCACTACTCATACCCAGTTGTGCCTTTGAAGTGTTCAGATTCCCTGCCTTGGCTCCAGACTCACCACAGGGGGTTATGCAGCCTTTTGTGTGGGGACAGGACACAGCCTATTTTGGTGTATCAGCTCCTCTCTCCCGTCCTGCCCAGGATGGCCTGTCATGATTTAAATGGCCCATCAGTCACACATAAGCTCCCTTTGTTTTTGGCTATCTAGAAGGTATGCACCAAGCTTAGCTGTTATCAAAACCAAATGTGTATTAGAAACAGACTGATAGGCCCCATATGGTTAAATTAAGAAAATGCCACTTTCTAAAAGAGCATTTTCAGAATCACGACTTAAAATCTAACTTGACCATAAACTGTTGTGTGTCCCCATCAGCTAGGGGATGGGGAGGAAGAGTTCTGTCGCATGCGCTTTAGCCGTTGGAGATGCTGTTTAGCCGTGGGGTTGTGTACGGTCTTAGTGCCCTGTTCTTGGGGGGGTACTGTCTGATCATGTCTCCTAGGGGCGTTGGTGCTCGCCTTCTCCTGTGCCTGGAGGGGACCTGGGTGGTGTGGCTCAGTTAGGGCTCTCAGGTGCATCCGGGGGCAGAGCCGGTTGCTGCGCGCCTGCCCTATTCCTGCAGAACTGGTGCAGCAGCATGGACCATTCCATGTGTTTTTTGCGTATTCTCTGTGCCTCCTCCCTCCTAATTGTGTCCTCTTACGCTGAGCCCCATTTCTTAACTGCTCCCACCCAAGCCGTTAGGAGGGACCACTCAGGGTTCTCCAGTGCATAGCGATCCCGCTTTTAGCCAATAGTAGAGCTAGGGAAACACTGGCTTCCCAAGTATCAATGTCTTTGAGTCCTGTTACTTCCTGCAGTGTCTCGTGTACCATCTGCCAATATGGCCATAGTGTGGGGCATGACCAGAACATATGTACAAATGTTGCATCTGCAGATTGGCACCTCGGGCATACTAACTGCACATCTTGGAAAAAGGGCTGGAGCCTTGCTGGGGTGAGGTAAGCACGCTGCAATATAAAAATGTGTATGTTTTTGAAACAGGCGTTTCTAGATACCTTCCTCGGGAACTCTAACACCCGCTCCCATTCTTTATCGTGGAATGATCAACCTATTTCCTCTACCCACCTCAACCGGATCGGGGGTAGTGTAGTGGCAGTATGATCCCGAATCGCTTTATAGAGCCATGTGATTAAGTTCCACCCTAGCTCCATATGAAGAATTGCATGCAGTACTGGGTGCGTCGCTGACTCCCCTTCAGTGAGATCCCATATGCGGCGGCTGCTGAGTATTAATTGCCTGTGCAGTAGAAATAGTCCTAGGGGGAGACCTGTCTTGTCCGAAAAGCGGTGGAACAACGACTGTTGTCCATCTTCAAACAGAGATCCGACTTCAAGGACATTGTGATCTGTCCAGATTTGCATTGTGTGGGCAGTGTATTACCCTCCCTTTTTGGGCAGGCCGGCTGACAGGTATAAAGGGGTGTATAATGGGGTGTTGTCAGCGATGCGATGTATTTGCAGCATGCATGCCCGTGCCACCTACACCTGGATCGAGTGCTATGCTCTGGGCTGCGTTTTGGGAGCAGCATGCGGCAAATGGCCGGTATGGACATAGGGCCCTCGTCTGTTGCCGTCTCTACTAAGTGGTGCCCCGCCGTCCACCTAGAGAGCCACTGCATTTGCGCAGCATAAAAGTATGCCTCTAAGGATGGCACCCCTAATCCTTCCTGGTTCATTGGGAGTTGCAGCTTTGAGAGTGCGACTCTGCGACGTTTGTCGCCCCATGTGAGGGAGCACAGCAGAGTGTCTAGTTTGTGAAAAAAAGAGCGCAGGGGAATAACAAGAGTGTTTGCAAAAAAGTATAGAAATTGCTGTACTAGGATCATTTTGGCCAAAGCAACCTTGCCGATGGGTGCTAAGGGCAGTGCCTTCAAGAAATGTACCCAAGTTCTGGCTCCTAGCAGAGTTCGGCGGTGATTGCCCTCAAAGAGGTAAGCCGGTGAGTTATAGTGTCTGATACCGAGGTATCTCGGACCACCAGCGCTCCATATTATGCGCGAGACCCTGAGTCTTAACTCCTGTGGGGGAAGGTGGGGATTTAGGGGGTATACAACAGATTCATCTAGTTGACTTTTAGCCCTATTTCGGCTACAAAGTCTGAGAGAATGTCTCCTATGGGGCTAAGGTCAGATTCTATATCTCTTATGTGAAGTAGTAAGTCGTCCGCGAACATTGACACAATATGAGTGGCTCCTGTGGGAAACATCCTTTACAACAAAACTTTTACAATGCAGTGCTTTTACAACGCAGGTTTTACAACGAAAACCATTACAACACATTGCACTGGGGGGCGCTCTAGGATAGGGAATAGTTTTAATTTACTATCCAACACCTTCCCTACTATCCACGGGGACTGGAGTTGGAATAGTAAATTAAACTATTCACTATCCAGCACCCCAAAGCGCTATGCATTGTAACAGCATGCGTTGTAAAAACTGCGTTGTAACAGCATGCGTGGTAGTAATGACATATATCCGGCTCCTGTAGTTGGGATGCCCCATGCATCCCCCTCTCGATTACCAAGCCGTATTCTGGAGGTGGGCTTTGTGTATAATAGCTTTATATATGCCCTGAAAGTGGGGTCTATTCCCATTTGCCCCAGCGTTTCAAAAAGGTATGACCACACTAGGGTATTGAGTGCCTTCTCGATGTCCAGGGTCAGGCAGGCTGCTCTGGGGTAGTGGTCTCTGACCTGATCCTGAACCGGAAAGTGCCTGCAAATATTCTGGGACGTGTTTCTGCCCGGCATGAACCAGTTCTGATCTTGGTGTATAAGTGGCAGCAGTAGAGGGCCCACACGGTCCGCTAGGATCTTACCCAAGATCTTGCAGTCATTGGAAAGTAGCGTAATTGGTCTCTACGAGGCTGGGCGCGTCGGGTCCCGATCACGTTTCGAGATTGAGGCTATAAGAGATTCTCTCAATGAGCTTGGTAATTCTCCCCCCTCCAGGGCTGCCACGTACATAGCGGTCAGTCGTGATGCCAACTGACTAATGAAGGTGTGATAAAATTTTAGGGTAAACTGTCCATCCCCATGGTTTTATTTGAGGCCAGTGCGTGAATCGCCTGTTTCACGTCTGATTACGTGATTACCTCTTCCAGGAGGTCTCCGACTTCTCTCAGAATCTGTGGCAGTGTAAAGGGATCTAGGAATCGGGCAAGCACATCTTGAGTGTCTTGCGCAGGGCACTGATAGAGCTTTGCATAATAATTGCGGAAAAGTCGCAAAATGGCAGACTGGGCTGTCACAATACCGCCTAAGGGGTCCCTAATTTCAGTAATTGGGCGGGTGTCTTTGTGTTGAGGGGCCAACCAGGCCAGAAGTGTGCCTGATCTGTCCCCCTCCCTGTGTCTTTTGGTTGCGTATAGATTCAAATTGTAACGTCGTAAGTCCACTAAGCCCTCCTCATATTCTATTTGAGCCTCCGCGACTTGTGTGTGGGTTGCCTTGCCCGCGTATTCCGCTTAGTCAGCAGGGCCAATCGGAGTTCTGCCTTTCCGAGTCTTCGATTAAGTGCTCTGGGCACTCCGGTTATTTGCCTGATACAGGCTCCCCAAATTACGACTTTAAAATAGGCATGGGCGGAAAATCCGTTCCGATCGCGGATTTTGCGGATTTTCGGGAAATCCGCAATCCGCAAGATTCGCGAATCTCCCGCAAAATCCGCAAATCCGCGAGCAGCGGATTTTGCTCGCACTGCTCGCACTGTTCGCGTGAGTTCGCGTGAGTTCGCGCCCCGCGAATAAGTGCAAAATTGCAGAAATACGATCTTAGCAAAACTGAAAGTAACTACTTACCAGGTTCAAAAGTTCAGGCTCATCATTAGTAGCCATTTCCTGTAGTGCTTCCTGAGGGGCCCCTCCAGAGTTCAGTTGCCAGTTGAAACTATTATGTGACCCTGCTCTGAACCTCAGAATAGTTACACATATGCCACAAAGGTCCTGAATTACAGCTAAGGGAGACAAGCAGGAGCCAGGCTGGAAGTTAAAATCCATTAATCAGCCCCTAATTCATTATTGTCAGTTGGGGCAGGGCAGGTGTTGTAACTAATTTTGCAACAATGAAAGCACTTAGCAAGTGCAAAAGATCACTAATCAGGGCGCACTAAGGAAGCAGGTGCCAGCTAAAAAAATATTCTGTGACACATTAATCAGCCCCAAATTAATTCAGGTCACTTGAGGCAGGGAAGGTGTGCTTTGCTTTGCCGAAAATAATGTACACTGGACAACCAGAGGGTGTGGTGATGAAACAGAGGGTGGCATGGGTGGGCCAGAGGGTGGCATGAGTAGTCAGAGAGTGGCAGTGGTGACAGAGAGTGGCAGTGATGAAGAAGAGTGTCCCAAACAGGCTGGACACGTAGAAACAACAAGTTCGCGAAACTTGCGGCCCGACAGGTAAGTTCGCAATTTGCGAAAGTGTACAAAACCCTCGCGAACTGGCAGAAACACGGGCGAACACAAAAAAAAAAAAAATCCGCAAATTCGCGGGAATTCGCGGATTTTGCGGATTGCGAATCCGCAAATCCGCAAAATTCGCGAACGCGAGATCCGCAAAATTCGCTCATGCTTACTTTAAAAGCGTTCCACTCTAACGTTCTGTTGAATGCTGTGTTTGTGTTGTTCTCAAAGTATTCTGTGATGCTATTCTCGTGATTGTGAAAGAATACTGGGTCCTCTAAACAGTTGCAGTTTCCAGGTTGGGACTGGTGGGTGAGGTGGTCTCCATCTTAGGGTTAACAAATGTGCGTCATGATCTGAAATTACTCTTCCGAGATAGTCTGTATATTGCGTCATGGGTAATATTTCCAGCGAGCATAGAAACTGATCTGGTCGCACCCTCAGGTTGTGGGGCACTGAGTGGTGGGAGTATAGTATAGTGGTCGGGTTTTGAGTTCGCCATGCGTCAGCTAAAAAACAATGTTGCACCCATAGGCGGAATCGTTCTGCGTGCGCCTGCGCCGGGGATCACGAGCTCGCGGTGTGATAGATCTAACACAAGGTCTAATACACAATTTTAGTTGCCTCCTAACACCCATGGCGTATGTGTGAATTTTGGCAGAACTGTCGATAGGGAGTCCCAGAATTGGCCTTGTTCCAAGTTTGGGGCATAGATGCTGCCTATTAATAGAGGTTGCCCATCTAATAACCCTTGTAGAAATGTGTACCTCCCTGCACTGCCCACTAACCTACGTGTTTCTTTGAATGGAACCCGGGGCCTAATCCATATCATCGCCCCCTGGGCAAACGTAGAGTAGGTGGTGGCACAAAAAATACCCCTCCAACGCTTCTGTATTCGGTCTAGTTCTTTTGAGGTGAGTTGCGTTTCTTGCAGCAACAGGATTTGTGCCTTTTGCCGTTTTGCGTATGAGTACACTGGATAACGATTTCTTGCTGTGTGCATGCCCCTGACATTGAAGGTCAGAAAGCTAATATCTGTTGTGCTTGACATGGCTTCTGTTAAGCTCTAGGGGGCCAGGAGAGTAGGCAAGGAAAGTTTTGCGTCTCATTCTCCTCCCCGCCCATCCCGAATGCTGATCTGGCGTATTGAGGCGCCTGCCCCGAATATGGTTATGTTCGGAAAGGTGTAAGGCAACTGGCAGATGCAACAACTAAACCTGCGGAACCGTGTTCCAACATTACGGACCAATCAAAACTGGTGATACGTCCAAACTGTCTGGGTTAACTGCGTTCTAAAGTATTGTGGGGGGTGTACTCTGCTGGTTTTTTAAGTACATGGCCTTGACTGTGTGTATAGGTCGTGGGTTTGACGTGCACCAGGTTAGTTACTGGCAGCTGCATTCATTATCCAGGTACTGGTCGATGCTGCTGTGTGTGCGTGTGGTGTACAGTTTAGGAGGAGGATCGATCTTGGCCAGCTAGTAATTATAGATCGGTGTGACGTCGCTGGTGTTGGCACTGTTGTAGAAGCTGCATGTGTGTGTGCTATTAGGGGGTGGATGGGTTGTGAGCAGCCGGCTCATACGAATCAGAGTGTCTGCCATCTGGGGGGTCACTAATGGGGGGGCTATCGAATCTTCTCAGGAAATACTGTGTTTCTGGAATTGTCCTCAGACGAGAAGATATGGGGGCCTTCTTCTCTGTCTGACACCGTTGCGGCAATGTCCAACTGGGCTGCTGCCTGGATGGTCCTCCTTCGTTCTGCCATTTTCTCCCCACAGCTGGGCTACGTTCTTGCTGCTTCTGCCTCGAGCGCTCTCGGTTTCCTCTAGTCCCTCAACCCCTAAATCTCCGTTTGCAGATTGTCTCCCATTGTGAGCAGCCTGGGATGTTTATCTCTGCCCACTCAAATACTGCCTATGGGTGCGTAAAGAATTTGGTGCTCCTATTGTTTATGACTCGAAGACAGGCTTGGAACAACAGTGAGTTTTGTATTCCTTTTTGGCGGAGCATTTTCTTTGCTTCTATGAAAGTGGCTCTTTGCTGTTGCACTGCTTTAGAATAATCAGAAAAGAGCATCACCCACTTGTTTTTGTCTTGAAGTTAACCATGCTGTCTGGCCGCTCTTAGCACGGCGTCCCTGTCCCTGAAATGAAGAAGCTTTAGGGGTAGCGGTCATGGGAGTAACCCTGGGGGGTCGCCGAGCCTGGACTCTATGGGCCCTCTCTACTAAGAAGAAAGGTGTGAGTTCAGCATCCAGGGTGAATGATTTGAACCAGGTTTTGATGTATCTTTCAGGGTGTGAACCTTCTGTGCCTTCCGGCAGGTTTTTCACTCAGAGGTTGTTGAACCGGGATCACCCCTCCAAATCGTCCATGTTCTCCTCCAACAGAGTCAACCGGGCTTGCAGATTCTGTATACTGTTCAGCTGTGTTTTAGTTAGTGGTTGAAGGCTGGCCAGGGTTTTTTCCCCTTCTGTTACTCTGTCGGTCAGCTTTCGGTGATCGTCACGCAATAGACCAAGTTCCGAGGACATAGCCCGAAATCTATCCTCCATTGTGATACAGGAGTGTTCTATTGCAGCCAGCACTCTGTCTAATTTGTTGGACATTGTTTGTGGTAGGGCAGTATTCGGCATTTGAGTTTGGTCCTGGTCTAACAAGGGCTGCTGACGTGATGGGGCGGTTGCCTGCATGCCATATGTTTGGTGCTGCTGCCCCATATTGTAGTTGCTCCGGAGCTTCGCTGTATTTGCAAGTTTTTTCAATTTCCGACCAGTCTCCTCCTTCACAAAAGGGTCCAAGAGCTGCTATTCCCAGAGGGTGCCGGCCAGTGGAAGACTAACGGCTGTCTTGTTCTCTGCCTCGCTGGCTCAGATCTCGGTGGGGTTCTCGTACTGTATCTGCCTCCGTTGTTAGTAGCGATTGATGACTGTCTCCAGAGTGTGCTCTAGATCCATGGGGTAAGGATCGCTTTAGTGAGGGATATTCAGTCTCTGGCCCCACTCGTTTCTGCAATCTCCTGACCGCGGCCATACCGTGGTGTATCTAGTTACTCCTAAGTGTAAGACTTGCATTGTCAACAACACAGTCTTGGGCCAGTGGTTGCTGTGCTCCCGCTTCACCTGGGCACCCCCTCTCACCTGCCTGCTGTTGGGGTCCCGTTGTGTGTGGCCACCGTGCTGTGACGGCGATGAGGTGGTAGGCCGTAATTGCTGATGGTGCAAAATCGCAGGCACTGAGAATGGCAGTGACGTCCTAGGGCCTGCCTCTAGGGTTGTCCGTTGTAGCCCCGGCATCAATTGTGTGGGTGCTCCAGAACTCACTCCGTACCTGTACCAAAGGCTCCGCTGGCTCGCGGCAGGCGACTGACCTTTTCAGAGCCGCTCCCTAGTCAAAGTCCTTTACTGATCAGCTTTGGGACAGCATATTTCATGACTCGGGCCTTCCCAGATCCTCACTCCTCTTTGCAAGCCTCAGTGCTAGGGTTGGCGGTGACTCTGTTCTCCCCGGCTGTCGCAGTGTCTAGGTCCTGGCGTAGGTTCCCTTGGGTTGATCCGGCTATAACTACGTCTCTGTCATGCCCGCTGGGACGCAGTTCCCAACTCAACAGTCCCTTGGCAGCTCAGAGGCGCATGCGAACCGGCTCCGGCAAGCACCATGTCTTTTCTGGGGACCTCGCCCTGCTAATTGTGCCTCCTGGTGAATAATCTTCCAGCAAATCATATTACTGCCTGTTGCCACTCCCCTTCTTGTTTCTAGCGCTTCTAGCGCTCCCTCAGTCTGCTGCTTTTAGTTGTCGTCATTGTGTCTTTTGCTGGGGTGTGAGGGAGGGGGGTATTTCATGCTTTCGTGGGACCGGCCTCCCACTCGCCTAACCAGGATCTCCCTTCACATGCCGGCTAAGATGCCAGTTACACTCTGCCCACACCTCTAAGACGCTCCTCACCTGTGGACGAATGCGCAGCCGAGCCCAAGGCAGCTCTCAACGGGCACCGGGTGTTTCCAGGGCTCCGCTCCTCACCATCTTCCCTGCAGTGGGATCGCAGCGCCGGGTGCCGCCATTTTGTCCTGAGCTTGCTCTCACCCTATAACAGCCTGATCGGTGGAGCCCGCTCTCTGATTTTGGGCTCATACCTTCCAGATCATTGCCGTTTTCAGTTGGACAACTGGGAGGGCCAGTGATCAACCCCCAATGTGCAGGGCCGGCAGCCAGAGCTCTACAAAAGCACGCCCGCCACCTTTGCTGGCATCGCCATGCCCCCTCTTTCATCTATTCATTTAATTACTATCCCTCCAAATGCTTCTCCCTTCTTTTATGTTCTTCTTTCCAGTACCCTGTGTGGCTCAACATATCCCACCTCCTCTTCCTCACTCTATTTTTCAATTGCTTCCTCTGGTCATGGTCTAGGCTGTGTTTGTTCTTTCTCTCACTTCTACTTTTATTTTTTTTATTTTCAAATGCCGTTGTCATGTAACCTCACTAACTCTTGCTCACCTTCTCATCTTTTCCACTGCCATGTCCATCCTGATTTAGTTGTTTCTACTGTAGGAAGGTGGAGTATTATGTGGTGATGTTGGTTAGGCTTCACCATCTAATACTATCACAAACCCCAACAATGGTAAATGGATTCATCCTAATAAATCCTTGGCTCAGTCCTGATAGTGTGGCAAAGAGCATTAAGGCTTTACTAGAAGAACATGTGCTAAGCATTTCAGAGTATCAACACGGACGATAGAAAAGCCTGAGTGCTGTTTGCCACCCTACCAGTACTGACCTAAGGATGTGTTAGTGTGTGTCTAAGGGCCATCTTTGGGCTTTATGATAGTATTACATGGTGAAGTCTAACCAGCATCACGCCATCCTACATTGGTTTTACAGTTGTGGGGATCCAGAACCTGTGCTTCACTTGATGCTGTGGGACCACTTGGTCAAATGTGGGGTTTTTTTGACTGAAAAAATCCACTAAATTGAATTTTTCTGTGTTTTTAAAAAAATGTTGTAAATTGGATTTGTAGGGATCTGGGTAGACCCCCATCTCAATAGTACATTTAAAAGACTTGGGTAAGTTAACATAAGGTTTCAAAGTTTTTGTTTACATTTTATAAAGGCCCTAACCTTCAAGTAAAATGTTGTTACAACGGAAGCTGGTAGAGTTCTTGACTTGTCAGTCATCCCAGCCCTGAGGATCAGTGATCTGATGGTTTTATGATAAAGCAAAGGGCATTAGCTATATAGCTACAGCCTAAAAGAAGGAACTTGAATAACTCCTCAGCTCCTATGAGGAAGAGAGAATAAAGAGTAAGGGTCACTCCCCAGAAGAGGATCCTGAAGAGGATGAGGCCCTGGCCCAAATTAATAGTGGTAGGGAAGAAGGTGAAGGCCAAAACTGCCCACCCTTCCACATGCCCCCCCTCACCGGTGGGAGTGACAGGAGTCACTGTAGCCGATAGGAAACCCGGTGGAAGAGCTCGATATATTCTCACTGGAGTAGAAAAAGTTTGAACTCGAGGAAAGGAGACTAGAGCTTGAGGAAAGAAGAGTTAAGATGGGCTTTAAGACCAAAGATAGTGACAGCAATGCAAGAAGAGAGAAAGAGGAATATTTATACCCTGACATCCCCAGAGGGAGTTGCCTAAGTATAGTGATGGTGATGACATTGATAAGTGGTTTGCAGTCTTTGAGAGGGCCTGCACAATGAGGAGGATAGGTTGTCACCTCTGCAGCTCTCTAATTTAGGAATTATTCGCAGTAAAGGTCAAAGATAGACTGTTGACCCTTAATGAGGAGGTAGCTGAGTCCCATCAGCATATGAAGGACACCCTGATGGAAGGATTTGGACTCACTACTGAGGACGCCCATAACGTCAAAACCAGACATAGGTAGACTTGGTGGACTCTTCATTCAAAGCACTAGAAGGCTGCATAAAAGGCAATGAGGTGGATACCTCTGATGAGATTTATAATTTAATTAATGAAGGAGCACATTTTAACTAATTGTACCACAGAAAAAAATGCATCAGCATTAGTGAATTCCAAGTTGTCTTCTTTCAGAGAGCTGTAGAGGATATATGAGAAATGGGTCAGAACCAAGGTGTCCAGAAAGACCCATGGTAGGCGTGATCACAAAAATGGTGCTAAAACTTAGCAGCAGGGAAAGGAGTTGAACAAAAAACAAGACAAAAAGGAGTTCTTCAAATGCACTAACATTCTGCTCACAAGGGTAGGTCCGAGACTTCTCTCAGCCCAAAAGCAAAGTATATCAGGGTAAAAACAGGGATCTAGCAAAGGCTTTTCGGTTGTGTTATGACTGTCATCAAGCAGGTCATTAGAAAGGGAGATGCAGCATGCTCCAAAAAGTCCCCCAGTGGTGAACAGTCCAAGGGATTGACTCACATAGGAGTGGAGTACACAAGTATTCTGGAGAAGCCTAAGGCTACTTAAGGTTCCCTGGGTGGAGTGGATATTGAAGCCCTCACAGTCGTACCTTCAAGCCTGGAGAAGTATAGGCAAAGGCTTAAAATCAATGGGACTGATGTAGAGGCTCTGAGGGATACAGGTGCCATGGGGGCAGCAAGACTGGTTTCCCCAAACTAAATAATACCTGGTGTTAGTCCCAGATGACTACTGCTGACAATGAGATTAAACTCTATTTGATAGCCTTAGTAAGTTTAGAGTGTGTATGGTTACTAGCCCAAAGAAGGTGGTTGTGACCCTTGCCATCCAAGTGTAGTGTCGGTTGGGAAATGATCTGGAAACCTCTCAGTGGAAGTGGAAAGGAAGGCTCATGCAGAAATGCTGGGTCTCCCTGAGTGGGTGTGTGTTAGCACAAGTGCACAGATAGCACATCAGGGAAGTCAATGAATCTTGGATCCAGAAATAGTGGACCAAGCTCCAAAAGTCAAGAGAAAGGGTTAGTAGTCTTCTAAGGCAGCTTCTAAGAGGTCACAGGACCAGGGGGAGAGTTCTCTTGAGGGAGATGCCCTGATGCCTGAGGAGGGAACTGCAGCACATGGAGTCTGGCCTGACCTGGCAGAATTTTAAGTGCAAGGGGACTCTCCAGCTAAGACCTATGCGAAGGTCAAAAATAGTACCCTAATCCTGAAAGCTTTAGGCATCAAGCTGCAAGGCAAGAGGAGGGTGATATCAGTGGTACCAACAGGATCTACTGGGAAGATGGGCTTCTGTAAACCGAGGCCAGGGATCCCAAAGCAGGAGCAGCAGGAGAGGTGTGGTCCTCCAAATGCACATTCTGACCTTGACCCCTGATAATCTGTTAGCTAGGCATCTGTGGCAAACCAAAACCAGGGACAGGTTGGTTGCCCATTTTTGTAGGTTCCAGACGTCTGAAAAAGTGATGTTTTGTCACTCCTATGTGACTTGTCAAGCCAGTGGCAAGACAAGCGCACAAGAAAAGGCTCCCTTAATTCAACTTCCAGTGGTTGGAACTCACTTTGAGAGGATTGGGAATGAAATTGTTGGTCCCCTTTACCCTCAAACTGCAATCGGGAACAGATTAATTCTAGTGGTAGTGGACCATGCCACTAGGTACCCAAAGGCAATTCACCTCAGGACTCTGACTGCTCTGGCAGTAAAAAAAGGCCCTCTTTGTCATCTTATCAAGGGTTAGGTTTCCTAAATAGGTGGTCTCTGATAGAGAGCTAATTTTCATGTCTGCATATCTTAAGGTTATGTGGGATGAATGTAGATTGAGCTAGAAGTTCACCACCCCCTATCACCCTCAGATAAAAGGTTTGGTTGAGAGGTTTAACAAAACCATGAAAGGCATGATAATGGACCTCCCTGGAAAAATAAGGAGATGGGATGTCTTATTCCTTATTATTAACACAGCCCTTGATGTTTGTCACACATAATATATGTATCTCAAAGGGCTACCAACCCCCTAGCACATGAGTCTTCATTAAGGGAAGATCAAGCTCCAGTACCCAATCAGAGACAGACCCTATGCCCAGATGTGATATTTTGAACAAGCCCAGTGACAAAGGACATATAGAACCAGTTCATAAAAATTATATGAAAATATAGAAAGTGCCTCATGTACGCGACCACCATGAACCTGTTGTCTGTTACTCACCAACTTGCTCGCTTTATGATCATCGGCAAGTTTCCTATAATAATGGGAGGAACCAAGACCAAGACTAAAGCTAATAGTGCGTCTTGTGCACACTTGTCTTCTGTACAGCGTAAAAAACATTTCAACCTCCTATAGGTTCTCATTTAGGAAGACATGGCTATGCTGTCTTTCTAGCAAAAAATATTTATTAAACATGAGTCAGATATGGCATATAGCATATGTCTTTATATTATACCCATACTCATGATTAAAAACAAAGTCACATGTTTAGACCATTTTATTGTGAACTGTTAAGGTCAAGCATGAGTGCCATAATGATAAAGGTGCTCTGACCAAGCATTATTATTTTCAGCATGTGTTGCCACAAACACAGTTTTTTACTGGAGTAGTATAATTCGTACACATGCCTCACAACAAATGGACCAAATTAGTAGAGGACATTTAAAAAGGAATGCATAGATGGAGGGTAGGGCAAAAGAAAGTTGGTAACTACCCCCACCATGGCAGAAGAAATGACTGCATATCAAAACAAATACCAGCATTTACATGGGGATCGGAACAGGGGTTTATCTTTGCTTCAGCACTCCCAATTGTATGCTAACTTGTTTTGCACAAACCTCCATTATATATAACCAACCAACGAGCACATTTTCACATTAATTCAGGCCCAAATTAATTGGTCGAATGGCACAAACTTGGGGGGTAACTCTCTTGTGGGGGTGTTTTTGTTTCGATTGCATGTGGCAGATCTTAAACCACCCTCTTGAGAGAGAGGGGTTTGTGTCAGTTCTGGTTGCCCCTCTATACCTTTACATCACAAGTCATTAGATCAACTTGCTGTAGGGGGCGTGCTGGACTTAAGAATAGTATTATTTATTAATCCTTCTCCAGTTTGCGCAACAGTAGTGAAGGTGCTGGAATTCATTTCCAATACTTTAGCGTCCCCCTACAGCAAGTCGATCTAATGACTTGCGATGTAAATGTATTGGGTACTAACAATGCGGTCAGTGTAAAACTGCGTTGTGATAGCATTGCAATGTGATGACAGTGTTATAAACGCTGTTTCCAAGAGAGTAGTATTAGAATGCCATTGAGAGGAAAGTCTTTACTGTGGTTTAGTCCCTGAAGAAGCTGATACCATACTTGTTTGGGAATCACTTCAAGGTTCAAACTGACCACAGGCATCTCAGCTGGCTGATGCAGATGAGAGGGGAAAGCCCCAAACTGTTGATGTGGTCCATCTCACTACAGGGGATCGACATTATAGTGGAACATAGACCATATACTGACCATGCCAATGCAGATGGCCTTTCCAGGTTTTTCCACATTGACAGTGAGAACTACCGGGGATAAGTTGGTTGCTCATCACCTTTTGTCTGGGGGTCATATAGTAAAGTGCCCTTTTTCGATTGTTACCCCCCACTTTCTGATCCAAAGCTAATGGTTCTGACTCTCATAGTGTACTGGAGCCTGCTGCACTGTGCTCTCTTCCTACAAATGGTAAATGTGAATTGGTAATCCCATTTGGCAAGGACTTGACCCCCTTATAATTCCCTAGTATATATAGTGCTAGTGGTACCCTTGGCATGGGTGGTAAAGGAGTCCCGGTGGCTTGCTGAACTATTTATGTCACCCTGAGTGATCTCAGTAAACTACTGACAGCAGACCTGCCATAGCAGAAATCAGGAACTGTATAAAGTGCTCCATTTCAACACCATTGGTGAAAAAGCCAATGCACTGCTTTCAATATATGTCAGTCACCCCTAAGGAAGGGGTTCTGACCCAGGAGGCAGGGTGGCTTATATTAAGTGTGTGGACATGTATGTACACGCTTATATGTCCTGATAGTGGCCTTTACCATTAAAGAACATTTTAAGTGATAGGCAGTCAATAGAATAATATGGGCTGGAACTGAGGCAAACCTGTGGTTGGCAGCTCCATTATTGTACCAATTAAATATGCCAAGTTATGTATCAAACAACATGCCTTCTTGCCCCTGAAAGGAATCTCAAGAAATGAAATGAAATGACATAAAGGTTTTATAAAGTGTGTGATTGCCTTGGAGCATTAGCGCTGTCTTTAGTCTATGCAATGGGAAGGTGGGATCAGCTATGGTTTAGGGACGAATAGTCATGTTTTCAATGCTTTCCTGAACAACAGTAAATTGGTTTGATTCTTGAGACTGATGGGTAGCATGTTCCACAATTTTGGGACCAGGCAGAGAAAAATTCTGCCACCTCACTTCAGTGTCTTTATTCTAGAGACCACAAGTAGGGAGGCTGATGATGATCTAAAGTTTCACTGTGGAACATGACGCCTAATGTGTTGACTGAGGTAGGCAGGCCTGGCGCCATACAAAGTCTTATGTACAATGGACATGGATTTGAATTGGATCCTTGCCTGGACAGGCAGCAAGTGCAGATCCTTAATGGCTTGGCTTATATGTCTGAATTTTTGGAGCTTAAGTAGTAGACGGACGGCAGCATTCTGTAAAGTCTGCAGCTTACGTATCGTACTCTTTCTTGCTCCCACATAAAGTGCGTTACAATAATCAATTTTGGATAATGCCAAGGCAGAAATTACTGTTTCTCTGAGGGCCATGGGAATAAAAGGTAGAATCTTTCGGACGATTTTCAATGTAAAGAAGCTAGAGGTAATACTATTGACCTGAGATGGTCATCTATCTTAATCCCGAGATTTTTAACCTGTTTTACAGGCCAAGGGCAAGGCCCTGCTGCTTCCAGGCACCATGTAGAATTCCAAATGGAAGTATCCCTGCCAAACATAACCACTTCGGTTTTGCCAGTATTCAACTTCAAGTAGTTACCTAGCATCCATGTAATAATATGATTCATACAGTTATTTAAAACTTATTGCCACTTTCTCAAATGTGGTTAATAAGGAGACGACTATTTGTGTGCTGTCTGTGTAACAGATGGCAGTAAAGCCATGGGAGCATATAAGCTTAGCCAAAGGGTTACGTATACGTTGAACAAAGTTGGGGAGAGTAAAGATCCCTGGGGCACCCCACACGGCAGAGCGTTTGGGTGCGATTTGTGTTCTTCCATCATTATGGATTGTTCTCTACCAAATAAGTAGGAACGAAGAATGTCCGAGGCTTTATCTACCATTCCTATTTCGGCCAGATGCTGGATAAGTGTGTGGTGATCAACCGTATAAAATGCGGCTGGTAGATCAAGCAGAATCAGTATGCCCCCCCGTCGAGTTGGACACGTATGTTCTCTGTAGCGGTGATCAATGCCGATTCTGTACTATGGCGGGGTCGGAAACCATGTTGTGCTGGATCAAGTTTATAATTTGCCTCTATAAAATATAACAGTTCGTTTAGGGCTTTTTCCAGAATTTTGGATGGAAATGGTAAGCACGAGATGGGCTGGTAATTGCTAACCTCATTGGGGTCAAGGGTTGGCATTTTCAGGACAGGTCTGACCAGAAATGTTTTCCAAATAACAGTAAAGTGCCCTGAATCAAGAATGTTGTTAAGAAGCAGTGTTAGATTGTCGCAATAATACTAGGGGGCATGTGGAAACCCGTGGCAGGGAAAAGATCAAAAGGGGATCGCAACTTAGTTGAGATTATAAACTTCTCCACTCTGTCAGGTTTTAGAGTTATGAATTCTTGTAGGTAAACCTGGGTAATCGCCCTGTCCTCATTTGACCTATCTACCTTTGTTTCAGATTTGCTGTTTGGGAGCTCGTCGTAGACTTTGACCACTTTGTCATAAACAAATCTGCTAAATTATCGCAAAACTGTCTAGCGGGACAGAACTGTTTTCTGTTGCCGAATTTAGCTTGGATACTGTTTTGAAAAGTTCTCTAGCAGTATTTTTGGAGACTATAATTTTCTCTGAAAAAAACTAGATTTTTCTGAGATTATTGACTCTTTGTACTTACTTAATGCCTCATGTACTGTTTTTTTTTTTTTTTATCAATTTCGGAGTATTCCTTCATCCAAATTAGTTCCTTGGCGCTGCATTTTTTCTTTAGTTCTTTTAACTCCGCAGTGCACCATGGGGCTGATGGTAATCTTTTGCCAATGCTTGTGCGTGTTTCTGGGGCTAGTTCTTTTACTGCCCGATCGATCCAACTGTTAAAGTTTAAGGCTGCTGATTCAGGATCAGTGTCTATATGGGGATCGTAGGACCGTAAAGTGGCTTCCAGGTCAAGTATTTAATTGCCCCCAGGGGCGTGTTACGGCTGTCCTGTTTTTATTCTGTGCTCTGCTGACTGGTCCAAAAGGGAATAGTTCGAAGAATATAGCTCTATGATCAGTCCAGGTCATTGTTAGTGTGCTGATAAATTTTATCTGTGCTTAGTGGGTGAAAATACCGTCCAAAGTGTGTTTTCCAGTATGAGTGGGCTCGGTGACAACTTGCATTAAGTCTAGGCTTTTTGTTCCGTCTACTAACTTGTTAGTGTCACAGCTTTCAAAGGACTCCATAACTGACAGAATGGATTCGATAAAGGGGTTTCTGGGCCAAGGTGGTCTGTAAATTAGTAGCCCATTAAAGGCAGATGTATTATTGTATTTGAAAGTGAACAGGATAGCTTTTCCCTTCAAATGGGGAAAGTCTGAGAAGTTGGCTTTAATACAGGAGCGGTAAACATTAACCCCCCCCCCCCACTTACCCTCCCCACGTTGTCCTTCTCTGCCAATTTTACACAGGTCATAGCCAGAAGGTATGGCAACGGTTAAATCAGGTTCGGAGGAGCTGTGGGTCCATGTCTCTGTAAGGAACATAATATCAGGCTTGTATTGTTCGAAAAAATTGGCAAGCTCGTAATTGTGTTTTGGAAGCGATCTGATGTTTAATAGAACACAAGTTCAAAGTCGCTCATTGGGTTTACAGAGATTGCCTAAACATGTGTCTAACAGATTCACCTTCCTAGTATTAGTGGAATAGGAGTATAAAGGATTGCTATCAATAGTAAATTTTCATGTAGGACAGTCATAAACCCAAGAGTCAATTTGGGGATAAACAGAGTCACAACTCATTTGCTCACCTTTGTCTCAAACAGTTAGCAAATTCGCTTTAGAGTAGGTGATAATCGATTTTTGTCCAGGGGTGCCGGCACAGTCCAGTCGCACACGGGCACCGGCGGGTTTGCCTTTGGAGCGCCGGCGGCGTGCCTGCTGTGCGGCCGCGTGAGCATGCCCTCTTGTAGAGGCTTGGGTTACGTGATGCTCTAACTGACGCTTGAACAACTAGAACGTAGTCCAAGAATGACAGGGTCAATGTGGCATGCACCTAGGTGGCTACTTTAGAGGCTGCCCATCTTATTGTCCCAGCTTTCTTGTGCTCTGGCTGACAGCCCACACTTGCTGCTGCAAAGACAGGACCCTGGACACTCCCAAGAGTTGGCAACAAAGGGCTGGGTAGAAAGAAGGTCACACCTCCTTCCTCCCAGGCTGGCTAATAAAGTGGCACATCCAGGCATTAGGCTTCAAAGGCTACACCACCACTCATACATCCAGACTGCCTCCCCATGGAAAGTACAGCAATCCCCCTGCCCCCAGGCACATTTGCAAGCGGATGGGTGGAAAAATTAGGTAGTCAGACGGTAAACACCCCCAGAAGGCTAGCCACACCTCTATGGTGGGCTAAGTGGCCTGTACAGCCAAGGAAGAGGGTTCTGGGAAAAGTGACCAGCACCCACCAGATATGGTCACTTCACGGGCAGATTAGCCGCTAGGGCCAGTAGTCCATTGGCTACTTGCTCCCAAACCCCTAACTCCCCATAATCTAGGATTTAAGGGACAATCCTGACACCAGAACCTCAGTTCTTAACAACCTGCATCAAAGGGGACAAAGAAGGGACCCAAGACGACGACAGCAAGGCTTTGCACACAGCAAAAGAGGGAAACTCCCCTTCTCTCACCGTCTGGAAGGACTACACAAAGCCAAACAGCTAAGCTATTCATAGCTATGTGACTCAGGAAACTGGCAGCAGGAACTAATGATAAGGGCATGAAAATGCCAACTTTCTAAAAGTGCCATCTTCAGATTAGTGATTACAAAAATTGTTCGATTTTATAATGAAAGAGGAATTAAAATTGCAGTTCATTTGTGCCTAAGCATGTCATTTCGGCCTGCTCCCAATGAAAAGCTAGAAGTCGTGAAATGTAGTAAGAAAGGCAATCCAAAGTTATCCCATGTGAGACGTAGGCTTTACAGTAGTAAATCATTAATTTAGGAGTTTCTCACTAGCAATACACGTGAAACTTAAAAACACATACCCTGCTGTTAAAATTCAATGCACCCTGCCCTATGGGCTTTTTAGGTCCTACCTTAGAGGTAATACATATGTATTAAAATGGCAGTCGGAAGATGTAACCAGATCGAATTGACATTTTAAAAAGGCACTACTACAGTCTGTAAAGGCAGGCCTTGGGCATGTCTTGAAGTGCTACTGTAGCAAGCGGCACAGTGAGTGCTGCAGGCCCAGTAGTAGCATTCAATTTACATGCTCTGGGTACATGTAATACCATAAACTAGGGACTTACAAGTAAATTAAATGTGGCAATCAGTTATAGGCCACTTTTACCATGTTTTGAAGCAAGAGCACGCACACTTTAGCACTGGTTAGCAGTGGTAAAGTGCACAGAGTCCTCATTATAAGAAAAATTAATTTCAGTAACTAGGATTGTTAAAGGCAAAGAGGTTGGGGGAATACCACACCAAGGATGTCAGTTCTAGCATTAACCATAAATATCTGAGGAATGAGGTCACACATCTCTAAAGACTCTTCATATTGAGTGATACATTTAAAGTTTTATTTATATACGGCCTGCATTGTAAATGAAATAAAACAAATATACCATCATTGTACATATGTTTTATCTTTTTTTCCAGATGCTGCTCCTATAACATCACTGACATGCAGTCCTGTGGCCAAACAGGGCATGTTAAAATTATCCTGGGAGTGCCCTCCAGGTCTTTATAAAGGCTTTCGTGTTTTAGCAAACAGTACCAAGGGACACTACAGCACCATTACTTCAACTTGCACAAATCTCACTATAACAGGATTATCTTATTCAACTAATTATACGATTGAAGTAGCAACCCAGTCTTGTGGGAAAGAAAGTGATTTGATCAGAACATCCTGTTGGACAGCTATTACAGGTAAGCATGGATAAATATGCAGTAGTAGTATAAGATATTTTCTTTGCCATATGTTAAGTTTCACAGACAAATGGCAAACAATTTCACGTGTACGATTTCAGCCTCATCAAGTATAATTGTGGATTGAGAAGTTGTTTATTGTATTAACCAATGCCAATAAAAATAATACTGCTTATAGTCAAGTGGTACAGTTTGCATAGAGAGCATAATAGAAAAAAGAATCTGTACTTATGTAACCTCAAACCAGAGAAACCTAAAAGTCATAGAGCATTGGTGTTATTTTACAGATATAGTGTCTGATTACAGTTGCCTATCTGTTTGTGCAGGGTTCACAATTATGGGGCTGATTTTGATGTCTGACCGCGGATAGTCCCTCAGTCCAACCACCAGATTACAATACCGGTGGCCAGACCCACAGCAGTCGGCCTCCTCCGCCAGGATCAGTGGTCCCAATGGAGCGGTGCTGAGGCAGGCACGGCCATCGGGATTACGAAATCCCTGTCCAATAGCCTTTCTATGGCAGGAAGACCGCCATCAAAAGGCTTTCAGAAAAGGAATTTGGGGCCCCAAATCAGGGTTCCAGTCCATTGTGGGCCACTGTAAAGTGGCCCTAGTGGCACATGTAGTGCCCCCACTCACCTCTATGCACTTTGTACCGTGCAACACACTCAGTGAATGGATGTACAGGAAGTGTTCCTCTTCACGGCTGCTTGTACTGCTTCCCTTTTACTGGGCTGCAGCACAAGCAGCCATTAAAAGGAGCATTTCGCAGATTCCAGCCTAGCGGTCACATCATAATGTGGCGGTAGGACTGCCGCCGGCTCGTCGGGCAGCCTCCTTACCGCCACAATAGTGTTTGGCGGTCCTGTGAAAGGCAGCGAGTCTTTTAAGACCCCTCAATGCTGCCCGGCCCAGGGTTCCGCCTCTAATTCACTTTGGGTGCGGTTAACAAAATAAAGAGGGAAGCGCTGGAAACTGGAAGACAAGAAAAAGGTTTAATTCTCATGAGGAGAGCACGTCAACTGCAGACACTTGGATGCCTGAGGGAGGTGTTCTGCCACAGCTCTCTTGCAGGCCACTTTTATACAGTATTGGAACAAAGCAACCTTTATCATCAGTGATATGTAAGCTTGGTGTCCCCGCCCCGGACAGGATGCCATACATGCCAGACAAGTCAGTTCATACCCTCCCAACCATAAACAATCTGACATGTGGTGTTTGTCAGCCAGCTGGCCTTAGTCTCAGGGTCGAGAACATGTGAGACTGGTCAGGTTTTAGTGTCTTTCACTGTTGATAGGAAACAAGTTCCATTGTCCGTTGCAGGGTGAGCTCTTTGGGGTGCAATAAACCATGTTTGTACGGGCCCTCTCGGTATCAGGAATCTTTGGTTGCATACACATGCACGGGGAAGGAAGAATGCAAAAGTTCATAAGTTCATTGATTACTGAAGACAGAACGAGGTGATGTACTTGTAAACAACAATTGCAATATGGACGGCCAACCCAGGACACACTTCTTAACTATACAAGGCCACTGCCAAAAACCTGAAAAGAGATTAGTAGTCTATCACCTGGCTAGGAAAAAAACTAAACCAGGCCCGTAAAATAATGAGCAAAGTGGACATTCAAAGGGCTACAAAAAAAGAATATGCCAAGTCAGTCTGGCTCAAAAACTGAAAAGCTATGGATGACTTCTGTCTCATGTCTTTTAGGATAGTCCCTTTAATGCATACCCCTTTTTTACATACATTGTCCCATAAACACGAGAATAACGATTCTAAACAGTACCTTTGACCTAGTAACTTACTCCTGTCTCCTTGACACCAGACTCTAAGTAATCTATCATAATTCCTCTACCTAATGTACATAAACATGTTCCCAGGCACAGTAGATTTATTCTGTGTATGGGTCACTACTTTTTCATCCTTGGCCAACAGCCAGCTGTGCATGATCACATTTGTTTAGAAAAGCATCAGTGATTGTTTTCAAAACAGTTATGATTGTTTTCAAAACATCCATGGTTATTTTAAAAACAAATCGATTCTAGAAAAAACCATGGAGTGACCACTTTAGTATAAAAGACCCTCACTCCCCCCTACAAAATACAGGAGA
This sequence comes from Lissotriton vulgaris, assembly GCF_964263255.1. NCBI lineage: Eukaryota > Metazoa > Chordata > Amphibia > Caudata > Salamandridae > Lissotriton > Lissotriton vulgaris. The sequence continues at coordinate 1,805,871,290 of NC_141687.1, read as the reverse complement.
ATTACTTCCAGGCTGAGACCGGGGTCCTGCATGCCGAATCTCCGAAACTCAGCAGTCTGACATCTCTTGTGGGTTGTCATCCTCGATGCAGAGACACGGTCCCTCATTCTACACCATCAGGTGATGGGGCTGGTTCTTCCCTAGGGGTTTATTGGTTACAGATACATATAGCGATACACATATACACCTACACATCCAGGTTAGGCAAGGTACATTTAGGCAAATTACTTAGGGCGTGCATTTTACGAATATGCAAGTGCTACTGTTTTTATCTGAACTGCTTATGTTCATCTTATTAGCTCTATGGTACAAATGTATCTACTATTTACTACATTGGTACCAGCAATCTCTTTCTGTCTCCTGATTGTCGCACCACATATGTTTTACACCAGATTGACGCTGGCCCAGTAAATAATTATGGAAATGTCCTAATTGCCAACCTCAGTATTTCCTGAGAGAAAACAAGCACAAGTGTCTGAGCGAAATGTACTCAACTGTTTTCCAAGATCCCTGAAGATTCAGGGTTGTCATGTTCGGTGGTTGCCAGAGACCACCTACATAACTGTAAAATACGGGGAGGGGTAGTACTGGCACTATAGAGCTAGCTGGTCTAACGGATGACATATCCTGTGGGGTGTCCGGAAGTGGTTGGGATACCAAGCCCTCAGTTTAGGTCATCCAAAACGAGTAGGTCCTGTGGGACTCCTAAGAACTACACAACATGGCGCCCAACATTGGTTTGGTTTTTATATTAACAGTAAAAATCTAAGTAGTTCAGTCGTGCTTTCTCAGAAAACCCAACTCACACTTTTTAGAGACGTCTGAAGTGGGAAGGGAAATCCGTCTCAGCTGAGCAGATATACCCTGAGTATTGGCTGAAGGTTTAAACAATCTTGTAAGGATGAAAGGTTTCCCACATTCTGCAAAACACTCAACTTAAAAAAATGATTCATTCTTCTTCATTTGAGAATGAGTCCACGAACAGTGGTTCAGGGAATGGGGAAGAAGAGTTGGCTAACGCTCTTAACATTACAGAAAACTGCAGACATGCAGTTACTATAAAATTGTTAGAACACGGTGTACCAACAACAGGTGGCTATATTACCTTTGTGATTGATGCACACGAGGTGTTCGGATCAGAGGTATTCTATTCTTGGGTTCAGTTCCCACCTTCAGATCCGGTGACTAAATTGTTTCACACATACATTGTATTTGAACCACCGGAAGAATGCATTCCATACTAAGACATTGAAGTCCCATTAACTTACCAGCAGCATAAAGCTGGTTTACAGGCACCCTCCTACATACAACATCTGTTGTGAGACTAGGCCCCTTCAACATAGAAGGAACGACCTGGCAAGTCTTAGCGACATACACTCATCATCCCAAGATAGATACACTACCAGTGGATGAAGTCCGTAAAATATACAAAGACATAGTGAGGCTATACAGACACATTGTGCAGTTTGTCATGCGACCATTAACAGTCCACCCTGTGAGAAATGCTCCAACTGGTCCACATCATACAACACCTACAATGAACCCACAGACACTGAAATCAGTAACAGGGACAACTCCTTCCAAACAGGAGCAAATTCCGTTCTGATAGCACAAAAAAATGCACAGCTGGAAGCAGTATTTCCCCATATGGGTCCACAGGAAAAACATAGGGGCATATTGTCAAGGATCTATTGCTGATTTATTGGCACTTTATCGCAGCCAAAGTTGCAATAAATGTATCTCCCCATTCACAAGCAGGTGCTAACAGCCCATATCACCAGTTTACCTGCGATAGCAGCCACAAAAAACATCGCCACAGATGACCCTGGCAACTATCGCTAATGAGATGCTGAGTAGGTGTTCCCGCGCAAAAAGCCGCAACAACACCACATCACAACATTCTCAACGACCAGCCAGATCTGTGATAAGATCACAAAACAGGCGATAAGGCACGTTAGCAGCAGGAAATTAGCACCTGCTGTGACCTGGTGTAAAGTCAGACTACAACCTGCACCAGAAAAGATAGCCCAGCCCAGAGCTATACCTGAAGAACAACAGATGCCATGGAGCCACTGATAATGAAGCGCGGACATCCAAGAGGGAAACAACACCCACCGCCACCCTCCGGACCACCCCCCAATTCCCCCCTGGGCCCTACCCTGGGCACCCCCCACCTTCCCCGGACCAGGATATTGCACATCAACATCATGTAATCATGAACAAAAGCATTCGCCTGATGTCGCACCTTTACAACAATTAACATACATGTGAGTACAGAAAATCTGAATCATTCATTCACCATTGAAAGTCCAAACAAAATATCACTATCAAATTTGTCACCAAACAATTATTTTGAAGAGTCATGGTGGGGCATCCCTGGACAATCTGTAATTCACAGCTTGCCACACAATATCCAAGATAAGAAGGTGTGTCAGGCACTCATCAAAGGAGAGAGAGAGAGAGAGAAAGAGCTAGAGAGAGAAAGAAAGAGAGAGAGAGAGAAAGAGAGAGAGAGACTGAACAAGGAGCGCAAGGCCAATCGGGCCCTTGGCTCATTCAGACATACCAATTGATGCGTGTGTTTCGCAATTGGTGTTCCCCAAACCTAAGGCCTGGCATCAATGTCAGCTTGAAGGCCACATCACATTCAAGAAATGCAAGCAGTAGTCAGACTAAAATTAGGTATGAAAGCTCCTTTGTCTCAATACACAAGGCAGAAGGACAACCAAACCTCCGACCTTGGTCTTGAATGCAGCTAGCACACCCGGGGTGAGATACCATACCAAACTCCAACAACTCCCACACCACAAACTGCGAAAATGAAAGACCAACGTGTCCACATCCCACACACACTTGTCCCTGCTCAAGCTACACCTCTAAGAGCTGCCCTTTACTCATTAGTAAAAAACAACCCATTCGTCCAAACGTTGCAAACTTCCGCCGGTCTGAGGATTGCCTGTGCTACAAGACCAACAAAAGCAATGGCAGGCCATCCCAGTTACATGCACAACCCCAGTCACATGGAACTGTACCTTGCACGAATGCTGCATCTGTTGGGATCACTGCCAATGGCAGTGTTGCGAATCAGTTTTCGTCTGAGTTTCTGACTTGCCTACGTCGCTTGCGTCAAGCCCAGGTTCCACTGTCGATCATGCACATTCGAGTGTCCCATGAAGGTCTGCCTATCCAACGCAATGTTAGCTGAATTGGATTGACGTGACTGTGCGCCCCCTGTTGGCCCACGAACAGTGTCACCAGGATACCCGGGCATGGGATATTTTGATATTTGCTGTATGTGCTGGCAGTTTTGCATGGGAGATTGCACAACTCCTCGTGTGCAGTGACCACATCGAGGCGCTCCCCTATTGGTCTGTGTTGCAGATTGGTGAAACGGCGTGGATGGAGCAAATCTACCCTGACCAGTTAATGGATTGGTAATCCCTCATGTTCCTTGAACTCAACAATGACGTATTCTTGGAACTGATTGCCCATGAAGCTGCGCTCGCATTCATGGACGAGTAACTACGTTCCTGCAGCCACATCTGATTGTCACCCACAGTACAGGTCCCCACACCTTGTTTCATCTTGGGAAATGCTCACATAACCCACAACAACAGTGGACTTGTCTGCCTTCGCCTGGACTCAGAATGCATGTGCGTGGAACTACGCGTGTGTGCACACACCTGTGCAAGGTGATGCAGTCCCATGGGCGGAGCTGTACAGCGTCGTTTGGCAACGTTCCCAATTCAGACATACTGCTGGGGAGAGAGTACACACATGGCAATGTGATATTGTAGGACCCTTTCACCTGCTCACTGTCAGCAGATTAGAAAGTCGGCGCAGTCCGGTGGCACAGCACTATGCAGATCCCAAGGGCTGTGAGTTGAGTCCCCTGACACGGGGCACTGAGCATACGCCAAAGAGCACATGACTCGTCCAGCAAGGCAAGGTGGGCTGAGCGCGTTGCCATCCGTAATGATTTGTGTTCATTTTTGCCTCCCCATTTCTTTCACCTTGATATGTTCCTATGCTGCCTGTAAGTGTCTTAAGCATTTCTCTGCATGTTGTGGCCCTTGCCTTCCCAGTACTGACACGCACATGCTAATAAAGTCTACGCAACTTCACTAGTGTTTAACTGTGATGAGTATTGATTAGAATTACAAATCGTGTGCCTCAATGAGCATTGTCCGTACACAGGGAGGGACTGACTGATGAATTTCCATTGGGGGCAAGTTGCTATTTAAAGTTTCGCCCCTGCAGGTATGATTTAGCGGCCCATTATCTATTTGAGGCGGTGCACCTTTGACTTGTGTGCTTTTCGGGTGGTGGGATGTTTGCAACATGAGTCAATTGTGCTCTTGTACAGGTTTGTGCTCTTGTGCATTGTTTGTCTGCAGATGTGTTATTGACGTTATGGTTGTAGGTGCACGTGGATGTGTCAGAGTGTGACCTGCCCCTTTATGGATGTGATCCACACTGGGCCACCTCAATGTCTACTTGTGCACCATGTCAATTATTTTGACTGCAGCCATGCTATAGTTCATGCAGTGTTTCTTGCATTGTCAGTGTGGCTCACGGAGACGCTGCTTTTCTGGATTCTGCACATGTGCATGGGTAGGCTTTGGCATTGGTGATATCGAGGGGGCCCATTTGTGAGCATTGTGGACGGGGGCATACTTGGTGTTTCTATTTGTGCTGCAGTGTGCCAAGGGTATCAGGGACATGTTCCACACTCATTGTGCGAGTGCAGTGTGCTACACATGATTGTGCATGTGTGCCATTGTGCCGATCTCCCTCTAACAACCCAGTCCCTGTTGCTGTTAGGTTATATTGAGCCGTGTCCAGGCCCCCAACTCCTTGCACCGTCTCCACACTGATGAATGTGGCCATCATTGCCTCCAGCTCATCAAGCTCCTCCTGTGGCACAGCACTCCCAACTCCAGTCGCCTTTGCTGCCTTCCTGTTGGCGGCGAGTTTCTGTTTGGTCTGGCTTTGCGTATCATGCAGCATCTCTTGACCTCCTCCATTGACCTCCTCGACACTCCAACTGCATTAACGCTGTTGACAATGGACTGCCATGTTTCTGTTTGTGTTGCCAGTGATACAGTGGAGGTGACTAACAGTTGTTGGTAGAGTTCTATCACCTCCGTGATGATGATCTGGTCTTCCTGCGGACTGAACCTTGTCTTCCTCTTCCTCCTCTCCTTGCCCTTCCCCGTGCACTGGTTTGGCTGGGTACAGACACGCTCCGCCTTCAAAGAACAAAGGGTTTGTGTGCATAAAAAGGGGGACCCAGTCCCCAGAGTTTTAGATCACTTCCTTGAAATCAAGAGGAACCTTTGCCAAGAAGAAGAACCGGAGTAGCTGAGGAAGATCATTGCCCCTGTGCTGTTTTCTGTTTGGGGTTGGCCTGCAGTGGTTACTTATTGCCAAGGAAAGGAGAAAAAGGACTTTGCTGTTTTGCTTTGTCACCTGCTTGAAGAAAAGATCTCCAAGGGCTTGAAACTGAGATTGCCTCCTGTCTGAAGTCTCAGGGACACAAAGACTTCACCATCTGCTCCCCTGAATTTTCCTTTCTGGGAATTCCAACCTGCAAAGAGGTGCCTGCTGCTGTTTAGGTCCTCTAGAGACTGTTTGTTGTTTGGGAGCTGGAAGATCGATGCAACGAGGAAGAAGCGTGTTGCATCCGCACCGATTCCCGACGCATCACTGAGTCACGGAGAAGACGTTTGCCACATCTGCACCTGATCCCGACTCATTGCTGAGGCACGGAGAAGAAGTGCGCGGAATCCACACTGGGTCCCGACGCATCACCGAGAAAACTGTCTCAGCACCTGCTTGCGCTGCTGCAAACGTTCACTCATTGTCTGGATCGCCACATCTCATTGAGCCACCATTTTGTCGCATCACACCGGATCATCGCCATACATCAAGGCGCCATCTTTTCGCATTGTAACTGGAACTCAGTAAGAACAGATGCATCGCCTCCTCTCCGATAAGGAACAGAGGCATCGCCTCCCCTGCGCTGCAGTAAGGAACAGACTCCTTGCCTCCACCGAAGCAATTAACTGACACATCACTTTCCCTGCGACCCTTTTGTTTGTTTTGCATGACGCATCTAAGGTACTTTGTGGGAAAAGTATTGTATTTAAACTTGCATGGAACTATGTCTACCATTTAAGAGCCTTATTTTTGATACTGCATTGTGGATGTTTGCCGTTTAGTCTTGTTTAGATAAAGATTACTTAATTTTCTAAACTGGTGTGGTGTCCATTTGTAGTGTTTTCACTGTATTGCTGTATGTGTACACTAGTGCTTTACACACTGCCTCTGATATAAGCCTGTCTGCTCGTGCCAAGCTACTAAGGGGGTGAGCAGGGGTTATTTTAGGAGTGTATCGCTCTTTCCTTGACTAGAAGCAAGGGCCTCTATTTGGACAAAGGTGCAAACATTGCCAATTAACGACCCTCATTTCTAAGAAGAGGTGTATAATTTCCTGCAGTGTTTTCAAGCTAATGCTTCTTGTGCCGCTGAGTGTTCTATGCCAGTGCTGTTATATGCTGACAACGTTGTTTTGTTATCCAGGACCCCAGCTGGTTTACAGAAACTGATGGGTGCTTTTGAGAAGTTTATGTCTTCTAAAACAATGGTGATTAATAAATCTAAAACCTTTACAATGATCTGCGGGCATAAACCAAAAAATGTAAAACCTTTTTCATTGATAACACCTCCATTGCCAATGTAAACTCTTTTTGCTATTTTGGGTCTTTATTCATGTGTAATGGTTCTTGGGCTCAACGGATATTAAATGTTAAAGCTATAATGAGCAGACATTCTTATGGTATTTTTAGGTTTTCAACCAAACTAGGTAGCCGGCCCATTTGAGAAATGGTGGAAATATAAGTGGCTAGAGTGGTGGCTACTGCCACATATGGGACTGGCCTTTAGAGTTGTGCTTTTAGCACAGCCTGGCAATTTGAGGAAAACTGTTTCCTAAAACTATTACTTTGCCTATCTGCTTCCACCTCAACGATGATCGCACATCAGGATGTTCACCTACAGCTCTTGGACAACATACGTTTGGTAAGACCCTTGCAGTTATGGTTTTCTTGATGGGCAAAAGAGGAAACTAGTTTTACCAAATCAATCATTCTAGAATGGTAAAGCTTGGATAACATTTCATGTATCCTTTGTCTAGCCTACATGATTTCCTCTTTTAGATTTTAGTATGTTGTTTCAACTGCTGGTATGGTTGGATCCCAACCAGGTGTTAGCACTCACTACAAACATTATCAAAGGAACCTTTTTGAAACATAAACTGGAACGGCGATTGAGCATTGAAATGATGAAATCGACAGTTGCTTTTTACATGTCACCCTCCCCAGAGGAGGGTTGTAAAAGCTGTTTTTCTTGTGTTACTAACTTGCAGCACTGTTTTGTTCTAACAAGACTCAGATTTGATAATGTGCATCTTCTGGTGGCCTGGCCTTTCCTAACATTAATTTTTGTCCTCCAAATACGACCCCTTGCCTATGCGATGCTCTGAGCAAACAAAACACAATTGCCCTTTTTGTTGTTTTGTAACCTTTATTCGGATTATAGGCATTTTTATCTTAAACCTACTCTTGTTACCCAGAACATTAAATGTTATAAAGTTGCCCTGAAGTTTTTGCGTGCATTAAATGATCCCGTAGTGTGCTTTCATGATGCTCTTTTTATCTTGAAGGCCATCAATTTGAGGAAAAGTGTTATGTACTAGCTGGTCCCTTGATTTTTTAATCCTGTAATGATTACACGGTGATGATGGTCTACCTATTTTTAATATGTGTGTTTTTTATTGTTTAATAATGTTTTTAATATTATGCCTGTCATCAGGATTTGATTTGCATTGTTCTTATTATATGTATTATGCACTTTTATGGATGTTCCGAACTAGCCGAATCAGCCCGATTTCCTATGGGCATAGCTCTTATTCAGATTTTTTTATATAGGAAATGAGGTATGATAAGGCAGAACTGGTATTTACCGCACCTTGGGGAATATTATCAAGAACGGCGATATTGGCCTTGATAATATGCCCTTTTGAATTTCCATAGCAGCCCAGGTTAACACCAGAACCTGGGCTGCTATGGGAATTCACAAGAGCTTATTATCTAGCCCAATATCGCTGCTTTAGCTGCAGTTTCCCACCGCTAAATCGGTGTTAATCTTGAAATGAAATGAGGGTTTTTATAGAGCGCGTGTATGCCGTGGCGTCTTAGCGCTTAACTATCAAAAATACAGAGTAAGGAGAAATGCAGCAGGTTATGTACAGCTAAAACAGCCAGGTTTTGAGATTCCTCCTAAACTAAAGTAGATTATTTTGGGTTCTAAGATGCAGGGGCATAGAGTTCCATAGCTTCGGAGCTAAAAATCAGAAGCTTCTACCGCCCCACTTCAGCGTCTTTATCCTTGGAATTATAAGTAAGAATGCCGAGGCGGAGCGGAAAACTCTCTGTGGAGCATAACGCTCAACATATTGTCTGATCTGTCCTGGTCCTTTTTCGTGCAATGCCTTATATTAGATACACAAGGACTTAAATTGGATCCTAGATAAGATAGGGAGCTAGTGCATCTGTTCTCGAATTGCATGACTAATGGAGTTGAATTTGGGTAGATTCAGTAGTAGTTGCGCAGCTGCATTCTGTAGAGTCTGCAGTTTATGTCACACTTTTTTTGGCTCCTGGGTAGAGTGAGTTACAGTAATCGATTTTTGACAAATTCAGAGCTGTGACTACCCTTTTCCTGAGGGGCATAGGGATGAAAGGTAGGATTTTCCTAAGAATTTCCAGGGTATAGAAACAGGAAGAGGTAATGCTGTTGACCTGGTCTGATAGGCAAAGATGATCGTCAATTAGGACTCCAAAGTTTTTTACCTTTTTTACAGGTTGAGGGCAAGATCCCGCTGTATCAGGCCACCAAGCAGAGTTCCAAAGTGATGAGTCCCTGCCAAACGTTACTTCCTCCGTCTTCCCGGTGTTCAACTTTAAGCAATTGCTTTGCATCCAATTGATGATATGGCTCATGCATGAGTTAAAACGTGCTGCCACGTCCTCTGATATAGCAGTCAGTGAGACGACAATTTGCATGTCTTTAGTGTGGCATATGGCTGTAAAGCCAAAGGAGCGAATAAGCTTTGCCAGTGGGGCTATATATGATAAACAGAGTGGGCGAGAGTGCCGAGCCCTGAGGTACCCCACATGGTATAAAAAAGGAGGAGATTTGTGCTCATCTAACGTTACTGTTTGTTGTCTATCGGCTAGGTAGAATTGAAGAATGTCTGTAGCCCTATCTGTGATACCTATTTCTGCCAGCAGCTGAAGAAGTATATGGTGATCAACCGTGTCAAACGCGGCGGATAAATCAAGCAATATTAATATTGCCTTCCCGCCTGATCTAGTTGCCCACGTAAGTTTTCAGTGGCTGCAATCAATGCAGACTCGGTGCTATGTCGTGGCCTGAAGCTGTGCTGTGCTTGGTCTAGTATATCGTTTGACTCCATAAAAGTTAGCAGTTCTTCATTTACTGCTCTTTCTAGAACTTTAGAGGGGAATTGTAAAGAAGTAATAGGCCGATAGTTTGCCACTTCCGAGGGTCCAAAGTAGGCTTTTTCAGAATAGGTTTTATAAGAGAGTTCTTCCAATACACAGGGAAATGTCCTTGATCTAGAATTTTATTCAGCAGGGGTGTCAGGACCTTGGCAATGGCTTCCGGGGCCATATGAAAGACCATGGCTTTGTCAAGGGTCCAAAGGGGAACCTGAATGAGTTGTCAAGATGAGTTTTTCAACTTTTGCTTGTGTGAGATGTCTAAACATTTTTAGAACATTTGTGTGTTTGATGTGTCCGGCTTGCATTCAACTAGTCTAGTCTCATTTACGTCAGTAGAAAATTCGTCGTATACTTTTACTACTTTATCGTGGAAAAAATTGGCAAGTTTTTTGCAAAACTGACTTGTTGATTTAAAATGTTTAGTATTGGCAAACTTGGATAGTTTAGAGACTGTCTTAAAGAGTTCTCAAGAGGTATTTTTGGAAGCCATGATTTTCTCAGTGAAAAAGGTAGATTTTGCCTCTTTTATAGCTTCCTTGTATTTAGCTAAGGCATTTCCATAATGCTTTTTTATCATATTCTGAGTATTCCTTTCTCCAAAGCCTTTCTTTGGCTCTGCAGATTTTTTTTAGGTCTTTTAACTTGGTGTTATAATATGGGGCCAAGGACTGTTTATTTTTGGCTCTTATACTAGTTTCAGGAGCTAGGCTTGCCACGATTAAGATGTATCGCAGCTGGGTCAGGATCGGTGTCCAAAATAGTGTTCTGTAATTGCAGCGTGTTCTGGAGATCTAGAGGTTTTGTTTGTGTCCCAGAACGTGACGTCTTTGGTATGTTTGTGCCAAAACTTCTATTTAAGGGACCGGTGGTATGGACCTTAAAAAAGACCACACTATGGTCCGTCCAAGGTAAGGATAGTGTCTTAGTAAAGTGTGTCTGTGGGTGATTTGTAAAAATGCCATCCAGGGTGTGTTTACCTGTATGTGTAGGCTCAGTTACTGTTTGTTTTAGACCTAGGCTAAGGAAACGGTCTGTTAGCTCCTTGGTGTCCATGTTATCAATGGCCTCTAAATGGAACTTGAAGTCTCCCAACACAGTAAAATTAGTGTGTGCCATACAGGATGTCAGTGAACGTATTTCTAGGTCCTAGTGGTCTATATACTAGAAGTCCATTAAGGGACTCAGTACTGGTAGCTTTGAAAGTAAACAAAATAGCCTCTTCTTTAAAATAAGGAATTTCAGAGAAGATTGCTTTAATGTGTGAGGGATAGACAATAGCGACCCCTCCCCCTCTTTTTCCTATCCTGTCAATCCTATATAGATCATAGCCCGATGGTATGGCGACATTTAGGTCTGGTTCAGAAGCGGGATGAGTCCAAGTCTCTGTGAGGAACAGTATGTCTGGCGAGTGCAACTCAATAAAATCAGCAAGTTTGTGCCTATGTTTAGGAAGTGATCTGGTGTTCAGTAGGACACTTGTTACGGTACGCTTATTATCGAAACGTGTGTCCAACCGAGTAATGCCTACCTCTTCAGAGGGAGGAGGTATAGAATGGCTTTTGATAAAGGCAAGATTGCCGGTAAGGGCAGACTAATGCCTGAAAGTCATTTCCTAGAGAGATTGGCTGACAAACATTACCCTTAGTGGTGTATTGTAAATTCAGCAGAGTCGTCGTGGTATACATATTCTTGAAAGTTGACCAGGGGAGGTGGCGTATGGCGTGACCTGGCCGCGGATGGGCGCATACGGGCTTGCCTTCGGCGCCTCGCCAGGGTGCCCGTCCACGCGTCCACCGCAAGAGCATTTGCTTTTATAGGTTGAGGTGGAGGGAAAGTGCTCAGCGACTAGAGTGCTGACCTCCCCAAAACTGACGGCTCGCCCACAAAATGCGGGACCGTCAGGAAGTGAGTATTTAGTTCGGACCTGTGCGCAAGAAATCTTAGCGCCGTTCTTGATAATACTCCTCAAATCCATAATGTTTTGCCTTTCTTCCATGTATTTTCCCTTGATAGATTTGGCAAGGTTTTTGCTGAAACAGATTGTCGGGTGAAAGCTGTGGAAGTTTGCACAGAGATCTTAATTTACCTCTTTCTTGGAATCGGAAATATGATACAGAAATGTGATTCAAACAAGACAAGAGGGGTGCATTAAAATCATAATTATTCTAAAAAATAAAAACGTTGTGACGTACCTCATGTGTACGGAAACTAAGGGGGTAATATAAATTTGGTAATCCATTGTATAAAGGAATTTGATGAGAGAAACATTGGGAAGTGGATTAAGTGACATACGGTGATATAAACTCTCTCAAATGGGTGATCACAAGAGAGAAGTGAAACGAACAGAAGAGATGAAAGTGTCTGTAACTAGATACCATCCAAAACAGAAATAAAGAAAGCAACTGTGTTGTTGAGGTTTGAGTGTCCTAACAACATTTAGTTTTGGACAACTTGTTCAGGTGTTCTACCACAATATCTAAGCTTTAGTATTGGCCTGCACTTATATCGACTCCCCAATATTGATTACCAATGTATGGTCAAGGTAGCCAGATGTAGATATAAGAATAGTCAATATCTACCTCCCTATATGTGCTTCCCTTGACAATATGTCGGGATTCCATTCTTTGGAGTCGATATATTTGCAGGATGATATTATTAACCCTTTTTCTCTCAAGCGGATTCATTCAGGGTCTGTTGGGTTAGTGGACTAATGCGTCCACTGTAGGGACCTGTGTTTAACCTCATGGTCACAGCTTTAAATCCCAGCGGGTCCGCTAAGCCTTTTATCCTTCTGAGATCGATAGAATGAGTGCTATTGAGTTGGGTAACAATAAACATCTGTTATTTAGCACCAAGATGTCCACTGGTGAACTTGCGCTTTACAAATACGTATTTTATGTTATTACTCCTAAATGCCACGAGCTTAAAACAATGTTATTTTTTATATCCTTGTTAAAAGTTTCACTTATAAATGTGGTGGAGAAGAAATGCTAGCTATCCATGGAAATCCTTGCTGAGAACTGAGGGGCATATTATCAACAAAGTGGCGAAGAGAGGCGTTAGCCATCTTGGCTTAACGCCACTCTTCGCCACTTCGGAAACGCTAGGCTGCACCATATTACTAAGGTTATGGTGCAGCCTAGCGTTTCCCCCTGCACTGGCGATAGGTTTTACAACTTATTGCCAGCGCAGGCCCCCTTGTACCAGAGTGCAAGGGTGTCTGCGAGCAGGGAGGTTTGTTTATGTTCAGGAAGGAGTTCCTTCCTGCACATAAACAAACCTTAAATGGCATTTTGTAACTTGCATGTGTGCTGCTTTATGCAGCACACATGTAAATTACAAATTGGCATTTTTAAAAAGAGGTTTGTTTATGTACAGGAAGGGACACCTTCCTGTAAACAAAGAAACCTTGGCATTTTGCTATTTCCATATGTGCTGCACAAGGCAGTACACATGAAAAAAGCAAAAACGAGGAGAAATTAAGCATTTCTCCTCGTTTCGCCACATGAAAACTAGAATTTTTCTGGTCTTAAATTCGGCGCTGCCACCTATTAGCGACTCTCTTGATAATAGGTGGCAGCACCAAAGTGAATGGGTGTTGCAGTGGAACGCCCACTGCAACACTCACTGCACGCCCTTTTCACAATGAGTTTATCGTGAAAGGGGCCCTATTACCAGGTCAGCGTTAAGTCAATTAACGTGACTTTGTGGCAATGTCATGGCAAGGAGGAGCTTCTTTGAAGATGTATTTCTTTTACATTTGATTCGAATTGGAAACAATTTTTTTTCCCTATTGTCTGGTTCATTTTAGTTCCTCGCCTCATGCCTGCACACCTCTTTGGGTGTAAATTCGAGGTACAGTCTTTTGATTCTGATAATAATCATCCAAAGTGCGAATGAGTATAAAATGCCCATCAGTTCAGCTCATGGAGAATGTCATCCTCGGCGTCAAAGTGAATAAGTGCAAAGTGAACCACCATTGCATGGCATCTTAAATGGATTTTAAAGTCTGTGGTCAAGATTGAGTGTGCACGTAGCCTGTGCTGATAATGCAAAATGGCATCTGGCCCCTTTGTCTGGTTCCTGAATGCTGCGCTGACATCTAGAAAGAAGTGTGCAGAGTGAAATCGGCACATTAGTCACCTGGGTCTCAGTGTGTCCTTTAATAGGGTTCCATTGGAAAGTCCAGTTTTGTTTAATGAGTAATGCTTATTTTTTATGTCTAGGATAAAAAAAATGTCTTTGTTAAAAAAAAAATATTTCCACAAATCCATATATTGTCTTACCTTTATAGATCCAGCACCTCCGACGGATGCACAAGTTATTATTACTTCGCTGAATGACACTGCGCTACGGGTGCAATTCAATGCATTTCCTGACACAAATGGACCCATTGTGGCGTATGCAGTACTTGTTACCAAAGACTCACAAGGTGCAGTATCACAACTTTTTTTCTGAATAATTCTGAATTTTGGAACTTAGGGGCTTATTTACAAGCCCCCTGCGCCGCTTTTGCGTCACTTTTCCAATGTTAAAAGTGACGCAAAAGTGGTGCAAGGGACTTGAAAATCTCCCCCTTAGTGTGCTGTGCTACCTATGCCCCATACGTAAATGTAGGGAGACTCTTTTTCCATGGAAGTTAAAACAGCACATGTTGGGGTGGAGGACAATATGGTCTAATGAATACATTTCAGGGTATTTATCAATTGGGTGTGTAGTCAGTGGCAGAACATTAATGACCCATAAAGTGACCTACATTATTTGATCTCATGGGCACGTTCAGACGACAAAATGACAAACAAGAAATTAGAAGCCAGTAGAAAGATTCTTTCAGGGACTGTTTTAATTATGGGCTGCAGATGGCACTACCTACCCACTTATATCACATCACACCATGCGTTACGGTATTGTATGTTTTAATGTTGCTTTTGCTCAAGGTATAATATACTATCAAAGGGGTTACAAGAAAACAGGCCTACATTTAAAATACACCCCACTTTGACCCACAGCCCTTATAATACCAAACAAGTAATGCAAATCATAGCGACCCACCCCACAAGAGCGTGCTTCTTTCTTCCATCCAAACATGTTTCCTTCATCCTTCCATCAACCTACAGTTATCCACCATTTCATCTTTAAATGTTGTCATCCATTCAGTCTTTCACCCGTATTCAGTCAGTCTGTCACCATTCCATTCCTCCGTCCGTCAGGCCATCCATATCCAAACCTATCCATCCATCTTCAAACCGGTTCATGAAACCTGACCATCCATTCCTCGGTTCATTCATCTATCCATCGATCCACACACCCTTTCACCCATCTATCCATCCGTCCGCCCATCCGTACGTCCATCCATCCATCCATCCTTTCATCCTTTCACCGATCCATCCATTCATCCATCCATCCATCCTTTTACTCATCTATCTATCTCATCCATCCTCCCTCCCTTTCACTTATTCATCCATACACTCTTCCCTTCTTCCTTCCTCCCTCCCTCCCTTTCACGTTAATTATGAGAGTTTTTTGTCTGCTGAACTACAGACAGAAGAGGCCCAACAAGAACCCCGCCCAGTTGCAGCAGCCACTGGTGGTGGTGGTGGTGGTGGGGGGAGGGGGTATTATAGTCCTGATGGGCTGCATTTTAAAAATATAGCAAGCAACCTTGGAGCTCCAGGTTCTTATAAAGGCACACTTCCTATGGTTCCTGCTTATACACAAAAAATCACAGCACGCACGAATACACATACATTCATGCATGCACAGACGCAAACATTTTTTAAATAAACACAACATTCTCACTGCAGCAGTGATCTCGGGTGGTGGCAGGGATGCCTCCGAGGTTCCTGAAGGGTTTGGGACTCCCACTTCCTCTCAATGGCTAACTGTAGGTCAGCCATTGAGAGGAGGCGGAAGTCCCTACCGCGTCACAGATTGGAACAGGGTCAGTGAGAGTTGCTGACCTCACCTCACTCTGTGACAAGGTGTCACTCATTGACACTGGCCCTGGGCACTTCAGGGCTTAAAAGTGGAGCCCCTAAGTTCTGAGGCTATCAGTGACTCTCCCTCTCATCACAAGGAGGAGATCCTCCAGGCATTTTGCAAAGCTGAAGAGGTCACACCAATAGGTCTGTGACATCTTCAGCCCTGCAAAGTTCATCTCAGGCAGTCATATACCTGTGCATGTATAGAACCTGACTGCTAGACCTGAGCATAAAGAGTGTCTGTCAGGCTGACCTTTTCCCAGCCTGATGGACACTCTTTAGTTCTACCAAAAGGTGGGCAGGTGGGCCCCTCTGCCCTTAATGATGGGCTGCTGCCACTAACAGTTCATTCTGTGTACTGTAAAAATTATACAAGTGAGGGGAGAGGAGTTGGCCTAACTGTTGGGTGGTCGACCTCGAATCTGGGGAACCAAGTTCGAGCCGCGGCAATGTCGCGGAACATCCTGAGATTCTGGGCAAATCACTGAATCTTCCCATGCCTAACAAAAATTAATCTGTCCTCATGTAACGAAACTGGTGCTATGTATAGCGCTCTGATACCCGGTACCAGGTTAAGTTTGTGCTACATAAAACCCTGTTAAAAAAAAAGTGGAAAGTAAAATAAATACTTAGGGTCTGATTTAGATATCTGCAGGTGGGTTGCTCAGTCACAACAGTGATGGATATCCTGTCTGCCGAAATACAAATCCCATTATATTCTATGGGATTTATAATTCAGCCGATGATATATCCTATTGGGCAAGATCTAAATCAGGCCCTTAGTAGCTAAAGTAAATATAAAATTAAAAAATCTCACCTACTGAAGCCCAACACCATAGTACCATTGCCATGCTTCGCTTTGGTGCATACATATTTCCTTTAATCAAAGCTTGTCTGACACATTGGTGAACACTAACTACTATAGGTTATTTGCCTGCGCACACCCTTCTGTGTAAGAATGTACTCTATTAGTAAACAAAGTTAGAACAATGTGTGTGTGCTGTTTGGTTGAAAAGCAGCCAGCCCCGATAAATGATCAACGTCTGCTGGAAGCTCCACTAGTATTCCAAACGCACTACTTGTTGAAAGTATTATCACGAGAAACAATTAATCCATTGTTACTTGACCTAATAATCACTCATAGGAACTCTTTGCAAAAAATAGTTTTGTATTTTTTCAAACTGTACATTTTTGTTTCAATTCCAAGAAACAAACACATTTATACATTGTGATAAGCAAATCAGATACATCAACGAAATCATGTAGTGATTATAAAAACATTATGACACAGTAAATCATGAATTAATCAAAAAATGAATCAAAAAATGAACAAGCATAGGTTTAAAGAACACAATTTGGAGTAAAGGCCCAATGCATTTCGGGGGGTTCCCTTCTTCAGGGGCACTGTAAGAAATAAAACAGTGTATCAACAATCTATAACATTGTGATTCCAAAATAATGTATTTACTGCAGATTTAGCCTCCGGTTTTAGGAGCACTTATCTGTATGTTCCAAAACTGGGCAGATCCAGCTACTCCATTGGCCTGCCGCAAACTGTAGAGATACTGCCCCCGTAAGAAACACAATCTACATCTAGATGATGATCTGGTGAACTATTGAACAGTCACACACCCACAGTTACTAGGATAGATCCTCAAGAAGGCAGCAGCAAACCAACTCCACAGCAAGATCAAAGCAATGGTCTTCCTGCAGGAATACCAATCATAGACTCAGGCTTCAGTGGAATATGAAGACTGCCTCAATCCAAATGGTTGATGTCATCCTCCAGATCAATCAATCAATCAATCAGAATACTTGTAAAGTGCGCTACTTACCTGTGAGGGTTTCAAGGCGCTGGGGGGTGGGGGCTGCTACTGTTCGAAGAGCCAGGTCCTGAGGAGTCTTCTGAATGCGAGTAGGTCTTGGGTCCGTCGTATGTGAGTAGGGAGGGTGATCCAGGTCTTTGCGGTGAGATAGGAGAAGGATCTGCCACCGGAGGTTGTACGTTGGATGCGGGGGACAGCGGCGAGGGCGAGGCTGGCGGAGCGGAGCTGGCGGGTGGGGGTATGGAAGCTGAGTCTGCTGTTCAGGTAGGCTGGTCCGCCGTTGTGGAGTGCTTTGTGTGCGTGTGTGAGGAGCTTGAAGGTGATCCTCTTGTCGACGGGGAGCCAGTGTAGGTTTCTCAGGTGGGGGGTGATGTGGTTGCGGCGGGGGACGTTGACGATCAGTCGGGCGGAGGCGTCTTGGATGCTTTGTAGTCATAATAGATGTTTGGCTGGGATTCCTGCGTAGAGTGCATTGCCATAGTCCAGTCTACTGCTGCATGTGTTACCGTTCTTCTTGTTTCAGTCGGGATCCACTTGTAGATCCTGCGGAGCAAGCGGAGGTTGTTGTAGCAGGAGGGGGAGACGGCGTTGACCTGTTTAGACATGGAGAGGGAGGATTCGAGGATGAAGCCTAGGTTGCGTGCATGGTCGGTGGGTGTTGATGCTGTTCCCATTGTGGTCAGCCACCAGAAGTCTTGCAGGCTGAGGGGGTGGGTCCGAGGATGAGGACCTCCGTTTTGTCCGCGTTCAGGTTCAGCCGGCTGCTCCTCATCTAGTTGGTGACGGCCTTCATTCCATCGTGGAGGTTGGTTTTGGCGGTGAGTGGGTCCTTGGTGAGGGAGAAGATGAGTTGGGTGTTGTCGGCGTAGGAGATGATGTTCAGGTTGTGATGGCGGGCCACTTGTGCGAGGGGGGCCATGTAGATGTTGAACAGCGTCGGGCTGAGGGATGAGCACTGGGGGACGCCGCAGATGATGTTGGTGGCTTCGAATCGGAAGGGTGGGAGGCGGACTCTCTGGGTTCTGCCTGAGAGCAACAACGTGGTCCAGTCCAGGGCCTTCTCTTGGATTCCGGCTTCTAGGAGGCGTGTTTTTAGAGTGTGATGGCATACCGTGTAGAAGGCGACTGATAGGTCCAGGAGGATGAAGGCTGATGTTTTGCCGTTGTCTAGTTGACGCCTGATGTCGTCTGTGGCAGTGATGAAGGCTGTCTCAGTGCTGTGTTTGCGTCTGAATCCGGATTGGGATGGGTCTAAAATGTTGTTGTCTTCCCGGTGGTGGGCCAGTTGCATGTTGACGATTTTCTCGATGACCTTTGCCGGGAACGGGAGCAGGGAGATGGACAGGAAGTTCTTGAGGTCCTTGGGGTCCGGTTTGGGCTTCTTGAGGAGGGTGTTGATTTCAGCGTGTTTCCAGCTTTCCAGGAATGTCGCTGTTTCGAAGGAGATGTTGATGACCTTCCGTGGTTGGGGTGCAATGGCTGCGTCTGATTTGTTGAATACTTGGTGTGGTGTCCATGTGGGCTGCGTAGTTGTCCGGTGTTCATTCGTTGAGCCATGTCTTCTCCAGTTTCCAGCATGCTCGTTTGGAGGTGTGGAGATCATGGTAATACCCCCTCGCCTGTTGAGTGTTTTAGTGCATGGGCTTTTCTAAGAAGTTCAACCTTTCCTGCTGGCAGTAGACAATTTACCAAGGACAAGCCCTCTATGAAGGGTGATACTTTGGCACTTTAATTTTTTGACTTCTCGCTCTTTTTTATTTTCGCTTGGAAACTTTGTAAAATAATGCAGTGAGTCATCACACTATCTACATTTTTATTTAAAAAACAAGTATATTCAAGGCTCTGTGAGAGCCCTAGTGACAGGCATTTGTGTAGAAATAAAGAAGTTGATGGCACGAGAGAATATGTGAGCTAAAAAACATTGAATTCTAGATGCTGTATTTTACATTTTAATATTTTGAGCCACTTCTTTTTGATGCTTTGATATTTCAAGCTGGGGACTATCGAATAGTGTGTATTGTTCTGTCTTGTACTAGTTAGTCAAGTATTCTAACAGAGCTGAGTAATTCTTTCATCAATAAGAAATGTTTAAAAACATATTAAACAGATATTTTAAAAAGAAATTGAACCTCTAATGGTTCATTTGTTTGTCTCTGTTTTTAGGCAAACAAAAGCTACAGCAAATTATTACAAACCTTTTAATTTATATTTTCTGTAATGAACATTTCTGAACCTTTGTGTTTTCTTATTAATGTGATGGGAACAATAAGCAAATGCCTCTCCGAAGATAGAATGCACGAGGGTGTTATTGCACACAGATTCTTAGCCTTCAATACATATTCAGTGGTCGGGCTTCTCGTGCCGAACACAGACACTGATCCAATAATACCTGTTCATAAGCCCCAAATGAGATTTCCATCATAACCACTTCTGTTTAAAAAAGATTTGAACAAAAATGTGCTAATTTCATGGAAACTTAGGGTAAATGATCTGAGACATTCTCTTGGTTTGAGGAAGAATTAACCCTTTACCCTCGTCCCAGTCTTACCAAGTAGTGGCGGGCCCTGCCCCAGACAGGCAGATTACACATTATTCCCTTTTTTATTACTATTACCCTTCCATACAAAAGGGCCTCTTCCCCATCCCACCTCCAGATCGTTTTCTGTTCAAAGGGTAGGTAAGGTTCACGGTTCTCAGATTTTGAGTACATGTTGTGGTGTGTTCTGCGCCACCTGCAGCTGCGCTCCCTGCTCATATCTTTGACTAAGACGGGGAGTTTTTTTCAAGTGTACTGTAGGCGGACAGTTTGGGAGCAGGACAGTTGTCCTGAACCCTGCGGAAAGTAGCGAAGGAAAAATGCAGACTGGTGTCTTGGTCCCAGATCTCAGGTAGAGTGGGATCTGGTGACCTAGCAACTGGTAAAAGTAAGCATGTGGTCTCTTTAGCACTTCCTAGAGCGCTGGTAAAATAGAGGACAAGAGGCTGAAGAAGCAGGAGAATACTGAGGTCCCCTAAATATCTAGAACTGACATCTAACAGCTCACAAAGAGGCAGTGGATACTGCGTGAAGTGAAGCTCACCATAAGAGGAAGCGAGTGGAGTTTCATGATGATGAGGGGTAAATATATCCAGGGAAGATATTATCTAGACTTATTGGCACACATCCGTGAAGTACTGAGTTTTGCTTAAAAATCACATGAGGAAGAAGGATTTTGTGTTCATTATAGTGCTTCATCAATTGATGAAATCCCACTTCATAATGTAATTAAAAACATCATTTTGAAATAGTGAAAATATATTGACAACCCCAATATTCAACATTTCTTGAATAAGAGATATATGGTTGAAGATTGAAAATAGAAATATTCTCAGGCCACAAAAGTCAATACAATATTGTAAGCCATGGCTTCCTCTTCCTCTGTCTCATAGGAGGAATCGACACTTTCTGATGTAGTGGCCAGGAAAATGAACTCCGCTCCTGCAGGTCCTTTGCAGCATCACATTTTGACACAAGAGCTTACATTATGCAGCATATTCAACCCAAGTTCTTCTTAAAGAGCTTAAAGAAATTCTGACTGTATTCAAGAGAATGATGACCAACTTCAATTCTGGTTCAGATGGAATTGTTATCGCAATTTGAGTCAATCGTCACATTTGATGAACTTATGGGCAACGACCTCTTCAGCTTGTGCAGCTGTGGCAGGCCTTAGAATCCTTTGGATGAAGCCTCGAAAGTTAGACACTAACTAGATGTCATTAATACAGAACAACCATTTATTAGTCCTAACCCTTTTAAAGAAGAACTGAATGATAATGTATAAAGATCAGCTGATAAGAAAAATATCTTAAAGCCATTTAAGTTGTTCTCAGGCTAAGAGTCATTTCTTCAGAATCAAGGAACCCCTACAGTTCAGGATAATAAATACCCCTTTTGTGGCCGAGCCCAAGCCCTAGGTCAAGTGCTGCATTTGCCCTCAAATCCCAATCATAGAATTAACCCAATCATGAATCATCGCAAAAGTGACCATATGGAAGTGGGAGCAAGAATGAAATTCTTCCTTCCTCCTTGGGGGGACTGTGTGTAAGATCATTAGATGCTCTCAATTATCTAGGAGGGATACATAATCCTGTTGAAATTTCTCCTGAGCTCCCTCTTCATGCCTACCCTACTGCAAAAAGACATCGTGAAGAGAGAGAATGATGGGCAGAGTATAGGAGCTGCTTTTGGGAAAGACAATAATTCTGGTGGTCCCTCCATAACAAGAAGAAAAAAGATTTTATTCAATTATTTAATGGTTTGCAAATCAGATGGTTACTTTTGGCCTGAAGCTGTTGAACAAGTTATTCTGGTAGAGACATTCCTATGTTTTAGCTCCAGAGAGTCTTTCATTTTATCAACAAATGCATTTTTTTAGCAAAACAGAATCTTTATGATGCCTGTTTTTATGTGCCTGTTCATCCCAAAAGTCAGCAATACCTTCTGTCTCTCAGCGTCATCAAGCACCTCCACAAAGGTATTGACTCCAGTATTAGCATCCCTTCGAAGTTGAAGGGATTATCCATATTTCCTATTGAGTCCCTACAGTCCAATATTTGATTATTCTCTCCCACTCTTCGACATCATCTAGATTCTAATTGAAGGTCTAGGGCCTGATTTGTCTACGACTGCAGAGGTCACCTGGTCCAGGTTTCATCTCAAGCCAATTCTGAACTATTTGTTACTCCATTTGGCCTCAATGTCAAACAAGTGCGAGGTTCAGATTCCTATTACTCCTCAGGTAGCCCAAGATCTGGGTTGGTGGTTGTGCAAGGAGAATTTAAAGAAAGGTGGTTTCTTTCCGGCACCGATCTTCGATACTACTGACAACAGATACAAGTCTTTGGGGTTGGGGTATGAAATCTAGACAAGCAAGAGGTGAAGGATCCTTAGGCACAGGAGTAAAGAGCAGTGGTGGCTGGTATTTGATGGCAGTGGGGTGAGTCGCAGGAAAGAAAGAGGGAATGAAAACAAAAACACTTACCTGTTGCTGCCGCCTCTCATTCCTCTTCGCCCACTTCCAGGGCAGGAAGCACCAGGCTCCCCATAGCCAACTACAATGCTACATTGTGATTGGTCTCAACACCGTGGTTCAGTGCTCAGCCAGGGAATGGCAGGCTGGGCATGTTTTGCACCCAGGCTGTAATGCAGCCTTGTGCAGACCATATAAAGTGGGCATGACGGTTTGGCCAGCCGGAGATGGCCAGCCAAAGCGTCTTGCACACTTGGAATGGGCAAACCACTCCTCCCCTGCTAGCAGAGCAGCTCGCCCGCCACTATCCAGCTGAACAAGGATGGAAAATAAAATGATAACAATGAGTTATTATAATTTTATTTTTTCCTTGTTGGCCTGCTTAGTGGGGCCACACTCCTCCACCTTAGCTGAGGAGCTGCCACTGGGAAGGAGTCCATTCCTCCAACTGGAAGGAGCTTACAGCAATCTTCAAAGTGATACAGTATTTCCAGAGTTATTTTCAGAGCAAGAATCTAATCATCTGTACTGACCATCTGCAAAACAAAGAGAGTTTATGGTTGGCAAAGGTATGCACCTCAGCCAGGCAGAACCCACCACTCTAGTCAGGATAAGTTAGTTGCACAACGAAGGTAAGCTGTGCTCGCCCTCTGGTAGTTTGGCCCAGAGCAGGAAGGCTTATTGTTAGAGGCATTGTGTACAGTATTTATGCAACACATATACACAGAAACACAATGAATACACCACAATAAGACTCCACACAGGTTTATAAAAATAGATTATTATATAATAGGCACATCAAGACCAAAATGATTAGAATACAGTATATACTTTTCAAGATATGCACTTTCAAATATATAAAGATACTCCTTGTTGTCCAGAATAAAACCAAGGTAAAAGTATCAAAAGCAGATAAGAAATGTTGAGTTATGCAGTTGTAAAGCATCACATAAAATGCATAAAATAAATATCATGTTCAGAAGCCCTTTGCTACTCTTAGGTTCTTTACGGTAATGTTAAACGAAGGCCAATGGTCTGCTTAATACCAGGGCTTGAAGCAGTGTTCCTCAGGTCATTGCGGAAATATGTGAACGGTGGTCCTCAAGGCCAGTAGTATTCCTCACAATCAAAATCAACCGCACTGTCACGCAGGACATAAACTGAGACCGCACGTGTCGTGCTACTCAGTGTGCCGTTGTCGGGAAGAAATGCAGCTGCATAGTGAGTTGTGCTGCAAGCTTCTTTGATAGGTGTAGGTGTTGCACCCGGTCGCCATGACAGCACTCCAGGCAAAGTAAAACAGCGAGTCTAGTGTGACACGCTAGGCCCTCCGAACTCCGCTTTACTGCAGCTACGTGCTCCCCTCCGATGTGTCAACAGTACACTTGGTCACCTAGCAACGCTCCGGCAAAAAAAGGCAGTGATTGGGTGTGGCGCTCTTGTATTCTTTTCTTTTTAGGTCATTTCCATTCACAAATTCGATTTCCTGGATATATTCCAACTGGTAAGCTGAGTGGTTTTTTAGGTGTTGTAGCGCTCTCCAGTGTTCTGTGTTTTGAAACCTGCATACATAGGCTCTTCTCTCTTTTTTCTTCCAGAATAGCCTGGCCCTGAGGAGAATCCCCCCGACCACTAGGGATTCGAAAGTGTAGGCCCCCCTTGGTTTGGTCTGCCCTTGGTTGTTCTAGTGTTAAAACTGTGTTTCACTAGTCCTGACAATTGTACACTCACTTTTGTAAATATCTAGAAAAAATTGATTTAATTTGACTCGAAGGAGTGTATTGTTTTGAGTTGAATTTTCTACAAGTATACAGAAGATTTGCCACTTCCCCCACTGGCGTATGAATTCTCCAGTCTGTGTGAAGTACTCCAGTATGAATGCATGAATGTTTGTGGTATGACTGTGATATGTTTGTTTTATGAATGTATGGTTGATATTTTACCTTGTGCTGTGTCCCTTATTTTCATTTTTGTCACAAAAATTTCTTTGTTCTTGACTATACCCACTAAGGTCAAAATTATTGTACCTTTTAATATGTTTTGCAGAATAAAGTAGCTATTCAATAGCATCTCCCAGTCTTGAATTATAATCTTTTTCTGGTTGATAAGTGGTTCATTAATTATATTATCAGTACTGGCATTTCTCCTTTGTTGTGTCACTTTCTAAAAGTGGCATTTCTAAAACAGTAATGTTAAATCCAAATTTACCAGTAAGTAGAATTTATCACTACCATTCTAAACATACCAAACATGACAACGCCACTCCTTTCTGATCAGGAACTACATCTTAAAGGTATATAAGGGAATTCAGAAGGCTTGCATATGAGAGGAGTAGACCTGACAGCAGTGATACCAAGGTTTTGTGCAGTAAAAATCGCCGCAGCTCAGCGGTAAATTATTGTCTCTAACCAAGCAATAGCGATAATTATCGCTATTGCTTGGTAATATGCCCCATGTTTCTTCCATAGATCACCTTCCTGGAGCCTTGAAGCTATTGATCTGAAAGGTAGTTTGAGCGTGTGTTGGATTTGTAGCCAGCATACAGTATCAAAAGCAAAGCTACAATTGTAACATAAATACCAAAATTCTGAAATCAAGACACCTTATAAATAATGGATAATAGATAATTTGCAAACATTACGGGAAGTTTATGATTGAAAAGCTTGGCAACTTTCCACAGCCTAACATAGGACACAGTAAACTCTGAATAAAGACAAATAAGCGGAGCAATGATCAGAGATCCATATCGAGAAACCAAGCACTATTTTCGACAAAGTGAGCACATAGAAAAATATTTTGTCTTTGATTCATGAAATAAATCGTAAAAGTGAATGTGGAGATTTATACCTCTACAGGAAGGAAGTTTTACGTATTTTTATGTTTTTTGTTAAATTCACACGCGTTCCAGGTGCAGGCTTATAGACATACATTTGGAAATGTCAAATGGCATTTGATATCTTTCTATCACTCTTGTGCGAGAAATCTGCTTAGCATAGATTTGATAAGGGAGGGACTGGACCCTATCTATCTCTGTCTGCCATAACACCTGTGTCTGTCTATTCCAGCACAGTAAATAGACCTGGAGCCTTGAAGCTATTGATCTGAAAGGTAGTTTGAGCGTGTGTTGGATTTGTAGCCAGCATACAGTATCAAAAGCAAAGCTACAATTGTAACATAAATACCAAAATTCAGAAATCAAGACACCTTATAAATAATGGATAATAGATCATTTGCAAACATTACGGGAAGTTTATGATTGAAAAGTTTGGCAACTTTCCACAGCCTAACATAGGACACAGTAAACTCTGAATAAAGACAAATAAGCGGAGCAATGATCAGAGATCCATATCGAGAAACCAAGCACTATTTTCGACAAAGTGAGCACATAGAAAAATATGTTGTCTTTGATTCATGAAATAAATCGTAAAAGTGAATGTGGAGATTTATACCTCTACAGGAAGGAAGTTTTACGTATTTTTATGTTTTTTGTTAAATTCACACGCGTTCCAGGTGCAGGCTTATAGACATACATTTGGAAATGTCAAATGGCATTTGATATCTTTCTATCACTCTTGTGCGAGAAATCTGCTTAGCATAGATTTGATAAGGGAGGGACTGGACCCTATCTATCTCTGTCTGCCATAACACCTGTGTCTGTCTATTCCAGCACAGTAAATAGACCTGGAGCCTTGAAGCTATTGATCTGAAAGGTAGTTTGAGCGTGTGTTGGATTTGTAGCCAGCATACAGTATCAAAAGCAAAGCTACAATTGTAACATAAATACCAAAATTCAGAAATCAAGACACCTTATAAATAATGGATAATAGATCATTTGCAAACATTACGGGAAGTTTATGATTGAAAAGTTTGGCAACTTTCCACAGCCTAACATAGGACACAGTAAACTCTGAATAAAGACAAATAAGCGGAGCAATGATCAGAGATCCATATCGAGAAACCAAGCACTATTTTCGACAAAGTGAGCACATAGAAAAATATTTTGTCTTTGATTCATGAAATAAATCGTAAAAGTGAATGTGGAGATTTATACCTCTACAGGAAGGAAGTTTTACGTATTTTTATGTTTTTTGTTAAATTCACACGCGTTCCAGGTGCAGGCTTATAGACATACATTTGGAAATGTCAAATGGCATTTGATATCTTTCTATCACTCTTGTGCGAGAAATCTGCTTAGCATAGATTTGATAAGGGAGGGACTGGACCCTATCTACCTCTGTCTGCCATAACACCTGTGTCTGTCTATTCCAGCACAGTAAATAGATCTGGAGAGTTGAAGCTATTGATCTGAAAGGTAGTTTGAGCGTGTGTTGGATTTGTAGCCAGCATTCAGTATCAAAAGCAAAGCTACAATTGTAACATAAATACCAAAATTCAGAAATCAAGACACCTTATAAATAATGGATAATAGATCATTTGCAAACATTACGGGAAGTTTATGATTGAAAAGCTTGGCAACTTTCCACAGCCTAACATAGGACACAGTAAACTCTGAATAAAGACAAATAAGCGGAGCAATGATCAGAGATCCATATCGAGAAACCAAGCACTATTTTCGACAAAGTGAGCACATAGAAAAATATTTTGTCTTTGATTCATGAAATAAATCGTAAAAGTGAATGTGGAGATTTATACCTCTACAGGAAGGAAGTTTTACGTATTTTTATGTTTTTTGTTAAATTCACACGCGTTCCAGGTGCAGGCTTATAGACATACATTTGGAAATGTCAAATGGCATTTGATATCTTTCTATCACTCTTGTGCGAGAAATCTGCTTAGCATAGATTTGATAAGGGAGGGACTGGACCCTATCTATCTCTATCTGCCATAACACCTGTGTCTGTCTATTCCAGCACAGTAAATAGATATGTCAATTATTTACCTTACTATGGACCTAATAACTGTTTCTTTCTACCCCACATAAGGAAATCTTCAGAATCAGATTTGCTCACCAAACACACTGAGCTTAGTTTTAGAAAGATATATTAAGGTTTGTGGTTAGTGGGCTTTTCTACACACTTATTATTTATGCTTCTAGTTCTATTTTTCATAGTTATCTTTTTGTCTTTGTCAGTGAGTTTGTAACAAAGTGTCAAGTACTTGAAGACTCATTTTTGACTGTTTTCAATTGCAGTACCTGAATCCCTAGTAGAATATCTTGGCAAAACATATGATGACAACCAAAAAAAAATTTCAGCTACGTATGTCTCTGGTATCCGTGATTCTTTACAATCACGTTCATTCTCAACTCGAGCAAATCCTATAACGATGGTGATAGGTGACGGAACAAAATCGCATAGCTATGTCAATGGACCCCTAGATAAAGAGTCTGCATATAAGTAAGTCATAATTTTATAATTCTTCTATGCAATGTATCGGTGCAGCTCTTGCTAATTAAAACCCGTTGCATGTACACACCTTCTCATATATATTTCTAAGAAGAGTTTAGAGATGTGAAGGAAACCGTTTTCTGTAGTATAGATCCAGTATATGTGATTCAAGAAAAATATATGAAGTCTGATTGATAAACAGAGTCCACGAAGCCTCTGCATAACTGCCTTTTTCTGATACACAACTTCCAGTATGAGTTTTTTTAATTCAACTTTTTGCAATAGCAATTCTGATGGGCTGAGTTTATTAACTCTCTAGCCAAAGGTCAATAGTTGTTCAAGAATAGTTCATTAAGTAAACATGTAGTCATCAACACTGCACCACCAAGCATTATTAACTTTATTCCATTTCTATTTGACAATGATTAGATTTTGTGGTCACAGCCCTTCTGTATTGTATACTTTAATTAACTAACACTCGTCCTCCTTTCCTCCCATCCTGTTTTCACTGCCTGTGACATTCTATGTAGAGGTCAGTGATGCACGCATTGATTTACCACAATCTTTGATGTCTTCAATGGCTAATTTAATGTAATGGATTATGTGCTGCATGGCTAAACACTTTTACGGTCCCACAATTGAGACCAATGCTTGTTTTTGTTAGGCACGGGGAGATGAAGTGATTTGCCCAGCATCACAGGATGTTCAGCGTCATTGCAGGGACTCGAACCCACTTCCCCAGATTCGAGGTCGGACACCCTAGCCTTTAGACCAACTCCTCTCCCCATATATAGGTAGACTTTTAATATAATTCCAGTTGTAAAATATTCTATTGTGGATACGCCTATTGACACACCTTTCTGCTTTTTACATTCACCAAGCTTTAAATGCTTTAAATCATTCTTCGTTTGGTTCACACTTTTGGGTGTTTAATGGTTTTATTAGTAGCGGATAAACCTTAAGTGATTCTTTTTGATCTACATCCATCCTGCGCCCTGAGGAAGGTGCAACCAATATTCCAGGTCTTCACCAAAACGTGTGTCTGCACTTTCTTTGGTTTGGAACTCAAGGACCAGAATATCTATTTACTCAGCCACGGCCCGTGCCGTGAACGGACGATTTCAGGTAAGTACTGAAAAAAAAAGTGTTGCGCGTGCTGCATCACATTTGGCGATGCAGCGCGCGCAACGAAATTAGTATTTTTTTCAGAACTTACCGGAAATTGTATGTATCCCGCATTTTACAACCCCCCCACCCTGCCCCTCCCCGCCCCACGTCACCGCCCGGTGGCAAGCCCTACACGGGCCGTGGCTGTATTTACTCTACCACCGATGAACAAATAACTTAAATATGTGACATGCAACCTACGTACAATACGTTTTTGGAACAAACATATTCATGTACAAAACAAGGATTCCTTGGTTTGCTGGTCCGATTGTTTCTTGTATGATGACTTCTTTGTATTTTATTGATTTATGTTGTTTATACATGGAAGACTGATTTGCGTGATTTACCTGGTGTGCATGCTGTGTGATTGATTGTCCGATTGTGGTGCTGGGGGTAAGCTGGGGTATCCCCAGGTTGTATATACACTGTTTTGAATATTACTAATTGTATTTTGATAGTTGAACAAAATCTGTATAGACTCTATTTTGGATGTTTATTCCTCATTCGACATTGTGAATAAGATCCAATGTATATACTCTTGCTATACATTTGGTCTTGAGAATCAAAATGTATTTCAGGTTTGGGCTCTGTATGATGTATATTGCTTTTGAAATTGCTTATTAGTTCCCCCATTTGTTGCTATGTACCAGGCAGGTTGTTTTGTATTTACTGTGATATCCTTCCCCTGCTTCCCTGCTGGTGTATCTAGTTTTACAGGGGCCCTTTTATTTTTGCAAATGCAGACATCCTCTTGCCTGTCTTTTAATGGGACTACAATGATGGGAAATACCAAGGAGTGGGGCCTTTGGATGGTTCCATAATGCCAAGGCTGAGGAGATTCTTGATTTCTCTTTCCACCGCTTCCTGTAGGTGCAACACCGCTCTCCTATGCCTCTGTGCCACCGGGCAAACATTCTTGCTGATGAGAAGACAGACATGGACATCTTTTAGTTTGTAGAGGCCATTGAAGAGAGTTATCAATCAATGAGCAATGTCTAAATCTGTCTCAAGATATAAGTTGGTGGAAATGAGACCCATTGCAGGTGAAGTGGCGAAACTGAGGAGGAAGGCCGCTGATGCCTTACCTTGCAGCACATGACAAGGAACTGTGATGTAGTACCTGCCCTGTGTTATGGTTATATTGAAGGAGCCTCGACTGTGAAGCAGCTTGAATGCAGCCCATTTGCAGACCGTAATGGGGGAGTGTGCTGTACTTGTACTGCAGTACAATCTTTCTGGAACGTAGCAGTTTAATGTGTTCTATGTTCTGATGGATACATCTGTCTGTGGATTCCTCACCTTTTGAATTTCCCCTGCGCCAGCATTCCGTTGAAACTTTTTTCCTAGCTCTCCACACCGACGAGGCCGTCACAATGCCACGGCTCTGCTCGCAACTCCACATGACGTCACCGGAGCCATAAGAGGGCCTCGTCAGAGTAATGACGTTCGTTCCTTTTTTTTCCAAGCCGTCGACGCGTTGCGGCTTTCTGGGACTCTCCATACTGTTTTCGTGTTACTTTGTAATTTCACAAAGTTTAACTGTAGCTTCATGATGGTGACTTCAAGAAAGTCTGGATTCAAGCCCTATAAAGAGTGTAGGAGTCATATGTCCATCACTGAGCCCCATGAGGACTCTTTATGGTGTTTGTCATTGGACCACAACGTGGAGGGCTGTTTATGCGATACAAAAGGGGATGATGGACGGAGCGTTTGAGCAAATCAAACACTCACCCCCAGTCAACTGATCTGGGTTTAATCCGTCACCATTCTTTAGCTCACTCCGCAACCCCAGTTCAAACATGGCCATATGCAAATCAGTCCGACCCTGTGCCTCATGGGAACAGTCCAGCCCGAACTGCCAAGCCTAGCTTCCCTGGACCGGAAACAAGCATCTTGGGACCGGTTTCGGATTCATAATCCTCATCAGCCAGCTATGTCTGAGCATACCCTGCCAACTTATGGCGAGCAAAGCGATACAAAGGGGATGATAAGCTGTATCCTGCCCAAGCCTGGTGATGTAGGTGAAATCACAAACCGGTGATTTCTAAAAAGTATTTGTTCTCCGTGTAGTCTTGAATAAAAACCTGTGGAGAAAATGGGGAGAGGGTGCGGTGAGGGCAAGCTAAACCAGTGCAAACATACAGAGAAATTGTGATTTGTGCACTGTGTGGGAAAAGCCCGTTTACGGGCAGAAGCAATCATAACTGGAGCAGGCTTACATGCTATTAGTGAAAGGAACAAGCGTCTACTGCCATCCAGTTGTGTTGTATCGTGACTGATAGAAAAATGATTGCCGCTGTACCCGTGAGTGTCCGGAACATGAGTGGGTAAGGCTCATGAGGAAGTAACTTTATCCGTGTCAAAGCCCCATTAACGGAGCGTGCCGTGATTTGTGCGAAACAATAAATATAGTAATGCGGCGAAAAACAGATCTATACGATCTATTTAAAAAGACAAACACACAACAACTCTAGCATACAGGCAGCACAAGCAATCATACACATGCGAACAGGTATAAGAAACATTCTTACTCGAAGCACGCTGATTCAGGGCTTCATGAGCTCCCCCGACCCTGCTTTACCATGCAACCACCATCTAGAACAGAAAGTGGTAGGAGAGTGAGAGGATCTCTACGGTTCCGTCGAACCTAGACTCATCGAGTCGGGAGATTGTTTTAAAGCTTACTTGTGGCATCAGGAAGTCAGGCTGATTAGCCTAGCAGCGGTTCGCTCGGGAGCTCTGTGGGAGTGAGATACGGGCTCTAACGCGAATCTTAAGTGTACTTCCGTGTTTGCCGGGAGTGGGCGTGGCTTAGGCACGTGTTGCCTGGTTGCTGGGGTAACTAATGCTCGAGTCAGACGCCAGGCTTGCGCAGCCTCAGACGGTTGTGCAGCCTTGTTAGCGTTGGGAGCCTTGTGATACAATGAAAGTTGAAGGAAGCTAGGAAACGCTCATCAGCGTAGTGATGGGACAGAGGTAATTAAAAAGTAAGGGAGATTATCAGAAACGGGATCATTTCTAGATCCTGCAGGGGATAGAATATTATAACGGGTCCGTTTTTCATGAACTTGAAGCAGATATAGAACAATGGTTTTAACTGGAGAGCACTGTGTTCCAGGGAATATTGTCGTTAAGACCTGTAATCTGGGTGGACAGTTTATATATCCAACGTTGCTCTTTTTCGTAGAGTCGTTGTGATAGTCTGTCGCCCGGTGTTAGCTGTTCTATGACAGTCCATGTCATATCATTGGGCGTGTGGTTCATGGAAAGGTAGTGCTCAGTCAGTTTGGTCATAGATTTTTTGCACTGAATGGTGCTTCTATGGTCGCCAATTCTTTGCTTGACCTTCCTGCTGGTCATACCTACGTAGCGAAGTTTGCAGGGACAGATGATAAGGTATACTACGTTTGTACTATTACAGTTTGTATGGGACCTGATGGTCCAAATTTTTCCTGTTTCCAAGGAAAGAGTTTTAGTGTTTTCGCTCATGTTGCACACGCTGCAATTGCTGCACTTGTAGTGCCCAGTGGCGTTTGGGAGGCCCCACGCATTCAGGACTGTAGAAGATGGTGTTCGAGGGTTTTTGGGTCTAGTATTCACCACCACGTCCCTTATGCTCCTGGCTCGTTTGAAGGAAAAAAGTGGCTTTTCCCATTTCATGTTGCCAGTGTTGAGTATCTTCCAATGTTTCTGGATGGCTTTGGTCACACTGTTTGATGCCGGGCTATAAGTGGTCACACAGGTCAGTGGAATGTCATTGTTGGTCTTTGTGACATCTTCCAGTAGTATCTCACATTGCTGGTTTATGGCTCTTTTTTGGCATTTGCATAGGATCTTTTTGGGGTAACCTCTAGACTCCAGTTTGGAAGTAAGATCTTTTGCTTGATCTCGATAGTCGTTCAGGTTGCTACAGTTCCGGCGTATTCTAAGGAATTGCCCGTAAGGCAGGTTTTCTCTCAGTGGTCTGGGGTGAAAACTATCAAACCTAAGCAAGTTGTTTTTTGCTGTAGGTTTGTAGTGGGTTTTTGTGTGCAGACGTCCTTTTTCCTTGTTTATGACCAGATCCAGAAAGACCATGTTAGTGGGGTCTTTTGTGTAGGTGAACCTCAGATTGTCGTGCCTGGAGTTGAGCCAGTCAAAGAAAGAAAGCAAAGTTGCTTCCAATCCCTGCCAGATGACAAAAATGTCATCTATATGACGTTTCCAAAACGTTATATAGGATCCAAAGGGGTTATCGTCATTCAGGATGAACTGTTCTTCAAAGTTGTGCACGTATAATCCGGCCACACTTGGAGCAAACGTGCTGCCCATCGAAGCACCCCCTATTTGTAGGTACAGTGTTCCTTCAAACTCAAAGAAATTTCTCTTCAGTGCCAGTCTGGCGCATTCTAAAATGAAGTTCTTGGGTGTCCTTTGTGCCCATTCTTCTTTATTAAGGACCTTCTCCAGGACTTTCAGGGTGTCATCCTTGGGTATGCTTGTATAGAGGCTCTCTATGTCAAAGCTCACGAGTAGAGTATTTTCATCCACTTCAATCTGGTCGAGTAGTTGTAGGAGATTTTTTGTGTCCTGTAAGTATGTAGTAGTTTTTTGAACAATCGGTTTCAGGAATACGTCGCAGAAAGGGACAGAGGTTCCAGTAGTGATCCTATACCTGATACTATGGGTCTTCCCGGTGGGGGATGTTTATTTTTGTGCATTTTGGGGAGGGTATCGAAATACGACGTTTCACCTCATTGTTACACAGAAAATCGCCCTCTTGCTTCGAGATGAAACCCATAGCTTCCCCGTGTTCCACGAGGGATTTTAGTTCTTGTTTCCGATCTTGTGTGGGGTCACTTGGTAGTATCCGATAGTTCCGCTAATCTGCTAGTAGTCGTAGGCATTCATTCTGGTACATCGTCTTATCCTGTATGACTATTCCTCCACCCTTGTCGGCTGGTTTGATCACTATTGTTTCACAGTTTCTCAGGTCATCAAGGGTTTTCCGTTCTCTTTTGTTGAGATTAGTGTAGGGTTTCGGTGGTTGTAATTTTTCAATGTCATTGAACACCGCTTGTTCGAAGGCTGATAGTTCCACTAGGGTTGTGTGAGGCGGTGGTAGAAAGGTTGATTTTAAACGTAGTCCGGTCTCATTGGGATCATCGTTTGTCACCAAATTTTCCCCTTTCTTTTCAAAAAAGGCTTTGAGCTTTAGTTTCCGGAAAAAGGTTGCCAGTTCGCAGTGTAACTGGAATTTGTCCAGTCTAGGTGTCGGGACATAGCCGAGTCCTTTATTAAGGACTTCTATTTCAGTGGTTGACAGAGGTCTGGAGGCCAAATTGGTTACTAGGTCTTGCTGCTGCTCGGACCTGGTTGTTGGTTCTTGCTCCATGTGTGGTTCCCTACCGGATCCTCGGTTGACCAGTGTACCTGGTTGGGTGTCTTTTGCCTTCCCCTTCCCCTTCTGCCCCTGCCTAAAAAAAGCGGCCGGTAATTGTTTGGTGGAAAAAAGGGTTGTTGGAAAGGGGGTTGTCACCCATACATTTGTGGTGGGTGGGCGAATGGTCCTGGAATCCTTGCATCATTGGTGGATAAGGCATCCAGTTATTTTGTGTTCTGTTCCGCCCCCTTCCTCTTCCTCTCCCTTTTTGTTTCGTGCTCCCAGTGCTCGAATTGCTTTATACAGAGTCGTTGCTGGAGGCATCAGAATCATTGTCTGTTTTGGCGGGAGCAGTGTAGTCTGAATCGGAGTACGGATACGCTTTCTTAAAAGAGAAGCGTTTCAGATCCTTCTGGAACTTCTGGGCTTTTTGTTGGGTCAGGTTGTCTTTGTATTCTGTCATTTCTTTATTTATCTTGTCAAGCCTCTTTTTATAGCCTGTAATGGTAGTTTTAAGTTCAGAAGAATGTAATGGTAGTTTTAATCTGACATTCTGTCCGTTGTATTTCTATTTGTATTTTTTCGGAGAGGCGGACCGCTGTCTTGAGGATCAGCACTATCCAATCATGCGTGCAATGCCACGCGATCAGTGACCAGTCTTTTCTAAACATCCGCATCTTCAAGGAAAATTCAGGGAGCGTTTGTCACCAGTAGGCCCTTGGGTGCCATATTGTTGTTGAGATATTCTTTTAGGATTGTACCATGTAAAATAGTTCTTATTCTGTTCCGTTTCAGTTCTGTCAAGTTCTCCCATTCAGTTGTCTGTGATATATTGGCATCTGCGAAGATTGATAAATCTCCCATTATCGCATCCACTTCAGCCGCGGAATACGAAAGGCCTGTGTTTTCGCTCATGGTTGCGAGTGTATGCCTCGTGTAGTGTGTGCGAGGTGGATAAAAGCAAAAACTCTCGCAGCTGTGTGCTGCCCAATATACTGTAAATAATTGGGAGAGAAAGGGTGGTTAGACCTTTAGAGGTCTAG
This sequence comes from Lissotriton vulgaris, assembly GCF_964263255.1. Lineage (NCBI taxonomy): Eukaryota > Metazoa > Chordata > Amphibia > Caudata > Salamandridae > Lissotriton > Lissotriton vulgaris. The sequence goes on along the minus strand of NC_141687.1, from coordinate 1,805,835,964 downwards.
TAGGAACTCCTGGTTCCCGTGGATTTAACAATTAAACAAATGAAGGAGTAACCACTAAGGGTACTAAATACCTGTACATTTACTGCAGTATTGAGGTGCATGCCCTGCAACCCTTCCAGAGCCAAATCATCCACTTCTGCTTTGGCCAGAGTTATTCCTGTAGTGGCCACTTGTAAGGCTGCAACTTGGGCCTCCCTCCACACTTTCTCTAAGCATTATTGCTTGGGTTCCGAAATGAGGCGGGATGGCCACTTTGCGTGTTCTGTCCTACAAGATTTTTTGGTATAGAAGGGTGGACACCCTCCTCCAGGAGTGGGACTGCTGTGGGATTCGATTCAAAAGGTGAGGAATCCACAGGCAGATGTATCCATCAGAAGAACAAGTTACTTACCTTCGGTAACGCTTTTTATGGTGGATACAGTGTCTGCCTGTGGATTCCTCACTGACCCACCCTCCTCCCCGATGTCCACCTTGGTATACCTTAAAAGTGGCATTGTTTAACATGTTTGTTTTGCATTGTCTCTTCTATCTGCCTTTGTGTGGTTTCTAGGAAATGCTTTTATTCTTTGGCTTTCCTTCTTAATTTTACACTGTGTGTATTTGAATGAATATTGTGTACTGTGTATACTTTGAATCTGTTGTCGGTGCACCTCTCTGCCTCGGAGGCATGGAAAAAATGGGTGGAACTGACGTCATCACGCAGCCGAGGACCTCTTATGGCTCCGGCGCCGTCATGCGGAGTCGCGAGCGGTGCCGTGTCATTGTGACGACCTTGTCGCCGTGAAGAGCTAGGAAAAAAGTTTCCACAGAATGCTTTCACAGGGGACATTCAAAAGGTGAGGAATCCACAGGCAGATACTGTATCCACCAGAAAAAGCGTTTCGGAAGTTAAGTAACTTTTAGTTTAAAGCGGAGCAGTCTCTTGTTGGTCAGTTGTTTCTTGACCAGCAGAGAGGAGTCCGCTCTCATCTACTCTCCGATTCTAATAAAGGAACTAAAGCCTACCTGCAGGATCTGTATCTTCATTTAGCACAATGTGCAAGAGTCAAGTTCAGGGAAACGGTTGAACTACATCACATTCATTGATGTTCTTCTGTCACTTTTGAAAAGTATGGACTGTCTGTTTAGATCTAGGTGATTAACTGGGCAACTGCTGGTGGCTTTTGGCAAGCAAAAGTGGTGGATGATCTTAGTTTCTGCATGTACAAACATGAGCCCTACACTAGTAGGAGTATGTAGGCAGACCCTTGGGACAGAGGCTCAGCAGTCTGAGATGTAGGAGGTGACTGGAGGTACTTTGCTCCATGCAAGTGAGAGACACTGTGAACTTCCCTATGCAGCATATTGGCATGTCTTCTGCTAAGACATAGATTCTCCTTTTGAGTCTTAATTAGCTGTATTCAGCCTTGGCGGGTAGTTATGTCCTGCCTTCTGGCAACATTGCCAGAGGCACCATTGTCGATGATGAAGTTCATGGTGCAGCCGTTCAGTGACAGGGTGACAGGGGGCGCCAGGCCCAGGTCTGCATATCAACATCATCATGAGTTATCCATATTCCTTGCTATCACTGGTTTATGATGTAGTAGATTTAGTGGAAGGCGAGGTGGGCGGCTTGTCTCTGGGTGTTGTGAGGGTAGTCCACAATTTATGATGGGACCTGTCTCTTGATTTGTGATGGCCTTGGTTCTCGTCACTGCGCTTGTCTTTGCGTACACTGGGGTCGGAAGATTGGAGCTATGTTTGGGCACAGCAGATGGATTTGAAGTGTTTTTATTTGCCACAGCCCTTGCACACACGTCCAATGGCTGAGCACGGCCTGTATTGAGTGAATGCCAACCCACACCTGTAGTATGATTTTGCAGTTTCTGGAAGTCGTGGATTGTGCTTGTCTTTGCATGGCCGGTGACTATTAGCTATGGCTAGCACTGACTTTGTGGTTCTCACGCCCGCTTCCATGTTAGCTGCTTCTTTGTCAGCATGTTCATCTGCACAGGCTGTGGCTAGCATGTTGGTGAGAGAGTGAGTTTCTCTAAGCATTTGCTTTCTGAAGGTTTCAGATTGTCAGCTGACTCCATGGCGCTTGGCTTCCTCATTTGAAAATGTGCTGAATCAACAGTGTTTGATGAGGTGTTCTAGGCAGTCAATAAAGTCGTCGATTGGCTCTCCTGCTTTCTGGAGAGCATTGCCAAATGTGTAATGTTAATAGTCCACGTTGGTGGCGGGTCAAATTTCTTGACGAGTTCATCTTTTACCTCTTGATATGTGTTGGCTTCTTCTATAGGGATTTTTTGAGAGCCTTTTGGATGGTATCCTCTGCTAGGTTCATGAGGTAGCGAATCACATTGGTATCATCTGAATTGTCCAACACTTCAATTAAGTTGTTTAATTTCTCAATCTAGTCAACACACTACACCCCAATGTTGTGCTTGCTGGTTGTGTTGACGTAGGGCAATGACTTCAGGAGTACCGCAGTGTCATATGTGAGTCGTCTGTCAGTGGACATGGTAGCTTGTTGCGAGGCAAGCATCTTGCCCTCACAGCAAAGATGAGAGGTGTGCAAACAGACACTGTGTCTGTCACGCACAAGAGACAGCATTTACCAGTGGGTTGACAGTGCAAGACAGGGGTCAGCCAGGGAATGTCTCAATTCAAGATGGCCACCTGGCAGAAGCAGGCTCGAGGCATGGGCAAAGAGGTAGGCCTTCCCAATTCAAGATGACCGCCACCAAATGATGGAGCCTGGTAGCCGAGGTAGGCTTCCCCAATCCAAGCTTGCCACCAGTAAGGGAGAGGGTTTGGGTACCTTTGTAGTCCTCCCCAACTCAAGATGGCTACCAGTAGGGGGACTGGAATATTCAATGAGGTTCTGTGATGTACAGGAGGAGCCCTTAAGGTCGTCATGCAGTGATGAGGCATAGCTGGGGCTCTGGCAGCAGTAAGGGTGCCAAGCAGGAAGCTGCTAGCAGGTGCGGCCTCAGAGGCACTTTGAGCGAGGTCAGCCAGCATGCAGGTACAAAGCATATGGTCACAGTGATCTACTGAGCACGTTCACTGGTGAGCCGCCGGGGCAGGCTGACTGTCACATGGGTGGCTTCTCTCTCCTTTGTCGTCAGTTGTCGTGTTTAGGACACAGGAAAAAGACACGACATGGGGAACTAGTTGAAACTTCTTTATTAAGCACGCTCACGGGGTAGCAATATGCTCAAACCTCCGCCGTGCAGCAACTAGCTTTTCCTTTCTTCCTCCCTTCCAATCCCGCCTTCGGTTGGCTGTGTCATCACAGCTTTGGGCCAAGGCAATGGCAGTGTCCTAGACATGGTGCAAAACCACGAGGTTGGCAGAGTGATGGGATGGACGATTAGCCACTTTTACCTGGTGCTTCTTGAAAGTGGTTGTTTTAACATCTACTTTCCCTCCTCACTACATTTGAGTAAATCGGTGAGGCTACGTACAGGATCAGGTAGTGTTGTGGCCAGTTCAGCAGCACTGGGGGGCTGCAGGACCCACAGGAGTCCTCCTGCCAGCAAGTCTGTGCCACTTTGTAAATGCTTATGACTCACCTCCTTAATGCCACTTTTATGTGCTGCCATGGACCAGAAAAAGCCACTCTGGCGGCAGGCGTGGCAAGGAAAAATAAGCTGCCAACTACCGCCTGAGTGTCTGCCTCTGGCCAAAGATGCCCTGAATGGTCACAGGGGCAGATGCCTTGCCGAGAAATATCGACATGCATGGTGCCGCTCCCCTGATCCAAGTGTGACACTATGACCAGAATTATTGTTCATACCCATGGGCTGATAGAGACACATGGTTTACATTGAGTCGGCTTCAGTGGGTGATTAATAATTTGCCTGTGTGGCTGTGGCATTAGTCAACGTTCATGCTCAAGTGGGAAAATTGTCACTTATTCTAAGTAAACAAGTGAGACAGTGGGAGCATTCTCTCCGCACAACACTCTCATTATCATCACAATCGCTACTTAAATGCAACTCCTGGTAGAGAGCGCCTCATGGGGGGTTGCAGGTGCATGACTAATCAGAACCCCCAGGATACTGCAGGATGGATGAGGACATTTTTAGGTACGTAGTTGCATTTTTGGCAGAATTTTTGCGGCACTTTTCTTTAGTGACATGTAAGAGTTATGTCCTAATAACACGGGAATCTGGACGAAAAACCTATGGTGTATGCTCACCTAATCACAGCAGCATGGAGCTCCTTCTCACACTGACACTTGGGGCCATATTATCAAGAAAGGGCGATACATTATCGCCGCTTTTATAGGCAGGAAACTGCCGCTAAAGCGGCGATAAAGGGCTTGATAATATGCCCTTGTGAATTCCCATAGCAGCCCAGGTTAACACCAGAACCTGGGCTTCTATGGGAATTCACAAGGGCATATTATCAAGCCCATTATCTCCGCTTTAGCAGCAGTTTGTTGCTGATAAAAGCGTTCCTTTCTTAATATTATGGCCCTATGTTGAGGTACCAGTGTGGGCTAGGCCCCTGATGGAGGAGAACTCATGAGATGTGATATGTTTGGAAGAGGATCATACATGAGGAGTGGTGTGGTTGCAAAGTCTATTTCAGTGGAATAGGCAGGAGGGAAAAGAAATGGAATTAAACTGCTAATACTAGCTACCACCTGGTTTATCTCAAATTTTATTCTTGTCCCCAGTGGGTGTCAACGTGAGAAAAAGCCCTGCCTGGAGTATTCTTTGTAATGCTATCTAATAGTTATGTAAATGTTTAGCATGTGATTGAGTGGAATGTGGAAGTATTCGATCTGATATTCACATTTTATTTCAAAATAAAAGGACAGGGGATTGAAAACATGTGAAAGCTGGTGGTTACATTTAAAAATGATGGTCGGTTGGGGAGATACTAGTGCTCTAATTGTCCCTCACCAACACTCACTTTGAAGAACCGGGTTTTAGATCCCAGCGGCGCCTGGGAAAACGCCCGATGTCTTCGGATTCCCCTGCCTCGGCAAACAGAGACACGGGACACTTCTTGATTACGTCAAAGACCAAAGTTTATTGGCTGCAACCAGGAACAAAGATCTACAAAGCACAACACGGGTGGTTCGCTAGAGACTGCACAAATTCAAGGAGCGGAGCATGGTCTTTTATGCCAAAAATCCCATTCCTGGCTAGCATCGATTACATACAAACTGACCAATGGAAACATGACATTTCAAAAGTAGCGCATGACGACAATCCCACTTTCCGTTGTCCAGCCCACCAGAAATGACCAAGCAAATTCCAACTTTCCTGTTCGATCAGGCCGGACAAACCCATCATAAAGACCTCAACCCAAATCAGATATTAAGCCATAAAGGAAGGAACAGAAACAGATGAGAAGCAAGATAGAAGGGTGTGTGCGTGTACCATAAACTCAGCAATGTCCTGCTCTTTGATCTTTATCTGACTAGCTGCTTAACAAGGAACTGGCTCAGCGAGGTCAGCCTCGGGCAAAGAAGTCAGTTCGGCCAGGTCACACAAGAGTCAGCTAAGGTGTACATGTCCCAAGGACTCGTTCGGCCATAGTCATCGGCCTATGTGAGGGCAACCACACAAAATGGCTGCCGCACACAAAATGGAACCCGAGGGTTCAAACGAAATCCCTGAATACGCAGTGTTCTCATTGACCGATTATGACGAAAACACTCGTACACACCGCACTCATCATTTGCGGTCCGCTGATACCAAAATCGTCTATATCCGACGACCTTTATTGCACGGGTTCAGAATCTGCGAACCACGGACCCTCAAACTACGGAACTACAGACCCTTACATAGGCAACAAACCCAAACGCATGTCAGTCTGAATCCAGGTCTATATTTATCAGATCATCAAGATGTTGCTGTAGCATCATCCTAGTACTTAGTACCTCTCTCTGGACAGGTCTCCTTGCACACGAAGTAGCACAGAGGCCACGTATAGCAGGAGCACACTGTACACAGAGACAGAACAGGAAAAGGATAGCTAAGACCATCCCAATGACCATCAGAATCTTCCATCCCCACGTGGATATCAATCCCCATAACCATCCCATCAACGACCAATCTCCCTTGTCTATATGTACAGACTCGGAGATCTTATGTAGCTTGGAAATGGCCTGGAAGACTGACGGAGCGTTGTCTGGAATGAAAACGCAGCAGCTCGATTGAATCAGTTTACATACTCCACCTCTATCTGCTAGTATGGCATCAAGAGCAACTCTATTCTAAAGTGTCATAAGTCGATCCGACTGGAGCTCAGCAGTCAAGTTCCTAAGGGCATTGGCAGTTTCGACTATGGTGGACTCAACCACTCTCGTCAACTGGCGAATGTTCCTGCTGTTAGCCATCGGTCCCCAGAACGGCAGAAAGCCCTTGAAGAAATCTCCCAACTCTTGCCCTGCGGTATCTTCCTTACTGAAGACACCTCTAGCAACTCTCGTCTTATGGTAATCTGCCGCAGCTGTAAAAGTGGGAGGCAACAGGAAGGAAACAAAACATGTGCCCGAGATGTCAGGGGGAAACCATGTATACGCTTTGTCGTAGCAGATGAAACAGGTACCCTTAGCTGCTAGAAATGCTGGGGAAGTCTGAGACGCAAATACATAAGTCTCAGTGCAGACGCTCTTTCCTAACTGAGCTCTCGGATTCTTGCCATTACCCTGTAGACAATAGCGACCCTGATGGGGCACTATCCAAATCGGTGGAGAACTTTTCGCTCGCTGGTTAACACTCAGACTAACTCCATATCCAGTAACATTCCAACCAATGTATGGTTGTCTCTCATCTCTCGGAATAGTTTCATACGAACTAGTTCCTTTCATCATGTCAACTATACCCTTGGCAAGAGCACTATTCTTCGGATTATCTTTCGCAGAACCTTGGGGATAGACACTAGGAGCATAAATGAACATCGTTCTATATGCCCAAATAGAACCATTAAGGCTGAAAGGCAAAACCAGGTACGGAATACCTTTATCGGTCGTATGGGGCATAAGGCCATAAATCCAACAATTTGTCGTGTTCATTACTAGCTGGTGTTGGTGCAGAAGCTAAATGAAAGAATTATTAGCAAATTCCAGTCTTCTAACGACTTCATGTTCGGGCAGAGGGTGAAAAGAATGAGAGGAAATAGTAGGAGGAGGTGTAGGTTGCGTAGTGGGCATGAACGTCACTTTAAAAGAGAATGTCACATAACCAATTAAAAATTTCATTAAGCTAAGCAACATGAATAAACACAATATTAAAAATTGTTTTCGAGTCATCAGTTTGCAAATTTTGCTCTTAAAGCTTATTGTCTCAACAGGTCTCTCCATCTCGAAAAAGTTTATCCTCACTAATATGCTGCTCGCGGTGGTAGGGTGTTCTATGCTTAGGAATGCCTCTGTCAGCCCAGGGCAACTCCCTTAGGCCAACCAGAACCGTCGACCTAGTGTCTCAGGCTTCCACTCCAAAGACTTCGGCAACCGCGACCCTACAGCTGAACCCGGATGGCGGTTCGAAAAACAAAAATCAAAGTAGTTCCTCGGAGGAGAGTTAACCTGCAAAAATCATAAAAAGTAAAACTTCATATCTTTATTAGTCCCACGCCTCTCGGTCGCAAATTATAACGGTCTTTGCCAGGCAATGCCTGTTCACGGAATAAAAGTTCAGGCTCAACAGTGTTCAAACGGTTCAATGGAGGCACAGCTTCTTGAAGAAGATCGTCACTTTCTTTCTCAGTGTTCGTTCCAATCAAACGGGCATCGCTGAATGGCCTTTTTGCAGTGTACGCCGTGGATCCAGTGCTTTTCGCCGTGCACTCGTACTGCAGAACGGGTGGATAACAAAACAAGGTAGGGTCCGGTCCAGCGGGGCTGCTTGTTCTTGCTCCGCTGAAAGTTCTTGATCAGGACCCAGCTTCCAGGTTTGATAGCATGCCCTGGATCTTCAGAAGGCTGTGGTAAGGAGTCATGGACCTGTTGATGTAAAACACGCAGTTTAGCCGTCAGCTCATACAAGTAATCAAGCAACACAGGGTGTTCGAGCTCACTGAATTTTGTCGGCCTCGGCACTTCCCACATGTTCGCCGGACGGCCGAACACGATCTCATAGGGACTCAAACCTATTTGTGAATGCACAGTCATTCTAGTGGACAGAAGGGCTAGAGGCAAGGCATCTGGCCATTGTAACCCAGAGCTCGCTTGAATTTTGGCCAACTTCAATTTTAGGGTGCGATTATAGCACTCGACTAAACCAGCTGATTGGGGGTGATTTGCAGCGTGGAACTTCTGCCTAATACCTAGTCCCTCACATAATCTCTTCATCACTTGACCCACAAATTCACTCCCATTGTCACTCCAGATCAATCTCGGCAAACCAAACCTAGGGAAGAATTCCTTAATAAGGGCTTTCGCTGTGGACAAGGTAGTATTGTCCTTCAAAGGGTAGGCTTCCACCCATCTAGAAAAAGAGCAAACAACCACTAACACATATTTCAGGTTGTTGCACCTCTCCATGTGGATGAAATCTAGCTGCAAAGCCTCAAACGGAGGAGGAGCAAAATGACCAGCTGGACTTGGAGTTCCCTTACCAGGATTGTGCATCAAACACACTATACAGTTCTTAACGAGATTCTCTGCACACTTGGGAATTCCAGCATTCTGCCAAACCGGAGCCAACAACTTGCAAATCCCTTTCACGCTGATATGTGCCATTCCATGAGCCATTGTAACCACTGGAAGCACATACTTATCAGGTAACAACCATCTTTGATGCTCTGATAAATCAATCCAACAACCATTCGAATCCAATCTACCCTTACTCTCTCTCCATTCATTCAACTCTTTCTCTGTAGCTTCAGCTTGGATGGATTTCACACTCTCAAGCGTATCTTCACACATGCTTCTATCTGGAACCCATTTTGCCGGACCTGCAACATACATTCGGCTCATCACATCTTTCGCAGTCTCTTTCGCGACTTCATCTGCAAACGCATTACCATTACCAACATCATCCGTAACTTTCTTATGCGCACTGCATTTCACGATCGCTATTTTCAATGGCAAAGTAAGTGATTCAAGGAGTTCATTCACCAACTGATCATGCTGGATCTTCGTCCCATGCGAAGTCAGGAAACCGCGCTCTCTCCACAAACGTCCAAAACTATGAGCCACACCAAACGCATACTGGCTGTCAGTGTACACAGTCACTCATTTACCTTTCGCCAACACACACGCTCTCGTTAATGCAATCAACTCTGCTGCTTGCGCTGAATTATGTGGGATACGTGCAGCTTCAACAATCGTATGCAAAGCCGTAACAGCAAATGCCGCAGTCGTATCACCATTCGGAAGCTTGAAGCACGAACCATCAACCCACAAAGTACCATCACACTCTGGAAGAGGAGTATCCCTAAGGTCTATTCTCCCTTTCGTTTCTTCCTCAGTCCTAAGGAAACAATCATGCTGTTCGTCATTATCTGTCTCCGCTGAAATCGGCAACAACGTGGCTGGATTCAACGTGTTGCATCTCTTAATATGCACATGCCTCGCTAACAAGGTCAATTCGTAACCCGACAACCGAGCACTAGTTAAGTGCTGTGTCTTGGTATGATTCAACAAGGTATCCACTGCATGTGGAACCATGACAATCAGTGTATTGTCCATTACCAAACCAGCAGACTGTCGAATTGAAACAGCCGCTGCCGCTGTAGCTCTCAAGCAACTCAGCAACGCTCTAGCTACCGGGTCCAAAGTCGATGAAAAATAAGCACATGGACGCTGCTTATCGCCAAATTGTTGAGTCAAAACTGACAATGCACATCCCTCTCTCTCATGGACATACAATGTGAAAGGCTTGCTGTAGTCGGGGGTACCCAACACAGGAGCCGAACACAACGCATTGCGTAATTCTGAAAAGCTCTTCTGACATTCGTCAGTCCAAGGAATAGGATATGGAGTATCCTTAACTGTAAGAGCTATCAAAGGTTTTGCTAACAACAAAAAATTAGGGATCCACTGTCTACAGTACGACGTAATACCCAAAAACGCACGTACTTCTCTCTGTGACGTAGGAACACACTCATTTTCGCAATCGCTTGAATTCTTTCTGGTGTCAGTTTCCTTCCCTCCTTCGATAAGAGGTGACCTAAATAGGTAACTTCTTGTCGACAATATTGCAACTTCCAGAGAGAAACCTTGTGATGGAAATCAGACAAGTGGCGTAACAACGACAAAGAAGCCTCTCTACAAATCTCTTCATTGTCAGCAGCAACTAACAGATCGTCAACATATTGAATAAGAGCAGCACCATCAGGAAAAACCAGCAAATCAAGTTGTGTTTTCAAAGCTTGGCTATAGATCGATGGACTCTCACAATAGCCTTGAGGAGCGTGCTTAAAGCAGAAACTTCGTCCTCCTAAAGAGAAGCCAAAGATATCTCTACTTTCCACGGCAATTGGGATGCTGAAGAAAGCATTCTTCAAGTCAATCACCGAAAACCACTTGGCTGTAGCCGGGATCAAAGTCAGTAAAGCGGTGATATCAGGTACAACAGGAAATTGCGGAACAACGATCTTTTTCACCTCGCGAAGATCGATCACAAACCTATATACAGGAGGCTGTGAAGAATCAGTTCTCTTCAGAACAGGCAAAACGGGCTATTGCACACATTACCTCTCGTTTCCTCAATCACACCTTTCTCAATCAGATCATAGATGATCACCAAAAGTGCTCGTTCACCATACCTCGAGATACGGTACTGCGGAATACGTGGCAATCTGGCATTCGCTTTCAATGTCACAACATATGGCGGAATCTCTAAAAGACCTACATCGTTCGGACCAGTAGCCCAAAGAGAATTAGGGAGAGAAGATATATACATCGGAGAGATCACTCTCTTACCCAACGTAAGATGTACTCCTGACGGAGAACAGTAAAGCGTCGCATACAATCTCTTTAACAAGTCCAATCCCAACAAGTTCTCACCACAACCTGTCGTCAGAATAAAGGGTGCTTCAAATTCACGAGGTCCAACAGAAATGGACAACGGACTAGAAATCGGATTCGTAACCGGGGCGCCAGAAAAACCTACTGAAACATTCTTTAAGCCAGACAAAGGTGCGCCAGGGAGTTTAGAGTGCTCTTCGCAGCACCAGTATCCAACAGAAAAGGCTCTGACACACCTGATGCAATCACTTCAACATAGGGTCCACTCTGATCTACTGGAACTGAAACAACTCCCTCTCTTTGTCCATGGCTGTCCTAGCAATCATTACCATTCACTTCCTCACCTTCGACATAGTAATCGTCCGCATAGTACTGTGCCGTCCTACCAGACGCACCATTCTGCTAATCAAAGCTATTCATAGAATTTTGCGGAGGCAAAGAACGCGCATCCTGACCACGACCTCTACCTCTAGGAGCTTGTTGACCACCACGACCTCGCACACCAGAAGCACCATTTGCGCGCTGTAACAGAACCGGACAACTACTCTTGAAATGGCCCTCTTCATTGCAATACGCACACTGATTAGGGCCCACAGGAAAATGTGGTTGAGAAGACTCGTACCTTTGCGAGTTTCTCTGATATTGCTGATTCTGCTGATAATCGCACTGATTATTACGGGCGGATAAGCTTGTTGTAGAAGAACTTTAGTCTTCAATTCCTTAGTCTTCCTATCCGCTTTCTCTATCTCATCCTAGTTTCTACTTTCATAGTACTGGGCAGTAGCTGAAATCTGCGCTGACGTGGAAACAGCCCAAGCACTCTCGGAATCCTTCAACCTATTGCACAATTCGGGAAGCAAATTATGAAAGAATTTATCGACGAACAATCTCTGACCACCTTTGGTACTCATGTCCTGACCACTGTGGTCTACAAAGGTCTCTTCAAACCGCGTGAAAAAGTCGGACACAGTCTCGTCTTTCTTCTGCTTGCACGCAGACAACTTGTCCCATTTAACACGTACTTCAGGCATTAGAGTCTTCATATAAGTGATAATCCTACCGGGAAGGTCAGCAATCAAATCCTCAGGCTTAGCGCCACCTACTTGTCTATTATCTGCATCTCTAATATTATTTCAAGTATCACCTAATTCCTGCGCATGATCCGTATGACGAATCTTACCCCAAATAGGCTGTGGAACAACATTCCCAAACAGCATGTGTATGTCGCCAGATTCATGATACATGAACCCGCGGTCTGAGTTAACTCTTTATAAAACCCTGCTGGATTTTTGGGCGGATCAGGCAAAGTCCGCTTAAGATCCAAAACTTCAGCACGTTTCCAAGGAATATGCACCCAAACACGCTGAAAGTGTGCAACAACAGGTGGAGCAGCAGTTGCATCAGCAGGTCTCCAAACTGGAGGAACCTCACGCATCGGATATTGATGCACTTTTCTCCTAACCGACGAATCAGGCTCAAACAGTCACTGAGAAGGAGACTCACTCCTTAATGACCACAACGTCGCAACTGCTTTCTCAACCCCGAGACCCACAAGGGTCCCTTTCGCAAACTCAGAACGTATACGATACAACTCAGACGGAGTCTGTCCTACCTCACTATCTTCCCATTGTCCACGAAGGAAAGAACACATCATATCAAAAACGTATCGTTGCTTCGGTGCTTCCCATTGATGGAAAACATCCATAACACCCTGAAGATCATACTGCGAAGGATACGTAATCCAATTACGCACCTTGAGATCCAACACTGTCCTTTCATCAACATTAGGCAATTGACTACGAGATTGTCTACGCTCGACAACAGGAGACATACCCAATGAACCCAACAAAGGAGAAAAGATACTAGCAACTGCATCAGTCATTCTTTGTCGAGCAGAAGGAGAAGGAGATAAAAGAAGAGGAGACGAAGCAGAATGAGAAGAAACAGGAGGAGTATACAAGACAGGCGTAGGAGTAGCAGACGAAGGAGGTATCAAAGTCGGCGGCCCTTGAGAAGGCTGCGCCAAAGCAATAGGAGCCAGTGGAAGAGGAGCTGGCTGTTGAGGAATCGCAGGTGGCAAAGCAACCGGAGGTTGCGCAACTACAACTGGTGGCGGTGGTGCCGTAGCATTCTCTGCATAGGGGGGTGGCGAACTCAATAGATGCGACATTAAAGGATCTTTCGTAAGATATTTCTTCTCTTCTTGCTGTTGAGGTGGCAAAGCTGGATAGCACTTATCTACCGCTAATTTACGGACCCTAAGCATCTGTTCGCTCTCTTGTTCTTCCTCATTATCCCTAAACTGTATAGCAGCTTGCACCATTGACAGACCTCTTTCTCGTTAATTTTTCTTCGCTAACTTAATTTCTTTCTGTTTGGCTTCCTTTCGCCATAAGTGGAAAGAGTCAAACATCGCCGGCCGGGCTTTCTTCTTGAACAGTTTAACTTCGAGATTGTCTAAAATCTCAGTTTTAAAGCTACCGTAACGGGGCCACTGTAGGACACCGTCCTTTCTAGTATACTTTACCCATATGTCATTATACGCGATGGGGCCCACTCGATGTTTTACGTAGAGCTCATAGGTCGGAGTTCCAATCGGAGGAACCGGACATGAATCCTCCAATAGGGAATCCCTAGTACAACCAAAACCAAATATCTTTCCAAGTCTGCTAAGACCAGGCATCTTCGCTCACTAGTCTAGCTTCAAACTTCAAGGGAAATCTCAAAACGATAGTCTTGTGGATACACGAGTTCCTCGGCTTTGGGGCATGCAGGTACCAAATCAAAGCGATTCCGAAGGGATACCAAAACAAAACTAAGGACTGGGAGAAGCTCCACTCATACTTAACTGAAATGTCGATGGCGTCACCAGAAGACCCTTCTATCGTCTCGCTCTACAAATCGTCTAATGGCTCCAAGACAGGGTGACAGTCAGGGCAGCAGTCCTTCGTAGCCGTCGGAAAGCGGGGAACCACGCAGCAAAGACTTTCGGACCACGACGACATACAGAGGTCGATGAAGTGGCAGGCCTTCCACCAGAATTTTCACACGGAGCTCCTCACGATCTTCGGGCTTGGACCGGTACTGCTGAAGTCGCCCACGTTGGGCGCCAACTGAAGAACCGTGTTTTAGAACCCAGCGGCGCCAGGGAAAACGCCCGATGTCTTCGGATTCCCCTGCCTCGGCAAACAGAGACACGGGACACTTCTTGATGATGTCAAAGACCAAAGTTTACTGGCTGCAACCAGGAACAGAGATCTACGAAGCACAACACGAGTGGTTCGCTAGAGACTGCACAAATTCAAGGAGCGGAGCATGGTCTTTTATGCCAAAAATCACATTCCTGGCTAGCATTGATTACATAAAAACTGACCAATGGAAACATGACATTTTAAAAGTAGCGCATGACGACAATCCCACTTTCCGTTGTCCAGCCCACCAGAAATGACCAAGCAAATTCCAACTTTCCTGTTCGATCAGGCCGAACAAACCCATCATAAAGACCTCAACCCAAATCAGTAATTAAGCCATAAAGGAAGGAACAGAAACAGATGAGAAGCAAGATAGAAGGGTGTGTGTGTGTACCATAAACTCAGCAATGTCCTGCTCTTTGATCTTTATCTGACCAGCTGCTTAACAAGGAACTGGCTCAGCGAGGTCGGCCTCGGGCAAAGGAGTCAGTTCGGCCAGGTCACACAAGAGTCAGCTAAGGTGTACGTGTCTCAAGGACTCATTCGGCCATAGTCATCGGCCTATGTGAGGGCAACCACACAAAATGGCTGCCGCACACAAAATGGAACCCGAGGGTTCAAACGAAATCCCTGAATACGCAGTGTTCTCATTGATCGATTATGACGAAAACACTTGTACACACTGCACTCATCATTTGCAGTCCAATGATACCAAAATCGTCTATATCCGACGACCTTTATTGCACGGGTTCAGAATCTACGAACCATGGACCCTCAAACTACGGAACTACAACTTCCAATTCTCAGCTTTTTCAAATAATGTATGTATGTATAGGCATTTATATAGCGCACTACTTACCCGTAGGGTCCCAAGGCGCTTCGACCGCTGCGAAACCCTTCCTGGCTTCCCTGAGAGATGGTCCCTTAATGGGTATCTCCAGGGTGAGACCAGGCATCCCCGGCGGTCTGGTGGGGCCGTTAGTGAAGATGAGGCAAGCTAATGCCCAGAGTTGCCGAGTGTGATCGCTGATCAGAGTGGGCACCGAGGCGAGAGAATTATCGAGTCCGCTGACCCTGGTCCAGAAACCTGCCGCGCCGGGAATCGAACCCTGGTCCCGGGCCATCCTCTGCTCTCGGGTCTGCCGCCTCTAACCAGTGAGCCACACTACTTCACTAAATAATAAATCTATAAGCAGAATTCTGATGAATACCCAACCAAAGCTTTGTGGTTAATACATAATGTATCACAAGATTTAGTGACATAAAATATTTCATGTTTGTTGGCAGTCCATGATAAGTGGTTTACTTGTGCCTGCACTTGATATATATGCAAAGTTAACAGATTATGCCATGCCATTGGGGACACTGTACTCCAGTACTGAGCTTTCCTTCTGGAAATCAGAGTTTTCAGCTCTGTTGGTCAATTGATTAAACAGAAATGTTATTGCATTAAAACTGCATAAATATAGTGCTAACTACTCCTCAAAGGGATTGACAAGCGTTATGATGAGTAGCAAACTACTCTGGATTCCAAAGTTAGTTGTTTACCGATGGTTCTTTTTTTGGGGAATTAGTCTTATGCTCGCAAGGAAATCATTCCATGCACGTACACCAGTTCAATCCCCTACAAGTAACCATGACTACTGGACCCATTACCCAACTAACAAACTATCTCACAGGAAGTGGTAACATGTGTCAAGCATTAGTTAAGTTGTTCCTTAATAAGGATGGAACATATGACCTGTAGGCAGGTTACATGGATATCTCAATACCAAATGCATTATACATTTGCAGCTCAGATTCACACAGAGATAGAAGTTGAGGGCCTACAAGCTGTTTAGGCCCCTCCCCTTAAAGAGAATGAGGATATACAGAAGAGCCCTTTCCCTAACCCACCACTCTATGCATGAATAGAGTTGCCCAACTTCCAAAGGCCCGCAGATCATGACCTTATCCCATGTATTCAGGTTTTGCTCATCATAATGGACAGTAGAGGAAAACTATGAACCTCAATAGACAGAGATTACTGATTCAAAGTTAGAAGAAACATCATACCATTTCCTCGTCCAAGAGACAGCAAGGCCAATAACTGATGAAGCAATAGCATTTTTACAAAAACAGCTGAGAACTGCCCATCAATTACGGGAAAGGATGAGATAAAGTCAATACATTTGCATACAGGAATAGAGAGGGATACTATTGTACTTTGTCGCAAATTATATTCACTGTTGGCTCCAACAGCTGCAGCAGCTGACAGGACAGCTGACTAGAGGTGGGCTTATCATCCATCCCATCACTCTGCCAACCTCCTGACCATTGAAAGCTTGAGCCAGATGCTTGACTCTGGCTCGAGATCTTCTTGTAACCCCAAGTCCAAAACGAACTGAGCTTTAACAAGAGGTGATGTAGCCAGTGGCTACAACAGCCTATGTGACATGAGAAACCAGGTGCGAATCCCAGCCTCAGCTAAGCATCCTGTGCAGCCATTGAAATGTACGTGTGCCAAAAAAGAGAAAACTGTGTAACCTGGCTTCTGTTTGCTGTGAAGCACTCATATGTCCTTTGGCAATGCCTCCGTTATGTAAACCGCCAAAAAGACTATGTGGATTTTGCCCATCGCCCACGCTCTAATCTCAGCCTCCAAGACTTAATAACAAAGCAACTTGATGCCTGAAAGTGATACCCATTTAGTGGCTGGTTTGCACAGTGTGGTTTGAATCAGGATCAATCCCGGCTTCCCTGTTTGACAAAATTGTGTTATATTAGTCAAATACTTTTCACTGAGCCTCCTTTTTCTTTATTACCACATATGATTGCACTTCAAATGTGTGAGTTCGGGATGTGAGCTGTATGCAAACCTGTCTTGTTTTTGATTTAATAGTATATAATATCTGTTGCATGACTTACATTCCAAATTTTGCTTGGCTGGTATATGGACTCTTGTAGCCAGAGATGACCTTGGCTCTCTCGCTGTTTATTTTTTGGCTCACCCACTATTAGAAATTGGGTTCCTGGTTGGCAGAGGCTTGCACCCTATCCAATCAGGAACAACAATCCCAGTCAGAGTAAGTCAGATATACACCCTACTAAATTCACCTGTGTTCACCCTCTGGTAGCTTGGCACAGAACAGTCTGGCTTAAATAAAGAGGCAATGTGTAAAGTATTTAACCAACACTTAATACAGTAAAACAGTGAAAACACCACTGAAAAGATCCAACATATAGTTAGAATATTGGGACTTAATGTATTGAACAAAACAAGATGAAAACTACAAAAATCAAATAAGTAGAACAGGGGTTATACATTTTTAAAGAATATATTGAAATATAGTGTTTAGAAAAACAAAGCACCAATTGAGGCCATCTGTTTGCTCTTGACCGGGTCAAATTCAAAAGTTTAGGCCATCCGCGTTGGAGCATGGGTTGGATACAAAGACCACTCTTGGGCCGCAAAAAAACGTACCCTGGGTTGAAAGATACATCTACATTGAGGACGACATGCGAGGAGCAGGAAGGCGATGCGTCGGTTTCAATCTTTAGAATTCGTAGACAATGCGCCGTCGTTGAGCCGCGCTCTAGGGGTTGCGATGTTGTCGACCAGCACTGGGTGTCCTTAATGCATCGTCCTTGAGTCCTGCAGCTGGCAATGCAATGTCCTGGAAGTAGGTGATTCATTGGCACCAAAAGTGATGCATCAGTTTCGACTGGTGCAACTACGGCGATGCGTGGATTTGGTTATTTGCAGCACAGAAAACCTGCTTCCACAGGCCCAGTATGGATTGGCACCATTTGGCAGGGCAGAGCTCACAAATCGCAGATTCAGGTGCTGTTGCAGAGTTTCCAGACGTCTTTAATGTCCCTGAGACACAGGAGGCAAGAAAAGAAGCCCCTGGAGTTACCCTGGGTGAAAGTGGTGTAGGTCCAGTCCTTCTCACCCAGGCAGAGTGGGCAGCAGGCAACAGTCATAACAACAATACAGTAGAGTAGTAGTCTTTCAGCAGCACTATAGTCGCTCTTCCTGGTAGAGTATCCACAGGTCCCGAAGTATACTGATTTGGTAGGGTCAGAAAACCAGTCCTTGTACTCAGTGGTGCCTTTGAAGTGGGGGAGACTTCATAGAGGGTCTTTGAAGTGTCCAGAGATCTTCCCTTTCTGCCCTGGCTCCAGACTCACTATAGAGGTTTAAGCACCCTTTTGTGTAGGAGCAAGACACTGCCCATTCAGGTGTAAGTGTCAACTCCTCACTTCCAACTTGCCCAGGATGTGTATGTCCCACCAGACACACTTAAAAATCCTTTGTGTGTGGCTGTCTAGACAGAATTCACAGGGCCCAACGGTCACTCACCTCAGTTGTGTTTTTGAGAGAGGCAGCAGGCACAGAGTGGTTAAAAGTAGAAAAATGCTATCGTCCCAAAAGTGAACACTTTTAAAGTTGTAGTAAATTTCCATTAAAAAGGATTTATTATGACAAGTCCATAGGTGCAAAACATGACAGTTCTACTCCTTCTTCAGAAATTGCACATGTTCAATGTAGTAAGGCATTCTCAATGGTGACCTATTAGTGGGGTAGGTCTCACAGTAGTAAAAAACTAATTTGGAAGTTTTGCACTACCGGGACATGCAAAAATAAAAACGTATATGTCATGTCTTTACCTTACACAGCAACTTGCCCTAGGGGATACCTATGGCCTACATTAGAGGTGTCTTTTATGTAATAAAAAGGGAGTTTAAGGCTTAGCAATGGGGTTTGAAATGCCAAGTCGACATGACAGTGAAACTGCACATACAGGCTCTGCAGTGGCAGGCCTGAGACAGGCCTGAGACATTTTGAAAGGGCTAGTAAAATTGGTGGCATAATAAGTGCTGCAGGCCTACAAGTAGCATTTAATGTATATGCCCTGGGCACATAAAGTGCACTACACTAAGGACTTATAAGTAAATTAAATATGCCAGTTATGGATGAACCAATGTTACCAAGTTTAGGAGAGTGAGCACATGCACTTTAGCACTGGTTAGCAGTAGGAAGTGTCCAGAGTCCTAATGTAAAAAAAAAACAGATTCGCAAAAAGTGAGGCACAACAGGAACATTTTTTAGAAGAAGACCACACTAAGGCTGTCAGATCTAACACCCACCTCACATCTAACCACCCCCAGGTATGGGGGAAGTGGGGATTTTGAAAAGTAAGTTAAAATATAGCAGAACTCACTACAGTTGAAAACTTGTGCTCTTTTTCAAGAAATCTGTTTGGAAATACTGATACATGCCTGGTGTACTTTCTCGCTCCACTCACCGAAGAAACTCAAGTGTTAGGGAGGAGAAAGCAGAGCAGAAAAAAAGCCATGTAACATTATTTAGATCAGGTCTGTGTAGTGTGGGAAAGCAGCAAAAAGAGACTTGTTCTGCTGCCTTTCCATCATGGAGTGCTTGCTGTATTTGCAGCTTCTAGGCAGCCTGCCAATTAACAAGAAATGCATTAACCCCTTGCGTGCTGCGGACGCCCCTGGCCGTCACACGTAACCATGGGCATGTGTGGAGGATGGCCGGGGCCCGTCCGAACCCCACCCACTCTTCATTTCGGCCGCACAGCGTGAAAATTCGGCGAGCGCGGAAGGGGTTAAGGAAGGAACACTTTTGTGTTTTATCGCTGCAATCAGGCAATTTTTGCACCAAATATGAAATTTGCAAATCACAAAAAGCTTGGGGGTCTGACTAATACATTTTAATGTGATGATAAGGACACCAGCACTGAAATGCATTAGTCTATCCCCTGAAGCATGGTTAC
The DNA here is from genome assembly GCF_964263255.1 of Lissotriton vulgaris. NCBI lineage: Eukaryota > Metazoa > Chordata > Amphibia > Caudata > Salamandridae > Lissotriton > Lissotriton vulgaris. Next base: position 1,805,816,066 of record NC_141687.1, on the reverse strand, counting down.
TTAGCAGAGATGCAGCAGAGAGAGAGAGCATGAGTAAGTGGAGACGCAGGGACTTGCTCTGTCATTCTGCAACAAAGACTTGCTGCTTTTGAATGAAACCAGAACGTTCTAATCATAATAAACATGAGCCCCTGCACCACACATTTAGTGCTATTAAAAATAAAAGTATGAGAAAAGAAATGTAAACCACTTTCCAAAGCTACAAGGAAAGTGGCAATTATAATGGCCACAAAACAAAAACAGAAAGAGATGTGTGGATCAGTAGAGTTCTTAGGTAAAGCATGACTGCCATTGTCCATAGAAAGTGAAAGCTTGAGGAAAATGGTGAATATTGATGGGGAAGGAGAGTAAACCTCAGTCAAGTAAGTAATGGGATAAGAACAATCGTGGCAATGATGATTATCTGTAAGTAGGTTTGCCACCTTTCTCAGAGAAAATACCAGTCATCTGTTCACGTATTAGGGTTCTACAAAGGCCCAACATGATTCTTAAGTTGAACATTATATGAAGTTGTTTGTATTCTCTCTTTATTTACTTCAATTATCAGTTAGGGGCTATTATGTCATGATGAAAGCTATTGAACACAATTTAAAGTATTTTATTCTAACATTTACTGTATAAAGTATGTACTGATAAGGGGAAAAAATACCAGCTTCGGTTATTTTTCTACTTTTTGTTCAGGCAGGGACATTAAAATACCAGTCATGCCGGTACGAAACCGGCTAGTTATCAACTCAACTGTAAGTGATCTATGCATGATGGAAACTGATTACCTTATTTTAACAGGTCGGGACATAAGCAAACCTCTTCAGCTTTAACAACTTGATTAATATCTGACTATTTTATTTCCTTCCAGGATCTCTGTGGCTGGTTTCACACAAATTAACTTCGATACAACCTCGGACACCATTGATGGAAAAAGATGCCTTGTGTCTTTCATTTCCCAAACGCCTCCAGTAACAACTCCTTCCACAACCACGATTTCCAAAACACCCATCTCCAGCTCTGACACAGGTGTAGTATCATCCAAACCACAAGGTGTGATAGATGGTTCAGTTACGTGCTAATGTTGATATTTCAGGTTGTGTAGTATTGTAGTTTCTTTAAACCTTTCTAGTTCTCAATAGCATAGTGAGTCTGCTTCAAAGTGATCCCTATTTAGACCTAATGGATTTGTGAATATGTCCAGGATCTCACAATGTTGGCTGAGTGGAGACTCTAAGATAAGAGCTTGGGTCTCCTAGTTCAACAACTGAACATTTCAGCCAATAAAAACACGTTATTCACTGCTGCAACAAGACATCGGGAAGGTAATGTGGGTATTTTATGATAACTTGTATATTTATCTATATCTTGCTAGTTAAGCTAATTTGCCTAGTTACAAAAAAGTATGCTGACCAACTCAGTTGCACCAAAAGGTCAACCTCTGAAGGATACTAGGTTCCATTGACCATACATTCAACAACCACAGATTCTACCAGAGCAGCAGTGTAACGGGCGCGGGAGAAATGGGCAGAAGGCGTGTTCTTGTTAAAGTGGGCTTTAATGATGCAAACAGGTAATCGGTACAAGTCTTTCTAGCAGGGACTGTTCGACGGGGAGACCGACTTCGACTCCTCCTCCTACTTCAGGGCTGGGTCTTCTCACTTTTCCGATGCCCATCTGGGCTCCGTCGGGTCGGGGCTCCGTCTACGTCCGTCGTGCCTCTCGACAAAACAAACACAGCAAGTCGTGAGGAAAGTGCTCAGAATATGTACAAGTGTTTCGGGAAAAAGGAGTGAGGGAGCAAAAACCCGTGACACACTCTCTAGACGCTCTGTATGTGAAGGGGATCAGTGCTCAGGGATAGGGAAACCGGGACAGGAGTATACCAAGGACTACTCGGTAGAACCGCCCTTACATCCAACCCAGCCCCTGATCTTGCTCCGTACCTGGGCTAGCCACACACCTCCCCCGGGTGTGTGGCTGGGCGGCTCGTGGGGACGTTGGCCTCCTGGCTTAACCTCCATCTCAGGGGGCAAGAAAGAAGGGGGGAAGGTGATGAGAGCCACTGAAGGGTCCCCATGTCCCACTAAGGAGGGGTTTGTCTGTACACCCCGTTACAAGCAGCCTCCCTGAAGTCAGCAAGTATTTCAACAATTGGATCACCTCTATCGCCATCTCCCTGGCCCCCCTTAAACATAGCGTTACAACAAGGTCTATATCCCAGGCTAGTTGGTACATGAACAAACTTAGACTGATGAAGTGTCACTACAAACACCTGGAGCGCAAATGTAGAATGAGCCAGGACAATACAGACAGAAGCACATTCAAATCTCTGCTGAGACGCTACCACTAAATGATCAAGACCACCAAGTGTGGCACTCTGGTGGACCACATCAATGTCAGCACCAACAATATCAAATAAATCTTCACCATTGTGAAGGATATACCCTCATCAGCGGCCACTTTCAACTCAACCACTTCATCACAGGACCTCTGCGACAACCTCTCTCAGTTCTTCATCAATAAAATCACCATTGTTAGAACTGTCCGCCTTAGGGTGATCTACCCCCAAACATTTTGACTTACTCCTCCATAATATTTTCCTCTTGTTTTTGTTGGCCTTAGGACTCTTCACACTTTACCACTGCTAACCAGTTCTATAGTATGTGTGATCACTCCTTAAAACATGATAAAATGTGCTTGTTCCCAGTTACCATATTTAATTCACGTATAAGTCTCTAGTAAAGTGGTACTACATGTACACAGGGCTGCCTGCAAACAAAATGCTTCAGTAATGGGCCTACCGCACTTACATAGCCTTACAAACCTAGCCTGTGGTGTAGTTTTAAACTGCCATTTTAGCCCGCCATTTTTACCATTTTAACCTGGCAAAATAAACCTTTTGCTAGGCTCAAACCTACCTTTTTAGTACATATAAGTCACCCCCAGGGCATTTGATGCCTGAAGTCTGTTTCCTGGTTCACATGGTTAGGTGTTGTTGGCAGTTGTCCTTTGTGTATTCCTCTTGAACAGTATCACATTAGAGATTCTGGGGGTTGGCAGGAATGGAATGGCCATCATGACTTGATGGAGAGGGGAGGCAGCACTGTCACCTTTCACACTTGCACATCAAAAGCACTAGGCCAGTACACTCAGAAAGGACTTCACACTAGACTATTGTACCCCCAGAAAGACTGGATCCAAGGCAGGGAGGAGGGCAATTCCAGACACTTCTGAGGGGGATCCTTCAGAAGCTTTTCCTTCTTCAGTACACTCCTTGACCTGTGGATACTACAGAAGAAGGACTACCCCGCCATCAGAGGACTACTCTGCTGCTAGAGGACTACCCAGCTGCTTGAGGCCTACCCTGCTGTCTGAGAAGGAAGAATAGACCTGCACCATTCATCCCAGGCTGAAGTGACTCCAAGGGTCAGCTGACTGACATCCTTTTGTGAGCGACAGGGACACCACAAGCTTCAGAGACCTTTCTTCAACTGCTCAGTTGACTTACTGCAACTGGACCTGCAAATAGACTTGCCGGAGCACTGCTGGCCTCTGCTGGAGTGATTTCCTGATCTCCAAGAGGTCCCTCCTAGGTCTTGGACCCTTGGTGTAGCATCAGTTGAGATCCTTCTTGAAATAAAGGAAAAATCCTTTAGTTTTGGACTCTCTGCAACCTCAAACTTGCCAGTTTGCACTAAGATCTTGCCACCTGCAGCGACCGCCAACATGAAGCTCTGATGAACCCATCTCTACGCGTGTGGTTACCACCAATGCAAATCTCCAGCAATGATGGTCGATGATGACTCTCTAACAATGACCGCCCTCAGTGCATGACAGAATCTATGTGCTACAGCGACGACCATCCGGGATGCATGGCCTGCTCTTTGTGCTACAGTGATGACCACCCGAGACACTCTCCCTGCTCCTGGCTGCCTCCTCCAACAAGTCAGAAATCTTTGCGCTGAACTTTAGAAGGTAACTTTTTCAGTGGAATTAACCTGGTCCATCTATCCAGCCTGTGCTCCATCACAGTTTGCCTAAACCTGTGACTTTCACCCGGTCTCAGACAGGCAGATAACCGCTAGTGGCGCATTGTGCCTTTTGGCGCTATACTAACCTGAACTCTTTAAAATGTCATCTCTCCTGGTTTACTGTTTGTATTTTTGTTGTTGTGGTGTCATATAATTTATTAAATATCACTCTGGTGGGGGAGTTTTCTTCTGTTGTGTTTTCACTTTATTACTGATTGTGTGCTTAAAAAATACTCTACACATTGCCTCTAAGTTAAGTGTGACTGTTTTTGTAGAAAGCTACCAGAGGGTTAAGCACAGGTTAATTTAGTGATTTTTATAGGTTTATCCTGACAAGTTTTTTTGTTATTGCTTGAATAGGGTTTCACTGTCTTCACCCAACAAATCATCTCACAGGCACAATAAGAATAGTGATCACACATTGGAAATTGATAGAAGAAAGCACTAGATGAAAATTGTTTAAGCATCTATCAGGGAGGAGATCCAGAACTATTTTAGAGATAACAGTGGTATGGCCTTATCACTGCTAGTAGAATGGAAAGCATTTAAGGCAGTAGTTAAATGAGATTGTATCACATCTGTGGCAGATATTAGTCTGACACAACAAGGAGAAGTAAGTAAAATAATGTTTTAAGAAATTTAGAAACAAATAGAAACCTGGGCACCATGAGCTACAAGACATGCTGGTAGAAGAAAGAGAAATATTGTCATATTTTAGGAAGAGATTAAGGAGCTTTGATTATGTGGAATACTTATAGAAGAGCTCATGATTCATGCAATAAAAGTAGTAGGTTGCTGGCCGTAGAAAGAGGTCCACCCATTACTCGGAATACAGAAGAGGGAAAATAGTACATTCATAAAGCAAGGCAAATAGTGCATTCGTTGTTCATGAAGTATTATGAGGGATTATGTGATGCACCAGTAGAGGCTGATACCTAAATACTCAAAAATGATATAGAGGAAGGGAACCTAAATATTACACCACAAGATGAAACAGAAGATTTTGGAGAGGAAATAACAGAAGGAAAGGTAAAGCTAGCGGATAAAGGATATGGCAAGAAGAAAGGGTTAGGGGTCTGATGGCCTGCCCATAGAGTTTTACTCAATAGATAGGGACGTGTTAGCACAAATATTACCATAAGTATATAACACTACAATAAGTGAATTCAGACTCCCCTTCCTACCAAGAGATCATAATATTCTCATTACTAAAACAGTGCAGGGTCATTTCTGAGATGGGATTGTTTAGACTGCTGTCAATGCTCAACCCTGATTATAAGGTGTTAAGGAACGTTCTAGCAACCAGACTGACATCGCATATGCAAGGGTTACTACACCCTGATCAGAGTAAGTTTATTCCAAGGTGCAGTACAGTCATAAATATGAGAAGGCTAATGCATACAATAGATCCCCCCACTTATACCCATCAACATGCAATAATACTCCCAATCAATATCAAGAAAGCATTTGATACCCTAAGATGTGATTTCCTGTACGAGGCAATGGGGAAAAGGTAACTTGTATGGCCTTTAAGCCTGGAATAAATACTAGTCCTTGAGTTAGGACGGGCCTGATAATATTGAGGACATATGCAGCAGTACACAGAGGACCTACTATTATATATAAATGACAAACATTTGGCTATAGAGGGTGACATGGCACTGAAGAGTTTTGGTGAGGTGTTGGGGTTCAACATAAACTGAAGAAAAACTAGTGCATACACGATATGGCCAGACCTGGCTAATGAAGAGCCCATTGACTCAGTGAATACACTAATGTTGGAGACAATCACTCCTAGATATCTGTGGATACAAATGTATAAGATAGAAACAGGCCTACTGGAAGGAAACATAAGACCAGTAATAAGAGCAATGAAGGGAATCATAGCATTTTGGAATGCAGTGTCACTGCCTATTACGGGGGGGGGGGGTAACTTTGTCCACTATGGTAACACTGCCCTAACCATTTGATTACAATTTGACAACTCCCCTATCAATTACAAAGGAGCAATCCTGGCAAACAGATACAATCCTAATGGGCCTAAATTGGTGCACTGGCAAAAGCGGAGAAGCACTGTCAAAATTAAAGAAGTAGAGTAACACTATCAAAGTTGCAGCTCCTAATACAGGAGGGAGGGATGGCAGCACTAACTTTGAGTTATATTACCCGGTGGTGCAGGTACAATAGGTAATGAAGAAAATTCAGAACCCAGGAAATGGGATTTTGACCACACCTACATTTTTAGTACTAGTAAAAATACTATTAAAACCTAAAAGACAGGGCAAAGAGGAGGGCAGATTGGTGAAGTTGTTCTGTTATTTGTAGACCAGAGATTTACTGAGACACTGCACCTAAGTTCTGTACACCGTGGAGCTTCCCCTAGTGCTTTACATACGTAGCAGAATCAGGAAGACTGGGGAGGGGTGCAACATGCAGAAAAAAGGCTATTGAGGCATTGGTAGTCTTAAACAGTGGAAGCACCCTTAGAAACTTTGAAGATCTTAAGAAAGATTATTAGATAACAAAGGGGCAATTCCTGCTGTCCGATGATGTTGGGGTCAAAATGCAGAAGCTGTTTAAGTCAAGACAAAACAAACCCTCCACACATCAGGGTTTGAAAGTAATATAATATTCAATATTCACAGTAAATAATAGGTGATGACACTTTCCATCAAGAGCTTCTGAGACCGTCCAAGTGCTAACTAGGGGGTAGATGTACAAACATTAGTAATAGTAATTACCAAATAGCAAAATTTTTACGAATCGCTATTTGGTCATCACTATTGCTAATGTACTAAAGTGAAATATTGCCCTGATTTCCAAATTAGCGATTATTATTTGGTTGCAAATAAACCTACCCCATGAATATTAATAAACTATGTCCAAATTTGTGACCCACTAGGATTTGTGCCCATCACTGCGATTATGGCCTGCTGGGGTCAGAAGACCACCATGTCTTTGATTGCTTTTCAGTAAAGCAATCGTTTATTTTAAATACAGTACGTTGTCCTGTGATGCACTTAAAGAAAAACAACTAAGGGGGTCATTAGGATGGCGGGAGGATTGCCCCCGCCAGGCTGGCGGTAGCCACCGCTGGTCTGGCGGGGGCAATCCGCCCGCCATCCTCAGCTAAATGCCCCCTGCCGTATTAGTATGGTGGGGTGACCGCGGCAGGCGGAAAGACAGTCCGCCGTTTTTCTGCCCCGGTCGCCTTGCATGGTCTAACATGGTGCGTGGTCTAACATGGTGGCGCCAGCCATATTAGATGCTGTGGATAGATGCCTTTCTGTGGCGGGCATGCCGCCACGGAAAGCATGCAGTCTTCACTTCGGGGGCCCCGTGCAGGCCCCCGGAGTGAAGGAGAGGTGGGGTGCACAGGGGGCGTACCTGTGGTACCCCCCTGCATTTGCATTAACAAAGCGGCAGGCACCGCGCTGTGCCTGCCGCTTTGGTAATGCAAATGCATTCGTGCATGTTTAGCATTGTGGCGGACAGTGCTGAGAGCCCCGTCCGCCACAATGCTAAACATGCAGGATGCGCCCGCCACAGTAGTGGGCGCATCCTAATGCCCCCCACGGGACCCCCCTCCTTATGGCGGGCGGTCCCAAAGACCGATAGGCCATCCTAATGACCCCCTTAGTGTTTCATTTAAATTTTTTAAGCAAAGGCAGTGGTCCGTGGGACCAGTGCCTGCTCCTAAAAAATAGATTCTTAAACATCCTTAAAACAGGAGGGGTCCCAATGGGACCTCTTCAAATTTGCACATGGGCCATGAACAACTTTGAAACTGTGGTAAAGTATGCATGTTCTGAGGCCACGGATCACTGACAGAATATCGACAGTCCGAATATCGAGCTATAAAAATTTCGACACAAAAATATTGATGTCCAGAATATTGAGGTCCTATCTACATAATGGTAAGTACAAAAATATCGAGAGAAAAAAAATATTGCTGTCAAAAATATCGTTGTTAAAAATATAGTGTTTTTTAATGTATAAAAAATAATGTTAAATAAAGTAAATAATACATATAATTAATAAAAACATAGTATTTTTTTTATATGTTAACAAATTATAACTAATAAATAAAATGTAAATATAAATTAAAATATATATATGAGAATAAAATATAATATATATACTTACTTAATAATATTTATAAATAATTTTTTTAATAACACAAATTGTTAAAAAACATATACCAATTATAAATACGTATATATATACACATACACCAATAATATAAAAAATATATATAACAAATTTAAAAAGTAGAATACTTTTAATCTTTTTTAAATACATTATACACTGCAATAACTAACACAGTGGAGAAAATGTTCGATAGCGGAAGGGATAAAATTACTATTCCTACTCCAGAGAGTGCAACAGTAGGTAAAGTGTTGGATAGCGTAGGGGTAACAATTACTATTCCCATTCCAGTGATTGCAACTGTAGGGAAAGTGTTGGATAGCGTAGGGGTAAAAATTACTATTCCCACTCTAGTGAGTGCAACAGTAGGGAAAGTGTTGGATGGCAAAGGGGTAAAAATTACTATTCCCACTCCAGAGAGTGCAACAGTAGGGAAAGTGTTGGATAGCGAAGGGGTTAAAATTACTATTCCCATTCCAGAGAGTGCAACAGTAGGGAAAGTGTTGAATAGCGAAGGGGTTACATTTACTATTCCCACTCCAGAGAGTGCAACAGTAGGGAAAGTGTTGGATAGCGTAGGGGTAAAAATTACTATTCCCACTCCAGATAGTGTGACTGTAGGGAAAGTGTTGGATAGCAGAGGGTTAAATTAACATACCTACCAATTAAATAATTGTTTTAATCAAATAACCACTAATAATAATTTAATAATAAAATATATATAAATATTAACAAAAAAATAATAATTACTTCATTATAATTAAATTACTTCCCACCCTATTCCCCTATAAACCCACAACCTGCTCCTAAAAAAAGAACACAATTAATATACTTATCAATTAATAGAATAATAAAAATTAATTACCAATTAAATTCATTAACAATAAATGAATTATCAATACCAATAAATAAGAATTAATATTTACTTTATTAAAATTAAACTACTTCCCACCCTATTCCCCTACAAACCCACAACCCGCTCCCAAAAACAATTAACACAAGTAATATAATTATCTATTAATCAATTAATACAAATTAATTTCCAATTAATAATTAATTAACAATAAATTAATTATCAATACCAAGAAATAAAAATAAATAATTTGTTTATTATAATTAAATTACTTCCCATCCTATTCCCCTATAAACTCACAACCCGCTACAGAATAAAAACACAAAATGTAACTAAAAATAATTAATAATTTCTAAAATGTATTATTAAATTTACTTTAATTAAATTACTTCCCACCCTAATCACCTATAAACCCACAACCTGCTACGGAACTAAAACGCAACATTTACTTACATTTTTTTTATAACTTCTAAAAATGTAATACTTATATTTAAAAAAATATACAATATTTAACAAAAAATATAGAACACATACCTTTAAAATACATACTAAAATAAATGTCACTAATATAAACATCGATATTATTAACAACAATATTTTTACAAACGATATGACTGACTTTGATATTAACAAAAACTATATTTCTTACCTTCATGTCGATATTCTGGTCACCGACATTTTTTAAGTTCAAAAGAACATTTTATTAGGCAAAAAAGCAGGTATCAATGGGTAATAAAAGAAAAAGGGGAAGGTAACAAAAGAAAGGGAAAAAGAAACTAAAACAATCATAAAAATAAAGCATTGGTATCAATTACATAGGTAAATCATGAGTAAAAGAAAGAGCAAAACATGGGTAGCATATTGGTTATACATATGAGCAAGATAAAATACATGCATGCATGTCAAATGGTAACAAAGAAAAAGGAATGGAAGGGTTCTCAAGGAGGTTTGAAAACCTCTTGTTGGATAGGCCGTGGACAATGCGAACGGGTAGCACATCTATCCAGATATAATACAATAGGGAGCCATAATTGTGCTCTTTTCGGAGCCAACTGGGCAGGGAAGACAAAAGTAGTATCCAGTCTATGGTTGTGACAAACATTATACCACCATGCTTTAAAGGAGATATTGGATGAAGTCTTCCAGTTAATGGTAATCTGCTGAAAAGCAACAGCCAACAATAGGTCAACAACACGCACATCAAGATGAGAGTCCTCCCAACAAGGTGAAATGCTTCCCAAAAAGATGTTAACATGAGAAAAAGGAATGCAAGTCTGGAAAATTACATTAATTTGAGCCCACACCTGTATCCAAAAGTCGTGAGCAGATTGACATAGAAACAGCATATGAAATAACGTAGCATTTGGGGAGGAACAAGACCAGCATATGTCTGGAGTAGCAGTAAATCGCTTATGGAGGGTTAACGGTGTGTGGAGTAACCTGTTGTAGATAAAGAACATGATTTGCATTAGAGTTGCCGCTCTAGACGACTTACGAACCTTAATCCATAACTTGTCTTACAAAGATAAAGGCCACGTTGTAGCAAAGTAATGTTCCCACTGCTCCTCCACCTTAGACTTAGGCCTAAGAAACTCACTTGCATGAAGATGCTTGTAGATGCTAGAAGCCTTAGAGGTAGTACAAAGGAGGGAGTGTAATCGTGCAGCAGGAGTGAGGAGGGTGGATGCCTTCTGTGTCTGCACAAGTCGTGTGTATGTAGCCATAACCGTTGTTTTGAGCAGGGAGTATTTGGAAGCAAAGGATGCAGGCAAAGCAAGGGTCAAGCGGAGATTTTGGAAGGGCAGGAAAGTAGAGTGTGAAAATAGTTGTGAGATCCAAATTAATCCCCTCTGCCTCCAGGATTTCCAGTAAAAGGGCTTGTCATGGATTAAAAGATGTGCGTTGTGCCAGATGGGGGAAGAGAGGAAGTCCGCAATAGTGGTGGGGGAAGCAGGAGAGGAGGACAGGAGAAGTTTAGTGGTAAATCTGTGAATAGGCATGGAAATTGAAGAGGGCTTACAGGAAAAAGAGATTTATTCAGCAAAAGAAAAGGGGGAAAGGAAAAGGCGCTCAACCTTAGCCCATAAAGGACATGGAGCTGTGGAATCCTGCAAGCAGAAGGATGCTTGCTGTAACAAGAAAGCCTTCTGATAAGCTGGAAAATCTGGGAAATTGACCCCACCTTTTGATGCCGGACGAATTATTCTAGCAATGGACATCCAAGGTTTCTTGTTGTTCCAAAGGAAGGCAGACAAAATTGAGTTGATTTTCTTAAAGAATTTGGCGGGAATGGGCACAGGGATATTGGAAATTGTGTAGAGAATTATGGGGGTCAACATCATCTTGATAGTGTTGAGGCGTCCCCACCAAGATAAGTAGAGGGGATGCCACCTGGTGGTGAGATCCGAAATTTTCTGGATACATTTATTCAAGCAGAGGGAAACAGTATCCGAGATGGAGGGATTAATATGTAAACCAAAATACTTGATGTGCGTAGAGCTCTACGTGAAATTGGAAGCTTCAAAGTCTGGCTTGAAAGTGAACTTTGTCTGGGTTAATATTTCGCATTTATCGTTGTTGAGTTTATACCCTGAGATCAGGGAATAGTCACGCACTTCCTCCAAAAATGCAGGATAGGAAGTTTCGGGGTTGGAGATGAAAAGCAGGATATCATCCGCATAGGCAGCAAGCTTAATATGAGAGGTAGTAGCTTGAAAACCGTGGATGTTGGGGTTCTGACGGAGTTTGTACAAAAAAGGTTCTAAGGCCAAGTTGAAGAGAAAGGGGGAGAGGGGACAACCTTGACGAACACCTCTACCAAGATCGGAAAAGGGAGAAACCTGACCGTTCGCACAGACTGCTGCGCGCGGTTGTGAGTACAATAGGGAAACCAAGGAAATAAAATTAGGGCCGAAGCCAAACCATTAGTTTAGCTTATTATGCTTAATCTTCAAATAGTTAGCAAGAAGTTTCCCAGCCTTATTTCTACCACCATAAAACTTAGCACTAGACTTTAATAGGTACAGTGACGCATCCTCTGTGGATTTCTTATTAAACTGCATTTTAGCAGCCACAAGAGCAGTGAGAGAAGCCTGAGAATGGGAGGTAAAGTAGGCGTGTTCCAGTCTCTTTATGTCACAAAGAATATCTCGTGTGAGTACGCGTGCAGCTTTACGCTTTCTTGCCACAAAGCGGATAATACAATCCTGTGCTGCTGCTTTGAAAGCATCCCAGACAGTATGCGTTGGGATAGAGGGAGTATCATTAAGCAAGAAAAAAATCATCAAAAAAGCGATAAAGGAAGAAGTAAATTTAGGATCTAAAAGAAGGCATTGTTGAAACGCTACCTCTTAGGTCCATCAGACTTGGGAATTACCTCAACGTTGATTAGGACATGGGCATGGTCAGAGAATAAAATCGGGCCAATTTCAGCAGCAGTAAGAGTTTGAGTAAGGTTGTGGGAAACAAAAATGTAGTCAATCCGCGACTGAGAGCTGTGGGAGGGAGAATAAAAAGTGAACTCTTTCAGGGCTGGGTTACAAAGCCGCCAGGCATCAACAAGTTTATGCTGGGAGATAGCCTGGGTAAAGAGCTTGTGAGATTTGTTAGGAATGTAATGGGCCGCAGAGTTCCTATCTACAAAGGGGTCCAAGGGATGATTACAGTTACCAGCAAGGATGACATTGTCATCCATAAATCGTGTGATATGACGGGAAAAATCAGACCAAAAAAGAGGCTCACCAACAGTAGGAGCGTAGACATTGAGGAAAGAGACTGGAACACCTTTAAGAGACAATTTGACATATGCCCATCTTCCATTAGTATCTGACTCCTGGGAGAGAATAGAAAAGGGGAGAGACTTACACCACAAAATAGCCACACCATTGCGTTTACCATCTCCTTGCGAATAAAAAACCTCACCCACCCAACCTCTTTTAAGTTTGACAGATTCCGTATCAGACAGGTGAGTTTCCTGCAAGAAAGCCACATCCACATTCAGCTTGGCCAAGTGAGATAAAATTTGCTGACGCTTGATTGCAGAGTTAATGCCCTTAACATTCCATGAGATTATATTCAACGACATTCCATATAAAATAAACCATAGTAAATACATTGGAAGAAATGGAAAAAAGAACCCATGAGACAAAGTATGAATACAAGAAGAAAGTAATCTCCTCAACTGAGGAAGAAGAAAAGAAAAGAAAGAGAAACGGGTATGAACAGAAGGGTGATAAAGGAGAGCAGGAAAGAGATAAGAAGATGAATAGAGGACAGTGGAGTAAAAGGAGTAACAGCATAGGCAAGAGCAAATTCTAAAGATACATAAAAACCATTTGAAAGTAAATAGGGGAGAAGAAACAAAAGGAGGGGGAGGGAAGGGAAAACAAGGTACAAAAGGGAGACATAAAGGAGGAAACAAAAAAGGATCATACCTACAAAAGGAAAATACGAGAAGAGACGGAGGAGGGATGGAACCACAAGGGTTAAGGCGACACACCAAGGTCGACCAGGCGGGGAACCGGGGGACATCGTCAAACGGGAAGGGAATCCTGTATAGATGAAAAAAGGTGAACAAAGGGTTAAAACACAAAGAGGAATCGGATCGGATCAGTATCGCAAACAACAATGAATAACCACACAACGTAGAGAGGATAAAAACCAACATAATGAAACTTCTTAAAGAACAAAGAAGGCAAGCTGCAACAGCAAAGAGGAGAGACCGCTCAAATATCAAAGAGAACAAATGCAGTGACAATAAGAGAGTCAACACAGCCACTGGTCAACCAGGGGCAGAGGAAGAAGATCCAGATGAGTCCATGGCAAAGGTCTTATGCGTATTGATGAAACTCCGAAGGCGTACAGGATCTTCATAGGTGGTAGTCTTGTTGTTGTAGGTGACCTTGAACAAACACGGATGGTACAAGCCGTATCTCGATCCCATCTCATGAAGGTCTGCCCTCAGACTCAGGAAATCCTTGCGGCGGTTGGCAGTAACTTTTGCAAAATCCTGAGCAAAAAACAAGGAAGAACCAGACCATGTCAGTGTTGGAGTGGACTTGGCAGCCGACAAAACCTTCAGGAGATCAGAATACTCCAAAAAATAGAGAATGACACCTCTGGGCTTCTCTGAGGGGGAGAGCGAAGAAGATGGTCGTCCCAATTGATGTGCTCGCCGTATGTCAAGGGTCAAGGGTCGTACCCACTGGTAGACGCAATAGCTTGGGAAGGAAAGATTTAAAGAATTAAAGATTTAAAGAAGGCAAGAGAGTCCGAGCCCTCAAGCCCTTCTGCCAGACCATAAATGTGGAGATTATTCCTCCTATTTCTGTTTTCCAACTCCTCCACCTGTCACTGAAGAGCAGACACTTGAGAGTTCAAATGGGATACTGTGGAGCAAGTTTCTTGGAGGGACTCAACAGAGTGTTCGAAGGAGGCCACACAAGTTTCCATATGCGACCAGTTGTCCGTGAGATTCTGGAATTTGACGTTGGTTTCTTCCATAAAAGGGCGCAGGGATCTGATTTCCTCCAAAAAAGGGCGAAAGGACCTGATTTCGTCTAGTAGCAGTTCCATAGAAACAGGCGAAGGGTGTTTAAGAGGCGAGGGGGGATCTTTCTTCATTCTTTTGAAATTAGCTTTCCCCAGTGGGGGTTGGGAGGGTTCCATGTCAGTGTCTGAGCCAATTTAGAGAAGGCAGAGAAGACTCTAGAGTTCTTGACAATAGCAGACTTAGTCGTGCAAGGCAAGTGTGACCTGGATTTAAGCCTGCCTAGAAAGAGGGTTCTTAAGTTAACTTGAAAGGGCAGTGTACACGAGAGCTCACAATAACAGAGGAAGCTGTAAAATCACTTGTTTAAGGCGCTGTGCATTGACTGCAGACAGGGCAGCTCCACACCCAGCGTAGACCAATCCAAGGTAAATACCGCAGCAAAAGCACACTGATATATCAGAGAACGGAGTAGTAAATCACCCAGTCCTCAGTGGGACCATATCCAGTGCTGAACGGCAATAAGTGAAGATACTTGACAAAGGTAGACTTTGTAGTGCGGGGCAAGTGAGACATGGATTTGAGTCTGCCCATATGGTAGGTATTGGGTTTTAAAAGCGGTGAGCGGGCATATTAGGCAAGGCATCCACCAGAAAGCAGAGCATAGAGCAGGTAGAGAACAAAGTCTACAAATAATCGTGTGGGAACCATTTGAAGACAAAAAACATATGTGCAGATACGTCGAGAAGAGCTTGAAGGGCCATAGCTGGTTAAAATTTGAAGCCTTTAGGCAAAGAAGACAATGGTTGAATGTACATGCCGAGCTGTGCAAGTCATAAAGAGGCCACTGGAGTTAGTGAGGAAGAGGGTATGCAGGCCACTGAAAATATACAAGATAAGCCGCATGGAACGTCATTGGTATTACTTATAAACAATATAGAGCTACTTCAGAAGCTGCAGCAAAACATAGATGCGACAGTGCGCCACAAAACCACATTGGAGTAAACAAGGTCATCAGCAGGTGAAAAACTGTCTGTCCAACAATAGGTGCCTGCAAGCACTACCTCCTTCCAGTAGAAGATTCACCAGTTCCTCAGGGAGGGCGTAGATCAAAGGCACTTGATATGAGCAAAATGGTGGTTGTGTCAATGCTAAGGCAACAAGCAATCTGCCGCAAAGACATAGCAGGTGGGCAACGCAGTGAATATAGCACTATAGTGAAGTAGAAACGTATAGGAAGCACCACCAAGTCAGGCCCATAACAGGTGACAATTATGCAGCACAGTCTCGTCCCCGCATAAAAAAGAAGAAAAGAAAAAATGTGGCGCGCCAACTCGCACAAAATGGCGGCCGCGAACTAAGAATAAAGCTCCTCAAGCTCACTGTGTGAAATACCGTGTCATTGGAAGATTAGGAGGGCTCCCAGAAGCCATGCAGTCATCATAGGCGAAGCGGGGATCACAACAGCCGCCGGACTTGGGATGTGAGGCAGAGCGCTCGAACCTCAGTAAATGCAGCACGGTGCGTCAGCTGATAGAAGAAGATGGCGACCGCATTCACTTCAGACGCCTATCAGCATATTATGGTCAAGAACTGCGTCTCCAAGAAAAGCAGGGCAGCCTCAAGCCTCGCGGAGCAGGGCAGAGATGTTCCGACTACGGGACAAAGCCTCCATGCAGGAAACAGCACTGTGTGTGCAGTGAATTCACCGGAGCCGCCGCAGAGCCTCACTCAGGCGCCACCATCACCCACAGGCGCCAAGCCACGCCCCCCCTGGTCACTGACATTCTTGATGTCGATATTCAGTCCCTTCGATATTTCCAACTCGATATTTTGTACTCCGAAAATAAACAACTTGTTATTATGTCTGTGCACCTGAGGCCGCATGTCGAAAAACATACCACTACAATTTGGTATTTTGAAGGTACTCCCTAAATACACCCCTTCCAAATACCACATTGTTAGAGGTCACAAACATAAAGGGCCTGATTCTGATGCGGTTAGGAAAGCATTCCCACCTCGGGCCTGATTCTGATGCGGTTAGGAAGGCCTCCTAACGGCATTTGCTCCTTCCAAATCGGATTGGGAACATGTCTTACTGACCGAGGGCCCAATTATGATGCGGTTAGGAGCATATCCTCCCATTGAAGTCAATGGGAGTCCAACCAAATCGTATCGGGAAGCATCCGGATGCATTGTACTCCGTTGTTCGGACTCTCCCGATCCGAGTGGGTCGGAAACCATTTTCAAACCGATTTGGTAGGGTAGCTTTCCAACCCGCATCAGAATCGGGCCCCTAATGTGATTCGAATAATTGCAAGTTGGGTTTGATACATTAGAAAAGGCCAATTTGTGTTCAGGAGTGGCCTTAGATGCACTGAGGGAAACTTGAGAGGCATATTTAAGTGGACCAACTACTGAATAAGAGTGGGGAGAGATATTAAGATGCCACCCCTAAAATGTCCAGGAGTCAATGATTCCAATTGATACACTTTTGCCACATACATAGAGCATACTTCATACTTAAAATAATTAATAGGATCTACTCTGATGCCCAGGTCAAATGCTCGAGATGTTAGAAAGTGAGTTCTGAATCTTACTACATGGAATTGACCATGAATTGGTCGATTGAAGGAGGCAACGTGGAAAGGTGGTTGAACAGCAAAAGATAGAAATTCAACAAAAACTCCAGACTTAGGGGCTCAAATCAAATCAAATCACCTTTATTCAATGCCACAAAACTCACCATAAAAGCATACTATTATAAAAACATTCCTACATTTACATAATAATTTCTGGTTTATGCAAATACATAAAAAATAATTTTGAAATACATTTATAAAAAATTTAAAATCCAGGGAGCAGTCATTAAACATGCTCTGAGGGCTAGTGAAGATAATACAATATAGACTAATCAGCGGACATTACATCCAGTCTTAAGAGGTAAAGTGCTGATGCGTGAAGGTGCATAGTAATACCTAAAGTGCAGTGTGTCACATCTTAACAAGAGTACATGATTAAACAATACTAGGGGTTGGCATCTAGGTTTTCATATGTCAATGCATCCAGGTGTGAGTAATCTTTTCTTTTCCTAGTTGCAAGTTGTACGAAACGAGTTACAGAATTTATGATTTTCACATAAATACAAAGTTAAAGGCATATTTATAATTAAAAAGCATATTAGTTAAAAAGAGAGGTTTTAAAACTGATTTCCGGATACCCTTGTAAAAACTACAAAAAAGAATAAAGTGCATCGTGGATTGTATAGATTTTCCGTCACATGGACATTTTGGCAGTTTGTGACACTATTTTCCACTCTTGGGAAAACAACTAAATAGTGTAGTGTACCCGTCCTTAACCTCATTAAGGAAAATCTTGTTGTACATTTCTCACCAATATTAAATATGGCTGTATGCCTCTCACAAGCGGTCGTTCACAATATGACATGATGCTATGTTTTTGACTAGCAGTCCGTTCTCTTTCATTTTCCATTGTTATTAAGTATCTCAACTTAAGTTCCTTTTTACTAAGGTCCTGTATAGATAGGTGGTCCTTCCCATCAATGTCACATTTGCAGTATTTTAAGAGGTTGAGAATGTACTCCAGCCATGGTACCTTCCTACTTAAATCGACGGCTAAACAGTCCATAATTAATTCTTTTGCTAATTTTGTTTAGTCTTTTGACCAAACCCTATGCCAAAAGGTGAGACCTGGAACATTTATTGTATCACTAATATTCGGGACTGATAGTTATTTATGGATTATATAGTTTGCTGTAGCACCAGGGACTGCCAACACTCTTTTTAAGAACTTGTTTTCTTGGGTCTGTAGGGAGACCACGTTAGATCTCCCCCAAAATGCAACCCCATAACAGCCCATAAGATGCATTTGCTCCGGTAAAGTGCTACAATTTCTTGGGGCTCATTACGATGGCGTGCGGATTTGATCCGCCCGCCACCGTAGCAGTGATTGGGTCCGACCGCCGTGCGTGTGACGATCCCGCCTATCCAATTATGATGGGACCGCCACCGATGCGGTCGGATTACGCACCTTTAACATTGAGGTAGTGGCTGGTGACAGCAGCATCGCAGTAATGTTGAAAGGAGCATGTTGTGCATTTCACTGCACTACGTGGCAGGAACTACACTGTGCCTGCAACTTGGTGCAGTGAAATGTAGTGGGTGCTAGGGGGGTACAATGTGTGCCCCCCACAACTCCCCGCAACACAAGGGGGGGCCCGCAACGGGCCCCAGAAGACATTCTCTCCCAGCCTTTCCATGAAAGTTCAACCACCATGGAAAGGCTGACTACTGCCGGCATCATAATTGTGCCAGCATAAGCGACACCCAGTGTAATACTGTATCAGGATGAACATTGGTTTGAGCAGTGAATGACTACAATAAAAATTGTTTAAAAAAAAATAAAAAATCATAATTGTGCCAGCAGAGCCTGATAGGCTACGCCACCATTGTGAGCATGCTAAGCGCCCCGCTGGGCAATCGTGACGATTGCTGCCGGCAGAAGAGCGGCCGACTGACTTTCCCCCACTCCCACAGCACCCATTCCCATCATAATGTGGCGGGGGGTACATCTCATGACAGTAGCGGAAAGATCTCCACCGCAAGTCTGGCGGTGGCTATTTTTTCACCATCTTAATATGCCCCGTAGTACTATATGCATGACCAAAATCCAAGAAAATCACAACCAGGTTTGTTGACCTTGCTTTTGCACTATTGAATAAACTGGAAGCTCTCAAAGGTCCTAATTTCAAAGCCTGGGATAGAAAGACTAACATGGGCTGCAACTGACGGCATCCCCAAACATTGGGAAACAAAATGAGAGGAAAAAATACTGGGATTTGCCAGAGCTTGGAATAAGTTAGTCTCCTAAGTACAAGATATAGAGTTAGAACAGCGATGAGCACCTCCACAGAATGCACAAGAAAATGAGAATGCATGGTGAGATGTTTGTAAAACTGACATAAGATTGATTTCCGTGGAGACCCTGAGTTTATTGAATAGTAACCAAGCTTTTAGAAGAACAAATCCACTCACTGCTTGAATTAGATAAGTGGAGAAACGAAAAATACTTACCTATGAAGCTGATTCAGAATGACTGTAATTTTACATTGTGATAATGCTTTGGAATATATAAGGATAAAAGTAAATAAACTGTGTTTAAAAACATTATATAAATTGCCTTCCAATAGCTTCTGTATTACTCCACCAGTTGCATCTGTGTGATCATGCTTGGCTTCCAATTGTGTTTCTTTCAATCATTACTTCTTTTTTTTTTTTTTTTTTTTTAATTTTTTATTGAACATAGCAATGGATGATCAATGGTACAACGCATCTTTACAATTTTCTTTTTCAATATTCATTTCAATGGTTAAACAGACTTAAAAAAACATTAAAAAATAAATAAAAATAAAAAAATAAAATAAAAAAGAAAGACATCTATATACATATATATATCAGACATGAGAATTAGGAAAGGGGAAGATATTCATCAAGCGCAACAAAAAAGGAATACAAACAACAATTTTATCAAGAAGGGTCTGTGCAAAATCCGCAATTTATAAAGTGGCATTGCAAAAAAGTGCAAAAACCTGCAATAAAGTGCTACTGCATGTGCAAAAAACTATGATAAAGTGATATCTAAAAGAAGTGCTGGTGCAGTTAAATGTATTGACCCTTTCTTTATCTTTATCCTTCTTTTGCTGCTCATCCCTCCTTCAGTTGTTCCAAATCCCCAAAATATTTCCAATTCCTTTCAAATCTCTTAATAGAACCTACTCTGCCCGCATATGCTTTTTCAAAGAGACAGGTTCTCCTCATCTTATTAAACCATTTTATAAGTGATGGAATTTCCCTTGATTTCCAGTTTTGTAATATTAAAGAGCGAGCGATCGCACATGATATAAATATAAATACCTCCTCCGATTTGTTGATATTGATTCTATCCTTGCTTATGCCAAACAAGGCCACTTCTACCGTAGGCGGAAATGATTTTCCAATGGCCAATTCAATTTGCGCGAATATCTCTTTCCAGAAAGACTCCAACATCGGGCAGGCAAAAAAAATATGATACCATCCTCCCTGGCCGTGTGATAAACATCTAAAACACTTGTTTTCTGTTCCAGGAAACATTCTTTCCATAGCCTCAGGCGTATAATAGGCTAGCCAATGAGACAGAAAGGCCATCCTCTTATAGTTGGCAGCGCGCAAGGATTTGTTTCCCAGTAAACAGAGAGCCTCCCAATCTTTCAAGGAAAAAAAGCACTGGGTCGAGAGATTTACTTTATTCAGATGTTTAACAATGAGTGGGGATTGACCAGAGCAATGGAGCAATTTATACCACTGCCCTATCCCGCTGCTCTTCCTACCATAAAGGTTATTTAGTAAGTTATTAGGGGTATTCAACAAACCACTTCCTTCCTTTTTAATAAAATGAGTAATCTGAAGATATTCAAAAAAGGACGGTCACCTTAAAATGTTGGTTCTAGTTATCACCTCTTGCCAACTAATAACCCTATTTTGGACTAACAAATCTCTCAATTCCCGAAACCCACACAAATCCCATGTTTTAATCTTCGACAAACTTAACGGAAGGCCTATTTTACTGCATTCAAACAAACTTAGATATTGGGAACCATCAGAACCATGTTTTTTAAAAAGCAGCAATAAGCGCGTTGTATATTCTTTCAACGTCTTATACCTCGATTTTTTGGAGAGTTTTGCGGTCTTTAAAAAAATTGGGATTTGAGAACCTGCTTCTTGAACCATCTTCTCCCAAAAAAATTTGTCTCTTGTCTGATACACCCTCAAAAGACCTGCCACTATATCAAAAAAAGCAGCTTCGTAGTATGTTTTTAAGTGGGGTAACGCTAACCCTCCTTGATCTATTGAGAGTTGCACCGCCGGGAGTTTAACTCTAGGAGTTTTATTACCCCAGATAAATCCTCTTAACATTGTTTCTAATTCTTTAAAAAAAGACAGATGAATTTTTAACGGTACATTAGTGAACAAAAATATAAGTAAAGGCAAAACTGACATTTTAACCATTGACACCCTACCAATCACTGTCGGAGGTAGCAAGAGCCATTTATCTAACATATGCTTGATTTTATTTTTCATTCTAATGTAATTTAGTTCTAAAAGCATATCATACTCTCCAGTTACAAAAATACCCAGATATCTTATTGGGTCTCTTCTCGCAGCTTGAACTTGCAAGAAATTAGGGAGAAATCCTGTATCTGTATTTAAAGCAAGGACTTCAGTCTTTTTAGCATTTATCTTATATCCCCCAATCTTTTCATAGGCTTTAAACTCTTTCAATAAGTTCTCAACTACCTCCTTTTCAGGAGCAAGATAAAGAATAATGTCGTCGGCAAATAGCTTTAGTTTAGACATACCGATGATGGGGGGCATGATAGCTACATTATCCCTGATCCTTGCCACCAAGGGCTCAATAAAAAAAGTAAAAAGCAAGGGAGATAAGGGGCAGCCCTGCCTGGTGCCCCTATTTACATTGATCCTACCGGCCTGTTGTGCGTTAATTATTACCTGAGCACAGGCTCCAGAATATATATTATGTAGCATCTTAATTATTTGAACCGGGAATCCAAATTGGCCAAGGGAGTAAAATAGGGCGTCCCAGTTCACCAAGTCGAATGCCTTTTCGGCATCGACCATTAAAATACAAGCTGGCACCGAACTGGTGTTCAGATAGTCTAATGCCTGAATTAGATATTCCGTATTTGTGGCCATATAACGTCCTGCAATAAACCCGGTCTGGTCATAATGGATTACTTCCTGAGCTGCCAGAACAAATCGTTCTGCCCATATTTTCATAACATTTTTATAATCGGAGTTCAAAAGGCTGATTGGCCTGTATGAATTTACATCATCCTTTTTTTAATCTTTTTTTAAAAAGCATATAATTGTCGATTCTTTGAAAACCCCAGGAACGGTACCTCCTAATTTAATATGGTTAAATAATTTTAATAGAGGTTGTTCTAATTCCGCAAGAAATACTTTATAAAATTCTATAGGGTACCCATCCTGGCCACAAGCCTTTGCCCCTGCGGTCGCCTTAACACTTGTACGAATTTCTGAAACAGTTAATTCCCTGTCTATTTGTATCTTCCGAAATTCCGAGATTTTAGGAATCTCTAAATTTGCAAAATACTCATGAATCTTTTCTTCCTCTACCTGGTAGTTTGTGGAATAGATTCTCTTAAAGTGGTCTAGGAAAATCCCAGAGATCTTCTCATTTTCCAGCACTTCGATCCCACTCAGAGGGTCCTGGATTTTCAGTATATGAGAAGACTCCTGTTTTTTTCTTGCAGAGTTGGCTAGTAATTTCCCAACCATCTGACTGTCTTCATAGATTTTTTGCTGGAAAGTTTTTGAGTTATTTATTTCTTCGAGAATAAAAAAATCCCTTAAGCATGCTTTAGCTTGCTCCAAATGGTTTGGTTGAGACTGAAGCTGTAATAGATACTGCTCCTCGACAGTAGATTGTAGTTTAGCTATTTTTAGTTTCCTTTCCTTCGCCTGAGCGCATGTGAACGCAATTATCTTGCCCCGGGCTGCTGCTTTAAACCCACCCCAGACTGAGAAGGGTTCAGCTGAATCTTGGTTTATTTCAAAATATTCCACAATCCATGATCTAAAGCCAGATACCCAGGTTTGGTCCTGAAGCAAAGTACGATCTAGCTGCCATCTTGGGCGCTCCCTATCGGCCCCTCCCAGAACAAGATCCAATTCGATTCTGCCATGGTCGGAGACAGGATTGCATCCGATCAGATTATTAGAGATCTGCAAAGATCTTGATATCAAGAAAAAATCTATTCTGGATGCAGTCCGGAAACTATGAGAATAGCATGTGAACAGCTCCCTCTCTACATTCTTGGAGCGCCAGGGATCCCGAAGTTGGTATTCATCTACGAATGCTTCGAGAGAGCCTTTAGTTCTGGGCTTCAACTGTTTTTTATTTTTATTTGAAGTGTCTCTTTTCAGATCTTGGATAAAGTTAAAATCCCCTCCACAAATAATTTGTCCTGGGACACCTCTTAACGCCTCATAAATTTCTTTCAAAGCAGAAACATCATCAAGAATTGGGCCGTAATAGTTCACAAAATTTAGAGCCTTCCCGTGAAGTTTAACTGTAACCCAAAGCCACCTTCCTTTGGAGTCCCTTCTGGTCTGAATAAACTCCCAGGGTAGATTCCTAGAGAAATAAATATAAAATAAATTGCTACCCCTCTCTGGGCAACCCCCGCAGATGAAAAAACAGCTTGACTAAAGTATCTCGGAATAAATAAATTAGGGTCATTCGTTTTCAGATGTGTCTCTTGAATGTATACTACTTGAGGATTTAGTGAGATTGCCCACTTTAAGAGAGCCCCATACTTTTGTTTGTTCAACATACAATTAGCATTGATTGACAGTATCTTACAAATATCATGATTCATTTTGAATGAAGTGTCTTATCCTTGTTAAGTACCAAATATTGAAAAAATAGCTATTACATCCATTGCTTATGTATCTGTTTACTGCATTTCTCACCCCCTGCGCCCCCCCACCCCAGGAATGTGGCAACACCCTGCACTTCCACGCTGACCACATTCCTCCCTCCCTTCCTTCTCAACTGGGTGTCTTCTTCCTACACCCTTGGTGACCCGTCTGACTGGACCCAACCTGTTTTTTACAATCATTACTTCTTGATGGAGCTTGTTTGAAATAATATTTGTATGAGGGAGCTTATCTTCCAATCATAACTTAATGTTTGAAGTCACCCTAGAACTGATTCTATAAGGGGACCTGGCTTGAGTTATAGCAGCATGATGGTGCTTGATTTTCAGTCCTGCCTGTGAGATCCTGGTTGGTTGTCAATCATATCTGCATGCTAGAGCATGGCTTTCACTTGTATCTTTGCTGGAGCTTGGCTTCCAAGCATAGCAGTCAAAGTGTGCTTAGCTTCCAATGATATTTGGTATTTCATATGTCTGTGAATGAGCTTGGCTTTCACTTGTATCTGTTCGCTGGAGCTTGGCTTACAAACATAGCAGTCAGATGGACCTTAGCTCCCAATAGTACTTGGCATAAGAAATATGTTTTCCAACCATATCTGCATGAAGCACTGTGTCCTACACTTGTATCTGTTTACTAGAGCTTGACTTCCAAGCATAACAGGAAGAGGGAGTTTAGCTTTCAATGGAACTTGGAATAAGGGAGCCTCACTTCCAATCATACCTGTGTGCTGGAGCTTTGCCTCAACCCCACTTGTGTCTCCATTATGGAGCCTGGCCCCCTATAGCAACAAACTGTATGTTCTATTCATGAACGCGTTTTCTTCACTTTCAAAAATGTTCCAGCTAAAAATTAATGAATTGGTTTTAAATCAAACTTTAAAAAAAAAATTAATACATTGGTTAAATCTAATGATTTTTTTTGCAGTCAATATAGACAAGGCATTGTTATTTTTTCTCTTTCACTTTTCATTGGGCCAACCACATCGGGCCTATCCACAACGCCAATTCACAAGACACTAACAAAGGTGTATTGTTTGCCAGTGACATCTGTTTTTACACCTCAAGTAGATAATTTTGCCATGAATGTGTTCCAGCCGCTATGGCATCGTAAAATATTCCCTCTTTCAATCCTGCATCACAGAGCAACCCTGGGTTTGGTAGTGATCATCTGAATGATGAACTACTGGATTTAGCTCCATAAAATAATCAGGTAAACTCCAATGGGCTCAGAGTCAGGCAGCCAGGCCTATTCTCAATCTGAACAGTGGTGGCTGGTAATTTTAGGGGGTTGGGGGTCGGTCGGATACACACACACATATACACACACACACACATATACATAGACACTAGGAGCCATGCATTCACGCACACACACACACACACACGTCCATTCACAACACTAATAAACAAATATTCCTACATACATACATGCACACACCAAACATTAAGAAAGAAAATCACACTTACCTGCATCTCTGCCTCGGAGATCCCAGGAGGCTTGGGACTGCTGCCTTCCCTCATTAGCATAAGGTCAGTCAATGAGGGAAGGCAGATGTCCCAAAGTCATCTCAGAGTGGGACAGGGTTGGTGAGACTGCTGACCCTACCACACTCTGTGATGAATTGTCACTGACTGACACTCTACCCTGGGCGCTCCAGGGCTTACAACTGAAGCATCCAGGTGCAAGGCAATGAGTGACCCTACCCCTCATCACAATAGGGAGGGCCTCGAGGTTCTTTGTTGAGCTGTGGAGGTCACACCCACAGGAGCTGTGACATCCTCAGCCCAGCAAAGTTCAGCTCAGGCAGCCATTATCCTGCACATTTATCACATGTCTAGCTCCTGGCTGCCTGACCTGAAAATGAACAGTGTCTGTCAGGGTGATCTTTGCTCAGCCTAACTGACACTGCTCTTAAGGGGCAAAAGGTGAGGGCAAGTGGTCCCTCAGCCCCAAAGGACAAGCCGTGGCTGCAATATTCAATTATGTAATGATCTCTGCAGGCAGCAGGCCAATTGCCATAGTCTAACTCAGGTCCCATGTGCTCCTGGATCCTCACATCAGTCTTCATTCTGGGAGATAAAATCAGGAAAGTAGAATTTAGGCATATGAACACCAGCGGAAAACGTTAATCCTGACCCTGTATTATCCCCGTTCCTAATTCGCATTCCTCCAGTGGCCCCATGTTTGGTATAACACGTTCAGCCAGTCCAGGTAAGTTAGTCAAGAAAATATTCTGTCTGATTATGATCTTGGCAGATGGGATACTCCATCACAAACATGACAAAAAGATCCTTAGGATATGATGAAACTTAAAATATGGCGGGCCGGATACGTCACGTTTGTAACAGAGTATCCCATCCACCAAGACCATAATAAGGCCCACAGTGACCTGTGGATGTGTGTGGGCACAAACATCTCAGCATTCAAAGGGCTCTGGCTGGACAGCAAGAACTGACGAATGGTGCCATACATGGAATGGGATATTTCCCATCTAAGAATGATAAGGTGAAAAAATAAAATGACATAACAGACTTATTTCTTGTCCTAAATTTATGAGTAAATAATTTTGTCATTTCAGAGGGGCCTGTTGAACTTATTTTATGTGAAGGAAGGTGCAGCATTAAGAAATTTGACGACCATTGATCTAGAGATCCGCCCGCCACCATAGTGGTGCTGGGACCAGCCGCCAGCGGTGTGGCTGCTGCAATGCCAAAAAGGCATGTTGTGCATTGCCATGCACAATGTGGCAGGCACCGCGCAATGCCTGCCACCTTGTTCATGGCAATTAAGGGGGGTAACATAGGTACCCCCAAGTGCGGCCCCATGTATGTTTCTTCTTATTAACACAGCAATCAATGTTTTGTTCATTCTATTTTATATAATGCACAGCCATTTTACTATGTGATAGATGTTCTGCTTTATCCGTCTTGCAGGTGCCATTGTTGGAGCTGTTGTTGGATCAATTGCGGGTGTGACTGTTCTAGGTATAGTAGGAGCTGTTCTGTGGAAAAGAAGAAGGTACATTTTAAACCAGATTCCTGGCACTAGAAAACTGCATGAGAAAGTTTGAAAATTTGTAGTATATTGCCTTATCACATCATCCATAACTGCAGCTTATAAAATTGTACTAATGTTCAATTTCCAATAATGTGTACACCCACCGAGTCAAAGATCGTGTAAGGGACACACTTCCAAATTCATTTGAAGCAAGATGCTCTGACAGATGAATCTAAATCAAATTTTGTGGTTTGTCATGCTTGTCATTTTAAGGTGGTGAAGAATAGTTGATTCAGAAAGGGAGCAGTTCCCACTCCTTGTCACTCTCTAGCCTCTCAACGGACAATTGGAGACTCCTAAAGGGCAGAGGGTGGTACATGGCATCAATTAGGTCGTTTCATCAGACGGTCAAAGGTGTAATATCCATAACCCCTGAAAGTTTAGTGAATTTTTAGTGAATACAGTTTTTTTTAATTATGGACATTTGTTGTTCTTTTACAGATCCCAAAAACAGTTACACAGTGGTATTGAGTAATGCTTTACTTCAGGATAGTGTACATTCCTTCTTCCTGCCTTTGAGCAGGTATTGAAATGTTTATACTGAGGAGCTACATTACAGGCCTTTGTTCAATTCCTATCCAAATGCCATTTTGCATCTGTTCAGGTTCTATTTGCAACTTTTAGACAGCAGTAACTTTCCAGCTGTCCATTCCTGTAATCAGCAATAAGCTTACTTGGACTGAGACCCTCTTAATACATATTATGTTAAGTACTATGGAACCACCAAACTGTGATGTAGAATTACATTGCGGGTCTGGGGTAGAACACTTGCTGGCTGGCTCTGCACCTCCTGCAGAAGGTTGTTAGGAGCTGAGCTTCCTCCTTAATCGTTTCTCTTGTGGTCCACACGTGCCTGTTCCAAGTTGGCAGCAACGATCTATGGAAGATTTTTTGTTTCCAACTCGAAGGAAGTGGATGTTTGTTACAAAGCTTCAATCTGTCTATTTTGTTGCAGTGTTGAAGCTGTGCAGACTGTTAAGGAACCAAACTGGATGTAATGCACTCGGGGAGATCAACTCTTGAAAGGTCAAGAAAAATCAAAACCAACGACGGAAATAGTGTACAGTTGCAGGGAAACATTTTCCAGAAAAAATAGGCACAGACAGGGTATAGGAGCAGAAGTATATATTGGAGAAAAAAAGGGAACACAACTATAATATATACAGCAACAGGAATCAGTAACTGGGCAAATTTAGTTTTTAGTAAAGGTGTGAACAGTTGAGGCTAATGATATATAAAGTTAAAGTCTCAATGCAGATTTTTCTTGCACGTAATCACTTTGCAAACCCCCTAGAGAGGAGGTTACAGAAGTGCTTCTGTATGTGGGCTCTAGCACAAACAAAGATTGTGCTTAAATATACACAACAAGTCCCAATGGAACATCTGGAAACACATCCGAGATTCCTAGGAAATAACTGTCTATCACCATTACAAAGATGGCACGCAAGACTACATGTAACACAAGACAGAAAATGGGGATTGCCTCCTGGAATCCAGGATCCATTTTGTGTGCAAAGGGATAGACCAAAATGACTGAGACTGGGAGGGAAGAACTGATCCACTGTAGTTCTTAGACCTGCAGTAGTAGTCACTTATGTATGATTTTATTTGAGCCAAATGTGTTCTATGTTCAAGTTTGTAAATTTGCTCTGTAGTAGCTTCCATCATCTTTGTCTCTGGTCTCTGGTCGAGGCCCATATGCCAATATTATTGATGAATAGGAGCCTTGGTACAGGACACAATAAAACACTGGTTGGTCAAAAGTGACCAATTAAGAAAATAATTTTTGGGGATGCATATAAGTGTAATCATTATAAAGATAATCTAGGCACCTTCCAATCTGTAGAAGCTGATCACATACTTTGTGTATTCATGCATTGTTTTCAAACCTAATTAAGTTAGACACTGGATTCCCGGGACCGAAAGGTGTTAAGAATATATTCTAGTCTCACCAATTAGTCGGGCCCTAGCCATTTGGTTTGAGTTAATGCTCATGATCTTTCAAACTGGACTAAGGGCCCAAATTATTTGTATGAGGTCAGAAGGGTAAGAGCAGCATTTAGGTACCGTCAGTGCTTTATATGAGCCGGTACTGTCCAGTACGGAGTACCAGCACTTTTTTATTTTGAGAGGTAGAGTACTGGCACTTCTAGAGAGAAATGCAATACATTTAATTGGAGAGTACTGGCACTTCTAAGAAGCAAGCAGGTACTCTGATACAGAGTACCTGCACTTCTATTTTTCCATTTCAAGCACTGGGTACCGTGCATTTGGTTTTAAGTTTCACCAAACCCAGCTACACTCTATTATTCCGTAAACATGACTTCAACAAATATCTGATGTTTTTCATGTAATTACTTATTTACAATACTTCAGGGTCATTTTTTTAACGCTGGTGCTCTGGCGCCACCAAACAATAGAGTCTGATCCAAGTCTGCCTACTTGGAATCTTCTGGACACAATTATGTGTACACATTCTGGTTTCTTTGTTTAAAATTACGTTATTCATTTCGTAGAAGTACATTTTCAAACTGTGTGCAAGGGTAATTTCTTAAATACTTTCTCTTTATTTCCAAACATAATGACAATCATTTGAAAGTATATTGTTTCGTAATTTAAGTCAATCATGAAGGGATTTAAAGAAAACAAATTTGGACTGATTAAGTAAATAAAATAAATCATACGTTCTTATGTAGCGCCTTTCACTGTAAGGTCTCAAGGCGCTTGCTTTGGGAACCCGCCCTGGCCTTTCCCTGCGAGATAACCCCTACTGGGCATCCCCAAGTTGAAGACCAGGCATTCCATCGCGGTGGGGCCGTTTTGGAGATTAAGCAAGCTATTGCCCAGAGTTGCAGAGTGTGAACCCACGATTCGAGTAGGCACCGAGGTGAGAATTATCGAGTCCGTGGACATTTTGAGCTCAAGGCCCTGAAGCGTCGAGGATTGAACCCTGGTTTCGGGTCTGATCTCTGCTTCAGGGACTGCCTCCTCTAACCGGTGAGCCACACTTCTCCACAGTTCTTAGGTGATGGAGGGACATGAAATGCATTGAAAAACACAATAACTTGAAAAACTCACTTGATTACCATTAGGAACTATGTATCATTAAGACCCAGAATTCCACTCAGACATAGAGAAACCTATTGTTCCTGTAAAGATAATTCTCACCGATATCCGCTCGTCTCGCCCCGGAGAAAGGGGGCAGCGAAAATTACTGTCTGTGATGACCTAAGAGCACAATCAAGGATTCTAGTTACATCCACGACATGAGATCGTTAGGGGTCCAGTTGCAAACAAATGGCAATATCATATTCTAGTAAGGCACTCAAGACCACATGTGATTTAAGAGAAAGGGCAGGGATTACCCACTGCAATCCAGAAAGCAATCCCTTTACAAATGGAATAAAGGTATACATACGTGAGGTCAAAAAAGCAAATGTTGGCACTAACGACCAAAAAGGGCAAAAGGAAGCACAAAGAGAACATTTCCCCTAATAAACACTCATATATGAGACAGAAGAATCGGGAATGCAAATATTGGTCTAACAAGACAAAAAGTGAAAATCTGAATATCAAAAAGAACAATAGGGTTCTTAAAGGCAGGGGAACAGGAGGGGAATCAAAACAATGGAATAAGTAATAAACTAGGAAGCAAAACACACCAGAAGCTGATTAGTTGCTGTATCTGACTGCAGTCTAAAGACAAAATTAGAGAAAAGCAAAATGCAACACAGGACTCTTGAAAATCTGTAAAAAGATACATAGGAACAGGATACAGACGCAAGAGTTCCGGGTAAGCAAAGGCTCATCAAACAATACATGAACTAGAAAATCTAGCATTAACAACCTGTAAGTAGATGCAGGTAGCAGCAGGACCAAGGTGGAATAACATGGTTGGGCTGCACAAAACTAGTTACAGGTGTTTGTGAAATGCCATTGTATCGCAAACCCTTGAAGAGAGAGTCCAGAATGAGAAAGATACTAACTGGCACAGTTAAAAACACTGCATAGGGTTTGCTGGATTTTCGTGAATATGTGGCAGTGCATTCTGTGTCAAATGTGGACCATGTAAAAATGTAGTTTCTAATTTCTCCAAGATTGAAGAGGCATGCAGGCAGAAGGCACAGAGATCTTTTGGATCAGCTCTGGTGATGATTTGTAGACTGCATGTTGCCTGAGCTCAACATCTCTCAAAGGAAAAGAAACTGAACAGCAGCATGGAGAGGTCACCAAAATGGAAGAACCTTAAATCCGCTCAGCTTTCCTGGTGCTGTCCTTTTTGTGGTGCTCCAAACCGTGATATTTGACTTTATTCCATTTGTTTCTTAGGACATTATTATTACACTTTTAAGTCTTGCTGCATTTGGTAACTCTAATAGTGTAACACAATTGATTTATTACATATGATATATTGCGGTGCAGCCTCACCAAAGTGCTGGTTAGAGCACTCAGCATGTGTGTGTCCTAAGCCTGTTTAATTATGTCGTCTGCAGATGTTTTTGCAAAGGTTTTCATCTGGTAGAGGAACTATGATGGTTGTTTGTTTTTTATGAATCCCTTCCTTTCTGAAAGCATTCTCTTTAGTAACAGAATAATGGGTCAATATGAGCAATGTGACTGGTATAGAATCGTATGCTCCCATCTACAGTTACTTACAGGTTAGACCTCGAAAATAACATTTCTGAGTAATCTGTTCATTACTTTGAAGAACTTGCTGACTCAATTATTACAAAGAAACTGTAAAGCACAGTGCACCAAATGGCCGACCACTTCTGGGCATGAAACAACGGAAGCAGTAGGACTTTAAGGCTATTAAAACCATCCACCCCTAGAGGTTCTAATTACTAAAAACGAAGGCCTTTTTTCACAGTAGCAGCTGTGAACAAAAAACATTGGCTCTTAGAAGCAAGAAGCACACCATTGTATTCAATGGAGTGCTCCACATTCCATTGTTCTAATATTAAATATGTTGTTGTCTGATTATTCTCAACCATTCCCACCTTCAAAACACATTTACTTTACCTTTGGCAAAAGTTAATTTTCATGCATTTCCATGATAGGAAACCTGCTGTATTAAGTGCATATACACACAGGCACTTGTGAATTAATGTGTTCACTTCCTTTAACAGATAGGCCCAAACAGAAATGCCACTAACAAATTGTGCAGAAAGTTCATTAGACTGAGAATTTTGTGTTTGCAGAATCTAAAATTCCACTTGTCAGCTTCTATAAACTAGGATTGGTCATTTGCAATTTGAAAGTGGAAGTCTACGTGTGGGTTAGATATGCAAAGTGCTTTGTGAATCAGGGCCACAGTTCACAAAGGCTGGCCACTAAATTTAATTAAATGTGTACCTTCTGACAGCATGCTACAGCCTTCTATGGTGGCTCAGTGGATTAAGGCATTGACTCCAGGGTTCCCGGGTTGACCTCATGGTCACTGGTTCAAATCCCAGTGGATCCTCTTAGAATTTCATTTTCCCAGGTGTGATAAAATCAATGACATTGCATTCCAAAAACATCTGTTGATCATGGAAAAAATGCCTAAGGGGGTTTGATGGACTTTATAAATGCACATGTTAAGTTAAATATAAACTCTTTTGGGAGCTACATGTCTCACAAATACTATGTAACGATACCACAGTTGGCCTTATTATGAGATTCTTGACAGCTCTGCCTCCTGAAGTTAGCAATGGCAGGTTCTGTTAATTAGCATTACAACTGGATCTCTGAGGGTCTCCTTAGTAATCAGGAGTTACTGTGGGAATCAGTAATTCTGGTCCCAATTCCTAACCTTTCCTTAGGACATCGATCTGGGGTGTTCTTTTGGATCTCATGACCTGATTTGACTAGTAACTCCCACTGCTGCTCAAATCAGGAGAAGGCTGCGGAAAATGGCTTGCATGGAAGCTAAAAACCGACATTGCAAGAAACAAAGTGAAGGGCCTACACCAACAAAACCAATCAAGTTTGATCACAGACGAAGAGGCAATTAGAAGAGAATTTGCGACTTTCTTCTCAGAATTATATACTGAAGATATTAATCCATCCAATGAACAGATAGAGGAATACTTAAGAGAAATATAGTTTTTAGCCTTAACGTAAGAAGAGAAAGACGAGTTAAACAAGGAAATCTCAATCACTGAAGTAGAAAACGCGATAAGAACCTTGAAGAAAGGTAAAGCCGCAGGCCCAGACGCATTGCCAATCGAGCTTTACATGACTCTGATGGAAACTCTATCCCCATACATAACGGAGTTGATAAATCAATCTTTCAAAGAACATCATAAACTGCCTGATTCTTGGAATGACGCAGTAATAACAATAATTTTAAAGCCAGGGAAAGATCCAACTAAATGTGAATCCTACCGCCCGATATCTCTGCTTAACGCAGATTACAAAATATTCACAAAGATAATGGCAGCTAGACTGGGAAGACTCATGCCCCAGCTCATACACCCAAACCAGAAAGGTTTTATAAAAGGAAGGCAACTACATGAACTCACACACGAACTTTTGAGTGCCATAGACATCGCCACACTAAATAAGATCCCTCTAACGATACTGACCGTCGATGCTGCTAAGGCATTCGACAGAGTAAACTGGGCTTTTCTGAAAACAATAATGATCAAAAATAATCTAGGTAATTCCTTCCTACATGCTGTAGAAGAAATTTATAAAACTCCAAGATCAAAAATATTGGTAAATGGAAACCTCACAAATGACATTAAAATACAAAGAGGTACCAGACAGGGATGCCCCCTTTCTCCCTTGCTTTTTAATTTATATATTGAGCCTGTGGCAAATAAACTCAGAAACAACAAGGAAATAACTCTTTTCAACCATCTAGGATGGGAAAAAAAGATTGCTCTTTATGCAGATGACCTGATGCTATTTACAGAAAACTACGCCAACTCTAAGTTAATCATAGAAAAAACCTTAAACAGCTTTGGGAAAGTTTCAGGGTATCTAGTTAACCATACCAAAACTGAAATTGTGACATGGAACACAAATTCCAACAGCCCAAATGTTAAACAAGAGATAAAATACTTAGGTATCTTAGTGAATCAAAATTTAGAAAAAATTCCACAGAACAATCTAAACAGAGTGGCACATGAGGTAAGGAAATTATTAAAAGTATGGTCTAGCCTTCCCCTAAGTTTTATAGGGAAAACTAACATCATAAAAATGACTGTACTACCTAAATATACATACCTCTTTAATAACATTCCGTTAGAATTTAAAAAAGATTCACTAAGAAAATTGCAAGGAGAAATCACCAGCTTTATATGGATATCTAAAGGAGTAAGAATATCAAGGAAAACACTTAGGAGGAAAAAAGAATACGGGGGGATAGCAAGCCCAGACCTGATAGAATATCATAGGGTATTTCACTTCAAAAATATGAGAACACTCTTAAACATTCATCAATACTATCCAGAGCATTTACAGGCAATGACAGCAGCTGAAGATCACTTTCTTTTCAAGTTCGGACACCAAAAGTACTTCAAAAAAACCAAACTAAAGATATTAAAGGAGGCAGCTAAATTATGGATTAAAATCAGAACAATTCTAAATATCTCATATTACAGCCCAATGGCACCGGTATGGGATTCACCAGGAACCCCGGATTGTTTAAAAGACGAGGGGCTATGTTTTTGTCACCCAAAACTGGGTATACCATGGAGCTTGAGCTGGCTAAACTAACTAAACTTACAACAGTTGAGCTTAGGGTACAGTGTAGGGCCAAGGGGCTACCTGCTGCTGAAAGAATTAGGAAAGCAGAAATGATTAGGTCCCTTATGGCCTGGGCAGTGACAGCTCCAAGGAATGAAGGGAAGGGGGAGGATGACCCTTCCAATGACCTCCAGGAGAAGGATGATAACTTGTCCAATGCTTCTAGCACCAGGTCCAGATATTCAGCTCATGGAGAGAGAGAGAGAGAGAGAGACAGAGAGGTGGGGGGGGGAGTTTCCTCCACAGAGAACTCAGGTATGTCCTGTATAGAAAAGGAGCTGGAAGCTCAACTAGCTTATATAGCTTTAGAAGAGAAGAAGTTTGACCTAGCTAAGAAGAAGTGGGCAAGGGAGGAAGACAAAAGAAATGGTGGCAGCGAAAATTCAGATGTTGAGGTGTCCAGGGGTGGTGGGTTTGATCACAAGCTTCCCAAGGGGCTAGTGCCCAAGTATGTAGAGGGGGATGACATTGACAAATGGACGATTGCATTTGAAATGGCCGTTAAGATGATAAGGGTTTACTCCTGAGGGAGGCGATCCCAGTAGCTGAGAGGGATAAGCTTCTGACTCTAGAAGGGAATGAGACAGAATCCTACTCCCACATGAGAAAACATCTAGTCAGTGAATGTGGTCTTACCCCAGAGCAGTTGGTACAGGGTGAAGTTTAAGGACACCCAGAAAGTAAAGATACAGTCCTAGGTGGACTTTGTAGACATATCAGTGAAGGCACGAGAGGGCTGGATTCAAGGTAACCAGGTGAGTCCTAATGAGGGGCTGTACAATTTATTCCTTAAAGAGCGCATCCAGACTCCTAGTGTACAAGTGAAGTTATGTCACTATCTCGTAGACTCTGAGTTGTCTGTTCCCAGACCACCGGGGGAGATAACTGATGAGTGGGTGAGAACCCAGGTTTTCAATCAGTACAAGGGGTGAGACAACAAACTGGGTGTTTAGGACAACAAAAGCCAAAGAGGGAGGTGGTAAGTCCACCACAGAGACTTCCTCAGCATCCTAGAACTCTAAAAAGGAGGAGAGTAGATCCCACATCCAACTCTGATAAGCAGAGGCTGGGGGACACAGGGCTGAAAAATACTTGGACACTAGGGTATGCTTTGACTGTCAGCAGTCAGGTCACTTCAAGGGTGACCCCGCCTGTTCCAGGAAGGTGGTCAGCAGTGGGCTGTCCAGTGTAGCCATAGAGGAGGACTCCTCATAGCACTGTGCTGGGAGACAGGTCCAGATGGTAAGCTGGTAATCCCCGAGGGCGGTATTAGGTGAATGGGATGCCTGCCATTTGCCTGAGAGACACATGGGCCAGTCACGCCCTAGTGACTGACAGGTTGGTGTCCACAGACCTGTATGTGCCAGGAGAGACAAAACAAGTCAGGGTAGCCACAGGTGAGGTCACAACCAAATCTGTAGCCTTAGTGTCCCTAGAGAAGGAAGGGACCTTTGAATGGTATGCTATGGTAGTCTGTTCAGACCTCTCCTTCTATTGTATCCTCGGTAATCACTTCCCAGAGATTGGTCTAATACCAAGTGGGGCAGTCGTCAGGGCACCCCCCCCAACCCAAAGATCCTAGGGAGCCACTTCCTACAGTTAGGAGGCTGGGGTCCCAAAAGAAATGGAAAAAGAGGGGAAAGATAAGCCACTCCTAAAGAGAGTTCCAGTGTGCCAAGGGCCTTCTGTCCCAGCAAGGGAGAAACCCAAAGATTGCACTTGCGAGGCTTCACCTGACCACAAGGAAGACCTGATATGTCATGCAGCTGTCAAACAGCATGATTTCACCCTTGTACTGACAAAAGGGAGAGTGGAAGAATGGAGTCTGTCACAGGATGTTGTAGCCCCCCACTCCGAACAGCAGAAAAGGTTCCAGGAACCTGCAGTGGCCCCTAAAGTAACCCAGCCACGTGTCAGTGAAGAGCTGAGGGTGTGGGTTTGGATTCTGACAGCTGTCAGTAGCCTCTGCCAAGTGCTGGCCTTCATGGCAGCACTGTTGGTAGAATGGGAAAAAGACACCAAGGTCAAAAGTAAGTTAGGCCCCCTGACCCTGATGGTCATGGTGGGGTTGCTTAATTGTTTGGTAACCTCTGTGGGTAAGCTAGGTGCTACCCTAGCAAAGTTAGGTATAGAGGAGGTGGGCACCTCCCTACCAAAACTAAAAAAGGAGGAAGAAAATTAAACAGCTGTAATGAAGGTTTCAGTTTAAAATGGGTCCTGTTACTGTAGAGATGGGTTATCTTCCAGAGGAAGTGACTTTGGCTGGAGGATGTAAGGCAGAGTAGGCCCTGAAATTGAACAGCCTAGTATCTTTACTTTCTTCCTCGCCTGACAGACCAGGAAAACTCTCCCAGGGTTGGGATGAGTCTCCGGGCTGTTGGTTGAGGGGGGTGGGGGTGTTGTGTGAGAAACCAGGGCTTTTTCGTAGTGTCCTCCCACTTCTGTCACCCCATTTTGACTACTAGTTACTGGTTTTATGACTCTGATTGTGCCCTGGCCTCCGCTAACCAGACCCTGGGCATGTGATCTGATTAAAAGTACATGGTAATTAGGTACAATTACCAATGGTACTGACAACCTACCTGTAAGTGGAGAAGCATGGCTCAATGGTTAGAGCGGCAGACCCTGATGCTGAAGTCTGGCCCGGGACCTGGGTTCAATTCCTGACTTGGCGGCTCTTGGACTCAATCTCCCCGGACCTGATAATTCTCGCCTCAGTGCCTAGTCTAATCATGGGTCCCACTCTGGGCAATAGCTTGCGTTATCTCCACAACGGCCCCAGGAGTGCTTGGATGCCTGGCTTCACCTTGGGGGTACCCAGGAGTGGACATCTCACAGGAAAGCCAGGATGGGTTCCACAGCGGTATGAATACAGTGCTACGAGACCTCTGGGTAGAATGTGCTATGTAAATACAAACACATTTACATTTAAGTCCCTAGTATATGGTAGGTCATGTAGGTTTAGAGCCCCAGTAGAGTTCAGGAATTTAAGTGTGCACTGCTGTATTTCTTGCTGTCATTTTTAAAGGCAGCCCTGCCCAGAAGGCTGCTTTTAAAGTACAATTATATGCACATTTGCCTTTGGATGTAAAGGTACTTTCAAAGTCTTAAACAGCCTTATTTTTACATATGTCACCCCGAAGGTCTACCCTCGGTGGCCCTGTGGTAGGGGGCCATGTGAACATACGCAGGGACATTTGAATATGTGTTTTATATGCCCTGGTGAGGGAAAAACTGCCAGTTTAGTTTTTACCCATAGTATCCCCTTTGGCTCCATAGGCAAACATGTGAATCCTTTAATAAAGTATACCTATTGCCAGGATTGAGCTGAAACTTACTTCAAAGTGTTAAAGTGATAGTTAGAATAAATCCAACAACATGCCAAGGTTGTAGCAAAGATCTAAAGCAAAGCAAAGATCTAAATGTCAGTGGTAAGATGCTAGAACCTTTAGTCTTTAGTTAGTGAATATGTGCCCAAGAGCAGAATTATCCTTAGGCATAAAGCAAAGATGGAAACCACACAGAGCCAATGTTTCCTCTTGACTCTAGTTCCAATTCCACCATAACAAATAACTTCATTGGTTATAATTGTGGATACAACATATAAATATATCAGAATTGTCAAAAATGGAATCTACAAAGGTAGACAGTAGTATATGGATGGCATAGGTGACTCATAGTCAGCATCGAATTAGAGTCTTAGGAGGTGGATTTTTTCATTAGAAGCTTTTTTACTTCTTTTTGAAGGAGGTGAAGGAAGAGATTCCACGTACCACTGGAGGTAGGGAGGTCGGGAGGTCCAGATCTTCGGTGCGATCCCTGAAAAAGCTCTGCAACCAGTTCTCTTTTTATGGAAGGCTTGTGGTTTCAGTAGTAGAGAGTTCGCACTTCGCAATTGTCTGCATCCTCTCGATCACTCTAGCCTTTGTGCTAAGTACCTTGGGGTGTTGCTATGCTGGGCTTTATGAGTCACACAGGCGATCTTTAGATGTATTCTTTCATAGTAGGGCAGCCAGTTCAGAACTTTCAAGGTCGGGGAAATGCAGCTATTTCTTTTTGTTCCTGAGACCAATCTGGCCGCAGCGTTAAGCAAGGCCCTCAGCGGGCCAGCTTGTATTTCGGGAGGCCGCATAGAGTGGTGCTTCCATAGTCCAATCTTGGTAGAACTAGGGTTTGCACCACCATTTTTAAGGTGGTCTGTGGGAGGAAGGGTTCAAGTTTCCTTAGTATACTTATCTGGTGAGTAGCTCCCTTAGTAGCATTAGAGATTTGTGCCTGCATGTTCAGGTGTTTGTCGATGGTGACTCCCAAGGATTTCGCAGAGTCAAGGATGTGGGGAGCACAGCCAAATGAAGTTAGATGTTTCAACCATAAGTCTATCTTGAGTGTGTGATTGGGTGGGGAGATGAGGAGGAATTCCGTTTTTTGGGTGTTAAGCATAAGGTGGTTGCCAGTGAGCCAGCTTTGAGTATTCTGTAGATTAGCGTTGAGGGAGATGAAGTCTTCTGGTGATGAGATTTTCATACACAGTTGGGTATAGTCCGCATACAGTTGATATAGAATGTTCGCAGAGTTCAATGCGTTTGCCAGGGGCTCCATGTGTAGATTAAAAAGAATGGGTGAGAGTGTTGATCCTTGTGAAACCCCTATTGTGAGGGTCTCATAAGAAGCTCTTTAATCAGCTTTCCGGGGCCAGACTCCATTAATTAAGTAAGTCTAAGGCACCAAGTCCTTCACAGCCTCAACAACTGTATGAAGGACAAACAAAGGGAAGAGAAAGCAAGGACGCAAGTGATTGTTGGTGAGACTCAATAAAAAGTCAGTGGATTCCCAGCAAT
Source organism: Lissotriton vulgaris (assembly GCF_964263255.1). NCBI lineage: Eukaryota > Metazoa > Chordata > Amphibia > Caudata > Salamandridae > Lissotriton > Lissotriton vulgaris. Next base: position 1,805,776,386 of record NC_141687.1, on the reverse strand, counting down.
CTATCATGATGATCAAAGCTTCTCATTTGGTCCTCCAAACTTAGGGATGGTATGTCTCTTGATCATTGAGACTATAAACCAAACCTGCTGTTACAGACTCAAAAAATGGGTCAAGCCCACAATCACATTCCGACCATAAGAGAAGTAATCAAAGGGAATAGTGCAGTGCAAAGAGAAGTGGTGAAATAAAATAGGGTAGAGAGTCCAGAAAAAAACAGTATTTTATTAGAGTACTGGCTCGGTCCCTAATTAAAAACCAAGAACAGTGCAACAAAACAGTTTTAACAGAATAACTGTCAATGGGCCAACATGTTTCAGCCAAATGGGAACCGTCCCACGGCTTTCTTCAGGGCCTCTGCTCGATATGTATTGCTACTGCACGAACCTGATAGTAAGGGGTGCAAAAAAGGATATTAACATTTTTCTTAATGTTATTGTTCCTCCATCTCAAGTGGCTCTGTGGATGTAAAGCAAGGGATGTATGGACTGCTTCATCTTCATTCTTTGTGTTCTGTTATTTAGGAAGGAGGTGAACCATTGTAACACTGGGCCAGTAAGGCCCATCCTTCGTTCCAGTAGGGACAATAGGTTGTCATGCTTAACCGTATCGAAAGCGGAGGATAGCATGATTCGTTGTGGTCTAGCATTTTTAGTATATCATCCATTATGTGGGTGAGTGCAGATTCCATGCTGTGACCTTGATGAAAGCCGGATTGGTGTTTGTCTAGGAGGTTCAAGTTTTAGATGTGGTTACATAATTATATTTGTACACATTTTTCCAGCAATTTCGCCAAAGTGGAGATGCTGGATGCAGGGCACTAGTTGTTGAGATCTGAGGAGAGGGATTCGGATTTCTTTAGTAAAGGTGTGACCTGCCCTACTTTAAGACAATCCGGTATGGCGCCTTATCTCAGAGAGGCGTTTACAATCTTTGACCAAAGGGGTATAATAAAGCTTTTTATCATTTTGAATAAAGAAGGAGCTAGGGGTTCAGAGAAGTGATTGGAGGGGTTAATAGCTAGAAGAGTGTTATAGATTTCTTGTTCAGGGATGGCCGAGAAGGTGTGCCAAGAGGCTTTGTTTTTTATGGTTTCTGCCTGGGAACTAAAATGGACCTTGGTCTGAGAGTAGAGTTTAGTATCATGAGCAATAGGTTGTTGAAGGGCCTTTTTAGATTGGATGTCGAGTTCAAAGGATTTTGTCTTTTCTAGGAAGAAATTGGCAAGCTCATCGCAGTTTGGTATAGTCGAATCATTTATTACCATAGGGCAAGGCGTGTTGCATGCTTGTTGTTTGACAATTTCGAATCGTTTTTTGGGGCGGTTAATGGCTTGGTTCAGCTGGGTTCTGAAAAAGTCTGCCTTAGCTTTGAGGATCTTCCTGTTGTATGAATTCCTCATTGCTCCAAGGTGAGATAGGTGCTCAGCGGACGGTTCTGATTTCCAGAGTCGTTCAGCTAATCTTAGCTTGCACCTATCAGAGTTCAGGTACTCAGTGAACCATGGTTTGGAGATTTTGGAGGAAATGTTTTTTTCTTGGAGCGGCGCTGTAGAGTCAAGAATTTCAAGCATAGTGGAATTGTAAAAGACTGTGAGGCCATGAACGCCAACCATGTCTGTCTTGGGGATCAGGGCATAGGTGCAATAGTTCACCAGGGCAATTGGGTTAATATTTTGTATATTCCTTTTCCATTGTTTTATTTTTGTGGGTTGGCCCCTTTTAGGAATTACCTCAATATTGATGGAGAAGAGAATGCTGTAATGATCAGTCAAGTCACATGGCGTGATGGATTCTAGTGATACAGTGTTCGTTTTTGCAATGATGAGCTCTAATATCTCTCCCTTGTTGTGGGTTGGACTGTCACAGAATTGGGATAGATCCTGGTCTGACAGAAAAGATTTAAGACAGCTTACAGCATGGTCATTAGAATAGTTCCAATAGAGATTGAAGTCGCTCAGGAAAAACTGTGGCACTTGTGAATTGTCGTTGAATGTAATGACTTCCAATAACTCATCGATGACGTTAGATTATCCCCCGGAGGGTGGTAAATTATGTGAAGTTTGCTGGCGAGGCACTTATCATCAGAGATGTTGATACAAAGATATTTGCAGGAGGATAAAGAGATGGCGTCTGCTTGATTGACTGATATTGTGTTTCGCTTAATGCAGGCTAGCCCACCACCGGGTTTCACATTTCTGTCTAGGTGGATTAAGTTGTTGCTAGGAGGTACCAGAAGGTCAAGGATGGGAGAGGAGGAACTATTTAGCCATGCTTCAGTAAGGACGATAATGTCTAGATCAATCTCGAGGATGAGGTTGTAAATGTCTGAAGCTTGTTTGCTAACGGATCTGCAATTAATGAGTGCACACTTCATCTTGCTAGTCAAGTGGGAGGGAGTAGTCTGGACTAGGTTGATATTTGTTAGGTTTTCTCTATTAATGGATCTGTAGTTGTGAGTGGGTTCTCTGAAGGGGTTGGTTTGAATGGATTGGATAGTACCACATCATGGCTTACTGTTGTCAGACGGACAGGCATAGGATATGAAGAGGTCATCTATGTCATTGTCGGATAGTTCAGCAGTTACCCTCCTAGGACGAGATGGGTCATTGGGGGGAAGGTATCCTACTCTGTCTAGTGTCCTTATTGTGTGAGTTTTTAGCGATGTTTCTTCTAGTTTGGTGACGGATTTGGTTCACTGTGGCACTGGCGGCTCTCTGTGTGATTAGGAGTTATTTGGTGATAGTTGATAGGTTCTGCATCTAAACCTTGAGTTGGGACATTCCGGTGGCTAACTAATTGAATCATGCGATCCAATCTGAATTGGGATAATTAGTTGAGTGTGTTGGTGTGTGTTCTATTAAGGGGGAGTTCCGCAGGTAAGGTCTGGTTGCATGATCTTGTTCACTGGTTGCCTGGGGATATCCTTATTAGGGATCGATGTGGTTAGTTGATCAGGGAGGTTTGTTGGAAGGTCAGAATTAGTGTGGGAGATGGCCTTGAGGTGTGACGGCAAGAAGGGGGCTGACGCAACTGATCGGTGTATGGTCGTTGAGTGGTGAGTTTGGATGACTGGGGTGAGTATCAAGGGTGTTGGGAGCCGATCATATATCAAGGTAGGCGGTAGCTCATTGCGAGCTTTGCATGCTAGCTCAGTTGTAGGTGGGCAGAGAGGGATGCTGTGGGTGAAGTCTGGGTTGGTGTATTCCACCTTGGGCATCAGGTATATCGGTGGTGCAATGGGGTGGCGGCTAGCTAAGAACATCCCTGTTCCTCCTGGGCCAGGGGACTAAGATGTAGTTGAGAGTGATGTGACGGGGGCAGGGTTCATTGGGGGTGTGGAGAGATTTTGTTTCAGTTGTATACGTTATGGGAGATTGTAGTAGAATTGGGGTATCATCTGGATACTCGGAATGAGGAGTGGTGGAGAGTGTGAATTTCTTGCTGTTCACTGCTTTCTTAAGAGTAGGGAAGATCTTGTCTATGGTAGTGAGATTGGAATTAGAGGCTTGTAAAAGGATATTACCATTGTTGTATATGGAAATGGTGGTGTTATGCTCTGCTAACACTACTTTAGTAGTTACTGACCGTTTGAGGGCATGCAGGGTTTTATTGACATTGGAGAATGGGAGCATGGAGTGGAAGATATTTCACTACTGAGCACTTTTGTTTGTGTGGAAGATGAGGTAATTCGATATTATGCCTTTGCTGATGCAGAAGTATGGATCTGAGATAAGAGTCTCAGGGTGAGTTTTCAGTAGGCTGTGTTTGAACCTCTTTGCTGCATTTTTGGAGAGATTGGGGGATAGGTAATGGTGAAGGCATGGTGGCCTGCGGGTTCTAAGTTTTTATTTATTTTTTATTGCGTACTCACACCTTCTTCACTTATATATTTCCTTTCTTCTCAGGGGTTTCCTCTCTGCTTTCTTCCTTGTCCAATTCGCTAGTAGCATTATTTACTATCTGCTATGTTTAGAGATGTCCTACACTGTTTCTTAGATATCTCCTCTTATCTGGAGAGGGTATTGCTAAAAAGGAGGTTAGGAGGCTTTGGACACTGCGGGGTCGTGTATTGCAAGTTGGGGTCCCTTATTGTCAATGCTCTGGACACCAGTGGACCATATATAGAGAGTAGGGTTCACAGAGTTTGGAGAGGTTCATAGTCGACGACTGTTTTAGGATCAGAAGAATTTTCAGTGCTTACATGGATTTGTTTTTCACAAGATTTACTGCAGTAATTGCATTTACAGCAGTGAGTGATGGTATTGAGGGGCCTGATTGCCAGCCATCAATGTAGGTCCAGGCCAATTTTATCGGTGTGCGCATAGATTTAAGGATTGTTTACCGCAACATCAGGCATGGTGTGGTAGCAGTCTGTGTGTAGCCATAGCCCATCTGTAGCACTGATTGACGGTCTGTAGATAATATACCATGTGGGAGTAAATGTTGTGGGGGTAGATTCCCTGCAGCCATTTTAGGATCAGGCTGTTTTTCCGGAGCGCAGGTAGATTTGCAGACCCTTTTACGCAGTGACAGGTGGGGTGAGGCAGCTATCCGTGCAGTATTTGCCCATCGGAGTCAGTGGATGGCTGACCGCAGATATATTGAATAGTGAGTGATACTATTGCAGGTCTTGATTTCCGGCAGCCATTTTTGGTCCTGGCAAACTTTATCGGTGAGTGCATAAATTTGCATAGATTTCCATAGACTGGGGTGAGGCAGCTATCAGTGCAGTCTTTGCCCCTCTGTGGCCGTGGATGGGTGTCTGGGATATATTAAACTGTGATTGATGCTATTGCAGGGCTTGATTGCCGGCCGCCATTTTAAGGCCGCCATAGCCCATCTGTGGCACTGATTGTCAGTCTGTAGATAATTTAGCATGTAATAGTAAATATTGCGGGTCGATTCACGGACGCCATTTTAGGATCAGGCCAATATCCGGTGCGTGTGTAAGTTTCTAACCTTCCGAACACTTACTGCAGTACCAGGGGGAGGGGCGCGGTGGCCATCCATGTAAAGATGATGGTGTGCCATGTGTCCCGATGCGTATGTCTACTGCCAGGCCAGCACTTTGCTCCCAGTCATGATACCATGCTTCAGGGAAAATCCCGATCTGAGCGAGTTTCCCTGGGTGGTTGACTCAGTGTGTCAGGGGCGGTGCAGCCGGTGTCTTGGGGTCCGTCCTGGTGTGAAAATCGCAATGTAGGGTGGGGATGGAGCCGATCAGCTCTGAGTCTCTCTGCTTCAACACTCACTTGGTGGGGAGTCGGCCTGCCCAGGGGTGCCGAGCATCTATGGATCACCATGTAAGTGATTTTCCTCTACATGTTTTTCATGCTTTTCTTGCTTATTGTTGCGTTGTGGTAGTTACAGAGCACCGTGTGTGGGGGGGTAAGCTAGGGATATTTACCTGAAAGGAAATCCCAAGCCCCGGGAGCTGTAGCCAAGTGCTCCTACTCTGCGGCCATCTTGGGCCGTTATTTGAAAGAGCCTTGCTCTGAAAGTTGAAGAAGAGGACTCCCTGCACGCAAAAGGTAAACAGAGCTACACCTGCATCATCTCTACCAACAAGACCTCAGGAGGACAGCGTTCAGTGGACGTTTAAGGAATCGGTAGAGCGCATTGTGAGATTTGTAGACCCAACTTTACAATGAGCAATTCAGAGATTCTGGAACTTGGATTAATGTTGTGGACCCTCAGAGACCCAAAAGAAACGTCTGGAGAAGGAGGACTGCCTTGTTGGACCCTTGGACTGCAAAAGAGAAAATTGCACTTATAAAGACTGTACTTGCTGCATTCACAACGTTTCACAACAAAAGGACTTTGCCTGTCTTATGGGCTAAGGAGAGGACTGCCTGATCAGCAACGGCTAGAAAAGTGCTGAAAGGACTACCTGAAACATAAACAACAAGGACAAATCCACCTGACAAGTTTCACCTGGATATTACTTGGATTGACCAGGTGTATTGTGGGACTTGCAGTCCCAGGAAAACCAGAGCTTCAAATGCTTGGCTGGTGCTATGGACCACTTTCCTGTCAAGAAACAATTCTGGAAGTATGTGTAAAAATGTTACATCGCAGGCATGTCCCGGTCCAGTGCGAACTTTTTTAACCCTTTGAGTGCTATTTGCTTCTAAGCGCTAGTTTTACTTTTATTCAATAAAAATTCATATATCTGGTTCCCTACCTTGGATTTTTAGTTGTTTTGATGTCATTTTAATCATAAAAAGATTTCCTATTTTTATAAATTGGTGTTGGATTTTGTTTGTGTATTATGTCATCCCTATTTAATGTATTGGTTTACTTAAATGCTTTACACACCTGTTTACTAAGTTAAGCATTCCTGCTTCCATTCAGCTACCAAGGATTGAACAACAGAATAATTTATTGAGAGATTGACTGGGCCTCATATTGTGATTGTGGCCCTATTACTGATGGTAGGTACCTACCTACCCCTACTAATAAACCAAATTCCAAAAGACAACAACAGAGAGCTCTTCATTGAATTCTACAGCCTCTTATTATCTTCCAAAGCCACCCACATCTACAGATGGGACCCAGCATTATCTGATCAAAGAACCAATAAGTAAAACCCTTCCCTGGGGATCTGATATCCTCCGAAGATACCTTCTTCCAACATGAGCTTTTTCTTCAGCTAAAGGCATTTTTACTTATGGTTCCAGTGATTTTGGAGTGAGTCTGTATATCTCATTTACAAAATGTCCATCACTAAGATTCCAGTTGAGTTAACTAAGCTCCAAGAAATCAATTATGTTTTAATATTATTTTTCCACGGCATCAAACCCCATGCATTGGCCTACCTAGTACACTCTCAGACCGGCCTGCGTTTAACTGATGATTACTCTAAGGATACTTAGAAGAATTTATGAACATTTATTTGTTCCCTTAAGCTTCAAAGGGACCTAATGGATAATGCCTTTAATAAGACTAAGTATACTAAGACAATAGAAGGCTACATCTATTTCTAATCTGATGTTTCCTATTCACCCTAAAAATGTATTCGGGAATGGTAAGCAGTTTTATAGTAGTTAATATTGAATTTGTAGATTTTTATCTTGAAATTACAACTTGTATTGATTTTTTTCATTGTTCATGCTGATTTCTGCATCCCACCCCTCCCCCTGCACATGATGAGAATGTGTCTTATTTTCGGCCATTGTACGTAAAGGAAGATTAAAGACCCCCTCCAAAGCCTCACTCCCAGGGACTTTTACTCATTTCAGTTTTTGTACATATTCGTTTTCACTTGTTATATCTAGATCTTTTCTGTGTCAAAAATGTTCTACTTGTGTCTTCGCACACAGCCCAGGTGTGCAAGAATTGTTTTCTTCAAGGTCATTGCGCAGGTACTTATGATGTACTCAAAATTTGCATACTTTCTGCTGAGCAAACATAGATTTCAATAACAGAACAGATCTGCTTCTTTTGGTATCTGATATGACTGATAACACTGAAACAAGATCATTTGAAGGACATGTTCTGAACTGGCCTTAAAAACAGTAATTTCACTAACACCCCTGTCTTACCAAGTGGGACCACAAGAGCACTACGTGTTTTGAGATTAGTTAAGGCTTGTTTTCAGGTCTTAATCAGGTCTTAATAAAAATAGGAAAACGGAGCAGTGCAATCTATTAACACATATAGTAGTTCTAATATTAAAGAAACATGAAAAGATAAAAATCTATCTGACTTCAATTATTAGTATATGTTCATTTCTTTAAATCTATGTATTTTTATGTACAGGCAACAGCAAGGTGAAAAAAAGAAGGATGAATTTGACGGACCGCACACCAGGTAAGTCATGGTTTTTATAAGCTATACAAACATAAATGTCAGTTTTGAGGTTGTTATTTTCCGCATTTTGTATTAAGATTCATGTAGGCTCCATGTTAGCTAAATTATTCATTTGTCTTCGCTTTAATTAGATTATTTTCAGCATCTATTTGTTTATTTATTTTATTCATAACATATTCATGTACATATGATTAATTAGAATTTTATTACAATAATACTTGTATGTATTTAGATGTTGTCTATTGCTACAAAATTTCAACTTTTGCCCAGTTCAAAGCACAATCCCGGCCAAAAATGCAATTACAATTAATGTTACCGGGCATAAAGGTATTCTGTTGGAACTCGCTACATTAGGTTATTCCGTTCATGCTATCAAGTTTAACTTGTGGGAAGGTGGTGATGCCCAGTTGTCTCGAGTAAATGTAGAGACAAACTTTGGCATAGCCATTAGGTCTGGCATTGTCTTGCAGCCTTTCAGCTTTGTCAACACTTGTTTTGTCATGGGCTTTGTAAAAGCAGGTTTACAAAGAATGCTCTCAAGTTTAACAAAGGTAAGACAGAGGTCCATTGCTGCTTCAGGAGTAAGATAGCACTGCCACTTTCCTGTGATGTTTGCCCCTAGCCTCGGGAGACTTCTCCTCGTACCTTATCAGCCGTGAGAAATCTAGAAGATTTTACATTATAAAGATTTTGCCTCTGCTTCCCTTACACTTACCCTCGCTGGTTATCAAGGCAGGAATCTTGAGCAGAGAGACCTACAGAAATTCCATGTCCTTATGTTTCCTTGATTACCTGCGCAAATGTATGTACAGAGTATACTGCAGCAGTACGACTATCCCTAGCTCTTCTTCATCATTCCTTGACCTCTGATGCCTCAGACAAACTTCACAGGTTTCCTGTGCCGAAGAGGATTGTTTTTTAAATCCCTTTGTAAGGTGCACAAGGCATTTTCCATGTTCGGCTTCACAACAAATGTTGCTGTTATCATCCTATATACCAGTCTTCTGATGCTAATTTGCTTATCCTTCAGAAGTTCAAATGCCTATACGTTGGGAGAAGATCCTTCTCAGTTCACTCTTTCCATCTTCGGAATAATATTCCTACACCTTTACGTGATCTTTCACATTTCAGGATATTTCTGAAGACTTAGCTCCCCTCTCAGTAATCATGTGAGTGTAGTGTTGCATCAGTATGATATGTAACTGTTATAAGGACCAGAACACATTTCTAGGTTTCAGTTATGCTCCATTAAAGGTTAATAATAATATTAATAATAATGATATTATGTTTTATAAAATGTTACTGTTGGATAAATTGCCAGGGCCTCGACTAATATTTAAAAAAACATTGGCTAAAAGCAAAACAATTTGTGGGTCACAAAAAGCACATATTGCCATGGTAGTTCAAGGTATGGTAGGGAAGTAGTCTGTCTACAAATGTGCTCTTTGTGAAAGAGAAGAATGCTATGTTCAAAGTGAAATTAGTCAATGGCTCAAGGGGCTGACATATTTATTAACCCATGCTTCATGCAGTAATGAGGGAACGAAAAATGTAAAGCACTGAGCAACAGACCAATGGGTAAAGATGGCTGGCTGAAAGCACCAAGTAAGTATAACATATATGTAACTGTAATAAAATAAAAATATCTTGGCTAATACTAGACCTAAAAACTAAGGGATTCTAGTTCTCAAATGAATGGTTGTTTGAATAGATTTAGTTTTACATGTTTCCCGAACAACAGGTATTTTGATTGGGTTCTTATAGAGGGAATTATAGTATTTCCTTGTGAATAGCTTTAAATGTATTCATTGGATAAATAATTTTAACCTTTCAACTCTACAGTGATAAAGCATTTGAAAATAGTCAAATTAGCAGTTCACCTCAATCTGAATAAGATACAAAAGCAATACTACAGCACAGTGATGCGCATCCTTCTTATATCATTACAATGGCAGGGGTAATGCCATGCCATTGCATCCACTAATTACCACCTGCTGGAAGACCTCAACTTCCACCTCGACAACCAACTAGACCCCAACACTGCATCCCTCCTGGACAACCTCCACATCATTGGACTTTGCCAGACCATCACCGCACCCTCGACCCTCTCTTCACAACAGGAAGCTCCATCACTTTCAGCCACACCACCGAACTCCTGTGGACAGACCATCAATGCATCCGCTTCTCCTTCAGAACACCCACCACCCACAGACACCATCACCTTCTCCCACAGAGCAACTGGACCAAAATCACTATCGACTAACTCACCTCCTCACTCAGCAACTCCATCCGACCACCACAGAAGACGGCGACCTAAACAGCGCAGCCCCAGCTCTGCACAGATGGATCACCGACAGTGTCAACACCATAGCCCCCCTCAAGAAGAACAACAACACACGCACCAAGAAGGCCAGATGGTTTACCCCTGAACTTCGAGAGTCCAGGCGCACCTGCCGCCGTCTCCAGAAGACCTGGGGGAACTCCACAGAAGCCCACAACAACTTCAAAGCCACCACCAATGTCCATGACTAGCTCAACAGAAACATGAGGAAAACTGCAATTGAAGACAGAATTTCCAAATACACACACAACAGCAAAGAACTCTACAACATCATCAAGGAGTTCGCCCAACCCACCAGCGGGTTGACTGACATTCCTCCCTCACAAGACCTCTGCAACAAACTCAGCACCTCCTTCCACCACAAAATCATGAACATCTACGACAACTTCGACGAAGACAACCAACACACTGACAACTTCAATGAAGACAACCAACACACTAAACCCCCACCAGTCACCCACGACAACCTGAAGCCAACAATTGACAGCTGGACATCCCTCACCACTGGAGACACATTGAACACGATGAAGTCAATCCACTCTGGGGCCACCACAGAACCCTGCCCCCACCACATCTTCAACAGAGCCGCCAACACCATCTCAACCATGCTTTGCCACACCATCATCTGCTCCCTGGCGAATGCCTCCTTCCTTGACGACTGGAACACGCCGAGATCAACCCCCTCCTAAAGAATCCCTCGGCGGACCCCACTTACCTACATAACTACACCCCATCACCCTGCTCCCGTTCCCAGCGAAAGTCATCGAGAAAGCCAACTCACCACCTTCATCGAAGAGCACAACATCCTCGATCCGTCCCAATCCGGCTTCAGAAAAAAACACAGCACAGAAAATACCCTTCTCGCTGCAACAGACGGCATCCGCTCCATACTGGACAAAGGAGAAACTGTAGCCCTCATCCTCCTCGACTTCTCAGTGGCCTTCGACACTAAATCCCACGGCACCCTAATAGGCAGACTCCAAGAAGCAGGGATCCGGGACAAAGCCCTCGACTTGATCTACTTTGTCCTCTGTGGCAAAACACAACGAGTCAGACTCCCCCCTTTCCTCTCGGACCCTACACCAACCACCTGCAAAGTCCCCCAGGGTTGCTCCCTCAGCCTAATGCTCTGCAATGTCTGCATGGCTCCGCTCGCCCCCAACGCCAGAACCTACGGACTCAACATTGTTTCATACGCAGACAACACCCAACTCATCCTCTACCTATCCAACGAAGCCAACACAGCCAAACACAACTTCCAAGAAGGCATGGAAGCTGTCACCAAATGGATGAAAAGCAACTGCCTACAACTCAACACCGACAAAACAGACAGACTCATCATGGGCCCACACCCGATGCCTGGAACGACACATGGTGGCCCCCCACCCTCAGAAGCCCATCCACCCTCACGGACCACGCACGCAAACTTGGACTCATCCTAGACTCCAATCTCAAAATGTACTGCCAGATCATTGAGATCAACTCCGTCGCATCCTCCTGCTTCCACACCCTCCGCCTCCTACGTAAGACATTCAAATGGATACCCCTCGAGCACCGAAAAACCGTTACCCACACCCTCGTAACCAGCAGACTTGACTACGGCAATGCACTCTACGCCGCAATAAACAAAAACCTCACCCGAAGCTACAAAAAATCTAGAACGTCGCCGCAAGACTGGTCCTCGACCTACCAAGACACTGCCCCATCTCCCAGCACCTGCCCACAATACACTGGCTCCCAATTGAGGCTAGAATCACCTTCAAGATCCTCACCAACACACACAAAGCCCTCCACAACACCGGACCAGCATACCTCAACAGCCGACTGAACTTCCACGCACCCCAAAGAACCTTATGTTCAACCCAGCTCTCCTACACAGTGGCTCCTCGCGCCAGAAAGACCAGATCGGGAGGCCTCTCCTTCTCCTTCCTCGCGGCCAGAACCTGCAATGCCCTACCGCTCCAACTCAGACAGACTACATCACTCCCTACCTTTACAAGAAATCTCAAAACTTGGCTTTGAGGCAGACCCCCTCCTTGATGGACTGGAACCTGCAGCTCCCCTCCTCCTCAGCGCCTTGAGACCCTTACGGGTGAGTAGTCACGCTTAACAAAGACGTGATTGATTGATTGAATGAATGCTATGTCCACACAAGTGAATTTTATGGATGTACCTACTACTCTTAGGGAGAGATGGAGTCAATGGAGTAAATATTTTGAGATTAATTTGGTGGCAATTAACGGTTTGGAATACAGTGCCAAATGTAAAACAAACCTTTTGTTCAATAGTCTTGGTACTGAAAGTAGAAAGTTGTTTGATAGTGTATGTCCTGCTGCAAAATCTGAAGGAGGAAAAGTCTGAAGCTCATACACAGAGGTAAAGAAAAAAAATAAGAGATCACTTTGATGCTACTCTTAGGGCCAGATGTAAGACCATTGGATTTTGCGCATGCAAAATCAAATGTATAACAGTGTGTTTAACACTGTTTGCAATTCCCAATGGGGTCACATATTGCGAGGCTCATTAATATTAATGAGCCTCTTGCAATTTGCGAGCCCATTGTGAATGACAGTCCCTCCCAGGGATGGTTGCATGCTGGGCTCAGTAGACCACCATGCCTGGGACTGCTTTTAAATAAAGCAGTTTTTTTTCTAAATGCAGCATGCATTTAAATACAAATAAAAAAGTAAACATTTTCCTTTCATGTTTTAAGGGCAGCCAGTGGTCTTTGGGACCACTGTCTGCCCGTAAAAAATTATTTTGCATGCATCTGCAAACGGAAAGGGGTGCCCTGTGGACCCCTCCCCATTTACGATTGCATTACCACCTACTTAGAGTAGGTGGTAATTGCGAGTGTTTTGCTACCATAATTGCGGTTGCAAAACATTAGTACATGGGTTTGAGACTCTCTATTTGAAAGGGAACGCCCCTTCCAAATAGCGAGTCTCTAAATACTTTTTTGCAAGTTGCAATTCATTTGCGGCTCGCAAAATTGTGTTGGTGCATGGCCATGACAATTTTAGCATGCGCAAACGGGTCGCTAACCCGTTTGCCCATGCTAAAATTGTTTGTGCATCTGGCCACTAGTATCATAACAGAATTAAATAATTTCTATTATAGGTATCAAGCCTATGGTGCATCTGTGGAGAGTTATGAAGCTACCTTACAGAAACTTTCTTCAATGTGTGCCTTCCAAAATCCAGATGAGATGATCTGGAAATAGTGCATGCAACCTGTACTAAGGCACAGGAGAACTTGCTATGTCATAAAAAATCCACGTTTGATAAGGTCATAAGTACTATAAAAAGTTGTGAACGTTTTGCGAATGTTAAAAAGGTCACAAGCAATGCCTAGTGAGGTCAATTCAATTCATAAGCAGAAAATGACAAGGAGGAAGTTCTGCACACAAGGGGCAAATCAGTGTAACCTATACATAAACAAAATGAACATGCCAAGACTGAATGCTACCGTTGTGGATCAAACTGTTATGTAGCATCCTGCAAAAACTGTCCTGCTTCATGTAGGGAATATCGACAATGTGGCAGGAAGGACCACTTTGCCAAGGTATGTTGTTCAGGTTCAAGTATTAAATAGGTCCTAAACATACATGAAGATGATCATTTATGTAGCAATCTTGAGGAGCACTTAGATAATTTGATTCTAATGGGAAATCTTCTCAATGAATTTGATCACCATGATCAACCTACGTGTGTCCCTATGGATAAATGAACTACATTTGCACTGTTTAGTTGACACAGGATCTTGCCTTACTATAACTGCAAGAGAAGAATACAAAACAATTCAAGAGAAACAAACACTTCAGCTTAGTAAAATGTCACTAGGAGCTTATGGAGGGCACACAACCCATCTGGAAGGAGTCTATGAAGCAGATATCAAGTTTGAAGGGACAGTAATTAAGGCAAAGATGTATGTTGTCAACCATGCTGTGAACATTCTGGGATGGTCTGAGCAAAGATACTTCCGCATCATGATTAATCCTTGCATAGCTCCTTAGATATTTGCTATAACTGGCAAGCATCTTAAAGAAGTTCCACAGGGAAAGAAGTTTCTGTGAAAGACTCAGTATAAAAGGAAAGATTGGGCATCTGACAGGATTTCGAAATATGATTAAACTAAAGGAAAATGTATTCCCTGTGAAGCAAAAATGTATTTACTATTCCTCTACCAGTAACAGAATATGTTAAAACATTGTGGATAAATGGTTGAAGGAAGAATAATCAACTCAGTTGATGCATCACAGTGGCATTCTCCAATTGGCATTGCAAAGAAAAAATCTGGAGAAATCAGACATGCATTGACTTGAGGCAACTGAACTGTCAGTATATTGCCCAACATTCACAAATTGATGGTAACACTTGGTAATACAAGAGTGATTTCTACACCTGAATTCACTACGACATATCACCAGCCGTTATTGCATGAGGACTACAGGGATCTCAAATCATTCATAACGCCTAGGGGATCATGGCCTCATGCCATTGGGTCTGAGTTTAGAGTCAGCAATTTTTCATAAAATCATGTCCAAACTATTCAATGGAATACAAGGAGTAAGAGCCTTCAAGAGTGATGTTTTAACTGTAGATTTTGAGAGAACAACTAACTCGCATAATGTCCAATGGATTACCTCTTTGAAGGGACAAATACAAGTTCTTCAAAAAAGAGGTTACAGATTTATGCCATGTCATCAGCTCAGAAGGAGTTAAACCTAAATTCAGTCTTGTTTCATCAATTGTTAGTTTTCCTATCCCAGCTAATAAGTACGATCAAGATCCTTCCTGGGGTTATGTGCATTTTATTCAAAGTTCATAAAGAATTATCCGGATAAGGGGGACTCTATGCAGAGGTTAATGAAAAAAAAGAATTTGTATGGAATGATACTTGTGAAAAATGTATTCATCAACTTAAAACAGAGATGCAAGATGCTTTTTTATTGAAGTAATTTGACGACTCACTTCTGTCAATTGTAACTGTAGATGCAGGTCAAGTTGGCCTAGGAGCAGTGTTACATCAGGACAAAGAACAAAAAAAATAAACTAATTGCCTTTGCTTTGTGTAAATTGAAAGAACCAGAACTAAAGTACTCAGTAATTGAGAGATAACTTTTGGCTTTTGTTCATGCTGTTGCATAGTTTAAGAGTTTGCCATTGTCGAAGATATCATTCTAAGAAATGATAAATTGGTACCCCTTGGATATCTGACCACAATTCCTTAAATTGGTTCATGAGGAGCATACCGAGATGACAGATTTAAAGAAAAGATTAAGAGTTGAGTACTGGTGGCCCTTCCTTGACCATGTTATTGAGAGATTGGTGCAAAATTGTAGCACATGCCAAGATGCAGACGATGGTATGTACACACGTATATGTCCATTACAGTTACTGAATGACCCTGGCAGAGGGTGGGAATAGATTTCCTAGGCCCAAAGTAAAAGTTAACACTAGAAAGGAGATATGCCACCGTTTGATCATTACAGCAACTGCATTGCGTTGCGTTGAAGTTCATAGATAATCCTACCACTAGTAATGTTTTGAAATTCTTGACAACAGTATTTGCCAGAGAAGGTTTCCTACACCAGTTTGACAATGGATGATTGCATTTTTACGCCCTCTTGTATTAATCACTGCAAATCATCTCTGCATCATCCCCTAAGCAACAGGCAGGTATTATGTGACAATCGCGTTATCGAAGAGACTATTCAATTGGCATTGAGGGGTACGATTCACTTACAAAAAGCATTACACAACCGTCTGTGGACATATCACGCCACTCCAGATACTATCACTGGGGTCACTCTATTTAAAGTGTTAAGATGACATACACCTACAATTAAATTGACTTCCGGTATTGCTTTAAAAAGTAATCCACTCAATGCAGAAAGTTTTCAGGACAAAAAGTTCAGTTTGCGTGAGGCAGTTACTGAAAA
Organism: Lissotriton vulgaris; assembly: GCF_964263255.1. Taxonomy (NCBI): domain Eukaryota; kingdom Metazoa; phylum Chordata; class Amphibia; order Caudata; family Salamandridae; genus Lissotriton; species Lissotriton vulgaris. Next base: position 1,805,760,289 of record NC_141687.1, on the reverse strand, counting down.
GCAATCCAAGATGAAACAATATTAAGACCGAAGAAGAGCGGTAACTAAGACTAACATAGCTGTAGGTGATATAGTAAGGATCCAGTGTCCTCCTGTAAAAATAGGTTAAACAAAGTTTGGTGAACCCCTAAGAGTGGCCATTAAATTGGAAAACAGGGGATGGTGGAACGTGTCACATGTTGTTTGTGTTTCTCCGAATGTAACAGAAAATATCCAACAGTCTACTTTTAGGGAAGATATAAATGGTTTGGCCAACAAGTCTGAATCTCAGGCATGCCTTCAAATGCTTTACACTAAAGCCAGTTGTTCTCATGAGCCATGTGACATGGGCAAGGGGAGTCCTTGACAAGCAAATAGTGTGCAGATTACGCAATGTGGAAATGTAAAGATTTTATGATGTTTTAACTTTTCTAAAAGAGGGGAGGAGATGTAGTATCTGATAAGTATATATATATATATTTATATATATGTATTATGCCTTACATAGCAGTGCGTTCATTATCGTTGTCCTTTTTCCATCATTACCTTTATGTTAGGCGCATGAGGCCCAAGCACTATGGTTCGAACATTGGGGGGTTTTGACAGTTGCGGTCGAGGGACAGGAGTTGTTCTGTGGAAGTATGTTGAAGGATGAAGAATTAACGTTCACTTCACTACCTGGTGTCTTGTCGTTCCTAAAGAGATCTCTGAAGCCAGTGGAGATCAAACAAGTCACCTCATGAGTGCTGCTAATCCCTCCCACTGCACCTTTTCTCTCTAATGTAAACATAGGAAGGGGCTTTTTTTTGGTGGTCAATCAAGTGTGGCGCCCGCAGTGTGTCACGTCTATTATTTCTTCTACCTTATGTGAGAGTGCTACAGAACAGAGGAGAAACCCAACACCTCCAGTAGGGACCTAAATCCACAAAAAACTGATACACAAGGGGATCTATGCACACGTATTCTTAATATAACTAAAATATCGTTATTCTTTACATATGGAATCAAAGCAAACAGTGAAACATTGCACATGTAGTCTTGATTGATGTTTTTCTTCACGTTTTCTTTAATGACAACGCCCAGCCAACACGTGTTTCGTCAGGGAAATTTGCCCAAGACTTCATCAGGGCTCCAATCGGGCCAACTTTGCAACATTATGCACTGCAATTATAACTGTGCTCTCCGCCGGTTATACTTCCGTCCCGGCTGCTGGGAAATATGTAGAGAAAGCGCTGACAATAATCAGCGAAGAATATGCTGGTAAGTACCAGTGGACAAAAGAACACTTGTTTCGTGTCAATATTCAGGCAAAACCAGTATCTCCGCCATCTGTGTCGTCCGCGTGTGTATGCATACACAGCAGCCGGGACAGAAGTACAACCGGCGGAGAGCACAGTTATAATTGCAGTGGATAACGTTGCAAAGTTGGCCCGATTGGAGCCCTGATGAAGTCTTGGGCAAATTGCCTTGACGAAACACGTGTTGGCTGGGCGTTGTGATTAAAGAAAACGTGAAGAAAAACATCAATCAAGACTACATGTGCAATGTTTCACTGTTTGCTTTGGTTCCATATGTAAAGAATAACGATATTTTAGTTATATTAAGAAGACCTTTTCTCTCCAATACCGGAAGCTGTATCCCAAAAATCAAACAAGCTCAGAAAGAATAAGGTCAAGTACGCTCTGTCAGATGCTGTCAGCTCCTGATACGCTGACTCAAATCAGATATAAGAGGTGATTGCAGTACTGAAATGCTCTTGTGCCACCTAATGGACCCCAAAGAACACTATACTGCCCACAAAGGATTGAGCAGACAAGGAATGCAATATTAAAGTGAGAGCAAAATCACTGTACAGATCACCAACAATGCTCAGAAAAAAGGGGTATTGGATATCTCGAGAGACTCATAGGCCAGGTAGCTAAAGAAAAGATGCCCCACACAGACATTTTGATAAGCACACTACGGGTGTATATAAACTGGTCACAAACCAAACAACTGAAGTAGAAAATTAAAAAAACACTACCCCATGATCCGGCGAAGCCTCCACACCCAAAGGCCCCCAAAGGCACCAGTGCCCACTCCTCCATCTGAATGAGCCACTGCATAGGCAACCATCCACAATGGAAATGTAATTTTCACTATACTTCCATTCAGTGACCTGGCAGTTTCTGCAACAGCTAAAACGTGTTGGGCCATATGAGTAAGTAGACTGAATAACCATTTCATTGCACAAGAAGAAATCTACAAACTGTTTTTTGAACTTACCGGACCCAGGGAACAATGACAACTATGAATTTGCATTAGCAGTGCTAGATGCTTACTCAACTTAACCTGGACGACAAGTGTTTTGCCCTCAGACAAACAAAACAAAAAGAAGGAGAATCTGTACACAACTTCAACATCTACCTGAGGAATCTTCCATGCACATAAGTGGATGATGATGTCAGCAAGGATGTAAGAGCACAACTGATTTAATGTTGCTGTTCAGCAATCCTACTACAATATTCGCCTGCAAGCCAAGAATAAGCCTAGACAAGATCTTTGCTTCGTGCAGTCATGACCCATTTCACATTGCAGGTGTCTTTGTCGCACTGGGAAGGAGAGCTCTTTATTCATGTGTGGAATTCCACTACACACACTTAATCAGGCTTAACTAACCTCTGCAGTGGTTTTCTTTTAATCCTGATCCAGGGCATGCATGAATAAAGTTGTACGCGTGTCTCAGAATCAATTTTAACAATCACTTACACTTCATTCACGCTCTCCACACTTCACCACCCTCCAGCTCATCAAAGGGCTCTCCATTACTCTTTGAAAATATCCAAAGAGCACCTACTTCTCAGTGAAGGAGTTGGAGCCTGCACTGTGATCAGCTGTCACAGTGCAAGGAGATACCTAATGATGAAGCATTCCACTGCTGGTGGGGGAAGGAATTCGTCCTTAGAAAGGAATATTCCTGTCCTTTTTGATACTTTTCTTCTCATTTTATTGCTGAAAGGGCTGCCTCTGCTGGACCGCTGCTTTGAAGGACTGCTGACCTGCTGCCCTGTTGCCTTGGTGGGAAGGACTAGACCTGTATCTCTTAAACCCAGAACCCCAGAGTTACTTCAAAGGCTAGTTTGCTATCCTCCTGATCTGAACCCTGAGGGGTAAAACATGATTACAAACAAGCTTGCACCTGCACCTTGGCTCTGTCATCAGTGAGTCTACCCTGCCAAGTGGTGCCACCCCAGAACTCGCATCCCAGCCTCGCAGCATCTCGGAATGAACATATTGCTCATCTTTGGTGCGGATCCTTGCAACACTCCACAAACCGAGACTTAAGGTATTTTTTTCAGCAGGCCTAACTCTGTCCCTGTAGCTGGCCTGTGCTCCATCACAGTCTTCCTGAACAAGTGACTTTTATCTGGCCTCGTGCAACCAGATATCCACAGTTGGCACTTTCTGTGTGTTGTTACTATTTTTACTAAAACCTAACTATCTAACTAATTTCTCTAGACTGGTGTGGGCTCCTTTTCTGGTGTGTTTTCATTGTGTTACTGTTTGATGTGTTCCACAAATACTTTACATATTGCCTCAAGGTTAAGCCTGACTGGTCTGTGCCAAGCTACCAGGGACGAGCACAGGTTAATTTAGGGTTTTCTCTTGACTTCACCATGAGCAAAATACGGTTGCGGCATAAGAAGAGGTTCATGCCCCTCCTCAACCAGCAACCAAATTTCTTACAGTCTGCATCAGTCATTATCTCTTTTGACCTGTGAATAAGATTATTTTCTGATCACGTGCGTACATTCACCTGAAAATGAGTGACAGACACTAGCTGCTTTGTTGAATTTTGTTATTGCAAACATATACCCGCTGTGATTAGAAAACAGCATTTTTTCGACTTTTAATTTCTTTCTTTTAATTTATCTGGCATTTCTTTATGAGTTTGTGCGTTTTGTGTCAGAGGGTGATTGGAGGGGTGAGCTAGTGTATTCATGAATGGATGCAAGAATGCAAAGATAAGTGTGGATTATGATTTAGTGAGGGTACACCCATCAGTGATGCAAAAGGCACTTTAATTTATAAGCTAGACCTATTGGCATTGTTAACGTTGGATTTAAATACTAGTTATCACCAACTAATACTGGAAAAGCACAGTCACCGCATTACCATTTTCTCCACCCATGTTGGCCTACGGCACAACAAAAGGTTACATTTGGGGTTTCCTCAGCCACAGAAGTTTTTCAAAATGTAAAACAGAAAGGCACTAAATGGACTATTGGGTATCATAAATCAAAATTACAATATTCTCATCTATGCACAAATATTGGCCAGACATAACAAAAGTCTCCATGACAATTGCCAATGGCTGAGGGATGTGCAGCTGACCCTACACAATTTCAAGTCCAAATTCATGAAAAACAGTATCAAATTCTTCAGATACATATGTTCTGAGAAAGGACTTACCATGGAATTCGGAGAATTGCAGCACCCAGATCTGCTACAGAAGTTAGGAGTTTTTTAGATATGAGAAAGTAATGCAGTAATTAAATTCCAAATGTGTCAACTTTGTGCCAACCCTTCTGATACCTCACAAAGATTTCCAGCGCTATGCCTGGAAAAATTCCAATGTTATTGATCGCAATTTCTTGATAGCCAGAAATGTACTCCAAACATATATTGGCATGAGATTATTCTTTCATCTTTGCACATCAGCACTACTTCATAACAGAGAAATAATGTAAACTACCAGGTGTCATCTCTGATTTTAATTCCCATCTCTTTATCATTTACAATTAGCCAATTACATGTAAATTCACATCAAATTTCTGTTACAGTACAGATTGCCACCACTTTTCCAAATGGAAATCAGATTCGTAACTCCACGCTTCCTGACGGGCCTATAACTCCCCGTTAGAGCTAAGGCAGGTCAATGGCTTTTTTAATGTATGGAACCAGCATAGTGTAAGCGAAAGATTGTCTGACAGAAATATTGAGCCTTAACTATTGCTCACAAAATATCAACTGGTTGGAGTTGATAATAGAAAATCTAAATCTAATGGGACTATATTTTTGTGAAATCATTTTAGAACAAGACATTCCTGACAAACAACATTTTTGCTAACAATATTCTAACATACAACCTTCTGACACATGCCTTTAAAAAAAATAGATGTGTGACATTTGCCATCTATATCAAATGTTTTATTGCCTGATGCTTAATGTAGCTTCAGTTCTGGATGTTCATTGCTGTCATTGTTACTCCCTTTATTTACATTGATCTTAAGATCTAAGGGGCATATTAGCAAGAACCTTATTAAAATGGTCGCGGTTTTAGCGGCAGGAAACTGCTGCTAAGACTGCGATATTGGGCTTGCTAATATGAGTTATAGAATTCTTATAGAAGCCCAGGTTAGATGTCCTACACGTCTAACCTGGGCTTCTATTGGAATTCTATAACGCATATTAGCAAGCCCACTCATACCAATATCGCCATTGCATCTGTTTTTTTAATGCTATAGTTATCAAGTCATTGTGCATTCTTTATGTCTCGGTTTACAGTTTAAAAAATCTGGCCATTTACTAAGTGCTAAACTTTGTAATAAGATAATAGTTGACTTTAGGCACAATAACATTCCACCCTTGGTTGATAGATCATACTGTAGCCTATAGATTTCAATTTACTGTGTTTAATTTCCACGGACACTACCATACTTGAATATGCTGCACAGAGAAAAATTGAAAAGTGATGGGTGGAATGCTTCAATTAATCTCAGCCACTGGTACTCGGACTGCATTCCACTGTTTCATTTTCTGCTCACCATGTCACCTCAAACGAGATCAGCCAATCAGTATTGCTCCTGCTCCAATACGAACGCTCCAACCAGAACTACCAGCCCAAGGCCCTCTGAACAGGAACACAGAAGAAGATGATGGACTGACATGTGACCCTGAGTGATTTGCAGTGACTGAGAATATTTCAAGCATTCCACTCATACCTTTGTTGCTTTCCTCTACTCGAATGTGTGACAGGTCCCCTTGCATATTTTTCATACGTTTGGCTGCTGTTGCTTTTGTTTTTTATCAGTGATCAAGTGACAAGAGGATTATCAGACCTTTCCTCTCTTCCATCCTATGGTAACTATTTTAGTTTTAGGCTGGCATAAACGTATGCCAGGAGTAGTTGCTACTACTAGTTTGCATTTTCATTCCCCTGCAAATACTGAATTCATTGGTCATGAAGATGGAAATAGCCTGTAAGCAACACGTGCAATTTACTTTCTGTACATCTTGCCCCGCACCCAGCAACATTTACAAGACTGTGGAGGCATATGAGGGAGACTATAGCCCTCATTACGAGTGGTCCAATTAATTATGATATGTGTGTGAACTCCTCTTTCTGCACGTATTGAAATTATTGCTTATGTGATTATTATCAGCAGGTTAAACCTGCAGATATTTATCAGGGGAGAAAACGGTATTTACCAGAACATGAGGATTTTGGTAGAGTAAACACCGACATCTGCATACTATTTCCCAAAAATGGACTGGTATTTATCACACCCAATAAATATCACAATGTGAGAAAGTGCTTTATCAGTTGGGAGGATTAAGGTCTGCCACAAGTAATAAAGGCACTAGCATGTTGGGTCTAGGTAAAGACTTCTGTAACCTGAGCCTTAGTTCAATCCCTAGTAGCTATGGCACAAAGCAGACAGGCCTAACCCAGAGAAAAGGTATAAAGCATTCAGAAATACCAGAACAGTGATGAAGTCAAAACCATAACACTGGAAAGGCTGGCGGCGTTTTGGGAGGAGCATGACGGCGGGCTGACGCTGGCTGAGGGAGCTCCAGTTTGGTCGGGAGATTCCCCCCTTTAGATGTGCTATTAGCAGTACGTGGATGGCAGCTGAACGGTGAGCAGATGCGAGAGCTTTTTTCTTTACATGTAGCATCTTTTTTACATGTTCCCTTTTTTTTTTTTTCCTTTCCCCGTTCCTCATACCGTGATATGGCCCTGACCGCGCGAGAACTAAGAGCCCGGCGGTAGGACCCTGAGGGAGCGGCTGCCCTCCCCAATGGGAGTGGTGTTTGATCTGAAGCCGGTGGAGGCGGAAGTGGAGAGGGGTGTTGGCGAAAGGCTGGAAAATCGGCGAGAATGCCGGGCAAGACATTGGCAGAGGACGAGGACAACACTTGCGAGGATTAGTTTTTGAACGCCCACCTATGGAGACACCTATATACGATCAGTCAGGGGGAAGCGGGGTTGCTTGTTTCAGAGTTGTGGCAGCGTTGCAAACACCGTGAGTACAGCAGAAGATTGGCATTTAGGAGGTCTATCGGGTGGTCCTTGTCAGTTACCTGGGTCAGTCGCTGCCCCCCCTCAATTATTACAGTGCAGAGGGATGGACTTTGCTACAGAACAGGCTTTCAACGCGTGTCGACCTGCCTGTCCCAGAGTGGAGGGGGAATCTTTGGCTTTAGACCTAGAAGGTGGTAGGAAAGGCGAGTGGGTGACACTTGAGCCTGTATTCCCGACATCTGCACTGTCCGCCAAGAACAGATACCAGCTTCGTTCTAACTCCGATTTACAAAAAACTGGCCTTTTCCCACTACATGCTTCTGTGGGCCCGGAGGTAGTTCCACTTACCCCCGGGGGATAAAGAAAGAGAAGAAGGAAAAAATCATAATGTTAGGGGAGCCTAAAAAACTGAGAAATTGTCCTCCCCAGCCAAAACCCACCCCTTCATTAAAGTCCTATTTTAAAATCATGGAGCAGATGACTGTCTCCAAAGGGGATAAGTCTCCTCCCCTTTCCCTCACTTCTACCCCTACCTCCATTACACAAGTTATAGCCCCGGTTGTTGCACTCCATTCTGCATCTGCTGAAAACAGATAGTCTGTTTAACATGTGACCCAGAAGTAGAGGAGCGGGCCCCTCTGGAAAAAGCGGTATCCAACCATCAAATGCTTCCATCAATGGTGCACTATTCTTCCTCCCCCATGGACGCTGAAGTGGTTGGGAAGGCCGATGGCAGCTCCTTGGAGACGGCATCAGCTGATTCAGGTAGTGGCCTCCTACAGCTGGGGTCACTCCTACACACCTTGAGAGGGGACCTTCTATCTAAATTCAAGATTTCTGAGGCTAATCAAAAAAGCATCCATTAGAAGTGCTCCAATTTAGAAGCTAAACTCGACGATGTCTGTAGACAGACTGGTGTACTGGAAGAAGAGGTGACTTTGCTCTCAGGAGCTACACGACATGAGAGGGAATTAGCAACCCTTAAAACTCAGAATAAAACGTTCCAGATGGATATTGAGAGACTAGAGATCCAGTCTAGAAGAAATAATCTGAAATTCCTAAAGATTCCAGAGGGGGCAGAGAATGGGGAGGTTAAGTCACTAATATGTAAACTCCTTAGAGAGGGAGTCCTAAAAGATAGACTCGATATAGATCTCGAGTCAGAAATCCAGAGGGCTCATAGGGATCCTTTCAGACTATACACCAAGAGGAAAACTCCCAGGAAAATCCTGGTTAACTTTCTTACCTATACAACAAAGGAGCTGATACTGGGGAGAGCATTGTCAGATACCACACTTCAGATTGACTCCGTTAAATATCTAATTCGTTCGGATGTGGGAAAAGCTACAGCACAAAGGCAGTAGGAGTTAGGGAACAGGATGCCTGATCTGAGAAGTGTGGGCGCACAGGTCCAAATGAAATTCCCGGTATTTTTAAAGGTAGTTTGGAGGAACGAAACGCATAACTTCTTTTCACCTCAAGAAGTTGATACCTTTCTCCTTTTAATGAGAGAAAATTCTCAGTAGAATGTTCTTTGCCTTTTCCTTTACTTTCTCTGTTTCTTTACAATTCACAGTATAGTATCAAGTGAAAGAAAAAGAGATTTAAAAATCTTTACACACCTAATGGGGGAAAATCAGAGGGGAAAAAGAAAATAGAAAATAATAATACATTAGAAGCTACACTTAGTTGCCTACTCTCCACTATGGGGGTGATACCGACCAGATCTTGTGAATTCCCAATAGGCGACAAGATCACCAAAGCAGGTAGGGGGGGTTCCTCATGGGAGGCGGTGGTCTGTTGGGTGGTAGGGGCAAAAAGGGAAAAAATAAATCCTCATATACACACAAAGAAAGATAGCATTTTTGGACGGGAGCTGGGTAGTGTTTCATCCAAGGAAACGCTGATATGACCAATATTTCCAGTAAAATTAAGAATTTGAGCAGCACCTGCTTTACTTTATCTATTAGAGCTTCCTGTTGAAGCTGATTTTTGTAACTATTTTAGAATGGCTCTGGCAGCTTGCTGGCACCATTCTAAAAGAGTTACAAAAGTCAGCTTGAACTTTTGACCCAATCCCTGTTCGCGGAATTTGCGGGAAATTCGTGAATCTCGCGGACTGCGAATTTACCGAAAATCCGCGAAATCCGCGAGCGGAACGGATTTTCCGCCCATGCGTAGATAAAACTGAAATTATGGAGTGGCATCAAGAGGAAGAGACACTAGGAGTGAGGACTCAAATGAGGTATTTGGGGGTATATTCGGCCCAAAAAATCGAAGGAATACCAAAAATCAACCTGGAAAGAGTCTCAAAGGATGTTTGTTCCCTCCTCCAACGGTGGTCATCCATCCCATTAAACATCTTTGGGAGGGTTAACTTGATCAACATGATCATTTTCGAAAAATAACATTCATATTTATTACCATCCCTCTATCTTTTCACACACCAGCTATCAAAAAATTACAAGGAAAAATAGGACCCTTCATCTGGAACACCAAGTCCCCAAGAATCTCCTTGAAATAGCTAAGGAGAAGTTTAAGAATAGGAGGACTGGCTCTTCCAGACATACTTGTCTATTGCCATTCATTCCATTTTAAAAATTTCGGATTACTGGCTGATAGAATAGATTCATCTTCTCTGGGCATACTTTTCAAAGTACTACTGCAAGACATACCACAGGGACAAGAGTTCTTTCTCTTTAAGTTCGGGGATCCGAAGTTTTTTTAAAAAGTGAGGCTCAAGATTCTGGGGGCAGCGTTGAGAAATTGGGTATATGTTAGGAAAAGTCTCGATATTCCCTACTACACATCGCAGACCCTGATCTGGGATTCTCCCGGTACACCGGCTTGTCTCAATGATCAATTGTCTCGGCCCCTGAGGATGGCAGGGCTAGAATACTGGGGAGACCTCCAGAAAGATTTGCAACTTTTGAGTTGGGAGGCTCTCTCTAGTCTGACCGGCGGGACACTCACCAGATTTAAGTACTATCAGTTGACAGGATGGTGGGCAACCAGATTATGGAATTTTGACTTAGTATCTAGGAGGGGCAGATGGAAACGCCAAATTTCGTATTGGTACTCGGCCATACTAGAGGCTGAGAAGGTCACAGATCGGGAGCTACAAAAACTCTGGGGTAATTCTCTGAATCAAAACATTGACAACATTAAAGATCTATGGACGGATTCTTTTACCATCCTGCAGGCAGTGGTTAAGCCGCTACGTTAAAAAGAAACCATCTATATACTATGTATAGAGTCTATATAACCCCTAATAAACTAGTTAAATTTACCAATCTAGAATACCTTTGCCCAAGATTCAGACACCCTGCTGCGGACGATCTCCATATGTTTGTTGATTGTCCAGAGATAAGAAACTATTGGATCAAGATTCAGGACTTCCTGGAAGATACCCTTCAAAAATCTTTGGTAATCTCATCAAGAACTATCTTTTTTGGATTGAGGTCTGACTATAATCTAAATGACCCCTCCACAAGATTCATCTTCTATGTTATCCTTCTTGCAAGGCCTGAAATATGTAGAGCCTGGAAAGCTCCAAATCCTCCCACCTTCTGAAACTGCCTAAAACATATTATTATTACAAGCGAATCTGACATGGCATGCAATACTACAAGTCTTGTTAAAATCTGGGCAGCCCTTGTAGCTTGGCGCAACAGGTGAATGGTCTTCCTATGATTTTCCTGGGCTCTGTGGGTTCCTTTCTCTCCAAAGTTACATCGGGTCCCCACTACGGTGTGAAATGGAGTGGATTGGGAAAACAGTGGCGACTTGAGGGATCTGGCTGGCCCTTTATGTCAATTGGTCTATAACATCAGGGCTGGAATAGGATGACCACTTGCTAAGTGATATGCTATTTCCTGTCAAGATTCCATAATATGGTATATGAGGGAAAAAAAAAGAAAAAAAAAACATAACACTGAAAATTAAAATGTAATAAGCAAAATGATAAATCATATGGCAGGATTTTTTAAAAAAGATTCAAGAGATAATAGTGCAAAAAAGCACAAAGAACCATTGCTCATGGTAGAATGGATCTGGGAATGATTTGATGCCAAGGACGATCGCAAGACTGGTCCTCAACCTGCCAAAACACTGCCACATCTCCCAGCACCTGCACACACTCCACTGGCTCCCCGTCGAGGCGAGAATCACCTTTAAGATGCTCACCCACGCACACAAGGCCCTCCACGGTACCGGACCAGCATACCTGAACAGCCGGATCAAATTCCACGCACCCCAAAGGACTCTACGATCAGCCCAATTCTCCTACGCCGAGGTCCCCCGCACCAGAAAGACCAGATCGGGAGGCCGCTCTTTCTCCTTCCTCGCGGCCAAAGCATGGAACGCCCTTCCGCTTCACCTCAGACAGACAACATCGCTTCCCATCTTCGCAAGAAACCTCAAAACCTGGCTCTTCGACAGACCCCCTCCTTGATGGAATGGAACCTGCACCCCCCTCCCCACCCCTAGCGCCTTGAGACCCTTACGGGTGAGTAGTTACGCTTTAAAAAACTCCTGATTGATTGAATGATAGATACACCCAGTAAATATACCTCAATCTGGCTTGGAAGTAGGGAAATTCAAAAATAGTTTGTAAATCCCAATCTGAAAATTGTTTTTGTCGTTTTTTGAAGGAAAAGCTCTTCTCCACATGGGACAAACTTGAAATTCAATCTAATACTGTGGAACTACTAATCCGATACTTTTGGTGTGAAATCCCTTGAGCTCTGGAAAAACTAAACATTTTGAAAAAGATCCAAAATTTCTTTTGATGCTTAAACAACCACAGAAGTAGACTTGCAAGGCTTGAGGATCTCAGGGGGAGTAATTAGAGACTCTAAGGGTATCTGTCAAAGAGGAACGGAAAAGTCCAGTCCAGGTCCAGTTGCCACTTTGCAGATGGGATTCTTCACAGGAATATCTTCATTAGCTTTTTAAGTTCCTTCAGTCCCTTAGGGGGTCAACCTAATGATCCTTTGAGATCTTTCTGTCCTTGAATTTTAAGTGGAAGGGAGTCCATCATCTTCAGGTACTTCTCACAGGTCACAGATGCCATCTGTAGCATGTTCAGTACACCTAGATTTTGTAATTCAGTGCTCTGAGACAGGTTGGACAACTTGAGGAGACACATCTAGAGATGCGAGAGTGTAAGTCAGTGTTTGGTAAAAATGGGTGGGTCCAAGATATTCTCTGTTTGGACCAAAGTGGTAGCTTTGTTGGGTTCACCAGCCTGGGGTGAGGGACCCCCAACCACACTCTTAGCTTCTCTCTCGCCTATGAAATAAAGGATCCCAGGCCCTGACCGACCTACTTTTTCAGTTGTTCCTGCTGCTTTACTGCAAACAGGCATAAAATGCCATGTGTCAGGGCAGTTTCAAGATGCTGAAAGTCTTCGACCACACTAAACTTGGCGCTGAGGGATGTGCGTTCGTGGGAGGAGAGTGTACTATGGAAACCATAGTGTCCTCCCACATCTAACGCTAAAGTCCAGTTGTTGGAAGCAGGCTTTCTACCCTCAAAAGACCCAAATGCAGAGGCTTGGTAGAACAAAAGCAAGGTTCTTCAGGAATCACACAGGCAATACGCAAGAATTATCCTAGCATCCTGTTTGCACTCTTCGAGGGGCTCGATACCTTTACATGTGCTTTAGGGTTGGCACTAGGGTATCAAAAGGAGGGGCGCAGTCCCCACTTTCCATATTCTGTTGATTTTAGAGGAATCATCTCTTCCCATTCAGGTCAGCCTATTTGGCCCTCCTGAGAGGAATTTCACACCACATTCAGTAATGATTTAAGGCTGAGCACTTGTTAGGGTATCTGAAGAGCTAATGCAAATGAGTTTCCTTAATGCTAAGGCAAGTAAAGGGTACAAGTTACTTTTCCTTAGTAGTTATTAAAAATCTACTTTCACCATTGAATTTTGTTTCTAATAACCATTAAACATAGTTAGTTAATTATGTTTTTAGGGGGATCCTTTCACCGTTAGTAGTATTAGTATTTTAATCCACACTATTGTTTTCTACATAAGACAGCTAGAACTGCCACAGTAAAAATAACTTTTTGGGCCTTGTCACTGTAGGGATATGATAACATAAACTTTTCCACATGTCCCACTTTTAAATACCATATACCCTACCTTGTGGTCTACAAGGCCTACGTAATGCTACTAATATTTAAAAGGGAGATTTTTACCTGTCAAAAGGGGTTATATTAACAAGTCAAACAGCATGTTTAAACTGCAGCAAATGTCTACAGTGGTAGGCCTGAAGCCTGCATAGGATAGATGATATTGATATTGTCTGCACTGTTACCTCCTATTTATGGTCTGCCTAGCATATCTTGAGAAAAGAAGTAATTCAGAGGTGATATGCAGTGCCTGCCTGGCAAACTGTATTTCTCTTTACGCAATTGATTATGAATTTTTTTTATGTATTGGTATTAAAATGCATTTTTGCCGGGCAGTCTTACTGTCTTTATCGAGCTCTTAACATCGTTGTACTAAATATTACCCTTTTTATTTTTTGCATTTTGTTAATTATTCTATCTTTCTATGCTAGGTTGTAATTTGTATGTCTTAATATTATGGCTTCTAGCAAAAACATTTGTAAGAAACATACAGGTATATGCATCTGTATTGCTTTTTGCGATTCCTTAATTGCGAAAAATAAGGAATCGCAATTACGGAATTGCAAAATGCAATGCATCAAGAAATCGCTAAATACATTGTGATTTCTTAATATTCCTTAATTGCGACTCGCAAATTGCGAGTCGCAATTAAGGAATACCTACCCATTCATTCCTATGGGCCTAAAGGCCCATAGGAATGAATGGGAAGACATTCACAATTTGCGATTAGCAATTAGCGAATCGCAAATTGAGAATGCGATTTCAAGGGTGCAGGGGTGTCCAAAGGACACCCTGTTGCACCCCTGAAATCAATATGTGCACATATGTTGTGCACACACATGTCCTTAGGGCATGTGTGTGCACAACATGAAACTTTGAAAAATGCACGGAAGTGCATTTTTCAAAGTTTTCACAAATTACCATGAGGTTCAATCTCATGGTAATTTGCTCCCCCTAATTGCGAAATCGCAATTTTTTAAAGTTTCATGCATTGCATTTAAGGAATCGCAAAATGCGATTCCTTAAATGCAATCGCAATTTGAGAATTCGCAAATATTTGGGAATTCTCAAATTGCGAGGGCCTTCACCCTTCTTGCATTCCAAAAGCAGATTTTGCGATCGCAAACGGACGATTTTTGCGATTTGCACCGTTTGCGATCGCAAAATCCTTTGATGCATGTACCTGATAGTCCTAATGTCAGCAAAAACGAAATTCGGAAAACAGGAGGGTGAAGGCAAAATGGTTAGGGGTGACCCTGCAGAGAAGAGCATGTCCAATAGTTTGCAGGATGAGTGTGATTAATATTTTGTTTGCCATACAGTTTCCTTTCAAGTGCCACACACATATTCTTATGAACCAGATTGGTGTTGATATTTTTCTGCACTATTTTTGTAGCAGACCTCATATTCCTGCGTCCCACTTTTGTTAAAGCAAAACCTTTGCATTTGCATTTATGAAAACACAAAAAGTCATGAATTCTCGTATGAAACCTGCATCTGAATTTATTTATCGAATAATGTACTCCATTCCATACATTATAAGGATATTGCTATCGACCTTATAGAGAAATGAGGCCAAAGCCCAAGTTCCTTTATCAGGTAATGGAACTCCAACATGCCTTGCAATATTCTTGTAACGCAAGTCAGGAGTAATTTAAGGGCATATCATCAAGGACGGCATTAAAATGATCGCCGGTTTCGCGGCAGAAAACTGCCGCTAAAGCGGCGATAATGGGCTTGATAATATGCAATGGAGAATTCCAATAGAAGCACATGTTCACACCAGAACATGTACTTCTATTGGAATTCTCAAGGGCATATTATCAAGCCCATTATCGCTGCTTTAGCGGCAGTTTTCTGCGGTTAAACCAGTGATAATGTTTAACGCCGTCCTTGATAATATGCCCCCAATTTCTTATAATAATGGTCAACTGTAACACATCCACACACAACATAAATCCTTTGTGTGGTGCTCTTTCATATGAAAGAGATCTAATGTGTGCTAACATTAAATATAAAACTGCAATCTCTACATCAAAATTAACCACACTAAAAATCAGTTAGATCTATATTGCAAAAAATATTACAATCTGTTTAATTCAGATTTGGAAAAAAACGCTGTAGATCAGAATTTTTAGAAACATGCAGTGAGATTCTGGGCCTTATATGATGCGGCCTGAAAGGCTCGGACCATCGTTATGGGCCTTTTCAGGCTGCATCTCTGTTTAATTTCTAACCACCGCATTACAATGGTGGCAGTCGGAAATTAAACCGGCTGGTCATTCCAGCTCACTCCCGTCGGAGGCCAGCCCGTAATCCCAAAGCGCGGACTTTCCACCCTTGGGATTACGATACTCAGTTTCCGGCAAGCTTTCCATGCTGGGCTTTCCGACATGGAAAGCCTGTCTGTGAGCGAGTATAGGGGACGCATCTGTGGCCTCCGGTTGGGGGCTGAGGGGGCACCTGTGGTGCCCTCCCTGTTCATCCCTGCACCATGTGGCAGGCACCCTCAGGTGCCTGCCACACCGGAAAGGGATGAACACAAACTCCCATTTCCCTAAGGGAGCTTGTGCCATGGCCGGTTTACGCCGCAGCACAAGCTCCCATATGAAAATGGGAGCTTGCGACTGCACCATGTGCAGTTGCATTGTAATTAAGAGGTCTGGACCGCCGACCGAAGGTCAGTCAGTCCAGTTTCCGTGTCGGTCGACATCGTATTCACCCGCTCTGTCTTTCTTATAATTACATACAGCTAGGAAAAAATAAACATGCGATTAATAGCTCCTTTCTGCTTACTAAAGATCATCCACTAAAAGGTTTCATTTTATGTTTTTTAAAGTGCAGCTTTATTTATGTTCCTTGTTCTGCATTTGCCCTCCTCTACCGCTCTGGTAGCAGGCATTGTTACATCAGAACTCAACCATACGAGACCTCTTTAGAGACCAGATTGTATACATGGATTGCAGGTTTCTCTGTATTATAGTATTATAGCATGTGAAATATAAGGAGGAGGTGCATAAGAAATCTAAAACGTGAAAGAGGTATTTCTATTTGTTTAACATATTCTCTCTTCCCATATGATCACCATTAATTTTAGCCTCTTTTGACTAATAGGATACAAGATATCATGTAAATATGTTTGTTCTGCATTTTAATAACATTTTTGTTTCTTTCTTTTTTAAAGGAGCCTCAAAAGGTAAGTGATTTAATTGTGTACGTAAAATATGTATTTTTATTGAAATGCGAGGGATCTGCAATAAATTGCAGTTGCTAAATATTTTCAGATCAAAAGGAACAACACTTGAAAATTTTGAGGATTTTGTTAGGAAGCAGCGTGCAGATACCAATCTGGGATTTGAAGAAGATTATGAAGTAAGTCTCTAAGGAATATTTTCTAATGCAATTTTTCAGACTGAAAATAGAAGAGACTGTCTTTCAGCATCTCAGGAGTAGCCACGTTTATAAAGTGTAATGAGGATAATGTATACACAAGGATAAGCGTAAAGGGCATTTTTCCGGCCATGTGAGCTAGGTTGCATAAATTGCAAAGAACATGATAATACACATCATAGAAGTAAATGCAAGCAGATCACAAGTTGCATCAGCACTCGTACGTTGTATTAACAGTGCTGCGAAATAATTGTTTTAACCCCACCCACAGGGATAAAATAGATGGGCCACAGTCCATGGCCCTCCTCAGGAATATTATTACTTTTGATGAAAAAGGGAGAATCTACTCCATCATAGACTGCCATCCTCAGATGGCGGTCTAATGGAAGCTCATATTCTGAAGGAGCTATACATTGCCATGTCCCTCAACCAAACCCACAGGGAACGGTTCAGCATGGCAAATCAGGAATTTGCGTATTGTGCCTTTAACGCAACGGTTTACACAGTGCATTTTGAGCTCCGTGGATCTGGGTATGAGTATTTATAAACTCGGTCTATTGTGTTTGCTTTTAATTTTGCCATAGCTGAATTCCCTATTCTGAGGCTCCTGAAAACAACAATTCAGCTGATGCAGATTTATCACCCTTGCCCACAACAATGTTCAGGATTTATCAATGGATATAAGCTTTAAACCAATATGTAGATCCTCTAGTGGTGTAAGTGGTCAGTAACATCAACTGGATTGGCTCTGTAATAGTCAATATTGAAGCATGGGATCATCCTTTTTTGATGCAAATTATTCAAGCTTTGGACAAATCTTGAACAGATCTCGTACTATGGTATAAGGGGAACTATGTGACAGAAAATCGAGAACAACAATAATATTACACAAGAATATTGGGTCAAAAATAGTGTCTACAAAAATATAATGTTTCCATGCTTTAAATGTAAAATAACAAGAATATTGTGCCAAAAATATGGTGGCACTGAATATCATCAACAATAGGTTACTATCTAAGAATTAATATATATAGTAATGTGAGTACTTTTTACATTTTTACATTTATAAAAAATATTAAACTCCAAGCTATTAATATATATATATATATATATATATATATATATATATATATATATATATATGTGTGTTATCCACCAATACGTTCGTTAGAAGGTGCACGCTTTGCACGGGTGGTGCCGGACAGCAGGGATGAACGTCCCCCTGCTAATAATTAGCCACCAAGAAAGAATTATTGTCCGCACTCGCTCAATACAAAATTAGGGTTTTATTTAAACAAAAGCTTCACAATCAGCCCCCTACACCTACAATAATTTTGTATTGAGCGAGTGCGGACAATAATTCTTTCTTGGTGGCTAATATATATATATATATATATGTGTGTGTGTGTGTGTAAGCTAAAATTATGTATTTTTGCTTGTATTTATATTAATAGCTTGGAGTTTAATATTTTTAATAAATGTAAAAAGTAGTTACATTACTATATATATTAATTCTCAGATAGTAACCTATCCAAGTTACTTGTCTCTCACACACATCCCTTGGCTCAGGAAAAAGACGATGTGGACCCGATTGCTGGTGCTATTTTTTTAATTTGCTGTGTGCCCTGTACCAACCGCCAAAAAAAAAAAATATATATATATATATACATATATATATATATATATATATATATATATATATATATATATATATATATATATATATATATTCACGCTCTATTTTCTCCAGTTGCAGAGCAAATCAGCACTCACGGGGCCCTTGAAAAACTTTATTCAGCAAGTAACAAACGTGTTTCGGCAAACTGCCTTCCTCGGTGTTACTGACATCCCAAAAGAGGCCATGTTTAAAAAACAATTCATTAGTGCATCACAATCAAAAAAAGGGACAAGCGCGTAAGCGCAAACATGAGCGCCATTTTATTATTTCATCAATATTAACAGGTAATTCCTAAAGGCACAGGATGATTTTGCAACAAGGCCTCTTTCTGCTCCTCTGTTGGATCTTTCTGCACCTGTCTTGCTTCTTCCTGCACTTCTTCGTCTTTGTGGGCTTCTGTTGCTTCTTTCTGCATTTATTTTGCTTCTTTCTGTGTGTTTTCCTTCTTTCTTCACATGTCCTACCTCTGTAGGCATAGTTTGAAAGTAGCATTTGAATAACCTTAGAAATTCATTGAAAAAACCATAGGTTTCAGGCATGGTATAGTTAGAAATTAGCATTTAAAAAAACTTTGAAATTCACTGAAAAAACATAGGTTTCAGGGACGTTATTGTTAGAAATTAGCATTTTAAAAACTTTTGAAATTCACTGGAAAAACCATAGGTTTCAGGCATGTTATACTTAGAAATTAGCATTTAAAAAACCTTTGAAATTCACTGAAAAAAACATAGGTTTCAGGCACATTATAGTTTGAAATTAGCAGTTAAAAAACCTTGGAAATACATTGTAAAAACCATAGGTTTCAGGGGCGGTATAGTTAGTTGAACATTTCACTCGTACAAAACCAGTGAAATTCCCCCGTTATAGTTAGTTCAGCTAACTAAACTCGCGTCCCCGCAATGCACTGCTGATGACGTCACATATTACATCACTCGTGACAGTGGGCAAACAATTTCAGATTTTTCACCATACAGTATTTAACAGGCTTAAACATATTAAATGAATTGATCAAAGAGGAAGGAATAAGAGGCTCAATCAAAGAATGCCCACTGGAGGGCTAAAAAATGGGCCATGACCGGAAAGAAGGAAAGGCAAAAAAATACTGTATGGTGAAAAATCTGAAACTGGGACAAACATATATATTGTCGGGTAAAGAAGGCTGTACAGAAATATGTACAAAAATATGTTACAGGTGGAATTAAGGTGTAAATGTCTCCAGACATAGACCAATAGCAAAAAACTTTATTGATGCCTCTGTTGATAAGAATAATGCAATGGAACAAAATGGGTTTGGAATGTGAAACTATGCGATTGCCGTTTAATAATGGAAAATAGCCTTGTGGCATTGCTAGATGAATCAATGCATTCTTCTCTAGGATCGAGTTTTTGGTGTAATTATATTTGTAATGAGTTTTAAAGTTTGAGTACTACATAGCCCATAAATCAGTGGGTTAGTCTTGACAGCAAACAGGAAATGCCGTAATCAGGGTTTCCTGTCAGAGTTATCCTAAAAAAGAAAAAAATGATGTGACCAATTAACCGTGAACAAAGTATGCAGTGTTTACTAATGGATTGAAGAATAAATTAACCTTTAAAAGAATACTGCTGGTGTGCGGCTTCATCGTTTCCACTGAAGGCATTGTTGAGATATATATATATATATATATATATATATATATATATATATATATATATATATATATATATATATATATATATATATATATATATATGTATCCAAACAAGAGTTGAGCCCTTCAATGGAAACTGCCTCATTGCATCGGAGAATTTGCATCCATTTCATTCGGGGAGCAATAGCAGCCGAAGACACAGTTAACACGAGCAGCATCCCTTTTCTGGCCAAACCGGTTTCGGGAGTGTATCCCTTTCTCAATGGCCTCTGCATACCTTGAGAATGTAGTAGTGCAATCCCTTAATGAAGTGCCTGCCCCAGTGGGCGTGTCCGTGTAGCACGGAATTCTGGTTCTTGTAGTGCCGACTTCTCTCAGTGGCAGTCAGTAAAAGTTATAAAATCCCCAGTGGGCTGATGCGACATGATGTCTTGTGTCCTGGTGTAATTAAGCCACTGCTCCTAGGACTCCGATGTTCCCTCGTGTGATGGCACCCAAGTGCGCCATCACGGGTCCGCTGTGAAGCGGCAGGGCTTTTTCCGCGGCAGGACTCATGCCGCCAATATCCAAACAAGAGCTGAGCCCTTCGATGGAAACTGCCTCATTGCATCAGAGATTTTGCATCCATTTCATTCGGGGAGCAATAGCAGCCGAAGTCACAGTTAACACGAGCAGCATCCCTTTTCTGGCCAAACCAGTTTCGGGAGTGGCTTAATTACACCAGGACACAAGACATCATGTTGCATCAGCCCACTGGGATTTTTATAACTTTTACTACTTGCCACTGAGAGAAGTCGGGCACTACAAGAACCAGAATTCAGGGATGCTGCTCGTGTTAACTGTGTCTTCAGCTGCTATTGCTCCCCGAATGAAATGGATGCAAATTATCTGATGCAATGAGGCAGTTTCCATCGAAGGGCTCAACTCTTGTTTGGATATTGGCGGCATGAGTCCTGCTGCGGAAATATATATATATATTTTACTACTCACTCAGGAACTGTATATATGAACAAAAACATATATCACTTAAAAACTTAAAATATTATAAAAAGGTAAGACTAAAATGTAAGTATCATTACAAATGTGAACAATAAAGAAAAATGTAAATGAAAAAAATATCAACAATAAGCAGCACTAGCACATGTTTTGTGTTTCAACTGAGTCACAATAACTAATGTAAGAGGTTCTATTTACTATTCCCATCCCAAAGTAAGCTAAAACAGAGAAATTGATGGAACTTGGAGAGGTTTGACTTACTGCAAAAGTAGAGAACAACCCACCTCTTACACAAGGCTCTAAATGAAGAGTTAAAATGCAAAATGTATTTTTCTTATAATTGCATTCATATATATAATATAATGCATGAATTGAGACAAAACTATATTCATCTACGTTTGAAACAGAACCATCCACTCTTATAGAATAAAACACATGCTCACAACATTCATAAAATGTTCATACAAACCAAGCATGCACACTCAGTCGCATACATAAATACAAAGAAATCAAAAGGTAATTTCATAGGTGTGTAACTGATTATTCATAAGTCCTTGTACATTTTGTTTTATAAAAGGAAACAGAGAAGCCTATAGTTGTGACTGATGACAACAGGCCTATACAGAACACATTTCTATAGAATCAGCATTCAAATGATACTTCTTAACTTGAACTATGTAACATTTTCTACTAGATGCACTCTTTTTCAATGTTAAGATGATGTCTCAGGAGCCACACACCATCTGAGCACTGGTGAACAATATGTTAAAAGGATAAAACCAGGAAGGGGTGGGAAACCTTGGGCAACATCCCTTTAGTTCTCTTATAGCATAAAGAGCACCATGTGGAATACAAAAATACCACAGGCTCTTATTATGGTATTCTGCTAGTATAAAACAAGCAGAGGTCACTTGGCAGTAAGTCAAATAAGCAGGGCGGGCCCCTACACGTACTGGGCTTCTTCAAGATATGGCAGAGACTGAATAAAAAGATGGAAGCCTCCTCTTAGTTGCGGTTGACAAATGCTTCCCCCATACTCCAAATGTGCAGGTTTGACTTACAATTCGAACTCCAATCTCAACTACAGGTGGGAAACTATTGTACTTTGGAACTCAATGTATTATTCACACTCCTATCTAAAAGTTGATTTACTATTCCCCCTAACGTAAGCAAAATAAAGGAAAATGTTGGACCTTGGAGGGGTTACATTTACTGATTTTCTCTTCAATGTAAGCAACAGTTGGGAAAGGGTTGGACTTTAAACAGGGCCTGCTTTAGCACTGGCAGTACCCGGTGCAACAATCTTTTTTGGGGTCTGTAAAGAAACAAGCTTTTTGCAGGTTTCTCCCAACTTTTTGACCCCATTTGGACTACTAGTTGCAGGTTTTTCAACTCCAAGAGTGCACTGATGCCTGCTAACCAGACCTCAGTGCCAATGTTCCACTAACAGAGGTATGTCAAATTGGATGTCCCCAATTGGCAAGTGCTGACTTACCTATAAGTCCTACGTATATCGTACCCAGGGTACCAAGGGCATGTAAGGTTGAGTGTCCTCCAGGACTGCAGCACTGGTTGTGTCACCCTGAGCATGACAAAGGACTAAATGGCTCTGAACCTGCCACTGTAGATTCAAAGGGCATTGTTTACACTGCTAGTTCGACTTTGCAATTTAAACTAATGGCAAAGTCACCACTCACTTAGTAATATATGTAATTCTCTCCTATGGAATGCCTATAAAGCCCTATGGTACTGAACTGCATATTGTTCAGCAAGACATGCAGGTTTATATATGTCTTAGCAGCAAAACCCTTAAAGTTCTTGTTTTGCACAGGAAATGTTGGTAGCCACGTTGGCGAATACAGGGTTACCGGATGGCATCCCAGTCTGGCTAACTTCTGAATGGGACTACTTATCTGTGTACTGCAAGGTATCAAATAAATCTGACTTGATGCCCAAGTTGAAATTAATCAAAGAACAACAATGGGTTTGGCTCTAATCAGTAAGGCTGAGCCCTTAGAAACCAAAACAGCAGAATTGCCAATACCGATAATTTTTCAGATGAATGAATCAACACGGCGCATGAAAACTCATCAATGACAGCCGGGACTAACAAATAATTTTTATTTTTAGAAAAATAGATCCATTTCAATTATTTTCTTTTTGTGAATTATTTAGTAGATCACTCTTTTTGTCAATAAAAACAACAATACATGGACACAACCACAATTACCAATTGAATAAACAATTGTAGAAAGCCACCCCCTGGGCTCACCTCACAACTCTCAATCTTGAATATTCAAACCTACTACAAACATCATTCACTACCACTTGCATACCCCATTCACTCCAAATCAACACCACTTCCCTGGTTAAACACCTCCTTTATAACTTTCTTGTAACCAGGAACAAAGCCAAACAACGGACAATTTAACCCAGAAATGTTTTTCAGCATTAAACAACAATAACAATAGATTCAAGCATGTGCAAGAAGGTTTTGGTCCTGATGAAAACCCAGTAACGAAGTAGGTTTGAAACGCGTCGACCGTGCGTTTATAATTGCCAAACAAAGGCTGTATGAAAAAAGTGTTTTGTTCTTTGTGCACTTCTTAAAAAATCTCCTGCTTACATTGAAAAGTGTTTTTGTTATTGTTGTTTAATGCTCAAAAACATTTCTGGGTTAAATTGTGCTGTGTGTCAAAACTGAATCCCACTAGACAAAACTAAAATCTCTCTCCAATAGGAACATTAATCACAAATGGTATCTTGACATTTTTAATGTTGCCTAAAAACTGTTGGGCATACAAGGAATTCTGCAGCAGGTACTTTTAAACCAATGTTATATCTGAGAATTGCAACCCCCAAGATAAGCACCAGGTGCAGCAGCATCGATCACACCATCTTAGAGCTGGCCCTGACTTTCAAAGGGTTAGATTTACTATTGCCATTCTTAACTAATCAACAGTCGGGAAAGTGTTGGACTTTAGAGAGGTTTGACTTACTATACCCACTCCGGTCTAAGCAACAGTAGGGAAAGTGTTTAATTTTCGAGGGCTTAGATTTACTATTCCCACTCCAATCTTAAAAATATTAGTAAAAGTGTTAGACTTTTGATGGGGTAGTTTTACTATTCTCACTCTACCATAAGCAAAATAAAGGGAAGTGTTGGGCCTCCGGAAGGATTAGATTTATTATTTCTACTCTAATCTAAGAATAGGGAAAGGTTTGGCCTTTAAAGGGGTTACATTTACTATTCCGACTCCAGGTTAAGAAAAAGTAGGCAACAAGTTGGACTTTGGAGGAGTGACATTTTAGTAAATTCCAACTCCAACATAAAATAAAATATAGAAAGTGTTGCACTTAGTAGCGGTTACATAGACCAATCTAACTCCTGAGCAATTAGAAAACATTTGAATGCCTAACAACATAAAATCATCAAAACATAATCAAAACAAAAACATTTAACCAAAAATCATATAAAAAATGCAAATAATAATACTACAAAATAAGTTAATAACAAAAACAACATTTATATATTCACAATAAATACACTTCCCACCCTACAATCTAACCTGATTAAAATAAATTAGAAATACAACTATAATCATATTAAAATAGAAAATAAATAAAACAAATACAATTGACAGCAATAATACACATGAAACAGATTTTACAGTGTTTATCATTAAATAAATGTCTGTATAGATTAACAATTAATTAAAATACAACCAATAATCTACATAAATGATTGGTTATATATATTATATTTTAATTACCAATTAAATATTTATAAAACATTAAAATTAATTTGTAAAAAACAAAACACTGTAATTAACTTCCCACCTTATTCCCCAAAAAACTCGACAGCCAGCTACAAGAATCTAAATGAATAATTAAAGTATACAAAAATAAACTTTGCATTCAAAATTCATTTAAAAAAAAAAAGAAGTCAATTAAACACTTCTCATAATTATTTGTCAATTAATATTTAATAAACATGCAAATAATAAAATACCCTAAAACATATAATTTAATAGTGCCCCACCCTATTCCCCTACAAACCCAATAGTCCTCCACTAAATTATAAATTAAATGCAAAAAATTGCACATTCAAAATTACACACTACACAAAACAATTGAATACCATTACATTAATAACAATAATGCCTAACGGTAATATGACTAATAAATATAAAAAATATTTAATGCAAATAACGGAAACAATATTATTATACAATATTTCTAAACTCATATTACATATATGCAAAATAATATTATTAACTTCTACATTCGATTTCTCAATTTTTTTGTAGAGACTTTTGGCACGATGTTCCTGTCACACAATATTTTTGATTCAATATTTTTGTCATTCACCATTAGGGGATAGCAAAGCCATACATTAGTGTCCCTCCTGTATGCAACATAATTACACCCACATTTCTGAAATATCTTCGGAGGATGTGGCCCACTCAGTACACTCGGAAATCAAGTGTAAAATAATAATTTTTCCAATATTTTAAAATGAAACTTCTCAATACTTTTTATCATCCACTACTTTCTTGCAGAAGCTGCAACCTGTTGGTATTAATCAGACAAGACATGTGGCCCAACAGACTGAGAATAAACAGAAGAACAGATACAATAATGTCTTGCCATGTAAGTCAATGTGTATAGAATGTGCATTGTCTACTTTCACTAAATAACTTATGCGACTGCAAGAATGTATTTATAGTGTATCAGGCAACCAAGAGATCTTGCTGTTTTAACTGGGACTCAGAATTGTAAGCCAAAATAAAAGCAAAGGTGATTTTGACCAACACATGGAATTTGACATGGTAATTTAATTCCGGCCTGTTTACTATGCTATTTTGGCTTATATGCTCCTCTGGCTACGAGGTCAGTTCCACTCATGCCCCTCTTCTTTCTGAGATATGCCAAGATAGGGATAACTACAATGCAGTGCAAATGTATGGCCATCTTTAAATAGTACTTCTGCCTTCTGTTTGATAATGCACTACGGCCCTCCTTAGAAGTCCATTTTGTCCCGCATACGACAGACACCTACCACACAGTCCTTTCTTTATGTCCATGAAAAGGACAAAAGCTCTGCCCTCCCCTCCATCCTGCTGTAAGTCCACAAGCAAACCTTCAGAGAGGAAAGAGAGGGTTGTTTACTGGGTGGAGGAGTACCCCAAAGGGGTAATGAAGATCACTGGTAAGTAAAAGAAGTCATTACCCCGTCATTCGTTCCTCCTCATCCCAGTCAAAATGTCATGAGGAAATCACATGCCAGAGACCGAAGGAGGTTTGCACTGACACAACTTTATTCATAACAGAAAAACACATTACTGCATAGCAGTGGTCAAAACTCCATGACCAAAATTACTAGGCATAGAATCATCAACATCCAAACGATAATGCTTCACAAAAGTATCAAAAGAGTACCAGGTAGCCGTCCTACAGATTTCTTTGATGGACACACCACCCGCTTCTGCCCAAGAAGGTGACATCCACCTAGTGGATTTGCCCTGCACAAAAGAAAGGGAAACCAAATCAAGAGAAGAGCATGTCTGACAGATAGCCTGCATCAACCAGCGGCTCAAGGAGAAATAGGAGAAATGGAATGCAGAGGAGGTAAAAAAAAACTAAATCTCTGAAACAGCTGGGGCACCAAAAGAAACCAGTCATACAAATCCCCAAAAGCTCTACTAGCCGACCACTGAGCAGCCAGTGTAGAAGGAGCCACATTATTAAGGAACCCATCTTGGAGAAAAACAAGAATAAGAAATGGGTCACATGACACCAGATCATAATCATAAACAAAAGCCTATTTCCTGAATGAACCCCAATTCTTACGCTCTGAAGAAATTGTAGACTGCTTCCTAAAGGACTGAATGTTAGGCACCACCCAACTAAAACAACCCAGCCTCCGTAAGGACTGCCATTCAAAAACCAAGGCATCAACTTTAGTCTGCAGAGCTGACTGAGCGACAGGCAGGGAGACTGCAGGGAAGATGTGACCAAAGGGAGTTTGCAAAACAGAGTCCCTAACAATTCCTAGAGCAACGGGAACGAAGGGCGATGTGGCCAAAAAGGGGCAACCAGAATCACCAATACCCCCTCCCTCAAATCTTCTGCAGCACCCTCAGGAGGAGGGAAATTGGGCAAAAAGCGTAAATTAGACCCTTCGGCCACATAAACAACAAAGCATCCCCTGCCCAAGCTGGTCAGTCTGAACCGAACAGACAGGGGAAGCAACGCATTGGAGCAAAGATCTGAGATTCCAGGGAGTTCAACTAAACCTACCTGGTTACCCTATTGTGATTTAGAAAACAACGTGCCATCTCAAAAAATAAGACACTGGTTCTGAAGAAGGGGCTGAAAAAATTGGGTCACCTACCACACCGCAGCCAATTCCCTCCAATTTGAAGACTGACAATTGTCTTCCCTATGATTAGATGACTGGGACGAGGAGGAGGGAAGTCATTACCCATAACAAGTGGGTTGAGAATTCCATGACGTGGCACTACTTTCGAAGCCTGTAAAATCCGGGATTGGTGCTTCGCTACCAATATTCACCGAACCATTGTTTGGACACACATTCTTTCAAGTTTTCCTGGTGAAATGTCGGAGGTGAAAGAATGTTTGTGAGTGCCACCTTCTTGCAAATCTCACAATCTTTATCCGGCTTTTTACTGAGTTTACCAATTGACATAGGATTACCTCCTAATTTGGATGCGGGCCGTTTTTAACTGGTATGCAAACAGTGCACTGATATGCTCACGAGGAAAGCTGCTTATGTTGGAATTGAATATAGTGGAAATGTTTTTTCAAATGCTTAGAACTGTTCTGTGCCTGAAACCAGCAACACCATTATCACTGCAGTAGTGCATTTCCCTACTATTAAATGCATATTCCGTTAACCTCCCAACATACTTTAAGTAATCAATAATAGATTTCTTACCCATTAAGGGAACACCTCCATCTTATGAAAATGTCCATTAAAAGCCCAGTCATATCAAGATGAAATACCAAAGGTTGGAGCACCATGCTAGACACAAACATGAAAATCTCAATTTCTAAACAGGAAAATTAAGCCATACGTCTAGCAATCAGGCTTGTAGATGGGGATCATCTTGCCAAAATGAATGGGAGACCACGATTCTGCATTTACTCACATATATGTGCCACCTCTCCAACTCAATAAAGTGATCACTGACACATCCAGCAAATAGAAATGTGACATCTTGCACTAGAACTGGAGAACACTACATGACACACACTAAGAGTAAAACTAAATTGAACTAAAACATGTTTGGCACACTAAGAAACACAAACCTACCATTTGATTTACACAGCTTTCAATGACTAGCACACGCAGGTCCTGATTCCGAATCAGTCAAGAGGAATTTTGCTCCACCTGATCATGGCTGACCTGGGGCCTCATTTATGAAAAGTGACGCATCGCTGCGTGAAAACAGCGATGCGTCACTTTTCACTGCGCACTCCTTGCGACACCAATGATGCGTCATATTTAATGTATGACGCATCATGTCGCAAGGACTTACAGATACGTCAGTATTTCTGACGCATCTGTAAGCGCAAAAGTGACGCATTGCTGGAGTGTGTCACAAAAGTGACGCATCTCCAGCAATGCGTCCTTTCACATGGGGAAAGCCCCATGTGAAAGGGCTTGCGTCAGTCTTACGCCTGCTGTGAGGCAGGCGCAAGATTTTGACGCAACAGCATCCTAAAAGTGATGCAGTGAAATTTCATAGATTTCACTGCGTCACTATTACGAGGCTTTTTGCGGGGGAACGCCCCCTCTGCATACATTATACCTGACGCAGGTATAATGTGGCGCAGGGGTTTAAAAAGTGACGCATCTACCTAGATGCGTCACTTTTTAAATATGGCGCAACAAGGCGCATGTTTTACGCCGCAGATGCGTCACAAAAAGTGACGCATCCGCAGCGCAAAACTGACGCAAGGCCTCATAAATGAGGCCCCTGGTGTTTCTTCATCTGGTTTTCCTAGGTGGGGAAACACAGGCCTTAATGTTACTATCTTGTCATTCTGGACAGTAAAATTGCATGAGGCTTTGGCTGAATCCACTGCCAAGCTTTGTCCCTGTGGCCCTGGCAAACCTTTTCACCGGCAAGGGGGGAGCAAGCTATGCTCCACCTTGTGCTCCCCCTTGCCATGACTATTCTTCCATTACCACCCCCACGCTGTAAAAATGTCACTGCTTCCATTTACCACCTGCTCTGACCAGGTAGTAAATTTGAGGGGTAAACCACTCGGAATAGGTAAATCCAATGCAAATTCCACAAAGTAACTTTTTTACGGCCGAGTTATTCCCCATTTCAAGGGGTCTAACACATACTATGTGATGTTCTATACAGAGGTAACGGCCCGTAACGGTGGAAACAGCCACTGGGAACCTCTGCATGGAATTCTAACTGACTCCTGATAAGGACCATAGTTGTGTGTCTTTAAATCGATCCTTCGTTAAAGGAAATAGCATACACAAAGCAAAAACAATATGTCAGAGGAGAACACCAATGAATATGACACACAATGTCAAGGGAAGCTCCCGTCTATCAGTGTGTGGAGTCTACTTGCACTTAAACAGCTGGAAATTCCATAAAACTACAAGAACAAATAATGCATCGAGTATCCTTGTAGAGGAAAGAAACATTTAAAAGGTTTTGTTTCAGTCAAAATCCCAGTAAAAACAATCTATGCTAGCTGCAGCGACTACATTTATATAGCATGGTTCAACTATAAAAAAAGTCTCTAACTCTCTATAGCTAAGTTTGCTAATATACTGTTAAACTTAACCGTGACTTAATACAGAAGATAATAGCAAGAGTCCAAACACCCACGATATAAGGAAGAGGAGAGAGCCCAGCATGAATGTCCAGAACTAAATCCAGTAGAAGTTTCAACTGTATGCAGCGAAATCAGCAAACAGTGGTATCAAGGGCTGAATAATGCAATGAAAAATAAGGGAACAAATGGATTTCAAAACATCCATCATTGAAACAAGCTCCGAGACATCACATACAAGACTCTATTCGTCTTGGATTTTGAATGCCAGATAGAATTCTCCGGACAAATCACCATCTTGAAAATGAAAGTTTTAACGTTTCTCTATAGCCTTTCCTGAAACTCATGCTATTCGATTGGCACATAAAGAATACCTCAAGAGCGACATACCTTGTCCAGTGCTGAATTCTACAGTCCTGCCACCACCCTTCTCCTCAGCCCTCCTCGCTGCTTGGGGAACACCCCTCCAAGTAACAGAGATCGCAGAAATTACAGGTGGACTTACGGATCAAGAACGATTAACCTTGTTGTGAGTGTGGCTTCCAGCAACATGCTGCCTGACAACACAAGAACCACACCATTGTCTCGTGATTACTTCCAATCTCTAGTAAACTCTCGGCACAAATATAATACTCGGTAGCACAGGGGCTAATGGTATGCTGTCTCTTCCAGACAAGAAGCTGAAACACAACTCTTGGATGAAAGGCTTCACACAAGGGTGCCAAACCTAAAGCTCTTTCACATACTCTGAGGGTCAAAAACACAGAATAAACAATGTGAAAGAAAAGCACGACTTCAAGACATTTACACCAGTTCCCTGGCAAATAGAGTACATCTCACCACTTCACATGTTTACAACATAAACGTTTGGGAAATGCCATGTATTTTGATATCCTGGTATCCTGGACCCCACGCAGAACGGCTTCCGTGCAGGCCACAGCACGGAGACAGCCCTCCTCGCCATGGTGGAGCATCTGCGTGCGGTGTTGGATGCGGGTCAGACGGCGGCGCTTGTACTATTAGATCTTAGCGCCGCCTTTGACACCGTCTCACACCGCATTCTTTTGCATCGCCTGGAGGAGATTGGCATCGGTGGGCTTGCTCTGCAGTGGTTCCGCTCCGTCCTCGACAATCGCTCTTTTTGCGTGGCCATGCCACCTCACCAGTCCAACTTCCATCCACTGGGCATGGAGGTTCCGCAGGGATCCTCGCTGTGTCCCACGTTGTTCAATCTATACGTGAGACCGTTGGCTGATGTCGTCAAGCAGTAGGGCATGACTATGGTCTCATATGCTGATGACATTCAGCTAGCGGTCACTATCAGTGGGGATGCTGAGCAGGATGCCCCTAGGTTCCAGAGTGGACTGAGGGCGGTGGCCAGCTGGATGAATGCCAACTGTCTCCAACTCAACGCAAAAAAGACGGAAAGCATGATTGTCGGTAAGAGAGCGGAACTCTGGGGGGACAGGTGGTGGCCTCCGGAACTTGGGCCGTCTCCGACTCTGGTTACGGAATTAAGAAACCTGGGCGTCTGGCTGGACCCCACCCTCAGCTTTGTCGGCCACACAAAGAGAACTGCGGCCTGCTGCTTTGGTGTTCTTCGGGGCTTAAGACCTGTCCTCAAATTCTTTGATGCCCGGACCAGGC
The DNA here is from genome assembly GCF_964263255.1 of Lissotriton vulgaris. NCBI lineage: Eukaryota > Metazoa > Chordata > Amphibia > Caudata > Salamandridae > Lissotriton > Lissotriton vulgaris. The sequence goes on along the minus strand of NC_141687.1, from coordinate 1,805,728,708 downwards.
AGCTGGTGATTCAGGCGACGGTGATGTCCCGGCTTGACTATGCCAGCTCTCTCCTGGTGGGGGAAAATCAGGCAGAAATCACTAGCCTGCAGCGCGTTCAAAATGCTGCAGCCAGAGCGGTAGTTGGCCTGCCCAGGTTCTGCTCCGTCTCTAACACCCTAAGATCCTTGCACTGGCTGCCGGTCAAGATGAGAATTCACTTCAAGGTCTTATGTCTGGCCTTCAAAATCTTGAAAGGTTCTGCTCCCCAGATCCTTACCAACCTCTTGTCTTTGTATGTCCCGACACGCTCTCTTAGATCCTTGGGCCAAGCTCTCGCTGTGGTCCCCCGGTTCAAGCTCAGCCGAGCTTGGGGGCCGATCTTTTCGTGTGAGAGCTGCGGCTCTCTGGAACTCCCTTCCGGTAGAGATCCGTATGTTGGAGGACCTCCTGCTGTTCCGTAAGGCCATCAAAACCTTCTTATTTTAAATCTTGCTCCCGCAGCTGTTCCCCTTTTCTGTCTTTGCATCTAGCGGTGTTGTGTTCTACCTTGTCGTGCGCCAGGACGCTCCTTTGCTGGAGCATCTGTGCGCATTATAAGTGCCCATAACATAACATAACATAACATACACATGCATTTTACGTGTCCATTCACCAGTTACGCTGGATGTCTCTGGGTATACTCTTGCAGTGCTAAAATGTATATAGTAATGCAGCTTTGTTAACAATGGCTCACGCTGAATATGATCCTCATGGAATGGGTCCTGTGCTAAAGATTTCATGTCATGCAATGTTTTTTACTTTTAGGAAAGTCTCAGGGAAGTGGTTTTATTTTATAAATGGTTTCGCCCATAGATTTCCCATTATCTAAGCATATTTTAATTACTTACTATAATGATAAACCTTGAATTTCTGTCTATTGCACCTTGCAATATCTAGTTAAACAGGTAACGGTAGAGGAATCCGAGGATGTCCTTAGTTTCATTCTTCACTATCTATATAATGATGTGAAGTGCTGTACAACACATACACATTCCTTTTCATTTCGCCCGGGGGTGGGGGGATCGCAAATGCGATATCTTATAGCACTTCGCATTTAGGTCACAATACTTGTAGACCCTTTCACCTGAACTACCCTCCTCACAGAACCTTTTTACTCTGCAGCTTCCCGAGATCAGGATTCACAGCAGGGGTTTGAGTGCGCATTGCCTGTGGTTTATTTGCATCAACGACATGAAACTCCATTTCCAAGAATCCACCAGGGGGACTACTTCATCACACTCTCTATCTTTTGGTACTCACTGAGATAGGAAATCTTTGTACAAATCACCAGGGTTGGATTGGGATTAAAAATCGTCCCGGGCACGCTAAAAAAAGGTGGCCCACATTTGCACATTGCCTTTCCCCAAAACACTGCTTTGGCAAAGTTTTAATAAAAAAAAGTCTCTGACAATGGAATGTTTTAACTTTACTTAGATAAAAAAAAATGCACAGATTGCTTCACACTGGTGAAACACGCCTGAAAACAAGTGAGGCCACTTCTGCTCAGGCCCTCTGCCTCGCTGAATCTGCACACATTAATGTGCCGGACCGGTGTGAGAAAGGGAGTGGCACCTCTACTTGTTGATAAAAGGGAGGTAATGGTCGCCCATCTGACTCCAGAAAGGCCACTCAGGCACCCACTGGACCGCTGGTGGCAATCGGACAACACAGACACTGCCCAAATCGGCCGCCAGGCTGCCCTAATAAGCAGCCCACAGCTGGAACTTGGAAACTGGCCCCTCGGCCTGAATGCCCGCTTTACCAATCCGGCCATGCAAGTTGCGATATTACGTTACATTATATAAATCCTGGTTTCATAACACCACCAAAAATACATATACCTGTGTGTTATACTTGGCATCTTTTGGCATGTTTGCCCTGGGATTTTGCTTGGCTCCAGATAGTCTGGATGGGTCAGGAAAGGGCTGAATAGACCTGGGCAGCAATGGGGGAAGGAGGAGGAGATTTTCCTTGTACTTCAAAGGGCCAAGTCTGCCTCTGACAATGCCATCTCCACCTCCTGCCAGGAAATCACACCAGAGAAGGCAGAGCTCGCTCTGGCTGGGCACAGACACTCTCTGCCTAGGAGCTCAAAGGATTTTGGGATATAAGTATTGGGGTCCAGACCCCTGAACTTTTAGAACTCTTGTGGATCAAGAAGACTGCCAAGCAGAAGAGCTGGAGAAGCTGTGAGGAGGAACTACCACTTTGCTGTGTTCTTCTTTGCTGTGTTGGCTTGCAGTGGCTGCTTCTGTCTTAGGCAGTAAATGGACTGGAGGTAGAGCTTGCCCCCTGTTCAAGAAGTCTCAGGAACATCAAAGACGTCAAGATCTTCTGCCATCAGCACTGGGGACTGTGTGTTTTATGCTGCAACAGAGGAGAAGCAACCAGATGACGTCTACGAAGCCGCTGCCAACTCCGTGTCCTGAAGGCACCGCAGAGGGCACCGCTGCAATGCCGCTCCGTGACCCTGGTCTCACCGACGAAGCCGAATTAACAGGAATACCTTATGCACACAACATTGAATTAATAAACAAGTGTGTCAGTGTGGACACAATTTACATCAAAAAGAAGCAGAAGTAATAAACAAGAGTTTTTTTGCAAAATTGCACTACAGTTCACTTTTAATGAATTTTGAAGCAGCCAGCCGACACGTGTTTCATCGCATTAGGAAAAGTGTTTCAGCGACTCCTCAGGGCTGGGAAAGATACAAACAAAACAATAGAAAATCTGACAAGATGTTTAGAGGAATTGTATATTACACAGCATCCACTTCTGAGAGAGACCCACACGTACGGAACTCCAAGTGCAAAAAATGTCATGTGCGTCGCTTAGAATAATTATATGTAGGTGAAAGAAGTGGTGAAGTGTCAGTTCAATTGTGAGCTAACACAAGTATTATTATGAAAGACTTGTACGTAAACGCATCTAAGAATCATGCCGTGGCTAAACGTGGAGATGTGGAAGGTGTTGATGTGCAGGAAGTGATGGACGGATCACACACACTCAAGTGCTCTGATTTCACACGTGCTGAGTGTGGCCCTGATGTGTTTAAAGTGTCTTGAAGGTAATCATACCTGAGTTTCTAATTTTTGGAGAGAAGGTCTAAAAACAGGGAAAACGAGAAAAGAAGAAGGCGAACAAGTAAGAAAGAGCTTTGAGTAAGAGAGAGAAGAAAAAGTAAAAAGAAGGAAAACAGAGTTCACTGAAATCCAAATATCTAGTGTTTATAGAAAGCAGCTCACCGCTCCACCGGGGATAATTCCGACCCGGCCGGGCCCTTGACCTATTGTGACAGTTCCTCAATGTTATACACTGTAGAGTAGACGTAGGATCAATTGAAAGAAACCATGGGGAAAAAAGGGGAGTAAAAGACAATGGAAACGTCATAAATGGTATGTTTAAAAAGGGAGTGTGTAAGTACTACGCAATAAGAGAAGGGATCGTTACCATAAATTGACATGAAATCCCAGGCGAAATTTAATTTCAGACACAACGTCGGTAAAAAACCCTTTCTCTTGCAAATACGCTCACTGAAGAAGCCTGCTGACGCAGCCACCAAGCAGCTGCTCACACCGCAACCTGTGTGCACTGCACTCTGCACCGCCTTGCTCCACGACGACACATTGGATCCCTGATGACTCAGCTCCATGCCGAAATCGACGCCGCTGCTTGCACCGTGGTTCGAGGGCACCACTCGTAAAGTTACACTACGCACCGCCCTCATCCTGCACCGCAGCCTTGGCCTACCGATGCCAGCGCCATCGACTCCAGTTCGTCAGCCGATGACAACACTTCAGCAAAGACGATGCCGCTACCTGCACCATGACCTGCCTGCACCGTGACGATCACTGCTTTCTTCTCGCACCATGACCCTGGTCTCACCAACGATGCCATCTGATGCTGCCACCATGCCGCTGCTCGCACTGCGGCCTGAGGGCACTGCACGCCGCACTGCTGCAGTTCGCACAGCAACACACTATGCCTGCCTTCACCAGTGCTCCTGACTCCATTAGAGAGGAGATAGACCTGCAACGCATGTGACTTCGAGGGCCCCTGATGACGCCTGCAATGACCTCCGGAAACGAGCTATTGACATCAAGGAACTATTTTTAAAGCATATTTTCATAACTGTAGATTTGTAAGTACTATATTGTGGATGTTTATCATTTTTGGTCTTGTCTTAAAGTATATAAAAATATTGGATATTTTTCTAAACTGGTGTGGTGTCCTTTTGTAGTGATTACACTGTATTACTGTTAGTTATGTGCAAATGCTTTACACACTGCCACTGCCTCTGAGATAAGCCTGACACCTAGTGCCAAGCTACCAAGGGGCTGAGCAGGGGTTATTTTAGGAGTGTAACTCCCTTATCATGACTAGGAAGAAGGGTCCCTATTTGGACATAGGTGCAAGCCCTTGCCAACTAGCAACCCCCTTTTCTAACATTGGTTGTCAGCGGTGAAGATAGGACTTGCGTTTGCACTTGACTTACAATAATTGGTGTGCACTAATACCGTATCGCAGACCATTATGTGCCACGTACTGGTTCCTTTTGTTCTTGGCCTATTTTTGATCTTGCCAGTTTGAACTTGCTACTTCATCATGCCGGAATAAAGAGCATCATCTGTTGCATCTCTGGAAATTGTCTTTGAGGAGGATAAGTTGGAAACCTACAATGTTAGGGCATTGAAATAAATTTTCAAAAACCTAAAAGTCCAAGTCGGAGGCCTCACTAGGAAGGACGAGCTCCAAAAGGTGCTGAGGGCCTGGGTAGCTGCCAGACATGCCAGCGAGCAGTCTGGTGATCTCAGTGGAGTGATGGAGGAGCCTATTCCTAGGGTAGATGTACTTTTGGGAGGGGGGAACTCTCCAAGCCAAGCAGCAGTGGCCTGGCCCCAGAAGAGCTGGAGAACAGGCAGGAAGTAAGGAGAGTGGCAGTAGAACTGGAGAAGCTTAAGTTAGCCATGGAAGACATCAGTATAAAGGAGCTGGATCAGAGAAGTGGAGCCAGCTTAGCTGGTGGCAGCAACCCATCAAGACAGGCAGACAGAATTGTACACATCCCTAAGAATGTAGGCAAGGAATTCAAGAAGGGGGATGACATACAAAGGTGGTTTCAGGGTTATGAGGCAGCGATCCACATGAATGGGGTCCCTGAGGAGAATTGGGGAGCAGGATTGTGGCCTCTGTTCCCAGAAGAAGCAAGGGATACTTTAATTGCTTTGGGTAAAGGGTATCACCTCACCTAACCAGACATGAAGGATGCCCTTCTCAATAAGTATGGTCTTACTCCTGAAAAGTACAGGATCAGTTCAGGTCCAGTAAGAAGTCTGATGCCGACACTTGATTGGAATGTGTGGATGTGTTTGCCGCTCACTGGATGGAGGGGTGAAGGGCAGTAATGTGACAGATTTTCCGGGGCTCTACAATTTAATTGCATGGGAGCACTTGTCTAGTCTATGTTTTGTAGAACTGCGCCAACACCTAGTTGATAGTAAGCTGACTGACCCCAGGAAGCTTGCTATGGAGGCGGACCCCTGGGTGAGTACAAGGGTCCACAAGAAAGCGTTTGGGGGAGACTCAGCCAGAAAAGTGGGGGGACAAGGGTAAAATACAGGAGTTCCCTAAAGGGCCCCACACTAACACACAGGGTACAGGGTCCCATCCCACCGTAGATAGGAAACCAGGGGTCTCATCAGGAAAGCCTGCTAAGACCGCCCGCAAGTGTTTTGCATGTGACCAGGTTGGTCACATGAAAGGGGACCCATGTGTTTCAAGGGGGCACAGCCACCCAATGGTGGGCAGTCCAAGGTGTTGGCTAGTGTAGTGCCTGTTGAGAAGGAGTACCCACGGGAGGGTGGGTACCCCACAGAAATGACCCTCATCTCACTAGGGGACAGTGAGATTGTCCCAGGAAACCAGCGGCCCCCTAGCACAAAGAAATACAGCACTTGGGAGACCATCAATGGGAAAAGGGTAAAGGTTCTCAGAGATACTGGCACCAGTGTGACCTCAGTCCGGTGTCACCTGGTCTCTGAGAAGCAGGTAGTCCCGGGGAATTCCACCAAGTAATTGCTGTGGATGATTTGGAATGTCAGTGTCTGGTAGAGCAGGTTCCCTTCGAGTGGGTAGGGGTCTCAGGTCCCTTGAGGATGGTTGTGAGCTCTTCCATGCCTGTAGATTGTCTGCTAGGTAACGACCAGCAGTCCTTGTGGATGGATGTTGAGTTCAGGTCGCACTTGGAGATGCTTGGGTTGCCAGAGTGAGCATGCATGTCCACTCGGTGAATGGCGGCCAGAGAGGGTGATCAAGAGGACTTGGAGCCTTAAACAGGTCCCTGCCAAGAGAAAGGGCAAGGGGCACGGGGCACGGGGAACCAGCCCCTGAAGTTCCCACGGACTGGGAGGAGGCGGACCTTGAGGGGGACGCCATGGTGCCTGCAGAGGAGCAGGTAGCCAAACTGGGGGACATCTCTGAGCTGACCCATTGGCAGCAAGAAGGGGGTTCCACCAGGGAGGAATTCTGCAAGGAGCAGAAAGAGTGCCCTGCTCTGGAGGGTCTGCGGCGGTAGGCTGCAGACCAGGCAGCTGGTGATCAGTCCGGATCACATTGGATCTACTGGGAGAATGATCTCCTATATTGTGAGCCTAAGGTCACTGAGCCTGGGTCAGCCCGTGTGCTGGTTGTACCCCAGCGTTTGAGGACCTTCCTACTGGGTCTGGCTCATGACATGCTTTTGCAGAACATTTGGGATAGGACAAGACCTTTGATAGGCTTGTCACCCACTTCTTCTGGCCCCAAATGAGAAGGCAGTCAGATGGACATTGCAGGTCTTGCCAAACTAGTCAGGCAAGTGGTAAGAGTGGGTCAAAACTCCTCTCCAAACTTTTCCAGTTGTTGGGACACCCTTTGAGAGGGTAGGGATAAACATCATGGGGCCACTGGATCCCTAGACAGCCATGGACAACAGGTAAATCCTGGTCTTGGTGGACCATGCCACCTGGTGCCCGGAGGCAATCCCTCTCAGGACAACGACGGGTGGGCACTGCACTCGACATCACCTCTCTTCACAACGATGCCTTGGTATCCCCAACTATGCCGATCTATGCGGAAATCGACACCGCTGCTTGCCCCGAGGTTCGAGGGCACCGCTCGTAAAGTTACAAGATGCACCGCCCTCATCCCGCACCGCAGGCTTGGCCTACCGATGCCGTCGCCATCGACTGCAGTTCGTCAGCCGATGACAACGCTTCAGCAACGTCGCGGCTGCTGCCTGCACCTGACCTACCAGCACCGTGATGAGCACCGCCTTCATCTTGCACCGTAACCCTGGTCTCACCGACGATGCCATCTGACGTCGCCAGAAACTGCTGCTCGCACCGTGACCTGAGGGCACCGAATGCCGCACCGCTGCACTTCTACCACAGCACACGACGCCTGCTGACGCCAGCGCTCCTGACTCCATCAGAGAGGAGATTGACCTGCAACGAGTGTGACTTCGAGGGCCCCAGACGACTCCTGCACTGACCTTTGAAACCAATGCCTGCGGACGCGTGTTTTCCGGAAGCTCAACGAGAGGTCATCGATGCCCTGCATTTCTAAAAGGTACTGTTCGCGGGTCTTCCCAACACCGTAGCTGGCCCGCGGAGCCGCGGTCAGTCAGAACTGTTTGGATTTGTTTGCTTACAACGCCGTGATAGCCCCGGACGGAGCTATTGACATCAAGAAACTATTTTTAAAGCATATTTTGATAACTATAGATTTGTAAATACTGTATTGTGGATTTTTATCGTTTTTGGGTCTTTTCTTAAAGAATATAAAAATATTGGATATTTTTCTAAACTGGTGCGGTGTCCTTTTGTAGTGCTTACACTGTATTACTATTGGTTATGTGCAAATGCTTTACACACTCCATCTGAGATAAGCCTGACTGCTCATGCCAAGCTACCAAGGGGGTGGGTAGGGGTTATTTTAGGAGTGTAACTCCCTTATCCTGACCAGTAAGAAGGGTCCCTGTTTGGACAAAAGTGCAAGCCCTTGCCAACTAGAGACCACTGTTTTCTGAATAGGCTGTGTATGGTTGCTGAAGCAATTTCAGTGTACTCTATCTTGCTTATTGTGTAAATCACTGCTAAATTTCATGATGTGTTCTGGGGAGGATATGCATTGGCATCTCATTTATTTACAACCATGTTTAAACAGCTCATGTGCAATCATGGCAGCTACTTTTGACATTGTTTGTATTTATCATTTATATGTGTCAATTTTTTGTGTCACTGATGCACTGTATATTTTGACTACATCAGTTCCTCTTCCCTTACAGTGTTATAGGTTATGGCTAAAATGTGTTGGTGCAGATTTACATTGTGATTAAAAAGCACTGAAATTTCAGGAGTGCCCGCGACATTCTTTCTGTTTGAGCCTTAACATGACATGTGTATTTGTAAAGCACACATTCACCCCCGGCAGGGTATCTTGGCGCTGAATAACATGTTTATTGTTGCCCAGCTCAATGTAACTCATTTTATCGATCTTCAGAAAGGATGAGGTCGAACACAAGCCCCTGCAATGAAAGTATTAGTACACTAAGCCACCAGACCCGACAGAAGCTTGCTTCTTGGATACATATATATATTGACAAAGGCTTCTTGCAAGCCGAAACGCGTCTCTTATCTCAAGGGTTGAGGGAGGACCTGTGAAAATACATTTTTGCCGTATCTTGACTGCCTCGAGTCCGTGCCTTCTTCCATGGATGTGTCTGTGGGAGCTGGATTCTTTTTCGTATATATATATATATATATATATATATATATATATATATATATATATATATATATATATATATATATATATATATATATATATATATATATATATATATATATATATATCAAGAAACAAGCCTCAAACAAGAAGGATGTCACAGGCACTCTTGAAATTTCAATGCATATATATATATATATATATATATATATATATATATATATATATATATATATATATATATATATATATATATATATATATATATATATATATGTTGCTTTAGTCTTAGATTTTCTTCCTTTCTGTATCATTTCAATCTTTTTTTCTATGTTACAGATGACGTTTCCCGTGTACAGCTTTCCTGTGTGAATCCAACAGATGACTATATTAATGCAAGCTATGTGCCTGTAAGTAATTAAACATAAAAAAAGATATGGTTTACTCTCAAGCTTTCAATTTTATTGTCTTAGGCACTTGGTTATATATTCTATCCACTGCACATGGTCATTAACCCCAGGTCCCTCTAGTCCTTGTCCCATTCATTACTAATGGAGATATGCCTTCTCCCTGACAGAAAAAAGAGCAAAAGGAAGGCTGATCCCCTACCTCACCCAACTCCGACCGGAAGTACTTAATAGGTACTTACCCAGCATTAGTTCTGTTCTTTTTTCTGTCTGCCAACAGAATGGTACAAAGGGTGCAGTGCTCTGCTCCTGCTGGGCTAGAGTGGAAGTGTTCCCTGGATTGCCATCTTGCCTGCTAGGTGACAGGGCGGCAGTCATTCTTGAGCCTCCCGGTCTGCTGGGCATACTGGGAGGAGCAGATGTCAGAGACCGGCACTTTGCGGCAGGTATGGTTCTGTGTCATGGTGCGCGTCTTCCTGTTTGCTTGGCAGGAAGAAGGATGTGCAGTTCTTGAGAAGCGAGAACTGGCTCAGAGGAGCAAGAGCCAGGGTTTGCTTCATGAGGTGCCTGACTTTTGGTTGAGATGGTAGGCTTTGGTTCAGATGTACCGGGAGCTCAGGGTGCACCTGGGCTTTCCAGGAGACATTTTTTAGGCATAGGTTTTCGGGTGCCTATTTCTGTCACCCCCGGGGGTAAGTACTGCCAAGTGTTTTTTTGGGTGGCAGAGTGCACAATGGGGAAACTCTAGGAAATGGAAGCATGCCCCTGAGTCTTCCTCTTCCTCACCTGGTTCTTCCTCCTCTTCACCCCCTGGCTCCAAACGTTGCAGGAGATGTGGATCATGGGAAACCAAAGGGGGTGGTACCTGTCCCATCTTCAACATTCTCGGGGTCAAAGGAGGAGGGTCATGGTCCTAAGGAGCAGAAGGGTAAGTATATTACCAAGGAGATGTTGCCTGATTTGATTAGGCATGTGAAGGCAACATGGGGAAATGCCTGTAATGTCCTCTGGTGCCCTCCTAAGTAGGTTTCCTAGCTCAGCACCTCATGATGATCCTGTGCACCATTATAACAATGAGGTCCTGAAACAGGAATGGAAGGATCCAGACATTATGTTACTGCACTTTATGGCCATACTGTAACATGATATGCAGAATAGGTTGCCTGACACCATACCCATTGTCTATGTCTATGTGGGGTTATTTATAAAGCACAACTATTACTCCAAGGAGTATTGTGGCGCTACTGCTGAAAGTATGTCAGCAGGGGAAAGAGAGTAGGAAACTAGGGGCTGGAAAAAAGCCAAGTTTCCGAAATACAGGCATTGCCTTGATGCATCTGAGGTAAGGGTGGGCGTAGTTCGCGAAGTAGTGCTACGCGAAGCTACGCGAAGTGCACTTCACACTACGCGAACTTCACGTAGCACTACGCGAGCTACGCGATTGCACAGTGCGGACAAGCATCTGGCACTGTGCAATCATTGAAAACGGCATCTTGCACAGTGCGAGCTGTAGTTTTCTGCTGCTCGAGTAGATTTTTACTCGAGCAGCAGCTTTCTCAACGCAAACTGGTAGTTTCTCATCGCGAGCATGCGCAACCACTCGCAATGAGGAATCTGACCTCCCCACGTTGAGAATCTCGCTGGGATGTTATTTTGCTTGCTCGCGGTCGCGAACATGGCGTTGAGGACCGCGAACAAGCAAAAAATGACTGCTGCACTACGCTACGCTGCACTACGCGTGTTCGCACTGTGCTACGTGCAGCTCGCGTAGTGCGAAGTTGCGCAAACTTCGCAAACTACTCGAGCGTAGCGTAGTGCTTCACCCAGGGTTAATCTGAGGGGTCAGTTAGAATTTTTTCCAGAGGGAGGGGCCCAAGAAAGAAAGGGCTTTGCCCCCTAACTGACTCGTGGAATTCTGGCAGTAATCAAGGATAAAGTGGATAAAACAGTTGATGCCTCCCGTAGAAAAGTGCATTCAGTCTACCATATGGCTCTTCTTGTTAGGGTTTATTTATTTATTTAGTAGTTTTATATAGCGCTAGCCAGACCCGAAGGTATTAGAGCACTTTACAACACTTAGTAAAGAGGAAAACACATATTATAGCAGTAGTAAACAGACAAATATTATAGCAGTAGTAAACGAGAAGCCTCAAGGTGCAGTCGGAGACTTTGCACGTTTTATAATGCTAGAAGCTGGGAAGTTGCATAGTCTCATAGTAGTGAGCACAGTAGTTCAAGCCGCACATCCTTCCGAGTGGGGGATGGTGGGAAGGAGCCGGGCTAGGCATGAGGTAGAGGTAGAGGTCTTAGTTTCAAAGTGTCCTTGTGCCATAGGGTGCTCGCTCGTGAGTTTTGGTGTCACTCTATCCATTTGGGAGAGTGCTCTTGAGGAAGATGTCTTTGAGCTGCCTTTTGAATTTTGGAAAGGAGGTGATGGTCCTGATAAAAACTGGGATGGAGTTCCAGATTTTGGGTACATTTCCAGAGAAGGAACGTGCTGCGGTTTTTTGTTTACTGGTTTTGGGCAGGATGAGGAGTAGAGTGTTGGAAGTCCTGAGGCTCCTTGTCTGACCGGCCTTCGTGAGTTTGGAGGCCAGGTATGCGGGTTTCTCTGTGTGAGGGGCTTTGTGCGTGAGGCAGGCAGTTTTGAAATTGGTACGCATTTCAACTGGGAGCCATTTCAACTCGCTTAGTGCAGGCGAGATGTGGTCATATTTTTTTACTCCAGTGACCATTCTTGCAGCTGCATTAAGGGTTGATCGGTGTGATTTTGCTGTGCCTGAGAGGGTTGCATTCCTGTAGTCCAATCTGGAAAGTACCAAGGATTGTGGCGCTTGTTTGAGGTCATTGGTCGGGATGGAAGGGTTTTTTCTTGCTTAGTTATTTCAGGTTGAGGAAGGCAATCTTTGCTGTGTTCTTGATGTGTTTGACCATGCTTAGTTTAGGGTCCAATGTGATTCCCAGCGATTTGACGGATTAAGCCAGGGAAAGATTTTCGTTGAGAGCACCATTGCTTTTAGCCATTCTGTGACTTGGGGGCTCTCCATTTAGTTTGAAATGAGAAGGATTTCAGTTTTGTCTTGATTCAATTATAGGTGGTTTAATGAGAGCCAGTGTGGGACTTCTCTAAGAGTGTTGTTGAGTCTCTGGATGTCTTTAATGGAGGAGGTTTCAAGATAGATCCGGGTATCGCCCGCATAGAGGTGGAAGGGAATGTTGGATCTTTTGTGGATAGTGGTGAGGGGTTCCATGTATATGTTGAATAGTTGCGGGAAGAGGACTGATCCTTGGGAAACGCCTCTGCTGATAGGGTGAAGGTCCGACTTGAAGTTGTTGATTTTGGCTTTTTGAGAGCGATTCTGGAGAAAGGAGCCGAACCAGTATAAGACCACCTCTTCAGCCCCCAACCTTTCTTGGAGTACCTTAATGAGTAGTTGGTGGTCAACCGTATCGAAGGCTGCCGAGAGGTCCAGGAGGATGAGTAGGGAGCACTGGTCTGAATTGAGGGACTTGTCTATATCATCCATGATATTAAGGAGCACTGTCTCTGTGCTGCACACTTTTCTGAAGCCTGATTAGCAGGGTCCAGGAGGTTGATGCTGTCCGTGTGTTGTGTCAGGTGGAGGAGAACGCACTTTTCCAATGTTTTGGCCAGGAGAGGTAGATTGGAGACCGGTCTGTAGTTTTCAAATCATTAGTTTCCAGTAGTGGCATGACTTGGCCAACTTTGAGGCAGTCCGGAATGACTCCGGAGCTCAGGGAGCAGTTTATGATCCTGGTCCAGAGCGGTGCTAGGGAGAGTTTTTGCTTTTTGGCCAGTTGGGCAGGAATAGGGTCCAAGGCATTTGAGGAGGGTTTAGAGGTGGAGTTCAATTTGACTATCTCTAATTCCGAGACTGGGTTGAATGATTTCCACTAGTTAGGATGGTGATTGGGTGTGTTACCATCTGCTCCTGGGGCATGGCTCCTATGGACGAGGTTACGTTGACATCCAGGGAGAGCTCAATCTTGGAGATTTTATCGTTGAAGAAGTTGGCAAAGTTCTCACACAGGGCATAAGTGGCCTGTGTTGCGGATACGGGAGGCTTGTAAGTTTGTTGCCTGATGAGGTTGAAGAGCTCATTGGGTCTGTTTTAGTGTTTGCAAAAGCATTGCGAAAGAAATACTTTTTTTGCACTTGATGTGGTTTTGTACTTCTTGCGTGTTGATTTGAGTTGGTCCAGGAGGATTGGGGACGGATTGTTCTGTCAGAGTCTTTCTGCTCTGAGTTGTCTTCTTTGGGCGTTTAAGTGTGTGTTAAACCAGGATCTCTAAGGATGCTGGGGGTCTTGGAGACCTGGGAGGAGAGCGATCTCTTCTAACTCCAGTGATGACCTGGATCTGAGGATTGGGGATGGTAGTCAAGGAAGTAGGCAAGGAGGCAAGGTCTAAAGCTTCACATGAAGACATTGCAGCTCTATCTCCTCTAGGTCTTTGTGCCGGGTCGGTACATACGTTGCACAGTACCTTGTTATGGATCTCAAGGCTCTGTATAGCTCCTTGGACGATGCCTCTGATTACTCTGGCTTGCTGGAACATATAGAGTGCCAGGTGAAATATCTTTCAAATGTGTATTTTGATGTAGTGATGTAGGGGGTAAGTGTGTCTGCCTGCCAGAATTTCGTTCTGAGGACTAGTGGACAAATTCTGTCCAGAAGACTCTGGCTCTTTGATTGCCCATTCTGGGGTCTTTGTTGTGTGAGGAAGAGTTGGAGGACAAGCTGCCCAAACTAATCCAGGAACAGAAGTATTCATCCTCCCTGAAAGTTGTAGCAGGGGAAAAGCTGTCTTTTTAGCCTAAGTCCCCTTTTCATATGTCTTCAAGAAGGCAGTTTCCCTGGGCTCAGTGAAGGTTTTCTGTAGGAATAGGTAGGGATAGGAAGGCCAAGCTCCCCCTCTGATGCCCCATTCCTGACTATATGGTGGAGAAGGAGTTTGTGGTAGGCAGCTGCCTCCAGCACTTCCTCCGGGCATGGGATGAATCTACTTCAGAAGGCTTGGTGTTGGACATTGTGGGACACGGGTTACAGATCAAAATTGGGGAGGGCCCTTCAGCATCAGGGGTCCATCTGACTCCTTGGCCCTCCCAGGAGAAGAAGAAGGAGGCCTTAGTCCAGGGGATCTATTCTTTGCTGCAGAAGATTGCCATTTGGGAGGTTCTCCCTTTGGAGAACTGGAGGATTCTACTCCATAATGTTTCTGGTGGCGAAGGCTATGGGAGGCTTCCCACTGGCATTGTATTTGAAGGCACTGAACCAGTATGTTCTACATCTTCCCTTCAAGATGGGGACACTGTAGAGTGTGATTTCATTGGTACTGCATGGGCATCTGATGTGCACCTTGAATCTGCATGATGCATATTACCATGTGCCCATCTATCGGCAGTTCTAGACATTTTTGCAGGATTTCTTCCGAGGGATTCATCATCAATTGAAAGTGCTTCTGTTTGGCCTGTGATTGGCCTCGAGGGTGTTTATCAAGGTAGTGGCTCAGCTGATGGTGTTGCTTCATATCCAGGGGATATACCTATACGCCTATCTGGGTGATTGGCTGCTCCATGCTCAATCAGAGGAACAGCTTCTTTCCAATCTGGAGGTGGTTGGTGCGTTTCTAAGGGCTCATTAGTTTCTACTGAACAGGGAGAAGTGTCATTTGGTGCCTTCTCAGGATCTGACCTTCATTGGGGTGTTCCTTCCTGCTCCCAATATTCAGGTGTTACAATCTCTGGACAGGGAGCTAATGGGCAAGGTCTGCCTGCCTGTATGTTGGCAAGGGCAGCCTGCTTGTACGTTTGTGGTTGCGCCTGTGGGGTGAAATGGCAGCGACTTTGTGGGCCCGGTTTCACCTCCATCCTCTGTGGATTTATCTGCTATCAGTGTGGGATCCATACTCAGACAACGTCGAACTGATGGTGCCTGTTTTCCCTGAGGTTCTTCCGCAGCTGTAGTGGCAGACTGTGCTGGACAAACTGTTGCGGGGTATGCCTTTCAGCCAGATTCTCTGCTGGTGTTGACGACGGATGTCAGCCCATTTGGCTGGGGGGCAACTTTAGGGGACAGATCCCTGCATGCCCATTAGTCTCTACTGGAGGGGAGGCATTCTTCCAATTGTACGGGGCTGATGGCATTTGACAGGGCTGGTATGGGATTTTGACATCTGCTGGAGGGTCATACCCTGGTGGTATGGTCTTGTAACCATGTGACTGTGGCGTACCCGAATGGTGCTGCCTTTGCTTTAGTAGTAGATGCATCTGCAGTCCCCGCTGTCTGTGCATATTCCAGGGGTGAACAATGGGGTGGAAGATGCTCTCAGTTATTTTTTTCCTCCCTCTTCCATGCAAACTCTGACCTAGGGGGTCTTTTATCAGGTGTGCGAGGGGTGTGGTGTGCCTTTCCTGGACCTATTTGCTTCCCAGCACAATGCTCAGGTTCCCCGGTTTTATTCTCGATCTTCTCAGGAGGGCTTTGGTGGTGGATATAATGACGGTTCTTTGGCCCAACCTCCTTTTGTATGCCTTCCCGCCGATTGCTCTTGTTCCCAGGTTCCCCAGCCTCAAGCTGATGTCTGTTCAGGGTCCCTGGATGGTTCCTTGCTTTTCCCCTCCCCTGCGGTCTGTTCAGTCACTAGCTCTCCCAAGGGACTGATTGTCAATTTGGAAGTTGAGAGGAGGGGGTCACAAAACAGGGGACTCCCTAGGCATCTAGTGGTTGCTATACCGCAGTCACATAGGCCATCCACTTTAAAGTCCTATGAAAGGCATTGGGGGAATTTTCAGCATTGTTGTGGGCCTCTTCAGCGTCTTCCCATGAGTGTTCTTTGACGGAGGTGCTACAGTTTTTGTGGGATGGTTTTGAGAAGTGATTGGCGGTCTCTACCATACAGGCGTAGTAGGCAGCCATTAAAGCCTTTTGGGGTAATCTGGATGGTGTGGATGATCTAGTGGCTCAGCTGCTGCACAGCTTCTTTCTTTCCCATTCACTGGTGAAGCCCCAGTTTCCCTTGTGGGATCTGCCTTTGATGTTGAAAGCTCTGGTGTGCGCTCCATTCGAGCCTTTTTTAGTTGGTCAACATTAAGTTTGTCGCGTTCTGGGTGTTTATTTTGGTAGCCATCACTTCCGCTCAGGGGATTGGTGAGCTGGGGGCTTTCATGGCAACTGAACCCTGCTTGTTGTTTTCTGATGATGGGGTTGTGCTACGCTTGGATGCCTCCTTTGTGCCCAACGTGACTTATCAGTTCCATAAGTCTTAGGAGATTGTTTTGACTGCTTTGATGGTTGACGCTAGTTCATCAGACAATTTGGATTGGTCCCTGTTGGATGTGAAGAGTGCATTATTTGGAGCATACTAGGTCTTTTCAGAAATCTGAGGCCTTGTCTGATTCTTTTGGCAGAGGCGACTGATATTTGAAGGTGGTGGGTGGGGTGGGTCAAGGGGGAATTAAATACATTTCAATTAATCGCTCTTACCTGTGTACCGCTGCCGCCCGTCATCACTGCCACTTCCTCCAGGTCCTCTTCCCTGCTTCCAGAGCAGAAATCATGATGCTCCTGTATTCCAGCCTCTCAATAGCCAATCACAATGCAGCATTGTTATTGGTCTGAGCGCAGTGGATTGGCGCTCAGCCACAGAATGGGAGGCTGGGCTTGTTCTCCAAGCAAACAAGCATCCTGGGACCGGTTTCGGATTCATAATCCTCATCAGCCAGGCTATCTTGAATCCAGTGGCCAAGTGGGCAAGGGACTCACGTCTGAGCATACCCTGCCAAGGGCGAACAAAGAGATACAAAAGGGGATGATGGGCGGAGCGTTTGAGCAAATCAAACACTCACCCCCAGTCAACTGATCTGGTCCAGGGAAGACATGGCTTGGCAGTTCGGGCTGGACTGTTCCCATGAGGCACAGGGTAAGACTGATTTGCACATGGCCATGTCTGAACTGGGGTGGCTGGGTGAGCTAAAGAATGGTGATGGATTAAACCCAGATCAGTTGACTGGGGGTGAGTGTTTGATTTGCTCAAACGCTCTGTCCATCATCCCCTTTTGTTTCGCTTAGTTCGCCCTAAGTTAGCAGGGTATGCTCAGACGTGAGTCCCTTGCTCACTTGTCCACTGGATTCAAGATAGCCTGGCTGATGAGGATTATGAATCCGAAACCGGTCCCAGGATGCTTGTTTCCGGTCCAGAGAAGACATGGCTTGGCAGTTCGGGCTGGAGTGTTCCCATGAGGCACAGGGTCAGACTGATTTGCTTATGGCCATGTCTGAACTGGGATGGCTGAGTGAGCTAAAGAATGGTGATGGATTAAACCCAGATCAGTTGACTGGGGGTGAGTGTTTGATTTGCTCAAACGCTCCGTCCATCACCCCCTTTTGTTTCGCATAGTAAATGCGGCGCATCTGTGGTGGCACAAGGGTAAACTTGTGTGACGCATCTTACTTGGCGCATCCCTGCTGATTTGCAGGGATGTGCCAGTCGTCTTACGTCTGCCTCATAGTCCTCAAGTAATTTTTGCCTTATCAGCATAGTGGTTGGCATGGCAGATGCTGCAATCCATATGTAATATAGAAAAGGTACCTTGAGGAATTATTTCACTGTTAATTAATATTTCTCACATGCCATCAATATGTGCATTCAATTAAATAAACATCGGAACCATGGTGTCAATCATTTTTCAGCTTTATATCATATGTTAATAATTTGCAACCAAATAGAAAAAGGCAACACAAACCACACTATTACAATCAATATCCTTCCGATAGTGTGTTATACTGTTGGTACTGTATGTATTATACATATATACATATCATGCTCCTGAAGCCTCAGTCAGCTCATGCAACAGTCTATAAACATGAATGTTGTGGTTATTATTTGTAACCAAACAGTATACAGGCGTCGACGTTTCGGTCTTTACACAGCGATTTCCACCAAGACCATCCTCAGGACTGTATGTTGCTCAAAATATCTACAAAATATACAATATGTACAATATATTAGACCCCGTTCCTAATGTCCAATATAATTGATTGTCTGCTAACACTAACCGTCACCACACCCAGTGTGACTACACATAACAAACATTACTCACTATGTTCCAAGTAGAAAATCCATATGTAGCATTAAAGTTCCATGTAATTGGTGTAATTCTTGCACCAAATACTATGGCCTTACTAGAAAGCTAAATATGCCAATTAGGGGTTGGACAATATTACCACGTTTTAGGGGTCAGAACACTTACACTGAGTACTGGACAGCAGTACCTCGATGTGCATGGTTCAAAACCCAGCCGCATCTGTCCAAAAAATGGAGGGAACCACTAAAAAGAGTCACTTCCTCACATCATCCACAATTAATAATATACATATTTTTAAAGATGTTACTGAGATTTGCTTATTAAATATTCATCTATATTTATATGTATTAGATGTTCACTTACATAATACAATGAACCATGTTTCTAAATAGTTTCGGTAGTGCTAGCATTTCTTTCTTTTCCATACTTATAACAAGATCACCAGAGGTGAAACAAAAAGCAGGATACAAATCATTTAAACACTGAGCTCACTAACAGTCATGGAGGTGACTAGCCAATAATCATTCCCTCAACACAGGCACTCGTGCACTATGGTGCAAGGGTGCCGGCATTGGTGCTAGTTTAAAGAAAAATGGTGAACCCAATATACCCTTGTAGGCTTGGGGAATAAAATCAATCAAAGTAAAAATATCTACAAGGGATTTCACTTGTTTTCAAAGTATTTAATGTTTCAAATTATTTATGAGTCAGTTAAATGGAATCAGACTCCTAGGTGTCCCACTAGGACAACCAAACTAAATATAATTAACGAAGCACAAAAGAGAACAAAGCACACGGAAGATCCTAGTCGTAGAAAATAAATTTTTCAGATTTTGGCATGTTTTAAATTTGAGAAGGTACAGTTGAACAAAGTAGATATCAGCAAATAAAGTTATGACTAAGATGTACAAATGAATTTGGACACACAATTCATAACCTACATCAGCTCCTAAATATAGCACAGCAAATATTATCCAAAAATCAATAAATATTGCTTGAGGAAGACAATTTTTCTTGGAGTTGGCAGGACTGTCGACGTTTCGGTCTTTGTGGCTTCAGTCCATTAGACCATCTTCAGGACAAATAACTTTATGCAGGATCTACAACCCTAAACAAATGTAATAATATGTTATCACATGACATAGTATTGACACAAAATCAATTTGACTAAACTAGAGACAGACCCTGTGCAATGGGGGCAATGGTGACCATTTCACTTTTTTTTCTTTCTTTGCCCATTTCACCATTGTCCCCATTGCATACGATCCGTCTCTAGTTTAGTCAAATTTAAACATTTCCCTTGAGCAGCAACAGAGTGGTCTGGGGCCTAGACCCACAAGCCATGCCAGAGGACCCGACAACCCCGGACCCGATTCCAACAGGCAAAGTAGTTAACGAGCAGAGTGGACCGCCCAGAGGGACGTGAAGAGATCGCTCATGGCGAGCCGGGACGAGCTGTTGGTGAGGTGACAGAGGAGCCTACGGCCCAGAGCAGGGAGATGGCTGGAGCCGAGTGACATCGAGAGGGGCTCCCGTTGAGCAGAGCAGCGGACTGAGAATAAATTCTGGAGCGGAGACAGACCTCCTTGCAGCCTGGTCTGATACACCACACCAAAGGAATCAGCGAATCCGGACCTGACGCCGGCCAACTGAGCTGCTGGCAAGCGGTGCAGACAGCTCATAGGTGTCTGAGGCAAGTAGTCAGGTGGCGGTGGAGGGACCTGGAGCAGAGAGACATCCTGGAGACCTGCTGATGGACAACTGGACCAACGGTGAGCAGAGCAGTCACCCGTGGGGGAGAAAACGGACACCCACATTGGTCTGGAGAGAGCACACGCCAGCGATAATTACGCAGGTACTGGGAAAGCTGGCCTGACCTTAGGGTGATCAAAAGAGAACAGACTATATGGTGAAGTATCGAATGGGATTAAAAGCGGGCGAAGGCATACCACAATCGGCTGAGAAGCAAACCGGGATGAACCCCTCCAAGGAGGGCCTAGATGAGGAGCCCCATCCATCCAAGACGCTCTTTAACCGATACCTCTCACAAGCCGGAGACGCCATACCAATCAACGCACAGGGTAATAACTCTTACTTCAAAACATTGTGACTCCAATCGTGGCGGGGACTCACTAGCTACCGCCATCACCACCTGCCCCTAAGGGCAAGAAGCTGAATATCGATCACCGCCCAAATCAAGAAATGGCCTCTTGAAGCACTTAAAGTGCACCTACTCTGAGCTGACAACACAGCAAATGAAAGGAGGCCCCACAGACGTGACTCTCCCACAGTGGCTTACCGGCAACAAAACTTGACAAGCCCATCCTAAAAGATGGCATCTGCCTTTGCCAAGAAAGACCGCATGAAGACATGCTCAATGGTCCCACGAGCACAGCAGCGGGTGATCAAATCATACCCCAGGATACGCAACGGACCCTAGATGAGGCTGCACCAGACGAGCCAGTGACCGGAGTTTTTCCTGATTCCTCGTTCTCCTCCCTTAAAGATGAACTCCAGGAAATCAAGAGACCTTTTGCAGGATATCAGAGAAGCCCAAAAGGACATAGTCTCCCTAGGAGATGGAGTTGTAACACTAGAGGAACGTGGAGACAGTTATGAAGGGGAGATGCACACCCTACTACAGGAGGTCCTCAGACTTCAAGAACAACCTCTGGACCTCCAGACTCACACTGAAGAGCTCGAAAACAGGTCCAGACGTAGCAACACACGCATACGGGGAATAGCATCTAAGGCTGAAGGAGAAGATATATTTGCATATGTGGGGGACCTCTTCCACCATATCCTTGGGACAAACCCCAAGACTGTTGTTAAAATAAACTGTGCTATGCGCTTGTAGCCCCGGGGGGGGAGGGGGGGGCTCAACATCTCTTCCAGATATAATAGCTTAATTATGGTTCCTGCCCTCCCCTCCCAGCCACATTGAGATGGACTACTTGGATCACCATGGAAATGTTACTTGAGTTTTATACGTTATGATTTATTTGTCAGCTCCCAAGGGCAGGGCGCACAGCCACCTGGGGATTGGTAATGGATGTAAGTAAAGCACTGTAATAAGAGAAAGGTTGCGCCTCCGTGCAACTAATAGTTTTGCTGAGAACTTGTGTGGAAGCTGTCAATCGTCTTTAGCTAACTAAGGATCTTGGCATGTATATTGAGCTTGGATGAGCTACAATAGTTGTGTTTTTTCTTTTTGTTATAAAACCAATAAAAAGATTTTTTTAAAACAATAAAAATAAACTGTGCACTTTGAGTGGGGAGAGCACCTCCAGAGGGAACTACCCCGGTGGATATTTTAGTGTGCCTCCATGACTTTCCTGTGAAGGAAGACATACTTCGTAAAGCACATGAGAAATGCCATCTTAACTTTCAAGGCAAGACACCTATATTACTTCAAAACCTAGCAATGATTACATTACAAAGACGCAGTGAATTCAGGCCAGTCACCCAGCACCTACGAGAAAAGGGAGTGACCTATTCCTGGAGTCAACCTTTCTGTATAATATTCCACCTATGAGGCAAGCTTCACCAACTTCGTTCCTTGACCAAAACCTGCCAAACCCTTGGTATTGACCCTGAATATGGGGACCAATTATCAACCACATCTCCTTTTCGCACAAGACTTCAGAGAAACCAAGGCAAGGATCGCAGGAAGAAGAGAAGTCCGATTTGTCCGGATACGGCCAAGATAGCAGAGGGACAATAGATGGTGCTCTGATCCATTCCAGAGGTCCTGGCCAAAACGGATGATTCATAAGGCTCTTACAGAGATGAGTACCTAACACGAACACAGCCTGAGAGGGGCAGGGGAAAGACGGGATCACAGGACTCACTTTGGACCCCTTTTCTTTGATCTTCCGAATTGGAAGACTAAAGTCAGACTCAGGAACTATGTTACAAACATGATATACTTTAGTTTATACATTGATGGGGAAACAATCATCCTGGGCCCAGTTTCGGGATAACACCCCTCATCAGCCAGGCTAGCTTGAATCCAGTGGCAAAGTGAGCAAGGGACCTGGCCTCGCTGTTCGGGCTGGACTGTTCCCAGAAGGCACAGGGTCAAGACTGATTTACATATGGCTGGCTCTGAACTGGGTGGCAAAGTGAGCTATAAAACGATGATGGATTCAACCCAGATCTGTGACTGGAGGTGAGTGTCTGAAACGTTTCAACGCTCCATCCATCATCTCCTTGTAATTGCTTTGTTTGCCCTAAGTTGGCAGGGTATGCCCAGACGTGGGTCCCTTGCTCACTTTGCCACGGGATTCAAGCTAGCCTAGCTGAAGAGGAGTGTGACCCCAAAACCGGTATCAGGATGATTGTTTCTGATATCCCTCCACCTTTTATAAAACATTGTGTTACGCCATGGCCCCTATACTGAATAGACTCTTCAATTCCTTCACACAACCTGTTGCAATGCCCGCATCGATGCTAGCTGCATCTATTGCAGTAGTTCCCAAACCAGGAAAGGACAAACAACAGTTCAGAGCCTATTGACCTATCTCCTTGCATAACATTTATTTAAAATTATTTACCAGCAACCTAGCACATAGATTGAGATCAAGCCTTCCCACAATCATAGATCTTGACCAAGCCGGATTTATTCCACACAGACAAACAGGAGATAACACCATACGTATTCTACACACTATTAAAACAGCCACAGGGGTCCCAAGGGTGATCATGCTATTAGCCATAGATGCCGAGAAGGCCTTTGATATGATGCACTGGCCTTTACTAGAACAGGTTATAACACACTTTGGCCTAGGCAAAACATTTAAAGCACAAATTATGAACTGCTCTGCTACCACTTCCCCATGGCATCAGTGTGGATAAACTGCCACATCTCAGATTGGCCGAGGTACGAGACAATGCTGCTCACTGTCCCCCCTCCTATTTTCTCCATGCATGGAGCCCCTATTCCAGCAAGTGGGAGCAGATCCTAGGATCAGCTGTGCGATCTTTTGGGGGGGAACACCACAAATTACGCCTTTATGCAGATTATATACTGCTCACTTGTCTGGGAATCACACTGGCGCCAATACTCCAACAACCTCATCAATAAACTACCAAAACCTCTTATGGCGGGTCAGACATGAGATGATTAACTGGAAACACCACCAGATATCTTGGTTAGGCCGTATTGCCACGGTCAAAATGACCATACTCCCGAAAGTACTCAATCTATCCCAAACGCTGCCTCTTGGCCCCCCTAACGAAATGCTTGCCAGGTTACAAGCGGAAATCTCTCAATTCATATGGTTCAGAAGGAAACCAAGCATGCAAAAAGAACTGTGCTACACCCCATCTAAATCCGGAGGTGTAGGTATCAGTGACCTCCAAAATTACTATCCGGCAGCACAGATACGGTACTTAGTGGAATGGGCGAAGATTTTACCCTCCCTGAATCAGAAAGATTGCATTACCTACAACTCCGCCATTGACTCTTTCACCCTAGTAATAAACCACCCATTCAGTGACCTCGTATGGCATACGAGTAATAGCTTATCTCTCACACCACAGATAAACGTCTCATCTCTAAGAGCTATGCATTTTTTAATGCAAAGCCACACGCATATGTATAAAGCCTGTCTGCATAGGTGGGAGCAGGAACTTGGGCGGAGGTTACATGAGAAAGAATAAAGCGATATACGTTATAGAGTCTGATACACCGCCAGTAACACCTCCCTCACTAAAACCTGGTCAAAGGCACTATATATTGGTATCTTATACCATCTAGATTGCATAAAATTAACCAAACCGTAGATATAGTGTTGTATTCATAGGCAATAGCAGGGTACATTTTGAAGAAGATGTATTAGTTTGCAACACAGTACATCCTCACACGACCATGGACATCTCTGTTCTCCACCCACTATTGTATATTCCAGAATCTCTTGAAAAGTCCAAGAGATAGGCATGAAAGAATATACGGTAATTGAAACATCATAAAATACAACACATTTTCCGCCTTAAAAAGGGAAAAGAAAACTTATAAAACTATCAATTCAAAATGCATTTTACACAAAGTCTTTCAACTTAGCAGGTGCATGTCTCAATCGCATTTATTTTTACCTGTGGTGCTACAGAATCTTCTCATTCATATACTTTCGAAGACATACTTACTGGTACTACATCTGTGCAATTCTCAGACACCAATGCAGGAATATCTGTTGGTTCAGACACCAGGGCAGTTTCTGATCTGGTGACAATGGTACAGAACCACCACAATTTGGAACAAATATCTCTTCATTCGGTGTCAAGAAATGGACAAAATTCACTCCACCTTCTCCACCACACATTCCAGTCTTTTCCATCCTGGATAACCGCACTCTTATGGTATATCTTAATTATCTTGATAGTCCTCCCATATTTGGGTGTGCTTTTTGCAATAAATCCTGGTTTGCGTATCCTAACCTAATCCCCAACAACAAATGTAGGTACTTTGACCTTCCACCTGGTATCATAAGATTCCTTAGCCTTTTCTTGCTTCCTCTTCACCTTTTCACAAACGCCCTCAATATCTTTCTCATCAAGAAACTTCTACGGTTGGACACAACTTGGAAACCAGATGTCTTCCTCGCAACAACCTCTGTAGTACTCTGTAGAATGATACACTACCTCCATAGTTTTTCTCTCAAATTGTCTCTCCACTTTCTTCCAAATCTACGCACCAAAACAATAATTTCCTTCAGCACTCGGTTGAACATTTCCACCAGTTGATTTCCTTGTGGTTCATAAAGCGTAGTGGTGGCATGTCTGATATTAACGTATCTCAGGAAACTCTGTTTTTCTCTTGACACCAACTGAACTCTATTGTCCGAAACAAGGACCTCAGGATATTTCTCCCTTGCAAAAACCTCTTTGAAAAACTAAATTATGGCACCTGTGGTTACTTGTGAATCCAACTTCACCTCTGGCCACTTGGAGTGGTAATTCACCAGAACTAAGGCAAAGCGAGAATCACATGGCAAAGAATGAAAGGTCCAAAAATATCTAGTCCCCCTTTCTGCCAAGCCACTGGTTGAAGAGGAGCAGGAGCAGACTTTAGCATCTTTTCACTATTCGCACAAATATCACATCGCCTCATCTATTTATCAGCCATCTTGTCCAACCCTGGCCACCAAAAACATGTACGAACCAACCTCTTCATGGATGACATACCACTATCTCCTTCATGGGCAAGACTTAAAATATCATCCTGCATCCGTTCAGGGGGAATACATTTTCCATTCTTAAAAATCAACCCACCAACTCTTCAGCCACTTTCAAAAAAGGTAAAATCTCCTCTGGCGCTGCTCTTCTACTAGGCCACCCTTTCAAAACATATTTTATTTACATTTTGCAACAACAGGTCAAGTTGCTCATATTCTCTCCATTTCTCTTCATCAATGCTCTTGAATTGATCAACAAAATATTCTGAAACAGAGACAACAACATCCACACCAAAAACATCCTCCTCGTTCTGAAATCTTTCATGAGGGAACTGCGATAGACAGTCTGCCACCACATTACTTTTACCTGGGACATGCTCCACAGTAAAACCATATTCCTGTAACCTCAATACCAACCTTGCCATGTGCGCAGGGGAATCCTACCCACCACCAGGCGAAAGTATCTCAACCAAAGGTTTATGATCAGTGTGGAGTACAAAACCTGAACCCCAAATATGGGTGCGAAAATGTTCAATTTCCCAAATGCAAACTAATAATTCCTTCTCTATGACTGCAAATCTCCTTTTGGTTTCAGAAAGTGTGCGTGAAGCAAATGTAACATCCCATATTTCACTTCCACATCTTTGAGACAAAACTCCACCAATACTGTACTTACTAGCATCCATTGCCACAATGCATTCCATGCCCATACGAAAAGGTTTTAATGTGGGTGCTTCTGCAATTTCTTTATCTGTTCAAATGCTGATTGCTGTGCTTCAGTCCAATGATACTCAACCCCCTTCCTAGATAGCTTTCTGAGCTGCTCCATTTTTGTAGCAACGTTTTTATAAACAAACCAACTTGAGATGTTCCTTATGTTCCCTTTCATCTTTTGAGAACACCAGTACATCATCCTGGAAACATTTTACAAAATTTTCCATGTCCTTGAATAAATGGAACATGGCCCTTTGGAAAATATATGCCACAACACCAATCTAAAAGGCATCCTTTTGAATTGAAATAAGGGGAGAGAGAAATGCAGTAAGGTGTCAGAAATCTTCTGTCAACACAATCTGATGGTACGCCAATATTAAATTCAATGTAGAGAATATCCTTGCACCATCCAACATGCACACTTGCTTGTGTATATTAGGGAGGGAATGACAATCCATCACAATTCCAGCATTTATAGCTCTGAGGTCAACACACAGCCTCAACAAATTGTCAGCCTTGCAAGCCAAAACTATCAGAGAGACCCACTCAGATGATTCAACTTCCTCTATCACCCCTTCATTCTCCATATCAACCAACATCTTGTTCAGCTCTTCCCTCACACCGATGGGAACATTCCTACATTTTTGTACAACAGGTTTAGCATTGGTTTCCACTTTTATTTTGTGAGAATAACCTTCTAATTTCCCAAGTTTCTCTGTGAACACCTCCGGAAACTGATTAACTATCCAATCTTTACCATCACAGTCCTCAAATAACAACACCGGCTTTCTGCTCCTGGGATTTGAAATAATCCCCAACTTCCATTGGTCCTTCCAGCCCAACACATTCTCTCCTTTGGGCACCACATACAATTTTATTCTAGCCTCTCTTCCCTTAAACACAATGTCAACCTCCATGTACCCTATAATGTCAATAGCGGTACCATCAAAACTTTCCGCAAGAATATCTGATTCATTCAGATTATCCACACTACACCTCTTGCCAAACTTTTCTCCAAAATATTGACACATAATAATCGCCGAAGGAGACTCCGGATCCGCCAGGAGCTCATGTTCTTCATCTGTAATATACACTTTACAAATAGGAGAATTTCTTATCCCCAAACAGTCTGTTTCTGCCTCCATACTCAAAGATAAATCCACATCATCTCCCCGACTCTCATTTGTTCCACCACACTCACATTCACCTCTACACTGCTCCCTTCCTGACAAATGTACTTCATCCACATAAGAAACCTTAAACTTCCAATTGGTATTATTTTTCTTCAAATCCTTGCACACTCTGGCAAAATGTCCAATTCTCCCACACTTCACACACTGCTCCCCAATAGCAGGACACCTAGGGAAAGAAGCAAAATGAGTTGTGCTACCACAACAATAACACACAGGTCTATCATTTATATCAACTCCAGGTTTGTCATTCCTTTCAGCTCTTTTTCCGTGTTGATCAATCTAAGAATTAACAGCGTTTAATGCTCACAGACTACCACCTCCATGAGCCTTTCCTTTCTCTGAATCATGCACTGACTTCATACGTCTTGTGCTCAAATACCTTAGCTGTAGTTTTGACATCTTCTAACTTAGGGTCTCCCATAACGCACAATTGTTATTGGACTTTCTTACTCTTGGTGTGCACCATTATCTGATTCTGTATCATTTTGTCATAAATTACACCAAAACTACAATGCACAGATAGTCCACCTAATGCAGTAAGGAATTCATGAAATTATTAATCCGTTCTTTGAGCTCTAGTATAAAACTTAAATTAATTTAGAGCAACACTGAATGTGGGTTTGAATCTGTTCTCAGTGCGTTATAAGGCTTCCATGAATACATCCTCATCTTCATCTTTATCTCGTGCTGCAGTAAAAGTTCTGAAGACAGCTTGTCCCTTAGAACCCAAACAATGAAGTGGCATACTCTTTTTCCTTTCTTATCATCAATAGCTTTCATGCAGGTCAAAAATCCTTCTTTCCAGAGCATCCAAGATATTGGGGATCCCCTTTTTGTTGAAGGAACTTAGTGGGTGGCTCAAACTGCATAGTGTACAATACTCAAAAAAAACTTAGAGAACAATAAATCAGTACTTTTGTAAATAGATGGAAAATCTCTCACAAAGGATGCGAAGAGTAGTACCCAGCGTAGTATTTTCCAATGACAGGTAGGTACTGTCCTTCCGATGCGGATATCCACTGGTAAGTGCCTTTCCGATGTAAAGTTTGTGAAGGATTCGCTGTTGCCTGACTATAAGGCCAGATCAGGCAGAATCAAAATGTCCACCACATACGACGTACAATGTGGAAGTTTCCTAAGCCCAACAACGTGCAGTCAATGACAACACAGAGGCCAGGCGCGCGTGTTCTTCTTCCTTCATTTGGTTCTACGTGTGCGAGACAGCGAAGACCGCTGCAGTATTTTAAAATAAACAGGGCAGTAAGAGTTATAAAAATAAGCTCCTTTACCATGTAAAGCACTCTGCAGAAATGTACATTCTTGATTCCGAATCTGTCATCCATAAAATGGAACCAGACTTTCTGCAATAGTAAATGTTCAATTCCTCCTCCGGTGTAGTTTGGGGAATATAAAAAACACAAAAGGGTTCCCAAGGAGACACACAGCGCCTATGCCACAATGTAACTGGTGTGCTCTCCAACTCTTTGCCAAATTTTGTTGTATTCATAAGCAGACGCAGGGTAAATTTCGAAGACGATTTATTTGTTTGTGGCACAGTGCAGCCTCACACGGCTAAGGATATCTCTCTTCTCCACCCGCCATTCTACATTCCATAATCTCTTGAAAAGTTCAAGAGATAGACATGAAAGAAAGCCTGTATTATTAATGAATGTACAGTACGTTAAACATCATAAAATACAACATGTAGGTGTTGGAAGAACTGTGTTAATCAAGGGACCTTAGAACATATATTATGGGACTGCCCCCGACTCCAGCCTTACTGGACCCCAATACTGGAGTAGACAGACACTCATATCGAGACGCAGGTACCCAGAATCCTGACCTACGTTCTACAAGGCCTACCAAATCCCTTAACATATCTCTTGAAATCTAGGCTGGGCTGGCAGATCGGTCTCGCATTAGGAGCAATAACGCAGAACATCCTAACACATGGGGGTGTACCACAACTACCTACCCATACAGGGTGACTACATAGGTTATGAACCATTTTGGGCATGCAGAGAATATCCTTGACACTCACAAATCAGGGTAATAAATTTAGGAAGATATAACGTCCCTATGTATCCCTTCTAGCACAAGACTTTAGAGAACTGACTAGCCCGGAATACCTATGACTTCTACGTCTACTAGAATCAAACTCCACTACATTAGTGACTACGAATACGTATGATGTGAACCAACTATGCTTAAATCAGGTGGCAATGGTGAACCTACCCTGGGTATGAGAGGGGTTAGGGGTGGGAATGTTTTCTTTTACTTATTCTTGTTGAGATGTCTTTCTCACTCTCTCCTTTTCTGTTAACTTCTGAATGATGGCAACTATCCTAGCCTCAGTCTTTAACATGACGCATATAATCATGTACGTTCCTTGCTTTTGTCGCTTTCCTCAATAAAAACCATAAAATAAAGGCTATAAAATTTACAAAAAAACATAAAGGGCATCATAGATTGCACAGATGTCCCATTACAGGGAAAATCAGGTAAACTATCTCCCCAAAGACTCGCAACAACTGGGAAACATATAAGCCTCCACACAGTAAAAATACTAATCATAGTAAAGGAATATTGAAACCATGCCTACTAAAGGTTAGCCATAAAGCCTCAGCAAGGCACCAACCTCTTCATGGAACATTAATCCCTTCCACGCTGATGACGAGCTGGGCTCGTCATGGCGTAGCCTCCTCGCACGCTGATGACGAGCCCAGCTTGTCACGTAACATGCGTTTTAAAAAATCTCAGCGCAGGAGCGGAATTCCGCTAGCGCGCATGAGGTTAACAAAACATTCACGCACCACACACTTTCATACTGCCAGCCACAGGACCAATCCAACACATCAATGCACTCACATAAGCTTACCGTCGCCATTTAAGGGCCCATCACAGTCATACCCAAAAGTAAAGAATCCCCAATTAAACCACATCTCACCCATTCATCAACCAACATGCATACAAACACACCACAAGCAAAGCTCTATAAACACATATGCTGATAGTTGGTGCCTCAACAACCTTCAGAAATTAAAACAAAGTTTGACTACGCTTTTGCTATGTCAAGTATCTGCCTCATCAACATTACCGAACACGTGCCTAGTGAACCTTCACTAACAGTGCTCATAAGAGTAACATGAGGTTTAGGAAGATGTGTACAATCACTGTGCTAAATCCTGCTCCTTCAGTTTGTGCGCTGAAGTTAGAGGTGTCTGAGAATTCCTTCTGAGGCCCACATTCCTCGAACTGAGTGAGCACATCTACCTTTGTAACTAAGACAAACATGCTAGGAAAACTGCATAAGTTCCTTCAAAACCTAATAAAGACTTTAGGTTTTGCTACACAGGGTACTCGTGACAATGTGGCCTATGTTCTGTCCACTGTGTGCTGCGTGGTGACTGAATTGTACGACATACGACAAACAGAACACCTACCATGTTCTGATGGTGGATAATGGTGTCAAGCAGGCCATAAGCAAATCCATGATTTCCCAAAGTAGAGGAACACTTGGTAAGGCTGTTTGCCTAGTGAAGTAGTGGCCTTTGGAAACTAAGTATCCATGCACAGTCATTCGAAGGTACACATGAGGACAGCTCCACCTCAGTCAATTTCTCAATACTTCACCTTTGTATGGTACAACATAAAGCAAGTTGGAAAACATAGGGCTGGCTGAGATGGGCACTTGAGAAAGTAACAATGTGCCTCCTGCCTCTCTCCTTGCTTAAAGCAGGCTGTGTAATGTCAGCATGGTTGAGTCATTCTAGTTGTTGCAGAAATACGCTTGGCAAAGTGCTGATCCTGCAGCCTTGCCACGTCCTCCACCGAAGATGAAGTGGAGGCTGTTGATTCTGGAACAGGAAGTTTTTTAGTGATGGCCAACTAAAAGTCAAGGAAAGACATCGGTCTCCCTGTGTCTGACAATAAACAACATACTCATTGTATGTTGGCATCTGACTCAAGTGGTTAAACATCTTCTTATACCAGGTGCGGGTTTTACAACTCGTGTTGTATGGCTGAAGAACCTGATCATTCTTGTCCCCTCAACCTATGTTCATGCTGTAATCAAGTATTGAGGTGGGCACACAGCCAATGTAGAATGCCATTTAATATGTACTGGGTATTCATGCTTTGTTTTATGTTTTGTTTTATTTGGAAAACACAATAAAAAACTATTCTAAAAAAATGTATCAAGGCGGGCTTGTGAAGTTCTGCTAGCTGACCCCCAAACTGTGATGGAGAAATGCTTTCATCATGGATAGTAGCGAGCACATCCCATTGCTCTGTATGTACTGCCTGAACAGCAGCTGTCCTTTGTACAGGATCAAGGACTCATCAATAGCTATATTCTTTCCAGGAGTATATATCTCTTGAAAATAGGCAGAAAAATGTTCCATTACAGGCCAAATTTTGAGCAACCTGTCATGACCTGGATTGTCCCGGACCAATGCAGCTGAATTATCATTGAAATGCAGAATATGCTGCAATAGCAAAAGATGATCTCTGCTGTTGTACTTTGCAAAGATGGTAGTTACCCAAACTGTGAGAGTGCAAGTAGATCAGTAGGACTGCAAGCTTGGTTTGTGCACTATCTCCCTGTTTGTGCATGAGTCCCAAACATTTCTTCAACTTCTGAAGTGAAGTGGGAGTGCACTGGTGTGCCTTAGAATGAGGCCCAAGAGTGCGTCCTGGCTCCCTCTGAAATTGTTCTGCATGCACATTTGGTTGTTGCACAATTTCCTCTACTGCACAGACTGTGCTCCCCAAGACTGTGCTCGCCGAGGGGCATCATGATTGCCATCACTATATTCTTCAAAATTGCTGGAAGATGAGTCATCGTATGGAACTCAGCCAAGTAAAAACTCGCCTACAGATTCTTCGCTATTTTCCCTCCCTCCAATGCTGTCACAGTATCTAATCCTGCCATTACTTGAGTTAGGACGTGGGCAGCAGTTATCCTCCAAGACATCATTTCTGTTGGTTGTCTAAAACTGCCTTTTAAAACACTGTGTCCTACGATGAAGGCGTAATCAGTGGTCTGCATCTGTAAGATGTGTGTGACAAAGCATAAAAGCAAAAAACCACTTAGCTTGTCAATACTGAAATGCGATTAGCTTTTCTAAAGAACTTCTACAAAGACACTAAAAAAGAACAAAAAAACTTAAATTATGACTTCAATTTGTCCCATACCCAATACCACATCATACTTTATGGCACAAGTGGTGCAATGCAGCAGGCAAATTTGCTGCACTGCATCGTCTGGGGAGAGCAAAACTGTGTCATATCTTCCAAGACATGGCGCAGTTGTGCTCTCTCCATATGCTGGTGCACTTTTGTGCTGCCTTGCGCCAAACCAGACATCCTCTTGCCATAGTGCAAGGATGTCTCCATTAAGATCAGGATAGTTTTTATGCAGGAAGGGACTCCTCCCTGCATCCCTGTATAAGGCAATCCTTTGACTCTTTTTCCTCTATGTATAGGAGCTGTAAAGGGTTAACACAAATGCGAACAAACAATTATGAAAGGAAAATACTTCTCCATGTTAAGACCGCCTCAGGGTGGTGCGAGAGTTAGTTGTAAGTCCATGTCTATGAGTCTGTACCAAATTTGCCGCAAATTGCATTGGGTTTGAATTAAAAAACAAGCATCTCTTGTTAAATCCCAGGTTGGCTTTTGTATCAGATCTGCGTGGCATATGTTTGTGAATTTGAACCTATATTTATTTTAGTAAAATATAAAGGTCATAGTTAATGCAAAACCTAAAAGGTGGCCCACATATTAACATTGATGCAGTCTTACAACTTGGAAAAGCATGCCGTACAGGAGTTTCGCATGGTATTAGAAAACGACATACATTTTTTCTTGCTACAAACAGTGGGGCATATTACCAAGCAATAGCGATAATTATCGCTATTGCTTAGTTTGAGACAAAAATTTACCGCTGAGCTGCGGTGATTTTTATCGCAGATAAACCTTGGTATTACCAAGGTTTATCGCAAATGCGATAAAAATCGTCCGCAATGCATGAATATCGCTGAAAAGTCAGCGATATTCATGCATTACCGAGCTAATGCTCTTAGCCATGTTATCCACCTCCCATTGGATAACATGGCTAAGAACTGCTCAGGGCAGGTGTTAGCTTTTGGAGATATTCGCGCTTAGCGCGAATATCTCCAAAAGTTGGTAATAGGAGATAGCGATGTTAGCGACTGTTTCCAGTCACTAACATCTTGGCACGCCCAATTTGCATGTCATTAGTGATAAATATCACTGACATGCAAAGTGGGGCCCAAGATGGTCGCTATCTCCTACTAGCTGTCGCTAACTGGTGTTAGCGATAGCTAGGTAAGAGGGAGATAATTTTATCTCTGCTTTCTTGGCTTTTAAAGCCAAAAAAGCGGAGATAAACCCCCTTGATAATATGCCCCAGTGTTTGTGGCAGTATCGGAGAAATCAAACGTAAACGCTTGACTTCATATTCCCTGGTGGTCCAATGGATTTAGATTTCATTTTTTACTGGAGAGGGAGATTGCGCATTCACAAAAAAGAGGGCCGACCCATATGCTTCAACATTTACTAGTGGCCGCAGCCACGATCCAAGAGCAGGAAACAGTTTAAGGAAGGCATCGCAGGAAAAAGGCGATTGTTCCCTTTCCAACACTCCCTCTCTTAACCCTGGAGAGGCTGTTTTTTAGGCCTAAAATCCCCACAGGTACTCTAGAGAGCTCTCACCTGCTTCTTCGTCACTCCTGTGGGGATTAGTAACATAGCAGGCTAACATCAAATGTGGGCATGAAAAGGGGTTGGGGCTGAAGCTGAAGTGATTTGCTTTGGCCCCACCCTGTCTTTTAAACAAGCATTTGCTATGCAATAGGTTTTGCAAGTGCGAGATTTTGAGGTATTGGCATTGTAAATGGCAATGCCTTTTATTTATGTGTTTAAAAAACCTGCTATACGGCAATAACAAATATGGGCGGAGAGTGGGAGGGGCTTCCAGTGCATTTCCTAATACAGCATGCCTGCGCACTGCTGCTAGGCTCAACTTAAAAAGGAAACCTCCGGTGCAAGCCACAAAGGACTGGGCCAAGCGAATCAATCAGATAATGAAACTGAAGTGGACAATCCCCCAGGAAGCGGTATGGAATCCATCCTGAAAACAATCCAAACTAGTCTTCAAGATATTAATGGCAAACTCGATCACCTCATGTGCTGGGTGGACAATATGGCGACGAAGCTGGATCGACAAGGTGAGAGGCTGGATGAAGCTGAGAATAGATTGTCGGCGGTAGAAGTCCAAGCGCATGCAAGTACCTCGAAATGTAGCGGGATGGAAAAAGGGTTGGAAGTAATAAAGAGCAAAGCAGAAGATTTGGAGACACGATCGCGCCGCAACAATATCCGTATTGCGGGTGTTCCTGAATCAACCAATACAGGTCGTATGGAGGCATATGTGGAGGGCCTCTGTCGAGAAATATTTGGGGAAGAACACCTCTCCTCGATTTTTATAGTGGAGCGAGCCCCCAGATTGTTGGCACCTAGACCACCTCCAGGTACACTGCCCAGACCAATAGTGGCCCGTATATTGAACTATCGGGATCGTGACTGCATATTACGAATGGCGAGGGAAAAGAAGCAAGTGACCTACCAAGGTAACCAGCTGGAATTCTATCCTGACTATACCATGGCAGTGCAGCAGGCGTGCAAAGAATTTGCAAATGTCAAGGCGAAATTAAGAGGTATGCAGGTGGAATACGCAATGTTATACCCAGCGTGATTGAAGGTCACCTGGGATGGCAAACCCACGATTCTCCCAACTCCGAAGGCAGCTCATGACTTCGTCAAGAAGATCACTACCCAGCGCAAAGGAATGGAAGCAAACGGATCAAGCGCATGCTTCGGACTAGGCAATCGGAGACATAAGGTCGCCTGCGTCAAGAATACCAGCAAATATGAGAGCTGTATTATGGACTTCTGGTGGGTCGACATCTACTCTTCCGTGGCTGATTAGCCTAAACTGCTCCCCAGGTGGTAAGTTCTGTACTATTGGATAGCGGGGTTGATTTTTTTGTGGCCACTGAGCAGCACTATACGTGGTTATGCAGCAAACGACAATGGACACGTTACCTGGGGGCATGCTCTGCTTTCACAGTTGACCTCCTTTTATTCTACATCATTATTATGCACTTGCATTGCGACACTGCTACATGGGAGCGTAATATGTGCTGCGCCGCAAAACTCAACCTGTGACACATGACACTCCTAATAGTGACTCTAAGAGGGCACATGATTAAGCTCTGACATCGAAATGCTCGCAATCACTATGTTTAATGTTACAAACTGTATGGACCTAACAGGTTCTGGCCTACAGAGCGTTGCATGGTGGTAACATAAGGGATTGGAGAATTGCTGCTTACCGTCGAGGATATCTATACAGAAAGGTTGGGTTACAGCATAATCTTGGTAATGATGGTGACCTATTATGCTGATTGCGTGTGATTTCATGGTGCATGCATACTTCGGGTACTACCGACTGGGGTGCTGGAAGTATTACACTCTCTATCACCGGGAGGGATTTCAATTGCCTCCAACTAGGCGGGTGTAAAAATGTCTGTGACCATTAGATATGTACATGTCTCTGCAGAATCTGCCCATATGCAGTAATTGGTGATAATGTTAACGTAACAATAATTCTGTTCAAACTGTGATTCATAAGTACTGTGCACTAATTGCCTATGACTCAACTATGATCTGTCCACATCCATAAACTGGATGGTGTTGTACACCCTAGGCGGACCCCTACATGATTACTCCCCACACGGTTTATGAGTTCTTTGAAATTTAAGGGGGGATATGGCTTCGGCAGGATTGGGCTGCTGATGTGGGTTGGGGGAGGAGGAGTTGGGGACAGGTTTTTGTTAAAGGACCACAGCACTTAAGAGGCATTGCTGAAACCCAGGATGAAATGTTTATGTATATTGCCCGATTTGTATATACACAGTACTGGATCTGCACATTGGGAGGACAGCAAACACACAACCTCTATGGACTTATGACTCACTATCTATATCAGCCATGATGAACTGCACACCGGGTAGACTTTCCTTAAACATGCTCGCATGGAACATACGTGGATTTACCAATCCGAAGAAAATCAGGCAACTTTTTGCATACATGGATAGGTGGCATATTGACATTGCATTGCTGCAAGAAACCCACATAGCCCCGTACTCTCATGCCCGTTTTAGCCAAAAATGGGCAGAAGCTTCTCATCACTCCACATACTCTTCTTATTCTAGGGGGGTCTCAATACTGGTAAAGAGAGGTACGAATTTTAAAATCAAAAATGCTATGTCTGACACCCAAGGGCGATACCTCATTATAACGGGAATACTCAGGGGAAACCGCGTAACACTTATTAACACGTATGGGCCAAACACTGACGCCCCCGACTTCTACCACGAGCTATGGCAGCACCTGCATGACTAAAAGGGCTGTACACTGATATGGGGAGGAGATCTAAATCTAGCTTTGAATGAGCAAATAGACAGATCTGGGACAATGACTGAACCACACAGAAAAGCACGGGCTAAAGTCCTTGACATGATGGCTGACTTGCAGTTATATGACATTTGGAGAGCGAGGCACCCAGGGGTTTGCAAAGCAACACACACGTCGGCAGCACACAATAGCTGGTCCCGAATTGATTACAGGCTAGGCTCTGAAGAAACACTATTATGGTCAACAGACAATAAACATATGACTAAAACCTTATCAGATCACAATCCCATCGTGCCGACCCTTAGCATACCACATTACAAGCCGCCTTCTTATAGCTGGAGGTTTAATGCCACTGCCCTTACGGATTCAGTGTACGCGGACACTATAGCCACTGCAAATAGGAACTATTTTCAACTGAATGAAGGCTCAGCAGAGGACCATAGTCTTCTGTGGGAAGCTTTCAAAGCAACATTGCGAGGGGTCTGCATAAGCACCATGGTGGGGATCCTACGTGACATTAGGACACAATTGGCAAGATGCGAGACGCAGCTAAAATCCCTAGAACACCAATACGAATTAACCCAAAACAAATCTATACTACGGGAAATACGAAAGACTCTCACCGAATATCAATCCTATGCTGAGGATGAGATCAAATACGTCCACAAACGTCCCAAAGCCAGAGCCTTTGGTGAAGGAGGCAGACCAGGAAGGGTGCTAGCTGCCAAAATTTGTGGAGGGCGGGGATCCCTGGCGGTATTGCAAATTTGAGATGAGACAGGCTCCCTCGATACTGATCCGATGGCTATTATACAAGGCTTTATAAAAACATACAGTACGCTCGATAAATCACAGCCAACTATATCATCTGCTGAAATATTTAAATATCTCAAAGACGTAACCATTGCTTGACTTTCAGACACGCAAAGCGAGTATTTGTCACTCCCAATAACTGTAGAGGAGGTCTCCGAGATAATTAAATCATTGCCGAACGGAAAAGCCCCTGGACCCGATGAGTTCACGTGCGAATTTTACAAACAATACACTGACCTATTGGCTATCCAACTAGTCCAGATGTATGGTAATGCTTTCGAGAAAAATATACTCCCGCCAACTTTGCGAAAAGCAATGGTAATAGTGCTCTTAAAGCCAGCTAAGGATCCAGAGCTCTGCGATTCATATCGACCTCTATCACTCATAAACGTGGACTTCAAGATCCTGGCCAAGATACTTGCCATGAGATTGCAACCCGGTATGACAAATCTGGTCCTTCCGGACCAATCCGGTTTTATACCATCCAGAGCTACATCGCACAATACTCGCACATTGTTCGCTCTATACCACTATTTAGTCCCTAACACCAAAGCCCTGGTGGTCATGTTAGATGCCGCCAAGGCATTCGACTCCATTGAATGATCTTATCTCATCACAGTTCTTAACAGAATGGGCTTTCCCCTGATATTCACACAGTGGGTTACACTTTTGTACACAAACCCAGTGGCTAGAGTTCGGGTGAACGGATGTGTCTCCGACTCAATTGATATAGAACGTGGGACAAGACAGGGTTGCCCCTTATCCCCATTATTGTTTGCCTTGGCACTGGAACCCCTTGCTTGCAAGGTTCGGCAACACCACCACTCCTCTGCGCTGCAGTTTCCAAGAAGAC
Source organism: Lissotriton vulgaris (assembly GCF_964263255.1). Taxonomy (NCBI): domain Eukaryota; kingdom Metazoa; phylum Chordata; class Amphibia; order Caudata; family Salamandridae; genus Lissotriton; species Lissotriton vulgaris. Next base: position 1,805,690,156 of record NC_141687.1, on the reverse strand, counting down.
CCCTACACATTTCGCTTTATGCGGATGACATGCTGCTTTACGTTCGTGACCCCGAGAAACATTTAGCGCCCCTGCTGCGAGAGTATATTAAATTCGGAGGACAATCTGGACTCCAAATCAATTGGGACAAATCCTCTATTATTCCCCTCACTGACACTACATCACCACACACTACGGAATTTCCACTAGAGTGGCAGGATGACCCCATCAAGTACCTAGGAATATGGTATCACAGAGACCCAGAAATTGGTATTAGGACTAATTATGGAAGGGTGTTATCATCAAGAGAGGATAAGGTGAATCGCTGGATACAACTGCCGCTGTCACTAGCTGACCGTATATAGCGATTGTCAAAATGGTAATACTCCCCAAACTCCTTTTTCTATTTAATAACATTCCAATTCCCCCTCCGAGAGAAGTTTTCAAGCAAATATTCTCTGTAGTGCTCAGACTGATATGGGCCGGCAAACAGGCTTGTATTGAATTGTGCACACTGACGCTGCCATATTCCAAAGGAGGACTCTGCGTGCCGGATTTTCTACTATACTATCTATGTGCACAGGCACAATATGCCGCATACTGATACCACAAGATGCCATACATGACACACACGGCTATAGAAGAAGGGGATGCAGCGCCAATACCATTAACTGCAATTATCACGCATAAACGGCTACCCTTACATGATAAGGACATTAATGCTATTAACCCCACCAATGATGCATGGAAAAAACTAGGCCAGATGGCACACAAACTCCCACTATACGCGCTAGCTCAACCATTAAATTTTCACCCTGACATATCGGTTACTGGTGAGGAGGTGGGCATGGGCTTATTACATCTGGTCGGTTTGGGTACATTAGGAGACTTATATCATAATGGAAAATTCAAAACGCTACAGCATCTTTCGTATATACAAAATCAGACGCTTATGTTTCGCTTTACCCACTACAGATTGAAAGAGGCGATCAAAACATTATACCGAAACTATCCAAATGAGCCGATGCAAATCGATTCGTTACAACTGGTACTGACCTCCCCAAACACCTCACGTATAGTGTCTCGCCTATACACTGTAGCGCAAACTGAAACAAATTGCAATACCCACAAGGCCATGGAAAGGTGGAAGTTGGTATTAAACGAACCACTGTCGGAGGAAGATTGGCAGACGACATGTCATCTGATTACAATGTTAACGCATTGGTAACGGTAATTTAAGACTTGTGCATTTCAAGTATCTGCATCAAGCGTATTACACGCCTGTAAAGCTGTACAGATATGGGCTGCGCTTAGAAGCAAGTTGTAAAAGATGTGGTCACGATCAAGCTGATTTCATTCACTTAGCATGGCATTGCTTAAAGATACGTTCATATTGGGAGCAGGTCATCTCAGTACTGGCAGAAATGGTAGTTGTTGACCTTGATTGCAGTGCACGGGTATGTCTATTAGGTCTATTAAGGGAGGTTCGAGGTATGAAACGCAAGTTCTGTGCGGTGGCTTTATTACTCGCCAAACTGTGAATATCCATGTGTTGGGACAGCAAGCTAGCACCAAATGTTAAGCAATGGATCAGTGATATGTCCTACTGTCAGGACACGCTGCGAACATTCGAAGAGGAACTACCTGCCCGCTCCAGACCAAAGGACTATTGTTAATATTTAACACATTACTTAAGTGCAAACCCGATTATTTAGAGGTATCGTTTATATGGGTCCTCCGGCTCCTTTAATGTAACCTGTGTATCTGTGCAAACTTCATATGCTTTTGTAATTCATGTCACTTGGATGACGAATGCTGTAGTGTACTGGTCCGTTTTGTTTTACTGTATTTGAGATGTATATTTTGTAAAACTCAATAAAAAGATTTATTTTTAAAAAATAATATAATATTTTTTTTTTTAACATCATTTGTTCTGATCCATACAATCATTTAAAACAAAATCTCACTGCTGTTTTTATTTGTGGATTTGTTTTCAGGGCTACAACTCACAAAAGGAGTTTATTGCTGCACAAGGTCCACTCCCTCACACTGTTTCAGATTTCTGGCGAATGATTTGGGAAAAGGAGATATATGCAATTATCATGCTGACAAAATGTGTTGAACTTGGAAAGGTACAGTACAGAATGTTATGCAGTATTAACATCTTCATGTTGGACATTCTGATTTTTTATGAAACATAATTTTTCATTGATGTGTCTTTGACTGCAGATGTATTTTTGTAAAAAATATTCAGATCCATAGCAAATTGGTTTAGTAAATGTAAGTTTGAAAGGAGAAGTGTGAGGAATTCGGTTTTTGGTTGAGTGAGTAAAACCCTACTCAAGCAATTGTCACAATCCTTGCCTGGGTGAATCACTAAAAGTCAATATATTACCATATGCTTAACCCTCGGGTAGCTTGTCACAAATCAGTCAGACTTAACTTAGAAGAAATATTTAAAATGTTTATGCAGCATCGAGACAGTGTTATAATGAAATCACCACACAAGAAAAATCCCACACTTGTTAAGAGAACTAGAGTAAATTTAAATAAATTATCTGAAGCCAGATCAATACAAATCCACTCAATTCAACTGGATATATGCTGTTTTATAGATTTAGATAAAAGTAGTGCCTAAAGGCACAAAGCACCAACTGAGGGTATCTGGTCACTCTGGACCAGGATAAAGTCACAAGGTCAGCCTCACCATGATGGAGCACAGGCCAGACACAGGACCAAGTTTTGCCCTCTGAGGATTGTACCTTATGTCCTTAGTGTTTGTCTTCTGAGCGGCATTGCTTTGTGCCGCTTCGGGTTATCAACCATCAGTTCCAAAGAAGTCATGCAGAGCATTACGTTGTTCTGTGCCTATTCTGATGAGCTGTGCAGCTCAGCTCTGTACATTAACCCATCCGTTGCAATGAAGTTGGCAGCTGTGCATCGAGGCATTGCGGGTCATCGCGTCTCTTCACTTCAGATTTGGTGGAACCTTCAGTTATCCCAACAGGAGGTCTCTTGGATGCCAGCCAAGGGCCCAGGACCTGGGGAGGCACCACTTGGGGATCAGGAACTGACTCTTGCCAGTGCACTGATAACTTGTCATCATATAATCCCAGCTGTGGGCCATAGCACTGCATTTCAGCACAATCCAAGGCCCATCTCACAATGGACTGGTTGCATTCTGCTTCCTGGAGCTACATTCCCCTTAACGGGGTGATTAAACTCATCAATTATCATCTTATGCCCTTGACCCATATCTCGCATACCTCCACTTTCTTGCAGGCCTCAAACTCGCCAATATCTACAACCTTTTACAAACCACCACAGTCTATATGCTACAGTCACTGCCCCCATTCTGAACTAATTCATCGTGCTCCTTTTTCTGCCAGCTTTCCAGAAACAAGCACTTCATAAACACATTTACAGCCCCTATCTATCTCTCACCCTGCCCCCCATGCACAAACAGCCCACCCCCTCTGCTTCTCTTACATCTGAGTACTGTTCATATGCCATCAGTGGACAGTTTCCTTGTTATGTGGCCTCCTCAAAGTCACCCAGCATCCCTTTTCTTTCTAGTCCATCTCACTTCTTCCTACCTTCCTCAAAATCCTACACTCTTTGCACTTAAAACCTACCACCTGTGTCCCATCATAGTTCTTTGCTCTTACCCCTTCTGACACTCAATGCTTCAAAAACATCATTGAAAGTATGCCTCTAAATAAGACATTCTCCCAAGCGGATGCACACACAAATCTTGCCTGAACTATAATCTCTGGTGGTGCTGCTGAAATGACAGGCTTCCTACTGTCTGTCCCTTTCATTCCGACAAAACCTTCCAACCATTCAGATCATACCCCAGAAGCTTTTGCCATTAAATTCTGCCATCTTCCCCCGGGATTTATTTTCACAAGAACAAGGGAACCCAAAAGGTATATCATAGGGACCTTGGGCAGTATCAATTTACAAAAGACAATGGTCCCTATATGTGGAACGGATAGCAAAAAATAATAATCATACACCTAATAAGTAGTATCATGTTTCTTTGTCCAGCCGGACAAGAATTTTATTTTAAATGATCAAGTTCCTAGAGGGAGTTTTAAGACCAAGATAACAAGTGGGCACAGCCGTGACCCACAACATTTAAGACAAGACAACAAAGAAATGGCCAAAAAGGCAAAGCGAAAATCTGTCTGTATACTATTGTTCAGTTCTACAGACTCAATCTCTTAAACATAACCATACCATTGCATCAAACAATATAGCATTCATCATATTGCATATGGGGTTTTTGGTCGACGACGTTTCGATGCCTTTTTAAATTATGACATCATCATCAGGACAAGAATTATCAGCATTATTGTTTTGTTCAACAATTATTAACACAATGCCTATTATCGCATTACTTTACATGAAGGAAATGGGAGGCAAGGGGGAAGGAAAAACAGAAATTGCATATAAGTATCAGCATGTAAGGAACAATTTTAGAAATATGGGTGACTTGAGAATTGCGGCGAGTGAAAAACCATGCATATAGCTGAGTGAAGTCGATAATCGGCGAGTGAAGGGGATGGTGGTATATGTGAGTTCCAGGTCTCTATTACGATCAATAGCAAGTGAGGGTGGAAAATACTATTCACGGTTACTCGATCGTTCCGGTGATGAAAAGGCTAAGTCGTGAAATTTTACTGTGGCTAAGTTCATTGATGTGTCAATAATCGCGGGCGATGGTACGTCGTGAATGGTGTGAAACAGTTATTGTGGCTAAGTCATTGCTGTGGCAATAATCGCGGGCGGTGGCAGGAGAAGGAACTAAGCATGGGCGAATTTTGCGAATCTCGCGTTCGCGAATTTTGCGGATTTGCGAACTCGCAATCCGCAAAATCCGCGAATTCTCGCGAATTTGCAGATTTTTTTTTTGTGTTCGCACGGGTTTCTGCCAGTTCGCGAGGGTTTTGTACAATTTCGCAAACGCGAACTTACCTGTCGGGTCGCAAGTTTTGCGAACTTGTTGTTTCTACTTGTCCAGCCTGTTTGGGACACTCTTCTTCATCACTGCCACTCTCTGTCACCACTGCCACTCTCTGACTACTCATGCCACCCTCTGGCCCACCCATGCCACCCTCTGTTTCATCACAGCACCCTCTGGTTGTCCAGTGTACATTATTGTGGCAAAGCAAAGCCCACCTTCCCTGCCTCGAGTGACCTGAATTAATTTGGGGCTGATTAATGTGTCACAGAATATTTTTTTAGCTGGCACCTGCTTCCTTAGTGCTTCCTGATTAGTGATCTTTTGCACTTGCTAAGTGCTTTCATTGTTGCAAAATTAGCTACAACACCTGCCCTGCCCCAACTGACAATAATGAATTAGGGGCTGATTAATGTGTCACTGGATTTGAACTTCCAGCCTGGCTCCTGCTTGTCTGCCTTAGCTGTAATTCAGGACCTTTGTGTAACTATTCTGAGGGTCAGAGCAGGGTCATATAATAGTTGCAAGTAGGCAACTGAACTCTGGAGGGGCCCCTCAGGAAGCAGTACAGGAAATGGCTACTAATGATGAGCTTGAACTTTTGAACCTGGTAAGTAGTTTCAGTTTTGCTAAAATCGTATTTCTGCAATTTAGCGCTTATTCGCGGGGCGCGAAGTTGAACTGGGAAGCCGCAAACTCACGCGAACAGTGCGAGCAAGCCATAAAATCCGCTGCTCGCGGATTTGCGGATTTTGCGGGAAATTCGCGAATCTCGTGGATTGCGAATTTACCGAAAATCCGCAAAATCCGCGAGCGTAACGGATTTTCCGCCCATGCTTAGAAGGAACCGAGTAACCTACATGTTGGTTTACTCGCTGGATGCCTCGTTCTGGGTTACTGATGAGAAACCGTGGGGCTATTGGCATTCTGAGGAAAGAAAAATGTGACATTAACGGTACCGGTCTTTTAATAAAGGCGGGGTGCCGGATCGAGGGTGAAGGACACAGTTACCTTTCAAAACAATTCCGGGGCTTCCATCAGGGTTGTATGGAATTGCCAGGAGTGGAGCTCGATGGCTCAATCTAAAAAGGAGCGGGCGGTTAGATATTTGCATGTAAAAGTATCAGGGTGCTCCAAACTGAGTTAGCGGCTGGCGAGAGTTACTCACTTGTATTGGCAGGAGCACTGTGGCTAACACGGCAGTCTGATGGGAGTGAACTTCCGAGCAACCATGCGAGCTAGGTAATCAAGCTTCATGGTCTCTAAAAATCTATGATGGACTTACTGTGACTAGGTAGAGCAGTGCGGCGGCCATATTGGAGTGGTGAAAGCCTCATGGTCTCTAAAAATCGATGATGGACTTACTGTGACTAGGTGGAACAGTGCGGCGGCCATATTGGAGTGGTGAAAGGGATCAGTGTGATTGTGTAAAACTAATAATGCAGCATGCATTAACCGCAATATGTGACTTCTTTAAAAACAGTTTAAATGATAGAAATGACATATAACTGAGATTACAATAAGGAGGTCCAGTCTTCAAGACGATTAAGGCCTTTTCTGATACTGTCAGTTTTTAATATACAATGCAGTTCCTCTTTATTGAGCAATTGGGAGAGATCCGCTCCTCTTGGAGGTGGTTTGATGATAGAAACAACTGTCCAAAGTAATTCATCTTCGCTGTGGCGTTTTTCGTGGAAATGTTCAACTAGTGGTGCATTGGCCGTGTTACACCGGATCCTGCTTCGGTGTTGGCCAATTCTTAGTTTTACTTTCTGACTTGTCTGCCCTATATAAAAAAGCATGCAGGTACAGAAAATTGCATATACCAAATTTACAGAGTTACAGCTGGAAAAGTATCTTCGGTCAAATTTGATAGTACCATATTCAAAAGATTTTCCTTCAATAGTAGAGTCACAATAAATGCAATTCCCACATTTAGAATGGCCAGTTGAAGGTGGGAGACCCGATGCATCATTTATAGTCGTTTTTAGGGGTTGTGTAGGCAGGGATGCTTTTACTAGGTGGTCTTTGATGTTTTTGGCCCGTTTGAAAGCGAACATTGGACGTTCTAGTGTCAGTTGACCAGCATTGAGGACTGGCCAGTGCTTGAGCACACTCTTTCTGATAGCATTGGAGACTGGGGAAAATGTGGTGACACAAATGAGTCTATTCTGATCTTTTTTCTCCTTTGGTTCCAGGCGGGTATCCCTTGGGCAATACCAGGCTCTTTTTAAAGGGTGGCGCACTAGCTTACGAGGGTAACCTCTGTTCCTAAGTTTGCGGCTGAGGGTTTTAGCTTCAGTAAAATAATCCTCCTTGAAATAGCAGTTGAGCCTAATGCTTAGGAACTGGGAGAAAGGCAGGGAATCACGCAAAGCTTTAGGGGGATGGCTACTGTACTCAAGAAGAGTTTTGCGTTCAGTAGGTTTTCGGTGTAGAGTGGTGGTGAGGCGACCTTCTGTGTTTGTTATTTCTAGATCTAAGAATGGGATGCTCTCTTTACTGGTAGATAAGGTATATTTGAGACCTCCACTGTTGTTGTTGAGCCAGTGTTGGAAAAGTGTGAGGTTATCAAGTGATTCAGTCCAAAGTAGAAAATTGTCGTCAATGTAACGTTTCCACAATGTGATACCATTGTGGAAAGGATTGGACACATTCAAAATACTGTTGGTCTCTAAATGATCCATGTACAGAATGGCCAGGTTAGGGGCAAAAATTGCTCCCATGGAGGTACCCCTAATCTGGCCATAAAACTGTCCTTCAAAAAGGAAAAAGTTCTTAGTCAGGCAAATTTCCAGTAACTGGAGGATAAAGTTAGATGGGACACTGTGAGGACGTGTTCGTGTCTCTAACACCCCTTCAATCACACGAAGAGATTCGTATTGGGGGATGTTAGTATAAAGTGATTCCACATCCTGCGTACACATGGTGCTGGATAGTCTTCGATCATATTAATCATAGCCATACTGTCTTTGATATAGCATGTGGTATCTGGTACAAATGGCTTGATAAAGAAGTCTATATAGTGGTCCAATGGTTCGAGGACTGAACCACATCCAGATACTATGGGGCAGCCTGGTGGAGATTGTGGGTTTTTATGCACTTTCGGGAGGCAGTAGATCACCGGGATGCGGGGATATTTAGTATTAAGGAATTCAAATTCCTTTTTAGATAGGAAGCCTAGGTCAAGTGCCTCTGAAGTGACTTTAGCAATCATGTCCTGAGTTTCTGCAGTGGGGTTGCGAGGAAGTTTACAATAGTGTTCATGGTTGCTCAATTGACGCATTATTTCCTCTTTATACAGGTTGATATCTTGGACCACGATGCCTCCGCCTTTGTCGGCAGGTTTTATTATTAATGACTGGTTGTTTTTCAAGGAGGAAATGGCATTTTTCTCTTCTATCGTGATGTTATAAGGTATAAAGGACCTCTTGTTTTCCAGGTCAGTAAGGTCTTTTAAGATTAGTTTTTCAAAATTTGGTATCTCTGGCGGGATCATGCCAGTGGTAGGGGAAAATTTAGACGGTGGTTTGAATGGAGTGTTACCAGGTTTAGAAGGAGAGGGATTCAAAAGGAAATAACTATGGAGGCGAATTTTCCTAAAGAACGGTAACAATTCCACCTGTATATCTTGAAAATTGGGGCGTACTGTGGGAACAAATGACAGGCCTCTGCTCAATAACGAGACTTCAGTGCTGGACAGGCTATGTTCAGTGAGGTTAAAGATGGGCAGGAGACCGGTCTCTAAATCAGTGCTGATATCATTGGGAGTATGATCTGATGATGTTACCATCGGTAATGCTGTCTGCGTGTGAAACGTTCGCCTGGGGGGTTTACTGGTTTTTTCCATGTCCAGGATTCAGGTAATCCTAGCCCCTTCCTCGCAAGTGGGTCCACCTTGTCCACCCCTGTACTGTTCACCCGTCACTGTAAAATCTTCTCTCCCCACTATTTTTCCCTCCTGGATTTTTTCTAAAAAGCATGTCTGATCCTCACCCTCCATGATATAACTTAGAATATATCAATAAGATTCTAGGAGGTCCTTCTCTCCTCTCTGATACAGCAGAAACACCATCTGGGTCCAGCACTTCCCTAGCAGATGACCTAGAGAAACTGAAGAAAAAGGAGGTACGTCTACTGTTAATGATCAGACTTCTAACTGACTACCTCAAATCCAATACAATCCCATTAGGTTTACAAGTACGTAACGTACCGGGGGTTTTTACCAATAATCCAAAATACTTGAATGGTTTCAGCTATATAAGCACTACATGTTCCCGGCACTGGATGGTGCTCGGGATTGACATTGCTACTGAAGAGCTCCAAAAATTAAATACAGAAATAACAGACCTCGAGAAACAGATCAAGGATAACAACACCAGCTCTGAAACAAGTAAACTTCTTGAAAAAATCAATAAAACTATCGAAGATTTCCATAAAATTGAACTAAACAAAAAACAAAACAAAGTACGCAAAGATATCAAAAACTTTAACCAAGAGAGAACGTACCCCTATCTTGCCAAAGATTACTACACCACTCGCCCTTATAACGGTCCACAAAATCAAAGACCCTGGGGACGATTCAACAGGAGGCAACAGTTTGTTGGATTCACTGATAGCTCGGCTGATTCCTCTGGATATTCAGACCAAAGCGACAGCCCAGGCCCTTCTAACCGTCCTTTTTTAGAAGGGGGTCGGGATCAACCAAGGGGCAGAGGAAAAAACATTTTCGGTCTTGACATAGACCAACACTCGCTTTACTTCACTTCCCTCATTCAACATGGCGTCACCTTTTCTTACTAGTCCGCTTTCTATCTGCATGCACACGTGGGTAGCCGGTACTAATTTCCTCTGAGTTTGAACTTCCGTGGGGTTCCCGAGACTGAGTTGACGTTGTTTCAGAACAACCTTTTGACACTGTAAGTACTCCATATTGGGGACTTTGTTACCTTCTCGGCATACACGCCGGATTTACTTCAAACCGTATTTTAATCACTGTTTCACGTTTTACAGATATCGCGACTTAAGAGTCATGGATGTAATTTTTCCGTGAGTACTGTGCTTGCGAGTGCGTCACACCATGGGTTATGTTCATTTTTACACACGCCTTGGTGGTTTGTTACTTCCGTCACACTGTTTTCTTTACCATTGTCACTGAGGAGCATCATTTTCACATTTTGGTCAGGCACTTCATTTTTATACCATGAGTGTAATTATAACGTTCACAAATTTGCTTTATACGTTTGGCACTTTCTGTTTTAAGGAACTTGATCCGAGAGACCTTTACTCACCCTTCTGTTCTGAGTCTTGCACATGTGGTTAATGACACCTTGACTTGATTTGTGAGATGCAATTTTTGCATTATATGGGTCATATCCAGTGATACTTTGGCATTTTCCTTTTGTTTGTAGAGTTGTCCCCTGAGGAAGGGCTTGTCATCTGCCCGAAATGCATTGGGGAGGATTTATAACTGGATGATTTTTTTTGTTGGAATGAAGTTTATGCTTTATGGAACTACATTGAACTTTTTGATCAAGTATTAAATACTTAAGGAACCCCAACATTGTGTGGAATCAACCTTGATGAACTGTTTATAGACATCATTGTCTAACTTTTGAGCTGTGCGACTGGGTGCCTCCTTCCAAATGGGGGGAGCTTTGTATTAGTTTCCTTGTGCAAATAGGCCAAGAAATGCACAAGGGATTCATCCAGACCATATTTCAAAAGAGCTGTCCAAAGTTTCGATCTATTAACAAGATCGAAAGCAGAGGACAAGTCCATAAAGGCAAGATAAACTGCTGATCTACGTGCAATATTATACTTGCCTAGGATTAGGTTTAGATTAAAGCACCTTTGAATGGTTCCTACCTTATTGCGGAAACCTAATTGGCAGCACTCCAAAATACCATTGTCCTCGGTCCAGCTCAAAATCTTATTATATAAAATCCTGCCAAGGGTTTTTAAAGTATTGTCAATAAGAGAGATAGGTCTGTAACAGCTAGGTTGAGAGTGGTCTCCCTTCTTGAAAATAGGGACAATGATGCTTGATGACCAGGTACGAGGAAGAGGGGCGAGGGTAAGATTAATAAAAACATTTAAGAGGAGCAGTGCCCAGACCTCCAAGTTTGATTTAATAATATTGATGGGTAAGCCATCAGGGCCAGGTGCCTTATTCCCTGCGCTCTGAGTAATGCCACCTTGTACCTCAGATAGAGTTATGTCAACCATCGGTGGGTGGTACATCGCAGGTCCTTGACAGCGCCCCAAAAGGCATCACCCTTCCTTAGGTCAGCTGCTCTTGCCAATACCTCCCAGCGGTCTTCAAGAATCTCTGTTTTCCTTTTATTTATTGTCTCTCTATACCTATGTCTAGCTTCTCTCACTTCAATAGGACAATTAGGTTTGGAAGACAATGCCCTCTTCAATTCTCTGTTTGCCACTGAACACTCATGATTAAATCATCTGGGTTCCTGATTCAATTTCCCTGCGAGGTGCTGATAATAAAGATTTAGAGGCTGAACAAATCTTAACAAAATCACGGACAGCCTTGGGATAATGGACCATGTCTAACAGACATGAGTTAAAGAGACATACATTTTCTCAAACTAAGGCACGGAACACTTCCTTAGTATTAATATCTCCCCATCTGAGTCTGAGTTTATCTGTTGTGGAGATAGGTTCCTGTCACCACATTTCCTTTTAAAAATGGGTCGTTTTTCCAGACTCATGACAACCCTGATGGGGTTGTGGTCCCCTTGACTCATTGGGATGACAACACCCTCTGATAAACAGTCAGCGAGGCAAGGTGAGACAAAAAAATAATCGAAAGTTGAAGAACACCCCCTACCTCTGAAAGTTGGCACAAACTGGGCATTCAGTAAAAAATTGGGAATAATATCCATAACATTTTGCAAATTAGGAGAGCTCCACAAAGAACGCAATTCTGCACCCCTTTGGTGAGAAGTACTTTGTTCATTTGTCCTAATATGCGGAAGGGCATCGTTGAGCCCAGCATTAAAATCGCTGCCCAACAAGATGCCACCAACTTTATCAAAATCTTGCCTGGACTCCAAATTGGTAATAAAATTAAATAGGTCAATAAAATTCCTGTTTGGAGTCGTATTAAAATCATTATTATAAAAAGAATCTTTCCTTTTAAATAAAAGAGCTTGAAAATGTAAATTATCAGTTGGTATATTCTTAACACTCCCACCAGCAGCACTAATATTCCAGATAGAAAGGACCCCAGATGGGCAGCCCAATCTGGGTTTGGCATCTAAAATGTTATGGCTCTGAAACCCATCAAAATGCAGCTCCTTGGTGGCCCAGGTCTCTTGAAACATTACAATATCCTGCTGGTTTATTAAGCTAAGCCACTCAGGGTCTTCTATCCTTGACTGTAGGCCTGCTGTATTCCAGGACAAAACATTTAGATCATTGCCTGCCGCTGTTCTGGTTGGTCTGGATGAGTTATCATGAATAGTGGAAGGGGATAAGGGAAGAGAATCTCTTACATTTTCTGACAATTGAGCATGATGAATTCGTAGATGTGATTGTCAGTCAGGAATATCCAGATCTGACAAGACAGAAAAGCGGTTTGCTAAAGGTAAGATTACAGGCACTTTAGGATTAGGGCAAGTAAGGGGTTTATAAAACTAACCCAAAGTGAGAGCACAAATATCAGTACGTGGTACAAGTGTATGCTCTCATGAGGATAAGACATTATGGACCAACTGAGGCCTGCGAAAAGTATTGAGGATGCAGTCTCCCGTGATGTTTTTTGGGGATTGGCCAACACACCCCACTCTGCGCACCATTAAAATTTCATGTGGGTTGGAGGGGTGAAACCTTTGTTTCTTGAGCCAATCCACACACTTGTTCCGCAGATCGACCCATGCCTCCCTCACAGTGCCTGTTAAACAAGGAACACTTGCCAGAATTAAAACATAGGGACAAGAAGCTGGGGGCAGATTCAAGACATCCGTGTTAGAATAGTCACTAGGAAGCACCGGTCTTACATTAGCCAATCTATCCTTATGCCCAATGGCGTTAGGCAGATGGGTGCCCGGTTGTAAAGGCTTATGATGTCTAGGAAAGGGCTGCTCTTTGCAATCATGCAGCACAGGACCAGGGACAACAATAGGCTTTGGAGCAATAAGATCTTGGATTTTAGAACATGTTTGGCAAAGCTTAGCCACCTTAGTGTGATCGGTGGTTAGGGGAGGAAAACAGCCTCCAGGTCTCTCTGCGGCAGGTTCCAATGTAAACCAAGCGTTCCAATTGATCAAGTCTATCCTGCAGAGAACTAAAGTTCTTCTCAAAGAGTGCCTTTGTGTAACTCATCATGGTTCTCATGCTTGACTCCAAGGCATCCGTAATGTTATCCATTCTAAATGTAGATGGGACATCATCAGTCTGAGTACCCGTGGAAAAAGTGGTCACTGCATGTATAGGGAGGTCCACACTTCTTACAATTTTAGATGAGTTTTTGGGTTTTAATTTAGGAGGGGCAACTTGTTTCCGTTTTGCCGCAGGCTCTAGTAGTTTGTTTCGGGCCATGGTTTTAGAAGCACGCGCCCGGGTTGCGATTCTATGGCCATTAAGTGTGGCAATGAGGGGTGTATCCGTTATCTGCAGCGTTGGCGATGATGAGGGCATTACTTCAGGCAATGTCTGTAAGTTCGGCGTTAGGGAAAGACGGTGTTGGGGGATGTCACCCTGGTTTAGTGCATCCAAGGATGCAAGTTTTTCTGCAGTTAAGAGATCCAGGGACAGGCGTCGTTCGGTAAGCTCAATTTCATGCGTGAGTAAACTTTCAGCCCTTTCATCACTTGATGATGTATGGTAACATCATAGGGAGTTCTGTGGAGAGCAGTTGTAAGCTGAAGGTTACTGATGAGATGTATCTTGTTAACAGCTGAATAAACAAGCTCTACAATCAACAATTTAAGTGTGATTACTACACTTTTTATGGCGACGAGAGTGGAATTTTCAATGAGGTTTGTAGTGAATCTGATGTTGGATGCAAAAGTTTAGAATACAATGAGGGTGTGGTGGTGAAAAAAGAAAGTACGGATACGCCTGACAAACTGCATTGTGGTATTATCTTTGGTAAAACTGCAGTTAAATTACTAGTTGATTCGGGTAGTTTGTTTACCATTGTATCTGCAACTGTTTTTGAGAAACAACTGAAGGGGCGAATAAGTGATTTTCTACAATCTGATATAAAAGCAGTTGGAAATGGTGGGAAGAGAATACACAATGTTGGTATGATGTGGTACGATATTGTTTTTAAGGGGAATACTGTACATGGTAGAGTGTATATGTCAGAAGATAGCTCCAATTTACTAGGTTGGCACCATCAGAGGGATGTAAATATAATTCTTAATCCCAATAGTCAAGAACCTGTCATGGTTGTGGAAAGAGTACATGGCGTTGATACAGATTGGGGAGAGAAATTGATGTCTTCATTCCCGAGTGTGTTTACTGACAAATTAGGTTTGTTGGAAGGGTTCACGCATCGTATTATTTTAAAGAAAAATGCGGTGCCAGTAGTACATAGAGTAAGACCCATTCCATTACTTATGAGAGAACCTCTTCAACAAGAACTTGATAAATTACTGGAAAGTAAGACCATTGAGCCAATTGAGGCCTCCAAATGGCTCGCCCCCATTGTAGTGGCCCCCAAGGAAGGGAACAAGATTCGCTTATGCATCGATCTAAGAGATTTAAATAAGAACATTTGGGTGGTTCGGCAACCCCTTCCAAATAGTGGGGAGATGTTAAGTGCTATGAGTGGAGGTAAGGTATTTTCGGTATTGGATATGTCTGCCGCTTACCATCAGGTGAATTTACATCCGGAGTCGAGGGCATTAACATCTTTTGTTACTCCTTTGGGTGCCTTTAGGTATTGTCGAATGCCTTTTGGATAAGCTTCCGCTTCAGCGGTGTTCCAAAAGATTATGCACAATATTTTTAAGGGGATGGAGAAGATATTGTGTTTTCAAGATGATATTCTTGTGGTAGGTGAGTCTTTTGAAAAGCATGATGAGTTTTTGAATGAAGTGTTGAAGAGAATTGCTGAGCATGGCATGACTATCATGAAAGAGAAATGCCAACTAAGGAAAGAACAAGTGAATTATTTAGGGCACAAGATATCAGGTAGTGGGATTAAACCCAAGAATAGTATTGTGAAATCTATTGTTGAAGCTCAGAGACCTGTGGACAAAGATTTGTTGAGGTCATTTTTAGGCCTAGCCGAATACTGCTCCAAATTTGTGTCTAATTTTTCTGAGATGGTTTAACCTATGAGAGCATTGCTGAGAAAAGGAGTTGCGTTTGATTGGAGTGAGGATTTTGAATTGGCTTTTAATAAGATCAAGGATTCTTTCATCCGGGCACCTACTTTGAGTCACTTTGATGTCAATAGAAAAACTATTTTGACGACAGATGCTAGCAATGTGGGTTTGGGGGCTATATTGACACAATGTTAGGATGGTGAAGAAAGAATAATAGGTTATGCGTCACGTCGTCTACAAGGTGCAGAAAAATCTTATTCAGCTATAGAAAAAGAGGCCTTGGCTTGTTGTTGGGGAGGCATCACTTTAAGTTCTATCTCTAGGGTTTACCATTCATGCTTATAACAGAACATAAGCGACTCTTATATATTTATTTATTTATTCTTTTTTTGGTTTTTTTGGGGTAAGACGTTTATTTCACATTTCCCATGTTAATCACATCTATACGCCTACAACCATTTCAGGCTGGCTACATTCGTTTACAGCAATTATATGATGTTGTTTGGTGTACACAGCCCATCAGCCGACATCCATGGGACCGGCGGCGTTGCAGTGAATAGCACTATTACAGTTTAGCAGTGCATCTCATTCATTTTAGTGTGTCTATTTTCTTACATTTTTTTCTTATTTTTTTTTAAACCATTAAACAAAGAAAAGAAAAGACTATATCAGCTTTGATCACTGTATCACAGCATTCTTCCTCCTTCCTTTTAACGCTAAATACTTTACGTCTGTATCAGCTATATGGCAATCATGCATTTTCTTATTATTCGTCTCGGTCTAGTGATTGCACCTGCAGATAATCCCTCAAATACAACCAATAGTCTTTAGGGATTGATCCGGCCGGCAGTTCCTCCTCATACGTTGCTAGCGTATCTCGGCAATATTTTGAGTCTTCTAGCCAGTTTCTCATCTTCGGCCCCATTTTACCATTCCAATGCAGTGAAACCCTCCTCTTTGCCATTAAAAGTGCAATCACACAAAACTTTCGTTTCTTTGGTCTGAGCTGCGGAACTAGGCCCAACAAACAGACTTTGATCGTGCAGTCGAGCGTCACCTCTATCATTTCACTGATCGTTTGTACCACCTGCCCCCAGAACCTAGCCACCGAGTGACATTGCCATGCTAAATGTAAGAAGTCTGCATCATCTTGCTTGCATCGTGCACATCTGGAGTCTTCCCGCAACCCGTACCTGTAGAGTCTCTTAGGTGTATAGTACGTTTGGTGTATGTATTTATATGAATAATCCTCAGGTTTCCATTCGGCGTTAGTATGATAGTGAGCATGCATGTTGTTTCCCACTCTTCTTCCGACAGTGTTTCATCCAATATTTCGCACCATTTACCCCTCATCCCCTCAGTGTTCCCCCCAATGTCCCCTTGTAGGCTTGTGTATAACTTTGATACTAGGTGTGAGGCGGTGGGTGTTGTTAATACAAGTTGCAGTGGGGCCAGAGGTTGGGGCTCTTCCGGAAAAGTGGTATAGTGTTCTTTTACTGCTCTTTGCAGCCTATAGTAGATAAAGCTAAATAACAGTGTCGGATGACTAATATACTTCAAATTGTCCAGTGTTTGAATGACCCCGTCTTTATATATGTCGCCCATTTTGTCAATACCAGCATGTCGTAGCAAGTCCATTCCTACTTGTTCTTGGGTAACTGAAAGTGCCGGGTGATTTGCTAACGGGAGAGCTGGTGCGTAAAGCGGTAATCTCCCAGCTTTCTTACCCATCAGTCTCCACGCTTCTGTGGTGGTGTTTACTGGGTTTATGTCTCGCTCATGCAGTCTAATTCGCTTATGCGGCAATATGTTAGCTAACGGAATTGGGTTGGTATCACCCGTTTCCACCGCGACATGTGTCAGGAATGGGATTCTGTGGTACCAGTAATGCGCAAATTGCCTGGGCGCAGAGATAACAAAGATAAAGGTCTGGGACTTTGAAACCACCCTTCGCATATGGTAGCGTCATCGTTTGTAATTCCAATCTGGCATGCTTGCACGCCCAAAGTAGACTTAGCACCAATTTGTTAATATTTCGGAACACTTCTGCAGGAGGTTTGATGGGGATGTTGGTAAACAGATAAAGGAACCTGGGCAAAAGCACCATTTTCACGATTGCAGCTCTGTCCGCTAGTGATAATGGCAATTTATTCCATCGTTTAATTTTATCTTCTAGGGACGATATCACTCTAACATAGTTGGTTCTAATGAATATATCTGGGTCTCTGTGGAACTATACTCCCAGGTACATGGTCGGCTCCTCCTGCAATTCCAGTGGGTAATCTAGTGGGGATGGGACTGTACTATCTGTCAGCGCCAGGATGAGAGATTTTGTCCAATTGATCTGCAGCCCTGAATATTGACCAAACCTTATGTATTCACGTAATAAAGGGTTAAGGTGCTGCTCCGGATTCTTTACATAAAGAACCATGTCATCTGAGTATAGTGAGATGTGTATAGGGCGTGTTGGGAGTTGTATGGCAGAGTAGTGGTGGTGCTGCCTTATCTTGCAGGCCAAGGGTTCTAGTACTAGTGCAAAAAGCATCGGGAGAGAGGGCATCACTGTCTCGTGCCGCGGCATATTGCAATCGGCTCTGCGACGTGTTTGTTCACCCTGATGTGTGCTGACATATTTGTGTATAGCATTGATATCCACTGTGTGAATATTGGAGGAAATCCCATGCGCAGCAATACCGCGTGGAGAAAAGTTCAGTCTATCGTGTCAAACGCCTTTGCAACGTCTAATAGTACCGCCACAGCTTTGATCTCTGGTGCCAAATAATGACCTAGCACAAAGAGTGTGCGTGTGTTGTGTGTCGTCAATCTATCCGGAATGAAGCCGGACTGATCAGGCCTCACCAGCAGGGGCATAAGGGGTTTGAGCCTTGCCGCTAACAGACTTGCTATTATTTTTGTGTCCACATTGATAAGGGACAGGGGGCGGTAAGAGTCGCATTGTTCCTCATCTTTCCCTGGCTTTAACAATGCAATCAGCATGGCTTCTCTCATTGATGTCGGGAGAGTTTGTGCCTCATGCGCCGCACCATATAGCCTTACCAGATGCGGAGCCAGTAAGTCCGAGAATGTCTTATAAAACTCAATCGAGAACTCGTCAGGTCCCGGTGCCTTGCCATTTGGTAGATGTTTGATAGTGTCTACAACTTCCTCTACTGTTACTGGGCAAGCTAGGTACTCTCTATGAGCATTCTATAACCACGCTATTCTACATCCGCCATATAGGCCAGCATTTCTTCCTGTAGCATAGAGGGACGTTTCTCATAGAGCTGGCCGTAAGTAGCCATGAATTCACCCAGTATGTCCTTAATGTCTCGCGTTACTTTGCCCGCTCGAGTTTTTATTTTACTGATGTTTTGAGGCGCTCGTCATGAGCATATTTTCTCAGCTAGTGCTCTTCCAGGTCTGCCTCCCTCCCCATACACTTTGGCAATTTTCCACTTCGATATATATTTGAGCTCGTCAGTTGCAAATTGCTGATATTCTTTCAGTAACAATTGTATTTCCCCCAATATTGTGGTGTCCCTTGTTTGTCTATACCTTTGTTCCAATATGTGTAAGGCATGCTCCCGTGTTTTTAATGGCTGCCTTATATCTTTTAGGATGCCCGTTGTTGTGCTAATACATACCCCCCGCAATGTTGCTTTGAACGCTTCCCACAGGAGGCATGGGTCATCCGTCGTTGGGCAGGTGAGCTCAAAATAGTCCACTATAGCTTTATGTATGGCGTCAGTGTATAAAGGGTCCAGTAAAACTCCTAAATTGAATCTCCATGTGAAAGGGGGGGGGGCTCATAATGTGGTATGTCTACTGCTAACAGCACAGGGCTGTGGTCCGAAAGTGTTCTTGGTAAGTGTTTGATAGATACAGTCCATGATACCACCTCCTGTGTGCCTAGCCAATAGTTCAGCCTGGACCAACTATTGTGTGCTGCAGTTATGTGTGTCACTACTAGATCTCCTGGGTGGTTGACCCTCCATATGTCATTCATTTGTAAATCTACCATTGGGTCGTGAAGTGCCGCTCTCGCCTGTTTATGTGGTTCTAGTGTGTTCGGCGAACGGTCCAACCCATCCATCAAAGCTATGTTGAAATCACCTCCCCATATTATGTTCTCGACCTGGAAATCTGATATGATATGCCATAATTTTGCGAAGAACCCTGGGTCATCCGTGTTCGGGCCATATGTGTTTACTAATGCAACTTGATGATGTCTCACCATGCCTATTACAATGACACTTCTTCCTTCAGCATCTCTGTGTACTGTCGTGATCTCGAAGTGTACTCCCTTTCGTATTAGAATACTGACCCCACGTGAATAGGATGAGTAATGCGAGCTAGTCACTGACTCTGCCCATCTAGTTCCCAATGTGGATGTGGTGTTGGCAGCTATGTGAGTTTCCTGTAGGAAGGCTACATCAACATGCAATCTGTCAAAGTAGGCAAATATCTGCCGAATCTTCCTCGGATTACCCAGACCCCTAATGTTCCATGTAATATATTTTAGTGTGGTAGGTTGTGCTATGTCAGTGTGTTTTAAGGCTGTCGTACAATATCATGACAGATCGCTCCAGGCGCAATAATCCTAGTGTGCCCAAACCAGTGTTTTTGCATTCAATTTCTTGCGGTGCTTGTGGTGAAAAAGAGGTCGCAATGCTTCTCAGACAGAGTGAACCAATTCTAACATTTCCCAGTTCCCCTCCCACCCCCGCCCACTTCCGCCGCCGAACTGTGCAAAAGCCATACCCTTAAATTAACCAAACTGTAGTCAGAACTGTATTAGGGGTACACCCGCTTGGGGTGTCGCCAGGTACACACATCCCCATCCACATAGTGGATGTGGACGGGTTCTAATGCTCTTGTATGCATCGTAAGGTCCCATTACCTCACATGTCCCGCCAATCTCTGGTGGCAGGCACCTTTAGAACATACACAGTCACTGTTTATTCCTCTGTAGTATTGCATATTTTGGCTTTACATATTTGGGGTTTAACATGTTCACTATTACCCATCGTACTGTTTCAATAGGCATCTCACACACTCCTGTGAAGGTAACTGCTGGTACATGCACGTTCAGCTAGTACTGCGAACCGGCCACATAGTGCAGATAGTCCACATCCAACCGTTTCACTTTCCCACTGCCCCTCCAGTGCCCCTTAACCGTTTTTGGACTGCATGATTACTCACTGCGTATGCCGTCATCTTGTTCATAGTGCGCAGTTCGGGCCAGTTTTTAAGGCACTCAAGGACACTTATCTGCACCGTCGCATATTGTGACTGGACAGTTGTACTGCATAATTTTCCTTATCGTCGACTTCGTGGTTTCTGAGCTGATTTTAGCGTCTAAATGTCTCTATCATAGGGAACGCCTGCATGCAGATGCTCCTCTCTGCCTCCTGTCTCCTCAGTCATTATCACTGCCCTGTTCTTGGTGCCCCTGCGCTTTGCGTCGTCGTCCCAGTTTTTTTATGTATTCGTGCGCCGCTTGTACTGTGGGGAGAATCGTGGGCCTGCCCGCATTTGTGACTTTGAGCTTCGCTGGATACAGCATTGCATATTCAACGCCTAGTTCCCGCAGTTTCTTTTTCACTGGAGCGAATTCCTTGCGAGCCAGCTGGACCGCCATGGTGTGGTCAGGATAGAATTCTAGGGTGTTGCCTTGGTGTGTGATTTCACCTTTTTCTCTAGCAAGCTTGAGTATAGTATCTCTGTCCCTGTAGTTGAGCATGCGGGCAATTATTATTCGTGGTGGAGCTCCCGGCTTCGGCTTAGGCGCTAGCGAACGGTGTGCGCGTTCAACAAGAAAGACTGTTGACAGCTTGTCGGCGCCAAATAGGTCTTCAGCAACGCCTCTATGTAGTCCTCCATTCTGCCCGTGTTGGTGGTCTCCGGCAGGCTTGCTATGCGGACGTTGTTGCGTCTGGACCTGGCTTCCTGATCTTCCACCTTAGCTCGCAACACTTCCAGTGTTTTCTCCATGTCTCGGCATAGTCTCGTCGTGGATTTAGATTCGTCCTCAACCTTAGATAATCTTTGCTCCGCCTCTACCAGTCGCTCGCCGTGTTTATCTAGCTTCGCGGCCATATTGTCCACACGTTGCACCACATTATCCAGCTTGTTATTCATTTCTTGCAGACTTTGCTGTATTGCCCTGAGAACTGTTTCCATGCCATTCCCGTCTCCAGCTTCATTATCTCCCTCAGTGTCTGATAATACTGCGGTGTTCTTTGGCTGCTTCCTCGCTTCAAACTGCAGCTTGGTTTGCTGTTTTTCAGATTTCCCCATGTTGTAGTTTTGTGATGAGGGATTGCACAGTGCCTTCCCAGGGGTACTAGCACTTGGACACTTTGCGGCGCTCAGGTCGCGCTGTCGGGGTGCTCGCGTTGCCCTCAGTGTCCAGGTGTCATGAACATTTTTTACTAGTTGTCTACCAGGTCCCCCTGTGGTCTTGCTGTGATTGCCGCTGCCCGCCTTAGGAGTCTTGCATTTCCCTGTTGTGACCCCGCAGTGCTCTCATTGACTGCTTTCTGTGCCGGAGCTTATAGCCAAAGATCGCGTGTCCTTGTGTGGGTGCAGGCCCGAGGCTCTACACTTGCCCCCTATGCGTTCGGGCAGTTGCGCAGCTCCCTAGCGCCCGCTGCGCTCGGAATGTTTGTTGGGGCCGTCTGTTCCATTGCATACATTCTCACCCACAATCTCAGTAGCCGAAAGTTATTTAGCGCCCATAGCCTGCATTTTTATTTATGCGCTTCTTGCCGCTCGGTTTGTCTCCGCTGCCGTGTCTGCAGAGCGCTCTGGTGCCGAGGTTCGTGTGCGTCCCGCTTAATTTAGCTACCCTTCGTGCAGCTGCGAGTACGCCTGTCTCAACAGTTCTGCATTAGCCCCATGCACCTGTTTGCTGTGGTTGCTGCTATTATGGATTGCAGAGGACCCCCGATGCTTCTCCTCCGCTGTGTATTATTCCGTGCGTTCCACTGCGGCCGCCATTTTGATGCTCCTGGAACGCAAACCCGATGTGGCGTTTGGTGAGCGCTTAGCACTCTGGAGCTATCCTGCTGGGTCCTGAGTCGTTCGTGGCACCGATATGTTGCTGACAGAGTGGCTTATCTTACATGTCTGCCCTCAGACCCGTCTCTGCATCCGTCGGGTCCAGTCGCC
This sequence comes from Lissotriton vulgaris, assembly GCF_964263255.1. Taxonomy (NCBI): domain Eukaryota; kingdom Metazoa; phylum Chordata; class Amphibia; order Caudata; family Salamandridae; genus Lissotriton; species Lissotriton vulgaris. The sequence goes on along the minus strand of NC_141687.1, from coordinate 1,805,667,740 downwards.
GTGCGCCGCCATTTTGAATGCTCCGCTTGCCTTCAAGGTTTTCCGTCCATATTTCTTTCGTCTTTGCTGTTTCCTGGTCTTCAGTGCTCGCAGTCATAGGGCGGCATGTTCCGATTGCTATATTTTACATTTTCCCTCTTCCAGCGGTACATTCAGAGGGTTTAGGCCGCTTTTCTTGCACCCGTCCGGCGGAGCTGACTCACGAGCCAACCATTCCGCAGTGCGCCCTCTAGCGCCCCCCCCCCCCACTCTTATATATTTTTAAAGGTGGTAAGGGATTAGAAGGTAATATAACTCCTCGTATCTCTAGGTGGCTTTTATCTGTCATGGATATGAACTTCACGATTTACTTTGTGAGGGGGAAGAAAAATGTTGTAGCAGACTGTTTGTCTTGCATGCCAATTGCTGAGGAGGAAAAGATTTCTTTTACTGTTGAAGTGGATGCGTTGTCAAATTCCATTGGAGGAGAATTGGCTTTGAGAAGTGAAGATTTGAATGAAGCTTTGGAGGGTGATGCAATGTATGAGGAGTTAAAGTGTGCAATAACTAATTGTTGGAGAGACACTTCAACCATGAGTCAAGAATTGAAGCAGTATGTCAGGGTAAAAGATCAGCTGCGCATTCAGTCTGAAAAGGTGTTGAGGTGTAATCGGATAGTTCCACCTAAGGTGTTGAGGGCAAAGTTGATCAAATTGGTACATGAGGAACATCTATGTAGGAACATGAGCAAGAGAAGGTTGAGGCAGAGTTTCTGGTGGCCGGAAATGGACAAAGAGATAGAGGAAGTTATCAAGGATTGTTATCCTTGTAGAAATAGCGACAAGTGCAAGGTAGTTCGGGAGCCACCAATGAGGTGTGTGGAAGTCCCTGATCGTCCATGGGAGAAATTAGCGTTAGATTTTTTAGGCCCTGTGGAAAGGCCTGGTGTTAGAAATAGGTATTTGATAGTTCTTGTAGATTATCATAGTAAGTGGTTTACCATCAAGCCTGTTGAGAATGTTACATCTGTGAAGGTTATTGAGTTCCTTAAAGAAGTGTTTTTGGAGGAAGGCATCCCCAAAACGTTAGTCACTGATAATGGGGTGCAATTGGTGTCTAGTGTGATGAGGAGTTTTCTTGAGGATTTTGGAATTGAACACATTAAAGTGGCATTGTTCAGACCACAGGCTAACGGTGTGGTGGAAAGAGTTAATAGGATAATTATGGATAATATTCAGTTATCCCTGGCGAATGGGCTGAATTGGAGAGAAGAGGTGAACAATATGATGTGGGCACATCGAGTGACTTCTCATTCCATCACTGCGATTTCTCCTTTCATTGCCTTGAAGGGGAGGCAACCTGCCACTAAAAAGTCTCCTATATGGTTAAATTGATACTTGTATAGCGCACTACTCACCCGCAAGGGTCTCAAGGCGCTTGTACGAATACCGCTGTGGAACCCGTCCTGGCTTTCCCTGTGAGGCGTCCACTCCTGGGCACCCCCAGGGTGAAGGCCAGGCATCCTTAGCGTTGTGGGGGCCGTTGTGGAGATTAAGCACGCTATTGCCCAGAGTTGCAGAGTGGGACTCTATGATTAGAATAGGCACCGAGGTGAGAATTATCAGGTCCGTGGAATTTTTGAGCCCAAGACCTGCCGAGGCGGGGAATTGAACCTTGGTCCGGGGCTAGACCTCTGCATCAGGGTCTGCCGCTCTAACCATTGAGCCACACTTCTCCACCATTGAGCCACACTTCTCCACTGGTTGAAGAAGAAGGATCAAGTTTGGGTGGATCGTGAATGCATTGCTGAAAGAATCAAAGCTTCTTATGAGCATAACAAGGAAAGCTATGATAGGAGGAAAGGTGTGAGAGTTGTGGGTATAGAAAGTGGTGATTGGGTTGTAGTGAAAAAGGCTGGGTTGTCAGAAAAGGGGAGAGTAAATATTCTCAGCCTCGGAGAGTGATTAAGGTGATGGGATCTGTTGTGAAGTTGGATAATGGGAAAGTTTGGAGTGTGGGAAGCCTGTGTAAGGTTAATCTTACATCTGAGTCATGTTACTCTTTATTATTATGTTCATGTTTTCTTTCTTTGATATCATTTTATCATACACTTCATACATTTAAGAGTTGTGTTATTTGTTGTATTATTGTATTATTGTATTGGATCTGCATTTTCTTGCTTTATTATTTGCATTACGGTTATGAGGGGGAGATGTGTGGTAATGTCTTCTTTAAGACAGAACTTGATGATGTATGGTGACATCATAGGGAGTTCTGTGGAGAGCAGTTGTAAGCCGAAGGTTACTGATGAGATGTATCTTGTGAACTGCTGCACTCAACCCAGGCTGCAACAACAACTGCAAGCTAGCATCACCAGCCGACACCCATGGACCCTTAAGCTGTCACCGCTGCCGGCATACCTGCAGCACCGCCAAGAACACGGATCCAGCACAACCCGCCCACAAGAACACAACCGAACCGAAGACCCTGCAATGCATCCTCCTCAATGTCCGATCCCTCCACAAACACGCCACAGAAATCTGGGACCTCCTCGACAGCACCACCCCAGATGTAGCATTCTTCACCGAAACCTGGACCAACACCACTTCGGGACCGGACATCGCCATCGCCATCCCCCAGGGATAAAAGATCTCCAGGAAGGACCGCCCCACCCACCCAGGAGGAGGAATCGCCAGCGTCCACAAATCCAGCCTCCGCCTGAGCACACTCCCTGATGAGTCCACAAAACAAACTGATGGAACACCTTCACTTCAAGATACTGGCCAGCCCCACCGCTGCCCTCCGAGGAACCCTCATCTACCGACCCCCTGGACCCCGCAGACCCTTCGCCAACTCCATCATGGACATTATCTCCCCGCAGGCCATCGCATCCACCAACTACACCCTGCTGGGAGACCTCAACTTCCACCTCGACAATCAACTGGACCCCAACACCACATGCCTCCTGGACAACCTCCACAACATTGGACTCCGCCAGATCGTGACCGAGCCCACGCACTCAGCAGGACACACTCTCGACCCCCTCTTCACTACAGGAAACTCCTTCACCTACACCACAGAACTCCCATGGACCGACCATCGTTGCGTCCACTTCACCTTCAGAACACCCACCATCCACAGACACCAGCACCTGCTTCCACAAAGAAACTGGACCAAAATCACCGATGACCAGCTCACCTCCTCACTCAACAACTCCACCCCAACCATCACGGAAAACGACGACCCCAACACCGCAGCCCGAACCCTGCATAGATGGATCTCGGACAGCACCAACACCATAGCCCCCCTCAAGAAAAACAACAATACCCGTGCCAAGAAAGCCAGATGGTTTACCACCGAACTTCGAGAGTCCAGGCGCACATGCCGCCGCCTCGAAAAGGCCTGGAGAAATCCACAGAAGCCCACAACAACTTCAGAGCCGCCACCAAAGCCCACCATCAACTCATCAGAGAAACGAGGAAAAAAGCCATTGAAGACAGAATCTCCACCCACGCACACAACAGCAAGGAACTCTTCAGCATCATCAAAGAGTTCGCCCAACCCACCAGCGAGTCTACCGACATCCCTCCCTCACAAGACCTCTGCGACAAACTCAGCATCTTTTTCCACCACAAAATCAAGAGCATCTACGACAACTTCGACGAAGACAACCAACACACTGAACCCTCACCAACCACCCCCGACACCCGGAAACCAGCGATTGATGACTGGACAGCCCTCAACACCGAAGACACACTGAAGACAATGAAGTCAATCCACTCAGGGGCCCCCACGGACCCCTGCCCCCGCCACATCTTCAACAGAGCCGCCAACACCATCGCACCCATGCTCCGCCAAACCATCAACCGCTCCCTGGCGACCGCCTCGTTCCCCGACAACTGGAAACACGCCGAGGTCAACCCCCTCCTATAGAAACCCTCAGCAGACCCCACCGACCTCAAAAACTACAGGCCCATCTCCCTGCTCCCGTTCCCAGCGAAAGTCATCGAGAAAGCCATCAACAGCCAACTCGCCACATTCATTGAAGAACACAACATCCTCGACTCCTCCCAATCCGGCTTCAGAAAAAACCACAATACGGAAACCGCCCTCCTCGCCGCTACAGACGACATCCGCACCTTACTGGACAAAGGAGAAACAGTAGCCCTCATCCTCCTTGACCTATCAGCGGCGTTCGACACAGTCTCCCACCGCACCCTAATACGCAGACTCTACGATGCAGGAATCCAGGACAAGGCCCTCGACTGGATCTGCTCCTTCCTCTCCGGCAGGACGCAGCGGGTCAGACTCCCCCCTTTCCTCTCGGACCCCACACCTACCACCTGCGGAGTCCCCCAGGGCTCCTCCCTCAGCCCGACGCTCTTCAACGTCTACATGGCTCCACTTGCCCCCATCGTCAGAACCTACGGACTCAACATTGTGTCATACGCAGACGACACCCAGCTCATCCTCTCCCTATCCAACGAGCCCAACACCGCCAGACGCAACTTTCGAGAAGGCATGGAAGCCGTCGCCAAATGGATGAAAAACAGCTGCCTACAACTAAACACCAACAAAACAGCAGTACTCATCATGGGCCCAAACCCAGACGCCTGGAGTGACACCTGGTGGCCCGCCGCCCTCGGAAACCCACCAACCCCCACAGACCACGCACGCAACCTGGGAATCATCCTGGACTCCGAGCTCAAAATGGACCGCCAGATCAACTCTGTCTCATCTTCCTGCTTCCACACCCTCCGCCTCCTTCGTAAGACCTTCAAATGGATCCCCCTCGAACACCGAAAGACAGTCACTCATGCCCTGGTCACCAGCAGACTCGACTACGGCAACGCACTCTACGCCGGAATAAACAGAAACCTCATCAGCAAGCTACAGAACATCCAGAACGCCGCCGCAAGACTGGTCCTCAACCTGCCAAAACACTGCCACATCTCCCAGAACCTACGCGCACTCCACTGGCTCCCCGTCGAGGCGAGAATCACCTTTAAGATGCTCACCCACGCACACAAGGCCCTCCACGGCACTGGACCAGCATACCTGAACAGTCGACTCAAATTCCACGCACCCCAAAGGACCCTACGATCAGCCCAGCTTTCCTACGCCGGGTCCCCCGCACCAGAAAGACCAGATCGGGAGGCCGCTCCTTCTCCTTCCTCGCGGCCAAAGCATGGAACGCCCTTCCGCTCCACCTCAGACAGACAAAATCGCTCCCCATCTTCGCAAGAAACCTCAAAACCTGGCTCTTTGACAGGCCCCCTCCTTGATGGAATGGAACCTGCACCCCCTTCACCTCCCCACCCCTAGCGCCTTGAGACCCTTACGGGTGAGTAGTCGCGCTTTAACAAACTCCTGATTGATTGATTGAATAAACAAGCTCTACAATCAACAATTTAGGTGTGATTACTACAAAACTCTTAGTATAAAGCGAGTTTTAATGGCTGCCAGAGCTGAAGAATGTGCTGATAGACAAGCTGATTCTATGGATGCCAGAGGCACTCAGAATGAATCAGTCATAAGTGTTAAAAGTAAGCCAAAGCAAAAGACTGAAGGACAAAAAGTGATGTCTACATGTAAAACAAAAGATGTGCTTTAGATGTGGATTTTTTTTCCACCCAAAGGTAAATATCCCGCCATTGGATAGGTGTGTAAAGGCTGTGGGAAGGAGAACCATTTTGTGGCAGTTTGCAAAGTGAAGGAAAAAGTAAGTGTGTCACTGCCTGAAGACAGAATGGCCACCAAATGTTCCAGAAGCAACATTCGGTGCACACCCACAAGGCCAAGCGGCGACATCAGTTAAGACAAATTTACACTGACCGGAGTCAATTGTTATCTAAATCATCAACAAACAGCTCTTCTGTATCAGTATCAAGTGAAAGTGAAGAAGATGGTTGAGCCATGTGATGTTTGCCTCATAAAACTGTGTATTTGTTGGACTGGGCGCATTAGTGATAGTGAAACACAAGAAAACGTAGGATCAAGCACCCGTACATTTGCTTCAAGGCACAGTGTCAAGTGCCTATTTACTTCGTTTCAGCACAGCTGCTGATATGGGGCTGATTTCTATTAACTACAACACGAATGCTCACCACGAAATAGTAAGTCAATTCCCTTTTTTTGTTTCATGGTTAGGAAAAGCTTAAGGCTATGAAAGTAAAGTTACATTTTAATGAGGACATCTGTCCTGTTGCTCAATGACATATACAAATTGCTTTTCATGTACAGGTAGCTATTGAAAAAGAACTTGAATTGTTAATCAAGCATGATATTATTGAGTGTTCTACTGGTTCAATGCCTTGGGTTTCTCCCATAGCGGTAGTGTCCAAAAAGAAGTTAAGGAGCTGTACGCACATGCGTTGACATGCATTAAGCAAACAAGGCATTTGAACAAGCTAGACATCCAGGTCCACACACTGCTGACATGATAACCCCCAGCTGACAACATTCATCGAAGAGAACGCCATCCTCGACTCCTCCCAGTTCAGAGTCCACAGCACCAAGACGACCCTCCTTGCCGCCACCAATGACATCTGCATGCTACTAGACCAGGGCCACACAATGCAGCCCTCATCCTACTAGACCTCTCCACAGCCTTCAACACCATCTCCCACCTCAAGGATCAGACTCCCACCCTTCCTCTCCGAACCCACAGAGATCAACTTCAGAGTACCCCAGAATCCTCACTCAGCCCCACGCTCTTCAACATCTACATGGCCCCCCTCACCACCATTGTTAGACAGCATGGGCTCAGCATAGTATCCTACGCAGCTGACACCCAGCTCATCCTCTATCTCACGAAGAACCCCAAAGACACCAGAATTAGCTTCCAGGAAGAAATGGAAGACGTTGCAGCCTGGATGAACTACAGCTGCCTTAAGCTCAACTCAGAGAAGACAGAGGGCCCCGTCCTTGGACCCTTCTCCATCGCCTGGCACAACCCCTGGTGGCCTTCTGCCCTCAGAAACCCACCTTCTCCATCAGACCACACCCAAAACCTTTGCATCATTCTAGACTCCTCCCTTACCAAGTCCGCCAGATCAACAACGTTGCCTCCACCTGTTTCAATTCCCTCCGCATCCTCTGCAAAGCCTTCAAGTGGATCCCCCTGAATGCAGAAAGACCGCCACCCAGGCACTCATAATTAGCTGACTCGACTACAGCAACACTCTCTACGCAGGAATCAACAAAACCCTGCTACACAAGCTCCAAACCATCCAGAATACCGCAGCCAGACTCGTCCTCAGAACCCTAAGACAAGAGCACATGACCCAGCACCTACGAGACCTCCACTGGGTCCCCATCAAGAAGAGAGTAACTTTCAAGCTACTCATCCATGCCTACAAATCCCTCCACAACATCGGACTCAGATACCTCAGCGAAAGAGTCTCCTTCCACGTACCCAAAATGAACCTCCGCTTTGCTGACCTCTCCTTGGCAGAGACCCTGTGCATCTGCAGAACCAGAGTAGGCAGAAGAGCCTTCTCCTACGGCACAGCAAAAACCTGGAACAAGCTCCCAGCCGACATCAGCACTCCCCCACTCTGCACACCTTCAGGAGGAGCCTCAAGACCTGGCTCTTCGACTGATCTGGAGCTACACCACCCCCCAGTGCCTTGAGTTCCTCACGAGTGAGTAGCGCGCTTTATAAAACTCTGATTGATTAATTGATAACACAATTAAATATCAAAAAGGTCTTCTCTCACCTTGATTTGAATAAAGGTTATCATGAGTTGGAACTTGAAGAAGATTGTAAGTACATTACAATCTTTTCTACACATGTTGGTTTGTTTCGATTCAATTTTGGTGTATCATCAGTTGCAGACCCTTTCAAGACATCATTTGACATATCATACAGCCTGTCATGAATGTTTTCAATTATAGCAATGACATATTGGTTTTTGTTGCTACACAAAAAGAGCACAATAAAGCTTTCACACAGCTATGTTGTTTACTTGCTGATGCAGGTTTGACTTTGAATGCATACAAGTGCGAGTTCCATAAGATAAAGCTAAAATTCTTTGACCAAAGCTTTTCTGATGGGACTATAACATCCGATCCTGCTAAAGCGCAAGCTCTGTCAAATGCTCATCCCCCATAAGATGTTTCTATGGTGCGTTCATATCTTGGCATGGCCAGATAGTGTTCTAGATATATTTGAGACTCCATTGAGAGATTTGACGAAAAAGTACATTTTATTTCATCGGTCACATGAATGTGAGAAATGATTTAAGAAAATCAAACAAGCCATTGAGAATGCTACTGAAATGAAATGGCATAATTCAATTCAAATCTTCACAAAGAGATTGTTTTTGGCGCTAGCCCAGTTGGGTTAGGCGCTATCCTTGCACAGCAGAGCAGACACCCAAATGCTCAAAGGCAAATTGCGGCATATGCAAGTAGAAGTTTGTCAAAAACAGAACATTCTTATTTACAAACTGAAAACGAAAGTTTAGCTATAGTATGGGCTTGTGAGCATTTCAATTTAATCCTGTACAGAAAAGCCTTTTATGCTGCTAACTCATCATCAAGCTTTACTGACAATCCAAATGCAAAGTGCATTCTCTCACTGAACGATGGCAACTACTATTACAAAAGTACTATTATACTAGGAAGGATCAAAACTCTCATGACTACTTTTCCAGAGTGCACATACAAGGTCCCGGTAATCCATCCAAGATGGCTGAAGCCTATATCAATTTCATTTTAAAGTTAGCCCAGATTATCACTTCCACAAGCCATGATAGTAATATGCTAAAGTTGAAAGATATAATTACACATCAGTCATGGAACCAAACATAACATAACATAACATGTGTATTTGTAAAGCGCACGTTCACCCAGCGGTTTCTTGGCGCTGAATAACAGATGTTTATTGTTACCCAACTCAATGGTACTCATTTTATCGACCTCAGATGGATGAAAGGCTGAGTGGACCCGCCGGGATTTGAACCTGTGACCATGAGGTCGAACACAGGCCCCTGCAGTGGACGCATTAGTCCACTGAGCCACCAGACCCGGCTACCAACACACTCAACCTTTCACCAGTGATAGTGATTGTCTTAAATAAAAATATATCAAACATGAACTGTCCATAGCTCAGGAAGGAGGTACACTGCGAGTATCGAGATAGCCTGATTCCGGAGAGTCTGCGACAGAAAATGATTGAAGTGGCCCATAAAGGACATCGTGGAATTGCTACAAAAACAAACTCTCTGAGACCGAGTCTGGTTTCCTTATCTCGATGAGAGGGTTGAAAAGAAATTAAAGGCCAGTCTTATACAACGTCTCTTCCACAAAAGTTACTCAACACACCTTAAACCTGTTAGAATTCCCGAAGCATGCATGGGAGACATTAGCCATTGACTTTTTTGGTACACTTGACAATGGGCATAAGCTGATGGTGACTGCGGATGAACACTCACGATTTGCATTAATTGAGGATCTCTCATCTACCACTCAAGACGACTCAATAAAGGACTAGGGGCTAGATGTAGGTAAATCAGATTTACCGATTCATAAATACCAAATTTTACCGATTCGGTATTCATGAATCGGTAAATCTGATGTAGGTAATTATTCGGTAACAAATACTGAATCGGTAGGTTTCGGTATTTACCGAATCAGTAATTACCAAATCGGTATATGCCATTGATTCCCATGGGCCTTGAAGCCCATAGGAATCAATGGCAAATACAGATTTAGTAATTACCTATTCGGTAAAAATACCGAATTGCCAAGGGGGACAGGGTGTCACTTTGACACCCTGTTGCACCCCTGTTTCGGGCTTGTGTGCCATGTGGCACACATACATGCCCTAAGGGCATGTATGTGTGCCACATGGCACAAGTGTACATGCACAGATGTGCATGTACACAGGAATTCATTATTTACCACTCAATAGTATTGGGTGGTAAATAACAATTTTTAAGGGCCTGTGGCACTATTTACTGTGCCACCTACATATTGATTTACAGAATTAGTAAATTTACTGATTCTGTATTTTACCGATTCTGTAAATTTACCGAATCGGTAAATTTACTGATTCTGTAAATCAAAGGCCCCCTACATTACAAAACCCCAATACCGGTCGGTAACGGCTGAAATCGGCCATTACCGACCGGTATTTGGTCTCCTACATCTGGCCCAAGATGGCATCTTTGCCACATGGGGCGTTCCAGCCATATTCAAATCTGACAATTGCCTGCCTTTTAACAGTCAAGACTTCAAGATTTCTTAGAGCATCTGAATAGAAAGCATCAGAAGAGCACACCTTTGTTGCTCCAGGCCAACAGACTTGTTGAGCGCTTTATGAGTATGCTGAAGAAAGCAGTGCAGCGTGCTACTCTTGAGGAGCTTGATGTGAAAACAGTGTTAAACTCTGCCCTAAGAGATTATCGTTGTACACCGCGCTCGACCCCTGATGAAAGTCCTGCAACATTGATGTTCGGGAGAACAGTGACAACCAAGATATCTCAATAGGCCAATCAGAGAGAGAAAAACAAGAATTCAACTCTTGAGAAAGGACTTGGTTCCTAAACAAAAGATGAAAGCATATGCTGACAAAGACGACATGTGAAGAACATCATGTTTAAGAAAGGAGATCAAATGCTTGCACGGCAGATGTGGAAAAGAGAATCTGATGCTCAATTCGATGCACAAACTTTTCTAGAGGTGTCTAGCAAGGGATACAAAATGACTGCCCAAAGCCCTGGGAAGTCTATTGCCAGAGACTCTTCTCACTTTTGGCATTAAATTCATCTTTCATCAAATCTTACTGCTGAAGAAGAGACTGGTGTTGCCTCTACACCATTGACGTAGATCCTGGACATTGATGGTGACCGTTCCCAGTTTCCCAATGCAAGATCAGGTCTAACAATTTAAGCGCCAAAAAGATTGATTGAAGAGATTTCATTATATATATATATATGTATATATATATATATATATATATATATATATATATATATATATATATATATATATATGCGTATATATATATATATATATGTATATATATATATATATATGTGTGTATATATATATATACTTGACATCTTAATATGGCAAATAATGTGTACCCTCTGATTGTAGACAGTAAAAAACCTATCTGTAGGTGGAATTTAACAACAACGGATTGGCAATGTTATGTCATTCATGTACACTATAAGATGGTGCCTATAGTGTTTCAGAGAGGTTTTGTCCTTTGTCTGTGTCCATTAATGTCAAGAAACTTTATTAACATGTCAATCACTAAGTGTCATTGACACTGACAAAGGCAGTACGCCGAAATAGTGAGCAGAATATATATATATATATATATATATCCAAATCCAACTCGTCTTCTGTGTGCGCTGCTGCACAGATAGGTACGCTGACAGCAAATCAATAGCCAGAGCCAGACTTCATTGAATACTTTTTTATTTTCTTAAGTTACTGGTGCATGTCATCAGACGCGTTTCGGCACGTCCGTGCCCTTGCTCACTGATATCTGACGGTTAGCTCACACAGTGTTTTTAAAACGGTAGCAAGCCACATTGCGCGCCAAACAGTAATTCATGGTAAACAGAGTTGTAGGACTGCAATATAGCATATAGTGCTATCTATTGTAAGTACGGGCGCCATATTGGAAAAGCTTGGGAAGACAATATGGGCTAGGGAATGAAACAGTCTTATTACAAGAAACTCAAGCCATAAAAGTTAAACTGAATGTAAATATAAAACAGTTTATATAGTACGAAATGTCCGATATTACATATGGCTAATCAAGACTATTTCCAATATCTCCTGGACCATTATTCATAGTTACCGATACAGCATAAACGGCGCCCTGACTTATCAAATTCAAAATGCTAAATGCAGCAAATAAATATGATATGTTGTACAAATGCGAAAAAATTGCAAATATGCCCATACATGTAATCATAATTCGAATTAAAATCATTTGATTTGATTGCGGAGGTGTGCAAATTTATCCATGCGTATACATATTACAGTACCAACACGAAGCTGTGCAAACTGATCCATGCGTACATCTACATACTGCATTTGATTTAAAATACAAGTATGTGCAAACTAGTCAATACGTATTTATGCAATAAACATCAAAGTATGTACATACAACCCTCCAATGCAGTCCAGTTGTTTAGCTACATGGTACTCGAACATTACGCAATGTTCGCTGTAAACATCTCTCTGTACAAATACATATGTGCAAAAATGTCCATGCGCTAATGCCTGCATAAGGAATTGTGTACTGATATTTGTCTATGATGTAATGGGTTAATGCTGCTACTTCTCCTTGTATATTTGCACGTAAATCCCCCTTAGTTATAATAACACTCATATTCAAAAAGATGGGTTCAAGTCATATTTGGGCATAAGTACAAAATAAATGACTTCTTACTCTGTACCTTGTCTGGCAATGATAGTGTGTTGTGCCTTTATAGCTAAAGTGCAGTGCTAAAAAAGTGCTCAAAATGTAATGAGGATGGCCTCGTGATAAGGTTAATTCTATAAAGTGCAATGTGCTGTTACGTGAGTAATCTAATGTTTCTTCTCATCTAAGATAGGACATGGGTCTATTGGCATAACAGTATATGTAGGCAAAAGTAAGTCTACAGTATCTCCTTGTTTTCAAATAGAAATTGCATAATATGTGCGCAATGCAGGTACTTCCAAATTCCACCACCTTAATATATCATTAGATCCATAGGGACTATAGTGTGGATCATAAAAAATTATGTAGGTCCTCTCCTATATTCAGCCCCCCGGGCCTTGCTGTTGAGCTGCACTATGTATCTAGATTCCATTTGCCTGAGGGTTTTTTCTTTGTCCCCCCTCTCTTGTTAGGAATCACCGCATCGATTATGAAGTTCTTGATGTGTGTAAGGTTTTTGCCTTGTGTTGTTTGGAAATGCCGTGTTACTGGATAGCTTTGGTCGGCATTGACGATGGCTCGTAAATGTTGCAAAATGCGCGCGTGGACAGGTAGCTTGGTGCTGCCCACGTACAGCAAGTTGCAACTACCTTTCAAAACATACACTGCATGTTCGGTGCGACATGTATAGTGGCCTCTTAAAGCTATGAGATTTGCATCGAAGGGTGTTACATAGGGTGTGGTATTAACCCCGAATTTGCAAGCTCTGCAAGAGCTGCAACGAAAAAATCCTTTACGAGACGATTTCTGGACTATTGGTAACCAAATCATTGTGCATGGCATATGCACGTCTAAAGGCAACTGTGGGCACATTTGGCATTATGTCTCTAAGTACTTGGTCAGTAAGAATGATCGGCCATTGCTGCTTTATTATTCTTGTGATCTGGTGTGACGCTATAGCATGTGATTAGTCTTACTGTGCCACTATCCGGAGTGCTATCCGGAGTTGTCATTGCTTTCCTATTGGGATCAAGAAGTTCAAGTCGGTTGAGGGTATTAGCCTTTCTCATCGTCACATCTAGTTTTGTGGGGTTATAGCCTCTAGCTGTAAGTCTAGTCTTTGCTTGTTGTTGACACTGATCCCTAAGTTCTATTGTACTACACGACCTATGTATCCTTACAAACTCCCCGTAGGGGATACTTGCGATAGTATGTCGTGAATGGCAACTTTCCGCGTGCAGAACGGTGTTCCCTGACGTGGCCTTTCTATATAGACTGGTGACTGTCTTATTGTCTATAATTTCTAGTTTAACGTCAAGAAAATTTGCCGCTGTCCTGCTGATACTGGCTGTGAACTGTAGGCTTAATTGGTTCACATTGATAGTGTCAACAAATTCTTTTGCTAATGCCTCACTCCCTCGCCAGATTACAAATACGTCATCAATATACCTCCAGTAATTGACAACATTATTTTCCCAGTAGTTGTGCTCCGAGGACATGTTCCTCCCACCAGCCTACGTGGAGCCCCGCGTAGCTGGGGGAGAAACATGACCCCATCGCAACGCCTCTGAGTTGCTTGTATACCATGTTGTTAAAAAGGTATACATTGCTATGTAGGCATTTGTTTACCATCTCTACCAACATGCGATTGTGTTTATACAGTTCAATAGGGCGTTTATCCAGAAAGTATTTAACAGCATTTATACCATCGGAGTGGGCTATACTGGTATACAGTGTGGATATGTCCATAGTTATTAGCAGAAGGTCGTCCGACCATGTACATTGGTTAACATGATGCAGAAATTCAGTAGTGTCCTTAATATAAGCCGGCAAAGAAACAACAAACTCTTGTAAAAAGAAATCAACATACTTAGAGGTGTTTTCAAAAGTGCTGTTGATGGCAGATACTATCGGTCTGCCAGGCACTGGTAATTGCTGTTTATGTACTTTAGGGATGAAGTATATGTTGGGCAACACCGGGAATTCTTTGTAGAGAAATTTAAGTTAATCTTTAGATAATAAGCCTTCTCGCTTCCATTGGTAAAGATCTAAGCGGTAAGATTCCTGAATACATTTAGCTGTGGCCATGTCTATTTTGGAGTAGCAAAGGTTGTCACTTGGGTGTCGATTTTCTTCGTCAATGTACTCATTTTTTCCCATATGACACCATTGCCACCCTTATCCGATTTGTCAATTACGATGTTCTTATTGTCTTTCAATTTTTTTCATAAGGGCAGCATATGGTCTCATTTTGTCATTAGGTTTGTTCTTAGACTTCATTGTTTTGAATTGTAGTTTTCTAATCTCTTCAGTCACTCTGTACGCAAAGATGTCTATAGCATCTCTTGGCATGCTTGGGTTAAACAACAATGTAGGCTCCCCGGAAGCGTGTCTCCTTTCTGGTGAAGAATTGGCCTGGTAGTTTGGTCTGCCCTGTTTCCATGATGCACTGGGCCAGGGACAGACTAATTTGCATATAGCCAGGTTCTGAGCTGGGATGGTGCAGTGAGCTAAATAACGGTGATGGATCAAGCCCTGATCTTTGGACTGGGTAAGAGTGGTCTGCTTAATTCAGACACTCTGTTCATCACCACCCCCTTTTCTGAATCGTAGGCTTAAAAGGGCATTGTGGTGATTGGCATATATTGATGCCCTCCTTATCTGCTAATTCTTGTGTGTTGCTAACACTATTATCATCATCCTACAATTCATGCAGATCTCGCATTAGCCCCACATCTTTCGCTCTTAATCCGCTTTGATGGCTTGTGTTGTCAGAATCCAGCTTTTTTTTAACTTCTAGGCTGGTTTTGATTGCATAATACTTTTTCAACTTGATTTTGCGGATAAATTTGAATACGTCGATCCGTGTATTACAGTAGTTAAAATTGCTCTCCGGACAGTAGGACAATCCTAGTGCCAATAGTTGTTTCTCGACTTGGTTGAGGTAAATATTTGTGAGGTTGACCATTGTGTTTTCATCTATTATTTTTTGTTCTTGTTCCGCCAAAATTGTTTCTTTTGTTGCCTTCCTTTTGGCTTTGGCGCATTTGCGTCGCCGTCTTTGTCTTGTGTTCCTCCTTTGCCTTGTGTCGTATTTTGATTTCTCAAGCGCAGAGTGGACTTCCGTTGTAGTCGGACATATTCGATTTCCTGTGCTAGGGTAAGTTGGCCCACACCCCCTTGCTTTGAACCAGGGACACTATCCTCCGATTCATTTTCACTGGGCAGAAGGTTTACGTTCGATCCTGATGCATTCGATTCACTCGCCACTCCCTCTGTGCTTTGTGCAGTTATGCTCGGTTTAGTTGCTGTGGCACCTCTTTGCTTACGCATATGATCAAACTTATGGGCAAAAGTATATATCTGCCCCAGCTCATAGTCTTGTAGGTCTCGAGCAAATTTGTAAGCTTTCCGTGTTTTAATTACGCTTTCTTGCTTCTTCAGGAGTTCTTTCATATCTTTAATAGTTTTGTCGATATGAGCCCTATCTTTATTAAATTGCTCTTTAGCCAATTCTTCATTGATACGTACAATTTCCTCCAGGTTCTTCTGTCGATCAATTTTGGCATACTTAGCCAAGAGGCAAACCAGGCGCATGGACGCCTCTGGATTACTTTCAGCCCAGTCATTAAGTAAAAGCAGATTGGGATTTTCGAAACTCGGGACCAGCATTATGCGAAGGCCGCGCGGTACCCTTCCCACCTCATGATATTTTCTAGCGACCTTATCTCCCACCATTTGGTGAGTTCACCTATACTGTTTTTCTCCAGTCCTTTTAATAGTGTTTTGACATCTGGGTTTTCATTCATTTCTGTTTTTTTGTTATTCACATTGCTTCCCGGTCCTATCTTAGGCAAGTTGAGAAACAGTTTATCGAAAGCCTCCTCTCACTCCCGTTCTTCCGACATTCCACTATTATAGTTATTCCATGTGCTGTACTTGCAAAATGGGATGTAATATTGCTCATACACCCATACGCTGGCTCCACTGGCACCTCCCCAACCTGCTAGTGTATCAATGTGGCGTCTCTCACCGTTGTGGCCGCCTCCGGGATTCGTCCTCCGACTTTTTCCTCGGCGCTACCTCTCCGGTACTGAGTTGCATGCTTTAGATAATGTACAGGGGGCTGACATCCATTGCTCCAACAGAAACAGGAACTCCTTGCTGGTCCGTGCTTAGGTCAGCCTGCTCGATGGTAGAAGGGTCAGCGTATTTCAGAAACCGACCACGTCCGGATAGATATCCAAATCCAACCCGTCTTCTGTGTGGGCTGCTGCACAGATAGGTACGCTGACAGCAAATTATTAGCCAGAGCCAGACTTCATCGAATGCTTTTTTATTTTCTTAAGTTACTGGTGCTTTTCATCAGACGCGTTTAGGGCACGTCCGTGCCCTTGCTCACTGATATCTGACGGTTAGCTCACACAGTGTTTTTAAAACGGCAGCAAGCCACATTGCGCACCAAACAGTAATTCATGTTAAACAGAGTTGTAGGACTGCAATATAGCATATAGTGCTATCTATTGTAAGTACGGGCGCCATATTGGGAAATCTTGGGAAGACAATATGGGCTAGGGAATGAAACAGTCTTATTACAATAAACTCAAGCCATAAAAGTTAAACAGAATGTAAATATAAAGCAGTTTATATAGTACGAAATGTCCGATATTACATATGGGTAATCAAGAGTATTTCAAATATCTCCTAGACCATTATTCATATTTACTGATACAGCATAAACGGCACCCTGACTTATCAAATTCAAAATGCTAAATGCTGCAAATAAATATAATATGTTGTACAAATACGAAAAATGTGCAAATATGCCCATACATGTAATCATAATTCGAATTAAAATCATTTGATTTGATTGCGGAGGTGTGCAAATTTATCCATGCGTATACATATTACAGTACCAATACGAAGCTGTGCAAACTGATCCATGCGTACATCTACATACTGCATTTGATTTAAAATACAAGTATGTGCAAACTAGTCCGTGCGTAATTATGCAATAAACATCAAACTATGTACATACAACTCTCCAATGCAGTCCAGTTGTTTAGCTACATGGTACTCGAACATTACGCAATGCTCGCAGAGTGGTACATTGAGGGGGCGGGGTCTCCGGTGAGATCCCGGTTTGTATTTTTAAATGTATTTTTTAGAAGGGGGCTGTGTGGCCCCCCTTCTTTAACTTTTTTGGGGCCCCGGGGACCCCATCCCCCATAGCCTGACCCCTTTAAAAAAAAGAATTGTTAAAAAACGGGAAGGGGGCCGCGTTGCACCCCTCCCAAGTCCAATTACAGCTCCAGGGACCCCATCCCCAGGGACCCCATCCCCAGGGCAGTTTTTTCTTTTATTAGAGGGGGCCGCTTGGCCCCTCTCCTGGGCCACTTTTGGCCAGAGGACCCAATCTCCCGGGCCTGGCCTCAGTGATTGGAATTGTGGGGGACCCCTTATTCCCCCCATGGTCCCGCTGTCTCCCCACCTCCTGTGGAAGCCGGCATTGCTTTCGAGCAAGGGGAGCTGCTGACATGCAGCTCCCCTTGCTCAAAGGCAATCTGCTTTACTTCATTGAAGCAAGAGCAAGTTTCCCTGCTTTTGCTTCAATGAAGCAAAGCAGGGTTTGCTATGCTCCCTCCCTGCCATGGCAAACAGCAATGTCCTGGGGGTGGGCACGCCGGGACATTGCAGTAGCCAGCCCTGAGGGGTGGCGGTCCCCAGGGCCATCAAGGACTCCTGGAGGGGGACCGCGTGGCCCCCCTCCCATCATTTGTACAGCCCCGGGGCGGTGGTGGTCCCCGCATATAATTGAAGAAAGCCTCAGCGAGGTGGCGGCCCCCACAGCTTGTGGGGTCCGTGAGGCACCCTCCCTCAAATGTTTGCCTCCGTACCGGAGGGGGAGGGTGGCGGTCCCCCGGGCAGCGGTTAGGCTGTGTGCCCCCAAGCATAGTAAGTAAAGCTCCAGGCTTGGCAGTCCGTGGGCTTGGGGGAGGCTGGGAGGCCCCCCCACAAATTATTAAAGAAGCCCCGGGGTGGTGGCAGTCCCCGGGGCTGCAATATCCTTTTGGCATTCCCCCGGTACCTGGTCCACCTGGGGGCTCATTTAAATGAAGAACAGGAACCAGTGCTTCATTTTTATTTTATCTTCTCTGCCGTACTTGCGACCCCATCGTAAATTCGGTCAATTTTCTTTTTAAAAAATGCTTGTTTTGGCCCTGGGGGTCCTTGTGGAACCCCCTGAGCAGGCCTAGGAGGTGAGGGTGTTTGTACCCTGCCCCCTTTTCTTGTTTTTTAAACTAATTTTCACTGTTTTCTTTTGACTCAGTTCTACCGAGTCACCAGATGGCTGCCAACACTTCCTGGTTCGTGACCTCCTCGGTGCTCAGATATCGATATTTTTCTTTTTTAAATTCCTCAGGAACTACTGAACGGATCTACACCATTTAACAAAAAGGGCGCAGTCTAAACCGAGACCTATATTTTTGGCCAAATTTGGTGTAATTCCGTTCAGTAGTTCTGGCTGTAGCCTGTAATAAAGCTCCTATGAAAATTGACATGTAGAAAATGCGCTTTCGGATCCCCCTTTTTTCTCAGCCCCCACTTGATGAATCTCCCTAAAACTTTCAACAGACAAACTCAGCGATCCAACCCTGATTTTTGCAAAATTTCACGAAGATTTGTCACATGGCACCAAAGATATTGGCAAATCAAAAAAACACTTTTCATTTGGTAACTAAGTCCTAACTCTAACTACCTACTGGCGACCGCCAGTAATATATATATATATATATATATATATATATATATATCGAAGCTGCCTCGGTTTACACCTACTTCGCGCACTCGAAGGGCGGGTGCTTTCGCGGGCGGTGTCCCCCGCAATGAATCAAAGCTCAGTTTCGCCTCGTATTTTCAAAGAAAAGAGAAAGCACTCGCCCCCAGTTATGCTAATTTGCATATGGGCTGGTGGGAGGAGCAAGTACTCATGTCCCAATACCATCACGTCATCACCAATAACGTAATTTTGTACAGGCGTTACATAGATGATATTTTCATCCTTTGGCGGGGCACGGAAGAAAGCGCCCTCCAATTCTCCAGGGACATAAAGAACTACATCCTGAATCTAAAGTTCACTTGTACAGCCAGCAGAGAAAGAATCACTTTTCTAGACCTTGAGGTGTTCCATGAGGGAGGCAAAATACAGACACGCACCCATAGAAAAGAAACTGCAGGGAACACCATTTTGCACTCATCAAGCTTTCACCCCACAAGTCTCAAAGAGAGCATTCCTTATGCAGAGTGCATAAGGATGAAGAGAAATTGCAGTCTACTGAAAAACCTCACCTCAAGCACAGATAGTCTCTGTACCAGACTCAAGGAGAGAGGCTACAGCCCTAACACCTTGAACACAGCAAGACAAAAGAGCGACCACCTGGACAGGTTGGTTCTGCTCCAAAAAAAGCCCAAAACAGTAAAAACACCAGCAAAACACCCAGATTAATCACAGGATACAACATACATCACAGGAACATCAGGAAAATCCTGTATAGGCACTGGCCACTGATTAAAAATGACACGGTCATTGGCCAAAGCTGTGCCAAATTACCCCAGCTAACATTCAGGAGAGCAACCTCAATGAGCCAAAAATTGGTCAATTATGCTCCTTCTGCTCCAGCCAAGAAGATCTGGTTACATTCCCAACCGGGTTTTTACAAGTGCACCAAGTGTAAAGCCTGCCAACATGGGGTTAACACTAAAACAGTCAAGTTCCCTTTCAGAAAATCCCCCTTCAAAATCAGACAACACTACACGTGCAAAACAGATTTTTCGGTGTATGTTCTCAAATGCTCCTGTGATTTAACTTATGTAGGGAGCACCATACACCCAATCCATGTGAGGATCCTACAACACCTCAGAGTCGTCAGCAATGACGATCCAGCATATCCTGTGGCTCGCTATATTAATGCCCACCACAACGGCAAAATTGAGGAACTCAGTTATTTTGTATTGGACAGTGTAGCACCAAATCCCAGGGGAGGGAACAGACAACAAAGATTAAGGCGACTTGAGTCTAAATACATCATAGAGCTCAACAGTAAAATCCCATTTGGTCTCAATGCAGATGAGGCACTGAGTGTACACCTATGATACGGCTTCTGATACAATGTAACGGTATTCCTCCTCATGGTTCATGAAACAGACCCTTTCTACTGATAAACCTCTAGTTTCACCATCTAGGACTTGATCCTTTTTAAATCACCTAGTGCACTTTTATTTTAATTCATTTTATTCTTTCTGCCCCCATTTTTTCACACACATATTCACTATTTCCCCAGAACTACCATGCGCTCCAAGAAATGTTGCATGCTACCTCTTGAATTAAGGCCCCTTCCTAAAGAAAAACTAACAGGGACAATTCTGCCAATAACTGCTGCTCCCTCACCAAACAATCTGCGCTAGTAACAAGCACATGGAAACCTGGAACTGAGGTAACCAGGGACTTTTCCTACGAGATACAAATCCAAAGCCCACTTGGGCTGGACCCCGTGCCACCCTCTGGCCACCCCCTTTTCATTATCACACATCTGCATTATACTCCCACAACCCAGTTTTAAAAGAAATAAACCACAACACCCAGCTTAACCTCGTAACTCACCGGAGTAAAATGCCTGCCAACCTAATGATTACTTGTCAAGCAGGCTCCTTATTTCTCCACAAAATAAAGATAAGTGCTAAGTCTGGGTTTTTTATCCTGGAGAAACACGAGGTTTCTCTCAAAGCGCGCTGTCACTATTCCTACCAAACGCATAAACTGCCAGAATGAGCAGGCCTCTCATTTTTCCATGAAACAATGAATAGCGATAAAATTGCGTTTTTCCATCTCTAAGAAAGTCTCACCCATACAAAGCTTCTCCCAATGCGTGCTGTTACCAACCCATTAAACACGCTCGCCTTTAGATTAACCCATCCAGCACTCACCTACAAACACACTTACCAAGGGATGCGATGGACTCACTATGTGTCCTGCTTGGGAGTAACGAGGTTACAGATTAGAGAGCTTCTGTGAGATTTTACCTGCTGTGAAGGAACTCTTCTATGTCCAAACCAGCATACAACCAGGCAGCAGCCATCAGTGTTACACATACTTAGATTTCATAAACTAAACAACTACAATTCGCAAATGTTGGAAATGTGTATACACGAATATTATTTACAAATTGTAATGATGTAATTACATTGTTTGAACATGATTTTTTTGCCTTATATGCCACAATGACTTGCAATTTTGAGTGCTACCAACTCTTCTATGTTTGATGTCACATGATTTCCTATGTCACATGGTGGTTCCACCACATGTCAATTATGCACTAGTATAAATAAGGCTCACTAACATGATGCAAGCAGATGTAGTGAACAAGGTTGACTTGTCCGCCGAAACGCGTCTTATCGTTTATATTGGTTAATAAAAACCTTTGATATATATATATTTATCGAAGCTGCATCGGTTTATACCTACTTCGCACACTCGAAGGGCGGGTGCTTTCGCGGGCGGTGCCCCCCGCAATGAATCAAAGCTCAGTCTCGCCTCGAATTTTCAAAGAAAAGAGAAAGCACTCTCAGGAGCGGGTTTAAAGTTTATTATAAAAACCCACAGCGACCAGACGCATTTCAGCGTTTTGCCTTTTTCGATGGTCAAGTGCGCGTCTGAGGCGGCCATTTTTATTTTGCATGCACACATGGTAATGTCCGACATAGAGAGAGGACGAATATTGGGGAGAGTGTAAACTGGCTGTAAGCCCATCCAGGGCACTATCGAAATATATTGTAACATTATGATGATTTCATATAATGTTTTCTAATAATTTTGGATGAATTGAAATGTTTTGTTTTGCTGTAATAATGCAATGGTGAACAGCGGGCTTAAAGATATATATGACCATGCTAAGATGGCGCCCACACTTTTGTCGATTCGTCCTCTCTCTATGTCGGACATTACCATGTGTGCATGCAAAATAAAAATGGCCGCCTCAGACGCGCACTTGACCATCAAAAAAAAGGGAAAACGCCGAAACGCGTCTGGTCGCTGTGGGTTTTTATAATAAACTTTAAACCCGCTCCTGAGAGTGCTTTCTCTTTTCTTTGAAAATACGAGGCGAGACTGAGCTTTGATATATATATATATATATATATATATATATATATATATATATATATATATATATATATATATATATATACACATATATATATTGTCTTTACCTAACAATATCCTCCAGAATTCCAGAAGAAAATACGAAGCGGCACACTGGGGGATTACGAATCTCGAGCAGGCCTACTTATGAAAATACGTATCCGGACTGGTTAACGGAATGGGCAACATACATGGCTAAAACCTGTGAAGGCATGCTTGGAATGCTAGTGAAGTATGCCCAAATTGACCTAGAGGTTACTAGGAAAGCACTACAAGCTCTACGACTTGAATTGGAGAAAGTGAAAAGTGACAAAGTAGTAATAGAATTACACAAGAAATTGCAATTAAAAACGAAGACATAATCAAAGCCAAGAAGCAGCGTAAATTCCTCCGAAATAAGAGGGACTATGCGGAAGGACGTGTTTTAACCTATGCTAAACAATGAGATTGGGCCCGTAAAGATCTATAGCTGAGGCAACACCAGAAGCAGCCACTATCTACAGGATCGAACTCGGATCTGAGCTCTGACACAGAGGGTCAGAATACAGGTGTCCCTTCAGCTGCTCAAACGAAAGAAGGAGCAAGGCCCACAAGACAAACCACTGTTGAGAGGCAGAGGAAGAGTTTGAAAAAGAGGAAAAGGAAAAGAAGCCATAAAAGACTCAGGCTAACTAAAAGGAGAGGCGGGAGAGTAAAGTCCCCAAGGAGAAATATCTTAGATATCACAAGTGACAATTCAGTCATTAATCTATCCTCAAGAGAGTTAACGCAGGAAGAAATAACTGTACTAAAGTTAGGTCTATCCTTCTGCCCATCTAGTGGTTTGAACTATACGGATACCAGAATCAATCTTTTTCTCTATATGAGAAAACTAAAGCCAATAAAAATGTATAAAATGACTATTGGACAACAACGAGCACCCAGTTTTAAGAGTGGGATTACACATTTTTCCGATCTTCAAATTGGGGATATTGAATTACTATTAAATATGCACAGTCTAGAAACTAACAATGACCAACAGCAACATGTATACCCAATCCTGGAACATGTGGGTATTTCCATAAATCAAGCAAGTCAAAGTGGTCTTAGACCAAAGTCATGGTACCGTATGATAATATCGAAGCATTCGGATCAGCTGTAATCCATGAACTGATGCAAATAAGAAAGATTGATACCAGAAGTGGTTGGGACAATTTATCCAAAGAACATCGACTTGCAGGAAGATCCAAGTATTGTCATCAAGCCCTCCTATAAGGGGAGAAATATCGTAATTATGAATGTTACCCAATATAGAACAGAAGCATTGCAGCAATTGGGTGATAGCACATGCTATGAGGAAATAGGTTGGGACTCACATAGAGCCGGTATCAAGCAGTATCACAGCCTGTTGAGAAAATGGCACTATGCAAACTTATTGGACATCAATGAACACAGCTTCTCGAAGAATGATAATCCAAGAGTGCCCTGCATATACATCCTGCCAAAGATACATAAGAACCCCATAATCCACCAGTGAGACTGATAGTTTCCTGGAATGGAGGGCTCCTGGAGAATACCTCGATCTATTTGGACTTATTTTTACAGCCCTATGTAGTTAATTTGAGATCATATTGCAAAGACAGCTCTGATTTTTTAACACGCATTCACACTATTAAGTGGGAATCCAACTACTACATGATATCGTTGGATGTATGCTCTTTGTAAACGTTTATTAATCAGAAGAAAAATATGGAATAATGCATGTGGCTCTTACAGAGCAGACACATATCACTGAGACATAATGACATTTTGGAAAAAATTATGACATATTGTTTGGAACATAATATATTCCTATTTGAGAAAACTTTGTATCTTCAAAAATCAGGGACTGCGATGGGTACTTGTTTCGTCCTCAGCCTAGCAAATTTGTTTCTGGGCTGGTGGGAGGAACAGGTAGTGTGGAAGAGGCCAACGACATTTATACTGAGCACATCCCAATCTGGATTAGGTACATTGATGACTTTTTCCTGATTTGGGATGGCTCATTCGAGCTAGCCTCAGAATTTATACAGAAATTGGGGGCAAACGATTTTAATCTTAGCTTTACACATAGGATTAGCAATGATTATTGCAAATTTCTCGATGTAAGTTTACAGATTACTGTTAATAAGATTACGCAAAGTTATTTAGGAAGGAAATATCTGGAAACACAATTCTACACACTTCCAGCAATCATCCAACATCGCTGATTTACAGTATACCATACGGCGAGGTCCTAAGCCCTGGCAGTAATTGTAGTTCCTCGGATAGCTATATGAAAGAACAACTTCTGATGGAAGATCGTTTCAAACAAAGGGGCTACAGCAGCAAAGTACTAACCAATGCAAAGAAAACAGTTAGCAGCACTAAACAGAGTGATTTATTGTTCAAAAGTAATTCTAGAATCATAGAAAATAACCATGACACCCCGAGAATGATTACGACTTTCAGTACTGACTGACACAGACGGAAGAAAATCATGAATAGACATTGGAGTCTATTGAAAGCTGATCCTATCACTGGTAAAGATCTAGGTTTGGCCCCTAAAGTAATATACAGAAAATCCAGGTCTTTTAAAGGTCATTTGGTCCATAGTTACCAACAGGATGAGGTGTCAGGTAATTGGTTGAGCGGTAGCAAAGGATTTGTCATCTGCAATGCCTGTAAGGCTAGCAGAAATAGCAAAAGTTGCAGATTTTACAACACTGATCTAGGAAAGACTAAAGCTTTCACGAAATTCATCACATGCTCAAGTGATTATGTTATCTATGTCTTGGAATGTCCATGTGGCTATAAGCACATAGGCAGTACCAAGTAACAACTTAAAGTTCGCATCCTCCAGCACCTAAGGGCAATATCCAACAGATATTTTAATTATCCCACAGCGAGACATTTCGCTGAGAATCCCAATTGTAATAACACACTGCTAGTATTTTATGGGCTAGATAGAGTCATGCCCACCCAAGAGGTGGGGACCAGGAGAAAAGTCTCTGCATACTGGAGTTGAGATATATAATCAAACTGAATACAAAAAGCCCTAATGGCCTTAACAGTGGGGAGGAGCTAGCGGCCCACATAGGAGTATGACTGGATCTACTGGGATTGAAATCTTAAGAGTGAGGAAAAGTTATCAACCCATACTGCCCCAACAATGATTGATGTCTTAGGAAAATTGGGATCTGAGAGCTTCATCTTCTAATTTTAATTTACAATCACTGTTTTAAATTAGGAATGTTAGAACCATTGATGAAATGAGACCAACAGGGCTCCTTTTTATGATGAATTCATACTTTTCTGCAGAATCAGAGGAACTTACAGCGGAATCAACCACCCAGATTTTAGTCCAGAGATCCATGATTTTTCTCTAGATTAGCATTAAAACAACTGGGCCATCATTCCCTTTCTAAACCCCGTACATAATCCACATTCCCTATGCACTTATACATCACAATATAACACTTGACTTATACCATTAACCACATGATCCCAAATTTTACCCGTGAATAACACTAAGAATTTATTATATAATTTGTGACTAAAAGGCAGATATGGATACAGTACCCAAGAGTTCAATAAGTGGCTTGTCATATGGAAATGACAACGCAGGGAGCTTTGCCTCTGGTAAGAACCAATAAAATGTGTGTAGCAGATCAGTTCCTCGCAATGCGCAAATACAAAAGCAATTATAATTTGGTATTTTTGAAATACATTAGGCAAACTCGTATTATGCTATAGCCACTGTCACAATTTTCTGCTCTCACGCATGTGGAAATATTGTTTACTTGTTTGTTTTCATTCGTGCAAATATTGTTTTCAATTGTAAAAACTTTATTTAAAACTTGATTGAAAATCCAAAGGCGGCCACAATCAATGAAAAAAAGGTTACAATAGAATATTAAGTGATGCAATGAATTCAATATTTGCCATACATTAATGTTTTGCCACTATACGATGACCAAGGCTGCAATTGAGTACCATGAATTAATTATGTAGCACGATTATGCAGCACAATATGAAATTTCAATGACCATTGATTGTAGTGTTTTTTCACTTTCTATGAGTTTGAAACTTATTTCTATGGGAATTTTGTGGAAGTGTTGTACTCGAAAAAGACTAAACGCTGAAACGCGTCTTCTTGTTTGTAGTGCACAATAAATCTTGTGCAAAAATCTCCCGGTGCGCCGCTTCATATTTTCTTCTGGAACTCTGGAGGATATAGTTTGGTAAAGACATAATTAAATGGTGGCTGCCGCTGTAGCAGGCACCGACATCATTGGAGGATGAACTGCGATCAGCAGCGATGTGAGTATATACATATACATATACATATATCCACCAACTTGTTCCCGTTACAGAGGGCACTGCTTCTCACAGCCGGTGCGAGTTTCAGGGACGGGTTTTCCCTGTGAACAATTGATCACCAACACCATTATACTCGCACTCCACCAGGATTGTATATATAGCAGGTTTATTTCAACAGCATGCCTTTCCAGCATGCTAACCAACGCGTTTCAATCTTTCGATCTTGATCACGGTTACAAACATTTGTCCCTCCTTAGTTTCATCATTATATACCAGGAAGTCATAGTTGCATTATCATGATGCATTATGGTACTGGTAGTTACATAATACATTTCTATCATTTTTTACTCTTTTTCATTTTTACAGTGTTAAAACCATTGCATTGAATCACTGGTACTGGTCAGTACACCTGTCTATATTATATAAACTTACTCTTTTCTAAGCATTAAACATTTTGTTTCCTCTCTGTGAGTTGGTACAAATGAATGCTCTTATAATTTACTTCGACATTTTGGCCTTTATACGCCCATTTTACCATGCATTGTGTACATTTAAATGTAAACAGCTCATTACCAAGTAACCTCTAAGTGAGTTTGAATGCATAATCATATACACAAGCTTACTATATTGTCAGCTAAGCGCCTTTGTAGAATTTTGCTACATATTCTTCAGACTTTTAGGACTCAGTGTCCACGTTCTGAAGTTTTTATACAGGTTGTACATATTTGACCCACAAGTATCTTTGTACTATTTGACCAGAATATTTTCCAAAAGTTGGTAATAGTTCATCATAGGTGCACGTAAAGTTCTTCGTCTCCATTTAACCCTCCAGGAATCTTAGTTTTGAATCGAATGATGAGTCTCGATTCTAAACGACGTAGGATCATCAGTCTGTTTCCACCTCTTTCTTTTATTGGTACTGTTGCTAGTCCACTATACGTCATATCCTTCCATGTCATTTTTTCTTTTTCATGAGTTAACATATGTTTGGCCATGGCATAGCTTAGATCACAATTGTCAATCGTCGGATATGCTCTAGTATCCTTTTATGTAGAGGACAGATGGTGCTTCCGATGTACCTTTTGCCACAAAAACATTGTAATAAATACACCACATGTGTTGTTTTGCAATTGATGTTCCCTTCCACCATGAAAATCTTTCCTTTAGGATCCTTGATTTTTTGATAAATTACGTCCTACTTGGCAGGCTTTACATTGGCTGCATTTCGTAAAGCCTTTACGCTTGTCATCCAGCCAGTTGTTGCTTTTTTTCTTTTTTTCTTCAAAGTGGCTATTGACCAATTTGTCCCGCAGTGACGGGGCTTTCCTGAATGTCATTTGTGGAAATTGACCCACTTCCTTTCCTATGTCCGGATCTTTTTGCAAAACATGCCAATATTTTTGTAGTGTTTTCCTTATTTTGTGGCTTTCCTTCGAGTAAGTCAATATCATTCTGATTGGTTCCTTTGATGTTAATTCCGGTTTTGATTCTCTTTTAGGGATCAATGTCTCAATTCGTTTTTTTTCTCTCGCTCTCTTTTCACCTCTTTCTATATCACATTTTTTATATCCTTTTTTTGAACCTATTTGCAGTCTCTTTGAATATCTTATCCATTTCCTTTTGATTCGAGCAATTTCTCTTCATCCTGACAAATTCCCCATATGGGATATTCTTCTTTAATACTTCAGGATGAAAGCTCTGTCCATGCAATATGCTATTCGTGGCTGTTGCTTTCCTGTGGACCGTAGTTTCCAGCTTCCCATTCTGTACATACACTCTGGTGTCCAAAAATACTATTTCAGTTGTACTTATACTATATGTAAATTTTAGTCCCAGTTCGTTGTTATTTAGGATCGTCATGTATTCCAGAAATTCATTATCCGGGCCATCCCATATTAGGAAAAGATCGTCTATAAACCGTAGCCAGAGCATAACTCTGGCTACGTATTGGTCATTTCCTTCTCTCCAAGCTATCATTTTCTCCCACCACCCCATTACTAGGTTGGCGTAGCTTGGAGAGAAGGAAACTCCCATTGCTGTACCACAGATTTGAGTATAGTGTACCTTGTTAAAAACAAAAACATTATTTCTAAGGCACATCTCTACCATTTCGATAAGCATATCACAATGTTTCAATTGTTCCAATGGTTTTTGTTTCAAAAAGTTTTTCACTGCTGTCAAGCCCATTTCGTGATTTATTGAGGTGTAAAGAGACACCACGTCTATGGTTATCAGCCGATAACCATCTATCCATTTAATATTCATCAAATGTCTGAGGAAATCCCCCGTATCTTTTATATACGAGGGTAAGGTTGGCACAATTGGGGCTAAAAAGTGATCAACATAAAGGGCGACATTCTCATATAGAGACCCACAACTGGAAATGATCGGTCTTCCAGGGGGTTTGTTCAGTGTCTTATGTACTTTCGGGAGAAAGTATATCGTCGGGTGATTGGGGTTTGATTGTTGAGAAATTGCACTTCATTTTCCTTTAAAAGGCTTGAATCCTGCCACTTTTTTAATCGTGTTTCTAGATCTTTCATCATTTCATTGGTAGGATTTTTATTCAACCTTTTATAATTGCTTGTGTCCCTTAGTTGGCGCATTGCTTCATTTATATAATCCTCTTTGTCTTGGATTATTATGTTCCCGCCTTTATCGGCGGGTTTAATTTCAAGATTTTCATTTGCCATTAAGGTTTCCAGTGCATTTCGTCCTTCTGTTGTTAAGTTTTCTCTTTGTTTTGTTTTCAAAATTGCTCAATTTATCCAATTCATCATTCACCAGATCATAAAAGGTATTGATTTTATTTCCTGGATGTAATATCGGACAGAATTTTGATTGTTTTTTAAAATTCGTACATGGATGACCACTTGTTATCTGTCCCATTTCATTTATTATCTGGGTATCTGAGATGTTATCTTCGCTTATATCATGTACCAGTTCATGAGCAGTTCTTAATGCCGGTACATCCTGAATGCTCCATCCTTGATTATCGTTGATACTAATACCAGGACTCGTTGAATCTATTTTTTGTTTTCCTTGTTTTTTTAAAAACTTTGCCAGTTTCATCTTTCTCACGTATTTATAGAGGTCTATTTTAGTTTCAATTGAGTCCCAATGTTTTTCTGGACAGAAAGTCAGTCCTTTATTCAATAGAGTCTCTTCCGCTCTTGTTAACACGTGTTTAGAAAGGTTGATAATTAAGTATGGCTCATTTTCTTTAGGGTCACTTATGCATTCGTTACTCTGTTTCTCAGATTGTATCCCTGATTTTTTGCCTTTTACTTCGTCTGGTTTTACGTTTTTTCCCCCTGGTGCTTGCATTCCACTCCCTCTTCCCCATCCTCTTGAGAAGCCCCTTCCTCTGCTCTTGCCTCTTCCTTTTGGCAGTTGCTGGTCGAAATATACCAATTCCATTTCCTCTAAAAAAGAGGGTTTTTGGCCTAGTGGGGTTGGATCTTCATTTTCACTGACGTCAGTGTCTGATTCGCTTGGAGTGACATTCATTGATGCAGCAATAGATTTCTTATTTGCTTTTAATTGTTGCTTTAGATTTATGAAGCGTTTGGCAAACGTGAGGATTGTTCCTGAGGCATAATCGTGTTGGTCTCTTCCATATTTTCTTTCCTTTCTTTCCTCTACCTCTTTTTCATGCTTATCCAAATTAGTTTCCATTGTTTTGTGTAGTTTTTTGGATTACTCTTCTTTATTGATCTCCAATATTTTTGCTTCAATTTCTTCCACCTTTTTCTTTATCTCATTGTAATGACCAGATTTTCAGACCAGATAGAACCAGCTCACTGAGCAACACCAACCTGGCCAAAACGTAACCACCTCCCTCCTCAGGACCATCTATCCAGGCACCTGGGTACCTACCTGAGGATGGGGAACTCACAATATACAAGCTCATATCATCAGAAACACCACTAAATATATAGGGATTACTAGGAATACTCACTGATTACTAAGGACATCCATGCCCTACACAACACTCATACCCCATAGTCTCGCGACCACATGGGTCCAGACTAATTTACCCTGGGGCAGTTCTGATTATCTACCATTACACACTGATTACCCTCAGTGCTCACTCGACACGCAATCCGGCGTGTCTACACACT
This sequence comes from Lissotriton vulgaris, assembly GCF_964263255.1. Taxonomy (NCBI): domain Eukaryota; kingdom Metazoa; phylum Chordata; class Amphibia; order Caudata; family Salamandridae; genus Lissotriton; species Lissotriton vulgaris. Next base: position 1,805,636,725 of record NC_141687.1, on the reverse strand, counting down.
AGGCTGCAGCCCTCGTGCTCTCTTCCTCACAATCCGGTCCACAATCCGGCGGACCTAAGCACTGGTGTCCTCCCCAGTGTTCTCTAACTTACAACATGATCCACAATCCGGCAGATCTACACACTGACTACCCTCAGTGCTCACTCAAGCCCATCTATCTTTAGAGTCCCGTAAGACTGTTCTCTATCTTTAGAGCCCCATAAGACTGTTCTTTTTACACAAGCCACAATCCTGTGGGTATACACACTGGTCTCCTTCCCAGTGCTCACTCACTTACAACATGATCCACAATCCGGCGGATCGAAACACTGACCACAATCAGTGCTCTCACTAACGCCACTTACCAATGACGACCACTTTCCTATGAATACCTTCAGCTCTCTGTCTATGTTGGGAAGTCTCTCTGACTATTCACTAAGGGTTCGCTACTACAATAATATTATGGAATGGCCGAATCACTTAGTGTCAATAATTCCCTAGCTCAAGGGCTCCTCCCTCTCCCTAATTAGTCAGACTTACCGGATCAGGGGCAGCATCTGTTCTGGCTGTAACGCCTGACTAGAAGGAAAGGTTACCTGTGCTTTAAGAATAATGGACACACTGTATGCAGGTGTAAAAACGCTCTCTATCATAAGAACAACACATGCACACTAGTTCACTAAGAACTGGGGTATCTTTATTACAATGATAATAAAATACACATACACAAATCTGCGGGGTCTCTATGACTAACAGGAACTTTAACACACCGCTGTAAGAAAAGGATTAGACATACAATATAAGGACAAGGTTATCTGCAGGGTCTCTGTGACTAACAGGAACTTTAACACACCGCTGAAAGAAAAGGATTAGACATACAGTATGAAGACAAGGTTATCTGCGGGGTCTCTTGATAAAACACAGCTGAAAGAAAAGTGATTAGACATACAATATCCTAGGGAATAAAGGCACTAATATAACAGGAAAGATATCACCTGATTAGCATGGAGTCTTGCTCTAGCAGTCATCTGGGCTCCTCTCTCGTCTGTGCCTTAGCTCGTCTTAGATTCTCTCCTGCACTCTTGGACACACATCTGCGCTGATCACTTTGCACTGGACTCCTTTCCCCCACGGACTCTCTCCACCTTCCAACTTCAGTCTAATGGTTTCTGCTGCTCTGATAACCGTTCGCTCCACTAGCTTTTTCACACTGTGTAAATGTCTCTGTGCCAATGTCCAATTAACTCCAGCTGCTCCCATAGATTAATCCACGATATAACGTCAGTCTCTTCTATAAGGCATTACTTCAGACTCCAGCTATTCACAACTCCTCCTGATAAGTAACTGCTTCTGACTGCTTCCTTCAGTTCCAGCTCACTGACTGTCTGTCTGTCTTCTCTTTGTTCCAAGCATCTTCTGTCTCTTCTCCTCCTGCAACTCCACTCCTCCAACTCTACCAACACTGTCCGCTCCTCCAATTCAACTCAACACTCTCCGCTCCTCCAATTCAACTCAACACTCTCCGCTCCTCCAATTCAACTCAACTAACTGACTCCGCCTCTGCACTTCACTATTATAGAATGCTCTTCCCTCATGGAAATTTCCAACAGAGGGCTGCCTCCCACCGAATTCCTGTGCCAGCTCCAGGGCCCCTTGCGCAGCCGCAGTGACCATCTGCATGTTACGTCTGGGCCCAAGAGACAAACACATTCCTCGGATAAGAACTAGTCCTGGCTGGTTTTCCTCTAGCACACACCAGCCTTAACTATAAACATTACCTTTCCCCTAAAGCATCTCATCTCTGCAGGGATAGAAAGCAAAATGGAGTCTCTCTAGTTCTGGGCCTTGTAGGCCTGAGAAGGATGAAATAACCCTTAGCTCTGTCAGAGTACCTACACAAACCATAATATAAAGTCAGGACCACAGGATCCACCCTCTACTATAGGCAAAATAATGAAAGGCAAAGCCAATAGGCAATAGATGGATTAGAGTAAGGGATCTATCATCATATAAAGCAGCTATCCTCTTCTAGGTCTGGAAAAAATGGCTTAAAAGGGCCAACACATCTAAGAATACGGGGGCATATTATCAAGCCTTGGCGGTAGAATTATCGCTGCTTTATCGGCAGGAAACTGACGATAAAGTGGCGATAATGGGCTTGATAATATGCTCTATGGAATTCCAATCGAAGCTCATGTTAGATGTCCTTCACATTTAACATGAGCTTCGATTGGAATTCCATAGAGTATATTATCAAGCCCATTATCGCCACTTTATCGGCAGTTTCCTGCCGATAAAGCGGCGATAATTTTATTGCCCAGGCTTGATAATATACCCCACGGATCCTAGATGTGAGCAAGCTTAAAGTCTTTATCACTCCAAAATAGAGCCAAAAAAACCCGTCAAGACACTCATCTATGTCTATTTTTGCTAACTTAACAAAGTCACAAAGTTACGCACCGTAAAATACAGTGTAAAAAATATTGCGATTGGAAATATGGAGGAAAGAGCTCTCAAACGTGCACAGAGAGCAGAGGCAATGTTTCTAAAAACTACATCAGATGAAACAGAAAAAACGAATACTGATGTACTAACATCTACTGGTGAAATGACAATAAAACAATTATTTTTTTCAGATGGAAAAGCTTTTGAAAAAAGAAATAACAAAAAGTTGGGAAATTCTCACACTGGAGAAATATTTGGAACAAAAAATGGTACCTAGGAGCTGAGGATATTTACGCTCCCTAACCATCCAGATACAAAGTCTGAAATGCTAATTGATTGGGAAAATAACAACATGCAGTGCTCCTACAACATGAAGATGACTAGGGTGACTCAGCAGTTTGCTATAGCTTGGTGGGAGCTTTACCTCACCTGCAAAGCCATAGCAAACGGTGATCCGCTTTCAGCAAGCGAGGTGAAAGCAGAGTAGAATTGCTTTTGGACAGAGGGAGCTGAATGTTCAGCAGCTCCCTCTGCCCAAAAGCAATGCAGTCTTCTGCAAGATGCGGGAGCTGGCAGGGATCACAGGGGTCTTCAGGTTCACCCGCAGTCCCCAACTGTACAAAGTGGGTGGCCTTGGTGGGACTAGGGCACCTACACTAGAGGCCGGGCCCTGGGGCATGGGGTACCTAGGGATGAAATTGACACATGGAGGTGGGGCACGTGGCCCCCTGCCCTATTCAAAATAGGCCGGGCACCAGGGAAGCGGGTCCCTAGGGCCAAAACACTGGCCGTCGCCCTGCCTCCTTTCTTCACCACTCTGCAAACGCACCTCCTGATGCATTGCTGGTTGGGGGATGAAGTCCCCTTAGGGTCAGAGGACCCTTGGTGGCCAACAAGCCCTCCTGTTACCTCAAGTAAGCCCCACACAGTGGGATTGCTGAGAGTTTATCTGAGGCATTGCCCCCTTTCTCCACCACTTTTCAAACATGCCTTCTGGCACACTGTTGTTTAGTGGATGAAGTTCCCTGGGCTCCAGTGGGTTCTTTGGGGCCAAGAGGCCTTCCTGTTATTGTCAGTAAGTCCCACACTGTGAGATTAATGAGAGGTCTTTGGAGTTCTCCAACACTCTGCAAATGCACTTTCTTGCATACTACTGGTGGAGGGATGAAGTCCCTTCGGCTGTTGAAAGTCCTTGGGAGCCAATTTCTCCTCATGTTACCTCCAGTATGTCTCACACAGCAGGACTGCTGAGAAGTTGTCTGAGGCCATGTCCCCTTTCTCCACCACTCTGCAAACTTACCTCCTGGCACACTGCAGGTTGGGGATGAAGTCCCTTTACCTCTAGAGGGTCCTTGGGGGTCAATTATCCCTCCTGTTACCTCCAGTAAGTTCCACAGAGCAACTTGCAAGATTGGTGTGAGGACTTCGGAGGCCATGTCCTCTTTCTCCACCACTCTGAAAACATGCCTCCTGGTGTAATACTGGTTGGGGATGAAGCCCTCTTGGATGCTGAGGGACTTTGAGGGCTATGAAGCCCGCTTATTAACTCCAGTAAGTCCCTTACAGTGGGATTCCTGAGAGCTGGTCAAAGGCCCCATCCCCTTTCTCCCGAATCTGCAATCATGATTACCCGTTAAAAAAACATAGAAATTCACTTAATAAAACTAAATTTACAGGGACATTAAAGTTAGGAAATAGAATTTTAAAAAACTTTAGAAATTCACAGAAAAAAAACAAAGGTTACAGAGACGTTATAATTTGTCTCTGATTTCCCTCATACAAAACCAGAGAAATGCAATAGTTACCTGAGCTAACTATACTTCTTACACCCCCGCAAATCACTACGTATGACCTCGCATATTACATTACTCATTAAATGGTCAGAGATATTAATGACGACATCACTGATGACATATGAAATGACATCACTGATGACATCACTGGCAACCTCATCCAAAGAACCACTCACACACCCACTCACAACCCATGCAACCTCTTGTATGCCCTCTCACACACCCATACAACCCCTCACATACCCATTCACAGGCCCATACCAGCACTCACATAACCACTCACTCCTCCACAGAGGCAATTACACTCCCACTCACTCACACAATCACTCACTCACTTGTACAGCTACTCATACAAGTCACTCACCCACACAGCCACTCACATAGCTACACACTCACCCATACATCTATTCGCAGCATTTCAACGCAGCGTCTCACTCACCCATACAAGCTCTCACCCACACAACCACTTACATACCCATTCCCACATGCATACAACCACTCACAGATCTGTTCACTCACTCATACAGCCATTCATGCAGATACTTCCTGTCCAATACTGCCACTCAAACACCAACTCACTTAGCCAAATCAATATTCAAACAGCCACTCAAACACCCATACAGCCACTTACACACTGAGTCACTCACTCATACAGCCTTTCAGACACACACTCACCCACCCATACAGCCACTGACACACACACTCACTCCCTCACTCACCAATAAAGCCACTCACACAGCATCTCACTCACCCACACAGCTATTCACCCATCCAATGATACACCAATACAGCCACTTATACACTTAAGAACACAGTCAAATAGCGACTCACATAATATAGGTTAGAAGTAGTATCACTCAGTATTAATGCACCTAATATACTAATTTAACTTTTTAGTAGGTTACTACATATGTTTAAAACACTCATTCAATCAATCAATCATGATTCCTCTAAAGCATGACTACTTATGTGTTAGGTTCACGAGGCGTTGTGGGGAGATCTGCGGTTCAGTTAAAGATCCAGGTCTTAAGGCCCTTCCTGAATGGAGGCAGTGTTGTGATTGCCTGAGATGTAGAGGCAGGGTGTTCCAGGCCTTCTTCACCATGAGATAGGAGAAGGGTCTTCCTCCAGCTGCAGTCGTGTGGATCTGTGGGATGGTGGCCAGGGCCACATAGGCAGAGCTCCACTTGAAAATCTACCAAGGCAGGCAGAGCGCGTGGAAGCAGGAAGATAAGACGGCTTGATTTGACAGTTCATAAAGAGCGAGGAGTCCAGGATGATGCCAAGCTTTTGTGTGTTCTCCAAGGGTGTTCCAAGCACTGTCCGCCACCAGGAGTTGTCCCAGGCAGATGGGGTGGAGCCCAAGATGAGGACTATGGTCTTTTCTGAGTTGAGCATGAGGCAGCTGTCCTTCATCCAGGTGGGGCCTGCCTTCATCCCGTTGTGGAAGTTGCTCTTGGCAGCTGTGGGTTTGTCTGTGAGGGAGAGAATCAGCTGGCATAGGAGACAATGTTGAGTCCATGGCTTCTGATGATGGTTGTAAGTGGGGCTATGTAGATGTTGAAGAGGGTAGGGCTCAAGGAGGAGCCCTGACGCACTCCACAGCTGATTTCTGTGGGTTCAAAATCGAACAGTGGAAGTCTGACTCTCTGTGTTCAGTCAGTGATAAAGTAGCAGATCCATTCTAGGGCTTTGTCACGGATGACGGATGTCATGGAGTCTTGCACAGATGATGTGGTGGGAGACAGTGTCAAAGGTGGCTGAAAAAAAGGCAGTGCTGGGGATGGGGTCCCCGGGGCCGAGATCAGCGCGGGAGTGGGGGCTGAATGGTACCCCTCCCCTATGGCATGTAGGATGGCCCCCAGGGAATGGGGTTCCCCGGGGGCTGTAATCAACCCAGGGAGGGGGCCTACCTCCACTAACTAAAGAAACAAACTGGCCAGCAAGTCACCAGAGGCCTGCCCCCTTTCACTGCCACCTTGCAAACGCACCTCCTGATACACTACTAGTTGGGGATGAAGTCCCCTTGAATTCTGAGGGTCCTTGGGGGCCAACTGCTCCTATTCTCACCAAGTGGGATTACTGAGAGGCTGTCAGAGTCCACAACCCCTTTCTCCATCACTCTGCAAATGTGCCTCCTGGCACACAACTGGTAGGGGGATGAAGTCCCCTTGGATTTTGAGGGTCCTTGTGTTCCAATTACCCCATCTCTTACCTCCAGTAAGACCCACACAGTGGGATTGCTGATAGGTTGTCAGAGGCCACAATCCTTCTCCATCACTTTGCAAATGCACCTCCGGCACACAACTGGTAGGTGGATGAAGTCCCCTTGGCTGCTGAGGGTCTTTGGGGGCCAACAACCCCTCCTGTTTCCTCCAGTAAGTACGACAGAGAGGAATTGCTGAGAGGTCATTGGAGGCTCCATCCCTTTCTCCACCATTCTAAAAATGCACCTGAGAGCTGGCTGAAAGCCCCCCTTTCTCCATCACTCTGCAAACGTGACAACTAGTTAAAAAAAACTGTAGAAATTCACTTTAAAAATCATATAGGTTACAGGGATATTAGAGTTAGGAAATAGAATTTGAAAAAAACTTAGCAATTCACTTAAAAAAACATAGGTTACAAGGGTGTTATAGTTAGGAAATAGAATTAAAAAAACCTTAGAAATTCACTGAAAAAAAAAATGTTACAGCAACGTTATAATTAGGCTGAAATATCAGTTGTACAAAACCATTGAAATTCAGACCATATAGTTACCTGAGCAAAGTATTACTCCCTGCAATGCACTGCTTATGACCTCACACGACATGGTCAGTGACATCACTGTTGTAAAAAAATTCTATTTGTTAATTGTAACATCATTTTTTTTAAGCGAGCCTCTAAGATTTTTGTATTTTACTTTCTATAATTGGACATTATATATTATATTTATATCATATACCACTAATTTTTTGATTTGGTATGTGTTTATCAGAAAGCACATTTTGAAACTGGTTCGGCAGAACATTTCCGTATTTACTGTGGTGAATCTGTAATCAGCAAATGTATTTCACATACTGAAAAATACACTTAAAGAAATTTTTTCAACCGGAGCCAATCAAAAGGCCAAATTAATTTTCTTGCCATATATATATTTTTTTTTCTTAAGTCTGTTGTGATCACATTGCAAAACAAAAGCAGACATTTAACTACCACCATCAAATTCAAAAATGTTAACTTAAAAATGTCATTCTAACTATTACAATACACACATTACTAACCCCATCCCTGCTTTAAAAACATATGTGTTCCCATATATTTGTAGTAACTTTTTAAAAAACTGTGGGGCAGATTTACAAGTTCTGGCGCATCTCTGCAAATCAGCAAGGATGCACCAGAAAAAATGCAACACGCAATTCCCTCCCTGTGCCACCACGAATGCGTCACATTTACAATGCAGCACACCATGGTGCAAGGATAGGGTGATGCGGGTCGCATCCTGTGGCGCAAGGGCGGTGCATTGCTGGAGTCGTGTCGCGACGTGGCTCCAGCAATGCTCAGGGGCGCCCTATGCCTAGCACGCTGCGTCACTCTTTACATCTGCTTCAAGCAGGTGCAGGGTTTTGACATAGCATGGACGTCAAAGTGACTCAATGAAATCTTGCAGATTTCACTGTGTCCCTTTTATGAGGCGTTCCTGCAACGGAACGCCCACCCTGGGCCTGAATGCCCACATGTATCCTAAAGCAGGTTTCATGTGGCACAGGGCTTTACACGTGACGTATCTCCCTAGATGCGTAACGCTGTAAATAAGGCGCATGGTTTACGCCGCCGCTGCATCACAGAAGTGACACAACAGCGGCGTAAATGTGGTGCATGGGGCTTGTAAATCTGCCTCCCGTTTGAACCCTACTTCTCGTTTACGCGATTACACTGAGAGTTGTGATGACTCCGGTAACCACGACGATCGTGCCATTTTTAGGGATTGCAAAACACATACATACACACATTGTACAGCATTTTAGGCTCTACGGGTTTATTACTGCACTGCTAAAACTCATATTTTTGTAGGGAGTTTGCATAAAAACAATCATTTAAGCCGATTTTCAGTTTTTGCAGCGACTCCAGGAGTCACGATTTATCAGAAGCCACGATCACCACAAATGCATTGCAGAATGACAAAACAAATGCAGACATTCAAAAGCCACCATCAAATTCAAAAATTATAACTGCAAAATGAACTATAATGAAATTACTCAACACATTACTATCTAAATAACTGTATAATAGAATGTACAATTCCCTTTATATCTCTATAACATAGTGCATAATATTTTAAGTGTAATCTATGACTGCATGCATCACTGTATCACTAAGTCTCTCATTGACTGTATACGTGTTTGAGGGGATCTGTGAGATGATGCATCAGTCTATCAATACTTCTCCACCTCGGATCTTTCCTTGCTTCATTTTTCCCTATGTAAGCACTTAAGACCCACTAGCTCAAATATTCTCTTTGGTGCTAATCAGCAAATGACCCCCCAAAGGACATGCTACTATCATATAGGGCAGATGCACCATTCCTGGCTTGCATTGTTTTTCTTTCTAGACTGACTCCGTCTGTATCCCTCCACTATTCCCTCTTATCTTGCTCCTTCGGTCCTACCCAACTCCTCTTTCGCTTGTTTTCATCACTAGCTCCTGAAGTACCTGCTGTCTAGTATCACACAGTGTCATACCATCGTGCTTACTCCCTCCCTTACTTCTTATTTCTGTTGATTTCTCAAGGAAGTCTTCCAATGCTCTCCACCACTTATTTTGGAGTTTCTGTAATTCACTTTAATGCTTGTCTTATTCTCTGCACCTTCCCCATAGACTCCAACTCTCTGAACCTCATTATCTTCCCCAGCATCGCTATTCTTTTTGTCACACATTTATCTTCATACTCAAAGTCATTGTCCCTGACTTGCACATGTGGAGATCCCATCCACCTAGGCCTTTTTTTCCCTGTGTCCGTTCTCCCATAGTTCTGCCCCATGGACAATTGCCTCTTCGATCCTCTGTGCCTGCACTCAGCTCTCTCCCACTTTCCCCTCTGAACCTCTCACTCCTTTGTTCATCACCACCCACCAATGCTATCTTCAATCTTTCCCCCTTGCTTGCCACTCCTGAAGCTAGTCACTATCTCTTTTCCTCGTCAGTGCTCTCGTCCTCTGAAAAGATTCCCCTGAGCATCCTGGAGGGGGGTTGGTGTTAGGCAAACAACCTACTTCTAGAATGTGTTGTCCTCCAAGTGTTAATCACTGCACACGTGTCTCTGAGATGTTGTTTCCGTCCCGCATATGAGCTTTTAAAAATGTAGCAATCTGTACTCTGGCCGTTATAGGAATTGTTCTATGACCATCGCCATTCCCAATCAAAACCACAACCAGCCTCTCTCACCACAAAGAGGGCATCATGTGTAAATGAGTTACTGGGAGTGGGAATGAGGGAGAAACAACAGAAGAAAGTTATAGGAGGAGAGGAGAGGTGAGGTGAGTAAACAAAAGGAAGAGGTAGGAGTCTGAAAAGAGGAGAGGGGGACAGTAGGAAAAAAGAGTGGGACACAGGAGAGATACAATTTGAGTGGGAAAGACAAAGTGAGAGAAGGAGAACATGCATGTGAATTAGATAGAGACAATGGGAGGAAGATGATGGTGAAAGGAGGAGAGAGCCAAAAGAAAACGGATTCTGAGGTTGTTCAGGAGCAAAAAAGGGGTGAGAGAAAAGGTGGAGGTAATACGAGATAGGAAAGAGGAGCATTTTCAGAGAAAGGCAGAGATTAGAGCTAAAGTAGAGGTGAAAGAGAGCAGTAGGGAGTGAGGTAGGAAGGAGTTAAAAAGTGTGTAGAATTTGATGACATCCGAGGGAGAAGATGGAGAATCTGCATATCCTGGCCTCTGCCTTGATTCTGGAATATAGTGATCGAAGAGGTTGGTGTAAAGTGCAGATTAGCTGCTGTGTTTATGTATTTTATCTGCCATGAAGCAGCAGTTTTTAGATCGATATCAGATCTGTTTGTTAAAATTATCAATTCCTTTGAGACTAAGGGCCCTGTGTAGGTCACCAAATACCGGTCGGTAACGGCCGAATTCGGCCGTTACCGACCGGTATTTGGTGATTGAGATGTAGGGGGTTATATTTTACAGAATCTGTAAATTTACCGATTAGGTAAATTTACCGATTCTGTAAAATACCGAATCGGTAATTTTACCGATTTGGAAAATTCCTGATGTAGGTAGCACTGTTTCCAGTGCTACAGGCCTTTCAGATTCGGTATTTTACCACCCAATCCAATTGGGTTGTAAAATACCAAATCCAGGTGTTCATGCACATGTGTGCATGCACACCTATGCCATGTGACAGACAGACATGCCCTTAAGGCATGTCTGTGTGCCACATGGCACACATGCCTGTATTTGGGGTGCTAGAGGGTGTCAAATTGACACCCCCTGCACCCTTGCAGGATTCGGTATTTACCGATTTGGTAAATACTGATTCAGTAATGCCCATTGATTCCTATGGGCTTCAATGCCCATTGGAATCAATGGGCATTGTTGTTGTGTTGTGTTGTTGTTGAGCTTTGAAGTGGGGGTGACTTCAAAGAAGTGCCTTTGAAGTGCACAGAAGTCCTTTGTTCCCAGCCCTGGCTCCAGACTATCTGTGGGGGGTAGTCAGTCATTTGTGTGGGGGCAGGCACGGCCTATTCAGGTGTAGATTTCAGCTCCTTCCGCCCTTCCTGCGCAGAATGAGCAATCAGGATGCAGATGGGCGTTCAGGTACACCTACCCTCTCTTTGTGTGTGGCTGTCTAGAGGTAATGCACAAAGTCAAGCTGTTGCTCACCCCAGATGTGTATTGGAGATACCTGTTGGCACCAGAGCTTTAAGTGAGGAGATATGTCCACTTTCTAAAGGTTTAACAACAAGGGGTGGTGATGGACAGAGTGTCTGAATTAAGCAGAATACTCTCACCCAGTCAAGAGATCAGGGCTAGATCCAACACCGTTTTTTAGCTCACTGCACCATCCCAGCTCAGAACCTGGCTATATGCAAATTAGTCTGTTCCTGTCCCAGTGCATGATGGGAACAGGGCAAACCAAACTACCTAGCCAATTCTTACACTGGGAAGGAAACAAGCTTCCGGGGACCGGTTTCTGGCATTTCAGCCGTTGTCGGCCCGGCTTGCTTGAATCCTGATGGTGCAATGAGCAAGGGACTCACATCTGAGTATACCCTTCCACGCTTATGGTGGACAAAATATTTAACAACAAGGGGTGGTGATGGACAGAGTGTCTGAATTAAGCAGAATACTCTCACCCAGTCAAGAGATCAGGGCTAGATCCAACACCGTTTTTTAGCTCACTGCACCATCCCAGCTCAGAACCTGGCTATATGCAAATTAGTCTGTTCCTGCCCCAGTGCATGATGGGAACAGGGCAAACCAAACTACCAAGCCAATTCTTACACTGGGAAGGAAACAAGCTTCCGGGGACCGGTTTCTGGCATTTCAGCCGTCGTCGGCCCGGCTTGCTTGAATCCTGATGGTGCAATGAGCAAGGGACTCACATCTGAGTATACCCTTCCACGCTTATGGTGGACAAAATATTTAACAACAAGGGGTGGTGATGGACAGAGTGTCTGAATTAAGCAGAATACTCTCACCCAGTCAAGAGATCAGGGCTAGATCCAACACCGTTTTTTAGCTCACTGCACCATCCCAGCTCAGAACCTGGCTATATGCAAATTAGTCTGTTCCTGTCCCAGTGTATGATGGGAACAGGGCAAACCAAACTACCAAGCCAATTCTTACACTGGGAAGGAAACAAGCTTCCGGGGACCGGTTTCTGGCATTTCAGCCGTCGTCGGCCCGGCTTGCTTGAATCCTGATGGTGCAATGAGCAAGGGACTCACATCTGAGTATACCCTTCCACGCTTATGGTGGACAAAATATTTAACAACAAGGGGTGGTGATGGACAGAGTGTCTGAATTAAGCAGAATACTCTCACCCAGTCAAGAGATCAGGGCTAGATCCAACACTGTTTTTTAGCTCACTGCACCATCCCAGCGCATATAGCCAGGTTCTGAGCTGGGATGGTGCAGTGAGATAAATAACGGTGATGGATCAAGCCCTGATCTTTGGACTGGGTAAGAGTGGTCTGCTTAATTCAGACACTCTGTTCATCACCACCCCCTTTTCTGAATCGTTTTTGGCCACTATAGGTGTGGCAGGGTATACTCAGACATGAGTCCCTTTCTCACTGCTCCATCAGGATTCAAGCAAGCCGGGCCGAAGACGGCTGAAATGCCAGAAACCGGTCCCCGGTAGCTTGTCTCCTTTCTGGTGAAGAAATTGGCTTGGTAGTTTAGTCTGCCCTGTTCCCATGATGCACTGGGCCAGGGACAGACTGATTTGCATATAGCCAGGTTCTGAGCTGGGATGGTGCAGTGAGATAAATAACGGTGATGGATCAAGCCCTGATCTTTGGACTGGGTAAGAGTGGTCTGCTTAATTCAGACACTCTGTTCATCACCACCCCCTTTTCTGAATCGTTTTTGGCCACTATAGGTGTGGCAGGGTATACTCAGACATGAGTCCCTTTCTCACTGCTCCATCAGGATTCAAGCAAGCCGGGCCGAAGACGGCTAAAATGCCTGAAACCGGTCCCCAAGCTTGTCTCCTTTCTGGTGAAGAATTGGCTTGGTAGTTTAGTCTGCCCTGTTCCCATGATGCAATTGGCCAGGGACAGACTGATTTGCATATAGCCAGGTTCTGAGCTGGGATGGTGCAGTGAGATAAATAACGGTGATGGATCCAGCCCTGATCTTTGGACTTGGTAAGAGTGGTCTGCTTAATTCAGACACTCTGTTCATCACCACCCCCTTTTCTGAATCACTTTCTAAAGGTTGCAGTTCTAAAACAGTAATTTATCATTACCATTTCAACGATATAAAACATTACAAAGCTCTCCTTTCCAATCGGGAATCACAGCTTGAAAGTGTATTAAGGAATTCCCAATGTTAACCCATGAAAGGAATAGGCCTCACAGTAGTCAAAAACGAAAGTAGGTGTTTTTCCCGACCAGGACATGAAAAACTTAAAAGTACATGTTCTACCTTTTACTTACACAGCACCTTGCAATGTGGGCTACCCAGGGCCTACCTTAGGGGTCACCTATGTGTAATAAAAGGGAAATGTACAGCTTGGCAAAGGGTATTAAATGTCAAGTCGAAGTGGGAGTAAAACTGCACACACAGGCTCTGCAGTGGCAGGCCTGAGACATCTTACAAGGCTACTTGTGTGGGTGGCACAATCAGTGCAGCAGGCCCACTACTCGCATTTAAGTTATAGGCCCTGCACACAGGTAGTGCACTCTACTAGGGATTTATAGATAATCTAAATATCCCAATTGTGTATATACCAAATGTATCCATGTTTAGGGGAGAAGTACATGTACTTTAGAACTAGTCAGCAGAACTAGTCAGCAGTTGTTAAGTGCTCAGAGTGTTAGGGCCAACAAAAGGAATCAGCAAAAACAGGAGGTAAGCAGTCAAAAGGTGTGGGGGAAGATCTCCCTAAGGCAGACAGGTCTAACACTTGCTTCCCTCAGCTGAAAGTGGGGAGATCTACCCAACCTTGAGGGAGTTCTCATCACTAAGGCAATAAGAAATAGGCCATCAGCATTGGCGTGTTCTACACTTGGTCTGTGTTCCACCCTGAAGTCTTTACCCTGTAGGGAAATTGACCACCTGCCTTGCTTGGCCTTTCAGATAATACAGAATCTCCCACACGGTGACCCAAACACTACGAAGCAAAACGTAAAACACAACAACACCTAAAAAAGGGGTTTTATTTGACAAAATGCAAAGAAACTCTTTTTAGAATAAGGCTTGGGGTATTATTGTACATAATGCTCTCTAACAGAAAGAATTTTCCAGATGCCAAAAAGAACAACATTTAAATACATATATAGAGATATATATGTATATTTATATGCAAGCAGTAATAACACACTTGGTAAATGCAACAGGTAAATGCATGAATAATACCAAGAATAAACAAGCAGCAAATAATATGAGATAACACTCAATAAAATATGCTGGCCGTCCTGAAAGAGATAAGAAAGATATATACACTGAATCACAAAGAATACACCTCAAATGGTCAAAGTCGCTGGCCACACATCACAATGGCAATAATCAAAACTCACACACCTCAAATGACTACAGCCACTGGAACAACGCATCACAATGGCACTAGTCAGAAACAAATCAACTCACCCGATCGTTCATTCAACATCCTTGCCAATTTACGCTGCGGGGGGCCCGTTCACAGCTGTCTTGGACTCTCAACCAGGACTCAGGTTCTGTTTGTCTTACAGAGTTAGGTCTACTCTGTAGGTGAGCTCCCCACTCAGCTGTCAACAAACCCCAACTTTATAGTCTCAAACACCCACATTAGAATGTTCAAGAGTCCTCCTCCCCACGCCAAAGAAATCTTACTGGAACTGGCCAGCTTCCAGGCAAGCTTTTCATGGCAGAAAGGAGTTCCCACGTCCCCTCTACATTCTCGCATGTTCCAGCCTTTATCTTAACGAAGCTCACAAAAGCCTTCTAGGGTAAATTAAACATCCTCTCACAAAAGAATCCTTGATTGTGATTAACCCAAACAACTTGCAAGTGTGGTTGTGCAAGCAGATAAAGCTCAAGCCAGTCAGAATTCAGGATGGCATGAGGCCATGTCAAAGCCAATAGTAAGAACTTAATAATATCACCAATGTACAACACATGCACATTTGTGCACCACTGCCCATAGCATCACATACTTCATCTCTTAATGTACAACACAGTGTACATTTGTGCACCACTGCTCATAACACTGCACTTCGAGACCAAAAAGTGCATTCCACACCGCTCTCTCTCATGATTTCAAAGGCACATCCTGTTCTTGGCAAGGCTGTCCTACTCTGTGACAGCTCTCACTGAAAGACTGCAAGATAACAAGCAAAAAACCTTTAAGAGGAACAAGGCATATACAAGACGTCATACATTCAGGCTAGGTTAAAATAAAACACCAAAGTCAATTAAAATAATGGTAGTCAAAGGTCATCACAGGGTGTCAGACCTCAAAGAGTGCCTCTAGCACTACACCACGTCAACAGTTTTGGATTCTCATCCCTCATTTGCATGAGCCACCAGTGGGGCCTGTGGTCAGGTTGAATCAGGAAGTGAGTCCGAAATAGGTATGGTCTCAACTTCTTCAGTGCCTAGACCACAGCAAAAGCTTCTCTTTCAATAGCACTCCACCATTGTTCCTTGGGAAGTAACGTCCTGGAGATGAAAGCTACAGGTTGGTCTAGGCCCTCTTTGTTAAGATGTGGAACTACGGCCTCTACGCCATGCACTTCGGCATATGTCTGAACAAAAAGTTCCCTGAAAAGTCATGGGCCTTGAGAACAGGGGCTGTTTACATGGCCTGCTTTAGGGAGTCAAATGCTTTGTGGCATTCCTCTGTCCAAATCTAATTTCTGGGCAAATTCTTAGAAGTCAGCTCAGTCAAGGGGGAAAATGGTGCATATCCCTTAACAAAACTCTGACCTAAGTTTAAGTTTCAGGGGGCTCTCAGGCCATGATAGTCTCAATCTTGGCTGGAGGGGCTGACCCTTACCATGGCCTACTAGGTGCCCCAAGTACACCACAGGCCCCTACCCTATCTGGCACTTACTACTACTACTACTACTAGTCAGACCTACCTGTTGCAGAACCTGAAGCACTTCCTGGAGGTGAAAAGGTGGTCTTTCCAGCTGCTACTAAAGATAGCTATTCCATCCAGATAGGCTGCACTGAAGGCCTCCTTTCCAGCTAGTACCAGGCTCACCTACTTCTGGAAGCTGGCAGGGGCATTCCTTAGTCCAAAACGCATCACACTAAACTGATAGTGGCCCATTGGAGTGGAGAAGGCTGGCCTTTACTCTGAGCCTTCTATTAGGGCAACTCTTGGTGACTGAAATGAAGGCCCTGTGATCCACAGGCATAATGCCCTGCCCCAACAGGGCTGGACCTCATGCATACACAGATGGGTAGTCTCAGGGATGAGGGAAAATAGAGAGGGGTACTTCCCCAGTACTTGGTAGCAGTCCCTCTGCTGTTCATGAGTCAGATTGGGGGAAAAGGCTACTCCCTCCACTGATCCAGCTTTCTCCTAGAAAGCCAAGAAGTCAGAGAGAGATCACACTCCTCTTCTTCCTCTCTTCCATCCATCACCAACAGCATGGTCAGCTCAGACCTCTCAAAGTGAGGTTTGAGGCCTTTGATATGAAGCACCCGCACCAGGTAGGCAGCCATGTCCTTAATTTCAACCACCTCATAGGCTCAAGTCTAGCAGTTCTAGAGGGTCCGGGCTCCACAGGTTTCATCACTCACACTTTCTACCCAGGCAGCAATTCTACAGTGGTAGTAATTTTGGTCATACCCTTTCTTAATCACTTCCTGACTAGAATTCAAAGTTGTCTAAAGCCTGTTCCAAGAACTTAGCCATTTAGCACCTCAAGGCCAGCATGTAGCTTGCCAGACACCACTTCCTTGAAGAAACCCACTTGGGTAAAAAAAAAAAAAACACTGGGGCCTTAGCCACTGCAGGTGCTGTCATGGTCCTTAGGGGGATGGACTCTGGGTACCTAGCCTTCCCTGGTTTCTGCTAGAAGGTTTCTGCAGGCGCTCTGAGACCTTTGGTGATTTATGCGCTATACAAGTGTAAATAATAAATAAAATAAAATAATAAGTGGCATGATCCACCTGAACTAGGCGTGGGCGGAATTTGCGTAGTCGCGCTATGCAAAGCTCTGCGAAGTGGTAAAAAATCTCTGTGAGCGCGCAAAAGTTCCTCGAACATGCGGTATTGCTTGTTCCGCCCGTTTGCAATGCTTTTTTCCTGTTCGCAAACACTGTTTGCATGCTCAGTGGGAGATATCTTGCGAACACGCATTTTAAAGCACAAACAAGCACAAAATTCAGCGAAGCCGCGTATCGCTGAATTTTTGGCAATTCCGCAAAATTACCCGAATTCCGCTAGCAGAACTGAATTTATCAACCAGGCCTAACAAGAACCAGGATAAACCTGTCACCTGAAGCAGTCTGGGAATCAATAGATCAACAATGTCGATGCTCACCCTCTCAAAGGGTGTGCAGATGACAGGCAATAGGTTAAGGGGAGCTTTCAGCCTGTGCACTGCCTTCCCACTGGCCTGGCAGCCCACACAAGTCCTACAGAACATATCTGAGAAAGTCTTGCTCCTAGGCCAATAAAAGTGGGGGACAAGTCTTTGAAAGATTGTGTCTTAGCTCAGGTGTACTGCCAAGGTAATTTCATGAGCCAGCTCCAGTTGAAAGGCCTTGTAGCATTGGGGGGACAAACAGGTCCTTGTTGTCCCATGTGCAGGAGCCTTAGGCTCACTGTAAAGGAGGTTGTCCTACCAGTAAATGTGATGACTTCTAGAACATCACTTGCTGCTTGGGCTTCAGCCTGTTGCCTCATGCCCTCATGGGTTGGGCACTCTCCAATGAACTCCTCCTTTGTGGGTCCTCCTTCCACATGCAATCCAGAAGCTCTGGCATGTCACCAGGGGAAGCAATTTTCTCCTCAGTGGGCTCCGGGGCGGCCACTGCAGGTGCCCCATCCAACTTAACTGGGAAATATTCAAGGGCTGGTTTACCACGCCCTCTGCCTTTTCCTTTCTTAGCAGCTGGCTGTCCCATTCTTCCAGGCTTCCAGGCTTCAGCCCATTTTGACTAGGGGTGGGCAGAATTTGCGTAGTCACGCTACGCAAAGTTCCGTGAAATGGTAAAAAATCTCCGTGAACATGCGGAATTGCTTTTTCGCAATGCTTTTTTCTAAGCCTGGGCGTAGTAGGCGTAGTGGGGCTACGCGAAGCTACATGAAGTGGGACAGAAACTACGTCCACCCACGCACTTCGCCTAGCCCCACTACGCGCCATCCGCCTCCCTCCCGCCCTCACAAAACACTACCCGCCCTCCCTTCCGCCCTCCCTAAATACTTAAATAATGTTTTTAAAAAGAATAAACAGCACTTACCTTGTCGGCTGCGTCTCTGGGGCTCCCTCTGGTAACCCCGCCGCCATCTTGGATACTAATGCGCATGCGCGGCCACCCGCGCATGAGCATTTCATAATGTTCCTTTTAAAAACATTATTTAAGTATTAAGGGAGGGCGGGAGGGAGGCGGGTGGCGGGCAACTTCGCTACACCCACGGAGTGGGCGTAGTGTTGCCTGCTACGCCTACTTCGCAAATGGCGAAGTAGGCAAAACTACGTCCACTCCGTGGGCGTAGCGAAGTACTACGCCCAGGCTTACTTTTTTCCTGTTCGCAATCGCTGTTTGCCTGCTCGGGGAGAAACATCTTGCGAACACGCATTTTGAGAACGCGTACAAGCAAAAAATTCAGCAAAGCTGCGGATTGGTGAATTTTGGGCAATTTTGCGATCTCCGCGGAACGCAAATTTCCGCAAATTCCGCGAGTGGAACGGAATTTACCACTCAGGCCTAATTTTGACCAGCCATGGATCAGGTGGTTGCACAAATCCACTTGGGTAACCCTAAAACTCCCAGGTGTGCTCAAGGTCATTACCTAGCAAACAGTCTATAGGCATGGTTGTGGCCTCACTACAACTTTCAGAATATCTGAACCCCCCCACTCAAATGGAACAAGGGCCACTGGATAGTGGCCCTCCCTTTTATCACCCCCCACAACCTGGTGGAATGCATTGGGTAGTATCACCTGCTCTAGGCACACCAACTGACTCCTTACCATAGTCATGCTGGCACCTGTGGCCCTCAGAGCCTCAACAACTTGCCCATTGATGGTTATACCCATTGCCTATTCTTTGCAGTATTTGAGGGGACATGGACTTTAGAAATCATCTCCTGTCATGCAGGGGCACTAGAGTAACCTCACTGAACTCCCCTCTCTTACTGGGATGAACTGCTCCCCAATCACTATACTTACCACCTCTGAGACTTTTCTTCCAGTGGGAGGTCGTGCTCTTTTTGGGCACTTGAGATCCCCCTTGTAGTGCTCATACTCAAAACACTCATTGCACGTGGGAGTTTTTGCCTGCTGACTCGTCTGGGTAGTTCTTCTGGTGGCCATATTGGGAATGAGACCCTTTTCTCCGTGAGTTATTTTGTGGGCCTTAAGCGAACTCCTTCTTTTTCATCTACCCCATCTTTCTTCTGTTGGGAACCCTGACCACCCTTGTGGGTGTCCACCCCCAGGTAGCTCCTTGGGCATTCTGGTGCTGACCGGGCTGTCCGCCTCCTCAGCAATCTTCCTGGGGTCAGAAAGCTTACTATCAACCAGGTGTTCACGCAACTCTGGGAAACAAATATCAAGCAAGTACTCCTTCAAAAAATAAGTTTTACAGCCATGAATAATCCTCAGCCTTGCAGCCCATCAACATGGGGGAGGGTATGAGCAAAATGGCAGCACTATTTGATGCTTCTTAGCAAGCTCTCAGTCAGGCCCATTAATTATCCTCCCTAATTTTAACCAATCCATCTACAAGACTTAATGTTACCTAGCTGATTCTGCGTGTCAATTATTGGCACCATCTGCCACTCAATACAGAGGGCAACCTCCGTACCATAGTCTCCATTGACAACCAGAAGCCACTGCTGCTGAGGCTTGTGACACGCCGACTTCGCTACTGCTATGGGCCTCTTGCTTTGGTGAGAGCGGACCCTGGCTGTCTTGTGGGTGACTCTGGGGGAAAACTTAGGAACGTGCAGCATGGCACTGCACATGTGACTGCATGCATCGCTGCCCAAAGGGCTAAATGAACTATGTGGAGCCCCTGGAAGTGGGCCTTTGCCCTCCGTTTGAACACTACATCAGACAATCAGGCGATGCAAGGTCCTCTGTGGGCCTTAGCACTGGGCCACCCATAACCATATCAAATATGCTGGGGCATACTCAACAGTGTCGGCACCACCAGCACCATTGTGCCAGGGGAGATAACAATGTACCTCTTGCTCTGTCTACCTCATTGGATGGTGCCCTCTTCACAAGCACCCTTCTGCATACCTCGTGGGCACTCCAAAAGCACACTGCTTTTATCCCAAAGAGATGGGGGACATTCATGGGTCTGACCCCCCTCCTGGGAGCCCTGATTTCAGATGGAGACTCAATCTGCCCTGGCACTGAAACACTTGATATCAAGATCGGAGGCTTGCAAAGGGACACAATTCTTCTTTGCTGCTTATGCTGGGGTAGACCGCTCCTCCTGCAGCCTGTTTCCTGGAGGCCTGATTGCTGTCTGACTGCCCAATGCCTGAGAGGCCCTGCTGTGCCCTCTTCTGACCAAGGAAGGGTGCCTCTCCTGTCTGCTCCCTTGCCTGGTGCACCACTACCTGCTCATTGGTTTCCGATATCATCAGCTGCAGTGGGACACCAGGGCCAACTTTCCACCTGAAGAAGTGAGTGTGCTAGCCCGAAAGGGATGACTATGGACCTGAGAGTACATATGCTGCATTTGAAAGGCACCCTCAGCGGAGCTAGCCTGGTACCCTGTCACCACTACCTGCTCATTGGTTTCCGATATCATCAGCTGCAGTGGGACACCAGGGCCAACTTTCCACCTGAAGAAGTGAGTGTGCTAGCCCGAAAGGGATGACTATGGACCTGAGAGTACATATGCTGCATTTGAAAGGCACCCTCAGAGGAGCTAGCCTGGTACCCTGTTTCTTGCCCTCGCAACGCTGATACAGGTTTTGACCATCTATCTTCAATGCCATCTCTGTCTAGTTTCTTAACTGTGCAAAAGTACCTCAATGATGGTGAAACCAAAGAAAGCTAAGCTCCCCTCCGCCCCCCCCCCCCCCCCCCCATGTTGGCAGTGACTCGTCGGCCTACCCTACACCTGCAGAACAAACTCTAAATTCATTGAATCATCTCAAAGTAACCCTCCACACTCACTCCACCCAATTTGGTAAAGTACTGCAGTGCATCCTGGACACCAAAACCTCCCTAGAGGCCCACATTGATATGGTCTCACCTGATGTGAACTTATTGAGGGCCTACTACAGCAAGCAGGCAGACCGAATAGATGATATAGAGTCTGATCTGATAGCAAAGAGACTGACAGTGCAGGAAAAAGTCGAGAAGATGGGAGACGAAGCGGCCTGCCTATACCGCAGGGCAGAGGAAACGAAAGGTCACTCCAGGTGCAACATATGCATCTTTGGTTTCCCTGAGCGATCCAAAGGACCCAGTGTGGAATTATTCTTGGAAGACTGGCTACTGATGGTAGTACTTGCGGATAAAGTGCCTACGTTTTTCTCCATAGAAACGGCACACCGGATGCCTGGCAGACCACCTCTACCAGGTGCCCCACCACATTCTATTACTGCCAGACTTCTTAACTATTGGGACTGCACCCTGCTATTTCAGCAGTTTTGAGTGAAAGGTCCCTGGCATCATGAAAATGCCACTATAACAGAATATCTTGATGTCACCATGGAGGTGCAGCGACTTTGTAACTCTAATTTGAAAGTTAAACACCGCCTTCCTTAAAAAAGAACATCAAATATGCACTACTCATTCCTGTAATTGATAGGGAGACAACCCACATTTTGTCTACCCTGGAGGATGTGTGGAACTTGCTCCATGCTGGGGAATGGTTAGTGCCTAAATCCCAATGAGAAAGGCAAAAACCCCTTAAAACTAAGCCGTCCCGGGATCAGGCAGTGGCGGAACAAGCACGGGTGGTGACTAAGGCCTCACAAACTTCTATGCTCTCTTGTGGATCGACTGCCACTTAGAGTCAGGTTAGGACTCAAGCTGCTCTGTGTCCTTATCGGCTGATATTTTTCAAGGCCCAAAAATTACTCCACGATCTGCAGATAACCTGTGATGCAGGTAGAGAAGATTCCTTCCTTCCTAAGTGAGTGTATTAGTAAGTCCTGAATGCGGACATGCCTGGGCACTCTGAAGGTAGTCTTTACTATCTAGGGGAGATGGATGTTGACTTTCCTGTTATGGACCTGGATTGTGGGATAGGAGAGCACTGGCATTATCACGCTCCTCAGAGAGAGACTAAAGTGAACATGTTTTGCCCGTTACCGTGTTCTTTCATTTTGTCGTTTCTGTTTAGGGGCAATAGGCAGGGAACACGTCTTAACTGGCATGGGGGGAAAACATTGTTATGTTGGTTTTGTGGTTAGGTTTGATTTTTTGAAGCCACTCTACACATGTTGATTCTTAGAGAGAGCATACCACTGGGAGGGGCCGATAAATATGGTGGTCACTAGTTGTTGCACACACCATCACAGGCTTAGGTCCTCCTTCCTGGCACGCACTCTACTATTGAACTACATGGGGACACGCATTGATACTACTACCCCCATTAAAATGTGATAACAAGGAAAATGTGTGGCATGGCGGCTCCTGCTAAATGATATTGAATCCATGTATACCTCAAGTGCCACCACATGCATATTGCTATGCTGCAGGAAATGCACCTCACTGCTACTGAACTTCAAATGGTCTGGGCCAAATGGGGAGGGCAGGTATATGGCACATCCTCCTCTGCATTTGTCTGCGCTGTACTTATATGGATAACACCAGGGGTTCCATACGTGGTAGAGAGCCATTGCACAGAAGAAGGGGTAGACGTGATATTAGAGGGCTGCTTAGATGGGGTATGGCTGACACCCATGGATATTATGAACCAAACTCCAATCAAATGGACTTCTTTGACACTCTCACCCTGTGCTCTTTCACAACCCAATGACACCTGCCCTTTAAGGTGACGACTTTAATTGAGTGCCAGTCATACTCTGAACCCCCCTCCATCCCCTCCCATCAGACCTTGAATACTCATTCTATTCACCGGTCCATGATCTCCATACTAGGCTCAACGTACTACTCTGCACCAATCCCCTGGGTCCGTTGATCGTCTGATCTGAGTTTTCAGCCTGCACCCTTTTGGGTCTTTGGCAGCTGCAGGAAGCCTTGCAGTTGGGCCAACAGTATCCATACCTGGCGCCTCCAAGCTGATGCATTATCGGATCATTCCTTTACTGAAGACGTAGCTACATACCTTACCAAATACTTTTACTTTAACAAGAGGTCTACTACCCTCAGGGCCATTGCAGGGCTACAACATGGGGGGTCCAGTGAACATTGCAAGAAGAGATACTAAAGGTAGAGAGGGAGTTACACCCCTTGGAGAGAGCAGTGGCTGCCTGGGAGAGGGGGTCGAGCATCTCCAGAAGGAGGCAGAGATGAGGTTAGGGTTCATGATTACAAGCCCAGCCTGACTATGCCACATGCAGAGGCCGACCGATTGGGCAGATTAATGGCATGGCGGGCATGGCGGGTCAAGGAAGATCAACAGCACATTCCAATTGGACCCATCAAATGATAAAGTGGCTACATGGCCACTACACAGGCCAACATCAATGATATGTTCAGCGACTACTATTGTGGTCTATACAGAATTGCATTGGTCCCCGTTCCCAGTTTGGTATACGGATTCATGACTGGACTTCCACTGGCACGACTGCCTCCAATCCAGCAAACTGAGTCAGGTGAGCTCATCCAGATGGAGGAACTTAAAGGGGCTGTGGCCTAGATAGCTCATAACAAGTCCCCAGGCTCGGACTGGCTACTGGTTGAATACTGTGCTGTGTTCGCTGCCCAACTTGCCCATCCCCTCCTGGAAGTAATTGGGGAAGCCAGATCACACAGCCAACTTCTGGTATCGCAACGAAAGCCCCTAATAGTTGTCCTTCCTAAGCTGGGATGAGATCATCTTGATGTCCTGTCGTTCCGCACCTCATACGTCATTAACTTATACTGTAAAGTCCTGGTGAAGGGGCTGGCCAACTGACTGCTCCTGATGATAGGCACCTTGGTGTACTGAGCCCAATCTGGTTTTACACTGGGTGTTAAAATTTTGCTCAACATAAAATGACTATTGTGGATCATTCATGACTGCCCCAGAGGCGTACGATAGGGGCAGTGTCCCTTGACACCAAAAAAGCCTTTGATACCCTGAGCTTGGAGTTTTACCAATATCCCTACAACATATAGGTTTTGGCCAGGGGTTCATGGGATGTATCCGAACTCTGTACTCAAACCTGATAGTCAGAGTGAGGATGGGCCAGGTGATATCAGACAGCTTCCCTATACTGAAGGGCACCAGACAGGGACGCACCCTGTTGCCTTTGCTCTTGCAACGAGACTGCGGCCTGCGATTACAGGTGGCCACTTGGGGGATTTCGGAACTACACACTCAACATATGTTGTCCCGCTATGCAGATGATGTGCTTGTCTTCCTGGGAGATGTTGGAGTCTCATTGTTGGAGTTGATGCAACTACAACACGAATTTGGGACCGTGTCCGGCCTCAATGTCAACTGGCTCAAGTCTTGTTTTTTTCCCTTCACTCTGAACATCGAACCACTCAGGGTTGCCTCATCGGAGCACAGCCTCAAATGGTTTTATGACACATTTGAATACTTCAGAGTCCAAACATACCACATCAACAGGGCTCTAAAGGAGGGCAACATGGACTGTCCGGCGTGCTCGGTGTTGGTATCACTTCCTTTCTGGGATTCCATTCCTCTGTCACCAATGTGAAGAGTGGCAATCACCAAGATGCTGGTCCTCCCCAGATTGCTGTATTTTTTTCAGTTCATTGCCAATTGTGCTTCCCAAATGATTCTTTTTTTTA
This sequence comes from Lissotriton vulgaris, assembly GCF_964263255.1. Classification (NCBI taxonomy): domain Eukaryota; kingdom Metazoa; phylum Chordata; class Amphibia; order Caudata; family Salamandridae; genus Lissotriton; species Lissotriton vulgaris. The sequence goes on along the minus strand of NC_141687.1, from coordinate 1,805,611,739 downwards.
ACTCAATGGCGCACAAAAACCATTACTTGAGGGGGGACTGGGGGAACGCAATTTTTAACTTTAGTATGCAGTGGCACAGCTGTAATGGCCGCTGCACTGGTTGGACACGATACCAAGTGCCAAACGGTTGACTGTCCGAGCTCGACTCAGAGACATGGCTATTTACACTTGGCTAATTGACTGCACGAAGAGGGTAGAACATTATGGAGAAGGCCATCACAGAAATCAAAGCTACCACAGCAGAATTTACTAACCACGCACTACCACCTGCCCCTGAATCTTGTCTCCTTGGACTACGGCCTAAAGCCAAGGTAGATAAGCATTTACAATGGTTCACTGACTTTGTGTTTGCTCTCTTTAAGCGGCAAGTAGCAATCACCACTGTGGGCATGTACCTTCACAAATTATCCAGATCTGGGACATTGTGCACTCTTAGAGCCACTTCATAGGCGCAAATCATTTGTCTATGTCATTTCCACCACGTAACTAGCCGCTATGTCTTTGGGTATGCAGACCTGTTACTTCACTAGCAGTATGTATGCTGCCACAAAATTACTGGTGGACTCTACCTGAAGTGCCTTAATGTCCAGCTCTTTGAGGCTCAGCTCATGGGCCAGTTTCTACTCCTCAAGAGCAAGCATCCTCTCTTCTAGAACTTATTCTATCTCCAGCTTCAATCTCTTCTCTGGGAACATGTTCTTAGATGCAACACCCCTCCCTGCTTTTGGGACAACCACTGCTCCAGACTAGATAATGGCTTTCAGGCTCTCGGTGCTCTTTGCAGCTCCAACTTACTGTGAAGCCTTTAGTGAACAGGTCAACCCCCTTACAAAAAACCTTGAGATGATGCATTACAGTGTAGGTCTCCAACTTCACCAGCTCAAAATCCATCTTTGCAGTTGCAGATGCTGCTTCTCTAGGACTAGACATGGTTTTAGCAAAAAATCAAAAAGCAAATTTAGGGAGTTTTGAAAAAATTGTTTGAGTTGGTCTGTGGTAAAGAGTAGTAGTGAACAAAGGTACTATATAGTATTTCACAAACCCACGTTTTATAATCCCAGCTGATCACCAATGTTAGACATTGGGTTTCTAGTTGGCAGAGGTATGCACCCTGTCCAAGTAGGGACCACAATCTTAGTCAGGGTAAGTCAGATACACACAAAAAGATTACCTGTGCCACAGAGCAGTCAGGCTAATCTAAAGAGGCAATGTTTAGAATATTTGTGGAACACAACACATAGTAACACAATGAAAACACCACGAAAAGACTTCACATAGGAGCCACGCAGGCACCTGCAGTGGCCGCCCTGGAGCCCACTGAGGAGAAAATTGCTTCCCCTGGTGACATGCCAGAGCTTCTGGATTGCATGTGGGACTCAGTTGAGCGATGCATCTATGTCAATCCCACAGTGGTGGCGATTTGTCGGTTCTGAAAATGAAGCACCAAAGCCAAGAGGCGTTGCTTACAATACAATGAGCCAGGTTTCTCTGCATAGTCGTGGTGATGCGTTGATGTCTCCACACTGCTGCAGCAGCGATGCACAGTTCCAATATGTTGCGTTCTGAAGGCGATCGCTAGTTTTGAGTGTGATGTTCTAAAGCTACTCCCGCAACAGGGTCAATGAGCCGGTTCGGCTCCAAGCAGACAGGAGATGCATCGATTTCTCTGGTGCAAGTATCTAGGTCCACTTACAGTGAACCCAACATCAGGAGCAGGAGTAGAAACTTTGCTAGCGTTGACTTTCAAGCAACAGCTAGAAAGCCAAGAAGCCCTTGGAGAACACCTTGATGCAAGGCAGAGTCCAGCTCTCCCTCAGTAGGGTCAGAGAGCATCAGGCAGCAGGACAACACAGCACAACAGAAATGCAGGTTGTCCAGATCAGCAGTCCAGCAGAGTGTCAGTCCTTGTAGCAACACAGCAGTCCTTCTGGCAGAGGTTCTTTATAGGTTCAGAAGTATCTGATTTGGAGGAGCCAGAGATCCAGTACATACAGCAGCTGTGCTTTGAAGTGGGGGTGACCTCAAAGATAGGTCTTTGAAGTGCACAGAAGTCCCTTCTTCCTAGCCCTGGTTCCAGACTATATGTGGGGGGTAATCAGCCATTTCTGTGGCGACTAGACACTGCTTATGCTCCTCCCTTCCTTCCTGCCCAGGATGAGCCATTAGGATGCGGATGGACACTCAGGCACACCTACCCTGTCTTCATGTGTAGCTGTCTAAAGGTAATGTAAAAAATTCCAGCCGTCACCCACCCCAGACCTGTATTGGAGACAGACTGCAGGCACACAGAGATTTAAGAGCAGACAAATAACCACCTTCTAAAAGTGGCATTTCTAAAACAGAAATGTTAAATTCAACTTTACCGGTAAAGAGGATTTATCATTACCATTCCAAAGATATAAAACATCATAAAGCTACTCCTTTCTAATTAGGAATTACAGCTTAAAAGTGTATTAAAGAATTCTCAATGCTAACCTATGAGAAGAGTAGGCCTCACAGTAGTGAAAAACGAATGTAGGTGTTTTTCCCTACCAGGACATGCAAAACTTCAAAGTACATGTCCTACCTTTTTCTTACACAGGACCCTGCACTACAACTACCTAGGGCCTACCTTAGGGGTGAAGTGTAACAAAAGTGGAGTTTAAGGCTAGGTAAAAGGGTTTAAATGCCAAGTCAAAGTGGGAGTACAATTGAACACACAGGCTCTGCAGTGGCAGGTCTGAGACATGTTTAAAGGGCTATTTGTGTGGGTGGCGCAGACAGAGCTGCAGGCACACTAGTAGCATTTCATTTACAGGACCTGGGCACAAATAGTGGACTCTACTAGGTACTTAAAGATACATTAAATATCCCGATTGTGGATACACCAAATGTAACCATGTTTACTGAGAAGCAAATGCACTTTAGCACTGGTCAGCAGTAGTAAAGTTCTCAGAGTCCTAAGGCTAACAAAAAGAATCAGGAAAATGACGATGTAAGCAGGCAAGACGTTTCGGGGAAGAACACCCTGAGGCTGACTGGTCTTAGGCTTAGGCCTTTGTGTACATGCTTAGATTTTTATGATGCAAGAGAGCAAATAGGACAAGTCAGGATACCAGATATGCATGCAGGCAGGCACTCAGGATAAAAGAACTTTCCTGAATAACATGCATGGGTCTTTCCCAACCGTGCATCCTTCCTAAGAACTTGTCTGGCATGAAAATTACACTAGCTAGGCCCCACTCCAGCTAATGCCAAGGTGCTTGATTCACAAAAGAAAGTTTCAAGTTTTCTTTTATTGGAGTACTACTAAATTTGAAACACATTCTTGAATTTATTTGATTTCAGAAACGATTTCAGACACCCTCCAGAAGCTCTTTGACATCCCCATATTTCAAGGATTAGCAAAATGCATAATTTCTCTTCTTAAAGCATCAGTGCAAGTCTCAGGCAAAAGAAAATGTTTGATCACTCGCACATATTGAAAGATCCACATTGGCTTCCGTTACAGGCCTGGATAAAATTAAAAATTGGAAGCATTGCCTTTAAAGCACTTTAGTTGGGCCATCCTAGCTACCTCTCAGGTGAAAATGTCAGGTGGAACCAGGCAATCCCATAGGAAAACCTCTCCCCTACTAGATCCTCCAAAATCCAATTTTTTTTTAGCTCACTCAAAGAAAGCCTTTCTCCAATACAACTCCCACATTTTTGCCCTCCTCACCCAACAAGTCAAGAATGGCTCCCACATCCTTGCTTCGGGCAACAACTTAAGACTTTATTAATTCAAAAAGTACTTCCTGTCAACTACTTAACAGTAGCAGTGGGTGATAAATACTGGTCCACCAGCAGAGTTTGCGGAGTCTTGACCAGTCCGTGTTATGCTTGTAATGTGGACTTCTGGTCAAATTTCGTCATTCATTGCATGGTGGATTTTTTCTGTCGCGCAGGTCGCCCACATTAAGTTGGCGAGTGGAAGCGAGAATCGGCAACCCCTAGCGCGATTTTCTTGAGCTAGCAGGGCACCTGGCGATGTTTTCTCAAAGTGGGCGGTTGTGACTGTTCACGGTGAGAAAGCCACAGCTGGAGTAGAAATTCAACTCCAGCTGTAGCAAAGTAATCTTGACCAGCAGCACCCTCTTACGTGCCGTAGGTGCCATTTGTGCTGATCTTTCAGAATGAGCTCATGGCACTACAAATCAGTGCAATCAGCGCCACCTGCTGATTTCCATCCGTTTGCAGAATTCCACTGAATCTCGCAAAGATTTCATGTAACTATGTGGAATTCCGGGGGGTGAAACTCCATGTGTTCTGCCCATCCCTACTTAACAGATCTATATACTTCTCTTAACTTTATCCCCCTTTTCTCAGTAGAGACATCAATCCTCCCTCTTAAATGCTCCTCTCATTGCTAATATTCACTTCCTTCCCATTTCCCCTGCTCCCTCCTGTCCTAATGTTTATTGTATCAATGAATTCTTATATCACTTGTACTTGTATTTTGTTCTATCACTTTGTAAATGTAGTTACATTGTAAAGCATGTTAAAAGCACTTGGTGAAGCATCACTATAGAAAACATAGTAAATAAATAAATGTGCATTGGTTAGCTTTATTTTTTTGATTTTCCAAAAGGAAAACATTTTCTACATGGAGGATACTGATTCTTTACATCCCAAAAATATTTGTGAGTGTTCTGTTGCCTTGGCTCCCTGAAAAGAAAGGTGTAGGAGAGTAGTGTCTACTTCCTATGGTCACCCCCACTTTTGCTGTGATTTTCTGTTTTTTCGACTTTAGTGTGGCTGTGGGCCTGCCAATGAGACACACAGCCCAGCTGTTCTCTCTCTAAATTGATACCATGTACTTTAGGTACATACCAGATTGGGTATTGGGTCACCTTTGTGAGCCCCTGTATAGTGTACCATAGGTACCCAGGGCATAGGTGCATCCAAGGCCTACCAGGGACTGCAGAATCTATTATGCCACCCCTGGCTGGCCCTCGAAACTGACACCACAGGCTGATCACTCAGCTTGGGTAAGATGGTGTAATCACCCCTTACTTAGATATAATATACCTATATCTACCATATATGTAGACACATATGCACCTATAAGTCACTCCTATGGTAGGCCTCGACCATCCTAGAGGCAGAGTGCTTGGTTTTATGTGAGAGGGTGCCCTAGCATGAGCTGAGCCCCTCTGCAGCTTTCGGAACCATCTCCTTATAGCTGTTCTATGACATAGTCATACCATATACTCTTAAGTGCATTATAATCCTCGCTGTTAATGCTAACTTTGGTTTGGCTTTATCAAAACATGTCGTGTAAGGTGTCAAACACTTTGGAATACTACCCTGCCCCAATTCTGGCGGCGGGGGTAGCATTCCACCCTTCTAGAGGGAAAAGACATGTATGCTACTGCTTTACCCGGTTAAAGTTCAACAAAGCCCCAGCATCACAAAATGGATGCTGCTGCCACAGGCACAAGTCTGACCTCCTACTGCTGGACGAAACTCCGGCAGGGGAGGCCTGGACAATATGTTTCATGTCCAGGGAGATGCCAGCACCTCCCCAGACAGGCTGATGTGTATTGGGACAGGGAGGGCTGCATCAGCAGATGCTTTTTTAGACACTGCCTAGGGCACACAAGGTGCTCCATGTATATACCGGTTCAAACCAGTTGCTAGGGCACTCCAGTCCCAGCTCTGGCACGAAACTGAACAAAGGGAAAGGGGTGTAACCACCCCCTTCTCAGGTCCACTCAAAGGAGGGACCTAGGCAGGTAATCCAGCCACTTAGCTTAGTATCAGTATAGGAGCTGTGTCCCCAGGACTTTAGATTATCCTGGAAAGAAACTTTGATACAGAACTCTTGGACCTTCAACATTCTATTCTGACTAAAGGACGGAAGACATCTCCCTTGTGGTCAAGAAGCGACCACCCTGTGCAAACAGGCACCACCAGTAACTTGCTGGTCCGCCGGAACCCGAAGACTCAGCGACACAGGAATTGGACTCTTAGACTTCTCTAACTCCGACCCACATCCGCAGGAAAGCTGAGACCCTGCTGCAGACACACGAGATGTGGGACCGGACACCCTGGACATCCTGCATTTTGCTAAGTGCTCGTCTACCGAGGTACCCTTGCAGTTGTGCATTGGGGTACAAGAAGCCCCAGACCCGAGCACCATTTGCACCGAAGCTCAGCCCTTCACACTCCACGAGTGCTGTGTGGGGCCCGCTCTTGCATTTCAGCTTGTTGCATCTTCCCGGTTCCTTGCCGGTTGGCTAGTGAGCCCCCCGAAGACTTTTGAACTAAACTGCTTTTCTGGTTGCTCCAGGCTTGCTCCAGCTTCCCTTCAAAGGAGAAGCGCCACAGACCTTGCAGGTCTACAACAGAGCCAATCTTGACATCTTTCGTGGGTTGCTGTTGCCAAGGCTTGTTGGGTCCAATCCAGATACCGGCACTCCAATTTACTGGTTAATCTCTAACCACCTCGTGTTTTGCCTTGCTCATAGTATTTCCAGGTACAAAAACTAAATAGGAAGGGGTAAGTTTAACAGTATGTAATGCTGATGATATTTTTATTACTTTCTAGGTAAAATGTGATCATTATTGGCCCAAAAACACTCGAGAAGGCACGTCCGTTGGAGATTTAAGTGTGAAACTGACTGAGGAATGGCCGCTTCCAGACTGGACAGTTAGAGAGATGATGGTGATTAATGTAAGTGGTCTGCACATCCATTCTGATAAATATTTGAATCCATGCAAATGTATGCTCTGGTTAGGCTGACCGCATCACTCCAGGTAATTACGGATACTGCCTCAGGTCCTGAACCTCCCGCTTACAATTCATTGATTTTAGGTAATCGCCCTAGTTCCAGCAAACTTCTGTTTTACATAAGCAGCAAGAGTATGAAAACTTAAAATGGTTACAATATAATCATACTGTCTCTGTCCAACTCTCCCTCCCCAACCTCTTCTAGCCGTCTCCCTCCCTTTTTGTTGGTCATAAGCCTCCTCTTATAGAGCACTCTATTGTTATGTAGCTTACGCGTTAGGCAAAATATCTTTCATATTACGAGAAATATGTCACGTCCTTTGGCTAGATCTGGTATATGATATATGAGCATGTATGATAATTGTGCACAATCTCAATTTGTTTCAGAACAAGACAAAAGAGGGACGCCGAATCCGACAGTTCCATTTCACTGCGTGGCCTGACCACGGAGTTCCAGTGACCACAGATGTTCTCATTAATTTTAGACATCTCATTAGAGATTACATGAAAGAAAAATGCCCCGTGAATTCGCCTGCCCTGGTGCACTGCAGGTACATGGAAAAATCATGCATACACGTTTTCATGTTGTTTACAACTCCCATGTGTGATAAGTAAAATAGAGGTCATGGTTGATGTACATCAGACTCAAACTAGACCAGACAGATTGCAGTATCATGTACTTTCAGCATTATTGTCTATGGAGTTGGGTACTGTAAAAAAATGGTTATTCGATGACAGGAGTGGAAGCCCCACTCAAACAATTAGCACAATCCTTGCCGGGGTGAACTGCAAAAGTCACTATGTAAAGCTGTGCTTAACCTTCTGCTAGTCTGGCACAAAGCAGTCAGACTTAGCTTAAAGTCAATAATTACTTCTGCAACACTCATACAATGATAGGGTGAAAACACAATGCTAAAAAATCCCAAACCAATTTAGAAAAACAGAATAAAATGTTAAAAATAAAATAACAATTAACCAACAAAAATCCAATAAGTAGAGCCTGAAATGCATTTTTAAAGTTCCAGGTAAAAATAGCACCAGAATGTGCAAAGCACCAATTGCTAGTATCTGGTCGCTCTGTACCAGGTAAAAGTCACAAATTCATGCAGACTGCAATGCAGCGGGGATTGGATACCGGGGCCAGTTTAGTCCTGGTGAACAGTTTATCCTCTTTGAGTCTATGTCCATGCAAGGAGCCTTAGCTGGAGCTGTGCATTGGCAGCAGCAGCAAGAAGTTCACTGTTGGCACGAGGAGCAGTCACTATTGAAGCATCGCATTCATGTGATACACGTACAGTCACTGTTTAGTATGAAAAGCAGGTCACCATCGTTACGTCGTATTGGCGGGAAACACTGACCATTGCTGATGTGAGGAGCCTAATCATGGTTATGAAGAGCCCCAAATGTATGGATTTTCACCTGGAGTGCAGAGTTTGTAGGTTTCAAAGAGGAGGAGTACAATCTGATGCCAGCCATGGGTCCAGAACCTGGGGGTACATCTTAGAGATCAGGACTTACTCCTGCAACAGCCAACAGCAAGGCTTAGAGAGGACTATGTGGTTCTGGTCAGCTGGGCAGTTCCGGGGTGGACTCTGGATGCTTCTGGTGTGACTGTAGCTCACACATGAGGTCAATCAGCTTGCCCTTGGAGTCACTTCTGTTGTGTCACCCTTCATCAGACAGCACAGCAGTACTTTTGAATCTTACACATATCAAGGAGTGTTCTAATGAGAGGCTCTGAAAGTGCCACGTTTACACCGTGTGCTAGCTTTTGTGGGGGATCCCTTCCGACTCCAAAACTGGTTGTGGTCAGTGCTTCATCTTTCCCTGGTTTTGTCTCCAAGCTGAAAGGCAAGGGCAGTCCTGATGTGAGGTTTCTTTGAGTGTGCTGCAGGCAAGGTCCTTTAAAGCATAATCGGACCACAAAAACGTCCCAGACATCCTTTAAGGAAGACCCACTTTATCGCCACCCAGTCCCCTTTGTCCCCGTTTCTGGAAGGAATACACACCACACTACACCACATGAGAGCCATTCAGAGTCATGTGACCCTGGACACTGGCACAAAGGCACATTTGCTTTAGGCAGGAAAATGCTAACTTTCTAAAAGTGGTATTTTCAGAATAGTAAGGTAAAATCTGACTTTAAAATTGAAGAGGATGTTAAACTACAATAAAAAATGAGTGGAAGAAGTATTTCTCCATCCGTTCCCAAAATGAAGTTGTGACTTATCAAGTGTAAAAAGGTAACCCAATGTTAGTCCATGGGAGAGATAGCCTTGCTATATTGAAAAACGGCTTTAGGAGTTTTTCAATGTAAGGTATGTAACACATAAGGACACATATCCTGCATTTAAATACTATCGTCCTTGCACTATGAGCCTTTAGGGCCTCCCTTAGGGGTGACTTATAATTACTATAAAAGTAAGGCTTGGGTCTGGTAAAAGGATTAAGGGTAAAAACTGTACTACAGGCTGCAGTGGCAGAGCATCTGAATCAATCAAACACTCACACCCAGTCAAAAGATCTGGGTTTAATCCATCACCGTTCTTTAGCCCACTCTGCCACCCCAGTTCAGACATGGCTATAGGCAAATCAGTCTGACCCTGTGCCTCATGGGAACAGTGCAGCCCGAACTGCCAAGCCATGTCTTCCCTAGACCGGAAACAAGCTTCCGAGGACGTGAGTCCCTTGCTCACTTTGCCACTGGATTCAAGCAAGCCGGGCTGAAGAAGGCTGGAATGCCAGAAACCGGTTCTCGGAAGCTTGTTTCCTGTCCAGGGAAGACATGGCTTGGCAGTTCGGGCTGCACTGTTCCCATGAGGCACAGGGTCAGACTGATTTGCATATAGCCATGTCTGAACTGGGGTGGCAGAGTGGGCTAAAGAACGGTGATGGATTAAACCCAGATCTCTTGGCTGGGTGTGAGTGTCTGATTGATTCAGAAGCTCCGTCCATCACCAACCCCTTTTGTACCACTTTTGGCCGCCATAAGTGTGGCAGGGTATACTCAGACGTGAGTCCCTTGCTCACTTTGCCACTGGATTCAAGCAAGCCGGGCTGAAGAAGGCTGGAATGCCAGAAACCGGTCCTCGGAAGCTTGTTTCCGGTCCAGGGAAGACATGACTTGGCAGTTCGGGCTGCACTGTTCCCATGAGGCACAGGGTCAGACTGATTTGCATATAGCCATGTCTGAACTGGGGTGGCAGAGTGGGCTAAAGAACGCTGATGGATTAAACCCAGATCTCTTGACTGGGTGTGAGTGTCTGATCGATTCAGAAGCTCCGTCCATCACCAACCCCTTTTGTACCACTTTTGGCCGCCATAAGTGTGGCAGGGTATACTCAGACGTGAGTCCCTTGCTCACTTTGCCACTGGATTCAAGCAAGCCGGGCTGAAGAAGGCTGGAATGCCAGAAACCGGTCCTCGGAAGCTTGTTTCCGGTCCAGGGAAGACATGGCTTGGCAGTTCGGGCTGCACTGTTCCCATGAGGCACAGGGTCAGACTGATTTGCATATAGCCATGTCTGAACTGGGGTGGCAGAGTGGGCTAAAGAACGGTGATGGATTAAACCCAGATCTCTTGACTGGGTGTGAGTGTCTGATTGATTCAGAAGCTCTGACCATCACCAACCCCTTTTGTACCGCTTTTGGCCGCCATAAGTGTGGCAGGGTATACTCAGACGTGAGCCCTTGCTCACTTTGCCACTGGATTCAAGCAAGCCGGGCTGAAGAAGGCTGGAATGCCAGAAACCGGTCCTAGGAAGCTTGTTTCCGGTCCAGGGAAGACATGGCTTGGCAGTTCGGGCTGCACTGTTCCCATGAGGCACAGGGTCAGACTGATTTGCATATAGCCATGTCTGAACTGGGGTGGCAGAGTGGGCTAAAGAACGGTGATGGATTAAACCCAGATCTCTTGACTGGGTGTGAGTGTCTGATTGATTCAGAAGCTCCGTCCATCACCAACCCCTTTTGTACCGCCTGAGACGGAGTAGCGCTGACATCTGGTGCCTGCATGCTGTCGGTGACTCCGAACTGGGCGTATCACCGAGGACCCGCCTGCTGGGATCTCTCTGCCATAGGGGTCCTGTGAAGATATCCTGGGCGGGGGCGATGTGCCCCATCGGCTGTGGACGGCGTGGGAGTGGCCGGGCTGGATGCGCTTGTGCAGGTTGGTCGCACATGGTGGAGAGACCCCGGGGACAGACTCCCGTGAGCCCCTAGGAGTGGATTTAGGCCTGCTGGTGCAGCGCAGGGGTGGGCGGGGCTTGGTGGCCAGGGGTGTTGCAGAGGCCCCCTGCTCGATGCATGGACTGCTGTTCTGGAGATACAGGACATCCCTCTGCCCCCAAAAAGGATTCGGCGCGGATCTGGGGCGGGGCACCGTCGACACAAACTACCCTCGAAATCCCGGCTGGGACTGAGAAGGCGGTAAGTTGTGCCTAATAATTGGGGTGAATACACGTCCAATACAACAATGGCCCACCGCATGCTTGGCGAAGACTAACTAGGTCCCTGCTTGTTGCGACTCCTGGAGCGTCTGGATATTACCCCGGGTGGGGTGCCTACATGTGTCGCGCAGCGGGGGCGGCGGGGGAGCCTGCGGAGCCCGATTATACGGACAATCGGAGGCACCCTGTCGTTGTTCTTAGGCGGATCCCTCCTTTTACAGTTGGCATGTGCCCACTGGAATTTAATGGTCCCTCCTGCTGAACTGTGGCACGGTAGGATCTTGGTTTGCCTCTCCCCCAAGATGGTGGAATGTGCTGGTAAGCTCCTGCGAACTACCTGGAGGTGATTGGCCACAATAGAGGGAAACAGCAGGATGCCTGAACCAACGCGGACTTTGCCATGGCGCAGTGGGGTATCACAGTTGCCCAGCTGCATCCCGCCTACTGCCGGACAGGAATCAGTGGATAAACTGGATCTTGTCTTACAGGAGGTCACTCATTGTCAGGCTGTTAAATTATAGAGACAGAGACGCACTGATACAAAAAGCACGAGAACTGAGCCAGATCAACTTTGAAAATGCGCGGATATCATTGGACTACACGCTTATGGTGCAACAACAACGCTCTTCGTTCATGGCCGTAAAGAAGAACTCTGAACCTCAAATATGCTCTCCTCTTCCCTGCTCGTTTAAAAGTCATCTATGCACGCAAGACGTATTTTTGCGAAAGCCTGGAGGACGTCGAAGAATGGTTGGAGATAACGGACCCCTCTGAGACTGGTGAAAACTCTTCCTAGGGCGACTCCAATCATGTAGACCGGACTGGTGTGCGTCGCAGCAGACGGATACGTAGGAACTCCCGATAACCTAATCCTACTTCGCAATAACAGCGACAGGGCAAGGAGCAGGCACTCATAGCGGCCGCTACTTTTCGACAACCTGCACCTGTGAAAGACTAGGCCTCCTCTGAAGAAAAAGAAGAACTGAACAAATCGGACTCTGAGGGTAGCGTGGCTCTCTTTACCGGTATGATACATGTAAGGTGCAGCGTTCTATTCTGTTCTGTTATGCTATGTATTGTGATCACATTTTATTGAGCCCAGGTCCCGTGATGTTCGGAACTCATGAATACGGTGGAGCATGACTCACTCTCTGTGGACTGCATTGGCGATGTCCCCCAATCGGCGAAGGCTGTTGTAGTATAGGGTGTAGTTCTGTTTGTTGTGTTTAGTTTATTTGCCCGGTATAGTTTCTCGACCAGACCGAGTATTGGGGGTTTTGGGGAGGGATGCGGTCCTATGTGCCTGTTGGCCCTCAGAGCACTGTACACATTCACCACTATGATATGGTCTGATCATAGGTCTCATAAGATATCCCAATGCATACACTCAATAAGTATAACGTAGTGACATGGAACATTAGGGGATTGGGTTCCATACAGAAGCGTCATAGAATACACGCCCAGTTATTACGAAGGAAAGCGCAAATAGTAATAGAAGTTTGTCCTGAATTAGCCAGTCTCTTATCTTCCGTTGCATCACTTCCACATTGTCAGGTTATTACTCCTGGAAGAAGCTCACAAAAGCTTCCCCGATTGTCCTTTTTTCCATACACTTACTTCCTGTTTTATTATTTATTACTTACTTAATGTAATTTCTAATCTGGTCTTGTCTTGCTTTTCATGCTAGCATCTTCCTGCATCCTTACCCATATTCGTGATTCGCCAGCCTAAAAGCTTGTCATCTCTGTTTCACTAGTCCCTTAATATAAACAGATAATATCCCATAGCTTCTGCCACTTTACTTTGTAGCTCCTCTTTCATCGAGGCTTGGGCAGCCCTAATCTATGTTCATTTTCCCTGGATATCATCAATAGCCTGTTCATATTCCCTTACTTTGTTCTTCCCCACCTTATTGCTATAAGCAGCTATATTTATTAATTTTCCACGGATATACACTTTGCATGAGTTCTAGACAATGTGTGGTGGAGTGGAATAAGTGTTTTGTTTAAAAAAGAAAACAGTTTCCTCTTTCAAAGATCTTACTACTTCAGCATCCCCTAATAGGGTTCTATCTAAAGTCCACCTTGTCTATACCGGTGGCGCCTTAACCAGAATCTCGAATTTAACCGCTGCATGGACAGATAAGTGTGATGGTTTATGAATTACCTTGAGGATGCTATTATTTAGTTTCTGGTCAGTCAAAAAAAAGTAAATTCTGGACTAGTGGGCCAGCTTTTTGTTTTGAAAAGTATACCCCCTATCCTGTCCTGCTGTCATTCTCCAAGTATCCACCAAGGCTAGATTTTTTATCAGCTGGTAAACAAAATCCCTCATTTTGGGAGAGTTTACTGCTGGCCTGGAGGTAGATATATCTAAAACTGGGTTCAGCAATGTGTTAAAATCCCCCCAAAATAATATGGCATTTTTAATGAGAACTCTTTGTATAATTCCCTAAGTGGGGAATGATCATTGATACTTGGGCCATAGTAGGTCACAAAAGCATATCCTATATTACCGATCTTAATATAGCTTATCGCCCATCTACCCCTAGTATCAGTCGTGGAGCCCTCCAGCCTAGCCTGAGCCGATTTTTTGTATAGGACTGCCACTCCCTTCACATTACAGGACTGATATGTGCACACAAGATGAGAAAGCCTTCTATTCCTCTTTAAGACTTCCAGCCATCTTCACATCACAAACGAGTCTCTTGTAATAGGATAACTTCAGTATCAGAGAGTCTTAGTAACTCCAGAATCTTTCTTCATATAGAATTTACCCTTAAACCATTGACATTCCATGCGGTTATTCTAAGATTGATCATCATTTCCCTTTTTTTTGGAGCGATAATCTTCAGCCCTCTCTCTCCCTTCCAGTGCTCTATCTCTTTGTGTCAATGAGGACCATATTTTTTTAGATTTTTTCCCTAAATGCTCCCTACCCTGTGCTCAAATAAACTAACAATTGTGAAAGTGTCTGTGTCACATCCCCTCCTCCCACCCTAGGGAGCCCTCCCTGTATCCTGCCTGGGCACTCCAACATACTCTGTTTGAACTCCATACCTCTACCATATAGAATAACTTCAAACTGTTAGGAAACTTTAGGAGACTTAATCTTAGCAATAAAGATTCCACCTCGGATATCTCTCTCATGTTATGCATTCTATTGTTCCACATTATTGTATGGGTATCCTAACATTTCAGCTGTGCCGTTGCCCCTAAAGCCTTCAAGTCCTGAATATATTTTCCTAATTTCCACTGGCGAGTTTGAGTAGCCTTGGAGCTATCTGATTTAATCGTGAAGGATCAGTCTTTTTAAGCTGTTAGCCACTAAGAATAGCTGAGAGTATTAGTTCCTTGATTGTATAAGTGTAGAGGTAATTTATCAGAATTTTCCTAGGCTTTACTTTGTCTGGGATCTCCTAAAAGGAGCACGATGTACCCTCTAGATGTCTTTCTCTAGATACAATTTTGCTGCTTCTGGGAAGAATTCTGTCAACAAATCCACTACAAAGCTCTTTAAGGTTCCTCCCTCACTGCCTTCCGGAATGCCCAGAACCCTTAGATTGTTCCTTCTTGAATTATTTTCCAAAACTTCCAATTTGTCCCTCAGTTCTTTATTCCTGCCTTCAGAGCCGTTATCTCCTTCTGATTGGTTTTTACCTCCTCTTGTAACGACCCCAGAGCGGCTTCCATGATATTAAGTCTCTCCGTGATGTCGACAAATTTCTCCTCCAAACCTTCATAAGCTGTTTCAATTGTAGCTTGATTCTGCTCTGAGACAGCAATTTTTTTTATAACATCGTTTGATAGGGAGAGGAGAATCCAAGTAACATCCATGCCAGGCAGTTCTTGTTCCTTCCCTGTTATACATAGACCCTCTGTACTGTGACCCTTCCCTGTCTTCCCCTCTGGATTCTTGATATTCGTGAGAGCATGACTTGATCCTACTCTTATCTGGGGGTCGATGCCAAAATGTCCACAGAGGGGCTATAAGCAGCTCATCATTCAGTAGGGGAGAAAAGCGGTTTTACGAAAGTAACACAGGATCCACTTCGGATTTAGGAGGGGGAGGTTCCATTTGGCAGGTTCCGATCTGGTTAGACTGAGACCTTTCGATATTCTTAATCTTGAAAAATGATGTCTGTGATGGAGTGATTTTGATTCTCTCTCCAGAGCTGCTGATAGATAGTATCATAGGCTTGGTACCCTTTTTAGTGGTTTTACAAGAGGATACATGTGTGGGTATTTGGGTTTGCGCTCCTCCAAAACTTCCCTCCAAAGCTCATGTTATACTGCATGGAGTCTGGGTTACGCTGCTTCCCTGAGTTTCTCCCACCGCAAATTTTGCATTCCTCAGCGCTTACCTATTTTTACCTACACTGTTGGAGGGGGCAAGAGTAAAGGGTTCTAGTAAGAGCCCCTCTATGACTGCTAACGTCTCCCCTTTTCTAGAAAGATAAAATGCTTGTTCAATAACCTTTTGGGGACCTGAGGACTTTATTTTCCTGGTGGCACGAGGATTCAAGCATTTTTTGGGGGTCATAGGTACGGTAACTGACCTCGCTTCTGCCACTTCTCTCTTCTGTGCGCCTGCGGGGCCATCCACTGCTGGGGGACAGGTGCTGACTCTTCCCCCAATGCCCTGGAAGCAAATCTGTCTATCACTTCGGAGCTCTGCAGCAGCATGAAGGCACTGTGAGCCCGTGTCTGGAGCTCGTTCCTCCCCCACAGCGCTGCCGAGTGGGGTAACTCCGGTGTAGAAACTGTCCCGCTTTTGTTGCTGGTGAAGGAATGGTTATGCTCTGTCTGGCAGGCCTAAAGGACTGTATAATCCTGTACGATAAGAAAGCCTCAGAACAGCGGAGGCACTGGAATTCGTGACAGGTGCGTTAGCAGGCCCCCATGTTCCTCATTCAGGAACATTGATTGTTGGCACAGACTTCAAACGTGGCATGTTCTCAAGTCCTGCAGGAGTCTTATTTTGTGAGGCCGACACTTCTCAAGCTCTGTTAGATTTTGGTGGACAAAGGACAGTGCCTTCCCGTGCTGTTCTCCCTGAATCTGTTCCACTGTAAGGACTGAGTGATCCTGAACCTGCCACACCTGCAATCATAGCCAAAATGCTATGCAAGTATGTCCTGCTTCCTGAAACATAAACAATTCAGGTAGATTTCCAAAAGACAGAAAGTTCAGGTTCCTTCTCTGCTAAGGCAGGTGTTTCATAATGCTTCAAAATAATCATCCTCACAGCAGGCCAAACTTGTTTTATCACTCTTTTTGGAAGCTTTGCAGTTGCAGCTCCAATATACAACTACCTATCCAAACTGATGCCTTAGGAGCTGATCAACAAAGCCACCACTGCAGAATTAGGGATTTATCTGCCTATGATCTATGTTAATACTAAACTGCTGAATACAATAAAACTTGCCTTAGCAAAAACATCTCAAATTGTAAAACTATCTCAAACATTTGCCTAGTTCTGCCCTGTTCACTGGCACCCTCTCTTGGCTTAGTACTCTCCTTCTAGGCAAGGGTCAGGCCTGCGAACCACAATCTCAAAAAGGACCTCACTCTGCCAAATGTCCTGTAGAGCAGCTACTTTAGTTTCACCAGCCTAATAGACCATTTATCATTATCTCTTTTCATACATACTTTAAGATCTGCATGCCTTTTCACTTCTCGATTTCTTCTATTTTCCGTTTTCTTTCATTTTCAGTCCTTTTGCAGATACTTGTGTATATTCGCAATAACATAGTGGTAATATCTGATGGCTAGTCCTAAATCCTGAGAAAAGTAATTTACACTCCACTTCACCTGCTTCCAGTGGAGCTTCTGCCACCTAGAATCCTACACTAATTACATGAGTGTTTACTTTTGTTTTTTCAGGACCTGAATGAATTTCTATCTCAGCATGCCTTTGGTTTCTGAAACACTTTGGAGTCTGGCCATCCTTGCCTCATGCTCACTAAGTATTCCAGTACCCTGGCGTCCTTCTGCTGCTGCGGAGGTCTCTGGAAACTGAGTTTTTTCCCTGCTCTTTGAGATTTTATAAGAGGCTCAAACTCAAATTTCCGCAATACCCCTCAATTCATTAAGGCTGTTAGTACCAGTCAGTGAGTGTTTACTGGTTGTATGACGGAACCACACATGCAATCACCATGTATGCCTTTACAACACAGTCAGCACAATGTGTGCATTATTACCATGCATGCATTTACAATGAACATGTTTACAACAAATATGCTTTTACCACGCATGCCTTTACCATGAAAATTTCACAGTAAAGGCATGGTTGGTAAATGCATATGCGTGGTAAAACTATAAGTATGTTTATATACATGGATATTTCGATATTTTTCTATAAATATCTCTCTCTCTCTCTCTCTCTCTCTCTCTCTCTCTCTCTCTCTCTCTCTCTCTCTCTCTCTCTCTCTCTATATATATATATATATATATATATATATATATATATATATATATATATATATATATATATATATATATATATATATTCATATATAAACCTGCGCTCCCTTTCAAAAATCAAAGTAGATTGCTTTTCTGCATGGGGCGCAGCATGTTAGCTGCTCTCCAAGCAGAAAAGCAATGCTGGCTCCGCAGGATGCGTGGGGGGCTTGGGGACCCCCCGATGGCCCCCAACAAGGAGGGCCAGGCCCCAGGGGATGGGGTCTTTGGGGCCAGAAGTGGCCACAGGAGGGGGCAAAGCAGCCCCACTCCTAATAAAAAAGTCCCCGTTATAGTTAGTTCAGCTAACTATAACTTGCATGCCCGCAATGCACTGCTAATGACGTCACATATTACATCACTCATGACATGGTCAGTGACATCACTCATGACATCACTGATGACATCTCAAATGACATCACTGATGACATCATTCTTGTGAAAGAGTGGCAGACCTCCTCTCAGCGTAATATAACCTTTGATACACACATTCAAAAATAGAAACTAAAATTTCCAAAACAATGGAGATACCAATGCCAGTTACAACAACCTATTCAGTAATTCCAAAATCTACATACACATCCACTCATTCACCAACAGTTCTATATAGTCACTCACACATGTACTCACTCATCATATGTACTCATACACCTATACATCCTGTTACACACCGATACTCATCCATAGAGTTACTCACACACATACTCACACATGCAAATAAACTATCAAACATCCATTTACTTGCATATATAGCTATACACATACCACTACGCTTACTTCTACAGAAACATACACATACTTACTCTCTTAAACAATCACTTATAGAAACACATGCTTCTTTATACAGGAACTCTTCCAATCTCTCACTCTCACATATACTCACTTATATACATCAATACTCACATAAACTAGTTTAAAACATATGTACTTACTCATGAAGACACTATTGAGACAGTCATTCACTCACTAACACACCAATACACACACTCATCCACCCATACATTCCTGCACACATGCTGTCTTCAAAAAACATACAAACAGTAAGTCACTCATTCATGCATCTATACGCTAAGTAATATCCCCCACCGAACCATACAGACACTCATACTGATACTCAAAACACAAACTAATAGCCCATATACACACTCATGTAGCTACTCACCTACCCATGCAGTCACTTATACACAAAGTGAGACACTGATACAGATATTTAAATATTTAAACATTACTCGTTAATACATGTATTCACTAAGATACACTTAATAAGTCACTTATACAATCAATTTTACAAAAAAAACATCCATTTAGACACTTATTTACCCATTTATTCTTCCGTCGACCTTTAGATATACATACATAAAAAATATTTATTTTTCAGAAAGACACACATTCACTGGATGATGTCATCAGTGATGTCATTTGAGATGTCATCAGTGATGTCATGAGTGATGTCACTGACCATGTCATGAGTGATGTAATATGTGACGTCATCAGCAGTGCATTGCGGGGGCGCGAGTTATAGTTAGCTGAACTAACTATAACGGGGGAATTTCAATGGTTTTGTATGAGTGAAATGTCCAGCTAACTATAAAATGTGTGAAACCTATGGTTTTTTAGTGAATTTCTAAGGTTTTTTAAATGCTAATTCCTAACTATAACGTGGCTGAAACCTATGTTTTTTTAGTGAAAAAAAAAAAAAAATATATATATATATATATATATATATATATATATATATATATATATATATATATATATATATATATATATTGCACTCCACTTTCCACCAAAAGCAGGTTTCGCCGAACTCTTAAGTGCCATGGATTTGGATAATCCACGATTATTCAAATCCATGGCACACGGTAATTTTACTGCTGCCACCGGACTCATCTTGGTTTTACAACGGAGGTTTGGCGTGGGAACTTAATGCGCAGCAGAATGGTGGTGATAACATCGGTAAACCTTCGAACAACATCAGGCAAGCAGTAGCAGTAAGAACTTTGACAGGTTCATAATAGCATACTCACCTTGAAAAACTGTCGATATGGCCAAGGTGTTACATAATTAAACAGCGTCTTACTGAGAGGACTGAGAGTCCTTCCTCACTTGCCACCATTTGAAAATCGCCAATCACAAGAGACTCTATGAGTTTAAATAACGCGCTGTGCATTGGAACATTGATGCCTCTTTTAAAAGCACTGATGAAAGCTACGGCTGAAACGCGTCTGCAATACATTAAAAGAGTTTTAGTTCCCTGAGTCCCTAAGCGAGCAGAATCTTTGCAAGCTTTCGGAGCTGGTATATATATATATATATATATATATATATATATATATATATATATATATATATGTATGTATGTATGTATATATATATATATATATATATATATATATATATATATATGTATGTATATATATATATATATATATATATCATGTCATGTATATATATATATATATACATGTCGAGGAAATTGGGGAAATTGGTGGGTTGCTCCGTACAGACTGTTAAAGAGGCCGCCCTGAAGGGTTGGGGGCTCCTGTATTCGGAGGATTTTTGGTGATATATATATATATATATATATATATATATATATATATATATATATATATATATATATATATATATATATATATATATATATATATATATATATATATATATATATACCTAATACTTGCCTGTAGTTATCTGTGAAACCTTTACTACGCATATCCTTTTACCATTCATGCCATTTAAGTTGTTTTCATTATAATGTTTTTAAACAATTGCTATAAAAAAAGAAATTCTTATTTGTATTGAATGATTTTTTTTAAAGTTCTTTTTAATGAACTAACTGTAAAGGTTTTAATTAACTACAATAAATAATTGTACTTGACTTGAATTGATTCATGCCTTTACAAAACAAATCCAATAATACTTACTTTGCAACTCTATACCACGCATATGCTTTACCATGTTTGCCTTTAGAATGACATTTGTTGTAAAGGCATGTGTGGTAAAGGTATATGCATGGTAATGGTTTTGTGGTAACTGTCACACATGGCTATGACTGTGTTGTAACGGCTGTTTCCCTTTTTTACTCCACCAGGCACTAGTGTAGCTACACATTTGAACACATCTTGACTACTTTTTGACTTTGTTCCATTTTAACTAGCGACCAAAACTATCCAATGCAATGTTAACCACGGACCACAGTACTGTTGGAGCTTTTTATTTGAGCCAATCGTTTTGTTAAGTTTGCAAAGTGTACTTAAACCTTTCCCACAGCCACGGGCTGACAGTGGAAATCAATACTAGTAAATTGATTCTGGAAAATGTGTCTGAATAAACAACTTAACATAAATCCTATACCCCGTTCCGCAGAATCCATTAGTGTGAGGAATACTAAATAAAGGATATGAGCATTTCAGCCTCCAATTACTTTAAGAATATTCACCCAGAGTAGTTCCCTCCACCGAGGCATCATGCCTCATAGCTCAGGGTAGCTTAGACAGACCCATAGGTATAATTCATAACACTCTCATGTATTTTCAGCAGGTAGGTTCTCTAAATTAATTGGGCAAAAGAAGGGGGCCAGTCTGTTTCACAATCATTCCTTTCTGAACAATGTTTCCATTTATAGCAATCAATAGCACAAGCCCTTGAATCAGAAGTTTTAACTTCGCCCCAAAATCCAGTAATGACCTATTTAGCAGCACACCCTATTAGGGACATGTGTTTAACCCAGAGCAAGGCAGCGGGAAGGCATGTCTGTTAGAGAGACCTAGAAGAAAACATGGGACCTCTGGGGATGTAGGGATGGTCGTATCAAACATTTTTCAGCTGTTGTGTTTAACTTGTGCTTTAAGGCCTCTAGCATGAAACCTAATTGTGATGGAGTAAAAATCTTTTTATCACCCCTGACCTTGAAAGATCAATAACGTACATGCCACTCTTAATCATGCTCTTGCAGAAAGAAAAAACACCTCTATCCTCTGGATTGTCCACAACCAATTAAAATCAACAAATCATACCCAGAAAAAATGTATGGGTTTCACACCAGAAATCACAGTTCACTACATCTCCAGGTCATACACAACAACCCTGAGCCCTCTTCCCTCCCGTCTTCCTGCCTACACCTGGAGTCCCGGAGGTGACAAATCCACAACTGCCATGAGAGTGTGTTGAAGAATGTGCTTCATCTTTTTTGCAATGTGAATCCGGCCTGAGCCCCTGTCTCTCCTATGTCACTGTGTGCATTCTCTCAGTCTCATACGTGCTGACTCAAAATGGCTCGGGTTGTGACTTCAGACTACGGTTTCATTATCTCCTTTACACTTTTACCTTCTGCTTCCTGATGATTTTGCCTCATAATCCCCCTTCCAAAGGACTCTAACATGGAACACTTCTGCTTCTTTTGTCAATCCCAGTATGCCTCAGGCCTTACCTAACGGGTCTGATAACCATGTTTTATTTGAGCCAAACAAAGGTGATGAAGTCTTGGACTGGCAGTTAAGGTTTAGCTTGAGGCAGTGTCATTCATCAAAGTAGTGATTTTCTGTGAGGATGTCTACAACTGCGTTAATTATAGCACCCTGGACCAAAATGGATGGCTTTGTGCTAGTTTCAAGAGATGGTCCCTGACAAAGTGCAGTGACTGTCTACGTTATCCTTCCATCGCCTGTCCCTCAACAGGACATGGCAGGCTCCTTCTGAAACTATAATTGCTGTGTGATCTATTCTTCTGGTCTTCATGTTTGTTTTTAATACCTTGTTCTATTCTGACAGTGTTTGGATGGTCCCTCACATCTGGTGCTCTTCCTCCAAGTGTATTTACAACAAGGGGTGGTGAGGGACAGAGTCTCTGAATTAAGCAGAAAACTCTCACCCAGTCAAGAGATCAGGGCTAGATCCAACACCGTTTTTTAGCTCACTGCACCATCCCAGTTTCAGAACCCGGCTGTATGCAAATTAGTCTGTTCCTGTGGCAGGGTATACTCAGACATGAGTCCCTTTCTCACTGCTCCATCAGGATTCAAGCAAGCCGGGCTGAAGAAGGCTGAAATGCCAGAAACCGGTCCCCGGTAGCTTGTCTCCTTTCTGGTGAAGAATTGGCTTGGTAGTTTAGTCTGCCCTGTTCCCATGATGCACTGGGCCAGGGACAGACTGATTTGCATATAGCCAGGTTCTGAGCTGGGATGGGGCAGTGAGATAAATAACGGTGATGGATCAAGCCCTGATCTTTGGACTGGGTAAGAGTGGTCCGTTTAACTCAGACACTCTGTTCATCACCACCCCCTTTTTGTAAATCGTTTTTGGCCACTATAGGTGTGGCAGGGTATACTCAGACATGAGTCCCTTTCTCACTGCTCCATCAGGATTCAAGCAAGCCGGGCTGAAGAAGGCTGAAATGCCAGAAACCGGTCCCCGGTAGCTTGTCTCCTTTCTGGTGAAGAATTGGCTTGGTAGTTTAGTCTGCCCTGTTCCCATGATGCACTGGGCCAGGGACAGACTGATTTGCATATAGCCAGGTTCTGAGCTGGGATGGGGCAGTGAGATAAATAACGGTGATGGATCAAGCCCTGATCTTTGGACTGGGTAAGAGTGGTCTGTTTAACTCAGACACTCTGTTCATCACCACCCCCTTTTTGTAAATCGTTTTTGGCCACTATAGGTGTGGCAGGGTATACTCAGACATGAGTCCCTTTCTCACTGCTCCATCAGGATTCAAGCAAGCCGGGCTGAAGAAGGCTGAAATGCCAGAAACCGGTCCCCGGTAGCTTGTCTCCTTTCTGGTGAAGAATTGGCTTGGTAGTTTAGTCTGCCCTGTTCCCATGATGCACTGGGCCAGGGACAGACTGATTTGCATATAGCCAGGTTCTGAGCTGGGATGGGGCAGTGAGATAAATAACGGTGATGGATCAAGCCCTGATCTTTGGACTGGGTAAGAGTGGTCTGTTTAACTCAGACACTCTGTTCATCACCACCCCCTTTTTGTAAATCGTTTTTGGCCACTATAGGTGTGGCAGGGTATACTCAGACATGAGTCCCTTTCTCACTGCTCCATCAGGATTCAAGCAAGCCGGGCTGAAGAAGGCTGAAATGCCAGAAACCGGTCCCCGGTAGCTTGTCTCCTTTCTGGTGAAGAATTGGCTTGGTAGTTTAGTCTGCCCTGTTCCCATGATGCACTGGGCCAGGGACAGACTGATTTGCATATAGCCAGGTTCTGAGCTGGGATGGGGCAGTGAGATAAATAACGGTGATGGATCAAGCCCTGATCTTTGGACTGGGTAAGAGTGGTCTGTTTAACTCAGACACTCTGTTCATCACCACCCCCTTTTTGTAAATCGTTTTTGGCCACTATAGGTGTGGCAGGGTATACTCAGACATGAGTCCCTTTCTCACTGCTCCATCAGGATTCAAGCAAGCCGGGCTGAAGAAGGCTGAAATGCCAGAAACCGGTCCCCGGTAGCTTGTCTCCTTTCTGGTGAAGAATTGGCTTGGTAGTTTAGTCTGCCCTGTTCCCATGATGCACTGGGCCAGGGACAGACTGATTTGCATATAGCCAGGTTCTGAGCTGGGATGGGGCAGTGAGATAAATAACGGTGATGGATCAAGCCCTGATCTTTGGACTGGGTAAGAGTGGTCTGTTTAACTCAGACACTCTGTTCATCACCACCCCCTTTTTGTAAATCGTTTTTGGCCACTATAGGTGTGGCAGGGTATACTCAGACATGAGTCCCTTTCTCACTGCTCCATCAGGATTCAAGCAAGCCGGGCTGAAGAAGGCTGAAATGCCAGAAACCGGTCCCCGGTAGCTTGTCTCCTTTCTGGTGAAGAATTGGCTTGGTAGTTTAGTCTGCCCTGTTCCCATGATGCACTGGGCCAGGGACAGACTGATTTGCATATAGCCAGGTTCTGAGCTGGGATGGGGCAGTGAGATAAATAACGGTGATGGATCAAGCCCTGATCTTTGGACTGGGTAAGAGTGGTCTGTTTAACTCAGACACTCTGTTCATCACCACCCCCTTTTTGTAAATCGTTTTTGGCCACTATAGGTGTGGCAGGGTATACTCAGACATGAGTCCCTTTCTCACTGCTCCATCAGGATTCAAGCAAGCCGGGCTGAAGAAGGCTGAAATGCCAGAAACCGGTCCCCGGTAGCTTGTCTCCTTTCTGGTGAAGAATTGGCTTGGTAGTTTAGTCTGCCCTGTTCCCATGATGCACTGGGCCAGGGACAGACTGATTTGCATATAGCCAGGTTCTGAGCTGGGATGGGGCAGTGAGATAAATAACGGTGATGGATCAAGCCCTGATCTTTGGACTGGGTAAGAGTGGTCTGTTTAACTCAGACACTCTGTTCATCACCACCCCCTTTTTGTAAATCTTCCTCCAAGTGATCATTTGTTGTGTTCTCAAGATCATCTTCTCATGAGCCACGAAACACCCCTTCAGTGCCATGAAGCATTCTTTGAGGTCATCTTACTTGTTCTCATTTGATATACTTTCTATCAGGAAGTGTTGCTGGAAGTCTTGGGTGAGCACTACATGGTCTGGTTCTTTTTGTGTTTTTCCTGGTGAGTGTCATTTATACACAATCTGGTGATGCTTCACCGGGTTCCTAGTTCGCGCTCACTCCTCACAAGTTATTCTAACTACCCAATATAGCATCAGTAGTGATCAAGGGAAGGAGGAATCACCCAACTTCCTTAATTGAGACCTAAGTCGATCCCTTCACATGAAATTTTTCAAATCCAAGCACACACTTAATCTTATCACAAACAAAATTTCTGATCCAAATGCATAAAATTATTTTCCTTGTTCTTTATTTCCTTTCGTTTTTGCGCACCCTTTATTTTCTTTCTTTTTTGCTTCATCCAGCATGTGTTTTGTCACATAGGGTGTTCCCCACGACTTCTTCAAAGCTATAAAGACAATAAAAAGTAGGGTTGTAGTGTGTAGACAACACACCACACACCGTACACTCGTGTTTGATGTGGAAACCAAAATGTGTTGTCCCAAGCACAGGTATATTGTGATATGTGAAAACACCGCCATCATATTTTGAAATTGGAAATCAATCTCACGTGTATGTCATACATCAGAATTTATTATTGATCATGCACAAATAATAAAATAAAATAATAAAATTGAAACTGCGTGAAGTGGGACGGGGTGCAGTTCCATAAAAGGATTTTTATCATAAAGTGTGGATATAATCACCTCCCTGTGGGTCATCATGCCATGCTGAAATATATGTCTGTGATTGGAAATATGACCCTGGAATACGACACAGCACATCCTGCCTTCTTCTACTACTTCTCATTATACACCTGGATGGCAATATAATAAATCACAGTCAATATGCCACTTCCAATATGCTAAGACCAACACAAAATCACTTTGTCAAGTTCCTCTATAAAGCAACTCCTACCTTCCTGCCGGTTATACTTCCGTCCTGGCCAATCCTCATATATGCCCAAGTCACTGATTAATCTGTGTCATAGTGATATAGATAATATCATTCCCCAATCCTTAATTCTTATAATTCATATGTCCAAAAGTATACCTGAGTTTGAGTAAAAAATCACAGAGAGTTCTCACCCATAAATCTCGAATCCGTACACTCAAATAATTCTCACTCGTGTGTAAACCAACCAATCCTATGTCAAATGCGAATATTTTTTTCAGTGCCAATGTTTTTTGCTTCTGTTATCTACAAAGTTAAGAAGAAGCCATGCTTGGGACTCCTCTTAAAACAAGAATCGCATTATTAAAGGAAACAGCCCTTCTGTGTACTGGGATCAATCACGCCTATAGCGCTGACGCTGAGTATATGTCTTCTCGCGGCATGTATCTCCCGCTGATTCCGATACCCGGTGAGTGCTGTTGCAACAATGTTTTTTGGTTAGCCTTATCATTCTTTGATGGCTTGTGCTGTAGAACATCTTTAACTGACCATTCGCACCTACTTCGGTTCCAAGCCATCCCGTTTTAGATTTTGCTGGTGGTCTGCCTTTATAAGGTTCTCTGTTGAGATTCAAAGAACCCACAAGGTACTTCTTTCCTGGGATATGAAACCTCAATGTATAACTTTTAACAGTGGTCAATGTTGTGCAGGTCTCCTCAGCTATGGTGACTGCCTAGGCAGCTTTCTTAACCCAGTGTCCTCAGGGTTGTGAAGGGACTGGCGATTGTGGCACACCTGCATGCTGGGTTCTGTCTATTTGACATCTTGGCTCATCTGCCTGTGGTCCTGCTGATCATTGGAACTGAGTGCTAGCATCAAGTGACAATCCCCATAGACTCTCTGATCCATCACAGTGCTGCCACCTTCACTTCGGGGCAACTGTGGTGCAAAAAAGCATTTTTTGGTGTTTCGAGGAACTCCCTGGAAACAGAACTACTGCATATTATTAATTATTATTAGTTTTAATTTACAAGGCACAACAGCTACCCAAAAAGGGTTTCCGGCGCCAACCATAACAAGGAACAGATATCAGCTTAACGATTATTTGTTAAAAAGCCAAGTTTTTAAGGATTTGCGGAATTGGACATTCACAGTTTTATTCCGAATTGATATAGGGAGGGAGTTCCATAAGGAAGGACCAAGATAGGTGAACGATCGACTGCCCATCCGAGATAGTCTGACTCTGGGTACAGACAATTTCCCTAGGGTGGATGAGAGAAGGCAACGGGAAGGCACATAGGGATAGACCAAGGACTGCAGATACTGGGGGGCCACATCTGTTTTGATTTTGAACATATAGCTCAGGGCTTTAAACTTAATTCGGTTCTCCATCCTGAGCCAGTGAAGGTCACGCAGGTGATCGGAAATAGAGGAAGCTCTAGGAACCTGGCATAACAATCTTGTGGGAGATTTCTGAACCATCTGCAGCCTACAAGCCACCTCCTTATTTGTCCCCAGATAAAGAATGTTACCATAGTCCTGTCTAGAGGTGTCAAGCGCTTGGACTACGGTTCAACGGGTATGCTATGGCAGCATCCAAATAATCATTTTTAGCCATTTTAAGATGGTAAAACATGTAGCAGCCACCTTAACAGCTTGATGTTGCATAGTTAATGAATCATCGATGATGAAACCCAAGTTACGAACTTGGCAGGAGGACTGAGGAAGTGCAGCCATCTCACTAGGCCAGTGCTGGGTGCCCTTGATATACTTGTTTTTGCCCAGAACCCAGACCTTGGTCCTCATCTCATAAGAGATACAGCTGCTGTTGGAGCTTTTTTAACAGTGTTTTAAAAACATTTCCTGCACGGCTGTTGGATCTAACTCAGTGGTTCTGTTTCAGCAATGCCTTCCATTTGTTTGCCTAGACAGATCAGTGCAGAGTAAGAATATGGATGTAAAAATATCGACTTGCACAAATATCGAGGTAAAAACATTGTGGGTCAGAAACAGGGACGGACTGGCTACCAGGCAGTTGTGTGTGATGCCGTGCTGGGGGCTAATTTCGTTGATGGGGACCTGCGTGTGCAAAACGAAATTCGTTTTGCTTTTTTTATTTTAAATCGCCGCATGTCCCCATCAACGAAATAAGCCCCCACCACAGAGAAATTAGCCCCTAGCTCGGCAGCACACACAACTGCCGGGTAGCCAGTCCGGCCCTGGTCAGTAATATCATCAGACAAAATATCGTGGTCAAGGATATCGATTTTAGGTAAGTAATATCGATGTAAAGAATATCAAAGTGTTTAATAACGTTTGTAAAATATAGTTGTTAAAAATATCGATATTTTATTAATGTTATGTATGTTAGTATATATTTTATATGTGTGTGATTTTTTTGTATAAGAATTGTTTTTATTTTTATTATATGTGTTAAAAGATTAGTAGTTGCTGATTTTTTTTAATTGAATTTTGCATTTTTAGTTCCATAGCGGGATGTGGGTTTATAGGGGAATAGGGTGGTAAGTAATTTAAATATGTGCAATTTATCGATTATTTATAGTACTTATTAATTTTTTTTATTTGAAATTTCCGTTTTTTGTTCCGTAGTGGGTTGTGGATTTATAGGCGAATAGGGTGGAAAGTAATTTAATTATATAAAATGTATTAAATAATGTTTATTTATTAATATTTGTTTAATTGTGATGTTAGAGTGTTAAATGTGTAAATTAATTTATTATTACATGTTTCATAATTAGTCGTGAATTAATTTAAATTAATTAATTCGTAATCAATTATGGTAATTGTGTAATTAATTTTAGGTGTGTGTTGTGGTGCTTATAGGTGTAAATGGTGTGAAGAGTGAGAAGTAGTTTATTTTTTATTGATGAGTTATTAATTCTTTGTTAAATAATTTAAATTAATTCATCAGCAATTAGTTAAGGTAATTATGCAATTAATTTTAGTTGTGTGTTGTAGATATTATAGTGTTAAAGAATGTGCACTCAATGAATGTTTATTATCTTTTTTTATTAATAATATATTTTAAATTCAGTATTAATTATGGAAACCATTTTAAATAAAAACGTTGATGTCTTTTTTATTGCTGTGGTGTTATAGGGTAGGAAATTAAATAAATGTATGCTCTAAATAATTAGTTTGTTTGTGAATATTTGCTCCTTTTAAATATCATTTATATATGTATTTATTAATTTAATAAATACTATTTGCACCTTTTTGTTATATGTAATTAACAATATAATATGTGTTGTTTTTATATGTTTAATATATTTATTTGTATATTTTTAAAATATGGTTTATTTATTTTTAAGATTGTTTTTTTAATTGTTCAAATGGTAATAGTAATTTTTGTTTTTCTGCAATCCAATACTTTGCCTACTGTTGCACTGACTGTAATGTGAATCTGTAATTTTTATCCTTCCGCAATCCAGCACTTTCTCTACTGTTGCACTCACTGTAGTGGGAATAGTAATTTTGACCCTTTCGCTATCATGCACATTCCTTACTGTTGCACTCACTGGAGTGGAAATAGAAATTTTATATTTTGAAATCAATATTTTTTATATCTATACTTTGATATTTTTGATTCAATTTTTTTGTACTTACCTGTTTAAGTATAGGGAGTCAATATTTTTACTATCTATATTTTTTCGATATTTTTACCATCAATGTTTTTACCGTCAGTGAACCGACTGATCTTTAATTAGATTTTAAGTCTAAAATAACCTTTATATCGAGTATATGCAGCCTACCAATTACAATAACTCCACAGTGTCTGTAGAGGACATAACAGTATTTCATGGAAGCAAACCTTTCACCGACAAGATAGCTAACCACATAACTATTCCAGGTTCACCTAGGAATGTGGGGCCACGACATTTGCAGAGCATGTTCTCCACAAAGTTCTGTGATCCTATGTGTAATACCAAGGAAGATCATTCATTTTCTCCTAAAGTGCTCAAGTTCAATCTTTTAAATATCTTCAGATCTCCAGGGATCCAAGGATAAAACATCATTATTATGGTGGCAGTAAGGTTTATGGTGGCAGAAAATGTCCAGCAAATTTCTAATATATTGATGGAAGTCTTTAGTAGCGACAATGCCCTGGCACTGAATCCGGAATTAAGCGGATAGGTCAAGCATGCAATATTAGTTGAACCCAGTGGACTCTAAGTTGCCTTCTCATTTCAACATCAACGTAAATCAAAGTTCTTTCAAGTGGGGCCCAGTCACAGAAGACGTCTGTGACTGAGCCACATTTGAAAGAACTTTGTTAAAGTCTTGGTATCCTTTGTTTGGGGAGGACAGTGCTCCTGGCCTTTGCCTACTTAAAGGAACATGTAATGGTGGGCTGCTGTCAAAGTGCTTCAAATTGTGTTTTGTGCACAGTTGTACTAACAATAGCTTGATATCTCTGACTGATGAGTACATGTTTGTTTGAATCAGTGTTCATAATCTTGTAGATATGGTTTGTTATACTTAGAGTTCGATTAAGACTATTTTATACATAGCAGTCAACATCTATATTACACAAAGACTTTTCTTCCATCAGAAAAGGGCAAGATCACAGCCTGAAGAAACACTTTTCTAGTGAGGGTAAACAATCTTCTGCCCAATGGAAAAGATTTGGCTGCCAAAATGACAAAGTATTGAACGTAAGCTGTCCTAGTGGCAATACGCTTGAATCTGCAAGCCTCAGGACTTGATGGAGATTCCAAAAATTCCCTTTAAACTTGGCATTTAAGTTGAGATTGATAAACACCAAACCGTGGAGGTCCACAATAAGGGCATGAGTATGCTTTAAATGAACACTAGATTAAATTACAGAAGGTCAGTCCAAGGACCTGCTTTAGTTTAACAGAGAAGGCATTCCATTGTTAATATGGTCTCCACTAATGTGCACTGAACTGCCTCATTTCCTGGCGAGGGTCTAGTGCAAAAGTTTGGAGTACTGACCACTATAGTTATTTCATCTCGTCAGTAAAAACAAAAACAGTCTCAACTAACTAACTAGTGTGATAATTACACGCTATTCAGGTAAAGGGCGTCATAAGTGGCCACCTAATTCTGATCGGGCAGGTAAAAGTAGTTACCAGCGCCATTGGAATTATGAGGTCTTCAGGAACAATACAGATTTGTTATTATAAATGTCACCTGGATATTTCATCTGTAGAGGTTTTGCAGCTGATGAAAACAGTTGAAAGTGGGGGAAACTCTAGCTCAAAATTAGAAATTCCCAGGGGAATTGAACGCAGAATTAGCCATTGTCCTATAAAGTCTTTTCTGGTCTAACTTGAAACAGCTCAACACTAAAGATAAATGACTATTTAAATTGAATTTTTTTTTACTTTTTGAAAAAATATTTTGTAAATTAAAGACAATAACCCAACGACATTATTCAACATACACAACAAATACACTTGAATATTTACAATAGTGGCATATAAAGGTGACAGATTGTGAGTGTATACATCACGATACTAACAATTTTTAGAAAAAACACAAAAACATGAAACATCAATTTTTCTTGATTGTGTCATATTACTAGCCACCCAAAAGCACCCTAACAAAACCTTTTCTATTGTATGGGTCTCGTTGGGCAGAAATTCTAGATCAGGAACGTCGACGTTTTGACCCCTAGCTAAGTGTGCATGTCAATAACATCACTCTTGGATCTTCTTCAGGACAAATAAACTGTTGTGTTTGCCATTCAAAAATAAATCAAGAAGCGCAATGGATTGCACAGTTTGCTCTGTCAAATAGCCCAGGAGGATTCCAAATGTACCAGACGTATCTTGATCCTGCTGTGTCAATAGTTTCCAGGAATCGAATAAAGTTTCCAAATAGGTTCTCCAGTATTTAGGGGCACACAGGCTCCCAGTGAATCTCCGGAGTGTCATGCTCAGAGAGTAGCTGGGGCTATTACTCCTACAATATAAATCACACGACCACACCGACCTTGTCCAACCCAAGGTCTGAATATACCCAAATTACGAGATTATGAGTTTCAATTCAAGTTAGGCAGAGAGCTCTCTGTGTGGTTGTGTGATTTATATTGTAACCTTATTTGATTCCTTGAAACTATTGTAAATATTCACGTGTATTTGTTGTGTATGTTGATTAATGTACTTGGATTATTGTCTTTAATTTACTAAATACTTTTTTCAATTTAAATTGTCTTTTATTTTGAGTGTTGTGCTGTTTAATCATATATTGAAAGGCCCACCTGAAGGGTGACATAAAAGATAAGCTGTAAGGTGGCAGAACCACTGTTCCTATAGTGTACCTATCCCCAGGTTCTGCACATTACTGGGTTACCCCATTGAGATTATCAAGCTAACTTGAAACAGGGCAGATAGTTCCCCTCCCCCAGAGATAGTGATACCCCAGGTGTAGGTAAATAAGGAAATGAGGACATATTTGGCCGTAGTGATGAGGGCCTAGTTGTTTTAACTCCAAGTCTCACGTTAGACTTAAATAGTGATGTGGGCTCGGGGTTCTGAGGGTGGCTTCATGTAAAAATGTCAACAGGTTGCTAAACGCCATTTCCTAGATTTAGCAATGACTGACCTCTATCACACAGGTGAAGCAGGGATCTGCACCTCTTCATTGAGTAAGGCCGCATATGACTAAGGAGAGATGCACAAATATTCATGGCTGGATAAAGTTATCTTAATGTGTACATTCTAGCCCAGTGTGCAAAGGTAACCTTCACTTATTAGTAGTGACATCTAATAAACTCTGACTGGAGATTACTGAGTTAGACAAACACATTCAAAAGGCAATTCCATCGCACATCCCATTCCCTCAGTCAACAACAATGTGTTTGTTACAAGATTAATGCTGACAACTTATTATCCATTGGAACTGTTGTGAAGATTGTACTGGATACATACACGTCACCAGTGCTGGGTCAGCTTGCACAATGTTCATCTTTTAAACTTTGCACTGTCTTAGCCCCACTCCTTAGCTCTTCTGTGCATCATCAGATCCATGCTACATTCTCTCTTGACACCACAACTATAGATTTCACTGCCCTCTTCCTCTACATGCTGTGGCCGCCCCACAAACATTAAAACAATCATGTTGGAACAATGGAGTCTCTGCCTTAAATCCAAAGTCACATTTACCAGCCATCACCTAACACATAGCGTGAGGCTGACCAGATCAGTTTTTGTTTTACGTAGTACTATTCCCCGGTAAATGTCTTACAATCTACTCTGTAGCTGACTGCCAGCATTTAGGATCTTACAAACATGTACCACTTGCCATGTCCTGTCTTTAGCATTCTGATAAATATGCCCAAAAATATCCATGAAGGTTTTACAGCGCCTACTGAAAATATTGAGTCGTGGTACACGATTTCAGATTTCCAGTACCTGGCTTCATGTGTAGCACAGATGAAGCACATAACACAGTTTCTGCATAGCACATTTTAGCTTAGATATTTGAGTTCAAGTTCCCCTTACCCTTTTGTTGTATGGGGGTTGAGGAGTGGTCGAGGATAGGTCACTGAACGAATGGCGCTGCTGCACAATCTCCAATGAAAATGCTGTCACAGTGTCTGAAGCAACACAGCCAGTACTTCTTGAATGTCCATGGAATGGTAATTATGTAAGTAGCTGTATCTATAATGTATAATTTCTCTTTTGTTTCTAGTGCTGGTGTTGGAAGAACAGGGACATTCATCGCCATTGACCATATCATTTTCCAAATGGAAAGAGAGAAAGCCATTGACATATACTCAATAGTCCACAATCTCAGAATGCATCGTGCATTGATGGTGCAAACCGGGGTAAGACTGAAGGATACATTTCAGACTGCACAATTTATATTAGTAGGACTCTGCATAGTTCTTTAAAAACTGTGTAACATTCTCTATTTGTGAAGCTGGAAAAGTTTTTTAAAAACTCAAAAAAGGAAGGCCCTCTGCTGCAGCCAAAACATTCCAACTGTGGTGCAGTCCTGGGTGCTGCATTAGCTTGCCTGTTTTTGTTGGCGTTGTTTCCCTTTTCCATTCTCCGCTTCTTATCTATTGCTTTATTCTAGAAATAACAGGGTGAAACTAACAGGTTAAGGGAAAAGTGATTATGTCAAGCTTCTAATATTTAGTCCTCCTGCTGGAGATGAAGTGGGGGGAAACAGTGGAAGAAACACATTTATATGTTATCATTTTTTTCCGGATCCCAAAAGTCAAGCTATAGGACTTTTGGGAAAAGGGAACCGGGGAAAGGAGGAGCCCGACATACAATAGCAAGTCCCTGCTGCTGGTGTCCTGTCCAAGATAGATGCAACATCTGCCTCCAAGGCTTGGCACATTTATACCGCACTATTTTAGGCAAATGGTGAGCAGTTTTAAATTCCCTAAATGGGCCTGCCCATTAACAAACAAAGCTTCAGTAGCTGCTTGATAAAAACAGAACCTCTGTCCATCACCCACGCCTCGGTTAGATGGCTACTCTCCTCCATTGGCAGAGGAACAGCACTGGAGTAACAGCAAAGGCATTTTCTGTACTGCCCTGGAGCAGGATATGTGAACAACTATGGTTCCCTTGCGAGTTTCAACTCACTTAGATTGAAACTATAAAGAAACAAATGTTAACACAGAAAAGAAAAAAAAAGAAAAAAGGAAAGAAAAGAAGAAAAAGAATCTTTACAAGGAAAAGTAATAAGAATAAACAAACAACCTTACATACCCTCCCTGAAGCAAAATAATCAATTATTCGGTTGAAATATTAAAAAAACAAAGATGTTTTTGTATATCAAAACTAAAATCTGTTAATGCAGAAAATATATCGTATAAGCAACACAAAAAAGCTGATGGAAACTATACAGTGTAATAAGCTGCCATTTGTGTATGTATGTATATATATATATATATCTCAACGTTCCACACGTGTCCACACTTCAGGATGCGCTCCCCATTGGAAACTTACGACTTACGTTAATCCATGCAGCAGCGCAGACGACAAGCCATAGGCTCAATCAAGAAAGCCTTACGCGTTTCAGACAATATGCATGTCCTTGTTCACAGGCTCCGTTCGGCAGTGAAATGAAAAGGCACAAAGACTGCTGATAAATTACTCCAATACCTTTATTGGCCCCAGGTGCAGCCTCTGAATGTCCCGATGTCTTTTGGGAACAGTAGTCAAATTCAAATTCAAAATTACTTTATTCGGTTTTCATCAGATACAAAACCATAAAAGTACATTTGAAAGTTTTTCCCACACCAATAATTATAAAACTGCATATCTCTAAAAGATGATGGAAAGTAAATTTCATTTTAGACTATAACAAGTCATAAAGTGCAAGTGTACAATCCTTTAAAAACAGGATAAAAATGTCTTAAAAAACATCTTAAGCAATATGATGAGAAAAGAGAGGTCCTGGAAAAAAGTTTCATAGTCTACTCTAAGTTTGGCCTATGCAGCACAATGAACTTAAAAAATGTAGCTATAGCTTTCGTTGTGCACTCCTCATCCAGAAACTGTAAGGAGAGGAGTGCGGGACAACATCTTCGAAGACCCATCGTTTTTAAGATCGGAATCAACCAGAGCCTTCTTGGTTCACTATAGAACTTACAAAATAAAATTGTATGAATTGTGGCTTGGGTAGAGAGATCGTCATATGGGCAGAGTGGTAATACTGTGGCCCAGTTATTTGTTTTTGGGAAGCTAACTAGACGGTAGAAGGAGTTCAGCCTACAACGGGTTAGTAAAAATCTTTCATAGCTGGTCAAATTGAAAGTTAGATAGGGTTGCATGGTCAAAGTTGTTTGTATTGATAGCATATGTTGGACTGATGTTTTGCTGACCTCATTGGCCAGCCGCAGTTGTTCTAGATTTATTAAACACTGCGCTTTGAATGCTTTTCTAGACAGTTCTTAGATTGAGAGGGGAGAAGGAAAATATTATTTCCAGGCCCAGATCATACAGGGAGCTTTTAATATAAGCTATCCACCCAATCTTATGAGCATTCTCTAAGGAAATACATTCATGTATGAACCCTTGGCAGAAAATAGTTTTGTTGGATGACCAAATACGATGCCATAAGAGAAGGGGTTGGATTTTGACAATGTCTGTTGTACTCGACCTTCCTCTACCATTAAAGGTTGGAATAGGGGCGACCAGAGGGTTTATCATGTTATTGATCAGACCTAAATCTAAACCCAAAATGGGTTCGTTTAAACAGTCCCCATATTGTTGTATTGGAAAAATGGATTATCAGATGTTCATTCTCATCTGTGGTCGACAGATATTCTGGTCACTTTACCTGCACAATCGTTGATTGAAATCACCTCTCCAAATAATTACAACAGCTTTAATTATCTTGTTAGTTAATTCTTGGAGGGAGAGAAAAATGTGTTGTAATACTATTATCAGTTCTCCCTGATGTAGATTGTTATAAAAGTTGACCAAGAGGAAGTGGTCAGCCTTGTTCAGGCTTTGGCTTAGGGACACATTAGCGGACCTCGGGACCGCCCGCCTAAAGGGCGGGGGTCCCGACATTGCCATTAGGATGCGCCCGCCACAGTGGCGGGCGCATTCCTCAATTTAACATTGTGGCGGGTGGTGCTCACTGCTCCGCCCGCCACAATGTTAAAAACAAAAGCACACCTTTGCACAATCGAAGCGGCAGGCACCGTGCGGTGCCTGCCTCTTCGATTATGCAAAGGCAGGGGGGTACTACAGGTAACCCCCCGTGTGCCACCCCCTTTTGGCCTTCACTCTAGGGGCCCACAGGGGGACCCCAGAGTGAACACCACCTGCCAAAGGCATTGAAAAAAGCCCATTGTAATATTGCGGGCGGTGTCTGACAGACACCGCCTGCATGTTACTCGTTTTCCGCCCCAGCCGCAAGGCGACCGGGGCGGAAAAGTGGCGGGCGGTGTTTGCCTCTGCTGCGGTCCCCCCCGCCATTGTAATGTGGCGGGGGGGAAAAGGGTGGCGGGTGGGCATTTCTGTCGGGCGGATCGCCACCGCCACCATGGCGGTGGCGATCCGCCCGACATCATAATGGAGCCCCAAGTATCTGGAAATTTGGAAAATTGGGTTCTAGTTTTACTGGGATGATTTCCTCAATTTCCACCAAATTTGAAACGAAGATGGATAGACCTCCTTTGGCTCTACCAGACAGTGATGGTCGTGCAGGGGAAAAAAATGTTTTGTAGCCGTCTATGTGAATCTCAGCAGTGGCCCACGTCTCTTGAAAACAGAGGATATTAAAGTTATGAACAAAGCTAAACCAAGTATCATTCCCCACCTTTGATCGCTGGCCAGTGATATTCCAATAGAGTATAGTAATCAGAGACTTGTCCTTAGCGCTCTGAAGGGCAGGAGTCAGAATGATAGGCTCTGCTTGAACACTACGCCTGATATTACTATCTGCAACTACTTGAATATTACTCATATCTAAGCCCTGATCTACTACCAAGTTTTCGTGGAAATCAATGAGGGGATGCGTGTCACGTTGAATGGTATTTACATCTATCAACCGTTTGAAATAAGGATTGGGAGACTTTCGATTCTGTGTTTCCCAACTCGAAGAATCATGGATTCCCAATAGGCTCCGGGGATTGTGGAACCAGTCAGTCAGTCTCTTCCAATCCAGAAAGCAAATTAAATGTATTGCGTGTTGGAATGTCGTGGACATAATACTGAGTTTGTACATTTCTACCCATCCCCAAAACCATTTGGGTCCCGTTAGGTACGAGATAAAGGAAACCAAGTGGCAGAATATGTATCTCGCCCATTGCTATAGCGTGATTCCCACTCTCTTGTAGAATTCTATTAACCAACTGGGGGGATCTAAAAGTCAGGACAATTGAGTCTCCCGCAAAAAATTTCCCACGCAAGCACACACACTGAACCCTTCTTGCCATCTTAAATTCTCTGAACAGAAATTCAGTTAAACCCGTTTTCTTGCCCAACCAATAAAGGGATTTATTTCTAAGTGTTTCCCAACCCTCTACTGCCATAGTTTCCTTTTTTGGAACATTAGCTAAGCACGATAATGTACAGCGTGGCTGCTGGAGGTAAATCAAGGTGATCATCAGGAGCCAAATTTGCCCAGTCAGAAATATTAAATGCAGAATTTTGGGGGGGATGTGGGCGAGAAAGACAAGTGGTTGAACCTGGAAGATCATTTACACTTTTCAAGGGCACAGATCCTCCACTCAGATCAGTGGATTTTAATAAACTTGTTTTTTCAGGGTTTCGCAACCGCTCTCTCGTTATTTTACATGTCGAAGAATTAAGGGCGGGAGCTACTACTGAGTGTGGCTCTTTATCCCGGAAATGGGAAGGGGCTTCAATCGTAGAAACAGAAGTCCCGGTTTTCAAGTTCTAGCCAAAATTTGGAATCCCTGATCCGGGTATAAGAGATCTAGGGCTTTTACTCGGTCACTAGCTATTTGTTCTTCAATGCAAGTTAATCTCAAGTCCATTTGGTCTAGCCTAACTCTCAAATAGAGATCCAGCCTTTCAATCAGGGTCGTTAAGTTCTTTATGTCATCGCTCTGTAGGTCAGGGTTTTTCCTAGTCCCAGTTCTGTCTTTAATGGCAGATTTTCTTGGGCCCCTTTTTTTCTTTCCAATTTGGGCTGAGTTTTCTTTGATAGGAGTGGTTTCTAAACAAATTATAGGGCCACAATTAGTTGGATTGTTGTGAGCAGAGATATTCTCCTCAAGTATGGGAGTTTTGTGCTTCTTTTGAGGGGGTTGCAATGATGAATTTGAATCGCTCAGAGCGATGCCATCCGCAGTGTGCTGAATACACCCATTGGGGGGAATTCTTTTTCGTGTTGGGTTGCCTTGCTCTGTCTGGAACCTCAGAGTGATCCAATTCATCATTTGCTCGTGAGGAGCCAACTTCAAGGGATTCTACCACTGAGCTGATTTGTTTATCTAACGCCCCGATGGCTCCAGTAAGATAGCTCAGTAGGGTTTGTTGAGACTCAATATGAGCTCTTTTGCCTAAGGTGGACTTGGAGCTGGGTAATTTTCTTTTGCCCATACTGTATAAGGCTACCACAGCTAATTAATTGGATGCAAATGAAGATTACGTTTTCTGATCTTTTTAGAGAGTAAAATCAAACACCTCTCTGTGCTGGTAAGTTTCCCCAAGGACACTCAAATGGTATACCGACAGTTTTGCTTATACAATCACTACTGGTCTTGCCAACATTGGAACAGAGCACTAAAGAATAAACTCAATCAATTTTAATAGTTAACAGTAATAGATAAATCTGTCCTTGTCGATATGTTCTTGCTAGATTCAAAAATAGGGAAACCAAGAGAAAGGGCCCAGCCTGGCCTCAAACGGACACAGACGGGCAAGGACGGACCTGCCCTTGGCCCGGGCTTGTGCTGTGGTTGGCTCCACCCCCTCCACTCCTCTCGCGGGACCGCGCTGCCTTCTGGATGTTGTGGTAGGCAGTGCGTGGTCCGCGGCTTCAGAGGAGGAGGGCTAGAGGCGGCAAGGGTTTTGGCTGCAGAACTGTTAGCAGGCGAGGATTTCGGCGCCTGGTGTTGAGAAAACAAAATCTCCTCCTAACAGGGACCTCCTTAATGGCAGCACAGGTGAGAAAGGTGTAGGCAAAGTTTTAACAGCGTCCCGCGCCGCGGGAGCCCCGCTCCGATTATGTGCTGTGGTTGGCTCCACCCCCTCCACTCCTCTCGCGGGACCGCTCTGTCTTCTGGATGTTGTTGTAGGCAGTGCGTGGTCCGCGGCTTCAGAGGAGGTGGGCTAGAGGCGGCAAGGGTTTTGGCGGCAGAACTTTTAGCAGGCGAGGATTTTGGCGGCTTGTGTCGAGA
Source organism: Lissotriton vulgaris (assembly GCF_964263255.1). Classification (NCBI taxonomy): domain Eukaryota; kingdom Metazoa; phylum Chordata; class Amphibia; order Caudata; family Salamandridae; genus Lissotriton; species Lissotriton vulgaris. The sequence continues at coordinate 1,805,571,845 of NC_141687.1, read as the reverse complement.
AAACAAAGTCTCCTCCCAACAGGGACCTCCTTAATAGCAGCACAGGTGAGAAAGGTGTAGGCAAAGTTTTAACGGCGGGAACAGTAGTCTTTGAATCCAGCCCTAATTCCTGATAAAATGAATTCTGCCAAACCAAAGAAATCTTCATGCATATTGTCTGAAACGCATAAGGCTTTCTTGATGGAGCCTATGGTTTGTCATCTGCGCTGCTGCCTGGATTAATGAAAGTTGCCAATGGGAGTGCATCCTGAAGTGTGGACACTTGTGGAATGTTGATACAGACACGGCAGTCCAGCCGTGGGGAGGCACCACCGCCGGAGCAGCGGGCCCTTGGCTCGGTGAAATCTGATCTGATACTGGGCCATTGGTATGGCAAGAATGTTGAGCAGCGCAGTGCGCTTTCCATGGGAGGCCTACTTATAGTATAATTATTGAAGATTGTGTTCGTTTGGCAGAATTCATTTGATCAGGAAGTAGGGCTGGATTCAAAGACTACTGTTCCCAGAAGGCATCGGGACATTCAGAGGCCGCACCTGGGCCAAATAAAGGTATTGGAGTAATTCATCAGCAGTCTTTGTGCCTTTTCATTTCACTGCCGAACGGAGCCTGTGAACAAGGACATGCATATTGTCTGAAACACGTAAGGGGCTGGCTTGAATAAAAGAACTTTGGCCAGCACATGGTATCGTCTAGCGTGGTGTTTCGCTGCGCGTTTGAAAACTTATATATATATATATATATATATATATATATATATATATATATATATATATATATATATATATATATATATATATATATATATATATATATATATATACAGATCACTCCATACATATTGCCAATAGATAATAAAAAAACGTAATACAAAAAATGTAGACCCTGAAATCAAACGCAACCTGAGGGAGTCAGTATTACATACATAGAAGTTGACGTCTAGGCCCCACAGTAGAACAGACCGGAGCCATCATCAGGACGATGTGTCGCCAAGACCAGTTACCTAATAACACAAAATCTTAAGTAAGGAAACATAAGACAATATGTTCAATTAATACTTTTTCTTGTAAAAAGAAATGTTGTTTACAAAATGTTTATCCATGATACTCTTCAAAAGTTGTTGAGGAAACCAGAATTCAAAGAGTGGAAAGAAATAATGCAGCACCGAAAGCGAAAGTTTGCTAATATTGGATTTAAAGCTTACTGTAGTGTGCTCAAAAAAATACCTGAAGTAGGTTCATTTTAAAAATGAACAGACCCAAAGGCCAATGTCAAGACAAAAGTAATGTGAAAAGGTAGGTAAAGATGAAATAATGGTGTACAGAATGAAAGAAAATCGCCACCATACTCTAAGGTAAAATTTACATCTGAAAGAACATATGAATTAAATATATACTACAGAAGGAGCATCAAGTGCACAATGAACCATCAACAGCCAGTTAGTAGGCATAAACCATAATTACTTAGGGTATCACCGATTTCCACAGTAATTCGAAGGAGCAAGCAATACCCCAGTTGCAGCTTAGATGTACTGGAATAATAATATACCACAGTAAATGTGTTGTAATCCATAACGACTAATGCTTTGCTTAAGGAAAATAGGGGCATATTAGCAAGGAATAGCAATATTTATCCCAAAATGCGCCTAGCGCATTTTTTTTTATCGCTGCCTATCTCTGGATATGTTAGCGGAGAAAACATGCTATTAGCAACGTTTTTCTACATTGTGCTAAAATATCCAGCGATTGCGGCGAAATGTGTGAATATCACTGGAAATCCAGCAATATTCACGCATTAATGCCAATGGGGACTTTACCTGAGAATCCACCTCCCATTGGATAAACAGGTAAGTCATGTTTTTAGCAGGCGTTAGATTATAGCGATAATTGCGCTTCACGCAATTGTTTTGATTGCTTTGCCGGCATGCTAATAAGCGATAGCTGTGTTAGTGACTGCTATCAGTAGATAACAGTTTGAGTATGCCCAACTTGCATGTCATTAGGGATAAATATTGCTGACATGCAAAGCAGGCCCCAAACCGGTCGCTATCGCCTAAAAGCTGTCGCTAACTGCTGTTAGCGACAGCTTGCTAATAGGGCGATAAAAGTATTGCTGCTTTAGCGGCAAAATGTGCCGCTAAAGCGGCGATATGGCCCTTGCTAATATGCCCCATTGTTCAATCAAAATGTTGCCTCTAATTCTGGTGCTGTTGGACCTGTCCGCAGCTTTCGACACGATATCGCATGAAATCTTGCTTAGTCGTTTGCAGGAGGTTGGGGTTGGAGGTTTGGCACTGTCCTAGTTGAAGAGTTTTTTATCAGGCTGCTCACAAAGTGTCAGCTTGGGTTCTTTCCGCTCAACACCTATGGACTCACTAAGGGAGTTCCACAAGGCTCGTGCCTGAGCCCTACACTTTTCAATGTGTATGTGGCACCCCTAGCTGACCTTGTAAGACCGCATGGATTTATTCCGGTGTTGTACGCTAACGACACTCAGCTTTTATTTCCATTCCAGACTCTTACTCCTGCAGTTAAATACTCTTTTGCTGAGGGTATAAGAGCAGTGTCTTGTTGGATGGCCTCGAACTTCCTACAATGCAATTTAGGGAAGACCGAGGTCATGCTATTCGGGAAAGCTCCACTCCTGTGATCGCCTGACTTGTGGCTGTTAGATTTGGGGCCTGTCCCCAGTCCAAAACAGACAGTGAAAAATCTAGGCGTTCGGCTGGACCAAGGACTATCCCTAAAGGAACACGTGAACCAAACAACGGGGTCCTGCTTTCGGGTCATTGGACTCCTGAGACGCCTGTTTCCTTTCCTGCCAGACATCTTTAGAAAGCCCCTTGTCCAGGCCCTAGTACTTAGCCGCCTGGATTATTGTAACGGGCCCCTTTTATCTGCAAATGACAGCTCACTGAGCTGGTTACAGGTGGATCAGAACACCACGGCAAGGTTAGTTCTTAATGCCCCACCTAGAACTCCCTTTCGCCCTCTCCTGGATAAACTTCATTGGCTACCAATCCGGCAATGGGTTAAGTTCAAAACCTGCTGTATTATTCATAAAAGCATATTTGGATCAGGTCCCTCATATCTGGCTGAAAAGTTTACCCCTTATAAACCGGAACCCATGCTCCGCTCCAGCAACCAATCTCTGCTCCGGGCAGCCGCGTAGCTAGGGGGGGGCGAGGGGGGCGGTCTGCCCCGGGCGGCACTATTCTGGAGGTGGCAGCCGCGTGGCCCGTTGCAGTGGCCTTTTTAAACGTTAAATCATTAAGAAAGTTCTGAGTTCAGCTTCCCTGATTTCAGCCCTGGGTCCCAGTAGTTTAAAATACTGAAAGTCCCTGACCTGACCTCTGATGACGCACTGTAGCCTCGCTGATTGCAAGAAGCCTGGGTGCTTTAAGCAGAAGCCCAGGGTTTCCAAGGCTGCTTGTCAATCAGCGAGGGTACACCTCCATAACCCCACCCCATCCTGCCTGGGAAGAGCTGCTGTGCACCCAAGGCTGCCTACGAGTACGACCGGGCCTGATCTGAAGCACACGTGCTTTTTGTAAAAACAAGCAGCAGACTTGCTCGGATCGGAGGAGGCTGGCACTGGCAGTTCGTATCAGAGCAGAGGCACGTTTAATTTAATTATTCTACAGCACATTTGCGTTCTCTAAAGCAGCATGTTTGCATCAAAATACATAGGTGGACAGGGAGACACCCATGCTGCACTCATAAAGCGTCTCCCTGATGCATACTAATGCAGGCAGCACTATGCACTGCCTCACGTTTCTTTAAGGTGAAAGCCCCACACAAAGCCTCGCAAATCTTGATATCCGTGGCGCGAAATCCAACAATGATTTTGCACTGGGGCTGCACCACAGAGGGGGGAATCTGCTGCGAAATCTCAGTGAATCTGGACCTCGAGCCCTGCTGAAGTGTGACACACAAAATGTGTAGCGCGCCTGTCAGAGGACTCGTGACGCGGATCCTATGCACAGCGCATGTACCAGGCCGAGCAGAAAGGTGCTAATGTGCACACTTTGCACGTCTCTTCATACATTCACGAAGCGCTTTACGTGTTTCTTGATTCATTTATTCATGTCATAATTGACATGTTCACCCATTCAAGCCACGCTTTACTTGTCTCTTCATTTATTCACATAACGCTTACGTGTCTCTTCATTCATTCACTTATGCCACACTTTACATGCCCAGTTATTCATGCCATGCTTTATGCCTCTTCATTCATTCAAGACGCGCTGTACGTGATTCTTCATTCATTCACTCATGCCACATTTTCATGTCCAGTAATTCATGCAGAGCTTTACACGTCTCGTCATTCATTCATGACATACTTTAGATGTTTCTTCATTCATTCACTTATGCCACACATTATGTGTCGATGTATTCATGCCATGCTTTACACGTCTCATTATTCAGACACTTATGCTACACTTTACATGTGCTCTTTGTTCATGCCATGCTTTACACATCTCTTCATACATCCACGAAGCGCTTTACCTGTTTCTTCATTCATCCATTTATGCTGGAATCTTGGACATTTTTGCCCAGTCGAGGTCACTGCAATTTGGCACAGCATTAAGTGAATCCGTAAACCACATAAGCTCCTGATGCCAGCACTCTTGCCAGGGCTTGGTCTTGCTGATGGATCAGTGTTCAACTTCTCCCCTGGGGTTAGTGCCTACCACTTGCACAAATGTGCCAGCAGCAGGCACTTAACACACACCGCTATCTTTCGACAGCAGCATGCACTACGTACTGTGCCCGCCTTGTGCTACAGGCGTCACTGACACTGCAGCAAAAGCTGCTTCAGGCTCTGTTGACAGAGCAATTTGAACCAGTCAAATGTGCAGCGCTGCGATTTTTGAATTGATGTTTCTTTTGCGTGCTGTTATCGCCAGGAACAGCAAACTATAGTGCCTTCTTTCTGTGACATCCATTTATAAAAAGTAATTGGTTAAAATATGGCATTTATTCATTACCAGTGTTCACTCTAAATTTAAATTCAATTATGATGTAAGCAAAACTAACTGCCTCCTGGCTCCGGTTAGCTCCTATCAAAAGTACTTTCATTTCAAGGACAACGACACGAGTACACCCTGGTTTATGTAAAAAAATAAAAAGCAGCAGATTTGCTCAGCTTAGAGGAGGCTGGCAGTTTGTATCACATGCAAGTTTAATTTAATGATTCTACAGCACCTTTGTGTTCTATAAAGCTGCATGCATTGCCCACTCGAGGTCGCTGCATTGGCACAGCATTTGGTGAATTGGTAAACCACATAAGCTCCTGATGCCGGTAAATAATGCGTAGGACCAAGGGTGACGTAGCTGGTGCTCTAGCAAAGCACTCAGAGACAAATGGGGTACTCTCATAATACGATGTATGTCTGTTTGCCAAAGAAAGAGCCCCACGTGTTGTAGAAATTTATATGGATTTACAAAGAGCATGACACTGTATCACGGCATTACTGTGAAAGGATATGGTGCCTAAGTTAAAGGTTCATTCAGTTTTATTACAATGGCACATAGTGCTCTTTGGGCTTGATATGTACCCAATATGATTTCATTTCAAAATCTTCCTGCAGCCTGCTTCAGTGAAAGGAAATGTTTTGCTCAAGATATAATATGCTCATTTGGATGGGACTTTGTTTTGATAGTTTTCTCATGGCCATCTTGTTTCAGTAGGGGGGACGAGCTGCCCAATATCTGGTATTGTATCATGTCAATTGATAAGTTTCAAAGTAACAGGTGGTTATGTGTGCCTGACCACCCTTTTATCAAAAGTACAGTTAATTTCCTTGCATTTAATGCATCACATTATATCTCCTTGGTGTTAATGGTGCACAGAATGTGTTCAAGATTTTCGTATTATTTTCTCAGGGCTTGCACTAGATCTGGAAGGGCAGGAGTTAACAGACGGCCCTGGGAGCTCAAGCAAGCTGACCGTGGGTATTGGGGCAGGAATGATTATGTATTATGTTATTGCTCAATAATTGACCCATGTATCCTGCACTAAACAGAGTGGGGGCCAGTCCTGCCACATTGTGTAGCCATTCGCAATGTCCTGAGCTGAGCAAGCAGGCAGGTTGACTCAAAAGTACTATTACTGCTCAACTCATTATCTTTTAGCATATACAAAATTATGAAAGGGCATGTTGTTGTAACCAGAGACACACGAACCACTGACTGTCAAATTGAGCAGCAGGCGCATGAACCACGTGAGCTTTCTTTCACAACACTCGATGTCACTGATGCTCTTCATGCTAAATTGACCTCAAATATATTTTGCTCATGGATTTTTGAGCTATCCCTCAGGTGCTAGCTCTCCTGGCTGTTTGATAAGAGTGTACCTGCTGAGTTTACCGTTAGTTTACATTTTGAAGGAATTGTCGGTTAGTTACAAGAAAGCTGCTAATATCTGTGTGTGGTTTGAACGTCACGACTTTGAACTCCTGCGCGGCCAACAGGGCCGTTCAGCCTGATGACATCCAGAAAATGAGGTTTATTAAAAAGAGAGAACATAGCGCCTATTTCCAGGGCTTATAAAAGCAATATATCCACAGCGTTAAGTGGCATATAATCTAGTGTTTAAAGCATTATTGAAAGTGGACAAAAGATCATGGAATATTTGAGTTTCTATAATTGGTGAGGCAGACACTGAGCGCAAACAACCACTGCAATTCATGTTGAATTAAACCAAGCAAAGATAGATTAGAGTGTTTTTACTTTTTTTTCCTGGGGAAAATATCACACGTCACAGCAATTTTACTGTAAAAATGTGCATGGGGACATGGGGCCTGCATGTTACTAGTGACGGAGAGGGGCATCCATCCTAAGGGATCGCAAAAGAGAGACAGGGTTTTACACATTACTCATGAGACTTTCATGTGAGGTGAGGTCTTCAGTGTATCCTCGTTCCAGTAAACCAGTAATAAGAGCAAGTGTCTTCTTGTGATCACCCAGACACATTTAATAGTGATGTAGGTGCATGGCATCGGTGCACAGGGGCATCAAGGGCTGCTGAAACCCTGAGTATTGCTTTACTTTGCTATGCATACACCAGGCAGGGGCCCCAGTTTTCCTGACTGCACAAGGTTAATTGTTTCCTTGTCAATCTCTTTCTTTCACCTCTCGACCTTTTAGAGATATTTTAATTATTATTGCTCTTTACTGTTTATTTATCTACCTAGGCTTGGACCATAGGTATCTCGTTGTTCTTATTATTTATTTATTTATTAGAAAGTTTTGTATAGCGCGAACAAGACCCGTGGGTATCAGAGCGCTTAACATATAGGCGTATGCGACAGACAGTATATATCACTCAGTTATAAAGGCATCGGAACGAATTACATATGAGGCGTGGACAAAGACATATATATCAAACAGTACTATTGACAACACGTATGAGGTAGAAGATAGGAGGTAGGTAATAAATATAGACAGTGTTGGATATACTTCAAACACGAGAAGATGTGTAAGCAACTATGAGGTAGATGATAGGAGGTAGATGATAAATAAGGTCGTAGGTGGGTATATATCTATCTTAAGTAGAGTGTGTAAACAGGTATGATATTTAGTTCATTGTCATTTCGCGACTGATCAGATCTAGGTAGTGTATTTTTTCATCAGATAGCTCTTTAACTCTCGCTTGAATGCTTCTACATTTTGGATCTTCCTGATGATAGGAGGAATTGAGTTCCATATTCTGGGGGCAGCTCCTGAGAACGCTCTGTCATAGGTTTTTTTCTTGTAGAAAAATGCTGGTCGTAGTAAAAATTCTTCAGTACTTCTCGCTGGGCGATTCCCTCCCGAAAGCTGGAGTTTCTTCGCTAGGTATCCAGGGGTGTTGTGGTGTAGCGCTTTATGAGTGATACAAGCTATCTTCATTTGGATTCTGGCTTCATAGGGTAGCCAGCTTAATGCTTTAAGGTGTGGCGATATGTGGTCATATTTCCTGGATCCGGTGATAATTCTTGCTGCAGCGTTTAGGCATGCTTTCAGTGGTGCTGTGGACATTTTTGGTAAGCCCGCTAAGGTGGAGCAGCCATATTCAATCCTAGAGATAACTAAGGATTGGATAGCCAATTTGAGATCCGCCTCTGAGATGAAAGGTTTCAGTTTTTTTAAGTAGTTCAGGTGGAATCGAGCATTCTTGGCCATTGCGTTGATATGGGCTTTCATGTCTAAATTCTCATCCAGAGTGATTCCTAGAGATTTCGCTGACTTGATTAGTGTTGGGGTGCAGTTTAGCGCAGTCATCACTTTCGTCCATTCCTTTATTTCCGTACGGCTCCTTGCTGGTGAGATTAGTAGGAACTCCGTTTTGTTGGTGTTAAGCTTCAGTTGGTTGGTAGTTAACCATTGCATAGCCATTTTTAAAGCCTTGTTTCCTCGTTCCAAGTCTTGTATGGACGAGATCTTTAGGTATATTTGCGTGTCATCTGCATACATGTGATATGATATCCCTGCTTTTTGGAAGATTTCTGTAAGCGGCTCAACATAAAGGTTGAACAGATCTGGGGATAACGTAGACCCTTGAGGGACTCCGATTGAAATAGGACAGGGAGGTGATATTGACTGGTTGACCAGGAATCGTTGTGATCTGTTCTGTAGAAAAGAGATGAACCACAACAGTTCTGGTGGAGTTACAAATTCAGGGTGGATGCAGCCTATGCAAGGGTGAGGCTGACAGTGCTCCAGGAAGCATTTGACTTATGCCCTCGGATTAGATCTATGCACAGGGGCTTAGAAGCCTATAGGTATCCACCAAGCACCCTCAGAGATAACTGTCCAGAACAGCTCTTAATGCGCTCAATGGTAATGCGAATAATGAGGTCTAGAACACGCAACAGGGATACCATCCTGGGGCCAGTGTGCTACAAAGAGGACCTGTAACGTGGTCATATACCAGTCTTACTTTTTAAATTGCACCGCTTTTTAACTATTGCTGTCTGCCAGCCACAGAGTCTTTGGCTCAGTCTGTCGAAGGGGACCCCGGAAGCTTCAAGCAGTGATTGCTCACACTTTTCTGTCTCAGCCTGACTTGGCAGAAGTCTTCATCTAAGTCTTTGCCTGCTCCCCCACTGAGCGCAGGGCAGGATGCTCGCATCCACACACCGACCTGATTGAAATGTAAAACATAAGTGTGTCATAGGAGCTAAATACCTTGACACTAATGTACAGGACACAGCGAGTTGGAGAACCACCACTGTATGGGCCAGAGCTGAGCCACATGGCTGCTCCCGGGTAAGGATTTGTGCCGTATTCTCAAGAAGTATAACTGCAGTGCAGGCACTCTCTCACGCATAATTTCTCACCTGCGTTTACAACTGTGTAGCCTTGGACTGTGTCATGTATGTGCATGTAACTTGCACGATCGGGTTAAACTATTAGCAACGATACTAAGTGTCTCTCGGACCTCTTTCAAGTGCTTGCTGTCCTTTTTCCCAGCACACCTCCCCTAGGGGCGGCAATCTGAGGGATAGCCCCGGGCGCCACAAGCTCTAGCTACGCCCCTGGCTCCGGGTTCCGCTCATCAGAAAGGCGAGACTGGGAGGCAGAGCGCTGTCGTTCTTGGGCCCCAGTCTCTGGAATAAACTACCTCTTAATTTGAGACAGTGCACCAATTATCTAATTTTTAGGAAATTACTAAAGACGTTTTTGTTTTAAATAGTTTAACTCCTCCTGCGTATTCATGAGAACACTGTCCGTTAGCCTGATGGGTGAACCAAGCGCAGAGATACTCCTTCGGGAGTCGAGTCTAGTGCTCTATAAGTCTTAAAATAAATAAATAAACGCACACTAACCAGTCTGTGCAAGTCACACGGGGCTGATTTAAACAACCACGGGATCGAATTCTCGCCAGGCAGGATTTGGGCTGCAGAAGTGTCCCCATCCCTTAGTAGTGCTGCAGGCTTTGTTCATTGTTGTGACTTCAGCAGTTAGTGGCGATCATAACTCTGTCAAGTGTTTCCCCAATATATGAAATTCAGATTGTGGAAGCATACACAGGTTTTCCAATGGGTATTCTGAAGCTCATTGTCAATCAAACCCGCAAAAAAAGCGGAAAAGCACAAATCACAATGCTTAACAAAAACCGAGGAAGAATAGATGAAATATAACAGCACGCACACATCTTCTGAACATGTTTGAGGCAACTTATCGCTGTAATTGATTTGCACAAATTCACCATGATTTGTAGAGGTTCCAATTGTGTTTTGTGTTCAGGTTCAAATAAGGTTTGTGCTGGTGACAGTAGGTTTAACTGTGTCACAAATTAGACTGAGAAAAACAAAAAGTGATGGTTGCATTTCAGTTCATCGTTTTGCAAGCTGTATTTTCTGTGCAGACTTAAAATAAATGTACGTTTTCTTTACTCATGACTTGTGAAATATAAGAGCAGGTTATTTAAAGTCTGTTAAATTTTTATGATTACAGAAGTAAAAAAAAGAATAATAATGTAGGCTTGCACTTCAGTTAGGATTCATTATTTCTGAGTTTTGCCCATGTGGATCTTTATTAAAGTTCCCCAAATCTCTGACAAAGCAGCAATGTAGCCTTGTGAAGTTTTAGGGGCAGATTTTCAAAGAAGTCACGCAACGCAGCACAGCAGCCAAAAAAGCTGTGCTGCGTTCCTTGACCGGGAGGGAGCAGAAGAGCGCCATATGGCTCTCTACTCCCCTCTTCTTAGCACCACCGCTGATTTCAGCTGTCGTGCGCCAGACACACACTTTAGTGCCAAATTCCCACCCAAGTTACACCCCCTTGCCGCTAAGTAAAGCAAAGCAATGCCTTGTGCTGCTTTGCATTACTTGTAGGGTACTTTCCAACCCTACAAGTTTTGCACAGGATACCAAATCAGTTAAAAACAAGCATTTACAATGCAATAGGTTTCGCAGCATTAAAATTTGAGTTACTGGCATTGTGTATGACAATGCGTTGCATAAAATTTTTTAGCAAACTTTGAATTGGTGAGCAGTGAGAGTGTGTGCAAGAGAAATAAATGCATGCCATGCGTCTAAATAAATAGGGTGAACATGAACATTAAATTATGAATGCGCACATTTAAAATTGATTACCCTTTCGGGAATGATTCTGTCGCATGTTTTTGCAGCATGTCATCGTGCTCACCAGTGTCAGTTTTGTGACCTGCTTGCTGGCACGAGCTTTTCTTACGGCCCACTTGCTTCAAATACTGTCTGCTGTGGTCTTCCAATGTTCACAGTGCTAGCTCCTTGCACTGCCCAAAAGTGTGATCGACGTGCATGAGCGCTCACCAGTGTGTCCTCTGCTGCTACCCCATTCCAGTTTATCATGCTGTGCACCAGTGCAAGCATATCGTGCAGCTCACATTTCTACGCTTGTGTGTGATACTGCATCCAATGCAAACACATTAGATTGCCCAACAGTAACAAAATATATCCACATTTGTCCAAGAATATTCATCATTCTGTCCTCGGCGCCCACGATCATGACAGGCAAATAATTATTGTTTATGCCAAACATGGACTAAATAAAGTCAAGGGGGTTTAAGACAATGCCACACTTCCGAAGACATTTGGAAATACAGACCAATTGTGCTTTTCTCATGGTCTTTACCTCCCACGTTTGCAAGGGTCAGCTTTACTTATTAAAACGGCTTTAAAACAATACAGATCGATAAATACATCTCAGTTTAAGAGACACGCTATTTTTTTTATCTTCGCTATCACTCTCCTTAGCTTCACGATGCCATTAGGCAAACGTGCGTTCGTAAAATAAATGTACACAACTAATGAATGTGAAAATAATACGTTGCCTCAGCCGACATTAAATACGAATAGCTACCCAATGTGTTTACATGGCATGCATTGGACTGGGATGAATGAGCTCACACCCTGCGCCTTAATGCAGGCTGGTGCATGAATAATAGAGCACAAGAGTAGGCACCAGATGGTCATGGGTACAGTTACACGTAGGAAGGTGGCTAGCAGATTAGTCACCTTTGTTTGGTCTGTAGCCCAAAAGTGTCTGCATATTTAGAGTTCCGTGCAGGTCTGGCACCTCTTGCGAAGGGGTAGGGAGAAGGAAGGAGATAAGAGAAAAAATCAACTGCCTTCTAAGTGGTTGAAAAGGAGCACTACAGAATGATTCACGAGACACAACAGGCGCTTAAGGCTGGAGCGAGATTGTAGAAAACCTTAAGTGCCCGCGCTGATGGGGGGAGGTAGTGGGGGGGGGGGTGAGCCTTCATGCATGGATTCTGCAGAGAGACTGACTGGCATGGCAAACGCCGTAGGGTCAAGAGATACAAAGTCCTATGCAAGCAAACCGAGCTAATACGTGATGGAAGATACTGAGCATAGTAAGTCGTGAGTTACGGTACCTGTCATGATAGAAGGTGACGGTAAAATGTGACATGCTAGCAATGGGTGGGGAGGACAAGCATTGCAGGGGGTGACGAGTGCAGTAAAGGTGGTGGGCGGTGCTGGGGGAGACGTGGCAGGCACTGTGGAAGAAAGTCGACAAAGGTGATAGGCGCTACAGTGGATCGCTGAAGAGGACGAAGGATCACAATTTGAAAGTGGGCACCGAGCACCTTGGAGTGAACAGTGGCATGATCAGCAGAGGGTGCGTGAGAGGTGACCAGCCCATGAGGATGCAATGGGGAGCAGGCGACGCAGAGGTTTAGGAAGAAAGCGAAGTTAACAGGAACCCTCTAAACTGAGGGTGGAGATGGGGCAAAAGGCACAGGCAGGGAGTATGGCAATGCATGGCAAGAGAAAGCACCACCAAGGAAAACTGGAGGTGAAAAACATCACCAGCATTGAAAAGCGGGGAGGTAGAAACTTCCCTGAGATGACACCCGAATGTTCGCTCACCTGCCATTGAAGTCCAGAGGTAGAGTAGGGTCCTCGCCCGGCATCGAATCCATGGTCTGCTGGTGATGGTCTATGACCAGCTACACTGGGACAGCAACAGTATTCCAGAGTACCACCGACATCGAGGACGGACTAGCCGCCCGTGGACGTGTCTGCCAACGCGCTACCTTCAGTGCCATCTCCAGCGTAGCCCAGTCAATCGGATCATTGTTGCAGAAAAGACTGACTGGTAGGAGATAATACAGTCGAGTAATAAAAACGTTTTCCACTAGCTAAAGTCAAGCCAAGAATACAGTAGTAAGCGACACGGAAAAAACATAACTAGATGTTGTAAATATTTTCAATCACTTGACCTCCTGCGCACATCCATGAGGAGATTAATACCAAGCGGAGAGTAAGCTAAGTCTGCTGGTGCGTTCCTGCAATTTCTCCGTAGCGGGCTCGCTCTTTACAGAACACCCTGTGCCAGTCCATAATGGGCTCTGCTTCTTCGCAGACGCTACACCGTACCGCCGCGTTGTGTCCTTTCTTTTTGTCTATGCTCTGCTCCAGACTCAGCAAAGGCGGGCGAAACCATAACAGTCTGCGCGCCTCAAGCCAGCCTATGGTAAACAGAGCGCAAAGCGCTCCTATTGGCTGAGTGCTCTACACAGTCATAGACACAGAAAAAGGCCCAGGCGACAGAGGCGTAATATTGAGACAACAACTAGGAACACAGAAGGACTATCTCAAAGAGATATTAAAGATCGAGTTCGACAGGTTTTAACATAGACAAAACACGCATTGACTATGTCAGTTTGTAGTGACAGGTATACACAAAAACTAGAAGCGCAGATTGTGTTTGTCACAGAAACTGCAGTTTATTTAGTCCTACGGGCCCACAAGGCGGATGAGCAAGCAATACACTCAGCTCCATCAGATGCCTGTCGAAGAGACGGACAATCTGTTCTCAGCAGCAACAACAAGTCAGGTCCCGGGCCGCGCTGTGATTGGCTGACGTCACGGGGGTGTCCCGGCCGGCAGCCAATCACAGCGCGGCCCGGGAATGACGTCACGGGGGTGTCCCGGGCCGGCAGCCAATCGCAGCGCGGCCCGGGACAAAGGGGCGGGGCTTAAAAAAAGCACCAGGAACGCCCCCGAATCGCGTTTTCGAGAGAAAGCGCGATTGACAGCCTCTGTCTCCCAATGGCTAGTCTCCATTTATGGAGCTAGCCAATTGGAAACAGAGGCTGTCCTAACCTCACTATTAAAAACAACAGATTTCGATCTGGGAGGGGCTTCGCCCCTCGCCAGGTTACGAAACCTAAACAGTTTGTGATGCTAACATTAGGAAGTATATATCTAACATGTCTATACAGTACATTACCTTCTACCTCATAATTATGTTTTTTGTTGATTTACTGCTACTATAATGTCTACATGTTATTCTTTCCTTGTTAAGCGCTCTGATACCCACGGGTCTTGTCCACGCTATACAAAACTCTATAAATAAATAAATAAATAAATGAATAAATAAAACCCAGCACAAAATGTTTGAAAATCTACCCCCAAGAGTGTGTTTTCTGAAAACACAATTGGCCGGTTTGGTAAAAATGATCCCTAACCAACCTTGGTGACATTGCTTAGAAATTGGGATTGTGGTGTTCAACAATGTTAGAAAAAATTGATCTTGGACTAAAGGCAGAAGAAAATTATTTATGTGCAGGTAACCTGAGCCTCCCGTTTGTTGAAATCTTTTTTTACATTTTTAAGCACTGAACGATGTGATGCATTTGAATAAAAAATGCCTTAGTTATAGATACACTTTAATCAAAATAATCTGCTGCGATGGTACAATGCTGAAGGTTATGAGATTTAACAAACTTTTTAAGATGAAAGACGAGTAACACATGGCATCAGAGTTAAACAGACGGGAAAAAGATAGCAAGGGTCTACATTGGGTGCAAAACGTTCAGGTTTTTATCGAAATTGATTTAATGTTTTTATTTTTTTTACCTCACAGGCTCAATATATTTTCTTGCATCAGTGTGCTTTGGACATGATTAATGCACAAAAGCAAGCAGCTGATTCTCACGTATATGAGAGGGCAGATCCCAACTTAATCTATGAGAACATGCCATCGCGCTCAAATTCCAGGACCGTGGCCGGGTCTGCCTATCGATGAAGAACAGCTTCTTAAAACGTTTTTGTGCCCCAATTTGCTCTTTACAATTCTCAACGTTGGGCCACAGAATAGGAAATGCAGCTCCAAGTTTTTACTGGAAATAGTTTTTTTTTCTTTATTTAATATAAGTATCATCTTTTGATTTAAAAAGAACAACACACGTTTTGTTTTTCTCCATACGACTGTGCAGATAAATGTAATTTAAATGTACCTTTCTTGAGACTGTGGGTTGGTAAATTACTGAGCATACACTGTATCCGATTTACTTCAAATGAACATACATACAATCTGTGGAAATTACAGTTCGTCCGGAATTAACACATTGTTATTAATGTATTCTTGTATTGGTTTTTGCATACTTTTTCCATGGAATAGGAAAGTACTGGACACATTTCAACATATGGGATGCTATGTAATGTTAATTGTTATCAAATACAAAGTGCACACATACATTCCAAGTCTTCTCCTGGCTCATGCACCTATTGAATTATCCCGAATTTGGCTACTGAATTAGCCATGCCACATGTTTTTTTGAGTCAAAACTGAGTCAGCAATTCTTTCTGGAATACCGACCTCTTCTGGGAATTTCGTTGTGTACAGAGATAAGAAGATCCTCTAAATATTTGATATATAGCTTTTGAGAAAGCCTTTCTCATTATGTGACCTAATTGATCAAGAGATACGATTTAAAAAAAAATTCTGTGGAGGAATTAAATCCTACTTCACATTTTAAGACTATGGGCCTCATTTAGAAGAAGTTGACATATCGACATTGATGCGTCAATTTCCCTGCACCTAGGCCAAATCCCTTTGTGAAACCATGGGATACGCTGTATTGGCTCCATGGCACAAGAATTAACAAGTGCATCAGAAATTCTTACAGATCCATTGGCGCAAAAGAGAAGCATTCCTGCATTTGGTCATAAAACGGGTGCGGCTCCAGCAATGTTTCAGACACATATATTAATCACATTGTAAAAGTTGTGTGTCGGTCCTTATGCCTGGTCTGAGCAGGCGTAGGGATTTTGACGCAGTCAAGTCATAGAGTGGCGCAGTGAAATGTTGAAAAATGTCACTGCGCCACTTCTAAGTGGCTTTTTGCGTGGGAACACTTACCCTGCATACATTATTCCTGTATACTTTGAAGCAGGACTCTACAAACTGACTCATTGGTCCCAATGCGTCAGTTTATAGATATAGAGCAGTGTGGCAGCGGTGGCGCAAGGGGCTTATAAATAAGGTATGGTGTTAAATTTTAAAAGCAGATCTTAGCTGGCGTCCAGAATGCTGCAGCGGTAAATTGGGTAGTGTTTAATGTATGGATTGCATGCTATTTTTTGAGCATTTAAGGCAATTTCAAGTCAGATTTCATACTCATGTTCAAAAGGCGCAAATGCTCAGGGAATTTACAAGTTGTGATGGTCTTCCTTTAAGATCAATGCACTTTGAACAGTTTGTATTTACTTTAAAAAACTGTGAATTTCACAGAAACTGCACTCAAGGCAGCAGAACAGAAAGAAAACAGGATAGGTTCGCACAGTCGGCATGAAACAAAAAAAATACTTCCACTATCCAAATAGCCTTTCTGAAATATTCTCACATGATTAGCGAGCATAGATAAATATTTCCCTTCTGGATGTAAGATAATTAACTAAAAGCTCAAGATTGAGGAATTTGAAGACACTATGTTTAAAAGGTGAAAAATGCATTTACCTTTGGACATTTATTCGACTCTGAGTATTAATCACAATTCTGTACTGCATGTCCTTACGTTGAACCTAAACCATACAGAAATCAAATGGAAGTAAAACATTGTTGTATAAATAATCTTTAATGAAGTTCTGCTGTTACATTTGTTATAGTAATTGGGGCTTGTATGGTAACTTCACCGTTCTAAATGAACTTATTTTGATGACAAACGGTGATAGTGAGGATGACGGCGGTTAATGTGTTCGCCCCAGATTGATCTTACTTTTGGAGCTGAATACCTGGAAAAGTCGCCAGACTGAAGTTGCCATGGTAACTATGTTACATAGAGAACTGACATTCACTCATGTGTTGAGGGTGCTTTGTACAACCAAGAGAGTATCTCTACAGATGAATATCAGACATAGGCATATTTTGTCCATACTTTGTTCCTACTTGAATGTACAATATGTTCAGGTTTACATCTGAATACTCTTAATAATGTATATCTGTTCTTGGAGTTGCTTGAGCCCATTGAGCCCATTGAATGAATGAATGAATAAAGCAAAATTGAACACCCAATTGAACACCCACTTTTGCATTGTGAAATGAGAATGAGAGAGAATGTGTGTGAATGTATGTGTGTGTGTGTGTGTGTGTGAGCACATGTGTGCGTGTCTGAGTGTCTGTATGTGTTTGTAAGGAGCTGTAAAAGTGCATGTGATGGTCAAGAAATATGTGACATAATATAATCTTTTGACAAATATTCGCAGTTACTGTGAAATAGTGGTCTCTGCCCAACTGATCTCCACAGGTCTTGTTCAAGACCACAATGTCTGAACAATTATTGGTCTCCAAATGGCCACAGCAAGTCCCACTTTGTTGCTCATCATGTAATTATACACTTCTATAACTTTCAGCCTACAGTATTATGCCAATTATTCATCTAAAAGGGAGGAGAGCTTTTTTGGGAGGCAATTGTAAAGCCAGTGGTTGTATATTTTTGTATTAAAGTTGTTATCACAATTGAGAGGTGCAGTAATCACTTAGATTTACAGATTGTAGTTATAAATGGAGCTAACATCCCATAATAACATTATGTGGTGTAGAATCATTCAACTACCTTGTTGTTTTTGAAACCTGACTGCCTGGCGTGGCAGCATGAAACTTGTAGAAAGGAGATAGTTGCAAGCTGGTCCTTACTCAGATTGGTTACGTTGGTGTTTTCTCTAACGTAGGTTAATACATTGATGAACCTAAGTCAAGTGTCTATGTTTTTACACTGGTGGTTTGGGTAGAATTTTTAGGGGAATCATTCCTCCCTGGTAATAGATAGTCTTTGTAGGATGCAAATAAACTAGTGTCCAAAGAAATACTGTGGAGGAGATATATACTTTGACAGTTAAAGCAATGAGCTAACATACAATGGATGTTGCACTCTAGTGACCCTGAAGTAATCTCAGAGGCCTTGTTGGATGATGTAGAGACCATTGACAACTAACTGACTGCATTACTGAATCTATGCATTGGTTACATTCTCTGCGATAAACCAACCTAGTACACCTTTCTCTACCCATTCCTGGGGCTGAAAAAGTAGTAAGGGGTTAGAGTATTCATTAGCTACGATGTTTCAAGAGGGAGCCCCTAGAGGCTTTTAATCTTTGCCAGAAATCCCAATTTACTTCTAAATGCTTTAAATTAAAAGAATCCAAATTGTAGAGTATTAGGGATCAAAGAAAACGCAACTATCAAGTCTGCCATACTCAGTCTTTCTAGATGTGGTCTGCTCTATGCACGTCTTAAATAGCATCTACATTTACTTAAACACTGCTGCATCAACTTCAGCGCTGCATCATAGTAAGCATTTTGAGTTATACACACAGACCGTTTAATGAGATTTTTATTTCTTATATGAGACTGGGTGGGTATCTGTACATTTTGTTTCCTTGTCTACCCCCAAAGACATGCAAGGTGGCAGAATTGTAAGAAGCAAAATTCTCAAGGGAGGTTTTGTTTCAAATCTCTCCAGTCATCAGCATGTCTAGCTGGAAAAGTTTGATAAGAATACCTTATTCATATTTTTACTCAAGAGTTCTCCAGTTTTCGCACCAATTTCTATGGCCGATTATTCTCTTCCACTGAGTTAGAATGGAGCCCACCCTCTCACATTATCATATAATTCATGAATTTATAAAATGTAATGTTCAGTCAATGATGAGGTTTGAAGTCATTTTAAAACTTTAATTTATCTCATTATGGAAATTAATCAATATTTTTGGTCTAAATTCAAGTTAGTCAGAATAAGTCTATTTACAGAAATATAAAAAAAAGGATTTGTTAGAAACAACATACATGGAAAATGGCAGCGTGTTCCACAAAGGTAGAATAGCCTGTTCTAGCTATAGGACCTTATCTAGTCAGAGCCCATAAAGAGTTTCTCTGTAAAAGAATGAAGGAATTTTGGAGCAATAGGAAATTATCTGAAGAGAAAACAAGCTCCCTATGAAGGGGAGTTCAGGGAAAACTCTGCCGAGTTCTCCAACAGTTGCAGTAGCAACCACAAATCATATACGGAGAAGAAATCACAGCAGTAGCTATGATTAAAACAGGGAAATTCTCCCAAGAAGTGTCCAGAAACTGAAAAATCCCTGTTTGCAGTAGCTCACAGTAGCTTCGGACAAGAAAATGACAAGGTAGATGTGCATAGAATGCAGCACAGTAACTCTAACATACTATTTAGAAAGACACAAAGGTTTTTGCAAACGCCACTAGATGGGCTCATCAATGTCCAATAGAAAATTGATCTCCCAATGGTCCGTCTTTTCCTTGCTCGTTTCCCGCGGTGAACATTCACACCGACAATCTGTTATACGTAAACTGCTACAACGTATTACTACAAGTTACATTGAAAAAGGTTCTCATGAGAACCTTTACAAGTCTACTCTGTTTGCCGTTTAGTCCAGCCATTGTGCAACAATGGACTTCTCTATAAAACATACCATTACTATCTTAGCACGTCCAGGTTAAATTCTACAGAGCACTCTATGGCAAACATTTACATCATTAACGTGCCGAATCATTATAAGCATGTGGCAGAGGAAGCTATCTAAATGGAATGAAGTTATATGGGGTATGGAAGAAAAAAATACATTTCAGCAAACAACACATTTCTTTAAAAAGGCCAAGCTCTGCAGCTCAAATCTAACATTAATTCAACATTTTACTAATATCATTTATTTTATTAAAGGGACAGGGACTGATAGGGAAGATTGAGGCCTAGTAGTGACGGAACAATAGAAATGGAAGCCTACTTCAAAAAACAATGAGCATCATTTTAATTTCTTGCATGTTTAATAAAAGGCACATTTTCTCAACCTCTAAATTAGCATGCTAAATGTAAAGGCACATTTCTGCATTGTTATAAGGCTAATTTTACATGAAATGTTTCAACGTCCCCAATAGCCCATCTGATGATTTAATCAAATCATCACATCTGTCGGTTTCCCATGTGAGTCTTATATTAAAGTGAATGTGCCTTGTCAGTTGAGTCTCAATTTTTCCTTTTTAACCCCCTAAAGTTTAAAGATTTAATGTAATCTTCATTCAAAATTGCCCTTAGCCCGATATCTTTTTCATACCATTTATTTTCTATTCTTTCCCTTCTTTTGCGAAACAGGTACATACATCTCAAACGGATTGGTGTCAGTACAACGCGATGTATTACAACGCGTTCCGTTACAACGCGATTTTTACAACGCAAAAACCATTACAATGCATGCCATTACAACGCATGGCATTACATAGCAGATACTTTTACAACGCATGGCATTACATCGTAAGTATAGGTAAGTATATCTTTTTAAAAAAAAATGTAATAAAGTTAATTAAATTAATTTAAAATATTAAAAATAATATAACATTTTAAAAACAGTAATTAATTTAATTATAGTAATTTAATTAATATTAAAATTGATATTAATTTAATATATTTAAAATAATATAATTAATGAAATATAAAAAATTTATAAATAGTAAATAATATAATGTAATTAATTACAATAAAAATAATTATAATTTAATTAAATTATAAATAATACATAATATAATTATATTTAATATAATTAAAAGAATTTAATTAATTAAACATTTTTAAATAATATAAATTAATTATAATCGTTTATTAATACAATTAAATTAATAATTGTAAATATAGTTATTAATGTAATTAAATTAAATAAAATTAATTTAATTAATTTAATTTATATAAAGTCGTAATACCCCTGTACCCCCAAAAACAAACCCAGCCCTAAAACCTAAAAACACCCCTGTACCCCAAAACCCAAACCCTGCCCTAAAACCTAAAAACACCCCTGTACCCCAAAACCCAAACCCTGCCCTAAAACCTAAAAACACCCCTGTACCCCAAAACCCAAACCCTGCCCTAAAACCTAAAAACACCCCTGTACCCCAAAACCCAAACCCTGCCCTAAAACCTAAAAACACCCCTGTACCCCAAAACCCAAACCCTGCCCTAAAACCTAAAAACACCCCTGTACCCCAAAACCCAAACACTGCCCTAAAACCTAAAAACACCCCTGTACCCCAAAACCCAAACACTGCCCTAAAACCTAAAAACACCCCTGTACCCCAAAACCCAAACCCTGCCCTTAAACCTAAAAACACCCCTGTACCCCAAAACCCAAACCCTGCCCTAAAACCTAAAAACACCCCTGTACCCCAAAACCCAAACCCTGCCCTAAAACCTAAAAACACCCCTGTACCCCAAAACCCAAACCCTGCCCTAAAACCTAAAAACACCCCTGTACCCCAAAACCCAAACACTGCCCTAAAACCTAAAAACACCCCTGTACCCCAAAACCCAAACACTGCCCTAAAACCTAAAAACACCCCTGTACCCCAAAACCCAAACACTGCCCTAAAACTTAAAAATACCCAAACACCCCAAAACATATACATCAGTACCCCAAAACATATACTCCTATACTCATACTTATTTTAAAAAATACTTAAATTAATATATTTAATTTATAATATTTAAAAACGAAATAAATATTTTTTTATAATTAATAATAATTAAATCAATTATAAAATATTAAATAAAATAAAAAATAAAAATAAATACTTACCAATACTTACGATGTAATGGTATGCGTTGTAATAGCATCTGCTATGTAATGCCATGCGTTGTAATGGCATGCATTGTAATGGTATTTGCGATGTAATAGCTGCGTTGTAACAGCATTACGTTGTAAAAGATGCGTTGTAGCAGTAACACACCATCTCAAACATTGTGTGCAAAGAAGTATTAAACAAAGGCCCACTATCACTATTGGCATCAGAATAGCCTTCAGTATACCTTTCCCTGCTGTTGTAAACCAATTTCCAATTGTGGCCACTCCCTTAAAAAAATTTCCAAACAAATTTGCCATTTCCAATTCACATCATTTGGGTTCTAACGCTGAAATATTCATTACAAAGTCTTCTATTTCTCTGCTCTCGTCAGGTATGTACTTTCAGTAATGGCTTAATTTAAGCATTCTGCAGACTCCATCTTTTTCTGCAAGTAAGATGTATAAATCAAGTCAGTCCTGCAAAACCATAGACCGTGTAGCAATTAATTCTATATTAATTACAAGCAAAGCTCCAGATGTGCTGGTTGGGATTTTGTTGACAACTGTTGACCACTTTCTAATCTTTTCCAGGTACATGCATCATTAAATGAGTTTGCGATTCCTTATTTGCGATTTTTAAGGAATCGCAAATAAGGAATCGCAAAACGAGATGCAACATGAAAATTGCGGAAAAATAAGGAATCGGTAAAAATTGCAGAATAAATAGCGATTTCTTGTGTTTGCAAACTCGCAATTTGCGATTTCGCAATTTCCGGGGTCGCACATTGATGCATGTTGATGACATCAGAACCAGTAAGTCTGCTGTCCAAGCCTCTTTTTCAGTGCTGAGGCTCAGGGGGAGGGCGAGCTGGCTCTGGGAGCAGAGGAGAGTGAGAGTGAGAGAGACTGAGTACACCTGAAAAGAACTTTAAAATAGAGCCTGAAAATCCAGCAGAGGACAGCCAAAGTGCAAGGAAAAGAAAAGTTAAATTCTCTGAAAAAGAAATAAAAACCCTAATTGAGGGTGTAGTGCACAGCAATGACAAGCTGTTTGGAAAAGTTTCACTGAAGGTTCCTGAGCAGGAAAAAAAGAAGATATGGATCAGGATTCAGAATTGAGTAAATGCCATTGGGATGACTCACCGTACCACAGAGGAAATAAAAAAGAGATGGTACGACCTGCGCAGTCTTGCCAAGGCACGCATTGCAGACCGTTTGAAAGAGGCACATAAGACAGGAGGGGGCACACCACCAGACACTTGAAACACTACCATGGAGGAATTGGTGGAGTCAACAATCCAGCCAGAAGCTGTTGTTGGAGTCACGCAGCTGGACACCTCAGGAGCTGCACACACGTCTGAAGGTAAGAGGAATGCATGTATATATTGTGTAAATTACTGAAGTCAGGATGTCAGCACACTACAGCGCAAGCGCACACTGTAAAGCATGTACTAGAATTCCATTACTAAGGGAATTGCATCATGGGAGTTGTAGTCAGTCCAAGTAGTTACAATGAGACACACACACACACACACACATACAAAAAACGATTTTTAAATACTGAAGCAGATGTTCAAATGAACATTAAAGTTATTAATTGTGAACTGTGACATAACCTCACAAGCATACATTGATGCTGTTTTGCACTGTTTAACCTCACAGATGCGGAACGTGATGAGGCCGGGGACAGTGCTGGTCTGGAAATGCACCACAGCAGCGCATCAGAACATGAGGACACACCAGCTTTGCCAACTACCCAGTCACATGTGCCTCATTCCCGTGGGTCACCTGTCCCAACACTATGTCCCATCGCGTCTGATGATGAGGCCAGTGCTGCACCTGTGGTCAGTGTACGTCAATTAGCTTTAGCGCCACACCCACACCAACACAGATCCGGAGAGGCAATGGCAGATTGCAAAGAAGAAGACGCAGAGCACGTAGACCACAGCAGGTGGAGATGACAAATCCAGTCTGGGGTGGCTTGAAGGTACAGATGCTCCATTCACATCGCCTGCAGGGCAAGAACACTCGATTAGTGAAGGAGGAAATAGCTAAGATGTCAGGCAACATTGAAGTACTGGCCAGTAGAGTCCAGGAATTGACAAAGGTCATGCAGGAGGGGCATGCATCGCGCAATAGACAGCACTGGCAACTGATGCAGCAGCTCAAACAGCAAGGCAAGTCGAACAATAGGCTGGCCACTGCCACAACACTGCTGGCGCGTAGATCTGTGACAATGCAGACCGAAATTTGTCATTGGAGTGGAGATGTTGCCAAAGCACTAGATCAAGTGACAAATGCTGTAGAGATGATGAATGCATCTACCAGCAGAGTGAACATGACTGCACAGGAAGAAAGCAGTGAGTGTGCCTCAAGCCTGAGCAGTATTACAATGCCTGTCGCAAGTGCAGTGAGATGCAATACACACAGCGCCACCCCATCCACTACCAACGTAAGGCAAGAAGATGCTGCCGCAGACAGACGTCTGGGTGTTCGAGGGAAAAAACGCTAGGCTCCCATGCTCAAATTTGGCTTACAATGGTGACATAACCATTGCTACGATGTGACCTAATCGCTGACTTTCAAGTACATTTGTTTTGAATTTCAGATTTATTGTTTTTGGCCAAGTGTCTCGAGACATTAGTCACTTTGGCAGTTTGCTTCTGTTCTCTGGTCATGCTTCATTCACATAAAGTATACTTTTCATAGCATGTACTGTTTTTTTGTCATCATTACTCACCTTAGAAGTAATTCCGTGTAATCTCCAATCTGCACCTGCGCCCTTCTGCTGCGCCTGATCCTTGTAGGGCAGGGTGGTGTTGCCCTTGTTGGTTCCCATCCTCCGAGTCACTGTCAGACAGCTCCATTTCCAAACCTCCCTTTGTCGCTATGTTGTGCAGCATGGCACATGCTGCCACTATCTTGCAGCATTTTACGGGATCGTATTTCATTGCTCCTCCGGTCTTATGAAGGCGTCTGAATCGGCTCTTCAGCAGCCCAAATGTTCGCTCTATCACGTTCCTTGTTGACATATGTGCTGCGTTGTATCTCCTTTGTGCGGCAGTAGCAGGATTGAGATATGGTGTCATCAGGTAATTTCGCAAGGCGTGTGCGCTGTCACCTACATGTGAGGTATGAAAGGCTGTCAGTAGTTGTTTGACATTAACATTTATACAAGGAATGGAATGATGTATTGCACATATTTACCTAGCAAATGTCCCTCTCCAAACTCTCCCCTTTCTAGACGGGTCTGAATGCCACTTTGCCTGAAGATATATGAATCATGTGCACTGCCAGGAAATTGTGACACAATGTCCGTAATGATGTTTTTGGCATTACACACAACCTGAATGTTGAGGGAGTGATAACATTTCCTATTCCTATACAAATATTCCTGAGCTGCAGGGGGACATATAGCCACATGGGTGCAATCAATACAACCCAGTACTTGGGGGAAGGTAAAACTCCTGCTTGGTCTTTGCAATTTCATGGGCTGTGGTAGGGAAACGTATGTGTGTGTGTATCCGGGCCATCATGGCATCAAGGAATGCTTCAAAGATTTGTGACAATGCACTTTGCGACACACCTCCTGCTACTGTAATTACTCCCTGAAAAGTGCCTGACGCCAGTAGATATAGGCAACATAAAATCTGGACATGCGTAGGCATTGCATTGGTCCTATGAGTCTGTCTTTGCAGGATGGGGTCCAATTCATTGATTAGATGATGTATCATTTGGCCATTCAGCCTATACTTATCATATATTTCGTCCCCCTCCTGTCCTAGCAAAGGTATGCGTACTCTGAAGATGCGCTCATTGATTTGCCTCTCTCTCTGTCGTGCAGCTTGCAGCCTCATCCTCCTCGCCATCAGGTACAGCCCAGCCATTTTGGGTTCTGGAACCTCATTGTGGGTGTGTTTAAATCAGTTTCTGTTGCTCTTCAGCTGTTTCTGTTTTGCATTCATTTTTACCACCTGGTTGTGTCCCTTCTTAAATTGCGATAGCAATTTTGCGATTTCTATGAAAATCGCAATTTGCGATTTTTCATGCATTTCTATTGCGATTCCTTATTTGCCATTCTTTATTTGAGAATCGCAAATGAGAAATCGCAATGGTTTTCTCAGAATAATTTAGAAATTCTTTATTTGTGCGAAAAGTTACACATTTTTGCAAAAATAAGGTTGATGCATTGCAACACTGTAAATTGCGATCGCAAATGCTCTTTTTTTGCGAATCGCAATTTTTGCGGCTTCTAAATCGCTTGGTGCATGTGCCTGTTTATCATTTAAAATGATGCCTATGGGTGGAATGACAGCTCCAAATATGTCTCCTGCTAGTTCTATTCCTGCATTTGTGCTGCGTTTCTATCTATGTGTGGGTGTTATTAATGTGTCTAAACCTTGTCATGGTACATTTTTGGGATTAGTATGCCTAAATAACAGAGTCCTTCTAAACTGGCGGGCAGTAGAAAGTAGGCATTTTGTCTTTAAATGTAATATGCCCCTGGAATCGCATTTCATCTCTTGATAAAATTTGGCAAGTGCCCCTTGTCAATTCAAATGTATGTTCACAATTGCTAATCCCTACATGTCTGGTTCTTTTATGTGTTCTTCTTCTGTAAACGCACATTTTAACCTTTGTGTTGGCTGTCTAGTCTTAATTTAGGATATACCTTCTTCTCTCTGAATTCATTTTCTTCCTTCTTCCAAGCATTTTCTAAAAACATCACACTTCTTGTCAGTTGTTTGTGTCATGTTAGTGTATCTTTCACACTATCTATGGGGAAAAATATAATAATACCAGTCTGTGTCCGCCTCTTTTGCTTGTGAGTGTATATTCATACTTTCTATCAAAGGCACTCTGGAATGTACTTCACAACTCCCTTGTCTACAAACTAACGATAGCATGATGCTACTAGAAATAACATTAGATAAAGGCATGTGATAATAGGTAACCTCTTCTGAAACAGAAGTAGGTAAATGAACGCAGACATAGTAGTCTTTTGTGTCATTGGCATTAGTGTATTCTTGTACTAACCTAAAGTAAACATTAGTAGAGTAATCATCCTTCTTAATGTTTGCAAAAGAGTAACTAAACGAATCTTCTCTTATATTGAAAAAAGGCATGTTAACAACGCTCTTTGTCATAAACTCTGACTCAGGCACCAGATGAAATCCTATTAGAACTATACTAATCATTATTACTGTTATTATGAAAACAATACCCATGATACATTTACATTTATTTCTAATGCAATACATTCTCTGAGTGAGTTAGAGAAGTTTGATTCAATAGCTTGTAGCAAGTTATTTTAGTTCTTTTGGACTAGTTATTATTTGTATATATATTTTTTTCTTTAGTGGTCATATCCCTAATCAGACAATCATTAACCCTACTCTGTGTTCTTCTAAAATGTGATCTCTACTTTTCTGTAACTTCCAACTCGGGCCTCGGTTAATATTCTGTAAAACAAAAAGATAAAATAACAAATATCTACTAGGCACAGTTCAACTTGTTTCTTCTATTTTCCTTTATTGTCAAGCTGTTTGTCTTCAGGGAGGCTCAAACATTTCAGCATTCATGATGCACAGATCTTCTAGCGTGACATTCATTGTATTATTAGGCAAACACAAGGAGATAATGAACAGAGCACTGAAACTTTTCAGACACTCACCGTCAGTCACAGATCTGGGTTGAATCCATCATCATTATTTAGCTCAAATCGCCATTCCAGTTTGAACCCAGCCATATGTAAATCAGTCTTGACCCTGCACCCAATGTAAACAGTCCAGCCCGAACTGCCAAGCCAGGCTCCCTAGACCGGCAACAAGCATCCTGAGATAGGTTTTAGGGTAACATCCCTCATCAGCCAGGCTAGCTTGATTCCAGTGGCAAAGTGAGCAATGGACAGGTCTGGGCATACCCTGCCAACTTAGGGTGAACATAGCTAACATAAGGAGATAATGGACGGAGCGCTGAAACTTTTCAGATGCTCACCCCCAGTCACAGATCTGGGTTGAATCAATCATCGTTCTTTAGCTCACTTCTCCACTCCAGTTCAGACCCAGCCATATGCAAATCGTTCCTGACCATGTTCCTTATGGGAACAGTCCAGTCCAAACTGCCAAGCCAGGTCTTCCCTTGAGTGGAAACAAGCATGCTGGGACCGGTTTTGGAGTAACACCCCTCATCAGCCAGGCTAGCTTGAATCCAGTGACAAAGTGAGCAAGGGAATCACGTCTGGGTATACCCTGCCAACTTAGGGTGAACAAAGCAAACACAAGGCTGCTGAGGGGTGAAACCCCAAAACTGGTCTTAGGATGCTTTCCATTCCAAGGAGGACCTGGCCTGGCAGTTCAGGCTGGACTGTTCCCATTAGGTGCAAGGTCAATACTGATTTGCATATGGCTGGGTTCAAACTGGAATGTCATGGAGAGCAAAAAAGAAATAGATTTAGGGCCAGATCTCTGTACTGGGGTGAATGTATGACATGTTTCTGCATTCTGTCCATCAATTGTTTTTGCATTTGTCACCCTGAGTGGGACAAGTATGCCCAGACGTGGGTCCAGAGCTCTCCATGCCACTGGCTTCAAGCTATCCTGGCTGATGAGGGGTGAAACCCCGAAACTGGTCCTAGGATGCTTGTTTCCAGTCCAGGGAGGACCTGGCATGGCAGTTCTGGCTGAACTGTTCCCATTGGGCCCAGGGTCAAGACTGATTTGCATATGGCTCGCTTCAAACTGGAATGGCACGAGGAGCAAAAAAAAATGGTTTTAGGCCCAGATCTCTGTACAGGGGTGAATGTATGACATTGTTCTGCATTCTGTCTATCAATTGTTGTTTTTACATTCAATGCAGTATTCATGTAGTACGACCATTCGGGCGCTGAATACCTGCAACAGAGCACACATGCTCTTTTTGATCTTCGATCTTTTTGTTGATTTGGATCTGTACTGTCTTCATTCCTAGAGTCAGCTTCTTCGGATACCTCTTCTGAAATTCAAGCTAGTGTAGAACTTCTTCTTGAACTCTAGTTTTCATGATTTTTTGGACACTGCTTGCCAATTTGTTTTCCTTATTCCAGTGCTGGTTCCTTTGCCAGGATCTGTTTCTTGTTCCAGTCCCACATCTACAGCACCTCCACTCTGTGATTAGAAGTCTGCTTCTTTTTTATTAGAGATTTCAATTCCACTGTTTGTTACATCAGGTACTTGCACATGACTTTCTGTCAGCTGATCTTCCACTCCTTCCTCACTCAGTGGCTGGACTGGCACCAGTGCTTCTAGTCGGAGGTGGTCTCTCGACTGATTGTGCAATCACCTAAGCTCTTCATTCAGGATCATAGACCAGGGGCACTTCTTCTGGATTGCTCACTCTTTTGTTGTGTGAGGCGTGAATCCTGTTAGGGACACCGGCGCACTTAAGGGTAGGATTAACTGAAAGGGGCTTTTCTATCGGGGTTCAAGGCAAGTCTTCCAAACGTGCTTCTTGACCATGACCCAATCGCCAGGACTGAGGTTATGGCACTGTTCTTGATGTGTTTCTTGTGTGGCAGCTTAGACCTGATGAGAAACAGAACAAACCACGTCAGCCAATCAATTGCAATAGTCTAGAATTATATTGTCTGTGATATTCAACAAGGCGCTTGCGGAGTCAGCTGGCAACCTCATTGGTCTGCCCATCAGTATTTCATGTGGCAACAGGCCAGTTTTCCTGTCGAGGTTGATGCACAGACTTTGTCATTGTAGACTTAAGGGTACCATTTATTCGCTCAACGATACCAGAGGCTTCTGGCATGTAACTGTGATGTAATCATTGCTCAATCTTTAAGGCTGTGCAGAACATCTTCATTTCTTCTTTGTTGGAATATGTTCTTCTATCTGACTCAAGAGAGAGCGGCATGCCGAACCTGGGTACTAGTTCTGGAAATAACAATTTGGCTACAGTAAGACTATCGTTTCTCCTCCCTTCTCGAAAAGACACAAACAATCAGCAGGATATATCTCAGCACTTTATGTACTGGCATCTAAAAAAAAAACATCTGCATCCTGTTGAAAGGGCCCCCTGATCCCCCTTGGTGTATTAAAGTGACCTGTCTCTGCTGCCTATGTTTAATTGCTGACATATTACACATCAATGGCAAATCTCTTGTGCCCCAATCCTAAACATGGGGTTGTACCAATTCTGTCTGAAAAGTTTCACCATCATGTCTATTCCCAAATGTGTATAATGATTATATTATTGGGTCATTCGAAACAGCAAGCTGTCCGGTAAAACCAGTTTACCATCTGCTGACATCCAGATATCATTGTGTTTTTCTCACAACCTGCTCTCACCCATCCATTCTGTTCTGCCTCTGATACATTCTCTTGTACTCATTTCAACTTGTTCTGTGTGTCAGTGTCTTTCATCAGCATTGCAAAGGTGCTGCCCTCTCAGGACTTACAAGAAACTTCCATTAAAAGAACAGGCTCACAGTGAACAATATCTGGCTACTGAGTCAGCTTATCACTTGACCATGGCAACGTACCGGCTTCCTTCCCGATGAGCCTAGCATTTTACCACAGAAATTTCTCCTAGGGGATGTAGGGCTTCCAGTAGTACCTTGATGTATGCTCTGTTCTTTATGAGGGTTCCTGAGGAGGTAAAAAAGCCTTGCTGTGATCACAACTGTCCATAATCATGGATGACACCAAGCCCAAACTGGTTGGCTGTGAAAATGGTGATTCTCATTTGGGCAAATAAACTGCAAGCTCTAGTAAGAGCAATCAATTCAGAAACCTGGGCAGAAAAGACTTCCTGAAGCCATGAAGCTTCGATCACATAACTTGTGGTACATATGGCTTATGCAGCTGTAAGTTTACCATCGGTTTCTCTTAAACATGAGTCATATACAAATAGTATTTGGTCACGCTCAACCAAGGGTTCATCCTTAATGTCATGGCAGGGTTTAGTGTGCAAATCTGTGAACTCTAGACAGTTGTGCTCAATTTCATCACAATCAACATCATTTTCATTTACAGGTAATAAGGTTGAATGACTCAAAACTGTGCAACATTTAAAAATAATATTGTCTGATGAAAGGAAGATTAGTTCATAATTTGTAAGTCTATTATGGGTTAGATATTAGGTTTTTGTTCTGGTTAGCAATAGCTCCACAGAGTGTGGGATCATACCAGTTAAAGGATATCCATCACTATGTTCTCGTTCTTTTCCAAACTCGTGCTTACTTTGACTACAACTTTAAGGCAATCAGGAAAACCTGCTGCTACGGGGTCAAATGTAATGGAAAGTAGACCACAGGCCTTCAAGATCCTCTATGCCAGCGTTCTTCAAACTTTTGGGTGCCGAGACCCCCCTGTCAACATTTTCAGTCATAAGGACCCCCTCCTGACAAACATTTCTAAACCTGTAGGCAGGGCTTCTGGAATTACGAGGCAGGTGAGGACCAAATTACACGGAAGGCTTGACTAAATTGCGTGAGAGGAAAATGTATATGTTATGTGATGCCACGTTATTTTGGGATAGAATTGCTTCATTATTTTGACATTTTTTTGCTCACAATAAAACAGTACCAGTTTACAACCAAAATACAGCAATTAACATCAGAAAGATGTCTAGTCAACCTTTGTGATGGGCCTTCCACTCCGCAGGAATATGTGCTGTCAAATTAGAAGCTCACCTGGCCCTGTCCGGGAGCAGCAGGGGTCCCTAAAACCCTGCGCTCTGTGGATGAGAAGAGTGCCCATGTGAGTGCACGGTGAGCGATGCAACAGTATGAGAGTAGGGAAAGAGGAGTGACTGCAGGGTGAGTGAGGTGGCCATATGAATTTGAGTGTGGATATAAGTGCAGAGTGGGATGAAAGAATGCATGGTTAATGATGGGCTTGTTTGAGCGAGTTGCAAATTGAGCAGTGAGGGGGCAGGTGAATGAGGTGTCACATGAGTGCAGGATGAGTGCAGATGAGTAGCGCGACTGCAGGTTGAGGTACAGGGAGAACATTGCAAGTGCATTGTGATTGCAGAGTGATTCACTGTGAGTGCAGGGTGAGAGGGTGAATGATGTGAGTGCATGGTGATCAGTGTGAGTGCATTGTGATCGCTGTGAATGCAGGGTGAGCATGAAAGTGAAGTGCTAGAATGAGGAGTGAGTTCTCTGAATGCAGGGTGCATTTCCAGACACTTGAAGTAACTCAACATATTATTGACTGCGGCGTAGGGTTTAAGATATAGGTTAAACTATTGCTATTATGACATTAATCAGGGATCGAGGGTGGAGGAAATAAATATTCTGATCTTGCAACATACTTCCAGTCCTATGATTAGGGTTGCCTGCTCAATATTTTGATGTCCCAGACGGTACAAAAATAAGCAGTCACGTAAAGCTGTATATTTCAGCACTCATCTGTGCATACTTGGAACAGCAAATATAAATAGAAAGCACTTTTAATTGCGTTCTAGGGCTGCCTCAATGATCCATGACTGATAAAGGGAAGAGACCGAAAAGTCACATTACGAATGTATTTATTTATGCTTTTTTATATAGCGCAGACTTTACCCGAAGGTGTCAGAGTGCTTCACAATAGGAACAGTAATGTTACATGAGGAGAAAATTACAAGTGAACAAAGTACAAAAGCAAACATTAAGTTACATGAGGCAAAAGTGACAATAGCGAGCAACCAAAATACAAGAGGTAGCAAACGGTACATTACAGGAGGAAAAAGTGATGTGTGCAGGTTACAAAAGAATACAAAGTAAAAGTAGAGGAATAATACTGCAATAAATGGCAGACACTCAAGCACAAGAACAAACGTTACGTAGGCAATGGTGGCACTTGTGCAGGTATATAAAGCAAACAAAATATGAGAGGTAGCAAACAGTGTGTTACAAGAGAAATGGCTGGTATTTTTTTCTTCTGGCAATTCTACTTTTTATTATTTCTTTTCATGAAATACATTCTCACACTATTGCAGTAAATGTAAAATACAAATGTAAGGGAAAGGCTGAGTTGGGGCCCAGAGGGTACTGGAACTATAAAAAAAAAACTAAGCCTCAGTGACCAGTTTTCAAAAGCTATGTAAATATGCAAATGGCCGTTAACGACCTGTGAAAAACTCAGGGGTGCCGGGCTGTGCTGGAGATAAGACTGCAGACACAGCCCAGCGCAGCTCACAGCAGCTCGAGCTGAGACACACTATAGGGGAGGAGGGGGGGCTGAATCCCTGTAGTCAGATGGGCCTGGGGGAAGAAGTGTGATCGGGAATGCGCGACCCCCTTTCAATCACTCCGTGGCCCCCCTGGGGGTCGCGCCCCACACTTTGAAGACCCCTGCTCTATGCTGTTGTGCCAAAACCGAGAGTGTGCACCACCTCTTTCACTGCAAAACAGAGTATATTATTTTGAATAATCTGACATTCCTAGTGCTGGTGCCGGACAAAGCTTTTCTTTCAGCTCTAGGAGTACTGTTGTGCATTCTGTATCCCCTGGAATTGGATCAGACACATCTCTGAATGTCAAGTTCAGTAGACGTTTGGCCACTAATAAAAACGTTTGCTATTCACTGTCTAGGGTAGCAAACCATTTCCAAAACATTCTGATCTCCCTTTGAGCTAGTGGTGGATTAATCTGCAAGATGTCTTCCACTCTTTCTGGTGACACCGTACTAGTTCTTTTTACAGTAATGAGTCCCTGATATTGAACTTCTTTTTGACAATACTGCAGCTGCCCTGGAGACACTTTGTGTCCGTTGTCAGGTGGTTCAAGAGTGCTATGGTGTCATGCTTGTATGCATCTTTAGTTTCTGATGCCACAAGCAAGTCAACTATGTATTGTACAAGGGTTGACCTGCCCGACATCTGCAGAGTTTCTAGATTCTTTTTAAAGATCACATTAAAAATGGAAGGGCACGGGCGTGGCTAGCAGCCGAGCAAGATGGCTGTCTAGTTGAAGAGCTCGGTGGATAACGCGGCCCTTCCATCAATCCGAGTGCTCATCCGACACTTTACTGACCTCCAGGGGCTGGCGTTGAGGTCCACTACCGAGCGACACTAGCTGGTGAAATCCCGATGTCCATCCGTTACCGGGAAGTGTCTGAACCTGCGAGGACTGAGGAGCCGCCTACCCACGAGGCAAAAGTCGGGGACTAAAGTTTGTGGCAGTGCCGACCTGAGGCCCGAGCTGGCCAGAGACCCTTCGGCGGTGATCTCTCAGAGTGCAACACGCGCAGCGAGACCCCGAGGCGGACCTTCCTATGCAGAGGCGGCGGTGAGTGTGAGCCGCGCCTCTACACCTCCAGCGGAGATTTTGGCCGCGGTGATATAACACCTTTGCCGCCGGCCGGGACCCGCGGGGCGGTCGCACCGCCCGTGCTGGGAGGGCCTGTGACGACGATCGCCAGGAGAGAGGAGAGGTGGCGACGGGTGCTCGATAGTGCCTGAGACCCACATACATGCGCCGGTGAAGGTGTAATTTTGCGCTGACACTGGGGATAAAACACCACTGACCTTAAAAGCTGCATGTGCGCCAGGGGCTGCCGAGCGTAATAGCGTCATCTCTGCTGCCGTTAACATCCACTGGGGCCCAGCCACGGCGGCACCGTCCGCCATCTGAGCCTACTGAGAGGTCCTGGTGCCTGCGCTAAAGAAACTTGAGGCAAGTGTGACACCCTAGCTATTACTCTCTCTGGGCTGTCTCATAGAGGACATTGCCGGCTCCCCAGACGCGCCCCATCACTATAGCGCTCAGAGACCAGCTATACCTCTCCAGCAACGGCTGGGGCCCTGTCATGTGGACCTGCTATGAACCAGTGCTAAAGCTAACCATTCTACAGCAGTGGCGATAACATAGATAAATAGCGGCGCAACTTGGGGCTAGAAATCATGGCGCAGAGTTGCACAGGACTGGGAGCCATCTTCCTCTTAACCTGCAAACACTACGAGGAAAAAAGATGAAGGCCTGCAACTCGAGGCCCATGTGACTGAGCAAAAGGGCGCGCTCGCAGGCGAACTCTTATCCCCCATCATAACTCGCGCTAAGCAAGGAGTAGTCCACTCCACATCAAAAGCAATATGGCCGGCAGGGGTCCAAGGAACAACTCCACGCAAGCCAAACTAGACAAGTTTGCCTTTGAAAAAAGCTCTGTACCACCGCCGGAGGGACGCGCATCTACAGGTAAACACCAGGATGGTGGTGAGGCGAAGAAAATAACACTGGAAGATATTATTAAAGCGCTCTCAAGCGTCCAAGCTACAGTAGGCACCATCTCCACCGACGTCTCGCTCCTACGGGCAGATCTCCATAAAATTGCGGACAGGGTGAAGGAGGTGGAGATAGTCACAAAATCGTTAGTAATGGGTGCATCGGACTTGCAAATAGCTGTCTCTCAACTCCAAAAAGAAAACAGGCTGCTTGCTGAGAAGCTTGATGACCAGGAAGGGCGCACAAGATGCAACAATGTGCGTATAATTGGCATTCCGGAATCAGAAGGCAAGCAAGCAATGGATTTGTACGTGGAGGAACTGATACAAACAAGGCTGCAACCCAAGGGGCTCTCCAACTTCTTCTCAGTGGAACAAGCACACAGGGTGCCCGGCGGCAGACCAAAACCGGGGGCGCCCCCGATACCGGTCCTTGCTAAATTATTCAACTACAGGGATAGAGACGCGATTCTGCAGGCCGCGAGGGTCTCTCCTCCCATACAATTGCAAAATTCTACAATAACCTTTTTACCTGACTACACGGCAGCGGTCTCGAGACACAGAAGAAGCTTCCTAGAAGTCAAGAATCTCCTGAGGGCGCAGGAAATACCCTACTCAATGTTGTTTCCTGCAAAACTTCGTGTGGTGGCTGCTGGCCGAATATGGTTCTTTGATACACCGGACGCGGCGCACAACTGGCTCGAGGGATGGCGGCCTGTGGAGAAATCTCATCGTGGGAACAGACAACACCGTCGGCGTGAAGAAGAGGACGACCCGGGAATGCAAGATACAAGACACTTGGAGGTAGAGCAAACACCAAGCCATGAGGAGGAATAAGCAGCACAATGACGCTGTCAACACTTCCAAGACTATCGACAGCCAGTGCAATCGTATAGAAAGAACATGGCTGGACTGGCTCTGGTGGCGGACTGATACGGACTCTGGAGGGTGAGAAGGGCTGGGGCCTCCACTGGACCTCTTGCCCCTGACAAGCAAGTACCTTGGGTTTGGGAGGGGAAAAGCACTCTGCTGAGTTGGGGTGGCGGGCAGTTCTGGAACTGCTAAGCAGGGAGGCAGGGAGGGTGGGGGGATTTGGGGACTGTAGAGTTCTTAGTTCCTTTGATTTGTTTGCAATGTTTAGAGGCACTGCTGGTAAGAGAGGACAGCGATTGACTTATAAGCTTACAGGAAAAATTGTTAGCATCGCTGTCTGCTTCTTTATTTTTGTCTGGCTCGTATGGTTCTTCAGGGCTTGTATGACTGAACTGATAGCTGCGTGTCTTCTGCAGCGATGCGTTTGGATGCTGA
Organism: Lissotriton vulgaris; assembly: GCF_964263255.1. NCBI lineage: Eukaryota > Metazoa > Chordata > Amphibia > Caudata > Salamandridae > Lissotriton > Lissotriton vulgaris. The sequence continues at coordinate 1,805,535,493 of NC_141687.1, read as the reverse complement.
TGAGAGATGGTACACTTTGTTTTTGTAATCTATGTCTACACACCCTACACAGGACGCTACCCGTACTATGACCCAACCAACCCCGGGGACCCCAGTGACTATGTTGACCTGGAATGTACGGGGACTGGGGGATTGGGTTAAAAGGAGCTTGGTGCTGCAATATTTAAAACGCTGCGGACCGGCAGTAGCCCTTGTGCAAGAAAAGCACCTGACGGGATCTACCTGTAAGGCCATGGACAGATGGGGTTACAAGATGGTGGCCCATGCAGAATTCTCCTCCGGGTCCAGGGGGGTGGGTATCTTAATAAAAAAGAACTTCCCACTTATAATACATCAGACGCGGATTGACGACCAGGGCCGCTTCGCGGCCGCTACTTGTCAATGGGAGGGGACATTGTTTAATTTTGTCTCTGTGTACATCCCCCCGTCCTTGCATGCCACAGCACATTCGGCACTTACGGCGTTCCTACTTGCACTACCTGTGAGGGTGATGGTGTTAGGAGGCGACTTTAAGGATATCGTAGATGGTACGCTGGATAGACATCCCATAAAACTGACGACACCACACAACCATTGTATGACGGGACTCATAGACGCCTTAGGGCTTGCAGACACCTGGAGATATAGGCACCCCACCACCAGGCAATACACATTCCACTCCGCAGTCCACGACTGTCTCAGACGTATAGACTACTTTCTGGTAACAGCGGACGGACTGGACGGAATAGATAAGGTAGATATCCGCCCCAGGGGTATATCTGATCACTCGCCAATATTACTCACTTATACGCGCCATTTGACACTCCGGCGCCGGGTGTTCCCCATCCATCCTAGTTACTTACAAGTACGAGAGATTTTGAAGGATATCTTAAGCACTACTACAAACTTCTTCCAAGAAAACGTAGGATCTGTAGATTCCCCTAGTACCCTTTGGGAAGCTTACAAAGTGGTGACTCGTGGTCAAGCTATATCGTTAATTACTGGCCATAAACTAAACAAACGGGCTGAACTCGATCAAGCGGAAGCAGACTTGACAGAAGACATGGCTCTACATGCAGCCAGCCCGACCCCTCTCACTGCACAACGAGTGCGGCTTAAACAGGCCGAGTACGTGGCATACCAAAAGGAGGCGGTTCTAGATCGACTCCAGGCCATGAGACACAGAGTGTATGAGCTAGGAGATAAGGCCGGAAAATTCTAGCTTGGCTGGACAAAAAGGAGAAGGCGGGGAGGGTTATTGCACAACTCCGTGCCTCTGATGGCTCCCTGCTGACGGCCCCTGGGGATATAGTAGACACGCTGGCTGATTATTTCGAGACGGTGTATGCCTCCTGTACTGCGTTCACAGTTGAGGACGCGCATGCCTATATAAAGGATCTCGCCATGCCACGGCTTACATCGGAGGCGGCGTTGCTGCTGGAGGCTGACCTCACAGTCGAGGAAGTAGAGATAGCCATTAGCTCCCTGGCGTCCGGTAAGGCTGTGGGCCCCAACGGCTTCCCAGTCGAACTATATAAACGTACCCCTCAGGTGACAGCTCCCTTCCTACTGAGTATGTTCCACAATAGTCTCCAGATGGGTAAGCTACCCCGTGACCAGCGATTGGCCGCAATTGTCGCAATCCATAAACCGGGCAAACCACCCACGGAGTGTGGCTCATACCGCCCGATTTTCGTAATAAACGCTGAACCAAAGATTCTAGCCAAACTACTGGCAATACGACTAACTCCACATCTTGCGTCCCTGATAGGTCCCGACCAGTCAGGATTCATGCCCCACCGCAGTACGGCTCTTAACTTGAGGCAACTCCACGCGGTGCTGGCTCACCGATCTTTTATCCCTTGACGCCAGTATGGCGTTCGATACGGTGGAGTGGCCGTTCCTGTTTGCTGCGCTACAACACTTGGGATTTGGACCTAAGTTCTGTGCTTGGATCCGCTTACTTTACAACAACCCGTTGGCACATGTAACGGCCAGTGGGCATATATCCAGGGATTTCCCACTGGCGCGTGTTACACGACAGGGATGCCCGTTGTCCCCCCTGTTGTTTACGCTGATACTAGAACTTCTTGCAGCATGGCTTAGATACATAACAAAAATCTGAAGCCCCAATTGGACCGCTTCAAACGTGATGTGGCGGTGTGGCGTAACCTCCCCCTAACGCTGCTGGGAAGGGCAGCGCTCTATAAAATAATGGCACTGCCGCGCTTCCTCTATGTCCTCGAAAACACTCCATTCTTGGTACCACAAACCTATTTTAAGACTATAGCAGCGGAGGTCGCCAGCTTACTGTGGGCAAATAAACCAGCACGGATTGCGCAGGACAAGCTCGTACGTAGCTGGTACGATGGAGGAATAGCACTTCCGAACTTGCAGTTGTACTATTGGGTGGTGCACCTTATGTTAATAAATCATTGGTTGCACACCCCGCAGGATGAGCCGGCATATCAGGCAGACAGGCAAAATTTGGAAGAAAGAGGCCTGATGGCTAATCTCTACCGGCGCCGAAAACCCCGGGCTGATTGGACCTACCGAGCATACAATACATATTTGGTACCGGGGGCATACGCGACTGAAATGTGCAGGGTCAATCACGCAGATGACGCCAACAGTTGGGTAAGGGCTTCCATAACTGGGACAATATTGGCCTTTCAGTAGTGGGAGATCTTTGGAAAAAGGGAGCGGTGGTCGACTTTCAACATCTTCACACGCAATTTAGCATGGCGCAGACAGAGAAATTCCGGTATTTTCAAATCTGTCATGCGCTGCAGGCAGCCATACCACCGGGCACTTCACTACAGGAATCCAAACCACTGGAAGATAGGCTCCTGACGGAGCACATGACAGAAAAGGCGACCTCCCTATCATACCGTAAACTGGTCAATAATTTGCCAGACCCCACATCCAAACTGAGACGGACCTGGTCCCGGGAGGTGGGTGTCTTTGATGATTCAGAGTGCCAGGAAGCCCTGTCCTTGCTCTGTGAGATGACGATCCTGTCTAGGCTCCGATTGGTCCAACTCTAAGTGCTACACCTCACATACTACACCAGGATAACTCTTCACGTAATGGGGGCAGCGGAACATAAATACTGTGTGCTCAGCTGTGGAGGACAGGGTACATTTTACCACACTATTTGGGATTGCCCCCGTATTGCGGCTTACTGGGTCAAAATAATGCGCACTGTATCTCAAGCACTAGAAATTTCGGTCCTCCCGGAACCAAGGCGCTGCTATTGAATGTATGGGAAGCAAAGGATCTTAACCATCAGGAACAGGATTGGGCTATGCTTGGTATGATGATGGCGAAACGGAATATTGCTATGTTGTGAGGGTCGGGAACGTTACCTACGCTTCGCAAGTGGTGTTAAGATATGGATGAGGCAATGGTGGCAGAAAGGGCGGTCTTTATACACCGTGGATGCCTGCAAAAGTGGGAAAAGGTCTGGGGGGCCTGGAATAAGTTCAGAGGAGACATTTGCGAACCACCAGAACTTGATGCAGATACTTTCGCCTTGTGATGAACCCTTTATATTACGGATGGCGGGGACGGCTGGGTTGTGGGCGCGGGTCTGAATTAAAGATATCTGGATATGTTACACTAATTTGCTATCCCCTGACCTCTATGCGATTGCAGACAAGGATGAATATTGTTTTGTATATGTTAACCCTGCTTTGTGCCTAAGTAAAAATCTTTAAAAATAAAAATAAAAATAAATGGAAGGGCTCTCTGTCTACCCTTGCGGGACACTAAACCCTGTTAATACCTTCAGCTGGAAGATACATGAAAAAATAAATCGGCTATCTTCATACAGTGGCTCAGAGAAGAAAGTCTGGCTAAAGTCAAGAACTGTAAACCTCACTGCAGGACATGGTATCTGAAATAGTGTGTTAGCTGGATTCAGTACCATGGGAAAACATGGCACTACAATTTCATTAATCTTCCTCAAATATTGGACGATTCATATTTTTCCATTGGGTTTCGGTAAACCTACAATTTGAGAGTTACATTGACTGCCAATCAATTCTTTCACGATTCCTTTTTGTAACATGTCGGCAACACTGGTTGTATCCCTGCAATAGCTTCTGGTGTCAAATGATAAGGTGGTGTTCTGGGATATACAGCCTTTGCCTTAACTGTGATTCGCACTAGTTCCACACCTTAGATAAGTTCGATATATTTACCAGTAAAATCCCAAACTTCTGCATTCACTGTTTCTCTCAAATCTTGAGGTATTTCGGAGGCGCTAGGGGGCGCACAGTGGAATGGCTGCCTGAACTGCAGCTCCGCCGGGTGATCACATACAATGTGACCCATTACTACTTCTACCCCGCCAACCCACATCTCACGACCATCCACGTGTGGGGGAAGATGTGGGGCATAAGCGGACCTGGACAGAAAAGGTCGATACCCCCGCCTTTGCGATCGTTGCCGCGATCATTGTGGTGAGGAACGGGCTGCCTGACAAAATGGCTGGCGGCGGACTGCGGACCTCAAGCGAACACGGCGAATCCAGTGTGGGTTTGACCGCCTAGCTCAGCGTACACAGCCTGGGGGTAAGAACCTGCCACCTGCCCCAGAGTGACTGTTTTGCGCTGCTCTCACCCCCGAACACTATCGGCTGGGACTGTCACCACCCCGGCTGCGCGCCTGACAACATGGCGGCGCCTCTCGCTGAGGTGACGGGCACCTCACTCTCGCACCGGTGAAGTCGGACTCGGCTTTGCTGGGCGCGCAGGCCGGCGGATCAGTGCAGGGAGCTGCTGGACATAGCGTTGCTGGGCGAGGGGGCTCGAGATCGGCTCATCACTGGCGCCCCGTCACCACCCGATCTGACAAGCCGGGGAGAGGATTCCTGGACTGCCGGGAGGCTTCTACAGCGGGAGGCAGCGCAGAAAAGGTCGCACTCCCTTGTCGGACTAACTGCGGTAGGGCCCCCCGGGGACAAAGGCGCGCCCTTTCGCCTGAATTCGCGCTAATGCTGGTATGAGCTGACCGCATCTCTCCCATAGCCCACACAACCTGAAGAGAGACTCCCGGCGGCGACCTGATCAGACGCAGAGTTAACTTCACGTGCAGCTGCAGGCTAACATTGCCAGAGAATCACGGCGACGACGGTCAGAGTAACGAGGGCGTCTGGGCCCACATTGCGGAAAGTACATTCACCAGCCACCACAATGGGGAAGCCTGACAAGCAGCAACCAAAACTCTCCTTTGACAATAAGAAGGCGACGAAGCCTGCAGAAGATATGACGGAGACCGGCGGATCTTCAGACCCATTGCCAACTAACAACATAGAGAAGATTCTGATGGCGATTCAATCGAATCTGCAGGATATAAATGGTAAGCTGGACAATCTGACATGCAGGATGGATGGCATGGCCGCTCGACAAGAAAAGCATGGCGAACGATTGGATGAGGCGGAAACGAGGATCTCGGCCGTTGAAGATGAAGCGCGAACCTCCACCACCAAATGCGCGGGAATGGAACGAATCCTTGAGGTGATCAAAGCGAAGGAGGAGGATTTGGAAGCGCGCTCGAGGCGCAATAACGTGCGAATCACGGGCCTGCCAGAATCGACCAACACTGGGAGAATGGAACATTACGTCGAGGGTCTATGTCAGGATATCTTTGGTGCGGAGGCCCTCTCGCAGATCTTCATTGTGGAAAGAGCCCATAGGTCACTGGGCCCCAAGCCACCGCCCGGTGCTACGCCTAGGCCGATTGTGGCGCGAATTCTCAATTATCGGGACAGGGACACGATCCTCAGGCTCGCAAGGGAAAAGGGCAAAATCACCCATCAGGGCAACTCTCTGGAGTTTTACCCGGATCACACGGTCGCTGTTCAGCAAGCACGTAAGGAATACACCGCAGTGAAGGCTAAGCTGCGTGATCTGAACATTGGCTACTCTATGCTATATCCTGCCCGACTTCGAGTGGTGTGGAAGGAGAAGACGATAGTACTGGCGACACCCAAAGCGGCCCTTGACTTTGTTAAGAAAATACAGCGGGAGGCGAGGTCAGAGTCCCAGAATGATCAGCACAGAGACTCGGACTGACGCAACTGGTGATATCAATCGTTGAATAGCGGTGAGTTTTGCTGTAATGATGGCTAAAATAGACTGCTGCATGGCCGACCGCAGCTGAACTGGGCTGCGCCGACCGATGCAAGACTTTTTGGGGGCGGGATTTGGCGCTTTTACTCAACACTGGGCATTAGGAGGGTGAGGATCCGATGGGATGGCAAGGGCTGAAATACTCTCCTGTCTTGAACTGTTACCGACACACGTGACGGGCCCTTGCTACCACGCTCTCCCCACGGTGTAATTGGACACACAGCCACGTCAGACTGTACATTTTGCTGCTGCTGTGGGCGATGGGTCTGGTCTATCCACATACATATGCCAGTAGACCATCCAGTCTGGAGGGGGGAAGCGAAGGAGGTGGGAGAACATTTAACACTACAATGCATACCACAGTGTGGGGTGAAGACTTGCAAAGAAGTGATCGTGCCTGCCCCCCCCCCGTTTACCTAACTACATGAGACCAGGTAGTTGCTGTGTGAGAGGCGGACTGACAACTGGCCGGCTTGGGCCTAGATCCTAACATATGCATCTGTTAACTGTGGGGTGTAGCTACGTTTCCCCTATAACTGTACCACTGCTTACGCATATGTGAGGAGTTGTAATGGGGAGGTGGGGACTGTGGGTTAATGGACACATATATTGCGAATATGTTCAGTTTTCCTAGTATCGCCTGCACCCATCCACCGGGTGAAGGGTTGTGCTCCTGGCGGTCCTCCATGAGGGTAGTACCCAACGCAAGTTCTTAGTACTGAGCACTGAGTTGTTGATTATGTGGTTGTGGGATTTGTGCTCTGAGGGGATATGGCTTCGGCAGGTTGGGGTTGCTGGAGTGGGTGGGGTTTGGGGAGGGGGGATGTTCAACTGTTTACGAAGACCGACAACATTGCATATGTACACATTCTTAGGTTATCCGCAGAGAGGGATTGAAAACGCAGCGTATGTTCTTCGTGCTGTATGTGGACAGGCGCTGGGTGTGACACTTGAGTGTGCAGGAATGAATTGTGTTGCATTATTTACGGACGACAGGTTCTGGAAGTGAGAGCAGACTATGCCTTAACGTTCTTACTTGGAACATACGGGGGTTCTCGCGCCCTCAGAAAATTAGACAGGTTTTTGCTAGCCTTACCAGATGGAACGTTGATATAGCATTCCTGCAGGAATCACACCTCGCGCCGAACACTCACGCTACATTGGGGTCGAGATGGGCGGGGGCGTCCTACAGGGCTTCATACTCATCTTACTCCCGGGGGGTGCTTATTTTGATTAAGAAAGGGATCAACTTTGAGGCACAACATGTGACACAGGACCCCTCTGGCAGGTATGTGCTTGTGACAGGTACACTGAGGGGCCAACACATGACACTCCTTAATGTATATGGACCAAATACTGACGCACCGGAATTTTTTCGGGACATTTGGGGGCACTTGCAGAAACATACTAACACACACATGTTATGTGGGGGGGACTGGAACGTGACATTGAAGGACGGACTGGACCGCTCCTCACATTCATTGGAACAGCACAAACAGTCAAGACTGATGGTGAGTCACATGATGGGAGATCTGGCCTTGACGGATCTCTGGAGGCTACAACACACGGATGCGCCAGGCGCCACACACATCACCGCATCTCACAATAGTTGGTCCAGGCGGGACTACTGGTTGGGTTCTAAGGACATGGCGCTGTGGGTTCGTAGGTTGTAAGTACTGCCACGCACATTATCGGACCATAACCCGGTCCTGTTGCAGATAGACATTCCACATTACACCCCCCCCCATTCCAATGGCGATTTAATTCCCAGGCCCTCACAGACCCAATATATGTTGACACCTTGAAGAAAGCGATAAAAGACTACTTCGATATTAATTCACGGACCACGGAAGACCCATGTATCCTCTGGGAAGCCTTCAAGGCCACGATCAGGGGTGTTTGCACTGGCACTACCATAGGAGTGCTCAAGGACATCAGGTGCCAGATCCACCGCTGCGAGAGACAAATGAGGGACCTAGAACTGCGGTATGAAACAACGCAAGATGTTTCGTTGTTACCCAAGTTGCGCGACTTACACACTGAACATGCTGATTTCTTGGAGTCGGAAATTAAATACTTGGACCGCAAACATGTAGCTAGGGCCTTTGGAGAGGGGGGTAGACCAGGGAGGGTACTGGCGTGGAAAATATGTGAGGGACGGGGACAATCGGCGATACTCAGAGTTAAATCTGGGGAGAGTGTATTACACACACATTCCACGGACATATTGAAATGCTTTGTGGACTCCTTTAGCAAGCTATATCAATCTCAACCCTCAGCGACAGCGGAGGAAACGTATGACTACTTGCATGATGTCGCGATTGGCTGGCTATCGGACGCACAAAGGGAATACTTGGCTAGGTCCATCACGGTGGAGGAGGTAACTGAGGTAATCACTTCACTCCCAAATGGTAAGGCACCGGGCCCTGACGGGTACACATCCGAATTTTATAAAAAGTTTGTGGATGTCATCGCCCCCTATCTGGTGGACATGTATGGTACTTCCTTTGAGAAATCGTTGCTCCCCCCCACACTGCGGGAAGCCCTGGTCATTGCACTCCTAAAACCATCCAAGGATCCGGAGTAATGCGATTCCTACAGACCTCTGTCCCTGATAAACGTAGACTCGAAAATCCTTGCTAAATTGCTAGCCGTTCGGCTATCCCCTTTGATGACCCGCCTGGTCCTTCCGGATCAAGCTGGCTTTGTTCCCACCAGGTCCACCTCGCATAATACCAGATCCCTGTTCGCACTATCGCACTACCTGCAGCCCTCGGTTAAAGCGGTAGCTGTCATGCTTGACGCCGCGAAAGCATTCGATTCTATTGAATGGCGTTATATGCTCACCGTCCTCAACAGGATGGGTTTCCCTAAACGATTTGTCCAGAGGATTTCTTTGCTATACACGCAACCGTGTGCAAGGGTCCGGATCAATGGCTATGTTTCAGCTCCGTTTGGCATTGAGCGAGGCACGAGGCAGGGATGCCCCCTATCACCCCTGCTCTTTGCGCTGCCGTTAGAGCCACTAGCGTGCATAGTGCGACAAAAATACAAAGAATCGGCACTGCAATTTGTGGCTAGGCCGCTACACATATCCCTCTACGCAGACGATATGTTGCTATACATTCGTGACCCTGAGGTTCATCTGCACCCGCTACTTAGAGAGTACATCCGATTTGGGGGACACTCGGGATTAGCGATCAGTTGGTCCAAATCTTCACTCATACCTCTCACCGATGCTACAACTCCCTTTGAAATCGACTACCCGCTAGAGTGGCAGCAGGACCCGATTCGCTACCTGGGGGTCATGTTCCATAGGGATCCAGACGAAGTCATGCGAGCAAACTATGGGGTGGTACTCTCCAAACTGGAAGATAAGATCCGTTGTTGGATCCATTTGCCTCTATTGCTAGCTGACAGGATCGCGATCGTCAAAATGAACATATTGCCCAAGCTATTGTACCTTTTTAATAACATACCCATCACGCCAACACGAGAAGTCTTCCGCCGCATAAAGTCCCTGGTACTAACCCTGATATGGGCGGGTAAACAAGCTCGTATTGATTTGCAGACACTGACGCTCCCGATTGCGCAGGGTGGCTTCGGGGTGCCTAATTTTCTCCTATATTACCTCTGTGCCCAGGCACAGTATGCAGCGTACTGGTACCATGAGGTCCCCAATCTCACCCACACGGCCATTGAGGAGGGTGATACCCATCCTGTCCCCCTGTCTGCGATCTTAACGCACACCAGACCACTGCTACATGCGAAGGATATCAACACTGTAGACACCACGATTAGAGCATGGAACAAGCTTGGGCAGTTGGCTCACAAAACCCCGTTATATGCACCGGCCATGCCATTGCAGTATCATCAGGCGCTGTCTGTCACTAACGAAAAAGTGGGGATGACTTTGCTGACTCGAGCTGGGATCGACACGTTGGGTGACGTGTTTCAGGGAGGCACGTTCATTGGCATCGACAAATTGAGTTATATACAAAACCAGACTCCAATGTTTCGATTCACATACTATAGGCTAACCAGGGCGCTGCGAGAACATTACCCAACATTCCCTGCGGAACCGGAAAGCCTAGCACCTCTGCAAATGCTGATCACTACACGGGACCTGTCACATTTAGTGTCCAGACTGTACACTGCTGCACAATCAGACATAGCGAGCCACACACTTAAGGCTAGGGGGCGATGGGATGCGCTACTAGATACACCACTAACAGATGAGGAATGGCACAGCTCCTGCGCATTAACGCAGATACTGACACCCAACGGAAATCTGAGAATTATTCATTTCAAGTTTATTCACCAGGCCTACTACACACCGACAAAACTGCGTACATTTGGATTGCAGGAGGAAGACAAATGCAAGCGTTGTAGCAGGGAGGTTGCGGACTTTGTGCATCTGGCCTGGACTTGTGCGAGGGTAGTGGGGTATTGGGAGGAGGTCACCACCACACTCACGGTTATGTTGGAGGATGAGGTGCAGTGCACGCCACAGGTCTGTCTGCTGGGTATTGTACCCCAATTCAGAGAGCTGAAGCGCAAGTTCTGTGCCATCGCCTTGTTATTAGCAAAAAGGCAGGTGGCACAAGGTTGGCACAGCCGTAAAGTGCCGACGAAAAAAGTGTGGCTTCATGCCATGTCCACCTGCCGGGATAAACTGCAAACATATGAGGAGAACTTGCCAGCGAAATCAAGGCCGAAGGACATATGGTGTTTCTTAACAGACTACCTAAACTCATTACAGGAAGATGAGGTGGACTAGCTCGTTTTCTGGTTGTACTGGCATGTGTGTTGAATGGTGCGCGAGTTAAAATCGGATGAAGGCTGCCCTGGGGGGAGCCGATGACACTATTGAACTCACTGTCTAGGTTGTGTATGAGGGCAATGTAAGGTCTTAAGTTGGGGTATGTTGAACTTTCTTTTTTCTAAAAATGACAAAATGTAAGACTCATAACGAATGTCTGCTAAGAGCCCTACGGAGGGTGAGCAAGGCGGCTCTGCCTAAAGTTTCTACACTACTCTTCAGGGCTAAATTGTTGCTTAATGGATGACCATCATACAATGGCGAGCCGGCCCCAGGGTTGTAGGCTCATGCTGTGTAATTTGCTTTGTGTTAATAAAGGTCTTACGCAAAAAAAAAAAAATCTTGAGGTATTTCATTTAAGGTGAGCGGATGGACGATCCCTATCTCGGTTTGCTGTTTAAGTAGCTTAAAATCTACATCCTCATCATGTGTCTTGAAAGTCACACCATCCAGTATGCATTATATAGTGCAGTTTAACTTGCACAATAGTCTCTTCCTAATAAATTCACAGGAATTTAATCACAAACAACAAATTGATGCTTTTCCTAAAATGAGCCTATTTTTATTGGGACTTTTTCTGAAATGGATTTAGAATCTATTTGCTTGTAACTCCTTTAACTTGGATGGTTTTCTCGAGTAGAGGCAAATCTAGAACATCTTCTGTAATATCATGTGGAGCAGGTAACACCAGTATCATTAAGAAATTATACAGGTTGGCGACAAACATCAGCATCTACATACGGGTCATCGGGTCTACCTCTACGACTGGGCCAAGTACTCAATCTTCCTCCTCTCTCAGGCACCGTCATTGAGAATTATCTGAACTAAAGTCATCATTTTCAAATAACGGGTATTGTTGCACTGGATTCTGATTTGGATTCTGAAATTGGGGCATAACCTTCTGAAACTGAATCACATCGATTTTCAGCTATTGATTTAGATTGAATATAGCATTCCCTATTTGTGCAGGTGCAACAGGCATCATTGGAGACTGTTCCTGCATCGGCATTCGCATTTGCTGTGAGGGCGGATTTTGAATTTGCATACTTGTGTCATCTGTACATTTTCATTAGGATTTTTGTGATTATATCGACATTCCCTCTTCAAATGTCCAATTGTATGACAGACATGGCAAACAGTAGTGTTCTTCATTGCAGCAATAACCGTTCCAGATCATGTACCCACAGGAACACCTCTACCTCTTTCTTGTGACGTATTCCCTAAAAAGCAACCTGTGGCACAACAACTCCTTGCATGTTCCCTTGAGCTCATGTAAAAGAAGGGTTCTGAAAACCTTTCTGAGCTAACCTTGTCTGCGCTAACATACATTTTTCTTTAATTTTCTTCTGTTTCATATCTAATTCATCACTGCAATGCTTTGCTTATCTCAGAATGTCATGCAGTGACTTGTTTTGCCAGCAGATAACACTTTGAGTTATGTGCGAACTGATCTCTAGCTTGAGCATTAAAACAAACTGGGATACGAAAAACTCCATATCCTATTCCTCAGGATATTCACGTCAACAGTGCTGCTAAAATACCTGCAATAATTTCTGGCCAAGGTGTCCTTAGCCTACCCGAATATTCCCTTTCTACAAACTTTTTCAGGGCATGAAGACAGAGTCCCTGAGTCCTGTTATGGGTGCTACAACATTTTCTTGCGATATTGTGGCTGGTCAATCAGATTGCGAGGTAACAGGGTACTGTTGTAGAAATTCTGCACATATACAGACCATTGCACAGGAAAACAGGACCTCAGTGAATAGGTGGTGTACCGATATACCACATCCGTAGCCAAACTCCCAAACCAACTAGCTATAGTGTCTCATGTGTTCTCCATCTACAGCAGAGCTACCATTGATTAGACAACCCAGAAAACGCACTCTATCTTGGGAATCGCAGGAGCCTGACACTCTTTTGCTTACACACTCCTACCTGTCCACAATGCGAGTAATCAGAGACACAGTATAGTTTAAAATGTTTATTTCAACTAAGAAGCTCTATGGTGCAGTACACGAGCCAACACTAGCAGCAAAATGCATAAACGCAATATAGTCAGCATTGCTACAATACCATTGAATACAAACGGGGATAACATGTTATAAAACAGTGGAAAAGGAGTATATGACCTGACCACCCACCCCGTGACAAGAGATAGTTTATTTTAAAAAGGAAGACCTCTGGGCTTTGTCAGCAGCAGACCCCATACCTCAGGGCCTAAATGTAATGTTCACATTGCAGGACAAACACAGCTCTTCTTGCCAGAACGGTGTCTGCAAGCGTGTCAAAAACAGGTTGGGGGTGCAATACTAGAGTACACGATTTCCAGAAGTGCTGCTGTGTGTAGCATGTTATGTCTAATTGCGAGGGACTGATCAGAACAGAATAACAAGGGGCATTGTTGTTTAACTTTGAAAATTGTGTGCAGACTAAACCACAGAGCACAGCAAAGAACTTGCAAGGTAGACAGTTCTCATGTGAAAGGAGCACAAACAGAGTCATGAGAAATATATACATGCAGTGTTGTGCGCAAAAGCAAACTCATGGCAGCAAAGCTCATGCTAACTTAACAAATGTCGACAATGGACCTATAAGCCTTATTACACCCTCCCCTTATAAGTCCATCGTAAGTAGACTAAAATAAAAAAATAAAAAACAAAAACACAAAGTTCAAATAGCTTGAGCAGATAGCAATAGGGCTGTCCATAAATTTGGAAAAAGCCAAAGACGAAAGTCTGTGTAAAAAAAACAATTTCGAAAGACAAGAAAGTGTGAGGTAAGAAATTGCTGTAGAAGAAGGCATCGAAAATTCAGCTGATGGCCACTGGCAAAGTACCTGATTAATCCGTCAAGGTCTAAGTGCAAAAGAATGCAATACCCTCCAAAAGGACATCATTTTGGTCGTTCGAGAAATGAGATGCCATCCAATTTAGTAAAGTGAAGGAACAAGAGAGATCCTCATAATCAGGTGCTTCCATTAGCATTTCCGGATAACTTGCGTGATATTCAATGTAGCTCTGAAGTAGGAGATTCTGTGAAGCCTCACAGATATCCTATTGTGCCAAAATTCCAAGTGCAGTAGCAAGTGCCATTAATCCAATCCCAGTGCACTCCTGTTCATGAGCAACTAAGGGGCCCATCATCCGATCGGAATCCAGTACTTGACATGACGTGTTGGTGAGGCATAATTCCAATACCCACGTAAACTCACAGTGGCGGCAGGAAAACACTGGTTGCAAGCAAGTGAAATATGCAAAACGGAAGGATAATCCATAAGACACACAAAGTGTCGCAAGGGGCAGTGTCCCAAAGCATTCATGCATCCGGTCACGAAGCGCAGTACCACCAGAGGAGCAGCCATTGCGGAGCTAGCACAGCAGAAGCAAGATTCCCGCTGACAAAGACAATAGTAATGGAAAACCGCCTAAGAAACTGGAAAATATAGAATAATGAATTCAGGTATTACACCAAATATAGTTCGAAAAGAAGACACAAGGCCGGAACACACATGTTTAAAAAAATGTTCCAGGCCTTGAGTATTAGACACATTGAATATGCGATGAATTAACTCCCCAAAATGTAGTGGGAGGTTAGTATTGAAAAGCGTTTGAATTTCAGTGGCTGCACTCACCACCTGGAGGGTAAAGATTTCACGTGCAGAGGTCAATGCAACTTCTTGTTGCGTTAAAACCGCTTTTAATCTGCTCAGCTTGTTGAACTCTGCTTTCAAAGTTGGTATTGAAGGCCAAACTAAACTATCTAGCTGCCAACGCGGGGGTGGAAAGAGCACATTATTGCAACAAATTACACACTGGGAAACCGTTACAATGTAGTGGATGCCAACAAGCAAGCTGCAGCCTTTCTGGTTATTTAAAATAAGATAGCTACCATTAGTAAGCAGTGTGAATGTTGGAATTATGGCGGCACTGGTTTACCTTTCAAAAAACAAGCAAGATTCGGAGCCGACAGATTACATGCTTGTGTAACGGTATGTTTTTGCATACCAGGGAATGTCCTACTGTGGAATCACAATCCTCTCCGGTAAGATAATCCTCAGTGTCATCCCTTAAACATCGATAAGTGAAAGGCAAGTACCACAGTGCATGTAAAAAAGCACTACTGAGGGGTTCAAAGCGGCCTACAGGGTAATATTTCATACAGAAGCTAAACTGAAACAGAGAAAATGGCAAAGATATAAACCCATGGATTACCCAAACAGCAGAGTTAGACTCAGCCACAGAAAAAGGCAAATGTTCTATTTTTTCAATGTGCAAAAGGGTGTAGGTTGCATCTTTCATGGACATGAATTGCTGTTTGTCTGTCAAAGTAAACAGCGAAAACAAGGCAGTTGCATTCAAATAATCCCCTGGCACTTTTCCCATCTTCAATGTTTGTAAAGTCCATGCAAATTGCATCATAGAAAGCAATTGATTGTGACAATGATATAACAGAGACACATCTTCCTGCACAATGTCAATAACAGAGGAAACAATATTATCTAATGTATAAATGCGGCAATACTGTTGTGGTCAACAGGCAAAACTTTTTCTAAATTAGCCTGGTCTATTTCACGCAAACGAGATGCTGCCTCAATTTGAGAAAGTTTCCAAATTTCGTTGTAAGCTGCATATATCTATCGTTTTGTTCTAGGAGCTCCTGACCCTAAGACAAAATCGGCCAAGTTTATATTGTTGGACAACAAAGATAAATGTTGTTTAACGGACAAGAGAGTAGAGTGCCGAAACCATTGTTGATACAATTTACCAACAGAATAGGCCGTGACAGTATGCGAATCAGAAAATCTAGGGTCAGGTCAATTATTATATTCTGCTAATTTCGGAATGGCAGTTGCATTCAGTTTCTTAGCAGTTGCCAAGCCAAAACATGTTGTTTGGTACACTGTATCATTCAAAAACAAAATTTGTGTTGGTATGAGGCAGGCACGATGTAGAGACTCAGTGCAGCGTAATTGCCAGTCCTTAGAACCCCAAATTGATTTTAAATCAATGGTATCCTTCCAATTATCATAACCTTTTAAGGATAGAGCATTGCGGAAGGAATTGGAATAAATCAATTCACTATGGGTCAGCATGACCTTTTGAGATGAAAGGCCATTTAAGTTGAAGTAATATGACACAAGATCTTTTTTATCAAAATCTGAGAAGTAAGTAAACTTCTTCTTAAGTGTTTTTGACCTGCATTTTGGTGAGTAGGGCAATGTTCCCATTGCGTGTAATTTATGACAGGAGGTAATGTACTGGTCTTGTGTATAAAATGATGCCCATAGTGTTGATAACAGACCAGGTCGGCATAATTTGCAGAATTCATATACAAGTCTTCAGCATCAAATGCAGCATAATATTTCAGATCAGAAAACAAAAAGCCTGTATAGCATGCACATCCCAATCATCAGAACGAATGTTATGTGTGACCACATCACCCATGGAGATTCTAAAGATATACGGTAAGTTAATCAGCTCTCTCCGACCATGTACTTAAAAATCTACTTTTTCCCAAACGATGCCATCCGATACTGGGAACGCTGAAATGTTTACAAGAGTCAGGTCTCGCTTCATGATGTGTGAAGAAGAATGGGGGGCCATTCTTCCATCAACAGGGTTCAAAGCAGAGCGTTCAGGCAAGTAGTGACCATTGATGAGTTGAAAAAACACAGTCACGAACCCAATCAACATAAAAAGAGAAACTAAAATAATATCAACCAGATGTATGTCCATGGAGGAACCAAATAAGTCTCTTTAACTCAGATTTAAAAAATTGACAATTTGGTAGGGTTTTTTGTGGAGGTGGAGGATGAGTCACTAGACAAACTTCCATGGTGCAAAGGACTATCAGGTAAATCCTATAGAGACCCACTTGTGGGATATGTGTATTCAGCATCTGCATTGTATGTAGAAGCAGGGGGATAGAAGGTTGGTCAGCAACAGTGTCCATATTGATCACTATGTCTGCTGGTAAAACAGAAGATGTTATATTCTCTTGAGTCCTAGACATTGTTGGACACAACACAGCTGGGGTTATACTGTTTATACTTGGCCAGATGTTGTAGCTTGACATTGTCCACTGAGATGTATCCTTCAGGCCAAGCACTGACACCGGTGCAGGATAAGAGGGACCAAATTATTTTTGTTCTCTACCTTTTCTCGGACCAGATCTCCAACTTTAGGAAGTAGGTTCTGTAACATAGCAGAATGATTATCTACGCCAAATGTTGCAGCAGCCGCCGCAACGTCTAGACCATCAAGGTCGGGCACAATTCCAAAGAGCATTTCGTATGGGGTCCGCCCACCCAGAGGTCTTCTAGGGAGATTATTTAATATACGTCGGACTCCATACAAATGGGCTAACCAGTTCCTGTCAGTATCTAAGACTCTAGCTGTCAAGGATTGCTTTAAGTCACGATTCATTCGCTCCACAATTGAGTAGCCCTTAGGCCTGTATGGAAACGAAAATTGCACCAGCACCCCCAAAGATCTCATAGCATCCTTGTATACCTTAGAGTCGAACGCTGGACCTTGGTCAGAATGAAAGGCGCCATAGGCAAAAATTCCTACAAAGACATGCAAATCCCTGATGACATTTTGAGTGTAAGCACTGCGTTGTGGCCATACCAAAAGGAATCTTGTGCACAAATCCACTGCAACTAAAATATATTTATAGGCATTATCTGAAGAAAAAGGACTGCAGTGATCAAGATACACACAAGCAAAGGGCCGATTAGCAATGCTAAGCGGTTTTTGCGGTGGACTTGTTACAGCAGAAGGCTTAATTGTTGATAGATGTCAAAAGAAAGTACATAATTGCGGGTTTGTTTATATAAGCCATGCCACGAATAAATTGCTGCAGAATAAAAACAGTCACAGAAACTCCAGCATGGGCCGAAGCCATACCTTCGTGTGCGGTCTTGATTAAAGTATGTCTGCTGTCCACGTTGGGAATCAGCCGGTCTCCAACATCTGGTATTCTAGTAAATGGAACTTCTTCTGGAGTTAACTGATAAGAATATTTTGAAGGGAAACCCTGCGGGTAATTGGGGCCCTCCTTTGTAGCAGCTATTGCTGCCAAAATGTCATTGTCAATCTTAGTTTTGGATCTAGTAATGGCTACTAAAGAACACGTGGCTACTGCAGATTTGGCCGCTTCATCAGCCAAACAATTCCCAACAGTGTGTGCCCCCACGCCTGGGAGATCGTGGTACAGGTCTGCGTGGCTGTAAGGGAAATAGCAGTCTGCTTTCAGCACAGAGGAACCATTATTTGGAACCGGAGCACTTTTCTAAGGCCCACTGGAGGGCTACTAGCATTGTGACTAACATTGGGGATTTTAGAAAAACGGCTTTGACTTGGACCCCACCGATGGGGAAATATTTGGACTACAATACCCAGCATGCCACTCACTGGAGAGTGGATGCAACAATGGAGAAAGGAAATTGTAGTCTGGTCCAGGGTTTGCCTTTCTCCCTCCCTATGATTAAGGTGCTGCTGCACCGAAACGCATCAGGGACTGTTAATTGATTAGTAACGTGAGCCGGTTTCCTGAATAAAAGCTCGTTTGAACTTTCCTCTTTTGGAGTGGCGTCCTTAAGCTCAGGGGCAACTTTGGGATACATATATCTTTATATATATATATATATATATTCCACCAGAACCTCTGTGTCACCAAGGGACAGACGACGCCCTCTGGTGACAAAAACAAGCTTTATTTTTCAATTGCTCGTACGCGTTTCACCTGAACCAGCAGGCTTGTTCACCGATAAAGTTTTTTGGACAATTCCCACCATTTTAAAATTTCTGTGCATGTGACCCAGTCACGTGAAAAACGACACAACAAATACAAGGGAAGACCGAATCGTAGTTCTACGTCTGCCCACCGAATGTAAACGTTTTCATCGATCTCGCAAGATGTTGTAAATTTCAATAGATGCATAAATAAATTCATTTCTCATTACAAAAATCAATCGATATATTTGGTCAGAAAATACTAATTTCCACAAACCTTAATTTCATAAGGGGAAAATATACTCATCTGAGCTTCTTCACCCTTCAGAGTAAGTGACTCAGTTTTCATCCGTCATTATTTACATTTGTGTATTGCCCTAGTGGGCTCACAATCTAGGAACCATTTATATTCTGACACCATGGCTTGTCTGATTATTAAGCCCAAGTGGCCAATCCCTAAAATCTCACTTATCCAACGTTGTGTAGTACATGATACAAAAAGTGCTTTAAAAAATGTGCTTTCAACAAAACTAGAAATTGGAAAAGAGAGCATAGTTACAGATTAAAATCTAGACATTCATTCATGACCCACAACAGATTCATAAATGAGTATACAAATCTTCTTCCATATTCAGACCCGCAGGGCTTCTTGTATCTAGCTCAACTATGTAACAAGATTCAAGTCTTTTCAACTTTTTCTCTCTGTCCCCACCTCGACTATTAGATGGAATTGCATCTATAACATAATAGATTAAACTTTGAATGTCTTTATTATGGAATCGTTCAAAGTGGTGTGCTACTGGGTACGATCTATCTCCGTTCTTTATGGCCCTCAAATGTTGCAAAATTCACTTACGTACTGGTAAGATGGTACTACCAACATATTCTAAATTACGTGAACATCTCAAGACATATACAGAATGCTCGGTTTTACAGTTATACTACCCTTTGATCTTTCTTTCTCTCTTTGCTAACCCAGGTTTATAGGTCATCATATTTCTTCTATGAGCACAAGCCTTACATTTCATACATTTGATGAAACCATCTTTGCATTTTAACCAGGTAGAACTTGTTCCAGATACATCTATTTTCGGGATCAGATTACTGACCAGCAGGATCTTGCCCTCCGAAAAGTTATCAATGGTCTCCTAGGCATTAATTTACAGAGCATCGGATCATTTTTTATCACATGCCAATGCTTGAACAATATGTTTCTTACTGGCCCATGTTGTCTATTGTAGGTTGTTATTAATCTACAGACATTCACATTCTTTTCATCCTCTTTGTTTCTTTACCTTTTCTATCGAAGCTTGGAAACAGTTTTCAGTATAGCCTGTATTTTTGAAACGTTTTTTCAATTTCAACAGTTCATTCTCTTTTACTTGTGGCTCACTACAGTTTCGTAACACCCTCATGTACAAAGCCATTATCAATACAAAGAACAATTGCTAGAGTGGCATAACAGGGGCATATGTCTCATTGATTACCTTTACTCGCCACCATGTTGGAACCCAGTCTAGTGTATGCCGTAATAATAGGCAGTGGTTTGTTGTGCCTGATGTTACAATGATGCGATCAAGTGAAATAGTGCCGGTATTCGTTTTTAAAGACATGCTCAGACGGGGCTAGCAAGCTCCATGTGTGTGTCTGTACAGTTGAAAATGCCGATTATCGTTTGTAAATACTCTGAGCAGGAGACATCACAGGCACACAGAGATCTACCCAAACAGAAAAGAGAGTGGTAGAAAAGGGCAGAGACCATAGAGTCGGGGAGAGAAATAGAGGGAGAAAGGGATATGAAGGGCTAGAGTTGGAGAGAAATGAGGGAGAAAGAGCGAGAGAGAGAGAGAAAGAGAGAAGAGGGGGTGAGGGGGGATACGAAGAGAGAACGGAAAGAAAACTAGAGTTGCATCAGGAAAGCTAAACCAGCAGGCGGATGCACGTTCACGATCACATGCACTTGTGGAAATCCGCCGGCTCGTTTAGCTTTCCTGATGCAACACTAAAATTCTCCCTTATCCATTCCTGCGGAATGGGATAGGCTCGACCTAACCAGGAAAGTAAAGAGGAGGGGAAGAGTGGAGTCAGGAAAGAAGCTTTTAGGGGCGGGACTGCGGATTCCTTTGAAGCACGGCCTCGCGGCTGTGACCAGGGATGTAATTAGGGGGGAGGAGGGAGGAGGAGAAGTGGAGCCGAGCAACATATGGCTTTGAAGTGGACGCGCTCGAGGCAGGCGGATGGAAAGCGCGTGCAGCAGGGGGTGGAGCGGATCCCTAGAGTTGCATCAGGAAAGCTAAATGAGCAGGCGGATGCTCGTTCACGATCACATGCACTTGGGGAAATCCGCCGGCTGGTTTAGCTTTCCTGATGCAATACTAAAATTCTCCCCTATCCATTCCTGCGGAATGGGATAGGCTCGACCTAAAAAAGGCTCAAGAACACATCCTGCCAATTACAGACAAATAGCGCTATTAGATGCTACTGGCAAGATTTTTGCAGCTTGTGTCCTGGAACATTTAAGAGACTGGTCTTTTTCGAATAAAGTGGTTCCTATGTCTCAGGCTGGGTTTCACCCAAAGCATTCAACATTGGACAACATCGCTATGTTTCAAACAGTTCTTGACAAATATGTTAGGACTAAAGCTCGAATTCTGTATTGGGTATTTATAGACTTTTCAACTGCATTTGACAGTGTAGATAGATCAATCTATGGAGAAAGTTGGAGGATCCGGGGATTCCTACAGATCTTTTACCAATAATAATCTCTCTCCATACGGCAACATGGTGTAGAGTACAAATTGGGGGAGAAAAGGGACTAACCAATCCATTCCCAACGAAGAATGGCTTGAAACAAGGATGACTGTTTGCTCCTGTACTATTCTCCATTTATATTAGTGATTTACCAGGGCGCTTCTCCCAAATTAAAAATTATCCTCCAAAATGATCTCAAATTGGGATACACTGTTTAATGTATGCTGATGATATTGTGATATTTGACCAAACCCCAATAGGCTTGCAAAGAAACTTGAATGAACTAAATGAATATGTAACTGAAAACTTTCTGGTGCCAAATATCTCTAAAACTAAAGCTCTCCCTTTTAGCGGCAGAAGGAATCCTCCATCTTATGTCGGGTCATTAGGAGGCAGTAAAAGAGTATGTCTATCTGGGCCGCATCTTTACGTATAATCTACAAGATGCAGCCCACCTCCAAAATTTAAGCCAGAAGGCAGACTCCCATGTTGGAATTTTAAAACATCTATATCGCTCTACAGGAAATAAACATTTTATACCGATGCTGGAAGTCTATGGTATGAAAATTCCACCAATTCTATCATACGCCATGGAATATATACAAATTAAAACATGGCAAAACATAAAAGTAAAGGAGGGCATCGTACTCCGAAAACTGTTAAACGTGTCTCATTCGGTGCCAGTTCAAGCTCTTCGAGTTATCCTTAGCGGGAATTTTCGCCCGAGTAATCTGTTACATCATAATGTGGGCGTATAATCTCCTACATGCAAAACCAAATACATTAAGACACTTATAAAAATTGGAAACTTTTAGAGAGAAATCATCTGGGTATACTTTTAATAAGAATTTGAAAAAAGCTATTGAGATTTCACAGTGCACAGTAGCACTGTTACAGGAGTGGTCGCAAGCGCACCTGAAGCTCTTTTTAAAACATCTGGTCCCTAGAATCAGCTATGAAAAGGACAAAGAATATTGCAGTCAACAAACGAAAAAGTGGCCTGGTCAGAAAACTGTAAGTGTGCCGCAACTGAACTATAACCCCAAGACCATTAGTGACACTAGAAGTGATGACCCAGGTCTGATAAGAAAATTCCCATCAGCCCACCCATTTGGTGGAATGTCGTCATGTGGGAGATGTCACCAATCCAGATCTCAAACAGTGCACCTAATCATGGTGCAGAGATGGATTAACATGGTGTAAATACAGACCACTGGGCTTCACTGGTGATGCTAATGGGGTGCAGTGCAAAAAATTAAAGTGAAAAACGTGAAAGTAAAATTGACTCCAAGGGCCAAAATTAATTTTAATCAGTATGGCGCTCGGGTCAAGATTAAAATTGCCAAAATAGTTTGAAATAATAACTATATGTGGGCAAAGTGAGTGAGGGTCGACATGTTTCAGCTGTATTGACTGTTGGTCTTAGCTTTCTTCAGGACCATTGGGAAACTGCGACTGCAAATCAAAAATAATGATGCACGCTAATGTACATTGGATAAGTCCTACCAGTTCCTCTGAGCCCAGATGAATACTGTAGGAGGTCCAGAACTTTATGTATCTCCCAGCATTATGTGGGAGTACGCCTCACCTCACCCGGTACCCACTCGGGAAGAAGGGAGGCCCCGCTCTGTCCGTCGGTACCTCGACACCGGCGTCCGAGAAGGAACCTCCGTTCCTTCTCGGAGTGGGTACCGGGTGAGGTGAGGCGTACTCCCACATAATGCTGGGAGATACATAAAGTTCTGGACCTCCTACAGTATTCATCTGGGCTCAGAGGAACTGGTAGGACTTATCCAATGTACATTAGCGTGCATCATTATTTTTGATTTGCAGTCGCAGTTTCCCAATGGTCCTGAAGAAAGCTAAGACCAACAGTCAATACAGCTGAAACATGTCGACCCTCACTCACTTTGCCCACATAGAGTTATTATTTCAAACTATTTTGGCAATTTTAATCTTGACCCGAGCGCCATACTGATTAAAATTAATTTTGGCCCTTGGAGTCAATTTTACTTTCACGTTTTTCACTTTAATTTTTTGCACTGCACCCCATTAGCATCACCAGTGAAGCCCAGTGGTCTGTATTTACACCATGTTAATCCATCTCTGCACCATGATTAGGTGCACTGTTTGAGATCTGGATTGGTGACATCTCCCACATGACGACATTCCACCAAATGGGTGGGCTGATGGGAATTTTCTTATCAGACCTGGGTCATCACTTCTAGTGTCACTAATGGTCTTGGGGTTATAGTTCAGTTGCGGCACACTTACAGTTTTCTGACCAGGCCACTTTTTCGTTTGTTGACAGTCATTCTCAGGGCATGAGTGGTCTTGGTCGTTAAATATTGCCCTATTTGACCCTCCCCACGTTTATCTTTTGCAAAGAATATTGCAGCCAGTTAAAACATTACAAATTGTTCGCAGAAAATATAGAATTTAAAACCCAAGATCCGTATCTAGGATTTCAATTAGAACATGGGGTAAGGTGCTGTATCCTACTCTTACGTATGGGTATACTCCCGTTAGCAACAGTCTTAACTAGTTGGAACGGTACAAATAACCCTAAAGGCATATGTGAACTATGCCATGGTGGACAACAAGATTTGCTCCACGTTTTATTAATTTGTCCTAATCCAAGTATGGTAGAGGCTCGACGACGATATATAACTCCAATTCAATTAAAGTATAATGCTCGTTTCTCAAATGAATTAGTCTTGCTGTGTAATTTTCCAGTTGATGAATTTGTATGTTATAACCTGTTTAAGTTTTTTAAAGCTGTTTTAAAGGTAAAATGCAAAATTTTTATATACTTATACAATGAAACGCTGTATAAGCAGTCTGCAACATATAGTCCTTTTGCAATCCCAGAAAGAGTTTTAAAAAATGTTAGTTTAATTTACTAACAATAATTGTACCTTGTATTTGTTGATCTCAGTCGAGGTCTCTCAATCAAATCAAATAAAATTGAATTGAATTGAATTGAATAATAGAAGACCAGCATATACTGTTGTGAAGCTGAACCGAAGTTCCAGTTAGTGGCATATTCCTTTCCCGGCACACATAAAACACTGCAGCGCTGATAGACCAAGCGGTCAGTGCACTTGCTGTAACACAAGGATGCACACACCCAGCACTGCCTGGCACATGAGCACACATGCGAATAGCAGTATTCTAACAACCCCTGGGCATACCAGCACGGATGGTCTAAAGGCCTCGGTGCATGGGCATTCACAATGGCAGCCCTGGTTTGTAAGAGCCCAGCGATCATTCGGGGCTGTAAATAAGCATCTGGCCATGAAATTCCATTTATATAGTGCTTACTACCCCATACAAGGTGCTATGATAATATGTTAAAATAAGCTTGCATGTTATAGAACTGTATTTTTGTAGAACCTGTTTAATATGATGCACAAGATGTGTGTGTGTGTAGATAGATAGATAGATAGATAGATAGATAGATAGATAGATAGATAGATAGATAGATAGATAGATAGATAGATAGATAGATAGATAGATAGATAGATAGATAGATAGATAGATATCCCACAGCACTGCTCACAATCGCAGACCCCTGGCGATTCTTTCCTCGGTGCAGTACTTGCCGGCAGAGCCACGCCGAAAATAAATCACCAACGACTTCCTCTTCAGGAAAATAGTACGCACTCACAGGATCTTGTGTTTCCCAATTCTTTTAAGTAACCAGCAGTGTCTAGTTCAAGAAATACCAATGCATTTCGTTACCAACGGGTAACTTGCTCACTGTTGTATTCTAATTTAGACCCTCTAGTAGGCTTTTGTCCAAAACGAAGAAGAAAAACTATTTTAGAACTAAGTTTTTTCTTTTTTCCTATGACTGACTGTGTTGGGTCAGGCAAGCAGCCTGAGAACGCTTTGTCGCTCATTAGGGCGCTGTGAATAAGCGTCTTGTTGAACGAGACATTTATAGAAAGGTTCCGCCGGACGGTCCCGGACATGAGACGGCATTGCTTGCCAATTGGACATGTGCTTTGTTTAAAGAGAGGGGAATAATGTAGTACGGGGAAAACGTGCTTATTGTAAGATATTTCTCTGTTTGTTATTGGTCCGTGTAATGAAGCTACAGCCCCCCTCCCCCCTCTTCGTCCCTCAGTTAGTGGGGCTGCTCCTGGGGGGTGTCTCTGCACCCGACCCTCACACAGCCTCCTGCCCTAGGTGTCTGTGTACAGAGCTCGGAGGGGTGCAAGCCTCAGGGGTCCGCTCCTTAACGGCGACTAAACTAGCTTCAAACTTACCTGGTAGCTGTTTCGTGTTAGAGTAGACAGCATAAAAGGATGCTCAATTATGTGTAATACAAAAGGAGGGTCCATATCTTTAATTGAAGATTGGTTTACGAATTAAATTGTGTAATAAACAGACACCTCGTATTTTTTCATACATAGGGGTTTAGGGTTGACTGTTTTTCGCATTCTTTGCAGTTCAAGGGTCAGAGATGCAGGCGTTTGCCCAGGATCACAGACTATGGATTACTGGGGAGGTGGGGATTGCAGTTTCATTACAAGTGCATCCCCCACCTCCTCAGGGTATGGCTGCCATGAGCAGGGTGCTCACCTGCGCTGAATAGTCCAGGCAAAGTGTGTTTTCTAGTGTGTATGCATTCGAGGAAGTTAATGGGCTCGTATTAAAAAATTTATATAAAACGAATCCGAAGAGCATTTTAAGGACGATGCTTTCTAAATGACAATTCATTCGAATAATAGCTGGCACTGTGTATTTGTTAAATATTTCTTCCACTGTTGTAAACTATAAACGTGCTTTGCTGATTTCGGAACATATTACCCATGCAACCTGACACACAGCAACATGATCAGACCCTTCTGTCTCCCAGTGCCTGAAATCCTGAGGGTAAACATGTAAATTGATACTTGTATAGCGCACTACTCACCCGCAAGAGTCTCAAGGTGCTTGTACGAATACCCATCCTGGCATTCCCTGTGAGGCGTCCACTCCTGGGCACCCCCAAGGCGGAGGCCAGGCGTCCTTAGCGTTGTTGGGGCTATTGTGGAGATTAAGCAAGCTATTGCTCAGAGTTGCAGAGTGGGACTCCATGATTGGAATAGGCACCGAGGCGAGAATTATCTGGTCCGTGGAATGTTTGAGCCCAAGACCCACCGAGGCGGGGAATTGAACCCTGGTCCCAGGCTAGACCTCTGCAACAGGGTCTGCCGCTCTAACCATTGAGCCACACTTCTCCACCGTTTCCAGGCCACCTTGTATCTGCAATATGATGCAGATACCCCATGATTCTCGTCTCCAAATGGGGTATCCGCATCATAGTAACACAATAATAACTAGAGTAACCCCAACGCCCTCTGATATCTGCAGCACAGTCATAACATCAGATGGCGTGTCCGCACCTTAATATGACGTCATCAGCTGGGGTATTCTATCTCAGTGTGACATCACATGTCACTGTATTCGCAACAAACTTTCACATCACCACCAGCTGAGATATCCGCGTCACAGTATGACATCATCAGTTATGTATCCTATGACAGTATGAGATCATGTGCAGGTGTATCCACAGCACACTATCCCATCACTGCTAGGGTATTCATAGCTGAGTATGACATCACACGCGGCTGCCCTCACAGTATACGATAACTTCACCCACTGGTGCATCCCACACACAGTGTAATATTTCTAGCCGTGCTATCCATGTCACAGTAGCCAGCCATAATATCTGCACCATTCTATGACGTCTGCAGTAGCCCATGACATCTCCCATTGGGTGTACCCATTTAATACTTTGATTTCACAACTGGGACGTTACCAGCGATATAATCTTTAGCACGCCTTTGTGTCATCAGCTCAGGTGTCTGCAGCACAACAAGACACCAGCAGCGGGGTGTTTACAGGACTTTGACGCCATCAGCCGGAGGCGCTGCTGCACAGTATGCTGTTGTCAGCTCGTGCAGCCATAACACTTCATGACATCATGATTTTGTATCCGAACCACAGCTCCTGCAAACAGCGGTGGCTATGTCCGAGCCTAGCTACAACGTCAGAAGCTGGTGTGTCCAAACTAAGCAATGATGTTAGGGGTCAGCTTAGCCATGTCCTATGTCGTCACCAGTGTGTGCATGCCTGTGATACTGAGGCCTCGACAACAGTAACCCCACTCCCTCAGGATAGCAGGCGGAGCCCACAAAGCACGCGGGGATACCAGCAGCTAGAGTAGCCCTGCCAGGTATGGACATCAGCAGCTGCTTTAGCCACACCCCCTGACATCACCAGTTGGAGTAACATCAGCACCTGGTGTAAGCGCACCGCTAAGACGTAAACAATAATCCTCGCACTCTGCCCCACTCCCTCCTGTATGTAGCATATACCCCCATGCTGTATTCCTTATCGTGACAAGAAAAAGCCAACGCACAGATCTGTCTTGTGGTGGTCATTTGTTGGCCGCAGTTTATTAGGAATACAAGGAAACATGTGTATACTTTGCATCATGCTATGTCATCACAGACTTCCTCGGTATTGTCTCTTGGCCCTTCTGGGTCGTTTTCTGGTAGGTTGGATTTTCTTGCGCCCCGTTTGCGCGGGAAGGTAGTAGCTTCTGTCCCGGAGTTAGGCCACCTCACTACCTTGTCCGATTTTGTTGTGCCCTGCCTTCCGGCGGGGGCTGGGCTGCGAGTGCGGTCTCCGTTTGCTACTCCCCCCATTCGGTAAGCCAAGTTACCCAGCCGTGAGGCATCCCAGAGTGGGTGGTCCTACATACCTGTCCTTAGGCCAACTCACCCAGCCATGCGGCATCTGAAGGTGAGTGGACCTATTCTGGCACACTGCCCTCCGGTTTGCCTCCGTACCAACCGATATCAGCGTAGTTCTTCGCCACGCCTTGCCTCTTCCTCAGCACTGCGAAACTGCTGTTCCTTAGGTGTGGGTGGGTGGGACAAGATTTGGCTCCGCCGTTGTTGCCGCTCCCCCGCTCCGTGCAGATAGGAGCTTGCCTGTGGGAGCAGTGGTTATGTGCCCCCCAACTCGCCTTCCCCCCCAGGGAGGCCATCTTTTCATTGGGGGGTTTGTATCCCTGCCCTGTTCCCCCATTGGCCGGAGGTGTTGTCGCTGATCCGGCAGCCACTGCGGGGGGAAGGAGAGGGGGGCTTCTTTTGGCCTCTTTGTCCTCTTTGCACCAAAATGCTGCCACACTAGTTTGTCAGGGGGGTGGCATGGCGCTGGTTATGGTGCCGGCTCTCGAGCCCCGTTCGGGAGCAGCATCTGCGATAACACTCGCACTCTGCCCCACTCCCTCCTGTATGTAGCATATACCCCCATGCTGTATTCCTTATCGTGACAAGAAAAAGCCAACGCACACATCTGTCTTGTGGTGGTCATTTGTTGGCCTCAGTTTATTAGGAATACAAGGAAACATGTATACACTTTGCATCATGCTATGTCATCACAGACTTCCTTGGTATTGTCTCTTGGCTCTTTTGGGTCGTTTTCTGGTAGGTTGGATTTTCTTGCGCCCTGTTTGCGCCGGAAGGGAATAGCTTCTGTCCCGGAGTTAGGCCACCTCGCTACCTTGTCCGATTTTGTTGTGCCCTGCTGTCCGGCGGGGGCTGGGCTGCGAGTGCCATCTCCGTTTGCTACTCCCCCCATTCGGTAGGCCAAGTTACCCAGCCGTGAGGCATCCCAGAGTGGGTGGTCCTACATACCTGTCCTTAGGCCAACTCACCCAGCCGTGCGGCATCTGAAGGTGAGTGGACCTATTCTGGCACACCGCCCTCCGGTGTGCCTCCGTACCAACCAATATCAGCGTAGTTCTTTCGCCACGACATCCGGGAGGCTTCCGTCTCCCCGCGGCTCCCCCCAACTACGCCCTCTGCTCCGTTGCTTGCCACTTGCTGCCCTCTTGGTGTCCCAAAGGCAGCTCCAAACACACCCCTGCCTTCATTCGACAGGTGCACTTCCTCTTTGGCATGGCATTCCAGGCGACCTCTGTGGACGAGCCCGCGCCTGCCAGTTGCCAGACCCTTCGTTCTGCAGCATCTCCTTCCCTGCGAGGTTCAGTTTTGTACGGAGCCTCTCGACTCATTTTTGGGGGTCCGCCTAGCGCCATTCGTGCCTACTGGTCAGCTCCGCCCAGACCATTGCGGTCTTTCCAAGCGCCCTTGCTGTGACCGTGAGGTTTCTCTGTATATCGTGTAGGAGTGCTTTTGTCCCGAGCCTGGCTAAGTCATTACCCCTTTGGTGGCTTATCAACCCATTCGGGTGTCCTGTCGTGTCTGCATGCATGTCTCTGAGGGCTGCCGGCAGCTGTTAGTAGTAGCCCCGGCCTATTCAAAAAGGCCTTCACAGGGGCCTATGTAATGTGGTGGCTGCCCTAGTATGTCACCGCCCTGTCCGGCTGAGGTTCCGTGACAATTGTAAGTGGTGTTTTCGACTCGCACGAATATGGTCGAGTCTGGTATCTATGAACCGCAAATGACGAGTTTAGTAAGTGTGCGCAGTTTCGCTGTGCTAACTTAAACCGTTCGTTTGTTATGTGGGTTTTTCATCTGTACCCACGGGTTCCATCTTAGATACGGCATCCATTTTGTCTCTTGCCCTCAAGTAGCCAGCGAACGGACGCTGTCCGCTTCGCGACCCTGGGACTCCCAAGATATTTGCGGAAGACACATGTTCTTTGTAAGTGTCTTTATGATGAGGGGGATGATACTGTAAGGCAGATGGCCCCGCTCGAGGCTCATCTTGCCGTGCCGGTTTATTGTCTCAGCCGTGCATCTCATTAGGCACGTCCCTTTGATGCCTGTATCTCGTGTTTCCCGATACCTCCCCTTTTACACCCTTTCCGATCTCCCCACTGTCTCCATCTTCCTCTGCACCTGTCTTTGTTCCTATTTCGATCTGTTTTACTGTCGATTGGAATGTACTAATGTTGGGAAGATGGGTTTTTACAGTTGGGAACCGCCAAATGTTTCCGCACTTATGTTCCGGACCTTGTGTGTATCAAAGTGACCAAAGCGACCCCTCTGGGGGATAATTATGGGAACCGGGTTGTAAACCTTTGTGTATCATGTTGTCCTATGGGTAAGTTCTGTATAAAAGGAGCGATCCACAGAACCAATTTGAAGCAGTCTCCCCAAGTTGCACGTGTTGTACTTGTTGTGACTTCTGTGTTCCCTGCAGTAAATAAACCTTGAATCTTTGACGCCGAAGGAAGTGTCCCGTGTCTCTGTCATTCGTACGCCGGAGCAGGTTACCCACGAAGGTTTCAGGTGTTGTGCCCTGGCACCGCTGGGTCTTAAAGAACCCAGTCCTTCAGTTGGCGCCCAACGTGGGGCTGCATCAGTGGTACCGGTCCAAGCCCGACGATCGTGAGGAACTTCGTGTGAAATCTCCGAGGGAAGGTGCACTCCGCTTCATCGATCCTGTTGTCGAAACAAGTGGCCCGAAGACTTTTCCCGCGAAGATTCCCGCCTCCTGACGGCTGCGACGGACTGCTGCCCTGACTGTAGACCTGTTTTGGCGCCTGGCGTAGACCTTGGTATAGCGAGACGATTGACGGGCCTTCCTGGTGTCGCCATCGATCTTTGAGTTAAGTATTTGTGGGTCGCTCCCAGAGTCCTTGGTTGTTGACACTTTAGCGAGTGTTTTTGTTGTTGACGCTGTGTGAGTGTTTTTGTCGGTGACACTTTGCTAGCGTACTTTGTTGTGTTATTTGACGACTGCAGCCGCCAAAAACCGAGGGTTTTTGCTCTTTGCTGGGACTTGGTAAATCCCGTAACCCTTGAAGTTTGTGAAACTCGGCTAGTGTGCAAGATGCCTGGTCGTAGTACTTTGTTCAGTTGTTTCAGACCTTGTGGTGTGGATTCCCGACTGGAGGACTCGTGTCCGATACCTCCGGTTGGAACTCCGACTTATGAACTGTACAGTAAACATGGGCTAGGCCCGATTACCTTTAATGATTACTGGATTCGTTATACGAAGAAGGACGGTGTCCTTAGTTGGCCACCTCATGGTAGCTTTGAGACCCCGATCCTAGATAACCTAGAGGCTAAATTGTTCGAGAAAAAGTCAAGGCCGGCCATGTTTGATGCCTTTCGGTTGTGGCGTAAAGAAGCCCGACAGAAAGAAATCAGACAGACTAAACGAAATCAGAGAGATAATGTTGCTACTATTGTAAAGAAAGCAGAGCAATTTCAGCATGATAAGGAGGTTAAGGAAAAGGAAGTGTTTGATAGATTACAGCGTATGACTATAGATAAATGCTATCCTGCTTTGCCTACGGAGTCGGAAAAGAAGGAAGAGTCAGTTGAGGATCCTTTAATGTCCTATCTTATGAAATCGCCACCTCCGTATGTACAGGGTACCACAGCCCCTGTGATTCCCCCTGTACCTGTTCCTGCACCTATTCTTCCTTTGCCTGTTCCTCAACCTGCACCCGTTCTTCCGACTGTTCCTGCTCCTTTGGCTGTTGCTATCCCTACTGCTCCTCCGCTTCCACATACTCCTGCTCACGCTACTGCTCCTGCTCTGTTAACTCCTGCTGTTGCTTCTGTTTCTACTACTTCACTTGTTAGTCCTGTGTCCTATACTTCTCCCTCTACTCGTAGTCGTAATTCTCCTCTTGCGGCTAGTTTCTTTCATTCTCTCGGACCTGTTCTTGGGTCCGCTGGTTCCGATGGTCCTCAGAGACGTAGTCAGCTTCCTGGTAACAGGGAACGTGCTTCGCTATATAATATGGCGATGGGTTGGATGACGCATCCTCTTAGAAATCCACCACGTGTCGTACTCGATACGTTTTGTCAATTCAATGTACCAACCCAAAGATTTGTGTTCGAGGAAATGTGTAAGGTCCTTCGTGATCAGATATCGGCCGACGCACCTGACGAGGTGCTGACCGCTTTGTCTGATCTACAATTTCAGTTTTCGGCTGGACTGATAGTGGATACCAATGTTCGACGTGCTGTTGAACGGTTGCTATCCTTCCGTCCCACTCCTATACCTCAAGCCTTGTTTGTTGAGGATGTCGAAAGACAGCCAGATGAGTCTGGTCAATTTCCTATGCGGGAAGTTCCACCAGTGTGGATGCCAGCTGATCCTAATGCTCAACCTCCGACATTGGCACATTTCCAGAGAGTGTGGATACATCTCCCATGGAAACGCTCAGAAGTGTTACAGGTGAAGCAATCTTTGCCTGACCCTCGCAAGAATCCTGCGGGGTATTATAAGGAATTATCGCAGCTCGTAGACGCTACGGTAATGAATCTTGCCGACATTGACATGCTGTTTGGTAATGTTGTACCGCAACCGGTATGGGCTAAGATTCGTCAGGAAAACCATCCGAATGAATTAGGTGGTGCTTGGGCTGCCATTTCTGCGGCCGATACGCGACAAGTTGGTGGGGCTAAGCCTGAACAACTGATTACTGATCTTCCTCAAAGAATAATAACGTTAATGAAAACTCTTATGCCAGCTATGAGAGTAAATTGGGACAAATTGTCAGCTTGTAAACAGAAAAAGGACGAGAGTGTCTCCGACTTCTTTACGAGGTTCGAGGAGGCGTTCATTGATCATAGTGGTCAGGATATGAGCACTGAGGGTGGTCAAAGGTTGTTCGTGGATAAATTTGTTTCGAACTTATTGCCCGATTTGAGCAATAAATTGAAAAATTCAGAAAGTGCGTGGGCCGTTTCTACTTCAGCTCAAATATTGGCTACGGCACAATATTATGAGAACAGAGAGAAAGAAGAGAACGACCGTGCTGATAAAAAGACGAAAGAGCTTAAAACTAAAGTGTTGCTTCAGCAAGCATATCCTCCACGTTCGAATCAGAATACTTCGCAACCAAATCGATCGCAGCCGCAATCGAACAGATCACAATCTCGTAATGACTCCTCTTCCCAAAGATCCTCGTTAGGGTACAATCAATGTGCTTATTGTAGACAGGAGGGACATATCAAATTCAATTGTCCTGTTCTAAACGAACGTAATAGTGGTAACTCATCTAGAGGAGGTCGTGGTGGTTCGCAGCAGGCACCACATGGTAGAGGTCGTGGTGCTCAGAATGATCGCTCAGATAACTCATCAAATTCCGATAATTGTTTTGATCAACGTGGATCGTCGCAAGGACGATCTGCACAGTATAATGTGGACGATTATTACGTCGATCAGGGAACTGACGACAGTAATTACTAGGACAGCCATAGACAAGGAGAGGGAGTAGTATCAGTTCCGGTTGATCAGAGAGGGCCTTACGTTGCAGTTGCTACATCGGGCGTCGTTGAGCCTTTTCTGTTGGACACTGGTGCAGCGAAAAGTTCCATTAAGCATTCGAAACTCCCTGGCGCACCTTTGTCTGGCGTAACAAATGTTTCCGTTGGATTCTCTGGCGCCCCCGTTAGCAATCCAGTTTCGCGCCCTTTGCCCCTTACAATTGGGCCTCGTGAGCTAGAAGCTCCGTTGATTTTGACTACTGGTTGTGGTGAAAATCTTTTGGGCCTGGATTTGCTTAAACGTTTGTATGCAACTCTGTATTGTTCTCCTGCGGGTGTAAAGCTTACGTTGGGAGAGAGGGTTGTCTCTCCTATGTACTTGTCTCTCGATAAGCTTCCACCGGAATTGAGTTCTCTTCCTGCGTCTTTGTGGGCAACAGGTCCCAATGATGTGGGCCTGCTTGATATCTCACCATATGTTGTTCAGTTGAAATCCAATGTGCGATTGCCACGTATTCCCCAGTACCGTATCTCTCTTGATGGTGAACGAGCGCTGTTAGCGATCATCTATGATTTGATCGAGAAAGACGTTATTGAGGAAACACGGGGAAACGTGTGCAACAGCCCTGTACTGCCCATTCTAAAACGTACTGATCCTTCGAAACCACCTGTTTATCGTTTTGTCATCGATTTACGGGAGGTGAATAAAATTGTGATTCCTCAGTTACCCGTTGTGCCTGACATCACGGAACTACTGACTCTGATTCCAGCTTCTGCATCGTGGTTTTCGGTGATTGATTTGAAGAATGCGTTCTTCAGCATCCCGATTGCAGAAGAGAGTAGAGACCTTTTCGGTTTCTCTCTTGGTGGACGCAGCTTCCGGTTTAAACGCGCTCCTCAGGGCTACTGTGAAAGTCCATCGATTTACAGTCAAGCCTTGAAGGGTCAACTGGATGCGTTTAGGTTGCCGGCTGGTGCGGCCTTAATCCAATACGTCGATGACCTATTGGTGGCTGCAGATACTCAGGACATTTGCAAAATTGCTACGGTGTCGCTGCTGCAACATCTCTGCGAGTTAAATCACAAGGTGTCACCTTCTAAACTCCAATATTGTTGTCAAGAAGTAACCTATCTAGGTCACTTATTGTCAAAGGAGGGAAGGCGATTGACCCCAGAGAGAATTGCAGCAATTGCGCGAATGGCTGTGCCAACAACCCAAAGAGATGTGCGTGCCTTTTTAGGTATTACGTCGTACTGCAGGCAATGGATTCCAAATTTTTCATTGCTAGCGAAACCATTGGTGGCTCTTACGTGCAAGGATGTTTCGACTCCTTTACCATGGACGAAAGAATGTCAGAAAAGTTTTTCTGAATTACGTGATTCATTGTGTTCGGCTCCTGTGTTAGGTACTCCTGACTATAGCAAGCCGTTTACATTATATGTTCACGAGAGAGAAGGTTGTGCGTTGAGTGTCTTAACGCAACCTTTTGGTGGTAAGCAACGTCCATGTGCATATTTTTCCTCGACCTTGGACCCGGTAGCTAGAGCATTGCCGAGTTGTTTGAGAGCAACAGCGGCAGCCGCGGTCTCCATCCGACAATCAGCAGGATTGGTCATGGATAATATGCTTACGGTGATGGTTCCGCATGCAGTCGATACTCTTTTGAATCGTACGAAAACTCAGCACTTGACGAGTGCGAGGTTGTCTGGGTACGAGTTGACGCTGTTGGCAAGCCACATTCAAATAAAACGTTGTAATGTTCTGAACCCGGCAACTTTGTTACCAATTAGCTCAGAGTCAGATGAAATAACAGAACACGATTGTTATTTGAGGACAGAGGAGGAAACAAAAGGTCGAGTGGACCTTAAAAACACCCCATTGGAAGACCCAGATGGAACACTGTATGTGGATGGTTCATGTTTCAAGTTGCCGAATGGCGATGTGACTACTGCATATGCTGTTGTAACGTTGCATACTGTTGTTGAGACTGCGAGATTAAATCAGAATTCTGCCCAAGCTGCAGAGCTGATCGCTCTCACTAGAGCGTGTGTGTTAGCGAAAGGGAAACGTGTGAATGTGTTTACCGACAGCCAATATGCCTTTGGCGATGCGCATAGTTTTGGACGGTTGTGGAGAGAGAGAGGTTTTCTAACATCGCATGGTACGAAGATTCAGCATGGCCAGCTTGTGAATAATCTTTTGGATGCACTTACGTTGCCTAAGCAAGTGGCGATTGTCAAATGTAGTGCGCATCGTAAGGTGACGGATGATGTTGGTCGTGGTAATGCGTTTGCTGATGAGACTGCTAAGGAGACTGCCCGGAACCTTAGCACTCGAATGTATGTGACGAGTTCGGTTAGGTGGCCTACAGAATCGAGTATGTGTGAGGACACTATCGAGAGTGTGAAAGCAATTCAGAATGAGGCCACCGAGACTGAAAAGGCGAAGTGGAAAGAAAGTACGGGAAAGTTGGATGCGAATGGTTGTTGGATTGATTTATCGGAACAGAAAAGATGGATGTTGCCTGATGCGTATGTGCTGGCTGTTGTGACTATGGCACATGGGTTAGCACATATTAGCGCGAAAGGTATTTGTAAGTTGCTGTCCCCTGTGTGGAAGAATGATGGTATTACGAAATGTGCTGAACGATTGGTCAAGAATTGTATGGTATGCATGTTGTACAATCCTGGTAAGGGAACCCCAACTCCTCCTGGTAGTTTTGCTCCCCCTTCATGTCCCTTTGAGGTGATTCAATTGGACTTCATCCATATGGAGCGATGCAATAACCTGAAGTACGTTTTAGTTGTGGTTTGCGCATTCTCCCGATGGATCGAGGCCTATCCACTCAAAGACAATACTGCTTTGTCTACTGCGAAAATCCTACTGAAGGAATACTTTCCTCGGTATGGAATGCCTAGAATCGTGTGGTCAGATAACGGAAGTGAGTTTGTGGGGAGTGTGATGAAGAGTGTGTGTAAGGGCCTTGGAATTAATCAGAAATTCCATAGTGCCAACCATCCCCAGTCAGCTGGTTTGGTTGAAGGGTATAACGGCACCCTTAAACTAAAACTAGCGAAGATTCAGGCTACGACTGGTCTCTCGTGGCCTGACGCTTTACCCTTAGCATTACTGTCAACAAGGGCGACTGTACACTCCCGAGTAGGGCTCAGTCCCTATGAAATAGTGTTCGGTCGTCCTGCCAATGTTTGGGGGGTCCCTAGACCGGGTGCCTTTTGTGATCTTGAGTATCCAATGTTGATCGATTATCTTCATGACTTGACTGCTAAACTGAGGTTAATTCACCAACAGGTTCACGAAGCATTGCCGACGCAGACGGAGGGTCCAGGCCACCAGCTCCAGCCCGGAGATTGGGTGGTAACGCGAAACTTCTCGCGCAAGAACAATTTGGATCCCAGGTTCACTGGACCCTACCAGGTCCTCCTTGCCACGAGAACTGCAGTTCGTCTTGAGGGACGAAAGAATTGGGTGCATGCCACCCATACCAAGAAAGTCCCTATCCCGTTGCCCGCAGACTCGTGGGTGAGGAAAGGCATTGCATCAACTGAAACCGAAGGATTGCCGGCGTTTGTACCTTTCAGCGACGCACAACCTGTCGGAGAATCCTCAGTGCAGCAAAAAGACATTGTTGAACATTTGTCAGCAAAAGACTCAAGACCAGAACATTCAACTGATCGACAGAACGCTGTCCCTTCAACGGATCCTTTGTTTGACGAACAGACACGTCCTGGGAAAACCCGATACTTTTTGCGATCTAGCACCAGAGACTAATAAAAGATCCTGTTCTGTCCCTTGATAATTGCATTACCCCGTTTTCCACGATCAGTTTGAACACTCGTACCATTGTAATTATTTTGTACATATTCATTGAGCTTCGTTCCTTATACCTTTTGCTTCCACAGCTGAGAAACATTGTTTTCGCATATATATATATATTTGTGAAATAAAGACCGTAGGGCCGCGCGCGTACTTCCTTCTGGTTAGTAGGTCTTGACACTAGGTTAAAGACCGTCGGTTCCTGGGAACTCCTAGGGATTGACTGCTGCTACACAGAACGAAGTGCGTCAAGAAACGTTGCGGACGGTCATAGGGAATGGCATTTTCGAAGCTGACGGACTTGGAAGGAGCTCAAGCGCATAGATTCAATCTGCAGCGACTCAGCCGTACCAAATGTTTTATATTCCAAATATTCGTATTGTTTTTGACTGTTTCTGCATTATTGGCGGGTGGGGTGTATTACACGATGTCTTACTTCTTACCTTCTGCCATACCAACGCCTACCCCTGACCCTAAACTTACCTCCACTGCTTCTCCTCATTCTTTTCATATCTTACCTGAAAACGAGCAGGCTAGACGTGCGGAATTCCGCAACAATTCCTTTATTCAGCTCCTCCATCAGCATCAGTTAGTGGTTAACACTACTAATTGTTGGGTGTGTGGGTTGATGCCACATACTACGGATAAGGGAATTCCATATCTGGTGTTACCGTATAGTTCCCAAGGGTCTGCTCGAGCATTCCAAACAATGTTTCGAAGCGCACTGGGTTTCCACCCCATTCGAGAACCACGTTCCCCCTACTCTGGTCCTACCTCGTACCAAAAACCTTTGTCTATAGCAATAGAGGATTTAGATAGCGATATCTATGATCCCTCGCTTATTCCTGAAGAAGAGGTACAAGCCTATAGGGTCCTAAGTAGAGGCGAATATAGTGTGTTCACTAGTGAAAAACAGCTCAAAAGCTCGCCTCCGATATGGGTCGTACCCCACATTGGTAATTTTTGTCTCATAGGTCGTGGCCGAAGATCGAAAGCCCGACTTGGAGAGAGTGCTTGCACTGAAAATTACATTCTGCCGATGGTCTCGTCCCCTGTGTTCCTGGCCGCCAAGGGTACATATTTTATCTGTCATGATCGTGCGTATGCATGGTTGCCCTCTGACTTCATGGGCTCATGTTTCATCGCAAACTTGTTGCCTCCGACGTTTACTGTAGATGCAGATTATCACAAGACTAGAGTTGTGAGAGGCGTAATTAGCGAAGAGGATACTGCCGGTCAAGAGGCAGGAGACTTTTTCAAGGGTTTCCTCCCGTTTTGGGGACCTATGGTTAATAGTAGGAACCTGAGACAGTTGACTCGAGTGGTAGAATCAACAGCTAATATTACTGCCAGTGCCCTTGGTAATATCACCACAGAACTTCAGGCGGATAGACTTATGACGTTACAAAACCGTATGGTTTTAGACGTGATCTTAGCAGATCGAGGTGGGGTATGTAAGGTGATCTATTCGAGCTGCTGTATTTTCATTCCTGATAACGCTCCGACTGTCTATCAAGCCATCTCGAAGTTGCATAAGATCTCCGAATCCATACACGTGGATGTAGGGGATTGGACGCTACTTGGATGGTTTTGGGGCTTGATGTCGACTTGGGGTTGGAAGATTCTGATGATCATCGGAGTCGTTGTGGCGTTCCTGTTCACGTGTTGCCTTTGTGTGCAGTGCGGTCCTGCCTTATGTGGCCTCTGTGCTACAACGTGTATGAGACAGCCAACTGTTACCAAGGGGACTCGGTTGGACAGAGCTATGCTACAGCAACATCTCAATGGTCTGATGAATATCGAATATGATTCCGACTAGTGCTTGCCTACATGAGGGCAAAAGGAGCGTCTGAGGTTCCGTGACAATTGTAAGTGGTGTTTTCGACTCGCACGAATATGGTTGAGTCTGGTATCTATGAACCGCAAATGACGAGTTTAGTAAGTGTGCGCAGTTTCGCTGTGCTAACTTAAACCGTTCGTTTGTTATGTGGGTTTTTCATCTGTACCCACGGGTTCCATCTTAGATACGGCATCCATTTTGTCTCTTGCCCTCAAGTAGCCAGCGAACGGACGCTGTCCGCTTCGCGACCCTGGGACTCCCAAGATATTTGCGGAAGACACATGTTCTTTGTAAGTGTCTTTATGATGAGGGGGATGATACTGTAAGGCAGATGGCCCCGCTCTAGGCTCATCTTGCCGTGCCGGTTTATTGTCTCAGCCGTGCATCTCATTAGGCACGTCCCTTTGATGCCTGTATCTCGTGTTTCCCGATACCTCCCCTTTTACACCCTTTCCGATCTCCCCACTGTCTCCATCTTCCTCTGCACCTGTCTTTGTTCCTATTTCGATCTGTTTTACTGCCGATTGGAATGTACTAATGTTGGGAAGATGGATTTTTACAGTTGGGAACCGCCAAATGTTTCCGCACTTATGTTCCGGACCTTGTGTGTATCAAAGTGACCAAAGCGACCCCTCTGGGGGATAATTATGGGAACCGGGTTGTAAACCTTTGTGTATCATGTTGTCCTATGGGTAAGTTCTGTATAAAAGGAGCGATCCACAGAACCAATTTGAAGCAGTCTCCCCAAGTTGCACGTGTTGTACTTGTTGTGACTTCTGTGTTCCCTGCAGTAAATAAACCTTGAATCTTTGACGCCGAAGGAAGTGTCCCGTGTCTCTGTCATTCGTACGCCGGAGCAGGTTACCCACGAAGGTTTCAGGTGTTGTGCCCTGGCACCGCTGGGTCTTAAAGAACCCAGTCCTTCACGGCCCCGGCGGGACACCTGGGTTTTGCTACAGGACCCTGCCCTGTGCTGGCTCGGCCCGCCCTGCTCCCGCTCTAGGCTGAGCATCCATCGGTTTGTTGGATATAAGCAGCAATCTGTTTGAAGGTCGGGAGAGACTCAAATCTAAATGGGAGTCATTTCAAGACCATATAATTTACGTACTGCATACGTCTCTGAAATATATTGCGCCTGCGCAGCACCACCTGGTGCATGTGCCATGGTCTTATGGCCTCTACTGCTATCTTATCTAGCATATCTACGGGATAGGGCTGGAGGTTTGGAAGCTGCTCATCCCTTCTGCAGGCACTGCTCTAGTCCACGTTCCAACATGAGACAGAGTAGCCATGCACCCCTCTGAGCTTTACTTGCAGAAGAGGCGTTTTTCTTTTTTTTTGCAATAATCCTTCCTGTGATACACACCCGAGTATTGATCAGTGGACTACATAGTTCATCTCTACTGCTAGCCATATCCGGAGCTCCCACTGGGGTGTGTATTGTGATTTTATTAAATCCACAGCCTTTCCTAGTGCCCTCAATTATGTAGGTGGACCCCCATACTCCATTGGAAGCGCCTGCTCCGCTCTGTGGCCAGAAGTGCCATCAACTGTGTACTTCCCTTAACCTCAGCCCCTTCTGATTTCGCTGGGGGATTTCTGCGTGTTCGCTGCCCGGTGACTTTAAGAGGGGCTGCGTGACCCCTTGTAGGTCTCTTTGGGAATTCCCCCACTCTCCTCCTTCGCTTTTCGCCTTGTCTATCGGCTCTACCATGAAACTGGCACCAGCCTCTAATCACTGATTGGGTGTCCCACTAGTTATTGGCAGCACTATTAGCGACCTGTCATAACAATCACCACAAATCGCTGGTGCTACCCTTGCCCATTTGCTGTCGCGCCTTTAGCCTTGCAGTGTCCTGTTCACTGTCAGAGCCTTGGCCAAAGGGCGAGTGGCACCTAGGTTCTTAGCGGAATCCTTAAACAGCCACTGCCATGATACAATTCTTGCAGGCCACTGCCGCTATCCTTGAATATTCGTTATACGCCCTTTTGCACTTTGCCCGAGTATCCAGCGCACTGTCGGAGACCGGGTCAAAGGGAGCACCCAGAGGCCTGGTGGTGGCTCATCCTGTAAAAATATTCTGGTCCAGTGACCCCAAATATATTTGACCCGGGGGAGGTGGTGCCGAGGGACAGACCTAATTCTGTCCCCGCACCAATGCCCTTCTTTTTATTTTTTTTAAAGAAAACTCGGGAGTGCCTGCGGGTTACCTTCCCATATCTTAATCCTCAGCAGCACTCCCATTCCGGCTGTGCATAAAAGAGCCTTTCTTGTCTAGGATTGTGTTTGCGCTGGGAGCGCCTACTTCCCTCGCCATGTCCCTCTGTTTGACTAGCGCTTCCTAGGCCTAGCTTGTTTCTCCATGCTTTGCGCACGACCTCCCTCTGCTCTGGCCTGGCCTCAGTTCGAGTCCGGTCCTTGCAACCTTGGTATCCTGCCTTCCAAACTTCCATCGCCCGGGGTGCGGCTTGTCCCTTAAACTCTGGGCCCTAACACTTTTTTAAAAAAAATAACTCCCGGGTCTGGGCAGGGCGGGCTATTGCCGCACTTCCCGACAATCATCTCCCTGCTGGGTATTAAAAGTGACATCAGCAGTGTGTGCCCCCCACTGACGGGACCGACCCTGCCTCTAGTGCTTGCTGATAGCCATCCACATCGGGTATCAGAGTGCTTTCCCTCGCACCAGTTCCGTTACTCGAGGACTCACACATGGGGGCAGATTTATGAGGCCCTTGCGCCACGTTTACGCCGCTGTTGCGTCACGCAAGGCGGCGTAAACGTGGCGCATCCCTACGAACGATTTACAACGTGACGCATGGGCCTCATAAATCTGCCCCTAAGTGATTCGCCCGGCTCACAGGGTAAGTAACAGGCATTGCAGGGCCTATGACTATTTGCACAAGGATGGCCGAACTACTAACGTTTGTTTTTCTACTGAGAGATTTGGGACTATATACTTCGAACCATAAGTGCGAACTGTGCAGGGCCTATAAGAATGGAGAACCTGTAACGTGCGCTTCTCCCCGGAAGGAATCCCTGCGCACGACCTTTGTGAGATTTTCGGAGTGTTGCCCGACATCCCCGTGCAGGGCGCGCTCATTTATGAAACCTGACCGCCTGCCGGCAAGGCCTGCTCCCAACCGCATCTGGCCTTAAGTCCTGGGGCCTTATTTATGAAGGCCTTGCGCCACCGGTGCGTGTCTTTTTCCCATTTTAAAAGTCACGTAAAAGTCGCGCAAGACCTTCATAAATAAGGCCTGTGTACACTACCTAGCAAGAGGAGCCATTCCCTCTGAAGCCCCAAGCACTGCCTTCGTTCTTTTGGGGGTAACAACTGCCCTGTGGCTGTGCACCCTACTTTATTGAGGGTGAGTAGGCTCCGCGGCGCAGCTCCACCAGGGTATCATTTGGCGGTGCGCCTGCTGATAAGCTTCTCTGCGTGATCCTTAGACGTGAACGAGTTAGGAACATGACCGACCCGGCCAGGGTTTTGGTTCGACCAGCCACGCGAGGTGCGGTATCCCTGTGGGGTCCAAGCTAAATGCCGGTGCATCGCAGTGCATAAACCTTCAGGCCTGTTCTGCCTGGGGACGGGTGTCTTCCTATTCAGGTACATATCATATGTCTGCTAATTGCTGGAG
Source organism: Lissotriton vulgaris (assembly GCF_964263255.1). NCBI lineage: Eukaryota > Metazoa > Chordata > Amphibia > Caudata > Salamandridae > Lissotriton > Lissotriton vulgaris. Next base: position 1,805,492,548 of record NC_141687.1, on the reverse strand, counting down.
CGTAGCAAAGTGTTGAGCCCCTTACCTGCTGTGCGGTGTTTCCCTCTATTCAAACCTTTTCTTTATGGACGGTTCTACTGGCAGGCTGACCCCCTAAATAACCTTTAGTTAATGGAATTTTTTTCTAATTGTCAGACGCTTTTTCTCGCCCAGTAAGATGTTGCAGTCACAATGGTTCAGCACCCGCCGTCATTCCTTACTCCGTCCCATTGGCATGGAAACCTTTCCAACCCCGTAAACATGCCCTAAAGTGTTGGGCTTCTAGTATGCTTTCTAGCAATGCCGCCCAACCCCTCTCAACAGCCTACTTATGGAATTTTATACATATATATATATATATATATAGCGCTCGCACGGCACGCTGGTAAGCCACCTCTCCGGTTAGTCTTGCGACGACGCTACCGTGCACGATGACCCAGTTACCCGTTATTTATCCCTTTAAACAAAAAAAACATTCTGCTGCCCCTGTTAACCTCACGCGCTCTTGGAGGTTCGCGGATTTGCTGAACCCTTTCCGACACCTCACCCCTGCCATAAAGTGTGTGGGACTTCTAGAGTGGTTTCTAGCCGTCCCTCCAAAAATACCTGAGAGAGATCCCCGCGTGTTAGTCCGGAGTCGGTCTAGTGGGTGTGATGTGCAGACTTCGGAGTGGGGATGTGTGTGGTAGTGGTGCTTGTTAGAAATAGTGGCTTTATTATGTTCCCAAGTTTTTTATATTTTCTTGCGTAGGGTCTTGCAGCTACACCACGCTCCTTCCCAGTATAAGCGCAACATGTGTCTCAGAGGTAACACACAGTTCTCTGCCCCTGTGCTTAACCCTTGGATCTATCCACTCCTAACTTTTAAAAAAACAGCGAAATGCCACATAACCATAAGCCTCTCTAGCAGCACATTTAAGCCCTTGAGCAATCCCCATTGCGTCATGCCCTTGATGAGAGAGCCCCTCGTGGCCGTCGTGGCCTTAGTGCCACGCGCGCATACTGCGGTTGGCCTTACATTGTCCCTTCTATGCGATAGGGGGGAGGGGGCAACTTCATGGCCTCGGGTCCTTCCGAACTAAGGGTTCCTTCGAAGCCGATGAAGTATCAGCCATGCTACTCTAAATGGCCACAGGATGGCGGTGCTACGGCAACTTCGCAAATCTAAAAACGAAAAATAGCGCATCCTTTGTTTCTTAGGGCGGGCCGCTGAATCTACACGCTTGGACCAGTGCGGGGCACGAACCGTCCATAGCGCAGAGCGCTGCCGGGGGGAGCTAACAGGGTTGGCAGGTAATCGCTGGGGGCCTGAGTGTCGCCATGCAGCGGCGGTGAGCAGGTGAGCTGCGTCCCGATGCCCCTGGTTAGCCCTGGGTTCTCTACCCTCGTAATCTGTGGGCACCTCTAGCCGCTCGCTGCGCTCTCCTGAGATTCACCCCTGTTTCCCGCGTTACCGTCAGAAATCTCTGTTGTCCCCTCTTCCCCTCGTTGCCCATTTCTCCTTGGGGGGGTGGGTCCCTAGTTTCACGCCATTGCTTACCTTGCCTTCTGCTGCCCACGAGGATTCGGGGGCATCCTCACCCGCTCCGACACCTGGTGGTGTGCGACCCGTCCGAGCTAATCCTTCCTCCATGGCACCGCCGTTCTGGCTGCAGGCGCCAGACATTCGTATGCTCCTTTGGGAGGCGAAAGTCCTGCAACTCCTTGCTTAAGGTCCTCCTTCCTCGTCTGGTCAATGGCTTCCATGTCACCGCCGTTCAGGCTGTAGGCGCCGGACAAGAGTGTGCTCTTTTGGGGACCAGGTGCCGCTCCCAGGCCCCCTGTGCTTGCTTGTGCTCCCCCGCTCCGGGAGTTCTAAGCACTGGATTCCGGCATCCGACTCCGAATCCCTCGGGGAGCGCCGGCAATAGTGGGCTTGCTAATATGCGTTATAGAATTCCAATAGAAGCCCAGGTTAGATGTGCAGGCCGTTTTAGTTTCCTGCCTCTAAAACTGTGATAATTTTAACGAGGTTCTTGCTAATATGCCCCAGTGTTCTTTCTGAACCAAGAACTACCTCTTTGCCAAATTTGGTGTAATTTTGTTCAGCAGTTCGGGCTGTAGCTGGTACGGGAAATTGCATGGGGAAAACACATTTTGGGACCCCCCTGTTTTCTCTGCCCCCGCTTGACGAATCACCCGAAACTTTAAGGATAGCAGTGGACCAGAGCGCCCCACGAGTTTTTCACCAAGATTCGTCAATCGGTGCCAAAGTTATTGGAAATAGAATGTTGTGAATTTCCTATTGAAAATAGGTCCTAACTATAACTACCTACTGGCAACCACCAGTAGGTAATATATATATTCACAGAAAAAAGCATAGGTTTCAGGGATGTTATAGTTAGCTGGATATTTCACTCATACACAACAATATACATTACTCCGTTATAGTTAGTTCTGCTAACTATAACTCGGGGGCCCGCAATGCACTGCTGATGATTTCACATGTTACATCTTTTATGACATGGTCAGTGACATCACTGATGGCATCACTGATGGCATCTCAAATGACATCACTAGGTGTGCGGATTCTAGCTGTCATTGTAGAAAAGTCATGAAGGATCCGCGTACGGTGTGCGACGGCTGCGTGTTTTTCAGTTACATCATATACATTTAATATAACGTGATATGCGCGATCGATATGCGACCAGTCCACGACTCCTGCTCCGGCGCATTCGCGACACATGTACAGTACAGTACTCGACGCTTGCGCGGTGGCGGGTCCTGCGTGACGTCATATACGTGATGGGGCGCGCTGGGTGCGCGACTCCCGCAAAAAATGTTTATGTTCTAAAATGATATGTATGTGTCTTTAATATACATATTAGGGCAAGAGATTAGCTAAGATATTCATAAAAATAAATATATTTGTACTTATAATAAACGTATATTTTTTTTAATATATTTTCGCAAAGTCACATCGGGTGCGTGCTTGGTGAGCGCAGAGTCCGGGGATCCCATGTGACCTAAAAAAAAAAGATTTCATTGGTTCATAACATTTCCCACTGTAACTATTAAAGGACCCAACCCGTTTTAATCATTCTTGTTGGAGCATCTTTAGAGACATCTCTTTTCCTACAAGAACCCTTTTTGCTTGTTTTTTTGCTGTTTTTCTAAAAATATCAAACAAAATGGCATCTGGACAGCAACAGCAGCAGGAGGAAGTATCTTCTGAAGAAGAATTCTTGCAGGAAGCACCACATCCACAGAGGCCGGAATCTGTCGCATGGAAATTCTTCACTTTTCCACCTGGAGAGAAGAAAGTAAATGCAAGAAAGGTGACGTGCAAAATTTGTGACCGAGTCCTGTCAAGAGGCAGTGAAAAAAATACTCTTGTGGCACTGCTTCTATGTACAAGCATCTCCGGACCACACATTCTCTCAATCTTGCTCGGGAGGAAATGAGGCAAGCTGCTTTGAACCCCTCACCTGCTGTGGCAAGTACGTCTGGTGCGTCCTCAGGAACACATTACGCCAGAATTTGCCTTTCTCGAGCAACACTGCGTGAAGTGTAAGAAACTATATGCTTTGGTGAGCAATCATGGATGCAGTTTGTGCTGCGCAATGCAACCATCAATGTTAATTTTTAGCTTTTTTGTTTTTGGAATGATAAGTAATTCCAAAAGTTTCCTGTTTTATATATTCTTTTTTCTGTTCATTTTTTGAAAAAAAAAACAAAAAAAATACAAAATTGTAAAAAAAAAATACAAAAGAAAAAAGAAGAAAAAAAGTTCTTATCAGAACTACCTTATCTGGTTAAAGAAAGAACTATAATTGCAAGGCAATGTGTGAAAGTTTGGTTGAATATACTTATACAGCATGATTGACTGAAAGAATGCATTAGTAGTGTTTGGTGAATTTATAGGTGAGGATTTATGAGGAAGTACAGCAGCGTGACACTGCAAGCTCTGTAGCTGCACTGCACTGTGGCACTTCCGAAGCACAGTGATGTGATATATGTACATGAATATGTTGCAACTCTGTGCTTCCCTCTGCACTGCTGCACAAACTGCAGCCATGCGGTGACACAGGCACCCTTGCACCGTGGTGCAAGGATGTCTGTGTCGTGCAGATATTGTTTTTGTGCAGGAAGGGACACCTTCTTGCACAAAAACAATCAGAAAAGGCATTTTCCTCTTTCAATGTATGCTTGGAATGTAGCATGCATTGAAAGAGGACAAAATGAGGAGAAATTAAAACAATTCTCCTTGTTGCGCCTTGCTACACCAACTATAGGATGGCAAAGCATTCACACACATCTCGAGATTTACGATTTCTCCTAAATCTGGAGATGTGTCTTGTTCTATGGGTGCTATTGAACGACCCTTTAATGCAAAGTTCTGTGTATGATGGGGTTGTATTTACAAGGAGAGGAAAAACCACGTAGGGTGGCTTTTCCTCTCCCTGTAAATATGAAGGAGTGCCTGGCGCCATCACTACGTTACAAAAAGTGACGTACTGGTGGCGCAGGGTGCTTGTAAATCTGCCCCATAAGTGTTTAGGTATTGGCAGACTGAAACAATAAAAACATAGTGCTGGATGGGTAATTGAAGAATTGCATGAGACTGACAGGAGGTATCCTACGCTGCATGGGTACTACTTTAGTATTTAACAGAGTGGACCAATAGTATGTATCTGCTTAGAGATTTGTAGGGATTATGCAGAGAATATTTTATGTGTACTTTTGTTGGTGCCTAGGTCATTTTATAAGAATACCACTAGTAACTAGAATGATGACAGTGCTGAAAACGGAGTGAACACTTAATTGGTGTAGTGGAAGGATAAGTAGATAGTAGTAGATAAGTGATTAAAGAAGTGCATGGGACAGACTGGATGATTCCTACACTGCATGAGTACTAACTGGGTATTTAGAAGAGGTTATCAATAGTATGTAGCAAGTTAGAGGTCTGCTTGGATAGTGCACAAAATGTTATAGCTGTACTTGTGTTAGTAGCTAGGCCATTCCATATGTTCATGACTAGTAAGTAGAATAATTACAGTATTGCAAACAGAGTGTATAGTGAATTCATAAGTGCTTAGGTATGGGTGGAGTAATAGGATAAGTAGATAGTGCTGGATGGGGGATTGGAGAAATGCATGGGACAGACAGGAGAATTCCTGAACTGCATAGATACTAACTGGGTATTTAGAAGACCATATCAGAAGTTTGTAGCTGGTTAGAGGTGTGCATGTGTAGTGTACAAAATATTGTACCAGCACTTGTGTTAGGGACTACGCCATTCCTTAATTATACACCTAATAACTGGAGTAATTTCAGTGTTGCAAAGAAAGTGCATGCTGAATTTATAAGTGCTTAGGTATTGGTGGAGTGATAGGGCACGTAGATAGTGCTGGATGGGTGAATGGAGAAGTGCAAGGGACAGACAGAAGAATTCTTAGACTGCATAGGTACTAACTGGGTATTTAGAAGAGTGTATCTACAATATGTAGCTGGTTAGAGGTCTGCATGCATGGTGTACACAATATTGTACTTGAACGTGTTTCAGTGGCTAGGCAATTCCTTTAGTATATGACTAATAACTGGAGTAATTTCAGTGCTGTAAAGAGAGTGCATGCTAAATTTATTAGTGCTTAGGTATTGACAGAGTGATAGGAGACGTAGATAGTGCTGGGTGGTTGAATGGAGAAGTGCATGGGACAGACAGAAGGATTCCTAGACTGCACAGGTACTGAGTATTTAAAAGACTGTATCAATACTATGTAGCTGATTAGATTAGGTGGAGTGATAGGATAGGTAGGTAGTGCTGGATGGGTAAATAGAGAAGTGCATGGGACAGACAGAAGGATTCCTAGACTGCATAGGTACTACCTGGGTATTTAGAAGAGCGTATCAATAGTATGTAGCTGGTTAGAGGTCTGCATGCATAATGCACAGAATATTGTAGCTGCACTAGTTTTACTGGCTTGGCCATTCCTGGTTAGAGGTCTGCATGCATAGTGCACAGAATATTGTAGCTGTACTAGTTGTACAGGGTAGGCCATTCCTTAGGTACATGACTAGTAACTGGAATAATTTCAGTGCTGCAAAGAGAGTACATTTAAAATTTATAAGTGCTTAGGTATTGGTGGAGTGATAGGATACGTAGATAGTGCTGGATGGATGATTGGAAAATTACATGGCACAGACAGAAGTATTCCAATACTGCATAGGTATTAACTGTGTATTTAGAAGAACATATTAATAGTATGTAGGTTGTTAGAGATCTGCATGCATAGTGTACAAAACATTGTACCTGTACTTGGGTTAGTAGTTAGGCCATTCCTTAAGTATTTGACTAATAACTGGATGAATTTCAGTGCTGCATAGAGAGTGCATGCTAAATTTATAAGTGCTTAGGCATTGGCAGAGTGATAGGATACGTACATAGTGCTGGATAGGTGAATGGACAAGTGCATGGGACAGACAGAAGGATTCCTAGACTGCATAGGTACTAACTGAGTATTTAAAAGACTGTATCAATGCTATATAGCTGATTAGAGGTCTGCATGCATAATGCACAGAATATTGTAGCTGCACTAGTATTGGTGTGTCTATGGTTTCGAGAAAGGTTGTCTGTATTTTAGGGTATGAGGAGGTGCATCAGATGATCATGTGGATGATGTCATCAGTGATGTCATTTGAGATGTCATCAATGATGTCATGAGTGATGTAATTGACCATGTAATGAGTGATGCAATATGTGACATCATCAGCACTGCATTGCGGGGGTGTGAGTTATAGTTATCACAACTAACTATAATGGCCGAATTTCTCTTGTTTTGTATGAGTAAAATGTCTAACTAACTATGACGTCCATGAACCTGTGTTTTTTTCAGTCAATTTCTGAGGTTTTTTAAATGCTAATTTCTATCTATAATGTCCCTGAAACTTGTGTTTTTTTCAGTGAATGTTATATATATGTATTTAATCTCCTCTCACTCTTACAAGGAAGGAATCAGCACTCAGGTTGTGGTTTGGAAGTATTTAATCTGCAAAGAACTTGATCCACGAGTTTCGGCTCGTCCGAACCTTGATAACGTACAAGACGTCATTATAGCATCCTTATTTAAATGTACAAATGCCTCCAGCTGCCAACATTAACAAAGGACTACATATTACTTTGATCCAAAAAGCTGGTGGCCATATTGGCTTGGTCACAATGTGAAAATTCAGGAATTGATACAATAAAGAAAAGAAAACAAGTGTTAATATGCACACAATGTCATTTCAAGATATCTTGCCCAGTGACCGCCATACCTGTATGTTCGTCAACATGACTTATTCATAATAAACATACTTAGGATTGCAAACATCAACATAAACAATGGACTACTCATTACTTTAAAGTGAAAGGCTATCGGCCATATTAATCTGGGCATTATAATGGTTCTTACACGAAAGAGAAGAAAAACAGGGGTGTTAATATACACACACTATCCCTAAATAAAGTTCTAGCGATTATAGTTCCATTCCATTCACAACTCATTTGAGATGTCATGAGTGATGTCATGAGTGATGTAACTGACCATGTCATTAATGATGTAATGTCTGAGGTCATTAGCAGTATATTGCGGGTGCGTAAGTTATAGTTAGCTCAGGTAACTATAACTGCTGAATTTTACAGATTGTGTATGAGTGAAATCTGAGTCTAAGTATACCATCCCTGTAATCTTTGTTTTTCTTAGAACATTTCTTGTTTTTTCAACGTTAAGTAAGATGCATGTCACAATAGATGGTGGGGGGTTGGAAGCAGGGCCTGGCATTGTGCTGCCCCCACCCAAGCTTGCTGCTCCTGCCTTCCCTCCTCCTAGCCATCCATTGTTCAAGTCCATGTCCCTGCTCCCTTATTACAGCCCTGTATGGCCGTTATTCTGCCACTGGCCTTCCCGTCTTCTCTGAACAGTTAGCTTCCTGCCCCATCCACCTCCTCCCTATCCTCTGTTGTCTGAATCCATGGACTAGCCTCCTCCCTCCTGCCATGCATGGTCTGATTTTTTTTTTAAACGTAGTTTATAAATTTTTCGTAAAATACAGACATAAACACAGGTGACCCATTGAACTCAGTAATACCATTCCTATGTCAGGATACCCCCCGTCTAAATCTTGTTATGTGTCATATCAATGTGTCAACTGTGAGTAGTCAGTGCCCCCAATGTAGCCCAATAAAACCCGTTATTTTATATCCTCAACTCCCCTTTCCTAACAACATTTGCTCCCTCCCTCCTCCCAGTTCTCCTCACTGATGCATATAGCCGTAATAATCCCTTGTATCACTTGTGCTCAGGAAACACTATATCCTAGTCCTATTGATGTCCCTGTCATGCTACGGTGCTTCCCCTGTATGGTACAACACTCCAGTTAGTCCTCCTGCGTCTCATAGTCTCGTAATGCCTGCACCAGTGTCTCCCATGCTGTCACTGCTTCCAGTTCTCTATCATTGCTTTGCCTTCGCGCTTGTTGATATCGCAACGCGCTCTCACTATTCGCCCAATTTACAAACTCATTTCTCCACCTCTTGCTGCTAAGCCCTACTGTCGCTTTCCAATGTCTCGTGATTTCCCGTTTTGCTAGTATGAGCCCCATGTCAATAAATGTACTCGTTATTTTGTTTTTGGATGTGTGGGGGAACCAGTGTAGGATGCTAGTGGCCATATCAAATGTCAATTGTCTCTCTGTTATCTCATTTAGGGTGTCTCCCACCTCAATCCAGTAGGACCCCATCATTGGGCAAGACCATAGCATATGGTCTAATTCTGCTCCAGCTCATGTACATCTGGGACATGCCGCTTTTGCAACCTTAAAAAATTTACAGATCCTTCCAGGCGTCAAGTACGCTCTATGGAGAATATAGAAGTGCACTAACTGAAATCTCGCATTTCTTGCGCTCTTCCAGGCTCTCCGTATTATCTGCGTCCAGGCGGCTTCAGGGATTTCTTTCCCTATATCGACCTCCCACTTCCCTTTTAGTGTCTCCAGAGGTGTTAACCCTTCATTAAGCATTCTAGAGTAGAGACTCGTGACTGCCTTAAAGGTCCCAGCCCCCATCATGGTATATTGGCAGGCCATTTTCGTCTTAGGTTCCGTAAGCCTTTCCCGCCATTGTGCCTGTATTTGCCTTGTCAAGGCTGCATGCAACAAAAATCCCCCTCTCGGAAGATCAAATCTATCCTGTAGTGCCTGGTAGGGTAACATGATCCCATCTTCGTATAGATCTCCCAAAACTTGGAGACCCGCTTCGTCCCACGCCTGCAATTGTGACCAGTCCCCGCCGTGCGGCAACGCCGTTATCATTCCCAGTAGGATTTCGAGTCTAAGCGTTCTCTCTTCCAGTAAAAGATCTTTAAGGTTCAGCCTCTGCTGCAATGCTATAAACGATAGGATATGGCGCGGTATTCCCCTACCCCTCTGCTGTACCGGTCCCCTGAATTCCCTTGCTATTGCTTGAGTTAAAAACTGCAGTTGGGCTGCCAGATAATGCAATTCGAAGTCCTGGACCGCCAATCCTCCTTCAGCCTTAGGCCGGACGAGCGTTGCCTACGAAACTCTATGCCTACCCATATCCCAGAGGAAGGTTACCACGAGCGATTTCAGCAACTTAAAAGTAGAGCCCGGTATCCATATTGGCAGTGTTCTAAAATAATACAAGAAACGCAGAAGCGCTATCATTTTCAATAGGGCTATCCGGCCTGTCACCGACAACGGGAGGGTGGCCCAAAAAGACATGCTACCCTTTAGAGCTCGTACGCCACGTCCCACATTCCCTTCCAACATGTCTGCCACAGTGTGATAAATATGTACACCTAGATATTTCAAACAGGTGGGCTCCCATCTCACCTCCCTATCCGCTGTAGGCCGGGTCTCCCCCTGCCGCACCGGGACCAGGCATGTTTTCAGCCAATTTACTTTCAGGCCTGATATGTTGCCGAATTCCGAAAGCAGGGATCCAGCTCCCACCAACGCTCTGCCAGCATCTTCAAGGAAGAGCAGCATATCATCTGCATATAATAATATGTATTGTTGACCTTCTCTGCTTCCCAAGCCCCTATAGAAGTCTCCCGTCCGGACCTTCGCCGCAAGAGGTTCTACCGCCAGGGCGAACAATAGGGGGGGTACAGCGAGCATCCCTGCCTTGTTCCCCGACCAACCGGGTACTGAGACGATATCAGCGTACCCACTCTCACTCTGGCCACAGCCGACGTATACAACACCTTTGTCCATTGTAGGAATTCCGTTCCCAGGCCAATGTGCTCCATTGCTTTGTACAAATACCCCCATTCTAAGCTATCAAATGCTTTTTCGATGACCACTGACAATATCATGGGTTGTTGTGCCTCAGGGTGGCCTTCCTCCAGTAGTCGCACCAACCGCCTTACATTTGTGGTTGTGTTCCTCGTCGGTATAAAGCCAGCTTGATCTGCATGGACCAATGTGGTGATATATTTTAAAAGTCGGGTTGCCAATATACTGCTCAGTATTTTGTAGTCAGTGGTTAGCATCGACAACGGGCGATAGGAGTCTCCCCCCACCCCGTCCCGACCCTTTTTCAGCAGCAGGATCACCAGCGCCTCCCGCATAGACTGGGGCAACTGTCCGAGTTCTTTTGCCTCCTTGTAGACCTCTTGAAGTCTTGGCGCTCGTATATCCACATATTTCGCGTAGAATTCAATAGGTAAGCCATTTATACCTGGGGTTTTGTTGCGAGCCATGTGCTTAATAGCACCCCTGATTTCCCCCAGTTCTATGTCTTTACCCAAGCTTTCTGCCTGTTCCCGTTCTAGTTCCGGCAGTTGTAGTACCTCCAGGAAGGCATCAACAGCAGGGTCCCCGGCTGCTACTGTGCTTTGATACAGTTTCTCATAGTAACGCAAGAAGCATTGCAGGATCTTGTTCGAGTGTTGACTACATTCTCACCCTCTGTCTCTAGCGCCAGTATAAATGAACTTCGTTTAGTGGGATTTGCCAACCAAACCAGCAACGTCCCTGCCTTGTCATTCTCCAAATGTGCCCTCATCATGTAAGCTTTGTGGTCGTAGCTACGCAATCGTTCCATTTCTGCCGCTACAGCTTCCTTTGCCGTGCTAACTTCTTCCTGCAATTTGGGGTGACCGGGCCTCGACAATTCTACCTCGCGTAATTTGGCTTTGGCTGTCAGCAGCACCTTTCACACCCCTGCGTTCTTTCCTATGCAAATTCCCCTGACAACCACCTTGAAAGCATCCCATTCCGTTGCTCTAGTGCCCGTTGATCGGGCATTCTCTCCAAAATAGTGGGTTATCCCTTCTCTTAGCGCCTCCTGAAAAAGCGGGTCGTCCATCGTCTCAGGGCGCAATCTCCAAGTGGGGATGCAAGAGACTCCGGTCATCCAGTGCATCGTAATGAGCAGAGGATTAAGAACTGAGATCGTCCTGGCCAGATACTCAGACTGTACTATGGCGGGCTGCACCGACGTGGAGCATAGCACCGCGTCTAGCCTGACATATAATTCATGCATCCCGGAAAAGTAGGAGTAGTCCTGTTCCAGCGGGTGTTGTGCACGCCAGATGTCCACCAAACCCCATCTTGTTTGCCAATCCAGCCTACCCTTAGTCAGCCTATGGATCGGGGACTCGCCAAGTGGGGGATGCGATCTGCCAAGAGAAACATCTGCAACAGAGTTGAAGTCTCCACCCATCACTAACGGGCTAGCAAGATAGTGCAACTAGTACAAAAAAGACCTAGACTTTGTAGGCATTTGTGAATTTATCTTTTTTGGGTACCCCATTTATTGCATTATTATTGCAAAACGTACTCCCCTTCCATTAGTTATCGGGGTAGTTGGTATATCCTAGGATTGTGCCTCCTTTAAACAATCGCCCTAATGTAAGGGGAGTAAGTTTTGCAATAATAATGCGATAAATGGTGTACCCAAAAAAGATAAATTCACAAGTGCCTACAAAGTCTAGGTCTTTTTTGTACTAGTTTTATATTGATTGGAGGGCGACCAATGACTAGCTTTACCCTCTAAGCTCCTGTCTGTTTAATAGCAAGATAGTGCGCCAAAGACCCAGATAGCTTCGCCAGGAACTCCAGTTGATCAACATTGGGTGCATATATACTGCAGAATGCTATGTCCTTACTTCTAAGTTTTCCTTGTATTGCCACAAACCTGCTGTCAGGATCTATCATCTGGCTAGTAACCTGAAAAGGGACTCCCGCTCTAACCCAGATTAGTGCAGCTCTAGCGAACGCCGAGTATGTGGTATTATACACTTGGCCCTTCCACCTATGCTGCAGCTCTATACCCTCGGCCTTAGTCAAATGTGTTTCCTTGAGCAGTGCTATGTGTACCCCTCTGCGAACCAAATAGGCATGGATTTTAATTTATGCCGTCTTGTCATGGTATGAAGACCCCTCACATTCCAGGTTATACATCCTAAATCCGCTGTATCACCCATTCTCCATTAGTGTCCTGCACAGCATATATCTTGATTCTACCTCTGCGTCAGTGACTATCCCTCCCAAACATTCCCCCAACCAGCCCCTGCCACCCCTCCCCCCAAGAACAGGACCTAGCAAAAACCATCAAGTTTCCATCCAAACTAATACAAATTCCAACACATTTCGAAGCCCACCAGCAGACACTGTGGGCATGCCTTAAGGGCAGTGAGGGGAGACTGTGTGCCAACCGGTGGCCACCTTCTCCGAAAGTCCTCTTTCTTCCACTAAGCCCAGATAACTAGTACCCTCCGAAGCTCCCCACCCCCCCCCACCCCCGCATTACTCAATCGACCAACCTCCTTTGTTAGGTCACATCAGGAAGTCCATTACAGCTCCGAGTCCACAATCCAATCGGCCTTGCTGGACCATCTACCCTTTGTCCAACATCCCCTCAGCCGTCTCTGGAGTGACTTTTGGTAAGTGCACGCTGTCCGCTTCAGAGTGTTCAGAGTCAGATCGAGTGTTATCCTTCTCCGAGTCCGTGCCATCCATCGATATAGGCTGCTGTGTAGTCGATAGCGTGTACACCGCTGCCAACACATCTCGCCGTTCCGCTTCCGTCTGGGACACGGAGGGCCTACTTAGCCCCCGCTGCCTATTTCGAAGTCGTCGCAATTTCTGCGGAGGCAAGCTCTCTGTGGTGGTCCGGATTCTTTGTTCGCCGTCATCCTTTCCAGCCTTGTAGAGTTCCAGCCAAGCACAGGCATCGTCCGGGGTATCAAAAAAACATCTTTTGCCATCAACAATGACCCTAAGTCTGGCCGGAAATAGGAGAGAATATTGAAGTCCTTCGGTGCGCAGCTCCCTCTTGACGGCCAAGAATGAGGTTCGACGGCGTTGGGTTTCATACGTGTAGTCAGGGAAAATATTGACCCTACTATTCTCCACCTGGAAAGGGCCATCCACTCGCGCCTTCTGGAGGAAGTCCCGGTCCTGAAAGTGCAAAAGCCAGGCCACCACCCGTCGCTGAGGTCGGCCCTGTTGAGGTGGTCTATCCGGCACCCGGTGTGCCCGCTCCAATGTGTTGAAGGTAGATAAGCCCTCTGGTGCCACCACTGTTTTGAGCCAGGCTTCCAGATATTGTACCATGTCCGATCCTTCAATTTTCTCCGGCAAGCTCACTACGCAGATGTTGTTCCGGCGATTGCGACTCTCGGCATCCTCGGCTCTCCTTTGCAAAGCATCCACTCGTTCTAGCACATTGGTCAAAGTAGCCTTGAGGTCCTTTTGTAGTGGTTCAATGCTTTGGAGCGCACCCTCCACTGCTGTGACTCTGTCAGCCAATTTCCCATGATCGGCTCGTAACAAGCCCAGTCCTGTGGCCACCTGTGCTATATCCTGCTGGAGTGCCGTACGGGTGTCCGTTATTGCCAACAGGATTTTATCAAGCTGTTGCTGTAGGTGAGTGTAGGAAGGTGGATATCTGACTATGGTTACCCCCAAACTTTTTGCCTGGTGTTTAGCTGGTTTTTGACTTAGTTGGCCTGGGATCCTGCTATTCAGGGCCCCAGGCTGATTGCTCTCTCCTTAAAATGGACTCCATGTACCTTAGGTGCATAACACAATTGGAATTGGTTCACCTTATTGGCCCCTGTAACAGTGTACCATAGGTACCCAGGGCATAGGTGCATCCAAGGCCTACCAGGGGCTGCAGCATGTATTGTGCCACCCCTGGCCTGGCCTCCATCTTTGACACAACTGGCTGATCACTCAGCTGGGGTAAGTTGGTGTAATCACCTCTTGCTTAGATATAGTCTCCCTATATCTAACCCTAAACTGGACGCCTATGTTCGTATCAGCCACTCCTATGGAAGGCCTCATCAATCCTGGAGGCAGAGTGCTGGGAAATATGTGAGATGGTGCTCTAGCATGAGCCGAGCCTGTCTGCAGCTGTCGGGAACCACTCCCTAAGCTGTTCCGGGATATTGCCATACCATATACTCTTAAGTGCATTATAAACCTCGCGGTTAAATGCTATCTTTGGTTTGGCTTTATCAAAACATGTCGAGTAAGGTGTCATACGAATTGGAATACTATCCCCTCGACAGTTCTGTCGACGGGGATAGCATTCCACCCTTCTAGAGGAACACGACATATGTGTAGCCTTAACCCCGGTTAAAGTTAACCAGAGCCTCAGATCCACAAAATGGATGCTTCTGCCACAGACACATGTCTGACCTCCTGCTGCTGACCGAAACTCAGCAGAGGAGGCCTGGACAAAGGATTTCCTGTCACAGGGAGGTGTCACACCACCCCAGACAGGAGATAGTGGATTGTAGCAGGGAGGTTTGAAAGAAACCAGACAGTGCCTGGGGAGCACAAGGCTTCCCCTTGCATAATCCGGTCAAACCGGTTCTGGGGCAGCCCAGCCCCAGCTCCAGTGAGACCTGGACAAAGGAAAGGGGGTGTAACCACCCCCCTTCCTGGTCCCACCCATAGGGGAGGGACCTAGCAGGAGATCCACCCCTCAGATTGGAATAAGAGTGGGAGCAGTGTAAATGCAACTCAGATCATCCTGAATCAACTTGAAATACAGAAGAAGACTGGACTTCGACATTCTGCTGCTCAAAAGACTGAAGAGAATCTCCCTTGTGGCCTAGGAGTGGCCACCCTGTGAACACAGGCACCAACCAGCAACTCGACGTCTGCTTTGCCGCCACCTCCCGCCGGAGCCCGAGCCCAGAGCCCAACAAGAACCAAATTTCCAGACCTCTCAGAGCCCGATCCACAGTCCCTGCAAAGAAGGGACCCGTGGAGGCACCGAGTGACGTGATACCGGACCTTTTGGAAGACACTCGAAGAGCTGACTGCGCAGCTTCTGAGGCATCCTCGATGTTGTGCTTTGGGGACTGAGAACCCCCACCACCGAGCAGCCCTTGCACCGAAGATCAGCCCCCCAGCATCTCCACGATCTTCATGGGGCCCTTTTGCATTGTGCCACTCGACGCGCCATCCCGGCCACTAGCCACGTGGTCAGCGGCCATCTTGGCGACGAAACCGACGATTTACACAGCAGGTCTGGTTGCTCCAGACCTACCCAAGCTCCTGTGAAAAGGAGCACCCGCTCTGACCTTGCTGGTCCGAGTGTTAAGCATCTTTTGATTCCTGCGTGGCTTGCATTAGCCAAGGCCTGTTTGCTCCGATCAGGTCGCCAACACCGCCAACAGCGAGAAGCCTGCATGGGACAGCTCGTGACCGACTCCTGGACGTCCTCGACCCCAAGTATCCACGTGGCTGCAGAAAGAAGCTACCCAACAACGCCTGTTTGCACCCGACATCGCCTGGTTCCAATCTGGTTCCACGGTAGTCACTGGCTAGTGACTTTGAACATTGTCCCCTCTGCTTTCAGGTCTTCACCACTTCAGATCCACCCTTGGATCCACCGGAACTCTTCACATCGAGCCGCCTGCAGCATCTTCAGCTCCAAGCACCATCGACCAGCGTGACGAAACCCGACACTACTTCGACCCTGTGCACCCGCTTCCTGTGGGTGAGGTAACTCAGCTCCGCCGGTGCTCCTGCACTGGTACACATCTCAAGGGCCTGTGTCTTAAGTTTCAGCTCCATAGGTCACTCGGAAGGTTCCTAACTTTCTAACTTTGTACTTTTTACGCACCATAGACTTTGCATAGGAAAGTGCGTGCACTTTGAACACTGCACCCGAGTCCCGCGGGCCTTTCCCGACTTAGTCACTGCTAGTCTCGAATAGCTCCAGCGTTTCCCAAGGCCCTAGGCCTGTTCCCTTTCCTTTTGGTATCTCTTATACCACTTTCTTAGTATATGGTTTAGGTGGCCCCTAGGGCTCATCCATATTGTGCAACTTTTGTGTATTTTAAACTGTCTTGTGATTTAACGCTTGTGCTTCTGTGCTCATAAAGAGTCCAGGGGATTTTATAGTTAATAAATCAATATATATTTTCAATATATATCTGTGTGGTGTCCCTTTCATTTGGTATTCAAGGGGGTTGTGTATGGTATAACAGCTGGCTTCACATGCCTTTCAGAGTTTAGCCTAAGACTGCTTTGTCCACGTTACCACTAGCCGTGGGCGGCCAGCTACGCTCCGTCTGCGGAGTGTGCGTAGTTCCGCCTACTCCGCATTTTGCGGAGCTGGCGGAGCCAGGCGGCACTACGCACGCTCCGCAGACGGAGCGTAGCTGGCCGCCACCCGCCTCCCTCCCGCCCTCCCTAAATACTTTACAATAAAAGAACGCAATAATTTTAAAAGCACTTACCTTGCCGCCGCTGGCCGCCGCATTCCCCGGGGCTCGTTCTCTTCCGCCTTCCGTATTTTGCAGTAATGCGCATGCGCGGACGGCCGCGCATGCGCATTTTCACGAGAAAATGCGCATGCGCGGCCGCCCGCGCATGCGCATTACTGCAAAATACGGAAGACGGAAGAGAACGAGCCCCGGGGAACGCGGCGGCCAGCGGCGGCAAGGTAAGTGCTTTTAAAATTATTGCGTTCTTTTATTGTAAAGTATTTAGGGAGGGCGGGAGGGAGGCGGGTTGCGGGGCTGCCGGACAGTGGTTTTGCGGAGTGGGGCTACGCGGAGTGCGGAGGTGGGCGTAGTTTCTCGCCCACTTCGCGTAGCTCCGCGAAGCCCCACTCCGCGAACTCCGCCCAGGCCTAGTTACCACTAGGATAACTGGTCTACAAGGTTGAATTACAACCATCATCATAAGGGTTGCTTGGCATGGTACAAAGTGATCACTAAGAATTAGTGAGCATTATATACCAGGCCAACTTCTCACATTGGTGAGCAGCGGATTGGGATCTGAGCTTGCTGTTGTTTTACCATTACAATCTTTGAGATTATCATTTGAAAGATTATACAGGTACCTGCTAGGTACATTTAAAACAAGACTAGTATACATAAGTTCTACTGAACTTAGTTGTTGTAGAGTAAAAGGAGTAGCACACCCTAGCTACAACTACTAGATAGGTTTAGTAGGTAAACACCAGTGTAGGTAGATTGCAACACATCCACCCACACTAGAGCAATGTCTGGAGCAGAGGGTTCCACTGGGAACATCCCTGTTGAGAGTGACCCTCCAAGGGCACCATCCAAATGTGCTATTTTTTCCTTTAAGGAATTAAGGCAGCTTTGTGTCTTAAGGGGTCTGAAGACAGGGCCTTCCCCTACTAGAGACCACCTAAGAGAGATCTTAGACCAGTCTGAGGCTCTAAAGCCCTCTAAGGCAAACCCCACAGGGGATGCTGAAGGAGGCCATCCTTCAGAGGATGACACTGTAGATACCCCTGGCCCTATCATCCTGGTAGATGAGGAAGTCCCCATCACTGGAGCTCCTCAGGTAGATGAGGAGGAAGAGGAAGAAGAAGAGGAAGAAGAGACAGAGGGGGGAAGCAGTGAGTCAGATGATGACAGAAATAGTCAGGTGCTGGTCAGTAGACTGAACCAGGCTAACTTAAGCCAACTTGGGAATGAATCTGGTAACAACCCATTCAGACCCCCAGGTGGACTTAACCAGAAGCCTAGGAGGAGAAGGACTCACTCAGGTGACTCTGACAAATCCCATGCTTCTAGAGGCTCTCATGGTCACTCCAGAAGGGAGATGACTAGCCCTCAGAGAAGGGAACATGAGGCCAAAATGAGAGAGGCTGAGCTTAGGATCCAGAAGCGAGAATTAGAGGTTGCCCTGGTCCAAGAGAGACTTGCTAGAGCAAGACAGCCTAGAGAGAGTCGATTAGGATCCACTGGTGGCAGCACTATCCAGAAGGATAAAGACAGGTCCTTTGATACAATAAACCTGAGTAAGATTGTGCCCCCCTACAAAGCTGGGGATGATATCCACAAATGGATGACTGCACTTGAGAGAGCCTGCAGGGTACAGCAGATCCCTCAGGAGCAGTGGGCAGCAATCTTGTGGCTCTCCTTTGAAGGTAGAGGCAGAGACAGACTCCTCACAGTTAGTGACGAGGATTCTAGAAACTACATGGTCCTGAAGAGTGCTCTGATTGATGGGTTAGGCTTAACCACTGAACAGTACAGGTTAATGTTCAGAGATACCCAGAAGACACAGACTCAGGACTGGTCTGAATTTGTTGAATGTGCCACTAAGGCTCTGGAGGGCTGGTTGCTGGAAAGTAAGGTTACTGACTATACAGGATTGTATAATTTAATTATGAGAGAGCAAATCTTAAGTAATTGTCAAAATCAGCTTCTACATCAGCACCTGGTTGACTCTGATCTGACCTCCCCACAAGAATTGGGTAGGAGGGCAGACAAATGGGTCAGAACCAGGATCAGGCCTAAGAACCAAGGTGGTGACCAAAAGAAAGATACTACCAAGCCTCAAGAGAAGGGTGGGGATAAAAGTAAGGAAAAGACTTTCCCAGGGCCCCAAAACTCCAAGAATGGGGGTGGGTCCCAAGACAATTCTACAACCCAGAAAAAGCCTTATTGTCATACCTGTAAACAGGTGGGGCATTACAAAACAGATAGCTGTTGTCCCAAGAATGGCAATAAAGAGAATATGCCTCCAGGTAAGGCTCCAACACCTCCTGTCACTGTTAGCAGTGGTCCCCCAGGTGGTGGGAGCACCCCCAAGAATTTGGGTGGGTTTACTTTTGGAGGACAGGTGGACTCTGGCCTATCCAGGTCCCCTAACTCAGATACTCTTGTCTATGAGACTGGCATGGGGTTTGCCAATTTCACTGCTTGCCTAAACACTCTGAGCAAGTATAGACAGGAGCCCCTCATCAATGGCTTGAAAGTTGAGGCCTTCAGAGACACAGGGGTTAGCATCACCATGGTGGCTGAATGTCTAGTCCCCTCAAGGCAACTTTTACCTGATGCCAAATATCAGGTGACAAACATTGATGGCATAGAAACCAATCATCCCATGGCAGTAGTCAATCTTAGCTGGGGAGGTGTCACTGGCCCAAAGAGAGTGGCAGTGTCAGCAAACTTGCCTGTAGATTGCCTACTGGGTAATGATTTGGAAATCTCAGCCTGGGCTGAGGTTGAACAGCAAACCCATTCTAGAATGGTAAATCTCCATGGAAAGGTTAGTGGGGCTTTGATGGCTACAGCCCCAATCCAAGATGTCCTTCCTGAAAAGGTTGGTAGGGCTGAGCAAACCTCAGCCCCATCTTTAGATAACTTCCCTCCTGAAAAGAGTAGCAGGACTGTACTGGTAACAGCCCATACCCAAACTGAGTCTCCTCCTGAAAAGCTTGGAGGGGCTGTGATGGCCACAGCCCAAACTCAAACCGATACATGGGAAGTGAAGCCTAAAATGATGGATCACTCCACCCAAACTGAGAGCATGGAGGAGGAAGAGAAATCTCCCCCTCACCAGACTTTAGGAAAGGATCAGCCTCCTCAGGGAACTGATCTTACCCCTGATGAAGGAACTGTCCCAGAGGTTGTTAGGCCTGGCCTGACAGAGCCTCTGATGGCAGTGGACCCTTCTCAGGTGGGACCCAGTCTGGAGCAGGTAACCTGCCCCTCTCTACCTTGCCTTACTCAGCCCAGGGCTGCAGAGGACAAGAAGGACAGTGAGACCCAAAGGGCCCCCTGTCAAATAAAGCACCCCCATCAACAGATTAGGGGCACCGAAACTAGTAACCCTAGTGAGGTGCAAACTTTAAAAACTCCTGAGGGATCCCCCTTAAAAGTAGTTAGGGACCTCCCCCAGATGGATATTGTTGGGCACAGCCAAACCTGGGACCCTAAGGGCCCAAACCTGAACTGTCCCTCCAGTAAGCCAAACAGAGGGACCCAGCCTCCAGCTTTAGGTAGCCAGAGGTTGACCCTGAGAGCACAGTGCAACTCAGTCAAAGAAAGAAAGGCACACATGGTGGAGAGTGATTGGAGGAAGCTGAGCCCTACAGAGGAGACTCACTTCAGTACTCCATCTCAACACCAGCCTTTGACTTTGCAAAGACACACCACAGGTAGAGATTCCCTATGGTGGAGACCCTCAGATAACCTTAGGGTGAGGGATTGCTTAGTGGACCATGAAACAGGGGGTTACCAAGCCAGAGCTGGTACTTCCTTATATGGCCACTTAGGCAATATAGGCTTACCTGGACAAGGATAGCCTTATCTCCTTTCGTTTGGGGGGGGGGGGGTTATGTAGGAAGGTGGATATCTGACTATGGTTACCCCCAAACTTTTTGCCTGGTGTTTAGCTGGTTTTTGACTTAGTTGGCCTGGGATCCTGCTATTCAGGGCCCCAGGCTGATTGCTCTCTCCTTAAAATGGACTCCATGTACCTTAGGTGCATAACACAATTGGAATTGGTTCACCTTATTGGTCCCTGTAACAGTGTACCATAGGTACCCAGGGCATAGGTGCATCCAAGGCCTACCAGGGGCTGCAGAATGTATTGTGCCACCCCTGGCCTGGCCTCCATCTTTCACACAACTGGCTGATCACTCATCTGGGGTAAGTTGGTGTAATCACCTCTTGCTTAGATATAGTCTCCCTGTATCTAACCCTAAACTGGACGCCTATGTTCCTATCAGCCACTCCTATGGAAGGCCTCATCAATCCTGGAGGCAGAGTGCTTGGATATATGTGAGATGGTGCTCTAGCATGAGCCGAGCCTGTCTGCAGCTGTCGGGAACCACTCCATAAGCTGTTCCGGGATATTGCCATACCATATACTCTTAAGTGCATTATAATCCTCGCGGTTAAATGCTATCTTTGGTTTGGCTTTATCAAAACATGTCGAGTAAGGTGTCATACGAATTGGAATACATCCCCTCGACAGTTCTGTCGACGGGGATAGCATTCCACCGTTCTAGAGGGACACGACATGTGTGTAGCCTTAACCACGGTTAAAGTTAACCAGAGCCTCAGATCCACAAAATGGATGCTTCTGCCACAGACACATGTCTGACCTCCTGCTGCTGACCGAAACTCAGCAGAGGAGGCCTGGACAAAGGATTTCCTGTCACAGGGAGGTGTCACACCACCCCAGACAGGAGATAGTGGATTGTAGCAGGGAGGTTTGAAAGAAACCAGACAGTGCCTGGGGAGCACAAGGCTTCCCCTTGCATAATCCGGTCAAACCGGTTCTGGGGCAGCCCAGCCCCAGCTCCAGTGAGACCTGGACAAAGGAAAGGGGGTGTAACCACCCCCCTTCCTAGTCCCACCCATAGGGGAGGGACCTAGCAGGAGATCCACCCCTCAGATTGGAAAAAGAGTGCGAGCAGTGCCAATGCAACTCAGATCATCCTGAATCAACTTGAAATACAGAAGAAGACTGGACTTCGACATTCTGCTGCTCAGAAGACTGAAGAGAATCTCCCTTGTGGCCTAGGAGTGGCCACCCTGTGAACACAGGCACCAACCAGCAACTCGACGTCTGCTTTGCCGCCGCCTCCCGCCGGAGCCCGAGCCCAGAGCCCGACAAGAACCAGACTCCCAGACCTCTCAGAGCCCGATCCACAGTCCCTGCAAAGAAGGGACCCATGAAGGCACCGAGTGACGTGGAACCGGACCTCTTGGAAGACACTCGAAAAGCTGACTGCGCAGCTTCTGAGGCATCCTCGACGTTGTGCTTTGGGGACTGAGAACCCCCATCACCGAGCAGCCCTTGCACCGAAGATCAGCCCCCCAGCATCTCCACGATCTGCGTGGGGCCCTTTTGCATTGTGCCACTCGACGCGCCATCCCGGCCACTAGCCACGTGGTCAGCGGCCATCTTCCCGACGAAACCGACGATTTACACAGCAGGTCTGGTTGCTTTAGACCTACCCAAGCTCCTGTGAAAAGGAGCACCCGCTCTACCTTGCTGGTCCGAGTGTTAAGCATCTTTTGATTCCTGCGTGGCTTGCATTAGCCAAGGCCTGTTTGCTCCAATCAGGTCGCCGACACCGCCAACAGCGAGAAGCCTGCGTGGGATAGCTCGTGACCGACTCCTGGAAGTCCTCGACCCCGGGTATTCACGTGGCTGCAGAAAGAAGCTACCCAACAACGCCTGTTTGCACCCGACATCGCCTGGTTCCAATCTGGTTCCACGGTAGTCACTGGCTAATGACTTTGAACATTGTCCCCTCTGCTTTCAGGTCTTCACCACTTCAGATCCACCCTTGGATCACCGCAACTCTTCACATCGAGCCGCCTGCAGCATCTTCAGCTCCAAGCACCATCGACCAGCGTGACGAAACCCGACACTACTTCGACCCTGTGCACCCGCTTCCTGTGGGTGAGGTAACTCAGCTCCGCCGGTGCTCCTGCACTGGTACACATCTCAAGGGCCTGTGTCTTAAGTTTCAGCTCCATAGGTCACTCGGAAGGTTCCTAACTTTCTAACTTTGTACTTTTTACGCACCATAGACCTTGCATAGGAAAGTGCGTGCACTTTGGACACTGCACCCGAGTCCCGCGGGCCTTTCCCGACTTAGTCACTGCTAGTCTCGAATAGCTCCAGCGATTCCCAAGGCCCTAGGCCTGTTCCCTTTCCTTTTGGTATCTCTTATACCACTTTCTTAGTATATGGTTTAGGTGGCCCCTAGGGCTCATCCATATTGTGCAACTTTTGTGTATTTTAAACTGTCTTGTGATTTAACGCTTGTGCTTCTGTGCTCATAAAGAGTCCAGGGGATTTTATAGTTAATAAATCAATATATATTTTCATTATATATCTGTGTGGTGTCCCTTTCATTTGGTATTCAAGGGGGTTGTGTATGGTATAACAGCTGGCTTCACATGCCTTTCAGAGTTTAGCCTAAGACTGCTTTGTCCACGTTACCACTAGGATAACTGGTCTACAAGGTTGAATTACAACCATCATCATAAGGGTTGCTTGGCATGGTACAAAGTGATCACTTAGAATTAGTGAGCATTATATACCAGGCCAACTTCTCACAGTGAGGGTCTTGCACCTGCTCAGGTTCCCCTTGCTCTTCCTGTGCAGGTACTTCTCCTTCCACGGGCGGCTGGGCACCGCTTTTACTCCCCTTCAGTTTCCCCATCATCAGGTATTGCCGAAGCGAACTGGACTGGTCTGTCCTTTGCAGTTAGCACTTCGTAGGTGAGCCCCGGGGATTGACCAAGGACATACTTGACTCAAATTGATGCCAATCAATGTCCGAACCACTATTTTTAATAATGGTAATCTGACTCCTTAATAAATTCAATTTTGAGTACAGGCTGACATTTTTTAATTTCACTTTTGAGCACATTGCCACCTCACGTGTAGTCGAAATCCGCTCCTCTGTAATACAGACGTAGTAGCAGTCCGGGAGACACTCCGTCTCCCTGGCAAACACCCTATGATGAAGCATGTCATCAACTATGTTGATGAGTGAGGGTTTTACTTATCAATAGTTAATATTTCAACTAAACTTGTTTCCTGTGTTTTGGTCTTGTACAAATATAATGCACCCAAATTAACAGTTGCAGTTTTTTGTAGTACGTGTATACTAGGTACTGGAAATTCTTTTCCTTCATAATTTCTTCTCACTCCTTCGATGTTTCTGATATCTAGTTTGGGGAATAGGAGTGTCCTCTATCCCTATCTCTCTTATTGTTCTTGATATATTATGCCGCGCACAGCTGCAAGAGCTTTATAATTATCCCAAATAATCCCTTCACTTTCGCTTAGCATGGAGGACTTTGGACTTTCTTACACCAGAGAAGAGGTGGATGCCTTTCTGTCTGACCCAGCGTTGTTTGCTGATCCGATTGAGGCTCAGACCATATCATTAACTACTGAATATGAGACATTGGACGAACAAAAAAGAAGTTGCATTCGTGCGATTATACATGGTACCATTTTGAAGGAATACCGTGACAACAATACAGCAGCAAAAGGCCTATTGGTAACAAATGCCCCTAGAATCTTTCTGGATGATGCGCAATTTAGAAAGGAGTGGGCCCAGATTGCGTGGCACTGCACCCGTGACTGGGCAGTACTGATTATGAAAACAGCATTACGTCTCTCTGAGGCCCTCCTTATCAAGATACAACAGACCGAGACTCATTTCAAAGCCACTTTGACTGGATACAAAAAAAGATTGGATGAACTAAACAAGGAAGTAAATGAATATAAAGATAACCTTGCTCAATCCAAAGCACAAAAGCTACAAAAAGACCTCAAGCGTTGGTCATATGTGGAAATATACCCTTATTCGAGCCCTGATTTTGTACCGCCGGGGAAATCAGATCAACAGGCAGCGAATGGGAGTGATAGTGATTCCTCCTTCTTCAGTACTTCAAGTAAGGGCAGCTCAGGAGGTAGGAGTAGAGGGAGAGGCAGAGGCAAGAATTATTATAATAATACACAAATGTGGTACCCTTACCAACAACCAGGGGGAGGTAATTTCCGCCCAAATGCCTTTCAACACCCGCCTTTTCCACCAATGATGGGTTGGAACCCACCTTTTGTCCCACAACCCCAATATCCACCAAATATGTTCCCACAGCCTTTTTTAGGGAGGGGCAGGAGGGGACGGGGAAGGAGAAGAGGAGGAAATCAGGTATATTGGGACCAAACAGAGGCAGTAGGGGACAATACGAGGAGCAAAGCGCAGGAGTCCCGTGCAGGTCCGAGCAACCTACGAGCTTAGTTACAAATCTATCCTCAGTGACTTTGAATGGTGATGAATTATCAGTATTGGAAAGGGGTTTGGGCTTTGCACCTACTGCTCACCTAGATCGTTTCAAACTTCATTGTGATTTGGCAGATTTCTTTCGGAAGCTGCGACTCAAGAGCTTCTTCGAGAAACATTAACCGCCCGATTCATCAAACAAAATAGCGCTCGCAAAGGGCCAGATTGCGATTTTTGCATTTGGGATTCAGCATCCCAAATGTAAAAATCGCGAATTGCGATCTCGCAATTTTGCGAGGAATTACATTTAAGGAATCTCTATTTGAGATTGCAAAAGATTGCAAAGATACATCGATGATGTGTTGGTCATATGGAAGGGGAGTGAATCTACTCTGCTCACTTTCCTCGAATGGATCAATACTTGCGACTCTCATCTCAAGTTCACCCATGAATATGATAAAGAAAAAATCTTTTTTCTGGATGTGACAATCTCAAGAGTTGGTAACCAGTTGAAAACCAAAACTTACCATAAACCTAGAGCAAAAAACAACCTCCTACAATTTTCCAATTTCCATCCTTGCCCCTTGAGGGAGAATTTCCCCTTTGGGCAGTTTTTACGTCTTCGATGTAATTGTAGTGAGCAGGCAGATTACAAATATCAAACTAAAGATCTGACCAATAAATTGCACCAGAGGGGCTACCCAAAAGATTTACTTCAAAAGAGTAACAAAAGAGAAAAACATCTAAATAGGGTAGCCCTTTTAGAGGATTATGAGAAAGAACCATATAACAACATTCCACTAACATGTGTCACCACCTATAATCCAATCTCCAACTCTGTAAGTAGGTGTATCAACAAACACTGGAAGATACTGACAAGCACACAACATGATTGGGAAAAAACCCTTTTTTCATATAAAAGGGCGAGAAGCTTGAAAGATTTGATTGTACATACTCGACCGAGAACTCAACCAACAGAAGAGACCCGCACAGTTTTGAATACCGGGGGCCTTCCCCCGGTCATGGGCCATTACCTGTGTGGGGGCTGTAGTGTATGTCACCTGACTACCAGCACCAAGACCCTGCATTTGGAACCAGGGAGGCTGTGGCATCAACGTAGTCATACTAATTGCAACTTGGAGAACGTTGTATATTTGATTATCTGCCCATGCGATCTAAAGTATGTCGGCATGACTACGAGACGTGTCAAGCAAGGCATCTGCGAACATCGCAGTAATATACGCTGTCGAAAAGGCACAACTAAACTAACTACTAATTTTTTACAGTATAACCACACACCTAATGACATGAGGTGGATGGTTATAGAACAACTGACAGGACATAATGGTTCACAGAGCAACTTTTTTGAGAAAGAACAACAATGGATTTATCGTTTGTCAACCCATCGTTCAGGCTTGAACGACGACATCCCCTGGGGGACAGTTATGAAAAGGTAGTGAACATTGTTAAACTCCTTCTAAACACCTTAGTTACATCGTGGTTTACAACAAAATGTCCAATACAGTACTCCAAACCTGGCATTATTTGTTTTCTGTTTAGTTGAAAAGAACACATAGCAGAGGGGTCCTTTTGTGGTCAGTGTGGGAACATCTTTCCCTTTCGTTTAAATGTATTTCCATGTCAAAGTGGTTTTGAGAATGTAGTATCTAATGACTTATGAATTCATCAGTACCCACCAAGCACTTCTTGCTTGTGATATGACAGCTGTGGGTTTTATAGTCTGATTATTGATATGACAGCTTTAAATTCTATCTGTGTTAAAAATGATAATTTATTTGAAATTGTATTTCAAGTAATATTATCATTTTCCCTTAACAAGAATTATTTGACTTTGGGCTCCTGATGTGACAATCGTGGGATACAAGTTAGAATCCGATGATTAACAGAATGATACATACTAGCCCAAAAAGATAGAAAGGAGATAGTTTTTCCCCCCTTTTTTCTATTTGTATCTAAAAACGTTTGTTCATTTGAGGATGATTACCGAGTAATTTCACCAGGTTTTGGAATTTCATTTGCCTAGTTGGTCTCGTTTTGTCCCTGCCGCAGTGCCCAGGGAACACTACCCTTGTGTTATGAGAGTAAGTCACTTTCTCGCATGAAAGACCTTTCTTATTTAAACTGTTTAATGTCCTCCATGTTCAGGCGTAGTGTTAGACGATTAAAATCTCCTTTTTCATATAGAATTGGGGAAGCAGCGATTACTAGTAAATTTCATTCCTGGTTACACTACCATGACGGGTGAGCCCATGAGTGTGTTTGCGGCGACCACCTTGGTTTTTGGTGGGTGAAAAAACAATCGGAATGAAAATCAAAGTCAAACTAAGGCTGTTACTTTTGCAGGGCATAGTCTGCCTCACTGCATTAAGGATATGACGGGATCGGTTGATCCTGTCGATATACCCTCAAATAAAAAACTAGGGGATATTTGCACGTGATTCTGATGGGTATCATATATGACACAGGAAGCATATGGTTTGGTATAAACGCATGAATAATGAATGATTACACTGATATAACCTAGTACTGTCGAAGATGACGGATGGCTGTTTGAATTCTGTTTTTAAAAAAAAAGAATTCTTTCAGATTGGTAGGTGCTGGAAATCTCAAAAACAACCTGCAACCGGGTAAAACCGCGAGTTTACCTCAGTTCACACGCACATTCCCAAGGTTAGGATACGCCTTAGGGTGCATAGACCGCCTGGGACTTGCTGTTTCTTATTCTTCTTCTTTGGTCCTGATGAAAGCTTTGCGTAATAGAGCATCTTAAAAGCAGAAACATGTTGACCTTTTAAAATCACCAAGGACATACTTGACTCAATTTGATGCCAATCAATGTCTGAACCACTATTTTTAATAATGGTAATCTGACTCCTTAATAAATTCAATTTCGAGTACAGACTGCCATTTTTTAATTTCACTTTCGAACACATTGTCATCTCACGTTTAGTTCAAATCTGCTCCTCTGTAATACAGACGTAGTAGCAGTCCGGGGAGACACTTCGTCTCCCTGGCAAAAACCCTATGATGACGAGTGAGGGTTTACTTATAAATAGCTATTATTTCAACTAAACTTGTTTCCTGTGTTTTGGTCTTATCCAAATATAATTGCACCCACATTTACAGTTGCAGTTTTTTTGTAGTACGTATACACTTTAGGTACTGGAAATTCTTTTCCTTCATAATTTCTTCTCACTCACTCCTTCGTTGTTTCTGATATCTAGTTTGGGGAATAGGAGTGTCCTCTATCCCTATCTCTTTTGTTGTTCTTTTGTAACCTGCCCCTGCCACCTCCACCCTGCCTGTCCACATTCCATGCCCCTACCCCCTTCCTCCTGTCCTCCATCGTCCATTTTACTGCCACAACATTCTGCCCTCCGTGGTCTGTTGTGCTGCAACTGCTCCTCCTGCCTGCCCCGCGTGGTCTGTTGTGAGACCCCTTCCCCTGAACTCTCTTGTACGTGCCCAGGTCCTGACCCTCCCTTCTATCCTCCGTGGTCCTTTGTGCATGCTCCTGCACCCTCTTTCTTGCCCATCATAGCCATTGTGCTGCCACTAACCCTCCCGCTTGCCATGCATGGTCTTCTGTCCTGCCACAGCCCCTCCCACCTTCCCTGTGTGGTCAGATAGCTGCCCCTGAACCCCTCCCACCTTCCCTCCATGGTCTGTGTGTATGCCATTATAGTCTCACTGTCGCTCTCCATGGTGTGTCTTAATTCTAGTGCCCATCCTGCCTGACCTCCATGGTCATCCTGCTGCTCCTGCCCTGCCCCCTTGCCCCCAGCCCTCTGTTTCCATATACAGACCCCTGTTCCCTCCCTCCTGGCTTGTCTGTTCCATTGTAATGCCCTTGATCTGTCCTTCTTGCCATTTATGGTCTGTTATGCTGCAGCTGCTCTACTGTCTGTCCATTATGAGCAGCTAGCTACCATTGACTGGTCCGATTGGGAAGAACATCCTGCCAGAGCAGTCTGTCTGTTTTTTGTGAAAAGCAAGTGGAAACAACAGACAAACTGCTTTTGCAGATGAAGGATTTACATGGATTTGACCTTCTTAAAAAGAAATCATACCGAGGGTTACATTTCTATCAGCAAGTGAAGTTAGTGAATTTCATTAGAAGAGAAATCCACATGTGCCGCTGTTACTTATGCCAAGAAACGTTCCCTTCAAAGGGCGAACTAATAGTCCATATGGAAGAGACCAAACACATAACTTTATTACCGAATCGATGTACCTGGGATCAACCGCAGTACTACTTTCCTACCTATGAAAATGATACGCTGTTGTGCACTTTAACAGACAGTGACGGGGAATTGACAAATGAAGATCGAAATGAAGACGTTCTTGCCATTGCAGAAGATATATCAGACCTGGAAAACCTCAAGCACAGCAGTATTCTAAACCAACTACTGTGAGAAGAAACCATTACAAAATGAAGACAAAATATGTTAACGATTTCACATCACCATTCTTGTTTAAATTACCTTCCATGCATAAATAAATCATGTTTTATTTTGTCCCAAATGCAGCTACCGTTCTGGTCCTAAATTATTCATCTCTACAAGTATCTTTCTTTCCTTTTGCTGTTTTCTTTGCTGTACATGACTTTGAACAGAGGACTGACGAAGAATTTGCTCTTATGTTCTTATATGTTTCATGTACATAGCAGTGCGTCGTACTCACTGCTTATAAACATGATTTCTCCAGTGGTACGTGTGGTTTATTATACATAGAACTCCCCACTATTGTGTCATTCCTAGAGTGCCCTGAACACAAGGATATATCTCTCTTGCAACTCACTTTGTAATAATTTTTTTGATTAGACTTTATACATTAGTTAGTGTGATTGTAAGGAGTAATTTTTGCTTTTTCATAAATAATGTTTTTTAACTTTCAATTGTCTATTGAAATTATAATTGCTATGCTCCCAAATATATTGTATTCCTTTATTAAGAACAGTATGATAGGTTATATTGGAAATGTTCTTCTTTTTGTATATTTTTATGTAGAACTCACTGGAGATCTGAATTATAAATAAACTGAATTGAATTGATAAAAAACTAGATTGCTAACATTCTATATTTATTACAAAAGTGTGGAAAGCCTGACATCATCTTGATGTAATCAAAACTGTAATACCTAGAGCATTTCCTTTAGAAATTACATATATGAGAGGGTCTTATTTGCAAACTGCAAAAACACAAAAAATAAAAAGTGTTTTACACACTTCTGTCATTGGGCTACATGTGGGCTACATCTGGGTGATATTTGTGCTACATTTGGGCTCTTTTGTCTTTGGTAGCCATCGTAGGAGTTTTTATTTGTTATGAAGTTTCTTAATTTTCTCATTTCCTGCAGTCTCCTCAGTAGGAAATGTTTTCAGTTGTTTACTTTGATTCCATCAAGAAGGTATTCAGATGTATCACACATTTGCCATAAATTCAGAATGTTAGAACTCTAGTTGCTCATTAGATCACTGTAGTAAAGCTACTGCTCACCACAGAAGTCTGCTGCTGATATTAAAAGTACATGTTTCAGTCTGCATGTTAGAATTTTTTAATGAAATAGAAGAGGATTTAAGAAGTCACTCAAAATGTGCCCTAATTTTTCTTTCTGCAGCACTAATCATACTATCTATGGCATGAACCCCCTCATTTTGTTCCTTTTTAAATTAAATGTTTTAAGAATTACCAATTTATACCAATCAAGATGGCTTCAGGTGTGCAATACGTTTGTCATAAGTAGGAATGTTAGTGCTCTAGTTATTCTTTAGAACAGTCTGGGAAGCTGCAGTAGAACACAAAGGAATAAACTGACAGTCTCTGCCCTTGTTGAATGTACATGTTTAACTGAGAATGTCAGATTCCATTCTCTCATGACTGAGAAAGATAATGTAAATTTACAGAAAATATGCTCTTAGTTTAGCTTATAGATCACCTTCCTAACCTCTGTGGGAAAAGCATGGGAAAATAGTTTTCTTTCAAACATGATTCATGATATCCCAGCAGAAGGCTTTGTCACATGGTAAATTCACCTTAGAGCACACCACAGTTCCTAAAATGAGTATGGTACCATTAACAAATGATTTATAAAGTAACTAAAGTCTTAAAAACTTCTATTAACTGCAATGCTTTTTAATGAGGTACTTTCAGGTATATTGGTCACAAGATGGCTGCCAACACTTCTTGGATGAAGTGCTAACAGCCAATCAGATCTCACGATGAGATGTGTGGTTAGGCTCCGCCCAGATATATATATATATATATATATATGTATAAGCAAATGTCCCAATAGTGAGAGGAGCACTGTAGCTGGTGCCGGCGGCGAGGTTCAGGACACCCTCGCAGGATACTTCTCAGCAAAATTGTTTCAATATAGAAAGAAACACGCCGCACACTACTCCATAGGTTAGATTCTTTGGTTTATTTTCTGTAGGATCCCCACCTACGCGTTTCGGACAACAATCTGTCCCTGGTCACGGTACAAACATTAGTCCCTCATTGCTTTCCACATTTTATACCTGAGTCACCAATTAGCAATTAAGGTGCATTGTGGGCACAGTAGTTTTTATGGATTGATTTACTTCCATATCATGCAAAGTAAAAACCGGATCCCAACACTTTCACGACACAAATCATGCTCACTTAGTTAGCTTCAATACCTAATTCTAAAATGCATATGGAATTGGCGCTTCTCAGATGTGAGAAAACATGCCACATCATAACAGTCCTAGGACCCCAAATTGCGTCATGGCAATGCATTATTGAAGCTAACTAAGTGAGCATGATTTGTGTCATGAAAGTGTTGGGATCCGGTTTTTACTTTGCATGATATGGAAGTAAATCAATCCATAAAAACTACTGTGCCCACAATGCACCTTAATTGCTAATTGGTGACTCAGGTATAAAATGTGGAAAGCAATGAGGGACTAATGTTTGTACCGTGACCAGGGACGGATTGTTGTCCGAAACGCGTAGGTGGGGATCCTACAGAAAATAAACCAAAGAATCTAACCTATGGAGTAGTGTGCGGCGTGTTTCTTTCTATATTGAAACAATTTTGCTGAGAAATATATATATATATATATATATATTTCTTTTTCCATTGATGTTTAAAAAACTACTGAACGGATATACACCATTGAACAAAAAGGGCTCTTTCTGAACCAAGACCTAGCTTTTTGCCATATTTGGTGTAATTCCGTTTAGCAGTTCGGGCTGCAGCCGTGTCTAAAGTTTCCTATGGAAATTAACAATGAGAAAACACATTTTGGGACCCCCTTTTTTCTCGGCCACCGCTTGCTGAATCTCCCTGAAACTTTCAAGATAGGTGCTCCCTGTGCACCAGCCTGATGCACTGGCGGGGGTTCTCCCTCCTTCATATTCTGCTCTAACTCCGCTAGGTAATCGTATGGGTACGAGAGTGAAACCAAGCTTCATTAAATGTGCAAAATGTAAGGCCTGTGGCCATGGTAAGAACACGCAAACATATACTCTGGGTCTCTCCAAAACAGAGAAAAAGATCAAAGAATTTTTTTCTTGCAAGACGGAATATGCTGTCTACGTCCTTCAATGCGCATGCGGCTTGAGGTACGTAGGCGGCACGATTCATCCTGCCCACAAAAGGGTGCTTCAGCATCTTAGGGCCATACGCAATGGGGACAAACCGTACACAGTGGCTCGCCATTTCGAATCCCATCACGAGAAAAATTAACTAGGGCGCACTTACTTTGTGATTGATTGTGTTTCACCAAGTATTCGGGGGGGCAATCGAGAAAAAAAGCTGAAAAGGCTCGAGTCCTGCTATATTTTAGAATTGAATACACAAATCCCAATGGGGTTAAACATGGAAGAGGATTTAATTACACATCTTTAAATCCTACGGTGGTATGTTGGGAAAATGATAACTTTAGAGAAAAGTATTAAGCGACCTCTGAAATCATGTTTTTATCTGTTTTTGTTTAGGTTTGTTACTTTATTTTTTCACAGGTTTTTTGCACTGTTGTCAAATAGACTGAACTAGTCTGAGTTTGAACAATTGCCCACTGGGGTGTTATTTGTCGAAAATGCAACTTCTATCTTTTTGAAATGATGCAGGTTATGCGAGTTAAAATGTGGAAAACACCCATTTGGGTTATATTCCAAAGCATGCTTTTTTTGAATCAGAAGGTGTTTGTACGGTAGGAATAATAACGTTTGTTCAAATTGTAACAAATGAATGTGTAAATATTCTTCATCGTTTCTCAGTAGCAATTAGGAAACTTAAATCTTATTCAAATGCATTGAAATGTGAGCTCATTTTTTAAAGGATTATTTAGCAAAAACTACCAGGCTGTCTTCCAATGCTCTTTTGTGGTAGTCACATCACATGACAAGCTCTGTGTACCCTGTGTTTAAAATGGCCGTTTTACAAGCGGTAAAACTTTTGGTAAACAAGCCTGCTGGACAGGCGAACCGCGTCTTATCAGCTGTCCAAATAAAATTATTTGTGGCCAGTACACAGCGTTGTCAATCCTTGCCTTGCTGTGTGAGGATATCGTTTTATATGTATATATATATATATATATATATATATATATATATATATATATATATATATATATATATATATATATTATATATATAAATATATATATTTATATATGTATATATATATCTACATATATATATATATATATATGTAGATATAGATATAGATATATATTAGTTAGAAATTAGGTTATTAGGTCTGTCGTTAGCAGAGGCGTGCACTGTGTCCAATTAAGGGTCACAATGCTAGAGGTATGCACTGTGTACAAGTACGGATCAAAGTCCTAGTCAGGGTAAGCCAGATGCACACCCTAAATTAACTTGTGCTCAACCTCTGGTAGCTTGCCATGAGCAGTCAGGCTTAACCTAAAAGACAATGCATGAAGTATTTGTGCAAATTTTAAAACAGTCCACTGTGAAAATACCACACAAAAATAATCCAGGATAGACAGATAGAGCTTAAAATTAATTAGCAAAACAAGACCAAAATAAAAAAAATCCAATAAGTAGACCTGTAGTTATGAATTTTTTAGGAATACCTGGGAATATAGTGCTTAAAAGCATGACGTGCCAAATGGAGACACCTGGTTATGCTAGACTGGGGTAAATCCAAAAGTTCAGGGTTACTGCATGGAGCGCGGGTCGAATACAGGGAGCAACCTTGTCACGCTGCAAAAGTACCTTGGATGGAGAGAAGGCATCAACGTCCAAGACTCGATGCGAAGTGCAGAGAAAGCGATGCGTCGGTGTTGATCCCTTCAGATGTGGACGAAGCGTTGGTTCAGATCAGCACAATCGGAGATGCATAGTCATCAAACCCCTTTCTATAAAGGCGATAGGTTGTCATTGAGCCGGCCAGCCAGCGAAGCAATGCCGTCATCTTCGGCGGCATCAGTAATGCATTGGCGTCAAGGTGAATGCGTAGGATCCTACCGGCGCAATGTTGGTGATGCATGAATTTTAGCAGAAGACAGTCAGAAATCCATCTCCAAGAGCCCAGGTCAGGATTGGCACCTTTTGGCAGGGCAGGATTTACAGTTGGCAGAGTCCAGAGGCTATAGCAGGGTTGTTGAAAGTCTTTGATGTACCTGAGACTTCAGAACAGGAGGCAAGCCAGCAAATCCTTGGAGTCACTTTAGTTCTGGGGATGTAGAGATACAAGTCCAGTACTTCTCACTCCCAGGCAAAGAGGCAGCAAGGCAGGCATAGCAAAGTCCAGCATAGTGACAGTCCTTTCAGCAGAGCAAATGCAAGGAGATGATGGACGGAGCACTGAAACTTTTCAGACACTCACCCCCCAGACACAGATCTGGGATGAATCCATCATCGTTCTTTACCTCACTTCGCCACCCCAGTTCAGACACAGCTATATGCAAATCAGTCTTGACCCTATGCCTCATGGGAACAGTTATGTTATGTTATGTTAATAACACTTCTATAGCGCACAGCTGCCTCAGCCAAGGGGCGTCCCGGCGCTTCAGAAAGAGTACCCAGACACAACACAGTAGTACAGGGGCCGAAGCGCACAAGTCAGAATACTAAGATCTATGAGGGAATAGATACGTTTTAATAGCCCTCCTGAATTTCAGAAGCTCATCAATTTCACGAATGTGGGACGGAAGAGAATTCCACAGTTTTGCAGCCAAAACCCGGAAGGAACGACCTCCCGCCCTGCACAGTCTGAACCGTGGGACCACGACCAAGTTTTGGCCCAAAGATCTCAAGGAGTGCGAGGGCACGTAAAGCACCAGAGGATTATCAAGAATCTGGGAGGAGGCCAACTTGAGGATCTTGAAGGAAAGGCACAGGGTCTTAAAGTGGATCCTCTGCCCCATAGGCAGCCAGTGTAAAGAACGGATGGTACTCTCCGCAGAGCAGAACCTCGGTAAACCCACTAGGGCTCTGGCTGCGGCGTTCTGGATACGTTGCATCCGGGCGATTTCAGCCTGGTTAGCCCCCAGCAGGAGCAAACTGGCGTAATCAAGCTGAGATAATATGGATGCTTGTATGACCAACTGCCTAGTAGAAGCATCAAAGAACCTCAAAATAGGTCTCAACCCTCGAAGGATGCCAAAACAGGTGGCCGCCACTTTTTTTGTGTGGCCACAGAAACTGAGGGCAGGATGTAACAAAACCCCCAAGTTTTTTACCTCTGAGACTGGAATGGGAGTTACACCCAGCTCAGGGGGCCACCACATGTCACCCCAGAGATCAGTTCGCTTGCCTACTATCATGACTTCCGTTTTTTTGGCATTAAGCTGGAGACAGTTGGTATTCATCCAGCTGGCTACTGCCCGTAGTCCATCCTGAATCTGGGGGCATCAAGATCGGAGTCTCCACTCAGGGCGACTGCCAGCTGCCTGTCGTCAGCATAGGAGACCATAGTTATGCCCCACTGCTTGACGACAGCCGCCAGTGGCCTCACATATAGATTGAATAATGTGGGGCTCAACGACAAACCCTGAGGCACACCCAGGTCCAGCGGATAGGATTTGGACTCAAAAGGCGGGGTAGCAACCTTTCAGGTCCGATAAACAAGGAAGGAATGAAACCAGTCGAGTGCGGTGCCCATAACACCCGCCTCTCGAAGACGGTGGAGTAAAAACCTGTGCGAGACCATGTCAAACGCGGCACTAAGATCGAGTAGTACTAGTGCCGCAGTCTGACCAGAGTCGAGCACAGAGCGAAGATGTTCCGTCATTGAGAGCAAGGCTGTCTCAGTGCTGTGATCAGCACAGACCCCAATCTGGGAGGAGTCCAGAATACATGCCCTCGCAAGATGTTCAGACAACACCCCATTCACATGGGCCTCAGCAATTTTAGCGGCCCAGGGAAGGAGAGAAATTGGGCGATAGCTCTCAAGTTTAAGGGGATCCAGTGTAGCCTTTTTCAATATGGGTGTCACAACAGCCTGTTTCCATTTAGTTGGGACAGCACCCGAGGCGAGAGAGAGATTGATGAGGTGGCACACTGGAGGGAGACAAACAGCAGCAGAGTCTCTGAACTGGGCAGGCCTCAAGGGATCCACCGGAGAGCCTGATTTAATCTTAGAGGACAGCTTGTGAAATGTCTCCATCGACAGACTGGGAAGTGAGGGCTAGTAGGCTCAGCTACCTGTTCAGTAATGGGAAAGGCATGATAAATGGCTTGAACCTTTTCGATGAAAAAAGCAGCCAGACTTTCGCAGTGATCCACTGAACAGATTTCTGCCGCAGTAGCTCTTTTGGCCGTCAGGTCCTTAAGGACTTTGAAAATTAACTTGGACGGATTAAGGCTATTTCTAAATTCCTGGGAATAATAGGCTGCACGGGCTCTATACACAGCTCTATGATATGATTTGATTTTAGAAAAATACACTTTTTTTTTCCGAATCATAGGATTTCCGCCAGTCCCTTTCTGCCTGTTTACAAGCGTTTTTTAACGGCACCAGGGAACTGTCGTACCATGGGCTGGGTTCTCTGGAACGACATTTAGTCCAGGCAGCGGGGATCAAAGCGCCCAGGGCCCAAAAAACCCAATCACAAAATAGGTCATACCCAGATTCTACATTGAGGAAAGGGCCTAATGGGTTGACCTTCAGGAGATGATGAACAACCTCAAGTTTGAGTTTCTTCCAATGGCATTTAAACACTACTCTGTCCAGGGGCTTAAATGGATGCTATTTAACCACAAGAAGAATTTTCACAAAAAAATGATCGGTCCAAGCAAGTGGACTGGGCCTAGCCACCTTGGCCCCAGTTAAATTCGTAAAGAAAGGATCAAGGATATGGCCCCCTACATGAGTGGAGAATGTAACCAGTTGATTAAGCTGAAGGGCCTCCAAATCAGCCAGCATACTACTGATAGCAGGCATATGGCCACAATGAAAATGAAGGTTGAGGTCACCAAAAATACAAAAGTTAGCGCAGCCCATAGTTAAAGAGCTGACACATTCCGGGAGAGCCTTTCTAAAAGCAGTGTCACAGCCAGGAGGGCGGTAAATTAAGAGGCCGGACAAAGTGAAATGATGGCTAATAGAAATTCTGAAGAAAGCGCTTTCACACCCTGCCAAATCCTCACCCTCCATTCACATGGGTAGCAGGACTTTACGGCTACAGCAATACCACCACCCCTGGATGCCCAATTGTGTGTGAAGAAGGAATAATCAGAAGGGAGTGCAAGATTCACGGCTGCCGTATCATCTTCTTGGAGCCATGTTTCCGTCATGAAGAACACGTCTGGTAACGCATCACTAATAAGATCATAAAGTTCTAAGTGGTGCTTCGGAAGGGACCTAATATTAAGATTCCAGACAGTGATATCTCGAGAGACCAATGGTTTACTACGAGGGGGCTTGACCGGGGAAGGGTCCGTCAGGGCAGAGATCGGAGAGGGGGCAGTGAGAGACCAATCCCCACAGGCACAATTATACGGGCCACAGAGGGGACTAACAGGCCCATGCATACAACATGGGGCAAACTGCCTGAAGCCGAGTAACTCATCCCGGAGAGTATACGCGCACCGAGGACATCACCTGCAAAATATACGTACTCCCACGAGCAGAGTACAGCCACGCCTGAACCCTCCATAGCGCTGATGGGCAGGACTCTGGCTCGACTCAGGCGCAATGAAGGCGCTCCCGCTGCGCGCTAAAGGACTGGTTTAAAAAGGGTGACCGCGTGTCTGCAGTACCACTAAACAACTCAGAATGACGCCCAGAAAACATCACAACCACTCCCAAGATGGCAGCCGATTCTCCACAGAATCGGAACTCCCAGAACCGGACCCGCTAAAGCAGCGCTGATTCAACTATTAAGGTGCAGGTATGAGGAAAGATGCACAATGTTAAAAACAGGGGAGAATGAAATAAAATAAACAAAGATACAAAACGGGTAGTTATAAAGCGCAGCGCACCTACAGCACAGCGCTGACGTATGCGAGTCCTCAGAACGCTCTGAAGAGCAAGGGTACCTTGTCCAGCCCGAACTGCCAGGCCATCTTCCCTGGACCGTAAACAAGCATCCTGGGACCGGTTTTGGGCTAACAGCCCTCATTAGCCAGGCTGACTTGAATCCAGTGGCAAAGTGAGCAAGGGACCCACGTCTGGGCATACCCTGCCATCTTAGGGTGAACAAAGCAAACACAAGGAGATGATGGACAGATCGCTAAAACCTTTCAGACACTCACCCCCAGTCACATATCTGGGATGAATCCATCATTGTTCTTTAGCTCACTTCGCCACCCCAGTTCAGACACAGCTATATGTAAATCAGTCTTGACCCTGTACCTCATGGGAAGAGTCCAGCCCAAACTGCCAAGCCATCTCTTCCCTGGACTGGAAACAAGCATCTTGGAAATGGTCTCCCTGTGTTTTCTTAGTCCTTGCAGCAGCACAGCAGTCCCTCTTCCTGCCTGGCAGAATGACCTCAGGTTCTGAAGTATACTGAGTTGGTTGTGTACCTGGGCAATAACTTATACCAAGTTGTACCTTTGAAGTAGGGGGAACATCAAAGAGAGGTCTTTGAAGTGCACAAGGTCCCTGCCCTTCATGCCCTGGCTCCATCCTCACTACAGGGGGTTTAAGTAGCTCTTTGTGTAAGGATCGGCACAATCCTTTTCAGGTGCAACTGTCAGCTCCTCACTCGCATCCTGCCCTGGATGGCCCATCAGCCTGTTGATGGCCAATCAGTATGTGAATGGCCCATCAGACACACTGAAGCTCTCTATGTGTGTGGCTGTCTAGAGGGAATGCACAAAGCTCAACTGTCACCCAGAAGTTTATTCGGACACAGGCAGACGGACAGAATAGTTAAAGTACGAAAATGCCAACTTTCTAAAAGTAATTTAAAAGAGAAAAAAACCTGGTTTTCAAGTTATTTAGGCAATACTTTTCAACAACCACACTATATTCTTTCGGTGATTGGGTTATTTATTCACCCTATTTTAAACAACTCTTTTCTTTTCTAAGGACTTTGTCCTTCATAAAGAACATATAAATACCATACACATATTTACATACATCTCAATTTACACAATACTTACAATGATGTACAAAACCAACATTTTTTACAACATACACAATATTTTTTGCACAAAATTTTATACAAACAAGACTACATCAAAACAAACCAATGTGCCACGTATATTCAAGTAATGGCTCAATTTTGATATTATTAAGCGTTTTTAGACTTTCAACTTAATCTTGAATCAATTATATTTCTTTTTTTGATCGTTTATCCACTTTCTGCTAATTTAATAGCAATTGCCGATGCGTTTCAAGCCTCACGGATTCTCTATGGGCTCTCATCAGGGCATCTTACTTTCCACACATTGGACACATCTGCCAATGTTGTGAACACTTCTATTTTTTCAGTGATCATGCGTCTCTCTCAATATGGATTAGTAGATCTACTCTTCGTTATTGTCCTTTGTATTGCAGATGATCCATTGCATATTTTTGATGATGTTGATATTTTGTAGGATGTTTCACCTTGTCAATGCAAAGATGTATGTAAATATGTGTATAGTATTTATGTGTTCTATATGAAGGACAAAGTCCTTAGAAAAGAAAAGGTTTGTTTAAAATAGGGTAACTAAATAACCGAAAGAATATAGGGGTCAATTAGGATGGCGGACGGATCGCCACCGCCATGCAGGCAGTGGCGATCCGTCCGCCATCCTGTTCTATCCGCCACCTATTCCCCCCACCATATTACAATGGCGGGGGGACCGTGGCGGACGGGAAGCTCTAATATGGTAGCGGTGTCTATCAGACACCGCCAGCCATATTAGTTAGGGGTGGGCGTAGTTCACGTAGCCGCACTCCGCGAAGCTACGCGAAGCCGTTCTCGCACTACGCGAGCTTCGCGAGCTTGCGTAGTAGCTTGCTGGTCCCGTTCGCGAGCCATTTTTCTTGCTCGGGAGCGCGTAGTGCGTGTTCAGGGCGCTGTCTGCGTGTTCGGGGGATTGTAGCGTGCGACCTTACCCATGTGGTGGGCTATGGGCGCGGCCATCTTGTTTTTCAATTGTCCCGCCCACCCGCGTCCCCTACTTCCTCTTCGGGGTCGCGAATAATGTGTTCGCGCGGTGCACGTCTTGTTCGGGAACACAACTACTTGTTCACACTGACAAAGTGGGTGTTCACGTGAAATCTCGCGCGAACTTACCCACGTGGTCGCGATGGGCGCGGCCATCTTGTTTTTCACACTCTATGCTATGGTTCTTGGCCTAGTTTTCTATCCACCTTATATCTCTTCAATCCTTACCTCTTTTCACAGTTTTTCTTACTTTTTTTACTTCTCATCTATCTCTCTCTGTCCCTAAGTTTATATTTCGCATTTTATTTCTACTTTTCCACCTTTTTTTAGCTTTTTTACTGTTTTATCTTACTTCTTTATTTAAGCTCCTACTTCTACCCCCTAACTTTCTGTTCCACCTCCACCTCCACCCCAGAACCATGGCAAAGGGGAGCAGCAGAACCGGCTCGAAGGGCAAGGCGCCTGCGCCCAAGAGCCGGCTGCCTTGCGGCAGAATGCGACCTGCTGGGGTGCAGGCCCGGAATCTTTTCGGGGAGGCGGAGGTGGCCGCCCTGGTTTTTTTCATCCAGCGTCACCTCCCCTTGACCTTGGCAGCAGGCCGCAGGCCAGTGTCCGGTTACGTGCCAGAGGAGTGTCACTGCCGGTGGGCGAAGGTGCGCCGGGCAGTCTACCGTCGCTCACAAATCCGGCGCACCCACCAGCAGCTGGCCCACCGGTGGGCAGACATTCTGGACAGGGAGCAGGACCTGTTGGACCTGATAGGTGTTGAAGTCGTGGGGATTGGTGAGTAGCTAGTAATATTAATAATTTAATATATAATATAGTAGTAAAAGTATTGTGTATAATTCTTGGATGAATAAGTAACACGGTTACTGGTGCGCTTAGTTACATTGCCGATGAATTCAGTCTCAAATTCTTCTGTTATTGTATGACACAGGTGCTGCTCGCCACTTCTCTTACTGGTTTGTAACTTAGCGCTAGCTTGGGCTGCTGATTATTGATGTTAGAGTTTTTAGAGAACTGAAGTTAGTTGATGCTATTGCTAGAGTCTAGTCCCATTGTCCTTTAGTGAAATAGTGGTGGATGGATAGTATTACTTCATATTTTTTAACGGTCTGCATGACGTCTCCTCTGTCACTGAATGCTTAGTTAGTTCTTATTTACCCCACCCCTCCATAGAACCGGTTTGAGTTTGTTTACTGAGTGGTAGGCTTAGCACAGCAATAGCATGGTCAGGTGAGTCAGTAGCAGTTCTGACGCAAGCAACCAACAATTATGTGTATGTACAAATGTATGCATGTGTCCTCCATCTCATCATCTATGCATGTTTGCGGGCAAAAATAAAATTGAAATGCCGACTTACTGAACAATTGGCCCATCTGGATTCTTGAATAGGTGGTGTAGGTCAGGTGGTACTGGCTTTGTTAGTATTCTGCAATAAGAATGTTTATGGCACATTTGATTAGTGTTCTACAAGTAGACGGTCTGTGGATCTTGCAAGCCAGTAGTCATTTATACTTCGAAGTCAATTTTATTGGAATTGTTGTTCCCTAAAATGTTTGAGAGGATTTTTGAATGAGGTCTTTGTTTCACAGCACTTAATGCTTCTCTTTCTTTATTATTTCTTACATGATCAGCACCACCCAAGGGCAAGAAGACAGGGTCCGAGTTGGCGGGACAACCACAGGAGGAGCGCTCCTCTACCGCGGATCCTGCTGCTGGCCCCAGTAAGTCCTACAGTGCTTATATTATTAACAATTATATTTCCCTAACTTTTTAACGCACCTTATTTTTTCCAACGTATTAATCCTCCTTCGTAATTCAATGTTAGCAAAACCTTCTTTGGTCTTACATTTGTTTTCCAAATTTTGCGTAACTATCCAATGCCATCCCTGACTTTCAGTTCCTTCAAACTGCCTCTGCCCCTAGACTCTCTGTGCTACTACTATTAGACTGTCTGTAGCTAAGCTTGCCCTGTTGGCCACTCTTTAGTTAAGGTATTCTTTTGAATAAAGCTGTGATAGAATAGCTGTAGCCATTGGGTCCACTCCTGTCTTTTGCGTTGTCCTCTGTAATCTCCAGTCTCTCAATTCCCACCAACAAAAATGCACAACCAGATGTTTGCCTACTAATTTTTGTTCAGTTAGTATACTTCTACTACTGTTGTGGTTATTATTATTCTCTCTCTGCATATACACAATTATGTACAAGAAGAAAATAGGATGTTGTTAATGTTGGTGATAGGGAGGTTGGACCTTACACCCTGGTCACAGAACTCAGTCAGAAGAACCCATAAGCCAATGACCGTCTAGTCTACCTACCTAAGTGTCTTGGTCATAGTCAATTGTCCCACTCCCGACACCCACACGAAGATAGTTAGATATACCCAATGATTTTAATACACAACCCACGCCAGAACAGAAGAAGAAGAGTAGAAGACCCTTTCGCTCATTCACTTGTTTCAGTCCACAGCACCCAAGACGCTGAAAATATACCACAGAGTCTACGTGCAAGTTCAAAAACTTTTTTTTAAATAACATGCTTTGTATTGTTGTAACTTGTAAGTATTTCGATGAAAAACATCCTGCTCCACCATGCAAAATGAAGAAGATTAAATACTGTACATTTTGTACATCTAGTGCACGATAGAGAAATGTGTGAATTGTGGGAGACCTCTCACCATTGAACGTATACTGTTAGTGGTTACACATGCATCTTTCGAAAGCTCTGCAAATCCCTTGTTTTGTAGAAGGCAATCTTTTCTTCTCATCTGCCTATGAGAAAAATGTTGCACATTAGACAGTGAATACAACTATGCCAGTTTTTAGCAGTCATCACATGGCAACAAGTGCAACATTATGGACTAACAATACTGGTTTGTCAATTGTATGCGAGACTCATGTGGCCTCAATGGTGTCTTTCTTACTGTGCAACAAGCTGCAAGGTAACATGGGCAAAGCAGTAGATACGGTTCAAAAAATGGTTATATGGCTCAGGCTAACTTTCCAAAGACTAGAGTAGGAGTAGATTAGATGACCCTAGGGACCATCTAATAAATTAAAACTAAACTCTGTCTAATGTGACTGCTGTACATTGGACGCCATTTGGACTAGTTACACTGTCACAACGATTCATGTTGTACGTAACTGTTTTTTCAATCTTCCTTCCTGGTGAAAAAAGTACAACTAGTAAAATAGGGGGAGGTGTGCATTCATCTAAAAAGGTGTACTTGCTTTTATAGGTGCACAATCAATACTAACCACCAGTGCCGACGGGGCCAGCGGCGAAGAGATTGCCATCCAGGAGGGGACAGAGGACGCAGCACCTGCAGGAGCATCAGTGGGGGAGGAAAGTTCAGCGGTGGGCGGTGGTAAGTTATATTCATTACTTATTTGCATTACTAGGTGGATGGGGGACATTTTTTTCCTCACTGTGCTATGAGACTTATTAAGAAAGTATGAATTTGAAGTTGTACTGGACAATATACAATGGTTGAAGAAGACACCCTTTGTAGCATTACCAGTTTGAGTTGAGTAAACAAGGCCTCTTCCATCAGACTCCAACTCAGCTGTGAAACTTTTGGAGAAGACTAAAAGTCAGATCAGATGACCTGAGGGATGTGTTGAACAAAAAGCGAAAGAAGTGAACTAGGGTGAAAGGAGGAAGGACTAAAGAGATGTAATAATAAGACAAACTACCATAGAAGGATACTCTGTAAGGTTCATTCACATGGCTGATATGAATCGGATACATAGGTTGTTAAAGGATGGGTAGAACTGTAAGGTCAAAGAAAATGCAGGCTTGGTTGGGCAAAAGAATATGGGTGCATGGATACAGTGGATAGCAAGAATCATGAGGGGAGTTTGTGTCAATGAAACCCAAGGCAAGGAAGGAGTGGACGCATGGGTGGTTGCTGGTGAAAGTGAAACCAGCTAAGCCGATAATAATAATTGATAGACATTTACTTTTAATGGGTGGATGCCCCCTAAATGTATTTGTATATTTATCATAGGAGAAGACTGTCACTGGAAGCAGAGTCTTACTTTGAAAAACTAAAAGGATACAAAAAAGCCTTTTGTTCTTCTTATGTGTACTCAAGGCCACCCAGTACTAGGGCAAGTATAATACCGGAAAAAACTTCAACAAATGCTACAGGCAGGGGAAGCAGGAGGACAGATTAGATAGATACTAAAAGTTGACACCAATTGTATGTGCTGCGCTTGGTAGTGCTACTATGCCACAATGTACTGTTGAATTAATTATGAAGAGTTTCAGTTACAATTCTGTTTCTTTTTTTATAGATACTCATACTCCTTCCTCA
The DNA here is from genome assembly GCF_964263255.1 of Lissotriton vulgaris. NCBI lineage: Eukaryota > Metazoa > Chordata > Amphibia > Caudata > Salamandridae > Lissotriton > Lissotriton vulgaris. Next base: position 1,805,447,635 of record NC_141687.1, on the reverse strand, counting down.
AAACCATCGCGGAAGGAGTTGGCAGCCAGGGCCCGGCAAAGGAAACTGCAGGCCATTGTGGAGGAGTACCGCAAGCTGGTGGCTGAGGCTGAGGAGGAGGAGGCGGCGGCAGCAGCTGCTGCCTCTTCCAATGCGTCTGGCCCCAGCAAGGCTCCACCTGCAGGAGTACGGCGCCATGGCCAGGCAGCTGCTCACCGCCGGCTTTTAACATCTGCCACCCCCACACACAATGGATGCAAATGTAGGTGCCGTGCATTTCGGCAAAAACTTCTCCTCCGGATGGCCAAGCTGGAGGACCAATTAGAGGAGCGCGTAAAAATCATTGTGGACAAACACCTTAAAGCCCGCCAACTGTAATGGACCCGGACCCTGTTGATTTGCCCCTTTTTGATACTTTTGTTGGTGGGTGGAAATTGGGTGTTGGGGTTATTTTTGTGGGACATTCTTTGGACTTGGACATTGGTTGGGGTTAGGGTGGGGATAGGGGTGGGATAGGAGGATATTATTTTTATACATGAATAAATGTTATTTATTTTCAACTTACACAGATATGATATGATGTTGTTTTGTGGTGGGGTTACTGTTGTACGTCACAAGGTTTACTCTAGATGCAGGGCAGCGGCCAGTGTTTGATTGAAATACTTTATTAACTGACCACATGTGTAACATGCAAACAGATAGATGCTGTGCCCCTCACTCAAAGTTATATTTGTCCTATTAGTACTACCAGCCTCTCCTCCAGTATACCTCCCAGCAAACTTCTCTTCTTACCTGTGATTGATGATGATTATGTTTGGCACCGCAAGGGCTACATGGTTTCCCAAGACAACGGAGAATATGTCTTTCTCTTCTTTGTGACTGTCAGATCACAGATGCAGCAGAGCCTTCTGAAAGTGATGACGAGTTTACTTTAATTTTGTAGCCCTGTTCAAGTTCTGACATTGAAGAGTTGTGTATGCCTGCAGACAGAGGTGTAGCCTTAAGACAGTGATGCATTTCAGATTGGAAACAAAACAGAAGATGGCTGTAGTCACGTACGTTTTTAATTTGTTATGGAGGGACTGTTAGAGGATACATTATTGTACTATTGTCCATCTCCATCCAAAGTATGGCAAGATGGAAATGTATTTAGGGTGAGTCAGGAAGATGGAGCAGGACTCTGATGAGTGGAGTGTACAGTAAATGCTCAGATGTGCAACTCCAATAGGTAATTAAAAGAGAAAGGAAGATGGAGTTGGTTTTCAAGTTTGAGTCAGAAAGACAGATACACAGAAATAACTAAGAAAGGGAGAAATAAAGGAAGGGAGAATGTAACAATTTCCAAGCATAGTTGTCAGGGAAGAGGAGCTCGTCCTCAAACCCTGGTGATTTTTCTGATAGAAGTAGGTCCTGTAACCCAATATTTATTTCTTCCGACTCGCTCTCCTCTTCCAGCTCTGATTCACGGACTTTGTAGTCTGGTGGTATCAAGTGCTGGTTCATTTTTATCATGGTTAACCTCTCCACGCTTTTGGGCGAGAGACTGGTCCTTCTCACAGTCACAATGGCACCAGCAGCACTGAACACACGCTCAGAAGAGACACTTGCAACAGGGCAAGCCAGATACTTTATCGCCAGCCTGCTGAGCACTGGCCAGTCGTTTCTTTTCCTATACCAATACACCAATGGGCTTTGCTCCATGAACATCTCTGTTGTGTCATCCAGATAGGCCTGGACCATCCACTCAATGTTCATTGGTGCTCTGGTTTGCTCGTCCTCTTTTTGCTTTGTGGCAGCAACGGACTTCCCCATCCCTTTCTGTAGAAACCAAGCAGCTATTTTTTTGCTTGTGTCTGATGAATCAGATCCTGTTGGTGCGGTTGGTGTTATTGTTTGTGTTGGTGACTGCTGGGAAGCAAACGCACTGCTCACATGCTGTGAAGAAGAACTTGACTCTGTAGGATGCTCAGTAGTACTTGCACTGTCCTGGGCTGGCACTGGCAGGCCTCTATTTGAGAGCCGTTCGTTTTCTAAATCAGTGGCTTCCTTCGCTATTACAGTTTTGTACTTGGAAACATCCTCTTCAGAAAAAGGAATTACTGCATTACTGTTCACAAATAATTTGTACCGTGAATCCAAAATTGTGGCAGTAATGTAATGTTCATGTGACAAAATCTTATTTTGAATCCTTGTATTCTGAGATAAGCGGCTTGCTAAGGACATCACAAAATTACATGCTTCACGTTTTCCCACACCTTCGTACGTTTCAGACACCTCCTTCAGCTCTTGCTCAAGCATGTACAACAGTGGGATTGCTTGGCTCATAGCACAGTCCTCCCGGCTGACTGCACGTGTGAAGACCTCAAAAGGAAGTAGCATCTCAGTCAGGCATTTAATGAGGTCCCATTGCCACATCTCAACGGTCATGGCTTTAACAGCATTATCCCCTGATCTTGTCATGACATAAGCATTGAGTGGTATGTACTGCTCAAACAGCCGTTCGAGCATGTAATACGTAGAGTTCCAACGTGTTGGTACCTTCTGAATGAGTGCTTTGACTGGCATGTTACACTCACGTTGAATGACCCGTAGCTGCTTCCGGGCTTTAAAAGAATGATTGAAATGCGTGCAGATTCTTCTGCAAATGGTCAGTAAGTTGCTGACTTTGCTTTCACTTTTCAGAAAGTCTTGAACCACAATGTTGATGCAGTGTGCCACACACGGGACCCTGAAATAGCCGCCATCTTCCATGGCCTTAACTACATTACTGCCATTGTCGGTGGCAACAAAACCAATATTGATGCCTCTTGGTCGCAGCCATTCAAAGACCTTGCTGTTGAACTCATCCAAAATGTTTGCAGCAGTATGCGATTCCTCCATAGCAAATATGGCTACAGTTGCATGTTTGCGAGTATCATTAAAAATCTCAGTAATGTCAATGCCTGTAGATATCTTGTCTCTAACACATGAAAAAGAGATCCAGTGTGCAGTGATGCACATGTAATCTGTGGCTTGGGTACTGCTCCACATGTCTGTTGTCAGGTGGATACTATGCACTGCACTCTGCTGCAAGGTTTTTCCAAGCAATTCCAGCACGTCGTGGTGTAGTGCTGGAACAGCAACTCTGGCAAAATAGTAGCGTCTGGGAACATTCCATTTTGGGCAGAGGGTTGACACAAATTGCAGGAAACCCATCCCTTCAACAAAAGAAAATGGGAGAAGGTCCAGAGCTAACATTTTAGCAAGCTTAGCATTGTATAAACGTGCTATTGGGTGGTTGCGCTCGTACTTTCCCTCCTGCCTAAACATGCTAAGAATGGTACCCTGCTTGGTATTTCTTTCAGATATGCCCGATGCAGTACTTCGTTTCGCAGACTTCGCACCCGTACTCCTTGGTGTCTCCGGGTTACTCGTACTCTGGTGCAACAGAGATGTTGCTGATCCGGAGGATCTGGGTTCTACCACTGCAGTGCTGGGGAGTGGGACAGGGGTACTTGGTGTACCACTACCAGATAGAATGTCTCCCTCTTCTTCCTGTCTGTTCCGTGGACCTTCTACTGCTTCCCCACCAACATTAATGGTTCCAGCTTTTATGATACATAGGTGGTTCTCCCACTGGATTGGGTGGTGTTTTTTCATATAGGTCATTTGGCCTCCGGTACCATAGTTTGTGCCAGTTTGTGCCAAGTTTACCATGACTAACAGAGGAATGACAAATGGAGCATATAGCAATGTTCTCCTCATTTGCACTAACTGTAAAGAAGTCCCACACTGGGGAGCTTAACTTTTGTCTCCTGCTAGAGGTGCCACTTCCAATGCCGGATGAACTGGAGGTTGTGTGGTGAACTGCACTATGTGGCTGCGCAGTAGTACCAGTACCTCCTTCTGCTGAGGTGGAACTTGTGCTGGATGTAGGACGCTGCCGGCTTTGTGCAAATGTAAAAATGGAAGCTGGAGGTACTTTTGGTGTGGCCTGTGTTGGTGGTATGCGTGCTACTACATCCCTAGTCGCAGCCATTCTTGATAGGGTAAAAATGTTGGTCTCCATGTCCTCAGGGCCAGGAGTAATGCTTGTGATGACTGGGTCTGACTCATCATCACCATCATTATCATTATACGGCTGCTGAACATTGCACTCCATAAGTGGTAGGCTTCCTGGAACCTTCCTTTTCCCTAGCCTGGTCTTCTTGGGATGTCTCTCCCTCTCATGCTCAGATCGTTCTGGCTCCCAATTGAGATCAAGATCATCAGAAGGGATGCTTGGTGAAGAACTCAATGGACTAACCCTCCTTTTCCTTGGTGGGGATTTGGAACCCAATAGATCTCCTGCATGATGTGCTGCCTCTTCTTGCTCTGATTCTGCATCAGGCTCAATTTCCTGAACTGCCCGACTTCGGAAGGAACAACAACTACTATTGCCAGTGGTGGTTTTAGAACAACTATTGCAGGAGGTGGTTGAGGTAGTTGTTTTTGTTGAACATCTACTATTGCAGGCGGTGGTTGTGGAACTACTATTACAGGTGGTGGTTGTGGTTGTTCTTTTCGTTGAGCATCTACTATTGCAGGCGGTGGTTGTTGAACATCTACTATTGCGGGCGCTAGTTGTTGTTCACCACTTTTCTGCTGTGTTCCCTCTTGCGTGGAATGTGTACTACTTTGAGATAAGTTCAGGTCATGCTCAGTATCACTGCTTTCCAACATTAGGCTGGCTACGTCTTCCCCACTCATCTGCTTGGGCCTGGGGTGGTGGCTTGCGCCCACTGATGCGGAGGTGCTGGCCCAAGCTTGGACCCCGGTCACTGCTGCTGCAGGCGTACTTTTTTTTCTCCCAAAAAAGGTTTTCTTGTCAAAACCAGACTTAAGTGTCACTTCCTTCTTCTGCTCTTCCTTCTTCTCAGCAACTTTTTTGGAGGACCTGGTACCTGCTTTCTTTGGGCCCATCTTCTTCAGATGTCAGCAGCAGCACTCAGTTGCACAAGTTGCTGAGAATGATGTCTGGTCAGGTTAGTCACTCACACCACACGTGACATAGTACAGAAGGACGTCCGTCTGGCAGTAGAACAGGCGATGAATGATGACAGACACCTCCTCTTCAGTCTTTTGTGCACCTACAAGCAAAGAAGGCAGAACAACATCAGTCGAATATGGATTTATTTTAGCTTTAATTACTACTATAAGTATTAGTACATCCAGTAAGAGTAAGAATAGAAAAGAATTAAAATGCAAATGTAGTGGAAGTGGAACTTGTTTATCCATAATTTGTGCATCATGGATGCAGCATCAGTGACCTGCAGCAGATAGCAATGGGGATGTGAACAGTAGTAAGCCAACAGGAACAATGGCAAGACACAGGCCAATTTGTCAAAAACAAAACGGCACACTACTACTACTACCACCACAGCTCCACATGGGCACTCATCACAGGTACATGGGTAAAGGGCAAAGGCCAGAAAAAAATAAACTCAACCAGGCCTAGATCCCTCCCTATATGGCCAGAAAAATGAGGATGCATACATCAAAGCTTAATGCAAAAAAGAAAATCCCCATGGCTACAAGGTTTGAAAGTTACACAACAACACAAACAACAAAGGCATTTGGAGTTTTCCCCCAAAGAGTTAACTAGTTAACTACACCCCAAACACCACATCTGAAAATTCAATGCATTGCCACCCATGCCCTAAATGATGTTAAATTCAACAGACAAAATGGAAACTGCTACATCAAGCATCCCCGCTGACTATCTCTGGGACTCTAGGCCTACTGGCAGCAAAATATCACACAACTTTGTAGGCCTGCGGCAACCAGGATGGAAGATCACATAAAATGGCCACCCCCACATGGCCGGACCAGTGCCACCCCCAAAAACATGAAAAGAAAGAGAAGACAGACAAATAGACAATACATTCCTATGGCAAAAGGACAATGCTTGGCTTGACAACATGGCCGCCACCAAGCCGCCCACATGGTCAGGCCACCCTCAAACAACAAGGTACATAGAAGACAGAAACAGTGAGTGGTCCATGCTCCAAAAACTACAAGCAAATGACAACCTGAGGAGTTTCTATTAGCAAAATGAACAGCATCTACATTTTTGGGAACATTTTAGGCAACTCGAGAGATATTGCTCGCGAGAATGCAAATTCGGCGTGTACGGCGGCGTGAACTGAACAAAACGTTGTGATTGCGCCCCCGAGCACGCACATTGAGCGCGCGAAGACGACAAAAACTGTAAGGTCGCGTTGCAGCACTGTGCAAACATACCAAAACTACGCGGCCTGAATTCTAGGGTTACCTAGTGCGCAGGAAAAAGCCATATTATTCAACACAACCAAAAACCTGCAATTCAACACCAAAGACACATTTTGCTAATTAATCCAAAGCCATCCATGACCTACATGATGTTAGACTTACAACTTAAACACCCCTATAACAATTGAACAACTTTCATGCACCCATGATGAGGAGGACTCTAGTAGCTTGGAGGCCTATGGCAAAAACACAGGCTGCTACTAGTACCAGGAATTAAAATGGCCGCCCTCCACATGGAAAATGGCCGCCCCCACATGGCCTGGCCAACCCCGAAAACATGAAAAGAAAGAGAAGACAGACAAATAGATAATACATTCCTATGGCAAAAGGACAATGCTTGGCCAACATGGCCGCCACCAAGCCGCCCACATGGTCAGGCCACCCTCAAACAACAAGGTACATAGAGGACAGAAACAGTGAGTGGTCCATGCTCTAAAAACTACAAGCAAATGACAACCTGAGGAGTTTCTATTAGCAAAATGAACAGCATCTACATTTTCGGGAATGTTTTAGGCAACTCGAGAGATATTGCTCGCGAGAATGCAAATTCGGCGTGTTCGGCGGCACGAACTGAAAAAAACATCGTGATCGCACCCCCGAGCACGCACATTGAGCGCGCGAAGAAGACAAAAACTGTAAGGTCGCGTTGCAGCACTGTGCAAACATACCAAAACAGTACAGGCCTCCCCCAATAATAATATTTAGGAAAGATTAAGAAGCACAGAAAACTGCAGTTAAAAAAAAAAAAACATTCATACAGTACACCAATTCTCAATTCTCAAACTTACTTGTGAAAGAAAAGTTCAAATCCAAAATTCCTCAATAAATCCAATTAAATGCTATGATGCAGCAGACAAACACAAAGAGTGATCCTTTCAGCTCCAATTCCAAATGAAAGTGAACACCACATGGACAAAGCACTGGGAGGAGCCTGGTGGACAGGAACAGGAAGTTGGAGACTCAGGGGCACTTCCTTTCTCTTGAAAAAAAGAGTAGAAACAAAAAGAGGACACCTAGCCCAAAAAAAACAGCCAAATCACAATCTGAGGGGTTAAATGAACATTTTAGAGAAAATTTCAACATGCTCGAGAGATATTCTGTGCCAGATTGCAGTTTCTGCGTGTTCGAAAATGCGATCTTACCTACATAGCGCTGTAAGGAAGATCGCGCGTCCTAATGACGTGGTCGCGTGTTCGAATGACGTTATTGCGTTCTCACAGTCGGGTTGGATTGTGCGGCCGGATTCTAAACATCGTAGCGAACGCGACCAGGAGAGAAAAGCGAGAAAGCGAACGCAGAACCACGGTAAGTCATTACCGCGCACGCGAGAATGCTATTGAGCGCGCGAGGAAGAAAAACTACTACGCTACGCTGTAGATTGTGAAGTAGATGACAGCTTCGCGCTCTCCGCTAAGTGCAAAGTTGCCGAAACTTCGCAAACTCCGCGAACGGAGCGTAGTTCTCCGCCCACCCCTAATTAGGATGTGCTGGGGTCCATGCATTTCCGTCGCTGCAATGCCGCCACGAAAAGGCATACGGTCCATGCTTTGGGGGCCCGTTGCGGGCCCCCAGGGTTAAGGGGGGTGGGGCGAGCACATGGGAGGTACCTATGGTACCCCCCTGCGTTTAAAAATACAACATGGCAGGCACAGCGCGGTGCCTGTCATGTTGTGCTTTGAAACGCACAACATGCATTTTTAACACTGCGGCGGGTGGTGCTTTCAGCACCGCCCGCCGCAATGTTAAAAAAGCGGAATGCACCCGCCACTGTGGCGGGTGCATCCTAATTCCACGGACGGGACCTCCGCACCTGTGGCAGACAGTCCCGTCCTCAGACAGGATGGCGGACGGACTTTGTCTGTCCGCCATCCTAATGGACCTCCAAGTGTGGTTGTTGAAAAGTATTGTCTAAATAACTAGGATACCAGGTTTTTTCTCTTTTAAATTACATAAGGCCCTACCTGGGTCCTGTCTATTGGGCCTACCCCCCCTTTTTGTAATCATTTTTCTAAAAGTGGCATTTTCGGACTTGAAACTTAAAATCCAACTTTCTCATATGTTGTGATTTTAATTGTGAGTCCAGAGACACTAAACTAAAAATATCTGTCTTTCTTTAATTGGAAATAACACTTATAAAATGTAATACAGCAATACCAATGTTAACCTATGGGAGCGATCGGCCTTTCAGTAGTAAAAAACGAATTTAAGAGTTTTTTACTACCTGGACAAGTTAATCTTAAAAGTACATATCCAACTTTTTAAATACACTGCATCATGCCCTTTGGACTGTCCAGGGCCTACCTTAGGGATGACATATACGCATTAAAAAAGGAAGGCTTGGGCCTGGCAAGAGGGTTAACTTGCCAGGTCCACATGGCAGTTTAAAACTGCACATAATGCTCTGCAGTGGCAGGCCTGAGGGACTTTTAAAGGGCTACTTAAGTGGGTGGCACAGTAAGTGCTACAGGCCCACTAGTATCATTTAATTTACCATTCTTGAGCACATGTAGTGAACTTTACTAGGGATTAATAAGTAAATGAAATATACCAATTGTGGATCAGCCACTGCTACCATGTTTGAAGCTGACAGTACATGCACTTTAGCACTGGTTAGCAGTGGTAAAGTGCTCAGAGTCCTAAAGCCTAAAAAACAAGGTAAGAAAAGGGGGAAGAGGAAGGCAAAATGTTTGTGGGTGGCCATGCAGAAAGGGTAATTTATATACACACACGCACTGAGAAAACAAAGGCAAATAGATAAAATGTTCAGTGACAACGTAAAATTTTAAACTCGAAAAAAACACAGAAATTCAACAGTTATTGTTATCTCAAGTAACTATCGGCCAGATTCATCAATGGAAAATCGTCTCGCAATGGGCCTGATTCTGAGAAACTGGCCCTTTGCGAGCGCAAATCATCATCCCAAATGCAAAAATCGCTATTATAAAATTCGCAAATTTGCGAGGAATTGCATTTAAGGAATCTCTATTTTAGATTCCTTAAATGCAATTCATGAAACATTTAAAAATTGCAAATTCGCAATTCTGGGCCGCTATTTACCGTGAAGTCAAACCTCGTGGAAATAGCGGATACTTAGAAAAATGCACTTAAGTGCATTTTTGTAAGTTGTATGTTCCACACACACATGTCCTTGGGACATGTGTGTGCGTAACACCGGCATCCAATATCATTTCAGGGTTACAACAGGGTGTCTTTGGACACCCCTGCACCCTTGAAATCGCAAACTCAAAATGCGAATCTCTAATAGCAATTCGCACATGACATGTCTTCCCATTCATTCCTATGGAATAGGGAGTTATTCCTTATTTGCGATTAGCATTAGCTAATCGCAAATAAGGAAGCTGTAGGAATTGCAATAAATATTGCGATTCCTACATGAATCCCGTTTTGCGAGTCTGTAATAGCGATTCCTTATTAATCGCTATTACAGACTTGCAAAACATGCCGATGATGAATCTAGGGGTATAACTCTTACCCTAAGGTAACTATAACTAGCACGCCCATCACGTCTCATCAATAATTGCAAATGTTGCAGTGATATTATCAACTATCTAATAGAAGATGTCATGAGTGATGTAATAAGTTGGGTAATTATCAGTGCATGGTGAGGGCATGAGGTGAGCAAATTCGCAGTGTCTCTGGTGTTGTAGGGTGCTCTATATAGTAGGCCTGGGTTGTAAATTCTGTTCCGCTCGCGTAATTTGCATAATTTGGCATTCCGCGGAGAACGCAGAATTGCCGAAAAATTCCGCGATCTGTGGCTTTGTGGAATTTTTTGCTTGTTCGTACTTTCAAAATGCGTGTTTGCGAGATATTTCCCCCGAGCACGCAAACAGCGTTCCCGAAGAGGAAAAAAGCATTGTGAACGGGCGGAACAAGTGATTTCTCGTGTTCGCGGAACTCTGTGTGCTCGTGGAGATTTGTTACCGTTTCCCGGAGCTTTGCGTAACGCAACTACACAAATTCCGCCCACCCCTACTGTGTAGGAGCTGCTCTCAACCTAAACTTGGGATCTACTCATATATATCTGCCTTTTTTTTTGCATAAATTGTATCGCACTCTAGGTCTGAAAGCATGTGGTTGTCACTTGTACTGGGTGCTCTATTGTGCGTGGACATAACTAAACCTTTCTAAAAAGCAGTAATGACAGTGAAACACACGTCAGGGTTGCTTTTATTCATTCCAGGTTGGCTTGTGTGTTATTTTACCAATTCAGAGCTGTTATACTGTGCCTGGAGTGGCAAAAGGTTTTTGTCATTTTACAGTCTGGCGTTGATGACACTGTGCTAATCCTATGCTTAAAAAACTTTGCTAGAAAAACACATTTGCAGTGTGAATCAGAGTGTTACTGATGTGGTCGGGTGCTCTATACAGGAGATGGTTTCGTAAGGGATTGAGGCTCCCCTCCCCAGGCTTAATTTGGCTAAAGGTATGCCATCAACACCATTTTGAAAGGGGAATGGGCTCTTGGCCCTTCTCCCCAGGCCAATTTCGGCCCCAGGGGCCTGGCTCAACAAAAGGTAGGTGTCCACCGAGGGCACCCACTACACTGTCATTGGGAAGCCCTGAGGCACCTGGAGCCACAGCCGTCTCCCTGCATCCAGTGGGAGCCAGAATTGCTCCCACTCACGAGAAACAGCTAATAAGGCTGCTTCCTGCAAGTGGCAGAAATATTTAGATATTTTTCCCTGCCCTCATCTTTGCGGGCAGGTAAACAAATCTAAAGTCAGCTCTCAGCAGGCGGGAGCATTTTTGAAGCTCCCACCAACTGAGAGCAGATTTGGTGTTTGCTCCAGCTTGGTGGGAGATTTAAAAATGCTTCTGCCAAGCGAGAGCAAGCACAGGTCTCCCTGCCCGCAAACCTGTGACAGGGAAACTGCTAAGTCCTGGGGTGGGCTCCCCAGGACAAAGCCTATGAGCCTGCCCTGGAGTATTATATATATATATATATATATATATATATATATATATATATATATATATATATATATATATATATATTCCTCCTATATAGTTAGCTGGACATTTTATTGATATAAAACCAATGAAATTCCACATATAGTTAGTTGCACTAACTATATATTTCGCGCATCCGCAATCCAATGCTGATGATGTCACATATTACATCATTCATGACATGGTCAGTGACATCACTGATGACATCATCCAGTGTCTGTGTGTTTTTGTAAAGTTTAAATATGTTTTGCATATTGAAGAATGAGTGGATGTATAAGAGTATGGATAAAGGATTTAATTGTATAAGTATGTGTTAGTATATCTGTCTGTGAAAATGTAAGCTGTTCTGTGTTTAACTGTATAGATTAAGAAATCAAAGTGTGATTGATTCTTTACCGGACTGACTAGGTGTGTGAGTAACTCCATGGATGAGTGGCAGTGTGTGAGTGTCTGCATAGGTGTATGAGTGCATATGATACTGTTGTAATGATGAGTGACTGTATGTACGAGTGACCTATGGGTGAATGAATGAATGTGTGTGCAGACGTAGGAAGCAGTGAGTGCGTATGTAGTAAATGGTATTGGTGTGTCAATAGTTTCAAAAATGATACTCTGTATTTTACACTAGGTGTAACAGAGGTTATATTAGAGTGTAAGGAGGTGCATTGTATTATCACATGAAGTATATCATCAGTGGTGTGATCATTGATGTTAAATGAGCTGTCGTCAGTGATGTCATCAGTGATGTCACTGACCATGTCATGAATGATGTAATATGTGACATCATCAGCATTGGATTGCGGATGCGCAAAATATATAGTTAGTGCAACTAATGATATGTGGAATTTCATTGGTTTTATATCAATAAAATGTCCAGCTAACTATATAGGAGGAATTTCAATGGTTTTTAATATGTTAATTCCTAACTATATAAGGCCTAAAACCTATGGTTTTTAAAGTGAATTTCCAAGGTTTTTTAAAGGCTAATTCCTAACTATATATAGTCTATAACCTATGTTTTTTTCAGTGAATTTCATTGGTTTTTTAAAAGCTAATATATATATATATAAAGCACCTGCTTGTTTTTACATACGTTTAGTGTCCCACTTTTCTACACCACCTTACGCTCAGCTCCAAACTATCAACACTACAAGACAACATTAGGTAAGAAAGAAGGGATACAGTTCATAGCTGCTGGCTAATGCAATACGTGGTAGAATTGCCCAAAGAGACAATATTTTGACCCAACTGAGCTATCCTTTCGGAGGTACGTCATAAAACACTAATGCAGACTTCTCCTTATTGTTAAATATATGCACATAATATAAAATATATGAAAACTGTAACATTTCCTCACAACTGATGACACAAGGCACTGTTACAGCCCATGCCCACATTGGCCCCCCCAATACAAGGTTTGCAGTTTACACTCTCCCAGTTTGTCAATGATATGCGGTGCAACTTGTGACAATACAAGCCAACATCACAATCCCCTTTCTCCGAAAGATACTCGTCCCAGTCTCACTTGTAGATCCAACCAATGGTACAGTGGAGGTACTCTAGTCCAGAGAGGTACGGCGCATGAAAACCAATCACTACCTCAAATCTCTCTAACATCCAAGCCTTCCTTCCATGTCGTACCTACCGCTATCCATCTGAAAGTTTCAATGGGAGAAACGCTCTAAATTGAAGGCAGTTTAAAAATGTCTAGCGAGACGATCATGGGAATAGATGTCTGTAAGTGACATTTCCTAACCGAGAAGGTTCTGCTTAGGCAGAGCAGCAGGAAGATGAGTACCTCTATCGAAACCTCAAGAAGATGCTGGACAAAACAGCACAAACAAAAAGTCGCGGGCAGGGGAGATTAATGAAGCTAATCAAGAAAAGCACTAGAAATGCAAAATGCCCTTTCTCTGCCTTTTTAGCAGCAGCCAATAGAGCTCAGAAGTGTTCTACCACTGAACTTCTGTGCTCCTAGAGGGGAAAGCTTACCCACTCCCCGTAAAATAAGGACAGGCCGGTTTAGCTGTACATGAGGCGAAAGAACAACAATGAACAATGAACAATGAACTGCTGGCTCAGTGAAATGCACCGCTGAAATCCTTCGGCCTTGGCCCCCAGGGAGTGGAGTGGGGGTGTCCAAGTTGTCCCGGAGCAGGCACTGATCTCAGGCCGCAAACTATGAGCAGCGAAGGAAATACAGATACATGAAATGCATTGCCCATCATTTTGGACTCGGACAAAATGAACTCGCACATTTTCGGAAAAGTTAACCTCCTCCACAGAATATTTGGATAGCAATTGCTGTCAAGCCTGGTCCTGCTTAGAGATTATCCCTGGGCGTGTTTTCAGCAGCAGTTCAGTAAACTCGCAGAGACCCATCTCTGTGCTTGTCTCTCTGCTGTGTTTAGGATGAGCCTCCTTTTTAAATTTGCGCTGATGATTACCCTTTCATGCAAAGCGGTTACATTACTAGGGCCTAATCAGCCCAGTTCCCAAGCGCCGCGCCCCATGGAGCCCCATGGAGCTGAAAATTACCGTAGCACCCAGTAAAGTGTAAGTAACCAGTAACATTTTTAAATGACCAGCAATGGATGGTCCCTACAGTCTAGAACTGCATATTAGTGCATTAGCTCTCAAGAAATATTTTGCGATTTAATTTAAAACTGTGCATAAATATTGTACATATATGTTGCACATGTTGTGCCGCCAAGATAGTTTTCTGAATTTGTGTACAAGTATTGCTGTGGCTTATTGGGCCCTTTGTCTATGCACATGTTATTTGCTTCCAGACAAAAACGGGGTATTCGTTGGCCCATGAATTAAAAAATGGGTGTGCGATTATGCTACCCAGTGACAGAGCTAACTGCTGCAGTTGCCATGATAGCAACAGCACCTTTAGGACTTGTTATGTAATCACAGTACCTAAGTAAGAATTCAATCCGTGGCTGTTAAATTACAATAAGCATAGGATGTTACCACACTAACATCACGATAAAACATGAATGCTCAATAAAACCAGGAACCAGGGTTTATTGTCTGAAAGTTATTATTAAACTTAAAGGCAAAATATCTGTACAAAAAACAATGAATAATCACAAAAAAAATAGGGTGCATACATGGATATACAATAAGGATATTCAAGGCCTTGGTTGCTTTTCCTTGGACATATCCAAATTAAAGTCCAGACTGCTGCGTCACAGTGGTTGGTTGATCTATGACCCAAAGTCAGAAGAAAGTCAAAAGATGACTTAGGGACAATACTAGGCAGAATTGGACTGAACAGGTCGACGTTTCGGTCTTATTGTGTTTATTTTTAAGACCATCATCAGGACTACAAAGTGGTGTATAAAATTGATGACCCTCTGTAAAAAAACAAACATACATTACAATCTGTACAGTTGAATTAGGTGCCTGGTTCAAGACATACAGTGATTATGACAAGACTGGAAATATTTACATTTTAATGTTTACACTAAACAAATTAGTAATATATTGCTGTCATTTGACATTTTATTAAAACTAGAATTAGTCGGTGTGGCGACTAAAGAAATTAATGGCAAAAGGAAACAATTAACTTTAAAAAATTTATAGGTGAACAAAGGCGAATACACCTAAGGGGCTGCATCTACGCCATGTGTTACTTGCTGGACAACAGATTGCGGCTTGCACTTACTTTTAGCAATACGGACGGTGTCAGTTATAAAAATCGCGATGGCACCGGTGCTTGTAAATAATTGCACTGGGGTTGGGCACAGAGTTGAATCCAAGGTGCCGAAGTTACACTATAAGGAACAAGGTATAGCTATAATTTCTCATAGGTGTGGAGACAATTATTTTATTAATGATTTTAAGGTTCGAACATTTACCTTGCCACAATTTAGGCGCAGTAGTAGATGGAATCTGACAGATAGTCCACTTTAGAATGAAGATCAGCTGTCACAGAATACGAGCTGAATAAAAAAAGAGATAGTGTAGCTTTGTGTGATAACGAATTGAGGAGCATGTATGAAAAAGGGGGACTGCGGTGAATCATTTAAAACATTAAACTTATATTTATTTAGAACGGAACTTAATATTGCAGCGTATATTAAGGGCACGCAATGCACATCATGTATCAGTCTAGACTGATGCCGCCGATGTTAATTCATAAATGGTGTACAAACATTTAGCCCAAATGTGGTGACCATGGTATGAAACCTTGTGACTTTACCGGTTTATAAACAACCTTAGTCTATTGTTTAAGTGGCAAGTTAGGGTAAATTATACCACAATTTGGCATGCATTAAAGCCAACTCGCATTCAAAGGACTATTTAAAAAAGCACAGTATTTGCAGTCATGAGTGACCCTAGTTTGTTATTTACACAAGAGGTGAGTTATTCTACTGTTAGGCTAGCGTTTAAGAGCAATACATGTCCCACGAATTTAAAAGGAAAAAGCTCGCAGTCCGAAAGTAAAGACGCTGGTGTCTTAATTCGGCATTCTAAGCAGACGCGCATGTGCAAGATTACGGTTGCCGGTACACTTACTTGGAATTAATCACCAATGGAACATCAATGGAGTACGGTCAGGGCGATGTAACAATGTTGCAGTTACACGCTCTTTAAATACCGTTCCTGAATTAATTAGCCTTCGCGTAGTCTTCGCGTAGTGGTCACCACATTTGGGCTAAATGTTTGTACACCATTTATGAATTAACATCGGCGGCATCAGTCTAGACTGATACATGATGTGCATTGCGTGCCCTTAATATACGCTGCAATATTAAGTTCCGTTCTAAATAAATATAAGTTTAATGTTTTAAATGATTCACCGCAGTCCCCCTTTTTCATACATGCTCCTCAATTCGTTATCACACAAAGCTACACTATCTCTTTTTTTATTCAGCTCGTATTCTGTGACAGCTGATCTTCATTCTAAAGTGGACTATCTGTCAGATTCCATCTACTACTGCGCCTAAATTGTGGCAAGGTAAATGTTCGAACCTTAAAATCATTAATAAAATAATTGTCTCCACACCTATGAGAAATTATAGCTATACCTTGTTCCTTATAGTGTAACTTCGGCACCTTGGATTCAACTCTGTGCCCAACCCCAGTGCAATTATTTACAAGCACCGGTGCCATCGCGATTTTTATAACTGACACCGTCCGTATTGCTAAAAGTAAGTGCAAGCCGCAATCTGTTGTCCAGCAAGTAACACATGGCGTAGATGCAGCCCCTTAGGTGTATTCGCCTTTGTTCACCTATAAATTTTTTAAAGTTAATTGTTTCCTTTTGCCATTAATTTCTTTAGTCGCCACACCGACTAATTCTAGTTTTAATAAAATGTCAAATGACAGCAATATATTACTAATTTGTTTAGTGTAAACATTAAAATGTAAATATTTCCAGTCTTGTCATAATCACTGTATGTCTTGAACCAGGCACCTAATTCAACTGTACAGATTGTAATGTATGTTTGTTTTTTTACAGAGGGTCATCAATTTTATACACCACTTTGTAGTCCTGATGATGGTCTTAAAAATAAACACAATAAGACCGAAACGTCGACCTGTTCAGTCCAATTCTGCCTAGTATTGTCCCTAAGTCATCTTTTGACTTTCTTCTGACTTTGGGTCATAGATCAACCAACCACTGTGACGCAGCAGTCTGGACTTTAATTTGGATATGTCCAAGGAAAAGCAACCAAGGCCTTGAATATCCTTATTGTATATCCATGTATGCATCCTATTTTTTGTGATTATTCATTGTTTTTTGTACAGATATTTTGCCTTTAAGTTTAATAATAACTTTCAGACAATAAACCCTGGTTCCTGGTTTTATTGAGCATTCATGTTTTATCGTGATGTTAGTGTGGTAACATCCTATGCTTATTGTAATTTAACAGCCACGGATTGAATTCTTACTTAGGTACTGTGATTACATAACAAGTCCTAAAGGTGCTGTAAAGATCTTAAAAAACAAAATCCCTTGCTGGCCATTTTGTCTACATACCTTGCCCAAGCCCGCAAGGGTATATTGGGTTGCTCACCCTTTGATACAATGATAGCAACAGGGCAAAGTAACAAAAAAACCGCACTATTTAAAACAACAAAGTCCCTGCACTAAAAGCCCTTCATGTGGGGCTGCAAAATGTTAAAACGTTGCACCTATCTTGGTTATTGGTTATAAGGCATAAGGATAGTCTATTATGTAGCCTAGCCTATTGAGAACGCTAACCAGCAACTTTCATGTTCCGAATCTAATTCACGCCGCCTCTATCATCTGAACTGAAGGAAGACCTCCCATTATTGTAAATTCTATTGTCCTTGACTATGGAAGTGCCCCCCAGTGTGTTGTGGCAGTTTGAGTGTTTACCATTTACAGTAGTATTACCCTTGTACCGGTGTATGGTACCCTTTTGTAACTTACACACGTCACTTTTCTCTGGCATCACACTGTACGCTACCTCTCACTTTTTGTTTGCTTTAGATACTTGCACAAGTGCCACCATTGCCTTCGTAACGTTTGTTCTTGTGCTGGAGTGTCTGCCACTTATTGCAGTATTACCTCTACTTGTAACGCTTTTGTAACCACGAGCTGCGCAGAACAAGTAGTAATACCCACTTCATTCATGCTGTGAGAATCGCCGGTGATTTCATGCAGAGCGCGGCTGCGAGAGAAGGGGTTTGAAGAGAGACACTGGACACTAAGCGAGCGGCGGGCTCCTTCTGGTGCCAGACCCCCCCCACCCCTCAGAGACAGACCCCGGCATAGAGACAGACCCCCCCCCCACCTCCGGCGTTGCTGCCCATGAGACAGCGAGTCTACAGCCTGTCTTGATCATGCTGCCTGCACTCGCCAGTAGGCTCTCTAATTGGTTGACAAGGTGCACCAATCACAAAGCCTATTTGGTGGTTGCCAACCAATAGGAGAGCCAAATAGCCGGTGCAGACAGCGTGAACCTTGTAAATAAAACAAACAATATTTGAAACATGCAACTTTTATAAATAAAAAATATACGCTTGTTTTTAATACTCCCGCTCTGTGCTCCTGATATAAACGCTACCTCTCACTTTTTGTTTGCTTTAGATACTTGCACAAGTGCCACCATTGCCTTCGTAACGTTTGTTCTTGTGCTGGAGTGTCTGCCACTTATTGCAGTATTACATCTACTTGTAACGCTTTTGTAACCACGAGCTGCGCAGAACAAGTAGTAATACCCACTTCATTCATGCTGTGAGAATCGCCGGTGATTTCATGCAGAGCGCGGCTGCGAGAGAAGGGGTTTGAAGAGAGACACTGGACACTGAGCGAGCGGCGGGCTCCTTCTGGTGCCAGACCCCCCCCCACCCCCAGACCCCCCCCACAGAGACAGACCCCGGCATAGAGACAGACCCCCCCCACCTCCGGCGTTGCTGCCCATGAGACAGCAAGTCTACAGCCTGTCTTGATCATGCTGCTGCACGCGCCAGTAGGCTCTCTAATTGGTTGACAAGGTCCACCAATCACAAAGCCTATTTGGTGGTTGCCAACCAATAGGAGAGCCAAATAGCCGGTGCAGACAGCGTGAACCTTGTAAATAAAACAAATAATATTTGAAACATGCAACTTTTATAAATAAAAAATATACGCTTGTTTTTAATACTCCCGCACTGTGCTCCTGATATAAAATCAGGGGGAAGCTGAAACCACGTCCTTCTGGCCCCGCCCACAACCAGGCGGCGGCGGCCATCTTGAGGCGGCTCGGGCCGCGGCGGTGATCTGGGGGGCAAAACGAGGGGTGGGCACCCTTGAAATTAAATTAAAAACATTAAAATGAAAGAGAGAAGCCCCCCAAGCCCCCCCCAAACCCCCCCCCAAAAAAATACATTTGCGAAAAATCGCGGGGTGCGCGCACCGTGCGCGCTCATAGATATATAATTGATTTCTCTTCTAATTTTCTCAGGAACTACTGGAGGGATTTACACTATTTAACAAAAAGCGTGATCTGCGTACCAGACACTACCATTTTGACAAGTTTGGTGTAATTCCCTTCAGTGGTTCAAGCTGTAGCCGAGTCTAAAGGTCCTATGGAAATTAACATGGGGAAAACATGTTTTGGGACCCCCCTTTTTTCTCAGCCCCCACTTGACGAATCCCCCCCAAACTTTCAGGGAAGGAGCGGAGCGGAGCGAGACATCTTCTTTGAGAAATTTGCGAAGATTCATCAACCAGCGCCAAAGTTATTCCCAATAGAATGTTGGGGATTTCCTATGGAAACTAGGTCCTAACTATATATACCTACTGGCGACCGCCAGTAGGTAATATATATATATTTATATATATATATATATATATATATATATATATATATATATATATATATATATATATATATATATATATATGCGACCGCCAGTAGGTAATATATATATATATATATATATTCACAGAAAAAACCATAGGTTATAGTCCATATATAGTTAGGAATTTGCATTTACAAAACCTTGAAAATTCAATGAAAAAACCATTGGTTTTAGGCCATATATAGTTAGGGATTTGCATTTAGAAAACCTTATTTTACTCGCATAAAACCATTGAAATTCCATATATAGTTATAAGCGCTAACTATATATCGCGCACCCGCAATCCACTGCTGATGATGTCACATATTACATCATTCATGACATGGTTAGTGACATCACTGATGACATCACTGATGACATCTCAAATGACATCACTGATGACATCACTGATGACAACATCCAGTGACTGTATGTTTCTGTAAAGTTAAAATATGTTTTACATATTGAAGAATGAGTGGATATATAAGTGTCTGGATGAAGGATTTACTAGGTGCATGACTGACTGATTGAGTGAGTGATTAAATGTGTCTCACTGAGTGCATGGGTTAGTGACTAAACTGTTTTAATTTGTGCATCATTATATCTGTTGTTCTACAAACTGCTGCATATGTTGATCAGTAGCTATATGAGTAACTGTATGGGTTATTGATTGGTTGTCCAAGTATTTGTATGGGAAACTGAGTGTGTGTGTATGGGTGGCTGGGAGGTGTGTGACTCTGTACATAGATGTGTGAGTAGTTGATTCACTATATGTATAGATTCAAAAGTGCATGTGGAAACAGCTGTATGGGCGGTTGACTGTGCATGAGTGTATTAGTGAGTGAATGGATATCTCAGTGCTACATGTCAAATTAAGTACATATGTAAAACACAGTACATGTGAGAGTTGACATCTATAAATAACTGTGCATAAGAGCCAGTGAATGTGTGGGTGGCTGTATGGATCATTGTGAACATGTATCAGAGATTGTATAAGAGAGTAAAGTAAATATGTGTTAGTATATGTTTGAATAAGTAAGGTGTGTATAACTGTATAGTTGAGAAAATGGAGGTGTGATTGATTTTTGGCATAACTGACTAGGTGTGTGAGTAACTCCATGGATGAGTGACAGTCTTTGACTGTCTGTTTACACTGATTGTATCTAAGGTTATGTTAGAGTCTGAAGAGGTTCATGGTATTATCACATGAATGATATCATCAGTGATGTAATCAGTCATGTCAAATGAGATGTTATCAGTGATGTCATCAGTGATGTCATTTGAGATGTCATCAGTGATGTCATCAGTGATGTCACTAACCATGTCATGAATGATGTAATATGTGACATCATCAGCAGTGGATTGCGGGTGCGCGATATATAGTTAGCGCTTATAACTATATATGGAATTTCAATGGTTTTATGCGAGTAAAATAATGTTTTCTAAATGCAAATCCCTAACTATATATGGCCTAAAACCAATGGTTTTTTCATTGAATTTTCAAGGTTTTGTAAATGCAAATTCCTAACTATATATGGACTATAACCTATGGTTTTTTCTGTGAATTTCAATGGTTTTTTAATAGCAAATATCAAAAGCTGTCAAATGTCAAGTACGTGATAGGTAAATTCGTTTTCGTGTTTATGCACGCTGATGTGCTTTGAACGCTGCCCCCCCCCACTCCCCTCTTTTCTCTTAGTAGTACTCTCTCTTTGCAGATAGTGAACGGTAGTTAACGCAGACCTTTACCCCTGTTGTAATCCGTCGTACCTGCTTGTCTCTCCATTTGATTCATTATTATCCAAGCATTTACTGTTTTACAATTGGTTCTCTTTGGATCATTCTCTATTTACAAACAAGCACAAAGTCGCAATACTCTGTTTAGTCTTTGCAGATAGTGAAAAATCGTGTAAAAAAATAAAAGTAATCGAGCAAAATCAGTAGACCACTAATTCGATCTCTTTTTGACCTCGGTAAAATACAAACATTAGGAACAACCCTTCATGAGAAATACGAAAATAATGAAATGAACTAAGCTCCACACCATGAGGGCTGCAAAACAGCTCGACTCCGCCACCCACACCGCCCAAAATAACGACAAACCCTATGCAAATATTATAAATATACACAACACACCAGCAAAGAAACAGAGTAAAACATTTTATTAAATAACTATTTACATAACTATTTTATACTTTTTATTGCCCGATCCGGCTAGCTCAATCGATCGAGCATGAAACTCATGCACTGATAACAAGCGTTGAGAGTTTGTAGAACGATGGCTTCAGATTTTCCACATACGGTGTAGTGGCGCGAACTGGCAGGGGGCGTTTGGATTCTACCCCTTCCCCAAATAAGATTTTCATACGTGAATGTTCGTTCATGCTTTTTGTCCCTGAGTTGCTTCCATGTCACTGCCTTACACAAATGGCATAAGTCCTGGTTGTTGAGTGCCATACTTCAGAGTTCTAAGCAGCTCTTGTAACACTGTTTAAACCTTATTCAAAGTAAGTGGGGTCCATTTGTGGACCTGACTGCATTGGAAAACAATGTGATACGGTGCCTCCCTAAACCGCTTGACGGAGGCCCCCGAGGGGCGGTGAGATGGCGCGGACTGAGAGGGGGCGCTTGGCTCCTGCCCCCTCCCCAAGTCGTGTTACCCTGGTGAGGCCTGAGATCGCCCCCGGCATAGGCGGCCGGCTCCCGGGGTCCGGCGGAATTTTTTCCCTTTTGAAGAATCTTCCATTCTGGACCTTGTCCCACAATCCGTTTGACCTGAAGACACGCTGTCGTGGGGCGCCCCTTTACCGTTTTAGTTGCCATTCCGCCCGCTTTTGGTACTCTGTGCCTCTTCCGCCATTCAGCTGTTTACCGCCCGCTCTTGTGACTACAACGTCTCGCTCACCATGTAGTTGAGTTGCTCCCGCTCTTAAGATTTAACCGAACTTTTGGACTGCTGAAAGCGGTTGATTTCCGACCGCTGGTTGGTGGAGACATTTTGACTATATTCTGGACCTGCATTGTCGCGTAATGCGTCATATGACGCGACGCGTTAGCGCACCCGGAAGTGCTCCGGTGCGCAAGGCGCAGCTTCCCGGAAACGATCCAGAGCGCGCCGCGCAGCGCGTAACGTAAGCATAACAGGTCATGTGACTTGTTAATAAAACTTTTCATTGGTTCATTTTCCTTTTCTTTTCCTAATTATGTAAGACTAGGTCATGTGACCTAAAAATAACACTTTTCATTGGATTAAAACATTTTTTTTCCCAAACGATGAAAGCCCCACCTTGTTTCTGGATGTTTCAGACTGAAGCTGGCGTCACCATGAGAGCACCACCATCTCGTAGCTCCGTCGTGGCCATTCCGCAAGCAATCATGGCAGCCGCTCCCCACCGGAAGCCTGCGGGAGTCGACGGCCCCCAAGACTTTTGTACAATCTTCAAGGCTGAGGGGACGCTTTCGAGAATGGAACCCAAGCCCTGGCAGACAAGCGTCCGAGTTCCAAGGTGTCCCAGGGCCATTTTACTGGACCAGGCCCAAATCCGAAGAGCCGACCGCCATTTTAGGAGTCCTGTGGAAGCCGCCTATCGCTGCACCACAAGAGTGGGAGCAACTCAACTACATGGTGAGCGAGACGCTGTAGCCGTAAGAGCGGGCGCTAAACAGCTGAATGGCGGAAAAGGCACAGTGTAGCAAAAGCGGGCGGAATGGCGACTGAAACGATAAAGGGGCGCCCCACTACAGCAGACAAGCCTCCGCCATGTGCTTCAAAACTGCATATGTATCTCGTGATATCAAGGTTGGGCAACCAGTACACAACAAGCAGTTACGAGTCCCATTTACACCGGCGCCATTTTGGGCGCGGCCGGGCAGGTCCAGGATCTACTGAAACATAACAAATGAGGCTGACGTCTCTGAAGCAGTTGACGAACAGCAGGACATAGCAAATAAACATGAACTCTCTAAAGCTGTTAACTCACTGCAGGACAAAACAAGTGAACCTGAAACATCTGGAATAATTGTCGCTCAAAAGAACAACACACAAAACTCTGTGGAGCCTGAAGAAAAAAAACAGAAGGGCACTGTAGTTTCAGACACACTTAACACTAATGACTAAACAAAGATATCGTCTGTTTATGAAGCAGTTATCATCTTGACAGAATTGACAAAGAAGTGTACAGACACCAATGCTATTAAGAAACACAAGGAAATCCTAACGCATCAGCATTCTCGGAAGAGGTTGACACAGATAACATCTTAAGGAACAAAGAAAGACCTGTTCACTCTTGACACCCCAGGTGCTGTGTATATTGCACTATAGTGCTGCATCGAGAAAACGGACAACCCTATTGATGTGGATTTTTCATTATTGATTATTGTAAAGAAATGGCGACTCCTCCCTTTAGCAGATTAGCTAAATGTTTGCGTAATTTAGGCATAAAAGTTATATTATTGTTGTTGTTGTTGTTATCGTTATAGTTCTGGTTAATTTCAAAAAATGGTTAAATATATTTACAGTTTTTGTTGCGTTCGTTATATTTAAATGTTAATAAAGTTTTAAAATCTAACTTTGTTGGAGTGCTATATATGTTTAAAAAATCGGGTGAATGGGGCCTTGAATCGGGTTATTGTCATGTGTGGGCTTTGGAAGTGTACTGCTACAAGATCGGACATTTCAAACTCAAATGCACGTTCTTTTTCTTACCTTTCCGAAGCATGGAGCGCAATAGCAGGCAGAGAAAGGGTGATGCACGTGTTGAACACTGCCTGGCCTGGCAAGTTGCTGGCAGTGCCCCCCCGCCCGCTCCTGAAAGAGGGCACACACACACCGCCGCCCCGAGTACTTCACAAATCTTTAAAAGACCATGCGCTTGTTCATGAGGCTTAAATGGTTTATCACCCCTTCTAGAACCCCTGCATCGACCCTCTGACGTTTCCTGGAAGAATTAGCACGTAACACAATACCAAGCCCTGTCAGCTAAAACCCCCGAGAAATCATGGGGCATATTATCAAGGGGGTTTATTTCCGCTTTTTTGGCTTTAAAAGCCAAAAAAAAAGAGATAAAATTATCTCCCTATTACCAAGCTGTCGCTAACACCAGTTAGTGACAGCTAAAAGGAGATAGCGACCATCTTGGGCCCCGCTTTGCATATCAGTGATATTTATCACTAATGACATGCAAAGTGGGCGTGACAAGACTTTAGCGACTGGAAACAGTCCCTAACCATCGCTATCTCCTATTACCAACTTTTGGAGATATTCACGCTAAGCGCGAATATCTCCAAAACCTAACACCTGCCCTGAGCAGTTTTAGCCATGTTATCCAATGGGAAGTGGATAACATGGCTAAAAGCATTTGCTGGATAATGCATGAATATCGCTGACTTTTCAACGATATTCATGCATTGCGGCCGTTTTTTAACGCATTTGCGATAAACCTTGCTAATAGCAAGGTTTATGTGCGATAAAATTCGCCGAAGTGCGGCGATAATTTTTGTCTCTAAACAAGTTAGAGACAAAAATTACCGCTAGTTGTTGGTAATATGCCCCCGGGTTTTTCCTTGCAGGAATCGGGAAGCGAAAGACTAGCACTGAAATCAGTAGTCTCACGCCTGAATCGGAAGGGTTGGCATGTCTGGATACTCTACAGCTGGGGCCATAAACTACATCCGCAGGGCTAGGTGATAGCCTAGGTCCGGCCTGGACAATCGGACACAGAGGAAGAGGAGTGTCAGAGGGTGCGGTAGTGAATAGGGTGAAAGGGAGGTGTCGGGCGGGCACAGGGTGTGATTCTCAGAGAAGAGCAGCGCAGATGGGGGGAAGTATATGTCCCATGCATGAGAGAGAGAGCGGGGGTGACCAGTGCGTGGGGAAGATGCTTGCGAGGGTGGGGAGCCATGCTGAGGATCGGCGGCGTGCAGAGAGTGGCCCTGGTCAAGGCATCTAAAATGGCTGCCGTGCACGACAAAATTGTGGCATTGGACAAAAACGCAAGATGGCGCAGACAATGTTTATCAATAAGGATTCATTTATAACAAAATATTTACTCGCAGTGACAAAATGGTAGTCAACACTTCCTGATTTCCATCGAATCGAACGTTAACAAACGTCACGCAGCAAAAAAAAAAAAAAAGCTCACGCACAGAGCAGTTTTTAGCCATGTTATCCAATGGAAGGTGGATAACATGGCTAAGAGCATTTGCTGGATAATGCATGAATATCGCTGACTTTTCAGCGATATTCATGCATTGTGGCCGATGTGCGGCGATCATTTTTGTCTCTAAACAATTAAAACGAAGCACAAAATGGCGAATTCCCGTTTCGCTACCAGTTTGCGGCCCAGTTCGCGGCCCGTGAAGCGCTTCTACCGTGAAAAATCTTTTTTTTTTTTATTTTCCCCACGGGACCCTTTAATAACCCCAACAACATTCCTAGGGGGTCAAGAGGGGTATACCTTGCCCCCTTTCAATAAATTCCCCCTTCGTTTTTCACCTCTTCTTCTCTCTCGATCCTACCGAGAGATAAGATGGCGGCCGCTCCGGACTGTTTAGAATGTTGACAGACACCGGAGAGCCAATCAGCTTTCTGCGCGCAAAGTTCCGTTTCGCGAAAAGTAAGCGGACCGGATCGCTGCCCAGAGCGCTGTTACAGATATATATCTTGTTTTGAACGTTAATTTCTCAAAAACTACTGGAGCACATATATTGAGACCTAGCAAAGGCACATCGGGCTAACAGTCCCTACAATTTTGGCAAGTTTCGTGCAAATCCATTCAGCCGTTCGAGCTAAAAGTGAGTCCAACCGCCCTATGGAAAAATGAATGGGAAAAACGCGTTTTGGGACCCCCCTTTTTTCTCAGCCCCCCCTTGACGAAACCCCCCCAAATTTTCAGGGGCTGCTCAGAAACAAAATGTGCCATTTTCCTGAAAATTTCAGCCGATTCCGTCCTCAAACGCCAAAGTTATTAGACATAGAATTTTCAAAAATCCCATAGGGAATTAATCCTAATTATAATATATACATATATATATATATATATATATATATATATATATATATATATATATATATATATATATATATATATATATATATATATATATATATATATATATATATATATATATATATATATATATATATATATGTATATATTACCTACTGGCGGTCGCCAGTAGGTATATATAATTAGGATTTTTTTGAATAGGGATTTCTGAAAATTCTATGTTGAATAACTTTGGCGTTGATGGACGGAATTGGCTTAAATTTTCAGGCAAATGGCACATTTTGTTTCTGAGCGTCCTCTGAATGGTTGGGGGGGTTTCGTCAAGCGGGGGCTGAGAAAAAAGGGGGGTCCCAAAACGTGTTTTTAACATTGAGTTTTCCATAGGGCGGTTGGACTCACTTTTAGCTCGAACGGCTGAATGGATTTCCACAAAACTTGGCAAAATTGTAGGGACTGGTAGCCCGATGTGCCTTTGCTATGTCTCAAGATATATGCTCCAGTGGTTTTTACGAAAATTAATTTTGAAAAATATATATTGGGCTACATTGGGCTATATATATGTTAGAGCCCAAATGTAGCCCAATGTAGCCCAATGTAGCCCAAAGATGGCCACCAGAGACAAAAAAAAACAAATGTAGCCCAAATATCAGCCAGATGTAGCCCAACTATAGCCCAGTGACAGAATGTCCCAGAGTGTTCTAAAGAACAACTAGAGCGCTAACAGTCTTACTTATGACAAAAGTATGGCACACCTGAAGTCATCTTGATTGGAATAAAGTGTTAACACTTAAACATTTAATTTGCAAAGGAACAAAATGAGGGGGTTCATTTTGCCATAGAAATTATGATTAGTGCTGAAGAAAGAAAAATTAGGGCACATTTTGAGTGACTTCTCAAATCCTCTTATATTTCATTAAAAAAATTCTGATATGCAGTCTCCCAAGATGGCCACCAGAGACAAAAGAGCCCAAATGTAGCCCAAATATCATCCAGATGTAGCCCAACTATAGCCCAATGACAGAATGTCCCAGAGTGTTCTAAAGAACAACTAGAACGCTAACAGTCTTACTTATGACATATGGCTGAGATACCCGCCACCCCCTCTCAACACAATCCCCAAGGATGGGAAACCGGAAACAGTTCTGAACTTTTGGAAGACGGGAGGGAGTGACCCTCCCGGCCGTATTTATTAAAATATGAAACAAAATAAAAACATTAAAATAACAGTTTCATATTATGTACAATTTCATTACCACATTGCGATGTTTGGCTAACCTTAACATATTCTCTAATACAAAGGTTCTCCTAGCCGAACTAACATCCTACAAAACATCTAACTTGAAATTTTGAAATTGTACATCCTAACGTTTAAGGGCCAACGGCAAGGTCGTAACCGGTGTCAAGATCCCTAACCAGAAAATATCCCCCTCACTTGTGAGGGGCGACCGCACAGAGGTGTACCTCGAGTGCAACTACCAATTTCCCTTGACTTGACGGGGGCCCCAATAAACTCGACGCCACTTAAAGGTCGTCCGAGGACTCATGTGAGGAATCTAGAAGGTAGCGTAGACCCCCCCCCCAAACCCCACACAACTTACCACATCTGCCGTCGCAGATGTCCTGGCCCCGGGAAATTCTCCAGGAGGGGGCTGTAGCCCCTCCTACCCAGGAAGGGGCCTTGACCGCCTTTCCTTTCCTTTCGGCGGCCCATCCTTAGAAGGGACCGCCTTCCCCGTTGAGGGGCCAATGGCTACCTCCCTCGAGCGCTCCCATCCATAATGGGTGACGCCCACTCATAGGGATCTTCCAATTAGTGCTCACCGATCATGACCTTACCGACCGACCAAAATAAATACGACAGTTCTAAACTAAATGACTAAAATTACTTAAAAGACAGTTAAAAGCAACAACTTTATTAAAACATGTTACTGATCAACACTAGAGCAGGATTACTTTATTTGCAAAACATACCACAAAGTGACCATTTCTTTATTGCATATTCAAAGTCATCACAATAATAATCCGGACCTGCAAACAAAAGAGTTACCACATCAAACTTTATTCAAAACCACTTGCTGTCCTCAGGGGCTGGTGGGTGGGTCAAAATTGGCTCTTCGTTCCGTCTCGAGCTCACGTGCAGCGAGGTGGTGCAGCTTCAGAGCACAGGAACAAGAGGATGCTTCTTTGGCTTGTTGCTCCTTTTATCCGTCTTCAGGGCGGGCGTAAACCCGCCCCGGCCTGCCCCGAGGGCGTGGCCCGGCCGCGTCAGTGTCTAGGCCAGCCCACTCCAGGGCGGGAAAAGGCGCGCCCCGGCTACGCCGCTTCGGGCATACCAGCCGAGACCCGCCTCCCGCCCAAGATGGCTTCCCGGGGGGATCGTGGTACTCCACCATACGTTCGGGGGGACCGAATGGTCGCCCCTTTCCATATGGCTGAGATACCCGCCACCCCCTCTCAACACAATCCCCAAGGATGGGAAACCGGAAACAGTTCTGAACTTTTGGAAGACGGGAGGGAGTGACCCTCCCGGCCGTATTTATTAAAATATGAAACAAAATAAAAACATTAAAATAACAGTTTCATATTATGTACAATTTCATTACCACATTGCGATGTTTGGCTAACCTTAACATATTCTCTAATACAAAGGTTCTCCTAGCCGAACTAACATCCTACAAAACATCTAACTTGAAATTTTGAAATTGTACATCCTAACGTTTAAGGGCCAACGGCAAGGTCGTAACCGGTGTCAAGATCCCTAACCAGAAAATATCCCCCTCACTTGTGAGGGGCGACCGCACAGAGGTGTACCTCGAGTGCAACTACCAATTTCCCTTGACTTGACGGGGGCCCCAATAAACTCGACGCCACTTAAAGGTCGTCCGAGGACTCATGTGAGGAATCTAGAAGGTAGCGTAGACCCCCCCCAAACCCCACACAACTTACCACATCTGCCGTCGCAGATGTCCTGGCCCCGGGAAATTCTCCAGGAGGGGGCTGTAGCCCCTCCTACCCAGGAAGGGGCCTTGACCGCCTTTCCTTTCCTTTCGGCGGCCCATCCTTAGAAGGGACCGCCTTCCCCGTTGAGGGGCCAATGGCCACCTCCCTCGAGCGCTCCCATCCGTAATGGGTGACGCCCACTCATAGGGATCTTCCAATTAGTGCTCACCGATCATGACCTTACCGCCACAGGCCGGATAGTTGACCGGCTATCCGGACCCCCCACAACACTCCTACCTAAAGGTCATGTCTTAAAGTCTTTAGCCAAGCTATACAGTCTCCTATGAGTAACTTGTTCCCCACCCGGGACAAATGAACACCATCCCCCAAATACATACTGTCACCAGTAATAGAACCATGCGAAATAGAATGCAGTGTATTGGAACGGAACAATCTACTCACTTTGTTATTAATTTTCCTTACTGAATGGTTCAGAGCAGAAACAGAAATAGCCCCCCGCCATACTTTTCGCGGGATCATATGTGACTATGCAATCGTGCACCCTGGAACTCTCCTCGCCAACCAACTTACAGTGGAAAGCATCGCCTCAAGAAGAAGTCGTCTACCAGTGGTGACCAAATCATTGCCCCCAAGATGTACTATGACTATAGACGGCGGTGACCTCGTCCGCCCTAGCAAACCCTCAAAAAATGATTGAAACTGGTCAATACAGAGTCCGCCCTTTCCGTAGAAGGACACACTGTACCCGTATTCCCCAGCCACGTGAATCATGTCACCTGCTTTGAATACGTCCGCGGCACGCCTCACGTATGAGTGGCCCACGACCCACACCTCCTTTTTCACAGCCGGTGAAGTCTGACCGCTGGCCCGGTGTTGGGTCGACTGCATAGTCCGCTCCGCCTCGTAGGCTTGCGCAACTGAAACCAAACAAAAACAAGAAGCGTGAGTACATCATTACAGCTTCACAACATGTGCAACCGCACATACCTCTTATAACAATTGGAGGACCAACGCCCCACACGTTTAACTTGTTCAACATTCAGACCCCTGGCTGTAGCCTCTGTAGCAGCCCCTATCCGAAAGGAATGGGTCCCAAACTCGCCCGGGTTCAAGCCCGCAGCAGTAATCGACATCGCAAGCACCCGCTGAAACTGAAACCTCGTCAGTGGGGTGGCGTCAGCGTGTCTCAACAAGGTCCCCCCCCATGATGCCACCCTTTGTGCTAAATATTCCTCTACACAACTCACCGGGCACATGGAGGACCCGGGGATCCTTTGTATGATTATGCATCACCCATCGCACCCTGGTCGGTCTTGGACCTGACGAACGAGACAGTCATTGTCTCCCCTCTAATCTGAACGTGCTCTTGGCACAGTCCCCCCATCACGTCCTGCTTGTTCCTCGCCACTAGTTCGCTTACCCGCATAGCCCCATGGAATGCCAGCGTAAAAGCGGCTCGGAATAACACAGTTTCATACTGGGATGAACATGTTGCAGGGAGTCTAGATAATAACAGGGCCAACCTATCCAAACCTATCGGGCGCCTTTCATCTACTCTGCGACCCTCAAGGCGTTGCCACCCACGTAGCGCTTTTTGCACAACGAAAGACGCGGTCGGGTCCTGGATCCCATGAGCCCTAGCCACAAAGGAAATGGCGGCCCGATGCCTCTGGGCCGTAGCCACTGATTTGCCTGCCTGACGTAAAGACAGCAGGAATTTCACTACCAACTCCTCCTGGCCCCAAAGCTCCCCTCTAGCCGCCCCCAAAAAGGCCCAATAGGAACGGAACGCCCCTTCATATGCCTTCCTCGTCCTGGGTGCTAAACTCTCTCCCACGAGGTTCTGTAGTTCGGGGCACCGAGAGACCAGAGAGCTTCGGGAAAGGGTGCTGCCACCGGGTCCGCTGTGGGCAGAAAACCCCAGAAGGCCTGCATACGAAAACGAGAAAGCGCATCAGCCGCCTGGTTCATCACCCCCGGGACATGTCTTGCCTTAATTAGGACATTCAATTGCATACACAATAACACAATTTCCTTGAGCAATCTCAGAATCCATTTGCATCGTGCTGCCTGGCTATTGATACACTCAACAACGGTCATGTTATCAGACCAGAACACCACAGAGTGATCTCTGAAACCCTCGGGCCAAGTTCTCAGGGCCACCAGAATGGGAAAAAGTTCTAGGAAAGCAATGTTACTTGTCAGACCACTATCATGCCACCATGACGGCCATTTTTGTGCTGACCACTGAGTGCCGAATATGGCACCAAAACCAATGCTCCCTGCCGAATCTGTCCACAGCCCCAGCTCCTCAGAGGACACGGCCGGTTTGTTCCAAACAATTCGACCATTGAAATCCGCCAGAAATGCCAACCAAATGCGCATGTCCTGGCGAACCTCTGCCGAGAGCCTTGTGCGATGATGACCCTCCTTCAGGCCGACCATGGCTAACAAACAAGAAAGATTACAACGCTCAAAATTGGCTCTTCGTTCCGTCTCGAGCTCACGTGCAGCGAGGTGGTGCAGCCTCAGAGCACAGGAACAAGAGGATGCTTCTTTGGCTTGTTGCTCCTTTTATCCGTCTTCAGGGCGGGCGTAAACCCGCCCCGGCCTGCCCCGAGGGCGTGGCCCGGCCGCGTCAGTGTCTAGGCCAGCCCACTCCAGGGCGGGAAAAGGCGCGCCCCGGCTACGCCGCTTCGGGCATACCAGCCGAGACCCGCCTCCCGCCCAAGATGGCTTCCCGGGGGGATCGTGGTACTCCGCCATACGTTCGGGGGGACCGAATGGTCGCCCCTTTCCAAAAGTATGGCACACCTGCAGTCATCTTGATTGGAATAAAGTGGTAACACATAATACATTTAATTTGAAAAGGAACAAAATGAGGGGTTTCATTTTGCCATAGAAATGTTATATATTACCTACTGGCGGTCGCCAGTAGGTATATATAGTTAGGATTTTTTTGAATAGGGATTTCTGAAAATTCTATGTTGAATAACTTTGGCGTTGATGGACGGAATTGGCTGAAATTGTCAGGAAAATGGCACATTTTGTTTCTGAGCGTCCCCTGAAAGTTTGGGGGGGGGTTTTGTCAAGCGGGGGCCGAGAAAAAAGGGGGGGTCCCAAAACGTGTTTTTAACATTGAGTTTTCCATAGGGCGGTTGGACTCACTTTTAGCTCGAACGGCTGAATGGATTTCCACAAAACTTGGCAAAATTGTAGGGACTGGTAGCCCGATGTGCCTTTGCTATGTCTCAAGATATATGCTCCAGTGGTTTTTACGAAAATTGACTTTGAAAAATATATATTGGGCTACATTGGGCTATATATATGTTAGAGCCCAAATGTAGCCCAATGTAGCCCAAAGATGGCCACCAGAGACAAAAAAAAACAAATGTAGCCCAAATATCAGCCAGATGTAGCCCAACTATAGCCCAGTGACAGAATGTCCCAGAGTGTTCTAAAGAACAACTAGAGCGCTAACAGTCTTACTTATGACAAAAGTATGGCACACCTGAAGTCATCTTGATTGGAATAAAGTGTTAACACTTAAAACATTTAATTTGCAAAGGAACAAAATGAGGGGGTTCATTTTGCCATAGAAATTATGATTAGTGCTGAAGAAAGAAAAATTAGGGCACATTTTGAGTGACTTCTCAAATCCTCTTATATTTCATTAAAAAAATTCTGATATGCAGTCTCCCAAGATGGCCACCAGAGACAAAAGAGACCAAATATAGCCCAAATATCAGCCAGATGTAGCCCAACTATAGACCAATGACAGAATGTCCCAGAGTGTTCTAAAGAACAACTCGAACGCTAACAGTCTTACTTATGACAAAAGTATGGCACACCTGAAGTCATCTTGATTGGAATAAAGTGGTAACACTTAATACATTTAATTTCGAAAGGAACAAAATGAGGTGTTTCATTTTGCCATAGAAATGTTATATATATATATATGTCATGAATGATGTAGTATGTGACATGATCAGCAGTGGATTGCGGGTGCGCGATATATAGTTAGTGCAACTAACTATATATGCGAATTTCAATGGTTTTGTGCGAGTAAAATAAGGTTTTATAAATGCTAATTCCTAACTATATATGGTCTATAACCTATGGTTTTTTCAGTGAATATATATATATATATATATATATATATATATATATATATATATATATATATATATATATTCACTGAAAAAACCATAGGTTTCACACCAGTTATAGTTAGGAATTAGCATTTAAAAAACCTATTAAATTAACTAAAAAAACCATAGGTTTCACACCAGTTATAGTTACCTGGAAATTTTATTGACATAAAACCATTGAAATTCCCACGTTATAGTTAGTTGGACTCACTATAACTTGCGCGCCTGCAATGCACTGCTGATGATGTCACATATTACATCACTCATGACATGGTGATGAGTGATGTAATATGGTCATAGGTTTTTTAAATGCTAATTCCTTTCTATATCGAGTTTGTAACCTATGATTTTTTTTTAATTTGCTGTTTTGTGTGAGTATTAATTAGTATTATTTTTTTTATAATAATATTTAAAAAAAATAAATTATCATTTTTTTTGGGGCGCTCTGGGTCCGCGCACCGGTAAGCTCTCCGGAAAGCGCACACAGCGCGCTACTTGCGTTCGTGTAAAAAAATAGGAATGAAAAGTAAATAATAACGCAAGACAGTTAGTACCATAGATATAAAAGCAGTTTTTTTGAATAAGGAAATGAAAGTAATTTTGCATTTCCGTGAAACTATCAAAACGCCACTTAGGCGCGCCGCGTAAGCGCCCCCGGAAGCGCCTACGTTCGCGCCACGTATGCGCCCCCGAAAGCACCTACATTCGCGCCGCGTATGCGCCCCCGGAAGCACTCCGGTGCGCGCAGCGTCAGCGCGTCAAGTATTGTGACCGTAAAATAACACTTTTTATTGGTTGCTAACAGTTTTTTTACAAAGAATGAAATCCCCACCCATTTCCTTCACCTCTTCTTTCACTTTTGTGACTGAAAGACCTGCCTTTTTGGTCTTGGATTTTTCTTGGATAATCATGGCTGCGAGACCATCCAGCAGTGAAGATGAGCCTGAATTCATTGATGAAGAGCCT
This sequence comes from Lissotriton vulgaris, assembly GCF_964263255.1. Classification (NCBI taxonomy): domain Eukaryota; kingdom Metazoa; phylum Chordata; class Amphibia; order Caudata; family Salamandridae; genus Lissotriton; species Lissotriton vulgaris. The sequence continues at coordinate 1,805,412,978 of NC_141687.1, read as the reverse complement.
CCTCAGCCGAAGGTCAAAGAGCATTTCATCTGGAAATTTTTTTCCATACCTGATGACCAGAAGAAGGTCAATGCTCCAAATGTGGAGTGCAGGATTTGCCACACAGTCCTCTCACGGGGTGACCCCACTAAGAAATATTCTTTTGGGAACTCCACAATGCTTTGTCATGTGGAGAGGAAGCACCCCCAGAATTTTGCCCGGGAAAGTGTCAGGGCTCTGGCACAAGAGGTTCCCAGTGATGGGGCCTCTACATCAACCGGAGGAGCAACTACTTCAGTGAGGGGGCGATCGCAAGAGCTGGTTCCAAACATTCAACCTGCATTCAACAAAGGCGTCCTGAAATGCAGATACTGTGATCAGCTACTTACCTTTGGGGAGAAAAGTGTTCTGCTCATGGTTCGAGCATTGGAGAACCATCGCTGCCGTTCCCAGCCCTAATTTTTTAGTTTTTTTTGCTCCTGTTCAGCAGTTTCTATTCCCTGTTTTTGTTTTTGCTCTAAAAAAAGAAAAAAGATGAAAAAAAAAGTTCTTTTCAGAACTACCTCCAATTCTCATCAAAGAGCTATATTCTTAAAAAAATGAAAAAGAGTAAGTGAAGAGGAGTGCATTGATAATGGAAAGGAAAATGAGTAAGAAAGAACAGAAAGGTATGAGAGGAGAAAGGAAGTGAAGTAGCGGGACTGAAAGAAGGTGAGTGTTGGGAAGGAAAGTAAGGAGAAGGAGAGTGAACATGGGGAATGTGGATATTCAAAGAAAATGTTGAAAAGGAACGGGGGTGTGGAAGGGTAAGAAAAGATGCATTGCTGGATTGCATCATTTTTGTGACACACTCCAGCAATGCATCACTTTTGCGCTTACAGATACGTCTGAAATACTGACGTATCTGTAAGTACTTCCGACATAATACGTCATATATTTAATATGACGCATGACTAGAAGACTGAAGGCCTCATTTATGAGGCCATGCATCACTTTAACGCCACTGGTGCGTCACTTTTTGTGACGCACCAGTGCTGTTAAAAATGCACCTTATTCAGTGATATTTACAAAGTGACGCATTTAGGTAGATGTGTCACTTTGTAAGCCCCTACGCCACATTATACCTAGGTCAGGTGTAATGTATGCAAAAGGGACGTATTGACGCAAGAACGGGTCGTAGAGGTGACGCAGTGAAATCTATGAGATATCACTGCATCACTTTTATGACGCTGTTGCGTCCAAATCTTACGCCTGTTTTACAGCAGGCGTAAGACTGATGCAGGCCCTTTCACATGGGGCCTGGCCCCATGTGAAAGGATGCATTGCTGGAGTTGCATCATTTTTGTGACACACTCCAGCAATGCATCACTTTTGCATTTACAGATACGTCTGAAATACTGACGTATCTGTAAGTACTTGCGACATAATACGTCATATATTTAATACGACGCATGAGTAGAAGACTGAAGGCCTCATTTATAAGGCCATGCGTCACTTTTACGCCATCGGTACGTCACTTTTTGTGACGCATCAGCAGCATAAAACATGCACCTTATTGAGTTATATTTACAAAGTGACGCATCTAGGTAGATGCGTCACTTTGTAAACCCATGCGCAACATTATACCTACGTCAGGTGTTATGTATGCAAAAGGGGCGTATTGACGCAAGAAAGGGTCGTAGAGATGACGCAATGAATAAACTGGGTTTCCCCATGCTACGCTCCCCGGTCCGCTCCCCGGTGCACGTACCAGGCGCTCCCCCCTCGCAAATCGAAAAAAATATATTTTTTTTTTGCCCCGTGGGGCCCTTTTATGGCCCCCACATCAAACCTAGGGGGTCAGGGGCGGTCTACCCTGCCTCCTTATGGTCATTTCCCCCTTTGTTTTTGCCACCTCTTGTGTCTCGATCCTACCGAGACACAAGATGGCGGCCTCTCCGGACTGTTTCGAATGTTTAGAGACACCCGAGAGCCAATCAGCTTTCCGCGCGCAAGTCGCGTGGCACGCCCGGTGCGCTCCCCGGTGCGCGTACCGGGGCGAGTCTATAGATACATATTTTTTTTTAACCTAAATTACTCAAAATCCACTGGAGCACATATCTTGAGACATAGCAAAGGCACATCGGGCTACCAGTCCCTACAATTTTGCCAAGTTTGGTGGAAATCCATTCAGCCGTTCGGGCTAAAAGTGAGTTCGACCGCCCTATGGAAATTAACTTGGAGAAAACACGTTATGGGACCCCCTTTTTATCTCGGCCCCCACTTGACGAATCCCCCCACATTTTCAGGGAAGGAGCGGAGCGGGCCACCTTCTTTGAGAAATTGGCGAAGATTTGTCTACCGGCGCCAAAGTTATTCCCAATAGAATGTTGCGGATTTCCTATGGAAAGTAGATCCTAACTATAACTACCGCCAGTAGGTAATACATATATATATATATATATATATATATATATATATATATATATATATATATATATATATATATATATATATATATATATATATATATATATATATATCTCCAAAAAGACTGCCTGCTGTATAGAGAAAGCCCACTAACAGGTAAATCTGTTGCCACATTCTTTATTCCAGGTTGCAATGCAGTGACAGAGACAAGCCCACAGGTATTCAGTCCTGCCCTGAAAGTCTTATCGGCACCATTAAATATTAACTTGGACGCGCCTAGTTGGGCGTGACCACACCTATGGCCTGATGGTCTCTGTAGTGCGTAGTACGTCTGTTTGCTCAAGTGAGTTCCACGCCTCTCACTTCCAATGACAAAGTAATATCCAAGTGGATCACAGTACTTGACTCAGGCACTCCCCATTTGCATTAACTCCTCGATAACTGGCTCCTGTTCCCTTAAGCAGCTCCGCTGTTTGGCATCTCTGCAGGAAAGCCGGGAACAGCAATGGGGCTCCCTCTGCGGCCCAGACAAAGCCGCAAGAAATCCAAAAAGACTGCCTGCTGTATAGAGAAAGCCCACAAACAGGTAAATCTGTTGCCACATTCTTTATTCCAGGTTGCAATGCAGTGACAGAGACAAACCCATATATATATATATATGGTCGCCAGTTGGTAGTTATACTAAGGACCTAGTTTCCATAGGAAATCCACAACATTCTATTTGGAATAACTTTGGCGCCGGTGGACGAATCTTCGTGAATTTGTCCAAGAAAATGGCCTGCTTGGTTCCGCTCCTTCCCTGAAACTTTGGGGGTGATTCATCAAGTGGGGGCCGAGAAATAAGGGGGGTCCCAAAACATGTTTTCCCCATGCAATTTTCCATAGGGACCTTTAGCCAGGGCTACAGCCCGAACGGCTGAACGGAATTACCCCAAATTTGGCAGAGAGGTAGAGTTCGGTTTGATTGTGATTGTTGTTAAATGGTGTAAATCCGTTCAGTAGTTTCTGGGAAAATTACAAGTAAAATCATAGCGATATCTAGAGACGGAGTTCAGCACGCGTACGGAAATCCGTTCAATTACGAGTGCGAGCTGCATGCTGATTGGCTGTGTACTGTCTGTCAACACTCGAAACCAGGAAGTGTTGGCAACCATCTTGTGCCTCGGTAGCACCGAGTCACAAGAAAACAGTAAAACAAAGTTGAGAAATAAGGGAAGGGGCAGCTAGAAACATTATGAACCTAAACCGAAACACCGAAACCGCCCTCATCTCAGCAACAGACGACATTCGAACACTACTGGACAATGGAGACACAGTCGCCCTCATCCTCCTTGACCTCTCCGCAGCCTTCGACACAGTCTGTCATAGCACCCTTATACAACGCCTCAACAACATCGGAATCCAAGGAAAAGCACTGGACTGGATCACCTCGTTCCTTGCCGGAAGAACTCAGAGAGTCCGCCTCCCACCCTTTAAGTCAGAGGCCACCGAAGTCATCTGCGGCGTGCCACAAGGATCATCACTCAGTCTACCCTCTTCAACGTATACATGAGCCTCCTCGCGGCCATCACATGCCAACACAACCTCAACATCATCTCCTACGCTGATGACACTCAACTGATCCTCTCACTCACCAAAGGCCCTACCACCGCCAAAACTAACCTACATGAAGGGATGCAAGAAGTAGCCGAATGGATGAAGCACAGCCGTCTAAAACTGAACTCGGACAAGGCAGAAGTCCTCATCTTAGGTACTTCCCCTTCCGCCTGGGACGACTCTTGGTGGCCAGCGGCCCTAGGCAAAGCACCCATCCCAACGGACCACGCACGGAACCTGGGCGCCATCCTGGACTCTTCACTCTCGATGACCAGACAAGTCAACGCCGTCTCATCATCATGCTTCAACATTCTTCGCATGCTCAAAAAAACATTTTGCTGGATCCCCACCGAAACTAGAAAAACGGTCACCCACGCACTGGTTACAAGCCGCCTGGACTACAGAAACACCCTGTACGCCGGTACCACCGCAAAACTTCAGAAAAAACTCCAACGCATCCAAAACGCTTCAGCCAGACTCATACTAGACATTCCGCGCAAAGACAACATTTCCGGTCACCTGAAAGACCTCCACTGGCTCCCCGTCAATAAGAGGATAACGTTCCGCCTCCTCACCCACGCACACAAAGCCCTATACGAACTTGGACCCGAATGCCTCAACACGTGACTATCCTTCTACACCCCCTCCCGCCAGCTACGTTCTTCCAACCAAGCCTTCGCTGCTGTTCCACGTATCAACAAAACCACCATGGGGGGAAGATCCTTCTCCTACTTAGCGGCTAAAACCTGGAACTCCATTCCCATTCACCTCCGCCTTACTCAAAACCACCTAGCCTTCAGAAAACAGCTTAAAACCTGGATATTCGACAAGTAATTCTCCACCCTTCCTCTAGCGCCTTGAGATCCTCTGGGTATGTAGCGCGATATATAAATCACTTGACTTGACTTGACTTGACTAGTCTTGGTCAGGGGGTGGTACATGGATCTTTAGGCTCAATTTTTTTTTTTAAATAAAATATGGCGGGGTACTCGTGCAGTACTTGTACGCGGTGGAAAAGGTGAAAAAAACTAGTAGTCCGTTTTATTCATTCGGTCTCGGGGGGCAAATTACGGGGGCAATTCTTTTGCATAATGGGGGCTTGTAAGGTGCCCCGAACACTGGGGAATGACACTCCTCTGGTTTTATTTTGAAGTATGCGGGGGGTTACAGTCCTACTCCCTGCAGTCTCGGGGAGCGGCACACCTTGGATGTTTTAAAAAAATATATATGTTTTGAGCTGTCTCTTTCGCTCTCCCGGAAAACGTCGCGGGAAACGCCACCTTTCGAGGGCAGTAATATGTAAAATGACCTTCCAGCTCCGGGTACCTGCATTGTCTGGGGTTTTTTATTAATGTTGGTAGGGTGGGCTTGATAATACGTCCTTGTTAATTCCCATAGAAGCCTATGTTCTGGGGTAAACATGGGCTTTTATGGGAAATAACAAGGCCATATTATCAAGCTCATTATCACCGTTTCATCGGCAGTTTCCTACCAATAAAACGGCAATAATTTTAACACCGGTCCTTGATGATATGCACCTAAGTTTACTTGTAAAAAAAAGAGCAATGGGCCATATTATCAACAAAAGGCAATACATTATTGCCACTTTTATCGGCAGGAAACTGCCAATAAAGCAGCGATAATTGTCTTGATAATACGGCCTTGTTATTTCCCATAGAATCCCATGTTAACACCAGAACATAGGCTTCTATGGGAATTACCAAGGGCCTATTATCAAGCCCATTATCGCCGCTTTATCAGCAGTTTCCTGCCGATAAAAGCGGTGATAATGTATTGCCTTTTGTTGATAATATGCCCCTTCATTTCTATGATAGTGTGTAAAACTTTCCTTTTTTTTGTGTAGCAGTTGTACTCTACGCATGTGCAGCCTCGTTTTGAAGCCCACGTTTTTTTCTTTTTCTTCAAGTTCAACAAGCAAACCTTTCTTTATTTCAGGTAGTAAATTTGTCGCTTTCTTTTCCCGGGTCGTGTGTGTCATCCGCTGCTGTACTTTTGAAATATATTAATAATCATATTTTTTCTATATTTATTTAAAGGTAGTGCTGAGGCGCCAAAAGTTGATTACGTTCTCTGTCCACCGCCATTTTAGTAGTTTTTCACCGTTATTTTTATTATATCTGTTACTTAGAACTCAGTAGTTTTCAATCCTAGTCTTGAATATCTTACTATAGTATTTCAACATTATTTTTATTGTGGACCGTCATACCCCTCCCCCACAAAATAAAAGAAGTATGTAGTTTTTTTAATTAACTTTTATTAAATCAATAAATGTAAACGAAACTGAATTATAACTATACTAGAAGCAATTAGAAACCTTAACAACAAACAATATTATAAACAAATTGTTAAATGGACTCTAAAAGATGTCCGATTGGTAATCTGCAAAACCAAAAAGAAAATTAGAGTTTAGAATTACGTAGATGTGAGCAAATGAGCTGAAGCATTACAAGTTTTGGTAACTCTACGGTTTTACATGTGCAGTGTGCCTCGTACATTTCAGTTCTGTTATACTGCCGCCTTCAAGTGGTGTCTATATGGAAGTGTCTACTGCGTTACTGATGCCCGTTATGCTGACTTATTTCTAATGCATTGCTATGAAGGCTTTGTAGATCTAGGCCTCTGTGCTTACCGTTGTATAAATACTGCGGCCAAACACTTCAGACAGTGGAATTCCCAACTTCAGTTGGGCTGTTCTTCTACACGTCCAAGTAGACAGCAGTGTCTCTAAGTTTAAAAGAGAAAGAGAAATGATGTCACAGAGAGTGAGAGAGAGAAAGAGAGAGAAAACAATATTAAAACTGTGTTGCAGAGTCTGGAGTTGAGATTTTTTCTTGAAAAGTCAGATGTATATTTATAAGCTCCTTGCGTGACGCGACTCAAAAGTGGCGTAATAACGTTGTGGATCTGTTTGTCAGACTGCTGTAACATATCTGATTTTACAGAGAAGCTGCTGTACACTACGCACTCTGGGCCATATTATCAAGCCTGGGCGACAAAAGTATCACCACTTTATCAGCAGGAAAGTGCCGCTAAAGTGGTGATAATGGGTTTGATAATAGGCTCTATGGAATTCCAATCGAAACTCATGTTAGATGTCCTTCTCTTCTAACATGAGTTCGATTGGAATTCCATAGAGCATATTATCAAACCCATTATCGCCACTTTAGCTGCAGTTTCCTGACGATAAAGTGGCGATAATTTTGTCACCCAGGCTTGATATTATGGCCCTCTCTCCTTTCACAAATAAAGGTAACACTACAGTTTTACGAGTGCAGTGTACCTGGTACATTTCACTTGTTATAGTGCCGCGTTCAAGTGGTGTCTATATGGAAGGGCCTACTGGGCTACTGACGCAAAAGTGGCATAACGGCATTGTAAATATGCTGATTTATTTCTAATGGATTGCTATGAAGGCGCTATGAAGGCATTGTATATGTAGGCTGCTGTGCTTACCTTGTATAAACAGTGCGGCCACCGGAGTTCACCACTCGACTTGAACTCTGCTTCTATACGTCAAAGTATATTCAATACGTTGCAGACAATTCCATTGCTGTTGGTCGATAGGCCGTGGTTGCTTCTGAAGGATGTTTGGTGAAGGAAACAATAGGACATTTTGATTAGTCATCGTAAACTGAGTTGCGTAACTACTGTCAAAAGTGAATTTTAATGTGGGTTCTTAATATTCCGTAGTTAGACTGTTGCAGCTGCACCACTTTTATCGGCAGGAAACTGCCAATAAAGCGGCAATAATGGGCTTAGTAGTATTCCCTTGTGAATTCCTATAGCAGCCCAGGTTAACACAAGAACCTGGGGTGCTATGGGAATTCACAAGGGCATATTATCAAGCCCATTATCGTCGCTTTATCAGCAGTTTCCTGCCGATAAAACGGCGATAATTTGAACACCAGTCCTTGATAATATGTCTGTTTGTATTCCAAATATATTCCGGATATTTCAGCAATTATAAAAAGTTACTGCTATTGGGGAAAAAAATTAAATATGTAAATTAATACATTATATAGGAGTGCGTTCGTCTAAAATATTAAGTCGCATTTTTGTATGTAGTCAGCTACAACTCTTTACTCCTTCTGATGCGTACTCACCTTTTGTGGAAACGAGTTTCTTCATGATGTAGTTAAGATCTTCACCAAAGAAGTCTCATACGTGTTGCAGAGTCTTGATACCTCTATGGCTCACGACATACTCGTGCTCCCATCATCATCATCATCGCAGGTTCTTCTCCCGCTCAGTGCTTCGGGCACTACTAACTCAGTGACCAAAGAGGCCACGCATGTAGTGGTGGGCCCTTTGTTTGGTGCTTTGGGAACAACTCAAAAATGGCGTACAACACGTGCGCTCTGTCTTTTTTATAGATAGGATCACATGTGTAGTGACGGATGCCCTGAATGGGCATGGTGTGGGTGTATTCCAGCCATGAGGGAGTGTGTGAGTGGATCTGACAACTAGACCTGCAACTAAGAAATCACTACAATGGAAGTTTGGGCCTTTTACGTTTTTTGTGTTTTCCTGGTAGTGTAAGAGCGGCCTTCTTTTTTCTATGTGACGTTATAGAGGCACCATGTATGTAACCTATTTTGTGACGCATTTTATTGTACAATGCTTTGAAAAACTAGTTGTGGTAGAGTGTTTTTTAAATTAAACTGTGTACTCTGGTTCTATCATAATTGTGCTGACTTTCCTGCTTTAGTGTGAAGTACTATATTATTATTTTATAAAATGTATAACAAACTGTTGAAATCATGTTTGAAATTAGAATGTAAGCATGTAAGCTGCTCTCTGTGAGGAATAGCAATGCCGGCTCCTGAATGATGCAGGGAGCCGGCTGGTACCGTGGTGGATTTGGGGCTCTACCTACGGTCTTGAACGTTATATTTGAGGCTTGGTGGATGGGGTGTCTGGTGATTGTAAAAAATGAGTGATGTATGGTATTTATTTTTTTTACGGTATATTTATTGTGCGCGTTCAGTGCGAATTTTGAAAGTTGTTCCATAAGTGTACGTAGGCAAGAGAAATTATTTAAAAATAAATCTTTTACAAATATTTATCAAGTTTATGTGTTTATATCGTTGTTGATTGTAATGAGATGTTTTTGCTTTATTAATACTTATAAGTCAGTGCGTAGGCATAGCCTAAATTTGTTGAGGAGCAGTGTTTTATACAGTGCTGAACTTTTGACCTCTGTTGACAGTTGACTTTTGCATGATCTGTTGGGGGTAGGATGGAAAGTTATGCCAGCTGGAAAGGTTTGGAATGTTAAATCAATAGAAATGTGTGTTTTGTTTTGAATTAATGTGTGCAGGATTTTAATTGGTTATTTATATGTATGTATGTGTAAAATGAGAGGGAAAATGTTCAATTTCCCGGTTCTGCTGCAAACACGGAACTAGAGAGATTCTGTACAAGAATATCAACTGTGTGAGTGGTATTCTTCTTAATCTACAAATCAATTTGAAAGGTGATTTGATAAGTTGTATGGGAATGTGTGCGGTGCATCTTTGTACATTAAGGAATTATGGGGTATATCAAGACAGGCGATAATATTATTGCCGCTTTATGGGTATAAAACTGCCGATAAAGCGGCGATAATGTTATCGCCTGTCTTGATAATATGCCCCTATATTTGACTGTTGTTAAACGTTTTATAGTAGTAATTGTGTTTTGCTATAAAGCATGCTGTTATGTTTTTTTGTTTAATATCAGTTTGTGTGTCTCTGTACATCAAGGGATTATGGGACATATTATTAATAAAGGGCGTTAAATTATCGCAGCTTTTATCGGCAGGAAACTGCCAGTAAACCGGTGATAATGGTCTTTTCTTTAAGTTTAAAAAGCTTTATTGAAGTAAATAAGCAATGTAAACACCAATACAGAAAGTACAACAATAATAGGGTTAAAGTATGATTGATAAAATATGAATGAAGAAAAATGTCCCCAAGGCAGGGCATGGAAACATTACTAAGGGAAAAACCTTTTAAAAATGTTTTAAGGGTGAAGAGAATGAGAAAAGAGGAAGAAAAGGAGAAAAAGGAGAGAAAGAAACGAAAAGAAGGGGAAAAGAAAAAAAGAAAAAGAGAAGAAAAGATGGGAATAGCAGATACATTTGAATGAGATCACAATATAATAATAAGAAAAAAAAAATATTTAGGAAGATAAACAAAAGAGTAAAAGGTGTTTCACATAGCAGGAAAACTTCAAACATGTTTAGAAAGAAAATCAGTTAGTGGCAACCATATTAAGTCCCTTTTGATTAACAGGGTGGTTGTGGTAGCAAAGGCACGATCAAGTCTGTGATGATGACAGAGCAAGTTCCACCAAGCAATGTATGAGATTTTAGAAGCATCTTTCCAATTAGTGGTAATGACTTGAAAAGCAATTGCCAAGGCAAGGTTTACGAACTTGCGAGAATCACAATGAACATTCCAAATAGATGAAGAACCACCTAAAAAAATGCGTACAATTTCAAAAGGAAAAGTTGTATTCAGGGTTTTGTTCAATTGCGACCAAACTTTCAACCAAAAAGAGTGAACAAGAGGACAATGAAAAAACATATTCATAAGATCAGCAGTATTATGAGAACAGGACCAACAGTTTGGAAACTCAAGTAATTTGAATCTGCATAAGTCTTGCGGTGTAAAAAAGATTCTGTTATAGAAAAAATAAATGTCTGTGTGGTACTGGCGGAACGGGATACAGTATGTATTTTAGATCAAATAGCATCCCATGACTGAAAAGAAAATTCCTGAGCTAGGTCCCGCTGCCAGAGTAATTCTAGTTTAGTTTTTGTTCTTATATCGTTTGAGAAAAAAAGTGTCTTGTAAATAACAGCTGCTTTGAGGGGAAGTGAAAAGTTTGGTAGAGAAAGAGAAGTAGGGGAAGATGTAGGTAATGAGGATTGCTGAGAAATAAAGTCAGTGAGATGAAGTGTAAGAGCAGAATATTGAGGGGGAATGTGCATTAGAGATATGAAAAGTATCACAGAGCTGAGGAAAAGTGAGAAGGGTATTGTCTTTAAATAATTGAGTATAATTGATAATGCCTGTATCGATCCACTCCTTCCAGAATAGCGCTTTGTTATTGAGTGTAAGGGATTTATTATACCAAATAGGAGTGAGAGAGTGTAATTCAGCTTGCGATAAAAATGAGCGGAAAAGAGATAAAGAGAGTGTTTTAGAGTGTTTGAGAGTAGGGGCAAGAAAACGTGCTGGCGGATGAGAGAGACGAGTGGCAGTAAGGAAAGAAAAGGGAGCAATTTGTTCAAGTTCCAGTGGGCTCCAAGCAGTTATGGGGAGGGAAACTGAATCATCCAAAAAAGGCTAAATCTGTTTAAGAGCGAAGGCGGAGTGAAAGCGGGATATATTGGGGAAGTTTACACCACCTAGGTTTTTGGGCTGTTGCAAACGAGAGAGAGATAAACGAGCCTTACGATTATTCCATAAGAATTTAGTTAGCAGACGGTTTATAGATTTAAAAAAGTAAAGTGGAAGAGAGATAGGGAGCATCGAAAGACAAAAATTAACAATAGGAAGGAGCATCATTTTAACTGTTGCGAGACGACCCCACCAAGATAAAAAGAGGGGTGACCAACCATTAATAAGAAAAGTAAGTTTATTTTGAACATCTTTATGATTAAGTCTGATGGTTTCCCTGATAGTGTTAGCATAAAGAACACCAAGACATTTAATGTGAGTAGGGGTCCATTCAAAACCAGAGCCATGAAACTGATAAGAGAGACAAAATGTATTAAGAGGTAGAACTTCAGATTTATCAAAGTTCAATTTATAACCTGAAACTAGGGAATAGGCTTGTGGCAGGGAAAAGAGGGCAGGTAATGAGGTGGATGGATTGGAAACATATAGCATATATGGCTGAGATACCCGCCACCCCCTCTCAACACAATCCCCAAGGAATGGGAAACCGGAAACGGTTCTGAACTTTTGGAAGACGGGAGGGAGTGACCCTCCCGGCCGTATTTATTAAAATATGAAACAAAATTAAAACATTAAAATAACAGTTTCATATTATGTACAATTTCATTTCCACATTGCGATGTTTGGCTAACCTTAACATATTCTCTAATACAAAGGTTCACCTAGCCGAACTAACATCCTACAAAACATTTAACTTGAAATTGTACATCCTAACGTTTAAGGGCCAACGGCAAGGTCGTAACCGGTGTCAGATCCCTAAACCAGAAATATCCCCCTCACTTGTGAGGGGCGACCGCACAGAGGTGTACCTCACGTGCATCTACCAATTTCCCTTGACTTGACGGGGGCCCCAATAAACTCGACGCCATTTAAAGGTCGTCCGAGGACTCGTGTGAGGTGTCTAGAAGGTAGCGTAAACCCCCTCCCAAACCCCACACAACTTACCACATCTGCCGTCGCAGATGTCCTTGCCCCGGGAAATTCCCCAGGAGGGGGCTGTAGCCCCTCCTACCCAGGAAGGGGCCTTGACCGCCTTTCCTTTCCTTTCGGCGGCCCATCCTTAGAAGGGACCGCCTCCCCGTTGAGGGGCCAATGGCCACCTCCCTCGAGCGCTCCCATCCGTAATGGGTGACGCCCACCCATAGGGATCTTCCAATTACTGCTCACCGATCATGACCTTACCGCCCGACCAAAATAAATACGACAATTCTAACTAAATTACTAAATGACTAAATTACTAAATGACAGTAATATTACAACTTATTAAAAGCATGATTACTGATCAACACTAGTGCAGAATTACTTTATTTGCAACACATACTACCAATTGACCATTCTTTATTGCATATTCAAAGTTATCACGATAATCATCACAACCTGCAAGAAATAGAGTCACCGCATCAAACTTTATTCAAAACCACTTGCTGTCCTCAGGGGCTGGTGGGTGGGTCAAAATTGGCTCTTCGTTCCGTCTCGAGCTCACGTGCAGCGAGGAGGTGCAGCTTCAGAGCACAGGAACAAGAGGATGCTTTCTTGGCTTGTTGCTCCTTTTATCCGTCTTCAGGGCGGGCGTAAACCCGCCCCTGCCTGCCCCAAGGGCGTGGCCGGCCGCGTCAGTGTCTAGGCCAGCCCACTCCAGGGCGGGAAAAAGGCGCGCCCCGGCTACGCCGCTACGGGCATACCAGCCGAGTCTCGCCTTCCGCCCAAGATGGCTTCCCGGGGGGATCGTGGTACTCCGCCATACGTTCGGGGGGACCGAATGGTCGCCCCTTTCCATATGGCTGAGATACCCGCCACCCCCTCTCAACACAATCCCCAAGGAATGGGAAACCGGAAACGGTTCTGAACTTTTGGAAGACGGGAGGGAGTGACCCTCCCGGCCGTATTTATTAAAATATGAAACAAAATTAAAACATTAAAATAACAGTTTCATATTATGTACAATTTCATTTCCACATTGCGATGTTTGGCTAACCTTAACATATTCTCTAATACAAAGGTTCACCTAGCCGAACTAACATCCTACAAAACATTTAACTTGAAATTGTACATCCTAACGTTTAAGGGCCAACGGCAAGGTCGTAACCGGTGTCAGATCCCTAAACCAGAAATATCCCCCTCACTTGTGAGGGGCGACCGCACAGAGGTGTACCTCACGTGCATCTACCAATTTCCCTTGACTTGACGGGGGCCCCAATAAACTCGACGCCATTTAAAGGTCGTCCGAGGACTCGTGTGAGGTGTCTAGAAGGTAGCGTAAACCCCCTCCCAAACCCCACACAACTTACCACATCTGCCGTCGCAGATGTCCTGGCCCCGGGAAATTCCCTAGGAGGGGGCTGTAGCCCCTCCTACCCAGGAAGGGGCCTTGACCGCCTTTCCTTTCCTTTCGGCGGCCCATCCTTAGAAGGGACCGCCTCCCCGTTGAGGGGCCAATGGCCACCTCCCTCGAGCGCTCCCATCCGTAATGGGTGACGCCCACCCATAGGGATCTTCCAATTACTGCTCACCGATCATGACCTTACCGCCACAGGCCGGATAGTTGACCGGCTATCCGGACCCCCCACAACACTCCTGCCTAAAGGTCATGTTATAAACTCTTTAACCAAGCTATGAGGTCTCCTATGAGTAACTCGTTCCCCACCCGGGACAAATGAACACCATCCCCCAAATACATACTGTCCCCTTTAATACAACCGTGCGAAACAGAATGCAGTGTACTTGAACGAAACAATCTACTCACTTTGTTATTAATTTTTCTTACTGAATGATTCAGAGCAGAAACCGAAATAGCCCCTCGCCACACTTTTCGTGGGATCATATGGGACCATGCAATTGTGCACCCTGGAACTCTTCTTGCCAACCAACTTACTGTGGAAAGCATTGCCTCAAGAAGAAGTCGTCTACCAGTGGCCACCAAATCGTTGCCCCCAAGATGGACTATGATTATAGACGGCGGTGACCTTGTCCGCCCTAACAAACCTTCAAAAAATGATTGAAATTGGTCAATACAGAGCCCGCCCTTTCCATAGAAGGACACCCTGTACCCGTATTCCCCAGCCACGTGAATCATGTCACCTGCTTTGAATACGTCCGCGGCACGCCTCACGTATGAGTGGCCCACGACCCACACCTCCTTTTTCACAGCCGGTGATGTCTGACCGCTGGTCCCCAGGTGTCGGGTCGACTGCACAGTCCGCCCCGCCTCGTAGGCTTGCGCAACTGAAAACCAAACAAAAACAAGAAGCGTGAGTACATCATTACAGCTTCACAACATGTGCAACCGCACATACCTTTTATAACAGTTCGAGGACCAATGCCCCACACGTTTTATTTCTTCTACACTCAGACCCCTGGCTGTAGCCTCTGTAGCAGCCCCTATCCGAAAGGAATGGGTCCCAAACTCGCCCGGGTTCAAGCCCGCGGCCGAAATCGACATCGCAAGCACCCGCTGGAACTGAAACCTCGTCAGTGGGGTGGCGTCAGCGTGTCTCAACAAGGTCCCCCCCCATGATGCCACCCTTTGCGCTAAATATTCCTCTACGCAAACCACAGGGCACATGGAAGACCCGGGAATCCTCTGTATGATTATGCAGTCCCCAATCGCACCCTGATCGGTTTTGGACCTGACAAACGAGACAGTCATCGTCTCCCCCTTGACCTGAATGTGCTCTCGGCACAGTCCCCCCATCGTATCCTGCTTGTTCCTCGCCACTAGTTCGCTTACCCGCATAGCCCCATGGAATGCCAGCGCAAAAGTGGCTCGGAATAACACTGTTTCATACTGGGATGAACACGTAGCAGGGAGTACGGATGATAACAGGGCCAACCTATCCAGACCTATCGGGTGCCTCTCATCTACTCTGCGACCCTCAAGGCGTTGCCACCCACGTAGCGCTTTTTGCACAACGAAAGACGCTGTCGGGTCCTGGATCCCGTGAGCCCTTGCCATAAAGGAAATGGCGGCCCGATGCCTCTGGGCCGTAGCTACTGATTTGCCTGCCCGATGTAAAGACAGCAGAAATTTTACTACAAACTCTTCCTGGCCCCAAAGCTCCCCCCTAGCAGTCCCCAAAAAGGCCCAATAGGAACGGAACGCCCCTTCGTATGCCTTCCTCGTCTTGGGTGCTAAACTCTCTCCCACGAGGTTTTGTAGTTCGGGGCACCGAGAGACCAGAGAGCTTCGGGAAAGGGTGCCGCCACCGGGTCCGCTGTTGGCAGGAAACCCCAGAAGGCCTGCATACGGAAACGAGAAAGCGCATCAGCCGCTTGGTTCATTACCCCCGGCACATGTCTTGCCTTAAATAGCACATTCAATTGCATACACAATAACACAATTTCTTTGAGCAGTCTCAGAATCCATTTGCATCGTGCTGCCTGACTATTGATACACTCAACCACGGTCATGTTATCAGACCAGAACACCACAGAGTGATCTCTGAACCCCTCGGGCCAAGTTTTCAGGGCCACCAGAATAGGGAAAAGTTCAAGAAAAGCAATGTTACTTGTCAGCCCGCACTCGTGCCACCATGTCGGCCATTTTTGAGCCGACCATCGAGTGCCGAATATGGCACCAAAACCAATGCTTCCTGCCGAATCTGTCCACAGCCCCAGCTCCTCGGAGGACACCGCCGGTTTGTTCCAGACAATTCGACCATTGAAATCCGCCAGAAATGCCAACCAAATGCGCATGTCCTGGCGAACCTCTGCCGACAGCCTCGTGCGATGATGACCCTCCTTCAGGCCGACCATGGCTTGAGCGATCGAGCGGGAAAAGGGGCGGGCCATCAGCATTACTCTCAGGGCAAAATTCAGCTGGCCCACCAATTGTTGTAATTGAAGCAGTTTGACCTTAGACTCATTAATACCCGTCTCCAGGGATGCCCTGAATCTTAACACTTTTTCTCTCGGTAATCGAAAACAACCTTCCTCTAAGTCAAGCTCGATCCCCAGAAACTCGAGGCAAGTCGAGGGACCCACAGTCTTACCTGGTGCCATGGCACACCAAAATGTTTCATTAAGACACGAAATTCATTCAAAGCCTGTCCACATTCTGGATCCTCGGCTGCCCCCAAAAACAAAAAGTCATCGAGATAATGCATAACATTTTTAAAACCCGTCCTCTTTGTGAAGACCCATTGCAGAAAACAACTGAATTTCTCAAAATATGCACACGATATAGAGCATCCCATTGGCATACATTTATCCATGTAATAGTGACCCTGAAACATGAAACCAAGGAGACGCTGATCGTCTGGGTGTACCGGGAGCAACCGGAACGCTGACTCAACATCTGACTTTGCCATCAGCGCACCGGGCCCTAGGCGATTCAACATGGCAACGGCCTCATCGAAAGATGCGTACCGCACCGAACACACTTCCGGGTCTATCGCATCATTCACGGAAAGACCACGTGGGGCTGATAAATTATGTATCAGTCGAAACTCACCCGGGTCCTTCTTGGGGACCACCCCTAAAGGGGAAAAAACAAAGTTAGCCATCGGTGGCACATCAAATGGACCGGCGACTCGACCTCGAGTAACCTCCTTCCCAATTTTTTCCTGTACCACGGTCGTATGTTGCAAGACCGACAGTTGGTTCTTACATTTTGCTACACCCTGAAAATCCCCCACTGGGATGCGGAAACCATATGAAAACCCGTTCCGCAACACCCCAGCGGAAGCATGATCCGGGTATTCGTTGAGCCAAGGAATCATCGCCATGGTATCAATCGGAGTAGGTAAAGGCGCCCCTCGGACTATTTCAGACCTGTTTGGCGCTTCCCCTACCACCGTTATCACCCATTTTGGCTCTGCACATGGACTCAGGATGGGATGGCTGCCCACACCCCCCACATTCGTGTCTAAACTTGCACGACCCCTGGGGCCTCGTACATTTACCCCTGTTAAAATTCCAACAAATCCCCCTTTTACCTGCGTTGCCATTCGGCTTAGAGTGGTAGTCGTAACCTGCACCCGATCGAAAGGGTGTCCCAGCGTATTGGCGGGAGGACTCGCCCCCGCTACTTCCTACCAATGGTACTTTCAACATTCCTGTACTCTCCATTTTTGACCATGAAACGGAGTCGTAACAATCCCAAGTCAAGTTTTTGTCGTGTTCTTTCGCTTTTCTAAAAATATTATCATAGCAGAACCACTGATTGCCCCCATACGATACGTAATACTCCATGATCCGTGACTGATAAATAGGCAATTCGGTCAACAACTCGGGCCTACGTTCGCCCATGATGGAGGTAAAGATTCCCCATGCCCTGCCCCAAGTGCCAATGTTTTCGTCGACCTTAAAGGCGGCCATTTTTGCGCGCCAAACACTCGGATGCATGAGCTCCTTTTGGCTCTTAACATGCTCCATCTCATAATGGTCGGTAAGCAACGAAAAAATGTTTACATACTCATCCGCCCAAATCTTTTCCTTAATTGCCAGAGGAACATGCTGAGCCACCTTCTCCCTTCGTGAAGGTGCAGACCCCTCCCTCGCAATCGGCAATGGCCGCTTACCTGAACCAGAAGCTGCATCTGCCGCCGGACCTGGGCCTGTTGCTTTTTCTACCGCCGGAGACAGCGGGGTAACTGACGATGGTGCCTTCACCGCGTCCCTAGTTTCACGCAGTTGTCTCATTAACACCCGGGCGTCGTCAGCCGTGGCGCCCTCGCTATCTTTCCCCAACCACGCTGCCAATTGTGCTGCTAACTTGGGAGGCATATCCTCCCCGGACACGGGAGTGACCACCACGGGAATCGGATTCCCCTCCTTCGGTACTGGAGTTGGCTCTTCAAGCGGGATCTCGGGAACCGGGGTTTCCCCCCCAGATGCCCCCCTTCTGCACCTCTTGCCTTTCCCTCCAGGGGCTGCTCCCGACAAAGGTCGTTTCGGTCCCCCTTCCCCGTCCTTAGCTGCCATCTGCTTCTTCAGATCGGTTACTTCTTTCATGAGCATGCGGAGCATCTGATCGGTACTGACTCGCTTCCCGACTTTCTTGGGCATTCTCAGACCGCGTATCTGTAAGACAAAAAGAAAGATTACCACGCTCAAAATTGGCTCTTCGTTCCGTCTCGAGCTCACGTGCAACGAGGAGGTGCAGCTTCAGAGCACAGGAACAAGAGGATTCTTTCTTGGCTTGTTGCTCCTTTTATCCGTCTTCAGGGCGGGCGTAAACCCGCCCCTGCCTGCCCCAAGGGCGTGGCCGGCCGCGTCAGTGTCTAGGCCAGCCCACTCCAGGGCGGGAAAAAGGCGCGCCCCGGCTACGCCGCTACGGGCATACCAGCCGAGACTCGCCTCCCGCCCAAGATGGCTTCCCGGGGGGATCGTGGTACTCCGCCATACGTTCGGGGGGACCGAATGGTCACCCCTTTCCAATATCATCTGCATAAGCTGTATATTTAATCTCAACATTCTTATAAAGAAAACCAGAATAGGAAGAGGATCGACGAATTGTTTCTAAGAATGGTTCTAAAGCAAGGACAAATAAAAGGGGTGAAAGAGGACAACCTTGCCGTGTACCTCTATGAAGAGAAAGATAATTGGATTGTGCACCATTGACCAAAAAAAAAGTAGAGGGAGCAGAATATAGTAAATGAATGTAACGGATGATATGAGGACTAAAACCGTGCCATCTTAAGGCCCCGAACATAAAGTCCCAATTAACACGATCAAAAGCCTTCTCGGCATCCAATGTAATGGCCACAATGGGGGTTTTCATTTTAGAAGCGAGATTAATGATGTTGAGAAGAGTTCTTGAGTTATCCGTAATAGAGCGTCCTCTAACAAAGCCAGATTGATATATGTTTGTGAGATCAGGAATGATTTGGTTAATCCGCAAGGCTAATACTTTTGCATACATTTTGCAATCAGTGTTTATAAGGGAGATAGGCCGGTAATTTTTACATAGAGTGGGGTCTTTGTCTTTTTTAGGAAGGAGACAAAGCATGGCCTGAGTAAATGAACCTTGTGACTCGCCTTTAGTAAGAAAGGAGTTGATTAAGGAAAGTAGGTGTGGTATGAGAATTGATTTAAAATGCAAATAAAAACGCACAGTAAAACCATCAGGACCAGGCGTTTTATCCTTGGGTAAAAGAGTATTAGATATAGCGGCATCTAAAGAGGAGAGATCAACAACATCTGAAGAGGATTTAGGTATGGATTGGAAAAAGGAATCAATCTGTGTTGGAGACGGAGTGGACTCTGGAGTATAAAGATTAGAATAATAATCAACAAAACATTCAAGAATTTTAGCATCCGAAGAATGAGAGACACCTTGAGAGTCCTTAATAGAAATAATATTGGTCTTCTGCTTTTTAATTTTAAGATAATTGGCAAGCGATTTCCCTGCCTTATTGCGACCACCATACATTTTTGCATTGAATTTAAGAAGAGTATTAGAGGCAGAGTCCCATGAATGTTTATTAAACTGCATTTTGGCTTGAATAAGAGAAGACAGCGTATCAGGAGAATTAGTAGTAAAATATAAGTGCTCCAAATGTTTAATTTGTGTCAAAACGCGAGTAGATTGGGCGATGGCTTTCTTCTTTTTGCGAGACACAAAAATCAATAATACAACCTCTAGCAGCAGCTTTAAAAGCATTCCATACAAAGTGGAATTCAGAGACGGAGTGGAGATTGGTGTGGAAAAATTCTGTCATAAACGAAGTTAGATGCTCAACAAATAAAGGGTCTAAAAGGAGGGAATTATTGAAATGCCAGCGTTTGGAAGTGGAGATAGGGGAGGGAAAATCCATATTTAGAATAATAGGAGCATGATCAGAAATAAGAATAGAACCAATTTCTGAATTAGTCATGAACTGGAATGCATGTTGAATAAGGAAAATGTAGTCAATACGGGAGTGTGAGGTATGAACCGGGGAAAAAAAGGAGAATTCTAGAGAATCAGGGTGAGATATTTTCCAGGAGTCAATAAGGCCGCTGGATGTGATTGCCTTATGAAAAGACTTTTACATTTTAGTGGGAATGTACCTAGGTTTGGATTTCCTATCCAGAACGGGGTCCATGAGCTGGTTACAATCCCCCCCCAAGATGAGGTTTTCAGAGGTGTGCGAGGAAAGAAGGGAAGAAAAATTATTCCAAAATACATTATCAACACCAGTCGGACCATAGACATTGCAAGGAAAATTTAACATTGTTAACCATGCATTCTAAAAACAACCATCTACCATCAGAGTCCTGAGATTCGTTGAATACTTGAACATTTAACGATTTGTGAAACAAGAGAATAACACCATTTTTATGATGAACAGCTGGGGAACAGAAAGCTGCTCCAACCCATTGTTTATGCAATGAAGATAAATCCTGTAAAGTCAAATGCGTTTCTTGCAAAGGAGCAATCTGACATTTCAGTCTCGCTAGATGAGAAAGGACACGTTGTTTTTTAATTGGATTGCGAAGTCCTTTAACATTCCAGGAGATTATTCTGAGACCATTCATTCAACCAGAAATAGAAAGAATATAGAAAAATATGAAAGAAAACTGATGAAAGATAGAGAAGAAGATAGAAAGCACAGAAAATAGAAAAAGAAATGTATGAAAAGCCAAAATGAGTTAATATGAAAAAGAGAAGGAGAGAGCATTCCACCGAAAAAAGGCACCAAAAGTGCAACAAGGAAAGTAAACAAAAAGAGAGTAAAGAAGTAAAGAAAAGGCTAAATGAGAAAAGAGGATGAAAGAGAAGGCAAAAGAGAAGAAAGAGGAAAGAGGAATGGGAGACAGAAACTCCCAAAGAATAAGAGGAAAAAAACAGGATGGCAAAAAACCGAGGGGTTTTAGCCACACACATCAGGAGCAAAACAAACAATGAAGTGAGAGTGGGAGCAACAAGGAAAGACGGCTCCACTACAGGAAGGAAAGTCAAAGGCAAAGCCTCATAAAGAAAAAAAGTACATAGGAGGAAAAAGAAAAATAACATGAATAGATGGAGACTAAGCCTGACAAAGTACTACAATTGAAGGAGACTTACCAGACAACCATGAGGAAAAACGGCATAATGGGTAGTGACAGAAAGGAAAAAAAAAAAAACATAACGGAGGAGGAGTAGGATCAAACACTTGGAACGTGTATCTGAAAAACAAAGGAAGAGAAAAACACATATCAGAACACGAAAAGGTACAGCAAAATTTTTCAGGACAAAAGGATAGAGACAATTAGACATCAAGTGCAGCTATGTTCCATGGAATCCTCCTTATGAGTGTTGATGAACTTCCGCAAATCTGCTGGATCATCGAAGCTAAAAGACCTTTCTTTGTATGTGACCTTGAAGAAACACGGATGGATGAGACCATATCTGGCATTCATGGAACGAAGTGTGGGTCTTAGGTCCAAAACCTCCTTGCGACGAGCAGCAGTCTGCTTCGATACATCCTGAGTAAAAAATAACTTGTGACCAGACCACACTAGCTGCTTATGCTGTTTAGCCGAATGAAGAATAGTCATTAGGTCTGAGTAGAGGAGAAAATATGCAATAATGCCCCTGGGATTTAGAGGAAGCAGTAGAGTTATTAGAGCCAAGACGGTGCGCCCTCTGAATATTAACGTCCAGATGTTTAGGAATACCAGTGATAGGCAGTAATTGAGACTTCAGGAAATGGATGATATCAGACCCCTCCGAATTTTCTGGAACACCATAATGCGTAGGTTGTTGCGTCTATTTCTATTTTCCAAATCCTCAGAGGTTTTTTTGAGCATTTCAACTTCTTTGGTAAGACTGGCAACCTTAGCGGCAACATCCCGGGTATCACTTATCTGCTGTTCAACATCAGTTACCCTTCTGTCTAGAGTAGACCATTTTTCATCAAGTCTCTGAAGACTATGGTATCCGCCATGAAGGGGCGAATATGACGAAGTTCCTCCATAATATCCTCAAGCGTCACAGGAGGTGGAGACTTGGAAGGCGAAGGAGGAACTTTTTTGAGGCGCTTGCCAGAAGATGTAGAGTCTTTGCATGCTACAGCTGCCGCAGAGGAAGCCTTAGAATTCTGCGTGGGTTCCATTGTGTGAGAGCGAGGGGCTCAATATAAGGGAATGAGCCGGCAATTCACACAAATGCACCAACAAAAAGGAGAGACAATAAGGTCACCACCGGAAGCTCGGAAAAAAAACAACCAAAAAAATTGCAGTAAATACGTAGAGCAAGCAGGAGCTCATACAAAGCCGTAGAGTTAGCAGGGTAAAATATTATACTGCAAGTATATTGAGGAGGAACACCACAAGGAGTTAGTAGAGGCTTGAAGCAGCGAACAGCCCATTGAATTTAAGAATAAAAAACAGAACGAGCGGAGGTTAAGCACAATGAGGCAAGCAAGAAGGGCACCAGTCCAAGTCAATGAAGTTGGAGAAAAAAAAAAGAAATTCAATTCCTCCTTCACCCTCAAAGAGACAAAATGGCGGCCACTGTCGAAGAAATCAACTCCTTCACATGTAAGTCTGTGAAAAAGGGAGTTTAAAGAGAAACAGTTCACAGTAGCGTAGCCAGCAATTAGGGCAGACTTTTTTGAGGGAAAACGCCATTGGAACTAAGCTGGTAAAGTAGAAATGCAAGTAGAGTCATAGAAAGTAAGGAAAAAAAATGGCGGCCGATATCGAAGAAGTCCGTTTTTACCTCATATTGCAATGTAGGATGAGGTACTGAGAGCCACACACATATCTTGGGGCACAGGAGGACTTCCGACATGCAAAACAACCGTTTTGAAAGGGAAACGCCGACCAGAAACAGTCCCTTCGTGCTTGGAGCGCCGCCGAGGACACGGAGCTCACATAGGAGCGGCCATCTTGGTTGCCGCATCGCGCGCTCTCTGGTGATAATGGTCTTGATAATATATCCTTGTGAATTGCCATAGGAGCCCAGGTTAACACTAGAACCTGGGCTGCTATGGGAATTTACAGGGGCCTATTATCAAGCCCATTATCGCCGCTTTAGCAGCAGTTTCCTGCAGATAAAAGCGGCAACAATGTATCGCCCTTTACTGATAATATGGCACTGACAGGCATATTATCAAGGACCGGTGTTAAAATTATTAACGTTTTATGGGCAGGAAACTGCAGATAAAACGGCGAAAATGGTCATGGTAATACGCCCTTGTTAATTCCCATAGAAGCCAATGTTCTGGTGTTAACATGGGCTTCTATGGGAATTAACAAGGGCGTATTAACAAGCTCAGACGCGGCCCGTGGAGGGAGTTGTGGTGGGACAGGCGGGACGGGGGCGGGACAGGGTGGGGGGTGATAAACAACGAAATCTGGATGATTGTAGGTAAGGAAACAATTAAATTAATAAAATGAATTTCGGGCCATATTATCAACAACATAAGGCGAAACATTTTCGCCGGTTTTATTGGCAGGAAACTGCTGATAAAGCGGCGATAATGGCCTTGATAATATGCCCTTGTGAATTCCCATAGCAGCCCAGGTTAACAACAGAACCTCGGCTGCTATGGGAATTTATTTATATATATATATATATATATATATATATATATATATATATATATATATATATATATATATATATATATATATTACCAACGGGCAGTCGCTACCATAGGAAAATCGGAACATTCTATTCCCAATAAATTTGGCGCGGATTGACGAATCTTCGCGAAATTTCCAAAAGTTATGGTCTGCTTCGGTCCACTGCTATCTTGCAAGTATTGGGGTGAATCGGCAAGCGGGGACCGAGAAAAAAGGGTGGTCCCAAAACGTGTTTTCCACATGCAATTTTCCGTAGGAATCTTTAGACATGGCTACAGCCCGAACTGTTGAACGGCATTACACCAAATTTGGCAAAAAGGTAGCCCTTGGTTCAGAAAGAGACCTTTTTGTTAAATGGTATAAATCTGTTCAGTATTTTTTTGGATATTAATGGAAAAAGAAATATATATATACATATATATATATATATATATATATATATATATATATATATATATATATATATATATATATATATATATATATATATATATATATATATATATATATATATATATATATATATATATATATATATATATATGCGGAGCCTAACCACTCATCTCATTGTGAGATCTGATTGGCTGTCAGCACTTCATCCAGGTAGTGTTGGCACCCATCTTGGGAACAATATACATGATAGCACCTCATTAAAAAAGCATTGCAGTTAATGGAAGGTTTTAAGACTTTAGTTACATTTTAAATCATGTGTGGATGGTACCATACTCATTTTAGGAATTATGGTGTGTTCTAAGGTGATTTTACCATGTGAAAAAGCCTCCTGCAGGGATATCATGAATCATGCTTGAGAGAAAACTATTTCCTCATGCTTTTCCCACAGAGGTTTGGAAGGTGATCTATAAGCCAAACTGAGAGCATATTTTCTGTAAATTCATATCATCTTTCTCAGTTATGTGAGAATGAACAAGGGCACAGACTGTGAGTTGATTCTTTTGTGTTCTACTGCAGCTTCCCAGAGTGTTCTAAAGAACAACTAGAGCGCTAACAGTCCTACCTATGACAAACATATTGCACTCCTGAAGCCATCTTGATTGGAATAAGTTGGTAACTCTTAAAACATTTAATTTAAAAAGGAACAAAATGAGGGGGTTCAGTTTGCCATACAAAGTATGATTAGTGCTGCAGAAAGAAAGATTAGGGCACATTTTGAGTGACTTCTCAAATCCTCTTCTATTTCATTCAAAAATTCTGACATGCAGACTGAAAAATAACACTTTCAAAACCAGCAGCAGACTTCCCTGGTGAGCAGTAGCTTTACTACAGTGATCTAATAAGCAACTAGAGTGCTAACATTCTGAATTCATGGCAAATGAGTGACACATCTGAATGCCTTCTTGGTGGAATCAATGTAAAAAACGGAAAGTATGTCCTACTGAGGAGACTGTAGTAAATGAGGAAATTAGGGAACTTCGTAAAAAATAAGTCTCCCAAGAAGGCCACAGAGATAGAAGAGCCCGAAATTAGCACAAATATCACCCAGATGTAGACCACATGTATCCCAATCAAAGAAGTGTACAAAACACTTTTATTTTTTTGTGTTTTTGCAGTTTTATGTAGTGCAGACTTGTCAGGTATTGGAGTGCTTTACATGAGCATTGCTTACATCATGCAAGAACAAATTCATTTTGGTTTTAGACATGGGGAGATTAATTGATTTGACCAGAATCACAGAATGTCGAGCTGAAGGAGAAACTCCAACCTGGTTCCCCAGTTGCAAAGTGTGCAGCTCTGGAAGTAACACCTCATTTCCCCTAATTGCAACATTTAATCAAGTGGTCAACTGGATAACAAAACATAACAAATCATTTAAAAGTGCTTTGCCGCTATTTGAAAACTCAGAAAATATGTCCTCATTTTCGTTTTTTAGAGCACTAACCATAATTATGATGCAAATAAGACCCTCTCACATATGTAATTTCTAAAGGAAACGCTCTAGGTATTACAGTTTTGATTACATCAAGATGAGGTCAGGCGTTCCACACTTTTGTATTAAATATAGAATGTTAGCTTTCTAGTTCATTAGGATGCTGTTGAGAGGCAGAGGCCAGGGGCACGGACTCTGAAAATTGAAGGCAGGTAGGAGGGGGCAGAGGTAGCAATTTGACCACACAGGGCAGGCAGGTAGGGCAGTGGTAGAACAACAGACAGGAGGGCAGTAGAAAAGGGGGGCAGGGCAACAAACCAACAGTACAGGACTGGCAAGAGAGGCTATGGCAATATAATAGACGATTGTAGGCAGAAGGAAGAGGCAGTGGTAGTACAACCATACATGCCAACAGGCCTGATTCAGCTAGGAAACGTCCAATGTTTTTAAGCCCTAATGGACTTTATTTGATCTGTCTCTTGTCTACAATCTCCTCTTTTTCAATATAGTCAAAGGGGAAGATCAATACCCCAGTTTTGTTTCAAAATCCCACTCTTACCAAAATGTTAGCAAGTATGGTACATTGGATCATGGAAGGCAGGAGGAATTGGGGTAGGGACATGGACTCGGATAACAAAAGACAAGAGGGACATGGAGAGGTGCACCAAACTGACCCTACAGGGCAGGCATCAGGGTTTGCCCTAGCACAATACAACACACAAGGCATGCGGGACGGGAGTGCAGCACAACAATCCATGGAAAGCAATAGGGAGGGGACAGGACCATGCACATGGACAACAGACAGTAGAGAAAGCTGCAGCATAATGGACCGTAAAGGGCAGGAGGGACGGATCAGGGGCTTTACAATGGAATAGACAAGCCAGGAGGGAAGGAATAGGGGTCTGCCCATGGAAACAGAGGGCTGGGGGCAAGGGATCAGGACAGGGGCAGCAAGATGACCATGGAGGTCAGGCAGAATGGGCACTAGAAGCAAGACACACCATGGAGAGCAACAGTAAGACTATAATGGCATACACACAGACCATGGAGGGAAGGTGGGAGGGGGTCAGGGGCAGTTAGCTGAACACACAGCGAAGGTGGGAGGGGTCATGGCAGCACAGAAGACAATACATGGCAAGCGGGAGGGTTAGTGGCAGCACAATGGCTATGATGGGCAAGAAGGAGGGTGCAGGAGCATGCACAAAGGACCATGTAGGATAGAAAGGAGGGTCAGGACCTGGGCACAGACAAGAGAGTTCAGGGGAAGGGGCCTCACAACAGACCACGTGGGGTATGCAGGAAGAGCAAATGCAGCACAACAGACCAGGGAGGGCACAAGGGTGTGACAGTAAAATGGACCATGGAGGACAGGAGGAAGGGGATAGGGGCATCGAATGTGGGCAGGCAAGGTAGCGGTGGCACAGACAGGTTACAGTCATCTGACAATGCTAGGCAGGTGGGGGGGAGTGGCAGCTCAACAGAACACTCAGAGTAGATAGGAGTGTCAGTTCATGGAACATGGTGGGCAAAAAGGATGGAGCAGCGGCATGCACACAGACATCAGAGGACAGGGGGAAGGAGAATAGCAAGCTAAGCACAGAGGCTAAGAAGGAGGTCAATGATGGGGCATATAATTGGGCAATGGAGGGCAGGAGGAGTGGAATGGTACATCATGATAAATGGAGGGCAGTGCCAGCACATCAGACCATGCATGGCAGGAGGGAGGAGCCTATTCCATTGATTCAGACAACAGAGGATAGGGAGGAGGTGGATGGGGCAGCAAGCTAACTGTTCAGAGAAGGCGGGAAGGCCAGTGGCAGAACACCGGCCACACAGGGCTATAATAAGGGAGCAGGGACATGGACTTGGACAATGGATGACTAGGAGGAGGGAAGGCAGGAGAAGCAAGCTTGGGTGGGGGCAGCACAATGCCAGGCCCTGCTTCCAACCCCCCACCATCCATTGTGATATGATTCTTACTTAACGTTAAAAAAAAACTTGAAATTTGCTGAAAAAAATAAAGATTACAGGGATGGTATAGTTAGACTCAGATTTCACTCATACACAACCAGTGAAATTCAGCAGTTATAGTTACCTGAGCTAACTATAACATACGCACCCGCAATATACTGCTAATGACCTCAGACATTACATCATTCATGACATGGTCTATTACATCACTTATGACATCTCAAAAGAGCTGTGAATGGAAGGGAACTATAATCGCTAGACCTTTATTTAGGGATAGTGTGTGTATATTAACACCCCTTTTTTCTTTTCTTTTGTGTAAGAACCATTATAATACGCAACATGCCCAGATTAATATGGCCGATAGCCTTTCACTTACAGGTATGGCGGTCATGGGTCAAGTTATGCTGAATTGACATTGTGTGCATATTAACACTTGTTTTCTTTTTTTTACTGTATCAATTCCTGAATTTTCACATTGTGACCAGGCCAAAATGGCCGCCAGGTTTTTTGGAATAAAATAAAATAAAGGTAAATAAGGATGCTACAATGACGTCTTGTATCGTTATCAAGGTTCGGAAGATCCGAAACGCGTGGAACACGTCCTTTGCAGATTAAATAGTTCCGAACTACAACCTGAGTGCTGATTCATTCCTTGTAAGAGTGAGAGGAGATTAAATACATATATATAAAATTCGCTGAAAAAAACACAAGTTTCTGGGACATTATAGTTAGAAATTAGCATTTAAAAAACCTCAGAAATTCACAAAAAAAACACAGGTTTCATGGACATCATAGTTAGTTGGACATTTCACTCGTACAAAACAAGAAAAATGTGGCCATTATATTTAGTTAGCGACCCCGCAATGCACTACTCATGACGTCACATATTACATCACTCATGACATGGCCAGTGACATCACAAATGACATCACTGATTACATCATCCACAAGATCATCTGATACACCTCTTCACACCCTAAAATACAGACTACCATTCTCGAAACCATAGACACACAAATACTAGTACAGCTACAATATTCTGTGCACTATGCATGCAGACCTCTAACCAGCTACATAATATTGATATGCTCTTCTAAATACCCAGTTAGTACCTATGCAGTCTAGGAATCCTTCTGTCTGTCCCATGCACTTCTCCATTCACCCATCTAGCACTATCTACGTATTGTATCAGTCCACCAATACCTAAGCACTTATAAATTCACTATACACTCTGTGATACTGTAATTATTCTAGTTACTAGTGATGAACTTATGGAATGGCTTAGCTACTAACACAAGTACAGCTATAATATTTTGTGCACTATCCAAGCAGACCTCTAACTAGCTACATACTAGTGATACACTCTTCTAAATACCCAGTTAGTACTCATGCAGTGTAGGAATCGTCCAGTCTGTCCCATGCACTTCTTTAATCACTCATCTACCACTATCTACTTATCCTATCACTCCACCAATATGTAAGCACTTATAAATTAAGTGTTCACTCTGTTTGCAGCACAGTCATCATTCCAGTTACTAGTGGTAATCTTATAAAATGACCTAGGCACGAACACAAGTACACATAAAATATTCTGTACATAATCCCTGGCAGTTACATACTATTGGTTCACTCCATTGAATACAGAAGTAGTACCCATGCAGCATAGGATACCACCTGTCAGTCTCATATAATTCTTCAATCACCCATCCAGTACTATGGGCCAGATGTTGGTAGCCAAATACTGGTCGGTAACGGCCAAAAATACTGAATTTCGGTCGTTACCGGCGACAGGTATTTGCATATTGAGATGTAGGGGCCCAAAAAAAGACCGATCGGTAATTTACAAAATCGGAATATTACCGAATCAGAATTTACCGAATCGGAATATTCCAATTCGGTATTTACCTATTTGGTATTTACAGATTCGGAAATTACCGAATTCTTATTTACCGAATCGGTAAATAAGAAATGGTAAAAAATGAGTTTTGAGATGTAGCAAACTTCTAAAATACTGAATTTCATGAAATTCCGTATTTAAGAGTCAGTATTTACCATGGATTGAAAGCAGGTGGTAACCAGGTGCAGGCTATAAAAAAGGCCCCAAAATGCAACATTGTGACCAGAATGGTGGCATTCTACGTGATAGCAAGGCGGCTACGGCTACAGGCAGCAGGAGAGAGGGTCTGGAGAAGGGAGGAGCAAGTCTACAGACTACACTCTACACTCTTTCAACTCACTGAGCCAGAGATATTGCAAAGATACAGGCTATACCCCCAAACCATCCTGGACTTGATCAGGGACCTGCATCCACTTTTGGAGCACCCAACCCCAAGGGTGCATGCCATCCCACTCCATGTGCAGGTGCTCTGTAGTCTACACCTGCTTGCATCTGGGAATTACCAGGGGGTGATTGCTGTGGTAGGTGGGGTGTCTCAGAGCTGCCTGTCCCGTTTCTTCAGGAAGTTCCTAGAGGCCATGATTTATTATTATTTATTTATTTATTATAGTGTTTTGTATAGCGCGAACAAGACCCGTGGGTATCAGAGCGCTTAACATAGAGGGTAGGTTACAGATTGACAATATAATAGCAATTATAAAAGCAAACAGATATGAGGTTGAAGAAAATATGGCTATGAGGGGGTGACTAAATATATATTTTCCTAACGCATGTGCAATTAGCATTAAGATGTGAGTAAGGCTTAGCTTATGTCATGGTCCATATAGACAAACAAAGGTGAGGTAGAGGTTATATAGTTTTGGTTGTGAGATACAGTTATAAGTTCACATAGACATGAGGTAGCTATAAAGATGCAGCCGAGGCTTGTACGTGGAGTCAG
Organism: Lissotriton vulgaris; assembly: GCF_964263255.1. Lineage (NCBI taxonomy): Eukaryota > Metazoa > Chordata > Amphibia > Caudata > Salamandridae > Lissotriton > Lissotriton vulgaris. Next base: position 1,805,382,337 of record NC_141687.1, on the reverse strand, counting down.
TCACTTGTCAATGATTAATCTTCATAATATTCATGACGAGGCCCACCCTTCTGCTGACGTAAATGTTCATACCAGCGATCAGTAGGCTTCCCTATGCAGGGTATTTACTCATCATGTGGCTCTTCAATTCCCGTTTGAATGTTACAATATTTTGAATCTTCCTAATGCTTGGAGGGAGTGAGTTCCAGACTCTGGGGGCAGCTCCAGAGAACGCTCGGTCATAGGTATTTTTCTTTCGGAAAAAGGCTGGCCGCAACAGCAGCTCCTTGGCACTTCTGGTTGGTCTGTTACCTCCCGATAGCTTAATTTTCTTGGCTAGGTATCTTGGCTGTTTATAGTGAACCGCTTTGTGGGTAATACATGACATCTTCATTTGAATTCTGGCCTCATAAGGTAGCCAGTTTAGTGCTTTCAGGTGAGGAGATATATGATCAAATTTCCTAGATCCAGTGATGAGTCTTGCCGCTGCGTTGAGACAAGCTTTTAGTGGTGCTGTGGATGTTTTAGGTAGGCCAGCTAATGTGGTGCAACCATATTCGATCCTAGAGATAACTAAGGATTGGATAGCCAGTTTTAGATACGCCTCTGAGATGAATGGTTTCAATTTTCTTAAGTAGTTCAAGTGGAAGCGGGCACTCTTAGCCATTGAATTAATGTGGGCTTTCATGTCAAGGTTCTCATCTAACGTGATTCCTAGTGATTTAGCTGAGTTGACTAGGGTTGGGGTGCAATTTAGCGCAGTCACGAATTTGGTCCATTCCTTTACTTCGGATTGGCTTCTTGGAGGTGAAATTAGCAAGAATTCTGTTTTATGGGCATTTAGTTTCAGATGATCAGTCGTTAACCATTGCAAAGCCATCTTTAGTGTCTCATTCATTAGATCAATGTCATCAAGGGAGGCGATCTTTATGCATATTTGCGTGTCGTCTGCATACATGTGATAGGATATCTGTGATTTTCGAAGAATATCAGTAAGAGGTTCGACATACAAGTTAAATAGATCTACGGATAGCGTTGATCCTTGCGGGACCCCAATTGCGTTAGGGCAAGGGGGTGAGATTGCTTGGTTGACCAGGAATCGTTGTGTTCTGTTCCGTAGGAAAAAATTGAACCATTTCAGCACGTTTCCGGACAATCCCATCCTGTCCTGTAGCCTGGTCAATAGTGCTTCATGATTTACCGTGTCAAATGCCGATGACAGGTCTAGGAGAATCAGTAGGCATGCTTGATTTTGGTCTAGGGCATGTAGCGCGTCATCGACAATATGCAGGATCGCTGTTTCCATGCTATGCCCTGCTCTGAATCCTGATTGGCAATCGTCTAGTAAGGAGAACTTGGTGATGTGTTGACTCAGTTGGCCCTGCACGCATTTCTCAATTAGTTTGGCCAGTAAAGGGATGTTGGTCACTGGTCGATAGTTATTCGGATCTGTTGTATCCGCTGTCGGTTTTTTGATTATGGGCACTACTTGACCTGTTTTTAGGCAGTCAGGGAGGATCCCTTGTGCAAGTGAAGCGTTTATTATTTTGGTCCAGATTGGAACCACAATGTGGCTGATTTCTCTTACACACTTTGCAGGTAGAGGGTCATGGTAGTGGTTGTTCGGTCTGGTTTCCTCTAGCGTTTTGACGATCTTTTCCTGGTCATATAATTCAAATGTGTCCCAATATGCCCTATTTTTTGTCTTTAATACACTCTGTTGTCATGTTGGCCTCGCTCTTAGGCAAAGGTTGGGTCGGAAGGTTAGCCGCGGCGCTTGTGAGCTCTACTTCTAGCAATTTGTTTTTCTCCGTGAAAAATGTGGAGAATTCCTCGCAGCTTAAGGGAGTTTTTGAGTTCTCTTGAACCGTTTTGGCTAGTTTATTTGATTGTTGCTTTAAGATCTACAAGAGTTTTCGTGGTCTGTTTATGGCATTGTCCAGTTCTGCTCTTATAAATTCTTTTTTGGAATTGATTATCTTTTTGTTATATTGGTTTCTGATTTTTCTGAGGGCTTTCAGCTCGGGGGAGGAAGGATTTTTTGGCTTCTCCGTGACTCTTTTCAGTTTTAGTGGAATGGTGTCATTGACGATATTTCCGATTGAGGTTATGTAGTGATCCGTCAACTCATTTACATTCTGCATGTTGTTAGGTGGCTTTAGGTCTCTCTCGCAGCTTTCAACCAATAGCTCAATATTAGCCTCTTTTGTATCTCGGATCGATTTTTTGAACTTGAGGGGCTGCACGGTCCTACCCTTTTTCACTGTGGGTATCGCGAATGTTATGGCGTGATGATCAGACCAATCACACAGGTCTATAGCGAGGATTGATGTCTCTTTGTTTCTTGAAATGATCCAGTCTAAGGTCGCTCCTTGCGAATGAGTAGGTTGGGTGCATGCTTGTGTGAGGTTTAGCTCGACGAGGAAATCTTTAAGCGAGTTAACCAGTTTGTCATTGCCGTCGTCCCAGTGTAAGTTAAAGTCGCCTAGGAATATGTTGTTGGCATCGGAATTAGAGAGGGCCGTTATGATCTCTATTAGTTGCTCTGTGAACTTTGCGTTATCTCCTGGTGGGTGGTAAAACGTATGCAGGTTGCATCTTTGATTACTTGGTGATCTTATATTAAGACCAAGGTATTCACAAGATTCTAGGGGGTTGGCTTGGATTTGGTTGACCTCTATCTCTGATCGATTAATGCAGGCAGAGGATGCATCATTACATCTGCTTCCCTAACACACACGTGGAACTACTGAAGGTCAAGACTGACTTTTATCAAATTGCACATTTCCCACACGTCATTGGCTGTATTGATGGCACCCAAACCCCTATATGCCCACCTGCTGCCACAGAGTACATTTAAAGAAATAGGAAGTCAACCCACTCTATCAATGTACACGTAATCTGTGATGCCAACAACATAATCACAGACATTGTGGCCAAGTTCTAAGGAAGTACCCACGGCTCATAGATCTTTCAGAACAGTGGGATCTACACACGCCTGACAGCGGGGGAATTTGGCGAAGGATACCTGCTGGGTAAAACACTTTGACACACCCTGATAGACATAGCAGATGTATGTATATGTGTGCATGTGAGTAATGGTTTTCTCATTTACATATAGGGGATAGTGCATATGCGATCCGCTCATTCATCCTGACACCCTACCTCAACCCTTCAACCCGCAGCCGAGGACGATACAACGTGGCACACAAATCCACTAGGAACGTTGTGGAGCGCTCCTTTGGCCTTTTAAAAAGCAGGTTCCGCTGCCTCCACAAAGGCGGAGGGGCACGGCGGTACTCACCAATCATCTGCTGTAAGATAATTGTAACGTGTGCAATGTTACACAACCTTGCTACAAAAAAGGGCACAGAGGTGGAATTGAGCGACTATGAGGACCACGATGATGAGCATGCACTGCCTGAACAAAACACAGCAGGAGTTGCGCCACCAATAGATGGCAGACAGAGACGGGCAGAGATCACACTGAACTTTTTTTGAGTAAGTAAAGAGACACAGACAGGTGGTGTATGCAACGTAGTTTAATATTTGGCACTACGCAGGTACTCAAACGCACAAATGTGCAACACAAATTTCATCCATTTAATGATGGTAGTCCTGGCTCACTTCCTCATTTAAGGTCATGGAGTGTGGGCTGTGTAAGTCATTTCCGGCCACGCCTGCCAGAGGAAAGTGGCTGGCTGTCCTCACTGGGTGTTTGGGGTGTTGGCTCACCATGGCGCCTGCTGCTCCTCCGTGTCTTAACAACAGGGGGCTTGTCAAGCTGCTCCTACTGGTGCTTTCCTCACTTTCTGTTACATCCAGAGCAGCAGTTTGTGCTGTCTGTGCATTAAGCAACACCTCTACAGCACTGGTCACCCTTGCAAGGTCCCTAGACACCTCATTGCTGATGTGTGTTAGTCCCTCTTGCATGTGGATGCATCGTCTGCATAGAAGGGAAGTGGCTGTGGCCAGACGGTTCATTGCCTCAGTTTGTTGCTGCGCATGTTACCTGTCCTTGCGCCTTGCTAACCTGTCCTGGTCCAGTTTAGTGCACAGAAGCTGCACCGATTGAGTCATGTCCCTCATACCTGTGGCCATCTCCCGCATCCCTGCAGCCATCTCCCTCATACCTGATGCCATCTCTTTATTCTTTATATCTCTATCCACCAGTGCACTGATGCCCTTCCCTATGTTTTCCATATGTGTATTCAGGTGCCTCATCTGGAGTTGCACAGACTGGATGGCCTTCCCCTGCATTCTTTGAATCTGTACCATGCTACCCTGCTGCCCACGGAAGACACTGGGACCCTCCACATGTTGTGCAGCACTGCTATCTCTGGGCCTGCTGCGTCTGGTACCTGTACTGGCAACCTCTGCACTGGACTGCTGTGTGGCAGTGCTTCCTTCTCCAGCCAAGGTTTGAGTGTCATCCCCCTCCATTTCACCTGCTGAAGTTTCTATTTCAAGCAGTGGAGCAACTGCATGCCTCCTGCTCTTTTGAGGTGCAGGTGATGTTTGCAGCAGTGATGCAGGCAGTTCAGGTGAAGACAGTAGCAGAGGGATCCTGAACGTTCTGGGGACGCCTGCAGATGTGGAGACATTTCAAGGTCTTGGGATGGTGGCAGTGGTGTTTGTGCACCAGTGCCCTCTGTCACATTCTCTGCACTTGTGCCTGCCTCCTGGCTGTCATCCTAATGTGGTGCAGTCCCTTCCTTCTCCCTGGTACGCCTGCAAGATGTCTCGCTTTTGGACATAAAAGCGTACATCAGCTCTGTGCTTCTGCCTCACTGCTTCTATAATTAAATGTATTCACTGATACACTGTACATATTGCCTCAGCCTCATTATGACTGATATGTTTTGCCTAACTTTTAGATTGCTGTGCTGTATGACATGGTAGGTCATTCAACTACTACATGTCCCATAATGCATTGCTCCTGTATAATACTACCTCTAATGGAGTGGGGAAAACTTTGCCACATAGGGAAAAGGGAAGGTGATGGGGTGGGGGTGATTGCTGTGCATGCGTCTTACCTTTTCTAGTAGCAGCTCTGGCTGAGCTGTCTGCATCTCCCAGTCCACAGACGCTCTCTGGTTCAATGGTGGACCCCACCAGCTCCTCCAGCTCAGTCAGGGGAGGTGCACGGTTTTTCCCTCCTCCAGTTTTGTTTGCCTCTTTGTGGAGCTCTGCTATTTTCTTCTTGGTCATGCTCCGGAGGTCATACCACCTCTTTTTCAGGTCATCTATGTCTCTTGGAGTCACTCCTACTGCATTCACCTTCAACTGTATTTCTAGCCAAATCTTTCTTTTGGCAGATTCAGCCACAATCAGGGACTGCTTTCCAAACAATTTCTGGTGTTCTTTAACCAACTCCTCCACGAGGACCTGCAGCTCCATGGTGCTAAATTTTATTTTTCTCTTCCGCTCTGGAAGTTCCTTTTCACTGCTGCTTGCCATTTTCAAACTTTAAAAGCACAAAAAAGTTTTCCTGTGGCTCAGGGACTCAGCTCCGCTTTCACTGCCTCTCCAGAAGCTTTTAATTACTTCCAGCTGCCTGGGTGTAGCCACTTCCTGGTTGGGAGGGAGTGGGTGGTAGCACCTGATTGGCTGACTCGTAAGTTTCACTTTCTTTTGTTTCCGATTCGGTATTTATCGATTCGGTATTTACCGAATTGGTATTTCCCATTCATTCCTATGGGCCAAAAGGCCGTTAGGATTGAATGGGAAGTACCGATTAGGTAAATACCGAATCGGTAAATACCGATTCGGTAAATTCCGAATGGCAGATACCGATTTTTACTGAATCGGTGAAAAATACAGACTTTCAACCTACATCCCAAATACTGATTCTAAAATACCGAATCCGTAAAATTCGGTATTTTAGAATCGGTAATTTTAGATTACCTACATCTAGCCCTATGTTCTTATTGAATCAGTCTGCCAATACCTAAGCACTTACTGGGCAGATTTACAAGCACCTTGCGCCACCAGTGTGTCACTTTTTGTAACGTAGTGATGGCTCTAGGCACTCCTTCGTACAAGGAGAAGAAAAGCCACCCTGCATGGTTTTTCCTCTCCTTGTAAATACGACCCCTTCATACACAGAACTTTGCATTGAAGGGGTGTTCCATAGGTGTTGCTGTGGGTGTTCCCACGCAACACCCATAGAACAAGACACATCTCCAGATTTACGAGGTATTGTAAATCTGGAGATGTGTGAGAATGCTGCGCCATCCTAGAGTTGGTGTAGCAAGGCGCAATAAGGAGAACTGTTTTAATTTCTCCTAATTTTTTTCCTCTTTCAATGCATGCTGCATTCCACAGCATACATTGAAAGAGGAAAATGCCTTTACTGATTATTTTTGTGCAGGAAGGTGTTCCTCCCTGCACAAAAACAATCTCCGCACGACACAGACATCCCTGCAGTTTGTGCAGCAGTGCAGAGGGAAGCCCAGAGTTGTAACATATTCATGTACATATGTCACATCCCTGTGCTGTTTGGTCCGGAGATGCTTGTACATAGAAGCAGTGCCACAAGATTATTTTTTTTCCCTGCCTCTTGGCATTTTGCACGTCGCCTTTCTCGCATTTACTTTCCTCTCCAGGTGAAAAAGTGAAGATTTTCCACACTACAGATTCCGGTGTCTGTGGACGTGGTGCCTCCTGCAAGCATTCTTCTTCAGAATATACAGAATATACTTCCTCCTGCTGCTGCTGCTATCCAGATGCCATTTTGTTTGATACGTTTTGAAAAACACCTAAAAAAACAAGCAAAAAAGGGTTCTTGTAGGAAAAGAGATGTCTCTCTAAAGATGCTCCAACAAGAATGATTAAAATGGGTGTGGTCCTCCAATAGTTACAGTGGGAAATGTTATGAACTAATACAATCTTTTTAGTTGAGGTCACATGGAATCTGCGCACTCTGCGCTCACGAAACACACACCGGACGCGACTTCGCAAAAATACACTTAAAAATAATATAAGTTTATTATAAGTAAAAATATATTATTTTTATGAATATCTCAGATAATCTCTTGCCCTAATATGTATATTAAAGACACATACATATCATTTTAGAACATAAAAATGTTTTGCAAGAGTCACAAACACAGCGCACCCGAGCATGTATATAATGTCAGGCGGGACCCACCACTGCGCAAGCATCGGGTATCGTAATGCGCATATGTTGAGAATGTGCTGGAGCAGGAGTCACAAACTGGTCGCATACGAATTGCGCACCTCACGTATTATTAAATGTATATGATGTAACTGAAAAACATGCAGCCGTCTGTAGAAAATCAGTACAAAAAAATAGGTATAACTACTGTTACACTTAAAAACTTGCATTTAAAAAACCTTTGAAATTCACTGAAAAAACCATAGGTGTCAGAGACGTTATAGTTAGAAATTATCATTTAAAAAAGCTTTGAAATTCACTGAAAACACCATAGGATTCAGAGATGGTATAGTTAGAAATTAGCATTTAAAAAAAGCCTTATAAATTCACACAAAAAACATAGGTTTCAGGGGTGTTATATTTAGCTGGACATCTCACTCGAACAAAAACAGAAATTCCTCTGTTATAGTTAGTTCTGCTAACTATAACTCGCGCACCCGTAATACACTGCTGATGATGTTACATATTACATCATTCATGACATGGTCAGTGACATCACTGATGACATCCCTGATGATATCTCAAATGACATCACTGATGAACATAACAAAACCATAATGAAATGCATAAAATTGTGTCTTAACAACAACGATTTCATGTTTAGGACTCAAATGTATAAACAACTAAGGGGTGTAGCGATGTGATCCTGCTTCTCCCCCAGCTATGCCTGCCTTATAGTGGGCTGATGGGAGGAGCAGACCCTGAGGTCAACACATCTTGAAGAATATACGAGCATGTGAAATACTGGCTTCGGTATATAGATAATGTTTTTATTGTTTGGCAGGGCAGTGAAAAAAGAGCTACTCTATTTATCAACAACATTAACAATAACTCTGCAAACCTAAGATTTACCTCACATATAAGTGAAAAAGATGTTGACTTTCTTGATGTAAGAGTATATATAAATAAAGGCAAAATTACAACTACTCTACACAGAAAAATGACAATGGGCAACTCGACGATTCATGCATCAGTTGCTCATCCTCAACAATTGGTACAGAGTATACCCTATGGGGAACTCCTTAGGATTACAAAAATATGCAGTACAAAAGAACAACAGGAGATATGCACTTAAGAAGCTTTGATGATGTTCAAATAGAGAGGATACAACACATCTACCCTTAATCAGGCAGTGGCAAAAGTAGCTCAGAGATTCTTTGTTAGAGTCCAAGAATAGAAACGCTGAGCAGACACATGAAACAAATTCGCCAAGACTCATCATCACATTTAATCAGCAAGTACGACAGATCAGGTCCATAATCAAACCGGTAGTTCTGACTGATGCAGTCTTGGCGCCAGATCTCTTAGATAGCCCTACCATGACGTTTAGAAAAGGCATCTGCATGAGAACACAAATTGTAAAAAACCAGCCCTGAAACTACACTCAAAAAGACAACATGGCTGCAGCCGAGACAAGGGTTTTATAAGTGCTCTTCGTGTCGAGCATGCAGATTTGGAGAAACCACCACCAAATACATGACCCCTTTTAGCCCCACTGAATGCAAGATCAAAGGCAGCTACAACTGCAAAACTGAGTACGCTGTGTATGTTCTGACATACACCTGTGGCCTTAGATATTTGGGAAGCACAAAGCTACAGGTGCATGTCAGAATCCTACAACATTTGCGAGCCATCGTCAACAATGACACAGTGTACCCGGTGGCCAGGCACTTCAGGTCGGTACATGTAAATGACCTCAAGTGCCTAAAATACTATGTAATTGCTGAAATCCCAAACCCCCTCAGAGGGGGCAACCGGGAACGATCCTTACGGCAGCTAGAATCCAAAATGATCTTGAAATTAGACAGACAACATACCAGAGGGCTAAATAATACAGAGGATTTACACAATGTCCTATAGTACACCCCAATGTGAAGCATATATGAAAACTACAATCTTAAATACCCTCAGCTGCAACCCCATCCCCATTTTTAAAATCCCCTGCACAAATAGTTTTATATTTTAGTTATACACTAACACACCAACACCATTATTGCACTTTAAAATATCTCGCTTTGCACTTTCAAGTACTATATATAGCAACTATAGGTGCTTTTCTATGTTTACTTTTTGCGTGCTCTGCACCAACTTTTTTGATGTCTTCTACACAATCTATTCAGATTTCAGATAAGTCATATTTTCACAATCGACGAGTGTTGCACGTATTATTAAATGTATGTGATGTAACTGAAAAACATGCAGCCGTCTCACACCGTACGTGGATCCTTCACAACTTTTCTAAAATGGATATATTCCGTGCAGCCACTGTGATTTGTACGCATTGGGTGCGCGATTCCATAAAAAAATTGGAAAAAAATAAAATAATATAAATATATTAAAATAAAAAAAATTTAAACAATATTTCAGTTTGAATTTTTTTTAATTTTATTTGCAATTTTCAGAAAAATATATAATGTTATTTAATGAATAAAATATTTATAAATAAATAGTTTAAAAAACTGTAGAAAATCAGTACAAAAAAATAGTTATAACTACTATTACACTTAAAAATATGCATTTCAAAAACCTTTGAAATTCACTGAAAAAACCATAGGTGTCAGAGACGTTATAGTCAGAAATTATCATTTAAAAAAGCTTTGAAATTCAGTGAAAAAACCATAGGATTCAGAGATGTTATAGTTAGAAATTAGCATTTAAAAACATTATAAATTCACACAAAAAGACATAGGTTTCAGGGTTGTTATAATTAGCTGGACATCTCACTCGAACAAAACCATAGAAATTCCTCTGTTATAGTTAGTTCTGCTAACTATAACTCGCGCACCCGTGATACACTGCTGATGAGGTTACATATTACATCATTCATGACATGGTCAGTGAAATCACTGATGACATCCCAGATGATATCTCAAATGACATCACTGATGAACATAACAAAACCATAATGAAATGCATAAAATGGTGTCTTAACAACAACTATTTCATGTTTAGGACTCAAATGTATAAACAACTAAGGGGCGTCGCGATGTGATCCTGCTTCTCCCCCAGCTATGCCTGCCTTATAGTGGGCTGATGGGAGGAGCAGACCCTGAGGTTAACACATCTTGAAGAATATACGAGCATGTGAAATACTGGCTTCGGTATATAGATAATGTTTTTATTGTTTGGCAGGGCAGTGAAAAAAGTGTTACTCTATTTATCAACAAAATTAACAACTACTCTGCAATCCTAAGATTTACCTCACATATAAGTGAAAAAGATGTTGACTTTCTTGATGTAAGAGTATATATAAATGAAGGCAAAATTACAACTACTCCACACAGAAAAATGACAGTGGGAAACTCGACGCTTCATGCGTCAGTTGCTCATCCTCAACAATTGGTACAGGGTATACCCTATGGGGAACACCTTAGGATAAAAAAAATATGCAGTACAAAAGAACAACAGGAGATATGCACTTAAGAAGCTTTGATGATGTTCAAATAGAGAGGACACAACACATCTATCCTTAATCAGGCAGTGGCAAAAGTAGCTCAGAGATTCATTGTTAGAGTCCAAGAATAGAAACGCTGAGCAGACACATGAAACAAATTCGCCAAGACTCATCATCACATTTAATCAGCAAGTACGACAGATCAGGTCCATAATCAAACCGGTAGTTCTGACTGATGCAGTCTTGGCCCCAGATCTCTTAGATAGCCCTACCATGACGTTTAGAAAAGGCATCTGCATGAGAACACAAATTGTAAAAAACCAGCCCTGAAACTACACTCAAAAAGACAACATGGCTGCAGCCGAGACAAGGGTTTTATAAGTGCTCTTCGTGTCGAGCATGCAGATTTGGAGAAACCACCACCAAATACATGACCCCTTTTAGCCCCACTGAATGCAAGATCAAAGGCAGCTACAACTGCAAAACTGAGTACGCTGTGTATGTTCTGACATACACCTGTGGCCTTAGATATTTGGGAAGCACAAAGCTACAGGTGCATGTCAGAATCCTACAACATTTGCGAGCCATCGTCAACAATGACACAGTGTACCCGGTGGCCAGGCACTTCAGGTCGGTACATGTAAATGACCTCAAGTGCCTAAAATACTATGTAATTGCTGAAATCCCAAACCCCCTCAGAGGGGGCAACCGGGAACGATCCTTACGGCAGCTAGAATCCAAAATGATCTTGAAATTAGACAGACAACATACCAGAGGGCTAAATAATACAGAGGATTTACACAATGTCCTATAGTACACCCCAATGTGAAGCATATATGAAAACTACAATCTTAAATACCCTCAGCTGCAACCCCATCCCCATTTTTAAAATCCCCTGCACAAATAGTTTTATATTTTAGTTATACACTAACACACCAACACCATTATTGGAACTTTAAAATATCTCGCTTTGCACTTTCAAGTACTATATATAGCAACTATAGGTGCTTTTCTATGTTTACTTTTTGCGTGCTCTGCACCAACTTTTTTGATGTCTTCTACACAATCTATTCAGATTTCAGATAAGTCATATTTTCACAATCGACGAGTGTTGCACGTATTATTAAATGTATGTGATGTAACTGAAAAACATGCAGCCGTCTCACACCGTACGTGGATCCTTCACAACTTTTCTAAAATGGATATATTCCGTGCAGCCACTGTGATTTGTACGCATTGGGTGCGCGATTCCATAAAAAAATTGGAAAAAAATAAAATAATATAAATATATTAAAATAAAAAAAATTTAAACAATATTTCAGTTTGAATTTTTTTTAATTTTATTTGCAATTTTCAGAAAAATATATAATGTTATTTAATGAATAAAATATTTATAAATAAATAGTTTAAAAAACTGTAGAAAATCAGTACAAAAAATAGTTATAACTACTATTACACTTAAAAATATGCATTTCAAAAACCTTTGAAATTCACTGAAAAAACCATAGGTGTCAGAGACGTTATAGTCAGAAATTATCATTTAAAAAAGCTTTGAAATTCAGTGAAAAAACCATAGGATTCAGAGATGTTATAGTTAGAAATTAGCATTTAAAAACATTATAAATTCACACAAAAAGACATAGGTTTCAGGGTTGTTATAATTAGCTGGACATCTCACTCGAACAAAACCATAGAAATTCCTCTGTTATAGTTAGTTCTGCTAACTATAACTCGCGCACCCGTGATACACTGCTGATGAGGTTACATATTACATCATTCATGACATGGTCAGTGAAATCACTGATGACATCCCAGATGATATCTCAAATGACATCACTGATGAACATAACAAAACCATAATGAAATGCATAAAATGGTGTCTTAACAACAACTATTTCATGTTTAGGACTCAAATGTATAAACAACTAAGGGGCGTCGCGATGTGATCCTGCTTCTCCCCCAGCTATGCCTGCCTTATAGTGGGCTGATGGGAGGAGCAGACCCTGAGGTTAACACATCTTGAAGAATATACGAGCATGTGAAATACTGGCTTCGGTATATAGATAATGTTTTTATTGTTTGGCAGGGCAGTGAAAAAAGTGTTACTCTATTTATCAACAAAATTAACAACTACTCTGCAATCCTAAGATTTACCTCACATATAAGTGAAAAAGATGTTGACTTTCTTGATGTAAGAGTATATATAAATGAAGGCAAAATTACAACTACTCCACACAGAAAAATGACAGTGGGAAACTCGACGCTTCATGCGTCAGTTGCTCATCCTCAACAATTGGTACAGGGTATACCCTATGGGGAACACCTTAGGATAAAAAAAATATGCAGTACAACAGAGCAACAGGAGATATGCACTTAAGAAGCTTTGATGATGTTCAAATAGAGAGGACACAACACATCTATCCTTAATCAGGCAGTGGCAAAAGTAGCTCAGAGATTCTTTGTTAGAGTCCAAGAATAGAAACGCTGAGCAGACACATGAAACAAACGCGCCTAGACTCATCATCACATTTAATCAGCAAGTACGTCAGATCAGGTCCATAATCAAATGTAACTGGCCGATAGTTCTGACTGATGCAGTCTTGGCCCCGGATCTCTTAGATAGCCCAACCATCACGTTTAGAAAAGGCATCTGCATGAGAACACAAATTGTAAAAAAACAGCCTTGAAACTACACACAAAAAGACAACATGGCTGCAGCCGAGACAAGGGTTTTATAAGTGCTCTTAGTGTCGAGCATGCAGATTTGGAGAAACCCCCACCAAATACATGACCCCTTTTAGCCCCACTGATTGCAAGATCAAAGGCAGCTACAACTGAAAAACTGAGTACGCTGTGTATGTTTGACATACACCTGTGGCCTTAGATATTTGGGAAGCACAAAGCTACAGGTGCATGTCAGAATCCTACAGCATTTGCGAGTCATCGTCAACAATGACACAGTGTACCCGGTGGCCAGGCACTTCAGGTCGGTACATGTAAATGACCTCAAGTGCCAAAAATACTATGTAATTGCTGAAATCCCAAACCCCCTCAGAGGGGCCAACCGGGAACGATCCTTAAGGCAGCTAGAATCCAAAATGATCTTGGAATTAGACAGAAAACATACGAGAGGGCTAAATAATACAGAGGATTTACACAATTTCCTATAGTACACTCCAATGTGAAGTGTATATGAAAACTACAATCTTAAATACCCTCAGCTGCAACCCCCATCCCCGTTTTTAAAATCCCCTGCACAAATAGTTTTATATTTTAGTTATACACTAACACACCAACACCATTATTGCACTTTAAAATATCTCGCTTTGCACTTTCAAGTACTATATATAGCAACTATAGGTGCTTTTCTATGTTTACTTTTTGCGTGCTTTGCACCAACTTTTTTGATGTCTTCTACACAATCTATTCAGATTTCATATAAGTCATATTTTCACAATCGACGAGTGTTGCACTTATTATTAACTGTATGTGATGTAACTGAAAAACATGCAGCCATCTCACACCGTACGCGGATCCTTCACGACTTTTCTAAAATGGCTATATTCCGTGCACCCACTGTGATTTGTACGTATTGGGTGCGCGATCCCGAAAAAAAATTGGGAAAAAATTAAATAATATAAATATATTAAAATAAAAAAATAAACAATATTTCAGTTTGAATTTTTTTAAAATTTTTATTTGCAATTTTCTGAAAAATATATAATGTTATTTAATGAATAAAATATTTATAAATGAATAGTTAAAAAACTGTAGAAAATCAGTACAAAAATAGGTATAACTACTATTACACTTAAAAATTTACATTTAAAAAACCTTTGAAATTCACTGAAAAATTCATAGGTGTCAGAGACGTTATAGTTCGAAATCATCATTTAAAAAAGCTTTGAAATTCACTGAAAAAACCATAGGATTCAGAGATGTTATAGTTAGAAATTAGCATTTAAAAAACCTTATAAATTCACCCAAAAAAACATAGGTTTCAGGGGTGTTATAATTAGCTGGACATCTCACTCGAACAAAAACATAGAAATTCCTCTGTTATAGTTAGTTCTGCTAACTATAACTCGCGCACCCGTAATACACTGCTGATGATGTTACATATTACATCATTCATGACATGGTCAGTGACATCACTGATGACATCCCTGATGATATCTCAAATGACATCACTGATGAACATAACAAAACCATAATGAAATGCATAAAATGGTGTCTTAACAACAACGATTTCATGTTTAGGACTCAAATGTATAAACAACTAAGGGGTGTAGCGATGTGATCCTGCTTCTCCCCCAGCTATGCCTGCCTTATAGTGGGCTGATGGGAGGAGCAGACCCTGAGATCAACACATCTTGAAGAATATACGAGCATGTGAAATACTGGCTTCGGTATATAGATAATGTTTTTATTGTTTGGCAGGGCAGTGAAAAAAGTGCTACTCTATTTATCAACAACATTAACAACAACTCTGCCAACCTAAGATTTACCTCACATATAAGTGAAAAAGATGTTGACTTTCTTGATGTAAGAGTATATATAAATGAAGGCAAAATTAGAACTACTCTACACAGAAAAATGACAGTGGGCAACTCGACGCTTCATGCGTCAGTTGCTCATCCTCAACAATTGGTACAGAATATACCCTATGGGGAACTCCTTAGGATAAAAAAATATGCAGTACAACAGAAAAACAGGAGATATGCACTTAAGAAGCTTTGATGATGTTCAAATAGAGAGGACACTACACATCTACCCTTAATCAGGCAGTGGCAAAAGTAGCTCAGAGATTATTTGTTGGAGTCCAAGTATAGAAACGCTGAGCAGACACATGAAACAAGCGCGCCTAGACTCATCATCACATTTAATCAGCAAGTACGTCAGATCAGGTCAATAATCAAACGTAACTGGCCGATAATTCTGACTGATGCAGTCTTGGCCCCAGATCTCTTAGATAGCTCTCCCATCACGTTTAGAAAAGGCATCTGCATGAGAACACAAATTTTAAAAAACCAGCCCTGAAACTACACTCAAAAAGACAACATGGCTACAGCCGAGACAAGGGTTTTATAAGTGCTCTTCGTGTCAAGCATGCAGATTTGGAGAAACCACCACCAAATACATGACCCCTTTTAGCCCCACTGAATGCAAGATCAAAGGCAGCTACAACTGCAAAACTGAGTACGCTGTGTATGTTCTGACATACACCTGTGGCCTTGATATTTGGGAAGCACAAAGCTACAGGTGCATGTCAGAATCCTACAACATTTGCGAGCCATCGTCAACAATGACACAGTGTACCCGGTGGCCAGGCACTTCAGGTCGGTACCTGTAAATGACCTCAAGTGCCTAAAATACTATGTAATTGCTGAAATCCCAAACCCCCTCAGAGGGGGCAACCGGGAACGATCCTTATGGCAGCTAGAATCCAAAATGATCTTGGAATTAGACAGAAAACATACCAGAGGGATAAATAATAGAGGATTTACACAATTTCCTATAGTACACCCCAATGTGAAGTATATATGAAAACTACAATCTTAAATACCCTCAGCTGCAACCCCATCCCCGTTTTTAAAATCCCCTGCACCAATAGTTTTATATTTTAGCTATACACTAACACACCAACACCATTATTGCACTTTAAAATATCTCGCTTTGCACTTTCAAGTACTATATATAGCAACTATAGGCGCTTTTCTATGTTTACTTTTTGCGTGCTTTGCACCAACTTTTTTGATGTCTTCTACACAATCTATTCAGATTTCAGATAAGTCATATTTTCACAATCGACGAGTGTTGCACTGATATTTATGAATTTATTCATATTTAAATGTTATCATCATGTAAATATATCCATTGCTTAACAGGTTTTACTATTTATTGTGATTTTAGATACTTATGAAAGCATTATCATATTTATTTATTATCATGTAATGTGGGAAGTAACAATTCAGTAGCAATATATAGAGGAAAAAAATTATTTTCTTATCTACTACAAGATGAAGTTTACTATGTTCATGGAACCCTTTTGCAAAACCATTGTTAGATATTCTTGCAATCATGCAGTTATCTCAGTCAGCTCTAGCAGTCAAACAACTTTTCTCAACATGTTGGACAGAGGGTTTTATAGCTAGAGCATAAGTACAATTAATAATTGTAAGAACAAAATATGAGCAAAAATAATAGAACAGTATGTTTTCTATGTTCACTAGTGATCACATGACACTGGAGTAGCCCAAAAAAACAACCACAAAAAAAAGGATATAAAAACAGTTGGCGGACTGCATTTCTGCATGTGAACAAGGATACTGTGTTATCCGAAACGCGTCATAAGCGGTGAAGATCAAATAAAGACCTGAATTTCTGTCACAAAGAATTTGGTGTCCATGACTCTCTCTTCTCTCTTCGCTGATTAAGAAGTGGGAAGAGTTGGAAAAGTGTTTCAATATATATATATAGCAGTCACCATCCTGATCATTTGATTCGCAGCATCCCTTATGAACAGATGCCGCAAATCAGACATATTTGCAGCATGGATTTACCCTGTGCACAGGCCCAAAGCGCAAGCAAGGACAGATTTCTAGCTAGAGGCTACATGGCGAGTATGCTAGACATCGCTATCAAAAAAGCCAACTTGATTCCTTGCTTGTCAGCATTAGGATATAATTCTGAGCAAGCTAGTCTGTTCAGTACACCTAAAAAGTTGCAGAATCACACAGACTGATAACAACATACAGTCTGCAACATATACAACTACTTATGATCTTCTAATAGAATTGGCCAGTTGTCCAAAATGATCCAGTGATTGGTGGCACTTTGCCAAAATTCCCCGAAATAACATTTCGTAGGGCACGTTCTATGAATGACATGCTTGTCAAGAGCAGTCCCAAAGTCTGCACCAAGAGTTCCTGGTTGCAAACCACAAAGGGCTTTATCAAATGTGCTTCTTGCAAAGCCTGTAAACCAGGCAGGAACAAAACGTCATATACAACTCCCTTTAGTGACGTACCCGTGCCCATTTCTGAGAAATTGACGAGCAAATCAGATTTTGTTATGTGCGTGCTGGAGTGTACGTGTGGCCTGCAATATGTTGGTAGTACCAAATTGCAGGTTCACAAGCGTATACTCCAGCACAGGCTTGCCATCAGCAACAACGATGCGCCCTACCGAGTTGCTAAGCATTTTAAGGAGATCCATGGGAGTTGCCTAGATTTTTTGAATTGCTTTGTGGTGGACATGGTCCACAACTGCGCTGCGGGGTGACCGCGAGACCCAGCTTAGACAACTTGAAACTAGGTATATCCTCGAGTTAGACACCAACACCCCAAATGGATTGAATTTGAGTGAGGATCTCTTCACTAGCCTTTGTCTTACCCCAACTTTAAGCCCAGTATTCATTCATTCATTCACTTTTTTGAAGCAGCATGTTTTAGATCTGATCTCCGTATTTAATGACTCGGTTATACGCGAGAAGTTTTAGTTTTTATTATACTATATATTTTTACACCATGGTTGGTTTTTGCTACCTATTCGCACTTCACTCCTCTTTTAGTATTTTTTTATCACGGATTTGTGACCACTTGTTGGGCAGATTAGACATATAGCTTGGTATGGCCCCACGTGATTAAATCACTAGGAAGCATTATAATTAATCCAGTACTTTCCAGGACGGACACCTCTTGAATCCTGTTGTTGTGTTTTTGTAACAAGATAGTGAGTTTGTATAACAGTCATTCATGGCATTCAAGCCCATACGTCATGTACTAGACGTTTTTTAGATATTTATGAAGTAATTAAATATTTATGACTGTTTTTATAGGGGTAGGGATACTGTGGGTTTGTTTTTTATGCCTTTTATAGGAAATTTGAATGACTATATATATTTTTTTTTCCCAGAGTTTTATATAGCGCGAACTTGACCCGAATCGGTTATCAGAGCGCTTTACATAGCGCCAGTTACTTTACATGAGGACACACATTCACTTTTGTTAGGCACAGAGAGATTAAGTGATTTGCGCAGAATCACAGAATGTTTATCGTCATTACCGAGACTCGAACCCAGATCTCCAGGTCCGAGGTCGAGCGCCCTAGCCGTTAGAGATATTTTAATTCAATTTCAATCAAGTGCATTATTCAACTGGTATGATATGGTTTCATTAAGAGCCACATCTTGAGTGTCATTTTTCAATCCTATGGCCCACTAGGGCCGGATGCACCCGAACTCCGCCTGTATGACCTTGTCAGGGACATCACTCATGGATTGCACTGACCATATTAGCTGTGGGGTCCGTTATATTATTTAGTTCTTGTTGTCTAGTTAATAGGCTTGGATTTGAAAATTAGTTTCATAGCCCTGGCATTTGATTTAAGGATGGGGCAGCAGGCCACTATTCGGCATTTTTGACATTACTCTTCTCTAACATTTATTTTGAATTGTACTTGCCACCTCACTATGAGGATTATTGTATTTTGTCCAACATTATGGATGTCCAATTTCCAATATGCCTTGCTATTCATGGATGGTGCGTTCCGCAGTCTCGGCACTTGTGGGAATGCTTATCAGTTTTACATTATGCATTTAATACTGCCAGCCATGCTCACTGGTTTTCCATGTTATTTGGCTGAATGGAAAGAAAAAATTGCACTTGCTTGCCTATTCTTTATATGCCAATTTGTAACCACAGTGTATCCTGTATTATTGTAATATAGACTGTTTAATACCATTTTTTACCAGTTCCACACCATGGGTTGGACATGGTCCTTGTTTCATTATGAAGACGTATGTCAAGAGGCCCAATTATGGGAAATACCACATTTTATGCATTTCTTTCTGATTTTTGCCCATGTAGAGTATTTTGCACTATTGCGTACCTTTGCACTGCTATCCTCATGTTTCAATGCCTTGCCAAATCCGAAACTACAAATATGAACTGCTTTAGTAGCATTTTAAACTGCTATTATGTATATGTTTTCTATGTCTATTGGCCCGATGGCCACGTGATATGCACCCTTGCACTTTAAATTCATGGGCTTTTGTTACCAGCGTCATGTGATCAAGGGCTTTCTGGGCCCGAGATTTGTCATGGTGGTGCGTGGCACACACTTTTGGAATAAATATTGGCAAATAAATTACTTGATTGGGTCTGTTTCGCCTTTTCTGCACTCTGGATGTTGCGACGAAGTTCCTGTTATATATATAAATATAAATATATCAACCGTGATCACGGTATAAGAATACCGAAACGCGTAGGTTGTTTGCCTGTACCTTCATTTGGATTTTGGATTTTTGAATGGAATAATAAATCAACACTGCTGCTGAAAATCGAGTGAGAGTGCTACTTATATATATATATATATATATATATGTATGTATATATATATATATATATATATATATATATATATATATATATATATATATATATATATATATATATATATATATATATATATATATATATAATGCATTTTTATATAGTGCAGACTTTACCCAAAGGTGTCAGAGTGCTTCACAATAGAGCCAAGTCCACTACATGAGGGGTAAATTACAAATGTACACGTTGCAGAAACAAACGAGAAACAAGAACAGGTAAAAAAAAATAATAGATGGAAGTCACTCTAACACACACAGTAGGAAGAGGATTGTACAGGCATAGATTACAAATTTACAATAATGAAAGAACTTCCTTGAGGGAGATGAGAGGGGGTGAATTTATTCTGGAAGTGTCTTTAGAAGAGAAGAGATTTGAGGTCAGTTGTGAAGGTCCACGTCGATGTGGTGGTATAAAGTAGTGGAGGAAGCGAGAGACAGATTCTCACCGCATTGCCTGAGAAGGATTGAGTCATCGATCTTTCCTTTTTTAAGGTGGGTGGCTCAAGCAGTAGATTTTCCACATCACGTAGCGGTCTAGAGCCTCCAGAAATTTTCTGTTTATTTGCCAGGTATCGAGGAGAGGAAGTGTGCAAGACTTTGTGGGTGATACAGGCAGTCTTGAAGTTTGCTCGTGCCTTGGTGGGAAGCCATCAAAGAGAAGACAAAATGGGTATGATGTGGTCATTTCTCTTGGCCCCAAATATAAAACGAGCCGCTGAGTAGAAAACAGATTTAAGAGGGGTTTACTTGCAGCAGGGCTATTTCATTGCTGCAGTTTGGAATGAAACCAGACTGGAAATTGTCAAGAAGATTATTATCCTTAATGTGTAGGAAAAGTTGTTTCGCTATACATCTTTCTGTGATTTTTGCAAGAAAAGGGAGGTTAGTGATGGGGCGGAAGTTGTTGTGGTTGTTAGCATCGGCGGAGGGTTTTTTAAGAAGTGGGGTGACCTGTCCTGTTTTAAGGGTAACATGAAGGGAGCCTTGGCTGAGAAAGAGGTTAACCAGACTGGTCTAATAGTAGAGAGTATGGATGTAGAAATCAATGGCAATGTCAGTCGGGACGGGGTCCGAATAATGGTTGGAGGGCTTTGTTTTGAGGATGCATTTGAGGATGGCATCTTCAGAGCTGGCGTCAAAGTTCTGCCAAATGACGAGGGATTTGCGCTCCTCTGGGTAGAATGAATGACCTGATCCACCAGTGATTTCACTTTTTCATTAAAAAATACAGTGAAGTCTTCTGGTTTCTTTGGAGAATCGTCATGCTTGATGATTGGGGTTGAGCCGTCAGATAATTTTTTTGGTCTGTTTTTATCTGAATTAAGGAGGGTTCTGAAGTGTAGAGCTTTTTTCATGGAAGACGTGTTTGTGGTAATTTGATCTGGGTGAGCATAGAATGAAAAGATTGGTAATGGATGGAGATTATCTCTATTGTTTCTTCAGGTTCTTCCTTTCTTCATAAAGGGATTTATTTAACCATGGTGCTGAAGGAATAGGCCTTTTCCTTTTGCTTTGGAGTGGTGCGACATTATTGATTTCAACAAGGACTGAGAGGCATTGGGAGGTAAGATTATTGACATCCAAGTTAGGGTCGAGCCTTGGAAGTGAAAGCATAGCAGAATCACAGAGAGTGTCAAGGTCATTGTTTTTGGTATTACGGAACCGGGTAGTAGACATTTTAGGTTGTCCAAGAGTTATAGAGTGTGTTGGTGAAGAGAGAAGGGGATGAGGAAGTGGTCAGACCAGTCTACAGGAATAGGGAGAGCAATAGTAAGCATGTCTGCTTTAGATTTAACAAGGTCCAGAATTGAGCCCTTAAAGTGTGTTGTTTCAGAACAGTGTTGGATAAGATCAATTTCTGAGAGAAAATTTGCAAACCTATGGCAGCAGAGTCTTCCAAAGAGCCCCAGTGAAGATTGAAGTCTCCTAGGAAGATCTGTCTGTTACTTTGAGAATATTGGTCGCTGATGAAGTCGGTGAGTTCCTCCAAAAACGAAAAACACTCACCAGGCGGGTGATAAATGGCATGGAATTTGAAGGGTGAGACAGGCATTCCAATGGACGGAAGGAACTATTAGGAAAAGCCTTAATTTTAAGAGAGTTTCGGAAGATGATTGCAACACCTCCCCCAACTCTGTCTGTTCTATCATTTCTAAGGATAGAATAGCCAGTGGGCAATAGAAGATCAAACATAGTATGAGAGGTGTCATTGAACCAGGTCTCAGTGAGGAAGAGCATGTAAAGATCATGGAGAGTGATGGTGTCAGAAATTTCCAGTTTGTGTTTAGTTGCAGATCTGCAGTTGTGAACCAGACAGCACAACTCTGATAAGGCTGTTTTGGTTACGGGGCCATTGATCTTTTGGGGGTGATGGGGATAATGCTCTTATAAGAGGGTGCCCATGTAGAATAAGACTGAAGATTAGATCTGACAGAGGAGATGTTGGAATAGTGTACAGAGTAGATTTACTTGGAGTGGAAAGTGGAGGGGGGATGACATTAGAAGTCTTGTAATTAGCCTGTAAGCTAGCGATGTCTGCAGAAGACAGACTGTGATTGGCTTTTTTGGGCGCGGGAGCAAGGTACTCCTCAGGAGTCTGGGGACGTGAATATTTGCGAAGGGAATTGAGGTGTTTGTCAAGTTGGATAAATTCATGCTTAAGAGTGAGATGGAAGCTTCAAACTGGACAATTGTCACAATTCAGCTCTGGTGGTTGTAATGCTTGTGTGACAAAGTGCGACTGCTGTACTCAAAGTCCCAGAATGCTTAGGGCTGAGTGATTTGTCCTTTTTCTCTTTCCCTTGCCTACTTACGCGTTTCCTTTCCTCTTCTCGACTGCTTGTCACCTGATCATTGTGTTTGAGTCCATGGAGGAGATACTAGTTCTTGGAGCCTGTTTGAGAGAGTTTGTACTCACCCCTGATGCGGTAGCGCATAGACGGGCTGGATGATTACCGCGAAGACCGAGGAGGAATCAGTGTTTGCCGCGCTGAACTGAAATACCCGTATGGGAGTAACCTGGAAGCTAGAGAAAACGCTTGTTGCTGTAAGCGCTGGACACCCTGAACTTGGATTGTTTGTAGTTAGTGTAGCGCATGCCGCGCTGGATTAGATAGGCTCTTACTCGTGATTAGAACGGGAGAAACAGCTCGGAAGAAAATATCTGAACTGTAGGAAACACGTGTATTGAACAGACACATATCTGGTGCAGATAAGTACTTGTTTGTTTCGTGCATGAAGATATCGACTCCACTTCAGTAATTACTCTCTGCCTTTAAGAGAATAGTGATTACCCCTGTAAACCCTTGTTCGATATCTTTTTCTATTTACTTTATTTTTCTCTTTTGATTGAAAGAACTTGCAGCAGTGTTTAATGTAAGTCTATTGCACACATAGTCAGTTTAGTTACTCTGCAGAAGTCGTATGTGTGTTGTGACGTGTTCTCTTTTTCCATGCAGGGTCCTGGGCTAGGAAGAAGTGCTTCTAACCCTTCATAACATTTCTGACCTGCTGATTTACACTGCTGCAACTTTATGGTTTATTTATCCACTTTCCCCTTCCCCTAGCGTGATACCCTTTTGTTGGAGGTATATTAATACTCGCAGGAGGTATTACATATAGGGGAGGTCGGAATCAGGCATCAGTCATCGCTCCTGCTGTATCCGCATTCTGGAGGTTAGTTTACTCATGTCCTGGTTTCTGACAACAATAGAGGAGATGAGAAAGCCTAATTTATCTTCCAGAGGGAGTCGGGCAGCACATGGAAGGTTAGGTGGCTCGATGAAACAGGAGGGAGTGCAATTGGCGAGGGAGAGCAGGGAGAAGTGGGAGTGTGGGGGTATTGGGGTGCAGGAGTAGAAGATGGGATAGATGGTGGTTGAGAGAGGTTGTTGTGCATCTGAGATGGAAAGAGAGTTATCATTGCTGAAGTCGAACAGAGGAGATGATATGAGATCATATTTAGGAGGAGATAGGTGGGGAACGAGTATGGAGGGCGGAATGTGGGGAGGGTAAATAGGGGTGTCACAGGAATGGCAGAAGAATTGGGAAGAAGAAAGGAGAAATGGCTGGAAAGGACCCGTAAGCTAGGAGAGGTGAATGTGAAGGGACAGGCTCCAGGCAGATTGGGGGGGAGTGGGATAGAGGGTGGCTGAAGAAAGAATATGGTTCTACTGTATATGAGGGAGGAAAAAGTAGGGGATTACCTAGGGGGGATAAAAGGTTGAGCAGCATTACAGGAGGAATGGGAGGATAAAGAGAGATGCAAGGGGTTTGTGAAGATGTCAGGGTAAAAGCAGAGGGGGAGCGGGAAGGGGGAAGAAGGGGGAAAATATGGAAAGTTTACGGGAAGATCAGGTTGTAAGAGAGGTGGATTTAATAAGGAGGTGGTGAGCAGGGTTAGGTGGGAGGAGGTAGCATTGGAATACCGGGAAGGTGCAGAGTGGAGAAGGGGAGTGTTAGCTAGAGGTATGGTTGGCGTGTTGAGGGGAAGTTCACAATGGGAGGTCGCAGAATGGGAGGGGAGGGAGCAGGGGATGGAGGGGGCAGAGAGTCGGCCTGTGCCTTCCGGGAGAGCGGCCTATTGGAGTATAGGGGGGGCAAGGGAGGAGATAGGGAGTAAAGGGTGGAGCTAGATAAAGAATCAAGAGAGATCACAGTTGAAGGGGTGGGGAGTAAGGAAGGGAAAAGGTGGTCAAAGAGAGAGAGACAGTACCATTGTTATACAGTGAAATAGTGTGTGAGCCATTAAAAGTAGAGGGGGAAATTTTGAGCTGTTGCCCATGAGGGATAGACAAGGAGGAGGTGACCTTTAAGGAGATAAAGAAGCTGGTGGACCAGGAAGAGATGTCGTGAGTATAAAAAATGAAATAATTTTGGAGCCTCCCATAACGACCATTATGAAATTGATCAACAAAAAGAGAATCAGGAAATTGTTCAATGGTGTTATGCTTGAACCGTTTTGCTGAAGCTTTAGGCAGGTTAGGGGGATACATGATTTTCAAGCAATTAACTCTACACCTAACTCAAGTGGTGGCCTTGTTAGGTAGCTGAGGAGGAGGAGAGTAGTGGGGGGAAGAGGAAGGAATTGCTAAGGTAGCAACAGTGAAATGAAGTATAGGAAGAAGAGGGCACATATTCCGATAATCAAATGAAATTACCTAATTAATGTGAGGTCAAGAGGCGTCTGGGTTAGCAGGGCAAAAGTCTCTGGTCCAATCAGACAGTTGCTGCGGCTTCAAGGTGGGATGTTAGTCCCTTAGTCATGTAATTGGGGGACAGGTATGTGTTAAAAACATGTTGGAATTTTGGGTTCAGGTATAAACCGGCGAGTGAGATAGGCACACACTTGCGAGGAAACAATTTTGGCTGCTAATTTTAGGTCCTGGCAATATTGAGTTGTGTAAACACCTAAACTACTGTTCAAATATAGCCGAAATTAAAGAATCGATAGAATTCATGTTACAGGGACGTTATAGTTAGGCTGACATTTCACTCATACAAAACCAGAGAAATTCTGCAGTTATAGTTAGCTGAGCTAACTATAACTAGTGCCCCTGCAATGCACTGCTTATGACCTCACATATTACATCACTCACGACATGGTCAGTGACATCACTGATGACATCTCAAATTACATCACTGATGACATCATCCACAGAACTGCTGAAACACCCACTCACATCCCTATATAACCTTTAATACACCCACTTCAACTTCCACACTACTATTCTCAAGCACATTCACATACCCATAACTGTACTTAGACAAGTATATAATATGTGAGGTCATAAGCAGTGCAGTGCAGTGGGTGAGTTATAGTTAGCTCAGCTAATTATAACTGCTGAATTTCTCTGGCATTGTACAAGTGAAATACCAGCCTAACCTTTGGTTTTTCCAGTGAATTTCTAAGGTTTTTTATGATATTATAATTCGTAACTATTACATTCCGGTAACCTTTCCTTCTTTCATGAATTTCTAAGGTTTTTGAAAATGCTAATTCTTAACAATAACATCCTTGTAAGCTTTGTTTTTTTCAGTGAATTTCTATGGTTTTTAAAGTAGTAGTCATGTTTGCAGAGTAGTGGAGAAAGATAGCACTCAGGAATTCCACTGTGTAGGACTTACAGGAAGTACCAGGAGAGCTTCTTGGCCCCCAAGTCCCTCAGGAGTAAAGTGGACTTCATCACCCAGCAAGTAGTATGCCAGGAGCTGCATCTGCAGAGTGATGGAGAAAGGGTGTGTGGCCTCCGCACACCTCTTACCAGTCCCGCTGTGTGGGACTTACTAGAGATAACAGGAGGGTTAGTCAGCCTCCAAGGATGTCTTTGGGGGCCAACTACCCCTCCTGTTCCCTTCAGTAAGTCCCACATAACAGGATTACTGAGATGTCAGAGGCCGTGCTCCCTTTCTCCACTACTCTGTAAACCCGCCTCCCGGTACACTACTAGTTGGGAGATGAAGTCCCCTTGGCTCTTCAGGGTCCTTGGGGGCCAACTACCCCTTCTGTTACCTCCAGTAAGACCCACACAGCTGCATTGCTGAGAGGTCATCAGAGGCCACACCCCCTTTCTCCACCACTCTGCAAATGCAATTCCTGGCACACTCCGGCTTTGGGATGAAGTCCACTTTAGTCCTCAGTCCCTCAGGAGGCAAGGGGACGTCACCCCCCACCAGCAGTGCACCGAGAGGTACGCTTGCAGGGTGGTGGAGAAAGGGGGCATGGCCTCTGACCAACTCCCAACAATCCCACTTTGTAAGGCTTACTGGATGTAACAGGAGGTCTTCTTGGCCCCTACGGTCCCTCAGCCAGTGGACTTCATCCCCCAACCAAGAGCACACGAGGAGGCTCGTTTGCATAGTAGTGGAGAAAGGGGTTAGGGCCACCGGCAAGTTTTGGGCTTTAAAAAATATATATATATGTATATTTTTAGGGACCCTTGTTTATTTATTTTTATTTAAAAAACAGCAGGGGGCTGCATGGTCCCCCCCCGGGCAAATTTTGGCCCCAGGGCCTGGCCTTTATTATTTTTCATTTTTTTTAAATTATAGAGAAGGGGGACAGGTTTTTAAAAAAAAAAAAAACAGGAGGGGGCCACGCGTACCCCCTCATGTACCAATTTCAGCTTGAGGGACCCCATCCCCAGGGGCCCGGCCTTTATTTATTTTTTATTTTTTGTAAAAATCAAAGGCATTGCTTTTTACACACAGGGAGCTGCTGACATGCAGCTTCCTATGTGCAAAAATCAAAGTAATGCTCCGCTTTGAGCAAGCAAGAGCATAATGGTCTTGCGTGCTCAAAGCTGAGCACACTGTTTGCAGTGCTCCCCCAAAGCAAATTGCAATGTCCTAGAGGTGGGCACTTCAGGACATTGCTGAAGCCAGCCCTGGGGGTTGAATATCCCAGGGCCATGTAGGGCTCCTGGTGGGGGCTGATTAGTCCCTTGCCTTTATTCAAATGTGCCCCAGTGGGTTGGTGGTCCCCAAGGCTTGGTGTCTTCATCTGACCCCCTTAAGTTTTGTATGTGTGCCCGGGTGGATGGCAGTTTCAGGGACTACATGGGGGAGCTGGAGCCCCCCCCCCCACATTTTGTTATTTGTACTTAGCCCTGGGGAGGTGATGGTCAGGGGAGTCCACAATGCCTCTCCCATATTATTGAAATTAGCCCCAGAGAGTGGCAGTCCCTGGGGCAGGAGTGATCCGCGAGGTACCTCCTATTGTTTTAATTAGCCTTGGGGTAGTGGTGGCCACCGGGGCAGGTGGTTGTCCATGAGACCCCTTCCACACAATTGGCAATAACCTGGAGGAAGTGGTAGTGTCTGGGGCTTTGATAAGCCATAGGAGGGGGGGGCCTGTGCACCCCCATCTTATATTTATTATATGTCCCCGGGACATGGCCTACCTGGGGGTTATATAAAAGCAAGCACAAGTGCTCAAGCTTGTTTTTTTTATTACCTCAAACTCTTGATTTTGCTGCTTGATTTTGGTGCACCCTGAACCCCAAGACCATGGCTTGGGGGTCAGGGTATTCATACCCTGCCCCCTTTACTTTATTTTTACTTTTCTGGGAGGGACTCAGTGAAGCCGGGACCCAAGATAGCTTCCACCACTTCCTGGTTGAATAGTTGGCAGCCAAACAAAGCGTGCATTTCCCTGCATGAGCTCGTCTTTTTTCGCAAAGGCTTCACAACCAAAGATAACACAATTTTCAACTTAAGTTTCTCAACAATTCCTGAACAGATTTACACTAAATAAGCAAAAGGCACTTCCTTGACCCAACATCTACCTCACTTTTGCCATATTTGGTGTAAGTCCGTTCAGTGGTTGCTGTGGCTTACAATTCCCATGGGAATTAACACGAATGCAACCCTTTTTTTTACCTCAATTTCTCAGTCCCCACTGCATGAGTCACCCCTAAACTTTTCATGAGACACAGAATCTACCTTGACATTTTTTTGGGAAAATGTCATGAAGATTGGTCAAACGATGCCACAGTTATAGCAAAGTCAAAAGATGCTTTTTCTATGGAAACTATGTTCTAACTGTAACTACCTACTGGCAACAGCCAGTAGGTAGGTAATATATATATACATATATATATATATATAGTTAGGATTTTTTCTCTATGGGATTTTTGAAAATTCTATGTCTAATAACTTTGGCGTTTGTGGACGGAATTGGCTGAAATTTTCAGGAAAATGGAACATTTCATCAAGGGGGGGCCGAGAAAAAAGGGGGGTCCCAAAACGCGTTTTTCCCATGTTAATTTCCATAGGGCGGTTGGCCTCACTTTTAGCTCAAACGGCTGAATGGATTTGCACGAAACTTGGCAAAATTGTAGGGACTGTTAGCCCGATGTGCCTTTGCTAGGTCTCAATATATGTGCTCCAGTGGATTTTGAGTAATTTAGGTTCAAAAAAAGATATATATCTGGGCGGAGCCTAACCACACATCTGATCTGATTGGCTGTCAGCACTTCATCCAAGAAGTGTTGGCAGCCATCTTGGGACCAATATACACGATAGCACCTCATTAAAAAGCATTGTAGTTAATAGAGGGTTTTAGGACTTTAGTTACATTATAAATCATTTGTTGATGGTACCATACTCGTTTTAGGAATTGTGGTGGGTTCTAAGGTGATTTTACCATGTGAAAAAACCTTCTGCTGTGATATCATGAATATTGTTTGAAAGAAAACTAATATCTCATGATTTTCCCACAGTGGTTTGGAAGGGGATCTATAAGCTAAACTGAAAGCATATTTTCTGTAAATTCACATTATCTTTCTCAGTCATGTGAAAATGAAGTCTGACATTCTCAGTAAAACATGTACATCCAACAAGGACAGAGACTGTCAGTTGATTCCTTTGTGTTCTACTGCAGCCTCCTAGAGTGTTCTAAAGAACAACTAGAGCGCTAACAGTCCTACTTATTACAAAGGTATGGCACACCTGAAGCCATCTTGATTCGAATAAAGTGGTAACTCTTAAAACATTTAATTTAAAAAGAAACAACATGACGGGGTATATTTTGCCATAGAAAGTATGATTAGTGCTGCAGAATGAAAAATTAGGGCACATTTTGAGTGACTTCTCAAATCCTTTTCTATTTCATTAAAACATTCTGACATGCAGTCTCCCAAAATGGCCACCAGAGACAAAAGAGCCCAAATGTAGCCCAAATATCACCCAGATGTAGCCCAAGTATAGCCCAATGACAGAATGTCCCAGAGTGTTCTAAAGAACAACTAGAGCGCTAACAGTCCTACTTATTACAAAGGTATGGCACACCTGAAGCCATCTTGATTGGAATAAAGTGGTAACTCTTAAAACATTTAATTTAAAAAGAAACAACATGAGGGGGTATATTTTGCCATAGAAAGTATGATTAGTGCTGCAGAATGAAAAATTAGGGCACATTTTGAGTGACTTCTCAAATCCTTTTCTATTTCATTAAAACATTCTGACATGCAGTCTCCCAAAATGGCCACCAGAGACAAAAGAGCCCAAATGTACCCCAAATATCACCCAGATGTAGCCCAAGTATAGCTCAATGACAGAATGTCCCAGAGTGTTCTAAAGAACAACTAGAGCGCTAACAGTCCTACTTATTACAAAGGTATAGCACACCTGGAGCCATCGTGATGGGAATAAAGTGGTAACTCTTAAAACATTTAATTTAAAAAGGAACAAAATGAGGGGGTATATTATGCAATAGAAGGTATTATTAGTGCTGCAGAAAGAAAAATTAGGGCACATTTTGAGTGACTTTTCAAATCCTCTTCTATTTCATTAAAAAATTCTGACATGCAGTCTCCCAAAATGGCCACCAGAGACAAAAGAGCCCAAATGTAGCCCAAATATCACCCAGATGTAGCCCAAGTTTAGCCCAATGACAGAATGTCCCAGAGTGTTCTAAAGAACAACTAGAGCGCTAACAGTCCTACTTATTACAAAGGTATGGCACACCTGAAGCCATCTTGATTGGAATAAAGTGGTAACTCTTAAAACATTTAATTTAAAAAGGAACAAAATGAGGGGGTATATTTTGCCATATGAATTATGATTAGTGCTGCACAAAGAGAAATTAGGGCACATTTTGAGTGACTTCTCAAACCCTCTTCAATTTCATTAAAAAATTCTGACATACAGTCTCCCAAGATGGGCACCAGAGACAAAAGAGCCTAAATGTAGCCCAAATATCACCCAGATGTACCCCAAGTATAGCCCAATGACAGAATGTCCCAGAGTGTTCTAAAGAACAACTAGAGCGCTAACAGTCTTACTTATGACAAAAGTATGGCACACCAGAAGCCATCTTGATTGGAATGAAGTGGTAAGTCTGAAAACACTCAATTTAAAAAGGAACAACATGAGGGGGTTAATTTTGCCATAGAAAGTATGATTAGTGCTTCAGAAAGAAAAATTAGGGATCATTTTGAGTGATTTCTCAAATCCTCTTCTATTTCATTAAAAAAATTCTGACATGCAGACTGAAACATGCACTTTGAATACCAGCAGCAGACGTCCCTGGTGAGCAGTAGCTTTACTACAGTGATCTAATGTGCAACTAGAGTGCTAACATTCAGAATTTATGGCAAATGTGTGACACATCTGAATGCCTTCTTGATGGAACCAAAGTAAACAAGCATTGAAAATGCAATAGATCTCGCCCTCGTTTAAGTTAAAGCCATTCTGTTTGTAATGAGGTGGCTTTTTAGCTTTGCTTTTATTAGTGTTTTTTCAACTTTCATGTAAATAACATGCATCTGTATGCATATAAGTATATGTATGCATACATTTATGTTTGTATTTATATAGATATACAGATGATATATGTTTATATATGTATGTATATATATATATATTTACTGAAAAAACCATAGGTTATAGACCATATATAGTTAGGAATTAGCATTTACAAAACCTTGAAAATTCACTGAAAAAACCATAGGTTATAGACCATATATAGTTAGGAATTAGCATTTACAAAACCTTGAAAATTCACTGAAAAAACCATAGGTTATAGACCATATATAGTTAGGAATTCGCATTTACAAAACCTTATTTTACTCACACAAAACCATTGAAATTCCATATATAGTTAGTTGCACTAACTATATATCGCGCACCCGCAATCCACTGCTGATGATGTCACATATTACATCATTCATGACATGGTCAGTGACATCACTGATGACATCACTGATGACATCTCAAATGACATCACTGATGACAACATCCAGTGACTGTATGTTTCTGTAAAGTTAAAATATGTCTTACATATTGAAGAATGAGTGGATGTATAAGTGTGTGGATGAAGGATTTAGTAGGTGCATGACTGACTGTATGAGTGAGTGATTAAATGTGTCTCACTGAGTGCATGGGTTAGTGACTAAACTGTCTTAATTTGTGCATCAGTATGTCTGTTGTTCTGTAAACTGTTGCATGTGTTGATAAGTAGCTATATGAGTAACTACATGGGTTTTTGATTGGTTGCCCAAGTATTTGTATGGGAGACTGAGTGTGTGTGTGGGTGGCTGGGAGGTGTATGACTCTGTGCATAGATGTGTGAGCAGTTGGTTCACTAGATGTATGGTTTCAAAAGTGCATGTGGAAACAGTTGTATGGGCGGTTGACTGTGTGCATGAGTGTATTGGTGAGTGAATGGATATCTCAGTGCTACATGTCAAAGTAAGTACATATGTAAAACACAGTACATGTGAGAGTTGACATATATAAATAACTGTGCATAAGAGCCAGTGAATGTGTGAGTGGCTGTATGGATCATTGTGAACTTGTATCAGGGATTGTATAAGAGAGTAAATATGTGTTAGTATATGTTTGAATAAGTAAAGTTTGTATAACTGTATAGTTGAGGAAATGGAGGTGTGATTGATTCTTTACATGACTGACTAGGTGTGTGAGTAACTCCATGGATGAGTGACAGTCTGTGAGTGTCTGTTTACACTGATTGCATCTAAGGTTATATTAGAGTCTGAAGAGGTTCATCGTATTATCACATGAATGATATCATCAGTGATGTGATCAGTAATGTCAAATGAGATGTCATCAGTGATGTCATCAGTGATGTCATTTGAGATGTCATCAGTGATGTCATTTGAGATGTCATCAGTGATGTCATCAGTGATGTCACTGACCATGTCATGAAGGATGTAATATGTGACATCATCAGCAGTGGATTGCGGGTGCGCAATATATAGTTAGTGCAACTAACTATATATGGAATTTCAATGGTTTTGTGTGAGTAAAATAAGGTTTTGTAAATGCGAATTCCTAACTATATATGGTCTATAACCTATGGTTTTTTCAGTGAATATATATATATATATATATATATATATATATATATATATATATATATATATTTATATATATATATATATATATATATATGTATATATACATATGTATATATATATATATATATATATATATATATATATATATATATATATATATATATATATATATATATATATATATATATATATATATATATATATATATATATATATATATTTATATCAGCAACTACTTCCAGCACTTCCTTTCCGCGAACATGGAATCAATGGACCACCAGGCAGCTTGAAATGACAGGTACGTTTTTATTTTTCCTTTCTCTCACTCCTCACATGACGCGTTTTGGGCATCCAGTACCCTTGATCACATAGTGAGACAGCGGTACGTCATTGTTTTTTATACATAATTTTTTTCTCCTTTTCTACGTCATAGTGAACAGTGAAGAAACACTTGTATTGCAAGGCTTTTTACTCTGAAACCATAAATGTATTAGATTTTAAAATTGGTACAGGAGGTGTGTAAGTATTGCCTGATGTGTACATCACCACATAAAAAATCTAAATCTAAAATGTTTATTGATATATTATGTGCAAATTACGCCATTGTGCAAATAAAGCTATTAACATGTGCAAATGACGCAATATGTGGTCAATACTAGACCGTATATTTAAGTCTTGAGGCGCATTCATGTATACTTCACACATCAAGTAATATCTGCTCAATTTGTAGATACTTGTGCAAAATTACCGCATTAATGCTAGAAGAATGTGCAAAATACACGGCAAATATGTGCAAATTCCACAATATATCCTTATTTAAAACATAATGATCCAAAAGTATATTCTTGTGCAAATCACTCAAAAAGAACTTGTGCAAAATATGCAAACACAAGTGCAAATTACCACTTAAATGCGGAGATGAGGTGCACATTATGCAAGAATATGTGCAAAATTACTGCCTAAGTGCAAAGATGTTTTCAGATATATTCAACCAATATCTTTGGTACTATCATTGTGTATAAAAAAAAAAGAGCCATCATATTAGTATTTACATCCCTTAATACTTATGGTTCAGATTCAAAGAGAATTGTTCTCAACGATATAAAATTAATGCATTCGCATATAAAGAAGCCCCAAGTCATACAGATTCTTATTTTGATGATGATGCAATGTGTTTTCAAATATGTGCAAAGTGTCTTTTGAAAATCATATGTGCAGAAAATGTCCCCATAAAAAACTATTTAAAATAATGTTTAAAATTGAGGCAGATTGGACGGATATGAAAAATGTTTGCTATCAACGTCCCAGCGGTTTCTTTCTTAGCAACTTAGAGAACCTACTTCCCACAAGCCTGTAGGGATCGGTGTATTGTGTGCAGAATCTCCTAAATACATTCATTCTGGCACTGTAGTTGCAGTTATGCTAATTATTGATCTATAAGAAAGTATGCATGTCTTCTGTATTAATAAGACCATTTGGAAATGTACTATCTAGATCTAAGATGTATTTAGTTTCTAGCTGTCTTAATGATTTTTCTCTGTTACCACCTCTCCGTGGCACAGGACCAGAATCAATAACAAAAAAAGATAGGCAATTGATGTCTTTATTACGTGCTTCTTTAAAATGGCGTGCGACCGGATATGCTGGATCTCAATTGATGATGGCCCGGAGATGTTGTAATATCCTCACGTGCACCTGGCGCCTGGTACTTCCCATGTACCTAAGCCCACAGGTGCACTTGAGAACATATACCGCAAAATCTGTGTGGCAATTAAAGTTGCCCTTGATGTCTAGCTCGTTTTCTCTGAATGGAGCAGTGTATTTTGTTGTGTTCACTCCAAACTTACATGCACGACAAGTTATGCATTTGTAAAAACCTTTCCTTGGTTTCAACCATGATTCTGTTTGCTCTAGCTCAGGACTGTTCCTTGACAGTTGACCCCAAATTGAATGAGGTTTCCTAAAAGTGATTGTTGGTTTTTCTGGCAGTCTGTTACTAAGGACATTGTCTGTCAAGATGATAGGCCAGTTCTTATTAATTATGGCTCTAATATTACGTTCTTGACGACTGAATGTAGTAATGAGCCTAGGTGGGTCTTCCGTTACACTGTCCCCTCCTACTTCTTATACCTCCTGCGGCAGGAGTGACATCCTAGGTCTCTTGCTTGCTTTCAGTACTGCTTATGCTAATACTTTGTTTGTATAGCCTATTTTCCTCAATCTATTTAAAGCTTCATTTTGGAATTTATTAGAATCTTCCTGTGTACTGCAAATGTGTTTCAATCCTAAAATCTCACCATAAGGGATGCTGCCAATTAAATGTTTAGGATGTGCACTAGTTGCGTGAAGTGTTGCATTACCTGCTGTTGGTTTTCTAAAAACAGTAGTAGCCAATTTGTTATCATTGATGTAAATACAAACATCTAAAAATGTGATTCTGGATAGACTGATATGTGAGGTAAAGTGTAGATTAAAACAGTTATCATTAATTATTTTGATAAAATCCTCTGCACTGTCAGTATTTCCATTCCAAACAATAAAACATTGTTGATATAATGTAGCCAGTTCATAATCCTCTTATCAAACATTTATTTATATTGTACCCTGAGGCCCTGCTCCTCCCAATAGCCCATGTGCAAGCATGCATAGCTAGGGGAGAAGCAGGCCCCCATGGCAACGCCTGTATTTGCCTGTACATGTCTTTACCTAATGAAAAATAGTTATTTTCTAAGCACCAGGTAATCAATGATATCAACATCTTGTTATGCATAACATATTCAGAAGGCCTGGATATATGTATATAAAAATGCAATCATTATAGCTCGGTAAAAATGTCAGTTAAAACTTACCATTTTAAGTGACCAAAACCACTGAAATTCACCAGTTTTAGTTATCCCAAGTAACTATAACTCTTGACCTAAAATAATTAAAATGTACATTCTTGCCATTCACAGTGTTGTCATCAATTATGCTATTTCAGATGTTGGAGTGATGGAATAGAAGTCATGAGTAATGTAACATGTGTGGTCATAAGCAGTGCATAGCAAATATGCGAGCAATAGTTACTTTAGGTCATGAGTTATATTTACTTATGATAACTATAACATGTGAATTTCAATGGTTTTACCAATTTAAAATGGTTAGTTTCAAATTATATTTTCACCTAACTATAACATTCCTTTAACCTTTGGTTTCTTCAGTGAATTTCCAGGGTTTTAAAATATGCAAATTAATATTTTACTACCATACATAACGCCAACTCCAAGCCACAATCACCTTCGGCATAAGTGGATTGGTGTTGGCCTTGCATCGAGGCCCGACCAGACAGACACGCCCTTGCGGGAAGCCAACTTCACACTGTTCACCGCCTTTGGCCACGGTTGATCATAAAGGGTGTCATTTTAAGGAAGACAGAACTACTGGCTTTGTCAAAAAATCAGACCACCAAAATAGAAAAACTGGGCCTATTGGCCATATGAAGGCGTCAAAATATCAACATATATAAAGCACGTGCATTGCCTTTCTCAAACAAATCACCAATAATTATGATGTATATTTCATTATACACCTTAATAAAAGGTGTGATGCCAACGTTTCTTTTTTTTTTTAATAATTTTTTTTATTTTCAAATCAGGAAAAGTAAAACAGCAGAGAGCACATTCATTCAGGGCATTACAGCAGCCTTAGTTTACATTGTCAGGAGTACACATGAAGTAGAGAAAGGCGTTCGGTGTTACAATATTCATCGTTAAAGTAGGTCCAATTCATACAGTATTATATCCGTTAATCAATTAGCTCGTCAACCTTCCTGATTATGGGGGGCTTGCAGATAGTACCTCTATACTCATTCCATTTAGTCCATATAGCTACCCACTTCTTTGGGCACCCCCTTGCCACTCACACCGTCTTTTCCTGCACCATGTTCCAATCCATGTACTTCTGCCAGGCCCCCAGTGTAGGTGGTGTAACTGCCCCCCATAATCTCACGATGTTGCTTTTTGCTATTGCAAGACCCAAGGTGGCCCACACTTTGCCTTTCGCAGGGATGTCAGAGGGCTCCCATATGTTAAGGAGGCACCTTTTTGCCTCCGGTCACAATTCCACTCCCCACACCTCTTTCATACAGGCAAGTATCTGTACCCAGTACGCTTGCACCTCCCGGCATTCCGACTTTATGTGTAAGAAGGTTCCCACCTCCCCACATCCCCTACGTGAAAGTCCGTCAATGCTGCGCCCCATCAGGACCAGCCTAGTGCCGGAAATATACACTCTGTGCAGCACCTTTAATTGAATCAGTCGCAATTTGGCTGGTATTGCAATCTCTTTTGGGGACGCAAGCGCCTCGCGCCATTCGTCAAAGTTAATTTCTAGGCCGTCTGCCTCCCATTTGCCTCTAAGGGTGTGCAGCAGGTCCGGTGTATGGTTAACGAGCTTTTTGTATGTGAGCGATAGGGCCTTTTCAGGGAGGTGGCAGTCTAGTAGCCTGTCCTCCAGTGGCGAGGACTCGGGGAGTTGTGTCCCAGGAGGAATGTTGGCCTGTAATTCATGTCGGACCTGTATGTAGTGAAAGTGTTCCGTCCTAGCAAGGTCATACGTCTGCTGAAGAGTGTTAAATGGGATTACCCCTCCGGGCTCCATAGGTCCTTGATCCTGGAAATACCTATCAAATCCCAGTTCCTAAAACCCTTCGTGCGACTAAGGATACCAAGCCTCTCAGAGGCCCATAATGGGGTTGCCTGGGTGAGTTTACACGCCCAACCCAGTTTCTTGTGGAATATGTGCCACAGCTGGACGGAGTGCATGGTTAGCCCCGTCAAACTATACCTGCCCGGTCTGGAGTAGAGAGCCGCCTCAAATTCCCCCCCCAACACCCCCCCCCCACCCCCCCCCCCATCCGGTAAGAGCCATTTGTCCATCGCGTAGCCCGGGCCGGCACCTGCAATATATGTCCCTTGATTAATGGCCGATAGATGCGCCGCCCAGTAATATTTCCTGATGTCGGGGAGGGCTATCCCCCCATCATACCAGCCCAGCGTTAGCTTCTGGAGGGAGATCCGGGGCGCACCGTTCCAAACAAGATCTCTCCGTGTAGCCTCAATAGCGGCGAAATATTTGTGTGGAACCAAGTCTGGGTAATTCTGTAGGGCATAAAGAAAATGTGGCAGTGCCATCATTTTAAATAGTGCGGCCCGGTCCAATAGCGACAGTGGGAGGCCCTTCCAGACCGCTGCATCTCGTCGGAGCCGCTGAAGGGGTGGCAGGAGATTTCGGTCGTAGCGTCTGGAGCGGTCTTTCGAGATATAAATGCCTAAGTACGTGAACCCATCGCTGACTATTTGGATCGGGCAGTCGGCCGGTGTCTGAGGGGGGGGGTCCATGTAGGACATAAATGAGTGATTTCCCCCAGTTAATACTATAACCAGAGTACTACCCGAAACTCCCAACAATGTTGAGTGCTGCTACTAGGGACTCGTGAGGTAGAGGAGGATGTCATCTGCGTAAAGCAAAATCCTGTCCTCCCAGCCGTCAGTCCACCATATCCCATGAAAGGAGGGTGTCTGCCTCTCCCATGCTGCCAAGGGTTCGAGAGCCAGAGCAAATAGAAGTGGTGAGAGGGGGCAGCCCTGCCTCGTGCCCCTTTCCAGGCAGAATGCCTTCGATAGTTTATTGTTCACCACGACTTGGGACAATGGATCCGTATACAGGAGTCATACCCATCTGTTGAAATTAGGACCGAACACCAGCTTTCGAAATAATGCCATCATATACGGCCATTCTATTGTGTTGAAAGCCATGGCTGATTCCAAGGACACCACCACCGCATCTCTGCGAATACGATGGCAGCAACCCAACACCCCATGGAGGCGTCGTAAGTTCAACGCCGTATTTCGGTGAGGCATAAAGCTTGAGTGATCCGGATGCACCAGAGTTTGGAGGACCGGGTTGATTCTGTTGGCTAAAACCTTGGCAAGGAGTTTTGGTTCTACGTTGAGCAGTGAAATTGGCCTACAGGAGAAACAGGACTCTATAGGTTTCCCCGCCTTAGGAATAGCAACAATAGAGGCTATCCGTTGATCACGAGGCAAACTGCCTAGCTCCCTGCTCTCATCGAACATCAGTTTGAGGTGCGTGCCAAGGCTATTAGGATTAAGTTTATAGAGGTCCACCGGCAAACCATTGGGCCCAAGGGCCTTTCCAGGGCAAAGGCCCTGGATGGCCTTCACTATCTCGTCCACGGCCACGGGTACCTCCAGAGTCTCCTTTTTGTCATCTGAGAGAGAGGGGAGGACTACGTCTTCCAGGAAAGCCACCGAGTCACTCGCCGTCATTTCGGATCTCTGAGTATATACCTGTTGATAGTGGGACGCAAATTCCCTGACTATTTCATGCGGATCTGTAATGACCATTCCTGCATCCGTCTTCAGTTCAGCCACCACCTTCTGAGCCTGCTGCTTTTTATCTAACCATGCTATCAGTTTGCCTGCCTTGTCTCCCTGACTGTATAACCTCCCGTCTCTGCCCCTCGCCAATGTCCTAGCTGCGTCCGTAGCGAGATCTCTGTCCTCTGAGGCCTTTAGTTGGAGCTGGTGAATCGCATCTGGGCCCCCATCGAGTTGCGCAGTGTCCTCTAGTCTCTTCAGGTCGGACTCCAAAGTTCGCATTTGCGCCTCACGTTCTTTGCGGTGCCCTGCTATTGCAGACAGAGTTACCCTTACCACCGTCTTGAAGGTCTCCTACAGGACCACCCCCGAGTCCACGGTCCTCA
This sequence comes from Lissotriton vulgaris, assembly GCF_964263255.1. Lineage (NCBI taxonomy): Eukaryota > Metazoa > Chordata > Amphibia > Caudata > Salamandridae > Lissotriton > Lissotriton vulgaris. Next base: position 1,805,342,803 of record NC_141687.1, on the reverse strand, counting down.
AATTTTCTTCAAAGTAATGGTCAATTGTCTGAGTTATTTTCTGTTTCATAACCTCGCCCTTTAAATGCCATGCTGCTATGGGAGCCACACATCCAACCTTCCGGTCGCCCAGTGTGACATGTGCCCATAGTGGGGAATGATCCGAGATGCCCCGTGGCAGGTGAGTGACCTCACGTATCATCGCATCTTGGTGCATTGGTGCAAGGAGATAGTCTAGGCGCGAGAATGTGTGATGTGGACCCGACAAGAAAGTATACTGTTGTTGCGACGGGTGTAGGAGGTGCCAGAGATCAACAAGACTGAACGCCTCGAGGAGGTTGGGGAGCCACCGTTGTCCAGCCCCGATATCTCTAGCCGGGTGTCTATCAATCTGCCCCGAGACAACTGCGTTGAAATCACCTCCCATCATGAGGAGCCCCTCAGGGAGGGACAATAGAAGCTCCCCCAAGTCATGATAAGATTGTGTTTGGAGACCCGGTTGGATTATATATCATTACCAAAGTGAGTTTATGACCCTACCATTTCCCCGAAATTGCCGCAAAGCGTCCCAGAGGATCAACCTCCGTACGGTCAATGACCATGGGAAAGTTGCGGCGTACCAAAATACCCACTCCTCTAGACCCCGAAATGAAACTGGCATGGGCTGCTAGTGTGTACCCCCATCTATTTAGTGCCTGACACGTGTTCCCTTGCAGGTGTGTTTCTTGCAGTAGGACAACATCTGGTGAGTGTTTCTTTACGAACTGCAGCACAATGCTTTGTTTAAGTTTATCCCCCAGTCCGTTGATGTTCCAGCTAATCAATTTAAGACTTTTATCCCACTTTGTATCAATGGACCCTATAGTTAGCCTGCACCTTCCTGTGATTCCTGTTGCGCTGTTTTAGAATGTGTGCCCTGCCGTGGTGTGCTCCTAACAACCCCGCCCCTTCCTCCCCTTTGTGAACTCCACCCAACTTCCTTCCACCCCCTTCCAGACCCTCCCTCCCAACCAGTGCAACCACCCCCCCCCCCACCCTTCCTCCCTGCTCCGTAGGCTTAGAACTACCCACATCCCCAATTAGCAGAGCGCCCCTCGCCCGATGCCCAACCTGAAATTGGGAGAAACAAACAGAAACAACAAAAAGAAAAATTCTCCCCTTTCCTTTTCAAAGAAAACCTGTTTCAAGCGGAGCGTGTGCTGGCCCCAGCTCCAGCCCCACCCATGCCCACTCCAATACTGTAACATAACACCAGTAATCTCCACACCCCGTAACTTTAGAAGAGACATTCAGTTGCAATTTGCTTCGTATCCAATCTGACAAGAACTCAGCCCTTTACGGGGCTGAAGGAGGACTGGAGTCAAAGAAGGGAGGGTGGGAACCATAAGCTGAGCTACTAAGAATGATATCCTCCCCTTCCCACAACAAACAATATTTCCCCCCCCCTCCTCGTCCATCAATCCTGAAAGAAATCATGGCCTACATCCAAACAATAATTCCCAGTGTACATTACAGTTGGTAGAGGTCCGCAGTGATTGATCTCACACCCTTAATGTTCAGCCGCATCCCGGAGCGTCCCCCAACGAGGACTTGCCGACCTTTACCTCCATGAACGCTGACTCTGTCCATCATTGTCCGACCTGTCAGCCGTCGACGCAGGTGACTAGTTCTCCAGCTTCCATCACCAGCCTGTTCCCGAACTGGTGGCGACTTCCGGTCAATCCATTCCTGTACGTCCGAAGGTGAGGTGAAGAACAATGATTTACCCCCGGCCAGAACCTTGAGCTTGGCAGGGAAAACATCATATATTTGATGCCTCTTTCCCTCGGCGCTGCCTTCACGCCCACAAAGGAGCGTCTCTCTCGCTGCACCTGGAGTGTAAAGTCCGGAAAAAAACGAATTGTGGCGTTTTCGTAAGATAAGTCTCCTGCTTGCCTGGCCGCCTGTAAAATTGCGTCCCTGTCCCTGTAGTTCAGGATTTTTGCAATGATGGTCCTGGGCGGCGCCCTCGGTTTGGGTTTGGGGATAGGAGCACGGTGCGCCCTTTCGACTGTGAAAATGTTGGACAAACGTTTAGGCTTCAAGTGGTTAAGGATCAGGTCTTCCAGGAAAAGTTCAACACTAGGCCCCTCCAAATCCTCTGGCACACCCACCATGCGGATGTTGCTTCTGCGGGCCCTCCCTTCTTTGTCCTCCAGCCGCAGCGCCATCTGGCGATGCTGATGCAAAGGTCGTTGACTCGCTGTTCCAAAGCCTTGGTCGACGTGTGTAGCACTTTGATGTCCGCCTCATTGGCTTTAGTTTTCTCCAAAGTTTTCCCAAGGTCCGCTCGGAGGAGATTGACCCTATGGAGTCTTTGTCAATTTTCATCTCCAATGTGGCGCCAAGCGTTTGGATGGCCGCCATAATGGAAGCATGTGACGGTTCGCCTTGGTTGGCCTGGCCACCCGAGGCACTTTCCGCTTGCGGTGTCCCCACCTGGACTGTGTACTTGTGCAATTTATTCGATTGCGTTGTCGTATTTTGTTTGGGCCTCATGGTGGCTACAGTCCCAGGCAGTCAGCCTATGACTCATCACTCCCTACAGGATTGTTGTCTTCTGCCACTGTTAGAGTTCAGCAGCCCACCAGGGTCTCAGCAACCCCTCCCCATTCTTATTAATGGCGCCGGGCCGCTGGACGGTCCATCAGCACACCTATGTGAGCCCATGGCCGTCCACTGTCTTCTCTGCCGCGTCCCAGCGAGGGATGGCACTACTGCACCGGCCGCCCTTCCATCGGGTGGGTCCTGTCCGCAGACGTCACTCTTGCACCCCAACCGCCTACCTCACTGGGGTGGGGGGGGTTATCTCGGATATCTGCCTCTCTGGGCGTGTTGGCCACCACTAGTGAAGGGAGGGGAGTCACTTCACTGGAGCCCGGGCCGCCGTCGCAGTCTCCTTGACCAACCTGAAGGGCGCTCACTGTTGGGCTCCCTCAATCTGTCCACCGATATGCCTCTGGGCCTCTGCGTCACCACTGGGTCTCCGCTGTTTGCGTTGATGCACCCTCACCAACTGAGCCGGTTAGCCGGTCTGTGTCACCCCAACCGGGGGTTGGCCCCCCGATTACTGCCTCCCAGGCTGGGCACTTTTTGTTTGTGCCGCGTTTCTCGTGGGGCCCAGGCCGGTCTGGACTTCGGGTCCCGCCGTTAGCACTGGTGTCCCGTCCCGACGCTGGGAGCACGGCGCAGGAGCTCAAAGTTGGTCCCTCCTGGAAGCTGTCTGGTGCGGCACCCCGGTCCAAGTCGGGCTCTGGCCCGACCTGACTAGGCCGCAAAGCCGGTACCTTGCCTGCACCGCCAGGCCGGCCACAGCGCCTCAGGTCCTCTCCCCGACCTCTGGTCCCAGATGAAAGGAGCGCCGCGCGGCCCCCAGAGCAGGCAGCGGGGCCGGAGTCAGGGCGTTCCATGCCTCTTCTTCGAGCCGATTTAGCGCCACTCTGGAGGTGTAGAAATGCTCGGATTTTGGCCGGATTTCCTCTGGGTTAAGGCTCGGCTCCGCCGAGCTCCGGGTTCAGGCGGCCACCTCTGCTGGTGCCTGGCCACGCCCCTTGCCAACCTTTCTTGATATCCCTCTGTGAGTCCATCACTGTCGGATGAAGAGTCGCAATGGCAGCTTAATTTTTTTGTTAGATGACATTTTAGTATCTTCCCTTTCCTTTGGTCTTGTATTCCTGGCTAATGAATCTTGATCCTTTAGCTTGATAGCATATCTGTATCAATGCTGTTTCACAACTTTTTGCCCACTGATTTGCAAGTGAGGAGCCCACCTTCTGTGACTCTCAGAATCTTTTTAATCATATTTTATCAGCTGGTGTTTATACTGCCTTTTCCGTCCCTTTTAACACTTTGCTATTGTTTGGAGTGAGTAGGGAAATTTCATATCAACCATTTATTTTTCTCCTCAGTTTCCCTCTTACCCTTCATTAAATGTATGGTTTCTAGTTTGTTCTGTTCAGTTATTATCACAGCTCCTCTTTTCAGTCAAACGCTTTCGTGTTGGGTCTCCTCATTTATTGAGTGTCTTTATGCCACAGCCTTGTGCTACCTTTCACCACTCTTCCCCTTTGAATTGATAAGTGAAACGACGATTCTCTTCCCCATAGGTTTCAGTTTGTCTCAGTGTCCACTGCCGTGCTTTCCCTACTAGTGCAGGTGGTGTCTGGTGGGTCTGTTGCTCCCACACTATCTCCTGGCGTCTCTCCATCCATTCCATTCACTCACTTCCCCTCTCTAACAGGCCTGGCTCCAGGAATTTTTATTTGGGTGGGCCAAGAGTGCATTCGGGTGGGCCACTGCGGCAGTCGCCACTCGCGGGAGGGAGTGGGGGGAGAGGAATAGTGGGTTGGCGGGGGGTCGCGCGCAGAGGTCTGGTGGGGAGGGGTTCAATTTAATAATATTCATTTTAAAAAAACAGGAAGCAGGCAGCCAGGTTTCCTCCCCTAAGCCAATCACAATGCTCTAAGCAGCGCTGTGATTGGTCAGTATGCCACCCAGCCAGGGGCCTATGTGGCCCTGCCCTGCTCGCATGTACAAACTCTATTGTGCAAGACGGTATAAACAAGGGTCGACCCTTCCTAATAGCGAGCCGCATTTTTATGAATCAAGAGCAAGCAGTGGTCCCACGGACTGCTGCCTGCTCTTAAAAAAAATGAAACAGACATTTCATTTTTCTTATTTTAAAATGCATGCCATGTAAGGTCCCTTTGATGTGAAAAGGAGGTTTCTGAGGTGGGAGTATCAGGCAAGTAACACTACTCAGCCCCCCTCGTTGCCAGCCTTCAGAGAGAATCTCTCTTCATTACTAACTCCACCTAACCCGGACTCTGCAGCACACTCCCTTCCAGCCCTGATTATCCATTTTCTACCATCCATCTCTTGTGCACCTTATCTCACAGCTGACCTTGGGCCCCAGCCCCATATCAGCCCCCATTCGGATCCTTTTTCATTATTCCTGGTAAAAAAATGAGTAAAATCCCCCTCAAACTTAAAACAATTAAATATACCAGTAAATATAATTAGCACACACTTTAAAATATGTTCCACAGCGGACCTAATGACCCGACTGCTAATTTAATGAACAAAAACAGAAAGGCCATGACCGGGTTGGCTTTAGCGCTGGTGTGGAAGTCTTTATTGGTGCCATCCCCATTGACCTCTATCTCTTTACTACCACCCTCCAACAGTGCCCGTCATCTCTCCGTAGCCTTTCTCCCTCATGACCTCCTCCTCAGACTCTCACACTACCACCCTCTACCATTGCCCCTCATCTCTCCCTAGACTCTCCCCTATTGACCTCCTTCCCAAATGTCCTCATTACCACCCTCCAACAGTGCCCCTCATCTCTCTGTAGCCTCTCCCCCTCATGATTCCCTCCTCAGACTCTCTCACTACCACCCTCCAAAAGTGCTCCTCATCTCTGCGTAGCCCTCCATGACCTCCTCCTCTGATTAGCTCACTGCTACCCTCCAACAGTGCCCTCATCTCTGCATAGACTCTCCCCATATTCACTTCCTCCTCGGATGCCCTTATTGCCACCCTCCAACAGTGCCCATCATCTCTCCGTAGCCACTCTCATATGCTTTTCATTTGTGGTATATCGCTACTCATAGTGTAGGGTTTCACAGTACTTTATATAATTCACACATTATGCAGAGACAATGAATCATACAAATATGTAAATCAGCCTTTAGGGAATGTCACATAAGCCTATGAGGATTACCAGGTATAGGAATCACATGTCTGGAGAAGCACAAACTCAGGATTTAAAGCATACCCCAGTGGTTAGGGGTTGTCTTTACTGATAAAAAATGTACATCTGCCAAAACGAACTCTTTATAGCAACATTAGAAAAATGAAAGAGTGGTGAAATTCTAACTATATCGCAATACACAAAAAACTTTCTAATTATATCTTTCAGGTTTGTATGCAGCTCTTAGAATACAGTTCATATGTTACTGTCCTATGTTAGATCTGTAACTTCTGAACTGCAAGTAACAAAAGGATCTCTTTGACAAAGGCAGTAACCCACTGAGCTATCCACATAAACTACAGCTTATCTGCATCCCACAACTACAAACAGACAAAAGATTTCTATCCAGCAGGACCATTAATCACCAGAGTTATCTGGACATTTGTACTGTTGTCTTGCATTTGTGGCAGAGCCAGTCATGAAAATGATACAAGTAATTTTAGTGAAATATACACGGCATACACAAAGTATGTGTCCTGCTGGGCCCTCACAGATTTTAAAAATATGAAAATAGCCACACATTCTCGGGCATACATGAAGTATGTATCTTGTTGGGCCTTTGCAGGTTTTTTTAAAAACGAAATAGCCACACATTCTCTTACCCACTGGGTTGGAAATCTGTCTCACAGCCCGATCAGATAAGCAGCTGAAGGGGGGCAGGAAAGGTGAATCAGGATAAACAAACTCCTTTTCTCCAGCGCTGAAAAGAAGGAAATATCCAGGCAGCACGCAAAGGTCACCTGGTGCCAAAGAAGGGATTTGTCCCCTTCACCATGTCCCTATTCTACCACAAGTGGGCGGGGACACAACTCACCTTTCCAAAGGAGATGCGTGATTGGGGGTGCCTGAGAGAGCGCCATGGCCCAATCACACAACTCCTAGAAGGAGATGATAAATTACGTTCAGAGGAACGTTTTAAATTATAGTGCACATTTTCTGTTGCCTTCTTGACGTCGCTGCAAAGGCCAAGATTCGTGTTTGGGTGGGCCAGGCTCATGTTTGGGTGGGCCTGGCCCACCCGGGCCACCCTCTAGAAGCCTGCTCTCTAAGCGTTGTCTGCTTTGTTACAGACCGAGCACACTGTGGTCTCTTTAGCTTCTCCCTCATTATTGTTGGTGCCACTTTCTGTTTCTTGTGTCACAGCCGTGCACCTCCCCTCACAGTTCTTCTCATCTGCAGCAATTGACTGTGGCACAGCTCCTATATCAGATCCATGCCAACTCTGAGTAGACTTCTAAGTTGAGCTATGGTTGGGGGAGAAGTGGAGTGAGTTGAAAGAAGGGGCTAGAGAACGCCCCCCCCACCCCCCCCCCCCCCCTTCAGTATTTCTCAGCAGTCTCCCATCCCCTTGTTCCTCACTTCTCCTTAACTGGGGTTAATCTGTCTTTCAAGAATTTACGTGCAATGGGTCATGGCATTCTTCCTACTATCGTTATATGCGCCGCTCTCCTCCTCCGGTACAGTGGCAGCTCCTCCGCATATGTGGAGGAGCGTCGCCCCACTGCTTGCATGGCAGTGTAAAAAATGTAAATGATAATAACAGAAGTTATATCTGTTATTATCCTTTATTTATTTTCTGCCAGGTTGGGAAGTGCTGGGCTCCTGTGATGTCCAGGTAGAGGAGTAGTTGCTGCACACTCCAAAGTGTTCAGGATTGCTTGGACGGCCGCCGCGGGCCTACATGTTCCTCACCAGGCTGCAAAAACGAAACCTCGGAGGTCCCATCTGAGCGCCATGCGATGGCGCTCAGACCAATCACAACACTGCATTGCAGAGTTGTGATTGGTCAGGGGAGGGAGCCTGGGAGCTTCCTGGTTCCAGAGAGACAATGGACTATACAATGGAAGAGAGGAGACTTTGGACTCGACGAGAATGTAAGTATGTTTTTTTTAATATTGTAATGGCCCCCCCACCCGACCCGCACTGCCCCGCCTCTCCACTCCACTTTCGTTCCCTGCCAGTCACTACTGCTCTGGTACTATACCTCAGTTTATTTTGGACAGTTTTGGTGCTGAGTGCCAGATTTATACCCCACTTGTTAGCATTTTTGTGTTGAAGTTGTTCTGCAATCCACTGCGGAGCTTGTCGGTCTCAGTATCAGTAGAAGTCTGTAAGATTAGTTTTACTGTCCAGGAGCTCTTTCAGAGTACATCTACGCCATCATCTGGATAAACCATGACACCTAAATTTAATTAAGTTTATATTAGCAGGAAATGTGTTGTATGTTTTTCTTTCAGTAATTCTAGTTTACACATAATTTGCTTATTTTCTTAGTTAAATATGTTGTATTTCATCTTTAAAAATAAATAATGAACTAAATTAATTTTTCTGGTATATTCCTATGAGGAGGTATACACGAACTGGTGGAATTTTATCAAAAGTGCCTTAACACTTGTACATTCGGTAGGTCTACAAATAGATGTAAATCTCCAATTCCAAATGGTGACTAGCAAAAACAATGTACAACTACACTTGGGTGTAGGAGTAGAGATACACATGAGTAGATCGACACATGCAAACTTACCTTTCTGAATCAGGTGCTAAGATGCTGCTACCGTCTGCAAGCTTTGCGAGCGTTCTCTGGCTTCTTGGGACATGATGTCTTCCTTTGATAATTGTACGTTTCCCTTAGAAATCCGAGAGTCTATTTCCAAGTAGCATCTCTCCCGCTTCTGAATGCACGTACAGTGAGGCACTTTGGGATATCTTATCAAGCCTCCTTGAAGAGTAGCGTGAAGAGTTAAGTGCAGGGCAAAGATCATAGCAAATATATTCACCCATCCTACCTTCCATAGCCATTATCTATAGAACGTGTCAGAGTCCTCAAAATAGACACTTGCTAAAGCAGAGTTAAAGGTATGTCAATTTGGAAATAAAAAGCTCATTCTTGGCCATATCCGCTGCATAGGTTACAATTCCAACTAGCTAGATCAAATCAAAAAGTGGAAACAAAGCAAAAAGATGGTTTTCTGACACCAACAGTATATATACAATAAAAGACTAATATGCGTCACCTGCTACTTTGCATAGATCCACTTGCTTCAACTTATTTCCAGCAGATATGTTGTCACCCACTTCCATTTATCTGCTTTTGAGCTGTTCTCTAGGTCAGCCATGTCTGTCCAGTGTATCTGAAACGCACAAGAATTCATCAAATACAAATTGAAGTACAAAGTTTTAAAATAATTGTACATTTATGTATAATTTCAATCAGCTTAGGATAGATTCCTAAAAGAAGCGACCGTTGGCTCCTCAGCCTTTCTAAAATAATCCCGGCTATCTGTTCTCAAATAAATCTTGATTTGTGTGTGAATTAATACACTACAAATTTACAGCAAGTGTTTCTACATCTTACCGCTCTTTCTCGCACTAAACGTTAAAGGCATTTCTGCTAACACAAAAAAGAATGAAAATCAAGAATGCAGGTGCACTATCAGCTCATGTTTAATTCATGAGGCATACACGCATGCATAATGTACTTCTTGTACATTTTATGCCATCATCAAATTCTTGTGTCCGCAGAACAGTGGGTAGGGTAAGAGTTTAATCTTTAAGGGTCATTAGGGAAACAATAAATAAAATAAACCGTCAATTGAAGCATGTGCAGCTCACCGATGACCACCTTTCCAGTAGGCACGAAGTACTAGGAAATTCAGAATAGACAGCTATAGGGTGTATAATTTCTAGAAAACTATGCTGTTCGGCACTGCAAGTCATCTTGCTGCGCCGAGCAGGGTCATTAGAAAAGTGCAGGGATGTGTTGTATTTATAGCAATACGACGCATCCCTGTGTTTTCCTCTGCGCTGGCACACAATTTGCTGCCTGGCACCAATGCAGGCACAAAGGTGCAAGGGTGCCTGCATTGCAGGGATGATTGTTTTTGTGCAGGAAGGGAAACCTTACTGCACAAAAACAATATTTGATGGCGTTTTCCTCCTCGTATGTGTGCTGCATGGAAAAAGGAAAAACATGGAGAAATAAAGGTGTTTCTCCTTGTTGCGTCACTGTAATGCCTCCCCTAAGAGATGTAAGAATCTCACACATTTTCAGGTTTACGCAAATCTGGGAATGCATCAGAATACATGGGAGGGGTGCTGCACTGGAATACCCACAGCAATACCCAGGGAACGCCCCTTTCACGCACAGTAATGTATAAAAGGTAGCCATATTTAGAAGCCAGAGAAAAGTCAAGCAAGGTGGCTTTGCAAATATGGCTCAATACTGTGCGCCACCAGAGCGTCAAAAATCGTAACACTCCAGTGGCACAGGTACCTTGTATATGTGCCCCTAGTTCATTAGGGCTTTGGGTCTGTGAAATGTTGATGGAAAAACATTGCAAACTTCATAAAATTGCAATGCTCGAAAATGTAGCTATAGAAAATGCTAAAAGACATTTTACCTGGAGAAAGCTCCAGCAAATTAGCATTATTTTTTCAGTGATATGAGTGAATCATGACAGATTTTCACCTATTCTACTGGTTACTGCACGCGTGGTAGACATCTTAATAGCCTCCAGTTAAAACAAGAAATCCTTCTAATTGAAACCTTGAACTCATACTGAAATAGTCTCAAACATTTTATTTGTTGTGACATTAATAAAGTCCATGTAGAAAACAAAGGAGAAGTTGAGGATTGTGTCTGATCTTTCCTGCAAATGCAAAAAATGAAGAATCACCACAGCACTTGGAGCCCTAAAGTGTAGAGATTGAAATCTGGTGTATCTCAAAAATAACACCATATATTCAATAAGCATTAGCAATGTCAATAGGTTTTGCTTATAACTGAGAGTGCTACTTCAGTCACTGATGAGTTTAGGCACTCAATAAGTCGTCGTACATGCACGTTGATACTTATCCACTTATTCTTGCACTCATACATCTATTTATCACCTATTGACTCATTCTTGCATTCACCCAATAACATATCTACAATAAACAGACACAGAAACTCAACAACAACACGGAAGACACATTTAAAGAATAAAAGTTGAAAAAGGAAAGCATGTTCAATGGGTGGCTATCTTTCAATGGTACTTACACACTGTGTATCATTGCTTTAGTTTAACCTCTTGTCTGCTAAGCCTTTCCCCCTTAAAATGCTAAGCCTTTTTTTGACTATTTAGGGTAGTTTGTGCTTAGGCCTCCATACCTTTTTTCCAGATAAGGTGTACATGCCAAATTTGCATTATTTTTGTCCAACATTCTATGCATTCTAAAGGTACCCAGGGTTGGTGGATACCCTTGGCAGGAATTGACAAAATAGGCAAAACATAGTTACATTTTGGGGTTTGGGGGAAAAATAGGAAAAAGGTGTTCCACAAAAAAGTTTCTGTTGTTTTTTCTCCTAAAAATGGCATCAATGATAAGTTTGCTGTGCTAAAGTAAACATTTTCTCTGCTTTCATGAGCATGCAGAGCCGAATCCAAACACAGTTTTCTTATTTTTCAACGAGATAACCCATTTTTGGTAATTTTTGTGCATTCAACCTACTTCCAGTATGTGGTAGAAACTGGGGTGACACCAATGAAGGATCCTAGAAAGCTATAGATTTCTGATGAAAAAAAACTAAATTCTGAGTTCAGCAAGGGGTCATTTCTGTAGACCCCTCAAGGTTTTACCAAAGAAACTACCTGTTGAAATAAACAAATATTGAACATGAGTAGAAAAAACATCAATTTGGGATGTTTTCATTTGTAACTTTCTTTCACAATGGCCGACTTACAAAATCAATATATCATTACATCTGCTAGATCCTAATAGTTATGGTGATATGTAGGGTTTGTGGGTTTTTCAAGAACTCAGGGTATCAAGATCCAATAACTGAGCTGCACCCTGCAGTGATTTTTCATTGTGTACCAGGCATACAGAAATTCATGTGGTAAAATACAAAGACTGAAAAATGAGTATCAAGGAAAACTATGTATTTCTGAAATAGATACTAGATACAGATTTTAGGAGCAGTGGTTATTTTTACATCTCTGAATTTGTGGGTACCCATACTAGCATGTGATTCAGAAGGAGTTTTTCAAAATGTCTTGTTTCTTACATGCTAGCTTACATTTGGAAGGCTCAAATGCAGAGAAATACAATTGATGATAATAACAAATGCTCTACTATTCTGTATTTCCACATGTCTACCGATAAACATGATACCTCAATGTTTGGGACGGCTTAGTGCCTACGACAGAAAAGGGCCCAAAACATAACATGGAAACAGCCCATTTTTCCACTGAAAGCTGGCCCTTTTTTTGGAATGTAGCTTGTTGTGGATTATGGGCCCTAACTCAGTCGCCACCTAGGAAAACCTAGCAAACCTGTACATTTTAAAAATCCAGGGGCCTCATTTATGAGGCCTTGTGTCAGTTTTGCGCTTCCGATGCATCACTTTTTGTGACGTATCAGCGGCGTAAAACATGGCTCCTGTTGCGCACTATTTCCAAAGTGATGCATCTAAGCAGATGCGTCACTTTGAAAACCCCTGCGCTACATTATACCTGCGTCAGGTATAATGTATGCAAGGGGGGGCGTTCCCCTGCAAAAAGCCTCGTAGAAGTAACGCCGTGAAATCTATGAGATTTCACTGCGTCACTTCTAGGACGCCGTTGCGTCAAAATCTTACACCTGCCTCACAGCAGGTGTAAGACTGACGCAGGCTCTTTCACATGGGGCTTGCCCCATGTGAAAGGATGCATTGCTGGAGTTGCGTCACTTTTGTGCCACACTCCAGCAAAGTATCACTTTTGCGCTTACAGATACGTCAGAAATACGGACGTATCTGTAACTCCTTGCGACATGATGCGTCATACATCAAATATGACGCATCAGGTATGTCGCAGGGAGTGCGCACTGAGAAGTGATGCATCACTGCTTTCATGCAGCGATGCGTCATTTCTCATAAATGAGGCCCTCAATACCTAGAGGAATGCAGGGTTGGGTGACTTGTGCTGTTTCCACCAGGTGTTCCTACCCAGAAGCACCTGAAAAAAGCAAACTTTGACCACAAACTAATTTTCCTCACATTTCTATGAATGAAAGTCCTGGAATCTGCAGTGAGCAACACATTTCCTACCATATGTTCAAGTCTCTATAAAGAAATGGCACCACACTTGTGAGAGTAGGGCTATTGACAGCAAGGCTCCTAAACGCAACAAAGACACATCACGTTTTTCCAGTGAAAACTGACCCTTTTTGTGCAAAAAGGATTTTGGCCACTAATTCAGCAGGCCTGTGGGGGAACCTAGGAAATGTGTACATTTTTTAAATGAGTGGAATCATGGATGGAGCGACCTGTGTGGCTCCCACCAGGTTTTTCTACCCAGAAACCCTTGTAAAACATTTGACTGAAAACACACATTTTCCTGACATTTCTCTGAGAAACACTTATGGAATATGTGGAGAGCTACAAATGTCCTACCGTCCAGCATTACCACAAGTCTCCTAATAAAAATGGCACCTCACTTGTGTGGGTAGGGCTAATACCTACGACAGAAAAGGCCCTAAAACACAACATGGACACAACATTTTTCCACAAAAAACTGACCCTTTTTTTACAATGTGGCTAGCTGTGTATTTTGGGCCCTAGCTCAGCCAGCATCTAGAGAAACCTAGAAAATCTGCATATTTTTTTAAACTAGATAGACAGGGGAACCAAGGGTGGGGAGACTTGCAGGGCTTTCACAGGTTTCTTACTGAGAAGCCCTTGCAAGTATCAAACTTTGACTAAAAAGCACACTTTCCTCACATTTCTTTGATGAAAGGTTCTGCAATCTGAAGGGAGCAAAATATTCCCCAATCCTTACCATTCCCCCAAGTCTCCCGAAAAAAATGATACCATACTTGTGTGGCTGGGCCTAGTGCCCAAAACAGGTAATGATCAAACTAAGTGCAATGAGTGTCCCTTTGCGAGGACTCCCAATGACCTAAGTTTGATCCGTTCCTGTCACAGGCACTACAAGTGGGGCAGTATTTTTATCGGGACAAAACAGGGAACATTGGGTGGTAAGAATTTTGCGGATTCCTTCCGATTCTAGAAGAATACATATCACAAATACAAGGAAAATGTGTGATTTTAGGCACATTTGGGGGTTTGCAGGGCATTGTGGGTAGGAAAATTTTGTGGCATCCATGAGAGGCACACCACCCTATACTCCCTTGGGTGTCTAGTTTTCAGAAATGCCTGGGTTTAGTAGGTTTCCTTGGGTGGTCACTGAGCCCACGCCAAAAAAACTGCAGCTACACATTTATTTGATGTTGCCACATAGCATCTTGGACCTTGCCCTTTTGTGGGTTCTAGGCCCACCCCTACAGGTGAAGTACCATTTTTATCAGGAGACATGTGGGAACTCTCGGTGGCAGGAAATTTGCGGCACCCCCTGCCGATTCCATTACTTTGAGTGACAGACATATGAAGAAAAGGTTTGTTTTTAGCCTATGTTTGAGGATTTTAAGGGATTCTGGGTAAGAAAACCTTGTGGGATCCATGCAAACACACAACCATGGAGTCCCCCTGGTGTCTAGCTTATGAAAATATCTGGAATTGGAAGACTTTCCCTAATGACAATGTACAACCTGGCAGAGGAAAGAAAAATATAACTGCACCATCAACTGCTCTTGTACACACACGTACTGGTTGGATATGGAACGGGATGAGTGAAAAGGTCAAAATGTAAATTTTATTAACAAAAGATTTCACAAAAATTAAAATGTAGAAATCACTGTTACTAAGGAAATTTAAACTTGTACTACTGAACTACTGCTTTACAGGCTATTCACACACCTTTCATACGTCTGACACACACAAAACCATTCCTACCGCTAGCTACACACCCAGCACATTACAACACTCACATCAACAAATGGTGCCAATCAAGGGCTTAACACTTTCATATGCTCACAGGACTGACACAGTAATCACACCACCTGGCAGCCGGTGGAATGTGTGGACTGGCGTTTTGCTGCTGGTGTGTGTATTGTGACTAGCCGCATGTCACTGCACACACACCGCCAGCCAAATGCCAGTTCACACACACTGTCAGCCAGATGCCAGCCACACTTACTGCAAGCATACCCAAGTTCAGACACAGCAATCACACCCCCTGGCGGAATCTGTGGACTGGCATCTCAGTGACGGTGTGTTTAGTGACTTGCAGCTGGTCACTACACACACACACTGGAAGCCAATCACCAATCCACACACACCACCAGCCATATGACAGCCACACACACACCCACAGCCAAACAGCACTGAGGCATTACAATGAAGCTCTGCACCACTTTAATTTCTAAAACACACCCACAAGGAACACACACAAAGCATAGAGAGGAATACATAAAACATCCAACTAAAAACAGCACATTTTATTTGAAAAAGCAAAAACCAAACTACTGCAAGAGTATGAAATATCAACTATGACTGCATACACAATAGGTATAACTAAGCACATCAAACGTCTGTCAGCCAGGTATCTAAACACAAAATATACAGCAATACAGACCACAGTTAGTTCCCTTTTAATGCCATGGTTGCTCCCAGTACTTGAGTTGTGTATGGTACAATTTTAAACATATGCCTATACATAGACCAAGATTTGAAGGGCACTCAGGACAGTACATACAACTCTCTTGTGCTCCTCCGTGGACGCCAACTCCACAGCTCTTTCAATCTAACAACATCCTCCACCACTCCAACTCTAGGAACACTTGCATGCTCAACTGCAACAAGGATACCTAATTCAGACTGATTACTGTACAAAAGTAATTTTTGATTCTGGAGAATGATCTTTGAAAACAACATAAGCTTTGACGGAAGCTAAATGAAATATATGAACAGCCAACCTCTTGCGTCAGATACAGGACTTTCAGGCAACATTGTAAGGCTCCAACGTTTGATCTTCTCCTACGTGCTTGTTGTAGTCTAAAATGCGCACTGGTTTGCGCACTTCTGCAACCTGTCCCCAAGCAGTCACAGACGCAGTACTTTCATCATGAATATTTACTAGCATGTGGACATCTCTTCTGTCTGAACATTTTACAGCAAGAAGTTCATTACTAAGCAGAGCACTACTCTGTCCCTTTCACATTTTTTGCACACCAGCTCTTTTGGGTAACCTTTAGGGTTAGGGTGGGTTGTGGCACCTGACACAGTGCCCACTATGAGCAGTTCTTTAAATAATTGCACACCTGTGTAGAAATTGACTGCATGTAAATAGTGACCTTAGAGAAAAAGTGCTTTGGCAAATTCCCACACAATTGCCTCACTGACTCTATGAGTGGAAGGACAACCAGAGGGGTCAATTGAAGAATCCCTACCAGTGTACACCCTGAAATTATACGCATATCCAGTAGCACTTCCACAAAGCATATACAGCTTAATACCTTTACATGCACTCTTGCTTGGAATGTATTGTCTAAAACCAAACCGCCCTTGAACCCTTGAAGACCAGAGATTCATACACAGATATATCTCTCCCTGGAACATAGATCTCTGAGAAACGATCTACTAAACAGTCAAAGGCAGGCCAAATCTTGAAGAGACAGTCACAATCAAGGTAATCTTGTGGCAATGCTGTAGTCTTAGCCACAAAATGCAACATCCACTGCAGTACCTCAGCTCATAGTTGCAGGACATATAGATGTTGCCATCAAGGGACTAGCAGACCAGTATAAAGACAGTGAAGGCTTCTGTTAGACCTCACAGCCTTTTGGCGGTCTTCTCCCTAACTGTTTGCCTTCCTCCTCCACTTTTTCTGACATTGTTTTTGCTTGTATTAGGACTCTATGCACTTTAGCACTCCAAAACAGTGCTCAAGTGCTTGAACTCCCTCCCCTAAATATGGCAATATGAGTTCATCCCCAATTAGCTTATTTAATGTGATTATAGGTTTCTGGTAAAGTGGTACTCCCTGTCCCCAATGTGTAAATTAACTGCTACTGGGGGACTCCAGCACTTACTGTGTCACCTACTTCAGTAATCATTTATCCATGTCTCAGGCCTACCATTGCATTGCAGAGCCTGTGTGTTCAGTTAATACTGCCATGTCGACCTGGCAAAATAAACCTTTTGCCAGACCCACATTTTCCCTTTTTTACATATAAGTCACCCCTAAGGTAGGTCCTAGATAATCCAGAGGGCAGGGTGCAATGTATTAAAAAGGCAGGTCATGCACTTTTGATTTTTGCATGTCGTGGTAAATGTATGTGTGAAAAACACATACATTTGTTCTTCATTACAATAAGGTCTGTATCTCCCATAGGATAACATTGGTATTACCTTATTTCATTTTTTAAGACAAATTTCCAAGTTGGAAAATATTACTGATCCAAGTTTGGGGTCTCTGGAATCAAAATTTAAAATCCAACGTATGGGAAAGTTGGATTTAAATTTGAATTCTAAAAATGCCACTTTCAGAAACTTGGCATTTTCATGTATTAAGGATGGAGCCTGTAGCCTGTCTTTGATCACATGGCTGGGTGTAGTTGGCAGTTGGGCTTTGTGCATACCTCTAAGACAGCTGCACACAATGGGAGCTTAGGTGTGACTTGATGGGCCCTCCTGGCATAATAGGAGGGTGGAGGTGGGTATAACCTTACTTACACCAGAATAGGCTGTGTCTTGTCCAACACAAAGGGCTTCATACCCTCCTATATTGAGTCTGGAGCAAGGGCAGGAAGGGAGGGCATGTGTGCATTTCAAAGGCATGTCTTTGAAGTCTCCCCCTCTTCAAAGGCACCACTTGTTATAAGTACTGGACCTTAGACACCACCACTTCAGTACACTTCTGGGCATGTGTATACTATGAAAAGAAGCAGGACGGCTGTGCTGCTGAAGAACTGCCACTCTGCTGGACTCCTGCTTTGCTGTGCTGATCTGCTGCCTGCTGTCCCCTTGCCTTGGGTGTGGAAGACTGGATCTGCTTCACTTGACCCCAGAACCCATGGTAACTCCAAGGGTTAGCTGGCTGGTCTCCAGATAGGAAGCCTCAGGGACATAACAGGCTTCCAACCCACACACCTAGACTCTGCTCTCTGTGGGTCTACCCTACCAAGAGGTGCCACTCCAGTCCAGGACAATTGGAAGAGGGCCTAAGGTACTTGCCAGTGAAACCAATGCTTCTTCTCTGCTGAGCGGCACATCCTGAGCCGAACCAATGCACGTCCTCGGCGGATTGGCAAATCCCTGAGCAGAACCAACGCATCGCCGCTGCTGTGTGGATTGGACCCATTGCAAAAGGCTTGTATTGCTGTCTCCTCCCACATCTTGGGACCTACGCGTCACCTTCAGACCTACTGCTGAGCAACACTTTACCTAGCACAAGTTACTCGCATCCCTCATCGACAGCAGCCTCAACAATGACAAAACTCCACATCGCAAAATCACTGCTCATCAGAACAAAAGAATTGTCTCTGCCGCACCCCTTATCCTACATACCTTACTTTGCATTGCAAGCCCTGTTGACAGGATCCTTGACGACAATGCAACAGGACCTTGCACTGCAGCCTTGTCAAATCTCGGAACAGACGCAGTGCCTCTCCTGCACGAGGCATATTCTAAGCGGATTATGCAATACTCTAAAATCCAGATTTAGATACTTTTTTTCAGTAGGCCTAACTGGGTCCCTGTAGCTGGCCCTTGCTACATTGCACTCGGCCTGAACTTGTGACTTGTCCCAGTTGGAAGTTATCACTGATAGTGCTTTTTGCTTCTTGGTGCTAATTTTCATTATAACATAAAAATTCAATTTCTCCTGTTCTACTAATTGGATTTCTGTCATTTTGATCTTGTTTTATTTATTAAAGTTAGAGTTTATTTCGTAACTTGCTGTGAAATCTTTTGGTGTCATGTTTTCACAGTTATACTTCTTAAAGTGTTGCACAAATACCTTACACAGAGCCTATGAAGGTAAGCCTGACTGCTCTGTGCGAAACTACCAGATGATGAGCACAGGTTAATTCAAGGGTTGCCTGCCTCTTACCCTGACTAGGATTGTGGTTGCTGCCTGACCAGGGTTCATACCTAAGTCAATCAACAACCCAATTTCTAACAGTTTCCTTATCAATCCTATCAGGAAAGTATAACTCTCAAATGGCTTAATCTCATGGAGATTTGTGGGAGTCCACCAGGTAGCTCAGAAGTGGGTCTTAAGTGTGGCACTGTTGTTCTTCGAAACGGATCTGCATACAAATTAGTCTGCTCAACAATATCATCCAAAAACACATACATACACATAAGTTGGAAGAAACTGATTGGCAAAAGGTTGTCGGTATTGACTCCACACCCTGAAACCAGTGGCGGCTGTTACATATGGACAGTGGTAGGGCGGGTGGAGGGATGGCACGGGGGAGAAGCACACAGTGGGAGGTGCGGAAGGAGCACGGAAGGGGGGAAGAAAAAGGAATACTAAACTTACCTCATGGTGCTTCTGCTGCCTCAGAGCTTCTCTGCTTCCTAGTCTCAATGGGCACTGGGATGGCAGCAGACGCCCCATCCAATTCCCGCGCCGCTCTCATGCTGCATTAGAGCAGCCCGGGGATTGGCCTGAGCAGGCTGCTTTGACGCTCCGCTCAGGTCAGGGAGTCTATGCTGTGTCTCCAACCTGGCTGTACAATAGAGCCAGGTTGGAAAAACCTAGCTGGGCATGTCTGTTTGGTCAGCCTAAGACGGCCGGCCAAACAGACATGCACAGTTAGTAGTGCACATCACTCTGGCCCTTCCCATTGCCCGACCATGCCCCAACCATCCTCACACACGCTGGCTTAACACGCAGCCGAAAAATAAAAAATATAGTTTTGTTTTTCGGCTGCTTACTGAGGCAGTGGGGCATCGCTCCTCCGCCATTGCAAAGGAGCCCCCCCACCTGAAACACTACTAAAGCAAATACATGGTTGTTTCCAGGCCAGGGAGGACCTGTCCTGGCAGTCCGGGCTGGACTGTTCCCATTGGGCGCAGGGTCTAGGTTGATTTGCATATGGCTGGGTCTAAACTGGAATGGCATGATGAGCAGAAAAACTATGAATTTATATCCAGATATCTGTACTGGGGTGAATGTATTGCATTGTTCTGAATTCTGCCCATCAATTGTTCTTCTTGAAACACTACTAAAGGCAGGCAAAACAGGCTACACCATGTTAAGGGTAACCCAGGGTTCAGCACTTCCAAAAGGAAGCCTTCCAGCCCTTGGTGGCAGTCCAGCTTACTCTTGCTGCATTATCAGCATATCACTGTCCTCCATTAATAGATGCACTTCATCAGCACTAATGGTGCATTCATCATCAGGTGATTCCTCCCAAACAGAAAATTCACTGCCAGAATCTTCAATTTGGTCTTCTGCCTCCGATGCAGAGTCAGTCACAGAGCCATGTTCAGAGGCAGATTCAAAAAGCAAACCTGCTGGGCGGTCAGCTTGAGGACAGCGTAATGCTTACGTATGTAATTAACACAACAAACAAGACAACAATAAACAATGCTGTGTCAAATTAGAACTCAACAAACTCAGCTGTATCAAACAGTAACTTTAACTATTGACATATGATCTTGCAAAAACAATACAATCCACACAATGGACTTGATACTGTAAAAGATACCTCTCACTTGCCACAGACAGCTAGACCGAAGATCAACTGTACCTACTTTGTACACAAACAGCAAACACCAAAGATAGCCCACTAGAAAGGAAGAACAAAAACAATCGCACGCAAGTTAAAACAATACAAATCTTGCACAAATCCAAATGTGAATTTGAAAAAACAAAATAAACCATGAACTAAATATGCTACAATTATTACAGCCATTAAAACATTCAAGCAGGGCAATGATTCTCATTTGAAGTAAACATTATAAAAACGTTTCCTTACTAAACACATGCAACTGCACAAACTGGAGATCAACTAAAGCTGAACCTGCAAGCAGTAGTCAACACCAAGGAAACAAAAAGTGTTGTACTACAATAAAAAGGAGAAATAAAAGATTACAAATGCAAACTATGACAAGAAATAAAACAGTAATAAAACACTAGGAAGTTTGCCCCTAAAGGAAGATCGGCATCACAGACATCTGATCTACCCCCAAGGGGGCACAAAGCAAAGGCAAGAAATAGGCACCCCACAGGGGAATGACCATTACCCCAGCCATCAGTCAAACACAAATTAAATACCAGTTCACACACACCACCATCCAAATGCCAGCTACACACATTGCCAGCCAATAGCCAGTCCACACACACCACCAGCAAAAACTGCTGTTCAAACAAAGCATCAGCCAGATGCCAGCCACACACCTGCATACACACACCACTAGCCAAGCCCCAATACGCACAAACAGCCAACCAAATGCCAGTTCACACACACACACACAGAAACATATTCCCTGGTGTCTAGTGGTCTTTTGACCCCCTCCCCTGAGCTGATTGGCCTAAGAAAAGTCTGATCTCCCCCTGGGAGAACAGAAAACAAAAGACATGTGGCTTATTGACTGGGGAGCAACTCGACTTTGTGCACTTGCTGACTTCATCATCGAGCTGGGGGAGGTGGTAGCAGCGGAAGCAGTGGAAGCAATTCTTTGCCATCCCTGGTAGGGGCATGTGGCGGAGGGTCCAAAGGGGGCGGCCCAATGGAGTAGTGCCAAGGCTTCTACCATGGTGGTAAGACATGCTGGACACATCCTGAACACCTGAGTGACAGTGCTGAGGACGTGTCCAGCATGTCCATAGCACCCAACAGGTTAATGTTACAACATGGCTGCCACATTTAGAAGCAATGTGTTGGCCTTGTTTGATGGGCTAAACACACTGATACAATGTGAGAAAGTGGATTAATAGTTGGGATGGATGGTAGTCCACGTCAAGTAATAAATTCACTATTCTTGTTAGATCTAGTCATTTAAATCTGAGCTCAAACCATGATAGCTTTGTTCAGAACAAACAGACTTTACTTAACAAAAATGTGTAAAGCATTTAGAAGTATCAAAATGGTTAAAAAGTTAAAAACTCAAGACTATAAAAATACACTCCAATTTATAAAAAAAGGAGAATATTTTAAAGAAAAAAATGACACCATAAATGACAAAAGACAACTATGGGAAAGCAGAGATATGTATTTTTGAACTTTTCAACAAAAATAGCAACCTTACTAAGTACAACGCATCAGGGGTTTCGACTAAAGCATTTTAGTGCTGGTGTCCACATCACAGCACTAAAATGCATTAGTCACGCATAGTTACAGCTCCTCTGAGACTACAAGGCACTGCTATCATAAACAATACCAGTCAGCTTGCTTCTCTGCTTGCTCTGCTGCTGCTGTCTGCTACATGCAGTTTCAGGAAGCAGACGGGTCTTGACTCTTTTTTATACTCCAATTTAAGTTTGAAAGCCATTGATATTTAGTTAATTTTGTTTCCCTGGCCCGAGGTGCAGCGCAGTAAAAACAACTTGAGAAATGTGGTGAGGCCTCAGCTGGTCACGTGGATCCAGGGACCACATTAATATCTGATCAAAAATTCGCTGCAAGTGCTCCGGACTCAGCCTTGACTTATTTTTCAAGTTATATGCTGTCCAGATTGTTCCTGCAGTACCCGAGATGAGGTGGCATGACCCAACACAGTGTACTGTGTGGAGGGGGTCGAGAGTGTAGCATGCAGCCCGAAGATTTTACAGTGCACCACGGGAGAACAATCACATGGCTCTCCCTTCCCAACAGCAGTAAGGAAGGCAGTGGTGGTGCCCAAGTGGAGACAGTACGGAGCACACATCCAGCTTATGGCAAAAGAGGCAGGAGAAGAAGACACAAGGGGAGCAGTCATTAACAGAAGAAACACCAGGAAAGGAGCATTGACTTCTTGGGACCACTATTTGTATTCAGCATGATGTGTTTTCTGCTGGATGTGTAGTGAGAGGCAAGTCAGTTCTCATGTGTACTCTATATCCAAACTAGATTCCTATTATAGCTGGAGTAACGGTATGTAGGCAGTTAAATCAAGCATGAGACATGGGAGAGGATGTGGTGTTACCGCCAGAGGTGCAGACTTTGGAACTAGGGAGCCAGGTTCAAGTCTGGGAGTTTGCTCAACATCCAGTGAATATGGGCAAATGACTAAGGGCCCGATTACAAGTTCAGCAGTCCATGGGACGGCCGAACCTGTGGTGGCGGTGTGACAACTGCAACACTGGAGGTCTGACCACTGTATTTCAAGTTTGCCAATCGGACAGGTCAGAGGCTGTAATATGCTGTCGGTGGCAATGCTGCACCACCAAACATATTATGAGTTGCCTTATTGCAACCCTATCCACAGCAGTGAACCCTGCCTTGGAACTCAAATCCTAGTTGCTGTTTTGATTTACTTGCGAGAATGTGTCCCTCAAAATGCAACACATTAAGCAGCGGCATGTTACTCATACCCACACTGAAACCACAGAAATGTCACACATAAGCATCCTGAAAACTTGGCAGCTATGTAGAACTGAAAACAAAATCTTATTTATTCATTTGTAACATGCCATTTCTGTAATTGTTTACTTTAAGTATTAGTCATGGATCAGTTCTAGAACACACTTGAAGTATGTACAGATATAGGGAAAAATATTTACCAGCTTTAGATGATTTTGTTAATTTATGTACCCACTTTAAACAATATCTGCCCTTTGTTCATTTGATCTGTGTAGAGTGTGCTTATCTGTTAGGGTATGCAATAAGATACAATGGCTTGGGGGTGTTAGACATTTTATGATGATTTATTTACTTTTATATCTTCTGGGCACATAATCATTTTGTATCAGTATCTTAACCTTCCATTTCCGGGGTTTTGAAGCAGTTTCAAGATATTGCTTATTGCTTAAAGGGGTGTAATTTCTAATATTTATCTCTTTCCATGCATTTCATCACTTGGTTTTACTTGCGAGATAATGTCAAATTAATTGTCATACATTTAGCAGTTGAGTGTTGTTAGACATGACAACTTTTGGCTTGTTTTCCCTGCCTTTTTGCTTCCTGACCTCCTAGTTTTTACTCTGTTTTTTGCTAGTTTAGTGTCTCTGCTCACTTTCGCACTGCTGTTCAGTGTTAAAGTGCAAGTGCTCCTGTTGTAAATTGTGTTATGGATTGGTGTTTCCATGATTGGTACATTGGATTTACTGGTAAGTCCCTAGTAAAGTGCAATGAGAGTGCCAGGGCCTGTAAATCCAATGCTACTGTGGGTTTGCAGCACAGGTTGCCCCACCTACAGAAGTAGCCGGTAAAAAGGTAACTCAGACCTGCCACCACAGAGTCTGCGCGCAGTTTGTAACTGGCAAGTGCACCCACTTGCCAGGTCCTAAACCTTACCTTTTATACATGTTTGCCACCCCTAACGTAGGCACAAGGTACCCCTGTGGGCAGGGTACAGTGTATGTGAATGGTAGGACATGCCCTGATGTGTGTGGTATGTCCTGATAGTGAATTACTGCCAATTTTGTTTTTCACTATTGCAAGGCTACCTGTTCCCATAGGACAGAATGGGTAGTTTGTTTATAATATCTTATACATATAACTGGCCCTGGGTACAAGGTAGAAAAATGAAGTTTAGTATGCCTGAACAAAGAATCTAAAGATGCATCTTTTAGAGAGGGTCATTTTATGCATTCTGTGTTTGAAAATACCACTTTTAGAAAGTAGGTATTTTCTTGCTTAGCCATCCAGTAGGCCTCTTCTAGGTTGTGGATTGACTGGTTTTGGATGACAGGGGCTGGAGAGGGGCAGTGGCTCTGGGTAGTCTAGGTGGGTCAGGAAAGAGCTGAATAGACCTGGGCTGCATTTAGAGTAGGGGAAGGAGATTTCCTTTCACCTGAATGGTCTGGTCTGCCTCTGGCAATGCCGTCTCCACCTTCTACCAGGAAGCCACGCCAGAGAGGACAGAACCGGTTCTGGCTGGGTACAGACACTCTCTGCCTGAGAGCACAAAGGATTTTGGGCTATAAAAATGTGGGGCCCAAACCCCTGAACTTTAGATCTCTTTTGGACCAAGAGGAGTGCCAAGAAGAAGCTGGAGAAGCTGTGAGGAGGAACTACCACTTTGCTGAGGGCTTTACTGTGTTGGCCTGCAGTGGCTGCTTCTGTCTTGGGCATTTAAAGGTCTTGAATGCACTTTCTGCTATCTACTTTTGTGAGTTTCTCCAAGGGCTTGAGGTAGAGCTTGCCTCCTGTTCATGACGTCTCAGGAACAGCAAAGACGCTTCTGCCCTCAGCACTGGGGACTGTGTGTTTTGTGCTGCAACAGAAGAAAAAACAACCAGAGGCCTTCTACAACATGCCTGCCGACTCCGGATCCAGAAGGCACAGCCGATGGCACAGCTGCAATGCTGCACCATCACCCTGTTCTCACCAACGACACCTTTTGATGCCGCCACTGAGCTGCTGCTCGCACCTTGACCAGTGGGCACCACACTCTGCATCGCCTCACTTCATGGCGCCACCTTGGTATCCCCGACGACGACGCTCCATGCCAAAATCAATGTCGCTGCTTGCATCGTGGTCCGAGGGCATCGCTTGTAAAGGTAAATGATGCACCACCCTCATCCCGCTCCGCAGCCTTGGCCTACCGACGCCAGCACCATCGACTCCAGTTTATCAGCCGATGACAGTGCTTCAGCAATGCCGCTGCCTGCACTGTGATCCGCCAGCACCGTGAGGAACACCACATCACTTCGCACCTCGACCCTGGTCTCACCGAAGATGCCATCTGACGCCTCCACCGCACCGCTGCTCACACCGCGACCTAAGGGCATCGCATGCCGCACGACTGCACTTCGCACCGCAGCATCAAACGTCTGATGACGCCAGCGCGCCTGACTACAACCGCGAGGAGTTCAATCTGCAATGCATGTAACTTCAAGGGCCCGACTCTTCCTGCACTGACCTCCAAAACCGACACCTGCGGATGCCTTGCTTTCAGAAGCTCAACAAGAGGGTGCTGATGCCCCCCATTTCTAAAGGTACTGCTTTGAGGGTCTTCCAGACACCGTAGCTGCTCTGTGATGCCGTACTCAGCCGGAACTGTTTGGATTTGTTTGTTCATGACGCTGTGATAGTCCCGGGTGGAGCTATCGACTTCCAGGAACTGTATTTCAAGGTTATTTTGATAACTTACGATTTCTTAAGTACTGTATTGCGGATTTTTTAAAATCGTTTTTGGTCTTGTCTTGAGTATATAAAAATATTGGCTATTTTTCTAAACTGGTGTGGTGTCCTTTTGTATTGCTTACACTGTACTACTGTTGGTTATGTACAAATGCTTTACACACTGCATCGAAGATAAGCCTGACTGCTCATGCCAAGCTACCAAGGGGGTGAGCAGGGGTTATTTTAGGTGTGTGACTCCCTTATCCTGACTAGGAAAAAGGGTCCCTATTTGGACAAAGGTACCTACCTCTGACAACTAGAGACCCCCATTTTTAACCACTTGGCTGCTAAGGCAATATTTTACTTTTCATTGAATTTCCATTGAAATCAATGAAAAGTGCATGACGAGTTACCCTTGTCATTAGCGGCGAAGAGGTTAACAAGTGTCAGTCATAAGTGCACTGAACCATGGAAAAGTCACACTATCTGAAAACTTGACAGCTGTGCGTGTGAAGTTGTCTCACGCCCCTCTCCTTCCCTCAAAATCCCAGAATCTGGGACATGGCTGCAGCTACACACAGCTTCCAGGCAGCACATGTATGTATGTAGCCTTCTCACACTTCCTCCTTCCCTCAAAACCCCTTAACCTGGGGCCTGGTTGCAGCGACACACAGCTTCCAGGCAGCACCCCTATCTAAGAGCACTAGGTTAGTGCCATTCCATTTCTGTTACTTTGAAGCAGTTTTAAGATCTTTTTAGGCTTTCTCGTTTCTCAAATGGGTGTGATTTTTTTATATTTATATATGTTTCTCTCGTCCTAAGTGCTTGATTTTGTCCGCGAGAAAGTGTCACTCATAGTCATTGAATGTCACTCATTAGTACACGAAAATTATGAAAACCTCACACACAAGCACTCTGAAACCTTTACAGCTATGAGATAGCACCAAAAAGCGTTAAGCTCAAATTGTGGTCATCTGCTTGTGCTTGACCGGCACCTAGGTGCAATTAAAAGCTGACCATGATGGAGCGTGAATCGGATACTGAGACCAGGGTCATCCAGATCATAAGTTTTACCTTCTGACTTAGTCTCTGAATTTGAAGACAAAAATCCTACGTGAGGTCGGATAGGCTCCAGATCAAGTTATGGTGAAGCTGTTGACTTCTAATGGGACTGACCAGAGACTTTTGCCACCTTTCCCAGGTGAAGATTTCTACTCACTTTTTGGAGCTCTGATTCCTCCAGAGGTCTAGGCTGAAAGCTGTATGCAAACAGGGCTCCACAAGACCAGCTAGCATCTCTTCAGCTTCCCTCTGAAACTGATTTGCTGCTGAGAAAAAGCTTTGATTGGGAGCAACCTAAATCTTGGCCCAGAATCAATACATAACTATCAGATTTACTGGCAGGTTTGTCCTGGTCCTCCGAAGGTCTCTTGAGCCAAAATGTTTCTTAGAATGATAGGAGGAGTACACCTTGACACAGCCAAGGACCACAGGAACAACACTTGGGGGTAAGGACTCTCTCCAGCAGAAGCTACCAACAAGGTCCAAGATGTGTCCATTTGGAACTGGTCAGATGAACTCCTCAGGAAAAAGGGCTTCCATCAACTTATTGCGTCTCTGTAGCTTAACTGAAGGTCTGTCAACTAACACTTGGTGTCCACGTCTTTGTTCTGGGTACAAGTATAACCAGGCCCTGCCTTTCAGGTCTACTCACAGGTCTCAACAGAAGGTGTAGTTCTTCTTCTGCCTTCCACATGTCCAGTAGTGTTTTGAAGAGGGAGCCCAGGAGTCCCACATTTATACCTGGCAGTAGCCTATGGGTGTCGATGATGCCTAGCCCCTTCTTAACCGATAGAGAAAAGTTTCTAGGTGTAACTCTACCAAATCTTTCAGCAGTTACTTTGTGGCCTACTGCAAGTAATACATCCCACAATGCCCCTCGCTACCTAAATCCAACATGGCAGAACATTTCTTACCCTGTGCAGAGCTCCTGTGTCCTCTCTAGAGGTGTGGCCAAGGAAATTAGTACATTCTCCTCTGTGGTCATACAAAACTGGTTTGGGGCGGCTCCTCTCCCGCTGGAATTGGTGTCTGGCTGACTACAGTTACAAAGGTGAAGGCAGGATGCACCTGCTGTTGACAAGGTGTCAGTCTTTGAAGTTAATTCCTGGGTATTGCCCAGTTGGTTAACATGTCAAAGGAACAGAACACCTCCCCATACCCAAGGCCTTTGTCTCAGCTCTGGGAGCAATATCACACCTCATCAAATGGGCTATTCAGCTCCTAGGTGACAGTTGGAAGCTCATGAAAATTGCTTCTAGAGGCTTTAGGTGGGTAAAAGGTTACTTTTAAAAGTACCTCAGGTAAAATCATAAGTCCAATTCCAACTTTACCAGTGAATTGGACTTGTAATAAACATTTAAAAAAATGTGTAGCTGTTTCCTATGTGGAGACAGCATTCTTTAATTTTCATATTATAGCTCAATGCTTTTGTATGGTATAGCTAAGCCTGATAATGTGAAAATAGCTTTTGAAGGCCTTGCCACTTTAAGCACCTATTTTACATTAAATGTATAAATGTTCTACTTTTCAGTACCATGCACCATGCCTTACTCAGCATTAAGGCATATTTAGTGGTGACTTAATGCTATTTAAATGATGGTTTAAATCTGTCATAAGGGCATATTTTGACAGGTCAAATGTGCAGTTTTAGAACTGCAGAGACAGGATGCAATTGTAGGCCTGTAGTCATTTTTAGCACTGTCCCTCTAGTGGTGGCCAATGTGTGCTTCAGTCCTGGACCATCAGAACTAGGAAAGGCAAGAAGAATCAGCAGTGGGCCAGGATCAGTTATTTTAGAACAATGAGGACAAGGAACAGTAGGAGAACAAGAAGGGAGGATTAGGACCAGATATAAAAGGACTAGGAAGAGGCGTAGAATGAAATTTACTGGTCATAATTATTTTAACTGTATTATTTTGCAACTGTTGTGATAGTTTTATGCCATTTTTAAAAACAGGGTCCTTGATTTCGAATTGCTGAGCTTATTGCATGAGGAAATTTTGCTCACTTTGCATAAATTTGAAACTGATTTGCGGCAACTGTTATTTTTTATTAATTAAACTTGCTTAAGTTTATTGTGAGAGGGAACTTGCACTTTCATTTGCACTAACACACTTCCTCCTTTAGGGAAATCTTAATTTGAACTAGAACTTTGGAAGGGGGTTCCATTTTTTCTCCTACTACCTGTACCTTCGCAGAGACGCCATCTTGGAAGTGAGCACTCTATCGGTTAGCTGATCGGCCCCACATTCCTCAATTTAAGATAGCTCATGCTGCTGGCACACACCGGAGACTGAGATTTGCCGGTTTGATTGTTTTAACTGTAATATTTAGCAACTGTTGTGATAGCATAATGCCGCTTTTAAAAACAGGTTTCCCAATTTCAAATTCATAGCTCATTACAGTGGGATTCTTGGTCGCTTTGAATAAATTTGAAACGGATTATTATTTTGAAAAATTAATGTTGCTGACATCTATTGTGAAAGGGAACTTGCACTTTCATTAGCACTAGTGTACTTTGTTCTTGGGGGCAATCTTGTTTCGAACTTGGGAAAGAAGCATCATTTTTACTCCTTTTCCGGGTGCCTTCGCAGAGATGCCATCTTGGTAGTGAGCTCTCTAGCGTTTAGACTGATCGAACCCACTCTCCTTTCTTAAAGCTACCCCGTTCTGCGGATGAGAAGTGGAGACTGAGTTTTGCCGGTCATAATTGTTTTAACTGTTTATTTAGCAACTGTTGTGATAGCTTTATACCATTTTTAAAAAGAGGGTCCCTCATTTCGAATTACTGAGCTCATTACAGGGGGAATCTTCTCGCATGAATTTGAAACTGATTTGTGAAAACAGTTATTTTTAATAAATAAAGTGGCAGAAATCTATTGTGAAAAGGAACTTGCACTTTTATTAGCACTAATGCACGTTGTTCTTGGGGGCAATCTTGATTCAAACTGGAACTCGGGAGAGCAGCACCATTTTTAGGTCTCGCCTGGTGACCACAGCGCGAAAGCGCTGCCGCCAGCGAAATCTATTGTTATTAACTTGCCCCGGAAGGGAGACAGGAGATGTGCACACGCAGGACGGACTGGAAATGTGGACGCTCATGTGAACACGCACGTACAGACCCGCGGTGTGCTCATTTTCTGTCCCCCTTCTGTCCTCGCAAGCCTCATGCAATATCCCTTTTTTTTAATGCGCACACAAGCTTTAAACTGCAAATTCAATGAATCACACACTTCTAAACTCTAGAACTCCACCATATAAGCAATTCGTGTGTCAGCTTTAGATACATTTCAACAACAAACAAAGCGTTTTGTAATTTCCTCGCAGTATAAAGCACGCAAGCTCCAAGCGCGGCGCGCTTTACACTAACAGCATGCCTTACCCCACTTACCGGCTCTTGTGGGGACTCAGCGCTGCTCCTCGGCCGGTCTCCGTCTTCAGCCGGTCACTGCAGCAACACGCGAAGCTCCATCTTGCTCATAGGAGCCCCACCTGAAATCCTGCTTTGGTCGTACCATGCAGCATTCACGAAGGCGGGGTAGGCTCCCGCTGGACTTCCTGTACTGATTTTTTTTTTTTACTTTGGGCGCTTTGGTGGCCCCCTCCCTGGGCCGCACCAGCCACGCAGCACTTATTCAGGTGCCGCCACTGGGCAGGAGCCGCAGGCCATGCCGATGTGCACGTTCACGCCGTGCCTACAACGTGCGCATGGCGCTCTTTTCCTTCTTGTTCACAGAAGGTTCAGGTACGTATACAAGGCAGCACCGCTACACACAATAGAGGAAGACAAACACCATCCAGGGCAGCTGGATTTGAAAAAATATGAAATATTAAACTATAACCTATGGCACACACAGGTTAAAGCAGACGTAAAGAGTTCTCTCTCAAAGCTGGGCACAACCAGGTTTGCTGTTAACTTATGCGGCGGAGGAGCAAGGGGTTACCGTACCAGTCCGTGATGGCCTCTCCCGCCGCCTGTTGCCCACGACCAGGTTAAGAATTTCACGGGTTCCTCGGTGCCATCCGCTCTTACATCAGCTGAGGCAAATGAAGCCGAACAGAGAAAAAGTCGCTCCAGACCGGCTCCCAATCTCGCCCTAATATACCTGTGTAATGGACTCTGGCAGAGGGTAGAGCCACGAGTCCCTGAGGCGCTCTGTGCTTCACTGGAATGTGCAGGCTTGCTTGGCTTCTCCATACAGGCTGGGGGAGGAGAGGTCTGTGAGCCACGGGGGTCATCTGCATCAATGAAGGGCTTCTCCAGCTCGACAGAATGACACTTACACCAGGGATGGGCATTCACGGCTCGCCTGGGGGCGGCAGGGCACCACTGAAGTATGTTTACAAAAGGTAAAGATACGGTTCAAGGAAGGAACCATGACAAGTGACTGACGACCTTTGTTTAGAGCAACAAACCTTTTTCATCATAGAAGACTAGCATAAACCCACAAAATACCAATCCTTTGAGGAAAAAACAACTGATCAATAAAAACAAAACCTTGTGTTGATTTAACTGCCTTTACTTATTTTAAATATGTCAGGCAACCAAAAACATAAGAGAGAGCATGCAGACTTACTCCTAGCCCCTAAAACGACAAGTGGTTAAACGCTCATCACTGACATCTACTGTGATCTGCTGTCAGTAGATAAAACTCCCGCAAAGGTCAACTCTACCTATCGTTCAAGGTCATTACTGAGTGTGAGGCTTTTGGATAATAGCAAGCAACACCAGTGGCGGCTGGTGACATTTAAAAGTGGTGACGCGTAAATATTTGTGGGGGGTGGGCGGTGCCGAGCGAAGTCGACTGTCATTAGGTGGGGTTTGTGGGTTCTCCTCAGCGAACATTTTTTAAAATAGTGAGCACATAGTGCCTTTTAATTTTTCATGCATACATAAGATTGCAAGATGGGTAATAAAGCGATTGTGAATTGTAGTTATGACATCAATAAAGAGATTCCATATGACAATGATGTAGGTAGCTGCTTTTAGAACTCGCAGAACTAATGGGTTCAGGGGTTTGGAAACTAGCAGTAAAATTGGTTACAATGTCCTGACAAATTGAAGAAGCGAATTTTGTAGATTAAAACGTTCTTCTTCAAGGTTACCAAGTGGTGTGTACAAGAGTTTACCTGCAGTAAGTCTAGGTGCCATTTCGATGAGTTTGTATTCTTTTAACAGCAACATAATCCAAAAGGTAACATATAAAACAAAAGGCTGAAAGAGCCAAAGATCAAATGAATGCATCCTCCATGCATCAGGAGTGCTACACTCACCCCTATAATGTGTTATTGTTTCAAAGCATTTAAGTAGCAGTGCTGTTCCCATTTTAGCGCCTACTCTTCGGTCTCCTACTTGCCATTCCTGAACACCCTGCCATTGGCTCAGTATAAACAAACAAGAACGCCACCTTCAGCATTCATTTAACCTGCACACTTCCACACACCATGGCATTGGTGTTTAAGATGCTATGTACGGCATGTTTTTATGGCTGACAAATGGCTTTGAGAATGATATCGCTTGCATTCCAAAGCGTGCCTGTGGCCCCCTAGCCACTGGCCAGGCCATAGGGACATAGCAAGCACACACATGCCATTGAAGTGATCAAATATCTCGTCATTTGGCAGATATTTTGAATAAATCTATCTTGTAATTGATTTTGGGTGGGGTAGGGGCATAGACTCACTGGCCAGTTGACTAATCGCCTCCCCGTACAGAGCATTTCCTTACAGACCATAGTATGTACTCAGTGAAAAACAATTATCATGCAATGCAGAAATGAATATTTTAACATAACCTGAATCTGGTTGAATGGAAAAGGAGATGGTGCAGTGCAAAGTGAGTGAAGCTTAAAAAGAATTTGGAAGAGTACCTCAATACCAGCAGGGTGATCTTCACACCTGCTTTGTACGAGGTCTAGGCCTCACCTCACCTGATGTCTATTCAGGAGTAAGAGACCCCGCCCTCTCCGTCGGTGCCTCGGGCTTCGGGCTTTCCCTGAGATCATGGGGTATTGAGGTACTCTTTGTATATGAATATTAGGATGCCCTTTCACACATAATAAGTATGCAGTAGCTGATTTATAATCTTGGTCCTGAAGAAAGCCTGGGCGCAAGGTCCGAGAGGCTGAAACTAGTTGACCAGCTTTTGATAAGCGCCCTATTTGTTTGATGCCGCGTACTGACATGTTTTTAATAGGATTGGAAAAGATGTCAGAATTAGGGGTGGGCGGAAAACCCGTTCCGCTCGCGGATTTTGCGGATTTTCGGGAAATCCGCAATCCGCGAGATTTGCGAATCTCCCGCAAAATCCGCAAATCCGCGAGCAGCGGATTTTGCTCGCACTGCTCGCACTGTTCGCGTGAGTTCGCGTGAGTTCGCGCCCCGCGAATAAGTGCAAAATTGCAGAAATACGATCTTAGCAAAACTGAAAGTAACTACTTACCAGGTTCAAAAGTTCAGGCTCATCATTAGTAGCCATTTCCTGTAGTGCTTCCTGAGGGGCCCCTCCAGAGTTCAGTTGCCAGTTGAAACTATTATGTGACCCTGCTCTGAACCTCAGAAAAGTTACACATATGCCACAAAGGTCCTGAATTACAGCTAAGGGAGACAAGCAGGAGCCAGGCTGGAAGTTAAAATCCATTAATCAGCCCCTAATTCATTATTGTCAGTTGGGGCAGGGCAGGTGTTGTAACTAATTTTGCAACAATGAAAACACTTAGCAAGTGCAAAAGATCACTAATCAGGGCGCACTAAGGAAGCAGGTGCCAGCTAAAAAAATATTCTGTGACACATTAATCAGCCCCAAATTAATTCAGGTCACTTGAGGCAGGGAAGGTGTGCTTTGCTTTGCCGAAAATAATGTACACTGGACAACCAGAGGGTGTGGTGATGAAACAGAGGGTGGCATGGGTGGGCCAGAGGGTGGCATGAGTAGTCAGAGAGTGGCAGTGGTGACAGAGAGTGGCAGTGATGAAGAAGAGTGTCCCAAACAGGCTGGACACGTAGAAACAACAAGTTCGCGAAACTTGCGACCCGACAGGTAAGTTCGCAATTTGCGAAAGTGTACAAAACCCTCGCGAACTGGCAGAAACACGGGCGAACACAAAAAAAAAAATCCGCAAATTCGCGGGAATTCGCGGATTTTGCGGATTGCAAATCCGCAAATCCGCAAAATTCGCGAACGCGAGATCCGCAAAATTCGCTCATGCCTAGTCAGAATAAAGGAAGTTTTCTCTTCCAAATTCTTTTTAAGTTTCACTCACTTTGCACTGCACTATCTCCTTTTCCTTCACCTACCCTATCTGTTATATTTCATGACTGTGTGGGTCATGGTTTTGTACCTTTTCCTATACCTTTTTCTGTGATCATCAAGAGAGGAGGTGGTAGGATATCCAAATGATGACACTGGCCACTGAGGGCAGTTGATGGAAATCCGACTTTTCCTTATTGAGGTCGCCTTTCAGTATACTTTACACTTTAGTGGTGATAATCTTTGACATCTCTTGTCTTTCTCTCTAATTTTGGACCACCAGATTCTGTTATGTTAAGATATAATTGAATTGGGAATTGAGTCTGTGAGTCGGTCGGTAAACTGTCCCTAGGACCCTTTTTCCCGGTGTGGAATCTGTTTGTGATGACACAAATGAATATTCACAACATAATTAAAATGTGCATCTTACAGGCTGCACAAGAGAGTGCACAGAGTGTGCAGGACATGAGCCCCAAAAGCCAACCCTTGCTAGTGGATTTCTTTCCTAGTGACAGTGGCTGCAACAGTCGCCACATTTCGCCCCTAAGTCACCATGACAACAACATGTACAGATTGGGCACAAGCAAAGCCAAAGCAGATGAATAGGATGCCCCTCCCTCCCCTCATCTTAATAAAAATCTAAACTTCGGTTTGGAAAGAATAAACTAGAACTATTCTATTTTGCCATTGTGTACATGTTTCAGGTTCTTTTCTGCCTGCTTTACTTTACCACAGCCTCAACTCCTTTTCTTTTTCACACAAGCGTTTGCAATGCAACCGGTCTCACATTTACGAGAGTTTGAGCTATTGGCATATGTTTTGGTTTTTAAAGCATAAATAAAAGCATTGTAATTTACAAAACCAATAGCTCAAACTTGTGCAAATGCGGGACCTATTGCATTGCAAATGCTTGTTACTCCTACTCTCTGTGCCTTCGCAGAGACGCCATCTTGGAAGTGAGTGCCTTAGCGGTTAGGCTGATCGGCCCCACACTCCTCTATATTGTATAAGATATCACATAATAGACCAGGTTGCACCAGGGATGAGCAAGGCCAGGAAGACTAGGGCCTCAAACATCCAAGATGCCAGTATCAGCGTGGCCAGGGCTGGAGGGACCTTGGCCAGGAGGAAGGCCAGGCGGTTCAAAATAAGCTGGAAAAGGAGGACTTGGAGCAGAACCACATGTGGGACCAAGACCAGAAAGCATAGAAGGACAAGATAAGAAATAGTAGGACTAAGAGGAGGAGGAGAAGGCTAAAGTGATTGTAGGCCACATATATGACACATGTATGCCTATTATATGTTCTTAGTCATGCTTCTTGGGCTGTCACCCCCACACCGCCAACCTGTGAATAAGGGATTTTGTATGATGTTTTGCAGAAGGAGGTGAAAGATTTGTGTAAATGGGATGGGCGTGGATGATCGCAGTTTCAATGAGTGCTGTGGGACTTTTCATCAACAGCAACACTGAATTGGACTGTTTATAAAAGGAATTTAGAAATGGACAGTGCTAAGGGTGAAAGGATGGTCTTTGAATATGTTGGGTGTTGCTCAGTACCACGTCTTCTTAATCTTCTATGATACAAAAACATTATGTGCAGGCTGGATGTAAATAACCAATTATATAGCTAATTGTGGATCTAGTCTCATTAACTACTCTGCAGGCTCTATTCTTAACTGAGGTCACATTCTCCATCCAAATGTTCTCACCCTGCCTTTCCCCTCATCAACCCGTCCCTCACTTTCTGATCTGGAGACTGTAATCGACCCACACCAACTCACTAGCCAATGCAACACATACACAACTTACATCATTAATGTGAGAGTGAAATCAGGTGAATGGATGGTTGAATTACTGGTAAATACTAATGGAAAAAATGAATAGTACAAAGAATGTTCCAGATTTCTATCTTTATATAGATTCTGTGTGATAAATCAAAATGTTGTTATTTTCCTAGTTTGCTCTGCGCCGTTAAGCACAGTTCAGAATTAAAGTTGCACCTTATCAAACAATACCATATATATATATAAAATAAGCATGTGTAACTTTGCTTCCTTCCCCTTCAAATAAATATGCTGTTCTTTGGAAAACCACTTCCCATATATCCATTTGGTGCAGAGTAAGCACAAATATGGAAGTAAAAATATTGTTGGTCAGAAATATCGTCAGACAAAATACCGTGTTAAAGAATATTGCATTTAGATAAGTAATATCGACGTAAAAAATATCGAAGTGTTTAATATCGTTTGTAAAAATATAGTTGTGAAAAATATCGATTTTTTATTAATGTTATGTATTTTAGTATATATTTTAGATGTGTGTGATGTTTGTTTTTTTGTATAAGAATTGTTTTTATTTTTATTATATGTGTTAAAAGTTTAGTAGTTATTCATTTTTATTTTTATGAAATTTTGCATTTTTGTACCGCAGCAAGATATGGGTTTATAGGAGAATAGGGTGGGAAGTAATTTCATTATTTCACATTTATTGATTATTTTTAGTAGGTATTCATTTTTTTAAATTTATTTGTGCGTTTTCAGTTCCATAGTGGGTTGTTGGTTTACATGGGAATAGGGTGGGAAGTAATTTAATTATCTAACATTTATTGATTATTTATAGTAGGTATTCATTTATTTTTATTTGAAATTTGCGTTTTTAGTTCTGTAGCGGGTTGTGGGATATATAGGGGAATAGGGTGATATGTAATTTAATTATATAAAATGTATTGAATACTTTTTATTTTTTAATATTTGTTTAATTGTGATGTTATAGTGTTAAATGTGTACAATAATTTATTAATGATTGTTTATTAATTAGTTGTGAATTAATTTAAATTAATTCATTAGTAATTGTTTGTGTAGGTGTGTGTTGTGGTGTTTATAGGTGTAAATGGTGTGAAGGGTGGGAAGTAGTATATTTTTATTGATGAATTCTTAATCATTTGTTAACTAATTTAAATAATTAATTAGTGATTAATTATGGTAATTGTGTAATTAATTTTAGGTGTGTGTTGTGGTGTTTATAGGTGTAAATGGCGTGAAGAGTGGGAAGTAATTTATTTTTTATTGATGAATTATTAGTTATGTGTCACTTAATTTAAATTAATTAATTAGTAAATAAATATGGTAATTATGTAATTAATTGTAGGTGTGTGTTATGAATATTATAGTATTAAAGAATGTGTACTCAATGAATGTTTATTAACTTTTTTATTAATAATATATTTTAAAATCATTATTAAATATGTTAATTATGGAAATAATTTTAATTAAAAATGTTGGTCTTTTTTTATTCGTGTGGTGTTATAGGGGAGGAAATAAAATAAATACATTTATGTTTAAATCATTTGTTTGTGAATATTTGCTCCTTTTAAATAAATATTGTTTAATTATGTATTTATAAATTGTTTTAATCATTTTTGTACCTTTTTGTTATATGTAATAAACATTATAGGGTCGATTCCGATTCGGGAAACAAATCCATGCGACGATTCGAATTTGTAGCCATTTCCATACGAAACGTACAAATCCGTCCGAATTGCGTAGTTCGATCCATAGATAAAAAATACGTCCGAATCTTTGCGAACCGTATGAAAAGCAAGGGAAAATCCATACGAAACAGACCCTGAAAGTGAACAGTACGAATCATAAACATGCTGTAAGACCCGTCAAGTACGATCCAGACCCGGGAATCAGAATGCGATTTGTACGGAAAACGCTGCGTATGAGCTGCGATTCGTACGGAAACCTTTGCGTATGAGCGAGCCACAAAATCAAATACAATACAAACCCCCCCTGAACGAAGCGCACGGGAACCCCGTAAAAACGTCACGCATGAGCGAGCCACAAAATCAAATACGAGACGAACCCACACTGAACGAAGCGCAAGCGAACCTCGTAAAAACGTAGAGTATGAGCCAGCCACAAAATCAAATACGAGAAGACCCCCCCTGAACGAAGCGCAAGCAAACCCCTAAAAACAGCACACGGATGTAGAAAATGACTCGTACCGCGACAACGTCGCGTTGCACACACAAATAAACAGAAGCAAATACAAGTAAATGAGCCGTACTGAACCACATGGACAGTGTAAAACAGGCAGCACAAGGAGGGGGAAAACGACTCACACACACCACAAAACAAGTTTCCAGTGTACAAACCATGGAAATGAATGTCCTGGCCAGATCCAAACAGGCAAACAGAGGGGCTAACTCAGAAACACCCTTTTATAACACACCCACCAAAAATTCAAACTAAGCCCCACCCACAAATGGACCAATTAAAAGGGCCCAACACACAAACCATGATCCTTTGCAACAGACACAATTAGCGAGACACACTGACAACACACCACCAACTGCACACATCCACTTTCACACATACCCCCAATCACATTCTGACCCACACACCCACATCCATACTAGTCATGAGCGGATTTTGCGGATTGGCAATCCGCGAATTTGCGGATTTGCGAACTCGCAATCCGCAAAATCCGCGAATTCCCGCGAATTTGCGGATTTTTTTTTTTTTTTGTGTTCGCCCGTGTTTCTGCCAGTTCGCGAGGGTTTTTACAATTTCGCAATTTGCGAACTTACCTGTCGGGTCGCAAGTTTTGCGAACTTGTTGTTTCTACGTGTCCAACCTGTTTGGGACACTCTTCTTCATCACTGCCACTCTCTGTCACCACTGCCACTCTCTGACTACTCATGCCACCCTCTGGCCCACCCATGCCACCCTCTGTTTCATCACCACACCCTCTGGTTGTCCAGTGTACATTATTTTCGGCAAAGCAAAGCACACCTTCCCTGCCTCAAGTGACCTGAATTAATTTGGGGCTGATTAATGTGTCACAGAATATTTTTTTAGCTGGCACCTGCTTCCTTAGTGCGCCCTGATTAGTGATCTTTTGCACTTGCTAAGTGCTTTCATTGTTGCAAAATTAGTTACAACACCTGCCCTGCCCCAACTGACAATAATGAATTAGGGGCTGATTAATGGATTTTAACTTCCAGCCTGGCTCCTGCTTGTCTCCCTTAGCTGTAATTCATGACCTTTGTGGCATATGTGTAACTATTCTGAGGTTCAGAGCAGGGTCACATAATAGTTTCAACTGGCAACTGAACTCTGGAGGGGCCCCTCAGGAAGCACTACAGGAAATGGCTACTAATGATGTGCCTGAACTTTTGAACCTGGTAAGTAGTTACTTTCAGTTTTGCTTAGATCGTATTTCTGCAATTTCGCACTTATTCGCGGGGCGCGAACTCACGCGAACAGTGCGAGCAGTGCGAGCAAAATCCGCTGCTCGCGGATTTGCGGATTTTGCAGGAAATTCGCAAATCTCGCGGATTGCGGATTTCCCGAAAATCCGCAAAATCCGCGAGCGGAACGGATTTTCCGCCCATGCCTAATCCATACACACCATCACCCCACATCATGTCTGCACAGAAGAATCCAAAGTTCACAAAGGAGGAGATGGAGATCCTTGTAGATGAAGTCATCAGAGTCGAGCCACAGCTCTTTGGCGCATTGGTCAGACGGACCAGCATAGCTGATAAAACACACCTGTGGGAGAGGATAGTCAATAGGGTGAATGCTGTTTCACCCATCAGACGTACAAGGAAGGAGTGCCAACTACAATGTGTATGAAAAATTGATGTTGCATTAAATGACATTAACATTGTCTGTCTCTCACACCCACAGGGCAACGTGTGTAATCTACCCCCAAAAATGGGGAAGATGAATCACAGTCCCAGGCTCCGCAGTACCCTGATCCCACCGACAGCGACGCCTCTAGTGCCCAAACCCGTGCATCACCTGGATCAGGAACATCTGCGCCAACCACCACCACCATTCCTGCCAAATCCCAGCAGACGTCTCGGAGCCATGCCCACAGTCAAGAACTGAGCCAGTCTGACAATAAGGGACAAGGTTCGCCGGGAACCCAGGAGGTGGCAGACAACACCACCATTGCCACCCCTCAGGGGTCCCGTCGACCCGATGTGCCCACAAGGGCAGGCCGGGATTGTATGGGCAGGGATGGTGGGAGTGGCGGCAGGCGGAGGCGAGAACTTAACCAGCCAGCTTTAGGGCCTGGTATGTCTGAACTATGCATGATCATGGAGGCCTACCGGCGAGTCATCAGGGAATTCAGCCAGGTAGTGGGGACCCTCACAAAGATAAAAAACCTGTAGGCCGTGCAATACGCCAGTCAACGAGAACCCCAAGGATGGATGGAGGCAAGACTGACTGTGCTCCTGGTAGTGCAAAGTGACATGAGCCATTCACTCCGTCGGATCGCAGACAACATGGAGCACCCTCCCTGTGTCACCAGGCAAGGAGGAGGAGGAGGAATCGTCCGATGGAGCATCCCATGCATCGTCAAGGTCTGCATATGAGGGTCCCCCAAGGAAGGTGGGTTGTCCACGGAAAAGACAGCGAGAGGCAGCGGGCCATGCGCATCTCCCAGGTCACCTGGTCTGGCACCTTGACTTTGTGTGCAACCTCATCACCTCATTGTCTGTCCTACTCACCCACAGGGACTTGCTGGTTGCAGTCTGAACAATGATTCCAAGCACTGTGGTCTGGACTATGTCGACTCAAACTGCAAGGCATCACATCTCCCTCTGTGAACTTTGGATTCCCGGCATTTTTGTACACCACCTATCACTTACTCATGTTTCACGCACAAGACAGATAAATAAACAAAACAATCAGAAATAAAATTGGTGTTGCAGTCATTTAGCATGAGTCAATAACATACGTGTGGGGATATGTCAAAGCATGCCAGAGTGTGGAACAAACTCAAGCCATCCATACACTGGGATTTGAGTCTGGTCGAGGACACACATAGGTCACAATGTATCATCAAATACATACATGGAGCGCAATACTCACTCGTGATGGTTTCAAGCTGCTGAGGGAGGTGAGCTTGCCATACTGCTTGGACAGACAGTTTTGGAGGATCTCTGACATAATATTGAGGGACATAATATCGACTACCAAAAATATCGGCGACAAAATATTGACAGACAGAATATCGACTTTGTATCTAGAAACAGGTAAGTACAAAAATATCGAGTACAAAATATCGTTTACAAAAATATAGTTTGTAAAAATATTGACTTTATTAAAAACAATGTTCAATTAAATTAATATTAAAAATTATTTGCTAAAATATGCTTAAAAATACTTATATTACCTTATAATAATTAAATAATTAATGAAAGTTATAAAAAATATGTTTACAATCATATTTGTTAAAACATATATATATAGTAACATAATATAATTAAAAAATATCCAATATTATTACTGTAGCATAGATGAAGTGTAAAATTACTATTCCCACTCCAGAGAGTGCAACAGTAGATAAGGTCTTGGATAGTGTAGAGGTAAAAATTACTATTCCCACTCCAGAGAGTGCAACAGTAGGGAAAGCATTGGATAGCGTAGGGGTAAAAATTACTATTCCCACTCCAGAGAGTGCAACAGTAGGGAAAGGGTTGGATAGCGTAGGGTAAAAATTACTATTTCCACTCCAGAGAGTGCAACAGTAGGGAAGCGTTGGATAGCGTAGGGGTAAAAATTACTATTCCCACTCCAGAGAGTGCAACAGTAGGGAAAGCATTGGATAAAGTAGTGGTAAAAATTACTATTCTCACTCCAAAGAGTGCAACAGTAGGGAAAGCGTTGGATAGCGTAGGGGTAATAATTACTATTCCCACTCCTGAGAGTGCAACAGTAGGGGAAGCGTTGGATAGCGTAGGGGTAAAAATTACTATTCCCACTCCAAAGAGTGCAACAGTAGGGAAAGTAGATGCTTCATATATTATTTAAAAATATATATATATTAATATCTATAAAAAAAATAATTACAAGTAATTACCAATTTAATATAATATAAAATTTAATTAATTACAAATACTAATTTATTTTAATCATTACAATTAGTTATCTAGTAATACTAATTAATTACAAATTAACAATTAATTAATTGGTAATTAAAAACTTACTTAACAAATAAAATCTAATAAATACCCCAACAAATTAACATATGTAATTAGATATAATTAAATTTCTTCCCACCCTACTCCCTTTAAACCCACAACCTGCTACAGAAATTAAATTAGTTGCATTAACATAATTATGAATTAATCAATAAAATAAAATTGTTTGGCAATTGAAATGTAATTAATTACAAAATAAAAATTAATTAACAATTAATTATAAACAAATACCAATAAATAAATTTACATATTTAATTAATTATAATTAAATTACTTCCCACCCTACTCCCCTTTAAACCCACAACCTGCTACAGAAATTAAATTAGTTACATTAACATGATTATCAATTAATCAATTAAATAACATTATTTGGCAATTAAAATGTATTTCATTACAAAATAAAAATTAATTAACAATTAATTATAAACAAATAACAATAAATAAATTTACATATTTTATTAATTATAATTAAATTACTTCCCACCCTACTCCCCTATAAACCCACAACCCACTACAGAAATTAAATTAGTTAAATTAACATAATTATCAATTAATCAATTAAATAAAACTAATTGGCAATTAAAATGTAATTAATTACAAAATAAAATTAATTAACAATTAATTATAAACAAATACCAATAAATAAATTTACATATTTAAATAATTATAATTAAATTACTTCCCACCCTATTCCCCTATAAACCTACAACCCGCTACAGAATTAAATTGCGCAAAATTTAAATAATAATTAAATTCATTAATTAAA
This sequence comes from Lissotriton vulgaris, assembly GCF_964263255.1. Lineage (NCBI taxonomy): Eukaryota > Metazoa > Chordata > Amphibia > Caudata > Salamandridae > Lissotriton > Lissotriton vulgaris. The sequence goes on along the minus strand of NC_141687.1, from coordinate 1,805,299,868 downwards.
TTACATTATAACATAAATAAACACTTTTAACACATAAAATACACTATAAAAAATTTGATATTATTAAATGTTCGATATTTTATTAACCTATATTATATACTTCGATATTTTGACTATCTATATTTTAAAATTCGATATTACATTATTTACCTTCAAAACGATATTTTTGATGTCTATATTCTGTCCATTCGATATTCTGTCTAGCCTATATTTTGTACTCGAAATTATGTCCATTCGATATTTTGTAGTTGATATTTTGTCTGTTTACCAGTTTTGGAAGAGTTTTATGAAGGCGTAGAGGTCATGGGTCATGCGGAGGTGCCCAGGGAGGAAGTACCAGGTCTGTTTGGTGAGGTGGGAGAACTATCTCCCGCATGTCATGGAGACATTGAAGATTGTGACGCTGAGAGATGAGCCCTGGGGCATGGGCCCGATGACCCCAGTATACTACGTGCTGAAGGGGGAAGCGGACTCCCTGGGCCTTGCTGGTGAGGTTCCTCGGCGATTTCATCCTGGGCCGTCCTCTGGATCCCAGTGTTGGAGATGTGTGATCTGACAGTGTAGTAGCATATGCTGTAGAATGCCGTTGAGAGGTCCAGGAGGTGAGGGTGGTGGTCTCACCATGGTTGAGCAGGGTCCATGATGTCGTTGGTGGTGGCAATGAAGGCTGTTGCAGTGGGGTGATGGACTGGGGTGGGTTGCCTGGAAGTGTTTGCTTGGAGGGAGATGGTCAGTTGCTCCTTGACTGTCTTCTGGATGACATTTGCCAGGTAGGGAAGCAGGGTGATGTTCCTGGCGATCCTGCGGTATTGCCGTCCATTGTTAAAGAAGGGCCTGGGTCTCTGCATGCCTCCAGCTCCCACTTAATGTAGCATACTCAAAGGACACATTCATGACATGCTGGAGGTGGGCTCCAAGGATGGGGTATGCTGTGATTGAGATGTTTTGTGAGAAGGGTCCTGAAGGAGAGCCGTAGTGGATTGTGTACATGAGCCGGGTGGTGTCTTTGCTGCTGACAGGAGTCCAGGAACTGAGGGGGGGGGGTATGTCCTGTGGATAATAGCGCTGTCTGCCTCTGTGTGGCGAGGCTGTCGTGTACGTCCATGCAGTGGTAGAATGTTGCAGGGACCCCCTTGACCTTACAAGGGTGGGATGTCTTTTGGATGGAAAGCTGGGGTTAGATAGTTCATACACGATGCCGCTGAGCTCCTTGATGTTGTGTGTGTTGGTGCCTATGCCCTACCTGAAGGATGCCCTCTTGTCTGTGCTGATGATATGGTGATGTCTGTGTGTGGAGGGTTTCAGGGCTGAGAGGTAACTGATGGTTGTTTGTTTCGCAAGGTTTGCACGAGAGTCCGGCTAGACCTGTATGAGTCCAGTAGGTCTGCCTTGTCCCAGGTGGCTTAACTGTTGTTGTACTTCACAGGAAAGTCCGCCAATGTGGCAAGAGTGTTGGATCAGTCACTGATCCAGTGTGTGAGGTTGCAGGGTGTGGCGGTGGCATTGGTTGGAGTGTCCTGGGTGAGGGAGCCACACAGCTTGTCTTTGGTGACTTAGTTCAAGCATCTCTGGGGTATCTGTAGCGGATTGTGGGGCAGTGTGCTGCTTGTCAGAGAACTGGATGCAAATGTTGATGTACCAATGAAGGATGGTGGTGTGGTTGTCCTCCAGCCAGAAGTTGCTCTCCCCCAGCCACATGTAGTCTGTGTAGGTGAGGGCCTGCGTGCTGATGTAGTTGTTGATGGCTTAGCGGAATTGTGGGTGTAGGGCTGGAGATCTGTAGATGAGTGTTAGACTGAGGGTGGTCAGGGGGTTGGTGTGAAATCTGAAGTGCAGGTGTTTCACAATGCTGAGTGTGTCCTTGTTGTTGTATGTGACTCTGAGGGTGTACTTCTGAATGAATTGCAATTCATCCTCCTGGATTGTTGGTGCGGTCCCTGCGGGTGATCTTGTATCAGTCTGCGATGGCAATGTTGAAGTTGTGTGCTGAGAATGCATTCAACCAAGTTACTGTGATATAGGCAATGTGTGGGCCTGTTGTGTTGAGGAGGTAACAGAGTCCAATGACGTGCTGGTGGATAGAGGGGGTGTGCAGTAGGAGGCACATGACCTGGTTGTACGGACATGGTCTGTGAGGCGGGGCAGCGTGGTGTAGGTAGCAGGAGTTGCACACACAGCATGCGAAGCTGTCGTGTGTGCGCTTAGGGGTTGCCTGATAGCAGGTGGTTGATTGTATGGTGATCATTGTTTGGAGGGTGGCTGAAGCATGAGTCTGTTGTAATTCGTGGGTCATGCAAGGACCAGAGGTTCTTGTACTGTGCACGTTGCAGGCGCTGACGGGTGCTAACGGTCCTGCCTTTGGCACGGAGGTGGTGCAACAGTGGCACAGACAAGCTGCTGCCTGCATTAAGAATGGGTGGAGGGAGGAGCATCTGGGAGGTGTGTGGGTTGAAGAATCAGGGCACTCCGGGGTGCAGTGCCGCAGGGGAGGCAGCAGCAAGAATAAGTGAACACCTGACGGCGGAAGGGGTGAGACACCAGGCAAACAGTAGCACACAAAGACAAGGAGGTTAGAAAGGCACAGTGTAACAGGTGTATGGAAAGGAAGGAGTGTCTGATTACTCATGGGTCACTCAAAGAAAATGGATGAAAAATCACCAAAAATGACGGGCACAGGATCAGGCACGTAAAGGCCAAACTGCGCCCAGGACACACAGTGTCAGCAGGTGTTGATTGCCCATTGTGGGTAGCAACCTGCACAAATACATACACAAGTACTTCATGCACAATAGCCATGAAGAACTGCATACATGTTGGCAAAATACACATACTCCCATATGCACAATCTTTGTCAATTATTCCATAGATGACGCATGCAAAGTGGCAAGAGATCTGCGGTGACAGTGATGAGGCACATTGTACTGTGATGAACACATTTACTACACAAACGGATCAAGTATGTGTTGAGACCATGCTGAATGAGCCAATGTCCATGGTCAGTGCCATGCTCTGAATAAATTAACAGTCATGTAATGAGTTTACCTGTACTGCTGGTAAAACAATGTGTGCAGGACTGCCTGTGACTGTCAGGGCCTTGAATCCTCAGAAACGTGCGATGCTCAAAGTGGTCCATCTCCCGATAGCCCCATGGTCTGAGTAGAAATGACAGACTCAAAAGGGTGATCAGTCGAGGGAAGGAAAGGAAGGAACAGCAGGGAGGGAGATCTGAAACAAAGGTAAACAAACATAAGGATTCAACACTTCTTGTCACTGAATCACATAATACCTTAGGACCTATACTGTAACAGTTACACCTGTAAAGGAAAACAACAGCCACTGTATCCTAGTTGGCATCATAGTAATGAAAGTGCTACTAGATCTGAGGATCAAACAAGGACATTACTATACACTTACAAAGAAGAATGTTCCATGCGTTTACATGTATTTATCCAGCAGTTATCAACATACCCAAAAAAGTCTTAACAGCCACGTAACTGGGAAGTTTGAGCTTACTTCTGGACGAGCTCTACAAGCTGTGAAAATAGAGATGAACAATGCACATGAATTCATAGCACATGGAAAGGTGATGAAACACCATAACACATCAAAGATTATGTTGTACGAGTTGCAAAAGAAATGGACAATATTATGCTCCTGTTTCAAAGATTTTGCAAGTAGCACAGGGATCACAGAAGACACATAAAAGTTAGCAGAGTATTGCAGCGATATGAAGGGGGTATGACACTCTGCAGGCTGCTTCAAGGCAAGTTAAGCCATGCGGTAATCCTGAAAATTACAGTGTATGAATAAGGTCCAATAAACAGAAATTCGAATGCGCTGCAGCACGACTCACACAAAGCCAACAATCCGTAGTACCCCAGGGAATCAGTGCGTGTCAAGAATGGAAATTACACATCCCCACAAGAGCCTTAAGAAGCTCGTCCAATGAGGGAGGGAATTAGGTAAACACAAGGAAGCCCCACAAGAGCCAGTCATCGGCTTGTCCAACTGGGCTTTGAAATGCCAAACAGAACAAGCTGCTGGGCCGGAACTCAATAGAGAGAGTAATGAGGAGCGATGGCACAAAAGCACCCCTACCGTGACCAGGATATGCAGCACACCACAAGAGAATCCTGGAATTTACGGCACCCGACTGGTGCCACGGAAGCGTTTACATTTGCTTCAGCGCAACGTTGTGACGTCATCAGCGCAACGTTCTTGGCTTCATGGTATTGAAATTTCTTATTAACTTACCGAGAAGGTTTGCAAAGCAGTGTTCTCCACCGTCCCTGAGGAAGCGACGTGACAGTGACATGACATACTGGCACAAAGGGCAATGTATCCATACGAACAGACTCACAGGACAGTAGACAGAACATGTGGTACATACACTGGCCCACATCTTCACAACATGTTTGTTGGAAATCAAAATGTACTGGCACACAAGATTAAGTGGATGAGCCAAACACATCCTGCTGCACACAGCGAGGCCGCAGTTCCCCATAGGGCATGTTGTTGTGATGTCCCACAAAATGTCAACACGTGGTATCCGCAATGTGTCAGGGGCAAGGTTTACACACATTGATGCCTTCACCAGAGTCCACACTCCACTACAGATGACTGTCAAGAAGGGTGACTGTCATGACATGGGAATGGTGCAACATGTATTTTGCTCCATGGTGATGAGACATGTATGCATGGTACTACAACATGCACAAACACAGTTCCCACACATTCCCAATCCATACCAACACAAAAAATCCTGTTTGGATTTCTTACCCGAACTGACATTTACACATGTCCGTGCATGGAACGCTGATTCAGCCCACGTTGCAATCATTATGAGGAATAGCAGGAGGACAAAGAAGACACGAACAGACAACAGGCACAGCAACCTAGGAATGACAGACACACAAGAGTTCACCGGTAAAAATCTTTGCAAAAGACATGGGCAGTTACGAAACAGGAACTATGTAGTACACATGCAAATTTCAAGAAAAGTCATTGTGCATTATTGTGTGGCATGACATCAGCACTTGCGTGATACATCAGAAAACACATCAAAGTCACTTTGCATACAGTCAGTTGGACATACACATTGCAACACATGCCACTCAATGCTACAAGCTTGCTCACTCATTCCCAGTGACTCACAATTGTGAGAAGAAGTTGCGTATGAGCTGACTCCGGATATCATCCTCCTCCTCCTCATCACTTGCATCGTGACCAAGCTCTTGATCCTCAACGGGTGGATGTTCCTGCTCCTCAGGATCCAGGATGAGTGGCACTGCCTTCTCAACTGCCATGTTGTGCAGCATGCAGCACATGATGAAGATCGTACAGACCTTGTCCGGTGCATATAGGAGAGATCCGCCGGTCTTATCGAGGCACCGGAATTGGCTCTTCAGGAGGCCAAACGTCCTCTCAATCACTCGCCTGGTCTACCCATGTGCATTATTGTACCGCTGATCTGCAGCTGTTCTTGGGTTGCGGAGAGGTGTCATTAGCCATGGCATGTTGGGATATCCTGAGTCCCCGTCATAGATAAATCATGTAAATAAGTGGTTCAGGAGATGCCGTCAGAGCAAAAGATACTCAAACACACAGGACAAACAGAGTTAACCCCCCAACAACTGATGCCCGCTCGTTGCGCAGCAGCAGCATCATTTGTGCCACCCTCCTACGCCTCATGCACAAACGTGGGAAATCAGCATGTTAGCAAGACACACCACAACGGCATTTATTGAATGATAATGTTCACGGTTGCGGTGTGCCTGCTCCTGTGCCTGAGGTGGCACCAAAGCCACATGTGTCCCATCAATGGAACCAATGACATGTGGCATCCCTCCCAGGGCAACTCTTCAAGAGTTGGAAATTTGATAAATTCATCAATGTGCTCCAACATGGCTGCCAAAACATCACACAGGACACGGCTGAACAATGTCTGTGACATTCCACCAACATCAGCTATGGTTAATTGAAACGTACCTGTAGCAAAAAAAATGGAGTGCTGCCATCACCTTTATCTTGGGGGTCAGCGCAGTGGGATACCTGTGTTGCGGTTGGAGATGTGGTGCCAACTTGTTCGTAAACTCCTGAATCAACTGTACCCTCGTGGTAGCCAAGTCTGGGAATGGCCTTGGTGGAGGCGGTGCCCTGCAGGACATATTTGGGAATAATGGAGATTAACAGCCAGCCAACATCAATTGCAATGTACATAGCAGAGGCAAAACTGCTACTAGACATCATGTCACTATGGAGTCTGGCGTGTGCAATACATCCAGGACACATATGCCAGCTTGTTGGCACTCCTACGAAAAGCCAGATACACCTGTTGATTCACAAATAAACATGACATGCCCTGAAATGAGCTGCTGGGCCGGTCTGACTGAACAGCCCGAGATATCACTGGAGTGACAAACGTCACCATACCTGGAGTGGAAGGTTGTCATCCCATCCAGACAGATGACTGCAAGGCACATGCACAGGTCACATGGAATGTCAAATGCACATATCAAACACATTGCGATTAAAGTGTACAAGTGACAACAAAACAACACAGCCATTGTCACGACGCAGACATGTATGCCTGGGGAAATATGATGTCTGATGCCATCAGACCCAACAGTCATGGGAGAGCACATGTGGCATGGTGTGCGTAGATGTGAAACCATTCCCATCTCAACACAGACCCATGTTAGATGTACCAACAGCAGATGCATTTTACGGAACAAAAACAGCAAGCTCATAGTAACACATGACACACACCTGGTATAGTCACATAGGTCAGTTGGCAAAGTTCCACAGTCCCTGGCATCAGGAGACAGGTGCCGGTAGTGATGACTGTGCCATTCCAGTGTTGCTGTGCATGACAAAATCTGCCTAATGATACACATGGGACAAGTGTCAAGGTGATGTGTGCCACATAGTGCCCCATCACACATGACATGTGTCCACAGGTCATCACACATCGATTGTGCAACAAGATAAGATGCCCTGTGCTATATCACTGGATGCCACACCTAGGGCCTGCACAAGAAAGTATGCAATGACAAGAACTTGATAGACATTCTTGTGCAAACTGTACCCCTACATCCCTGCCGTGTGTGTGCCTCGTATCACTATTGTAATGGTGCCATACGTGAGTGTGTGAACCGCACCGTACCCCTGCATTCACATCAGCGTGTTAAATGCATTATACCCCTGAGTGTGAAAAGCACCGAGTGGAAGGCACCTTACCCCTGCATTCACATAACCATGTGAAACGCACCGTACCCCTGCGTCTGAAACGTACCATGTGAAATGCACCTTACCCCTGCGTGTGAAAAGCACCCTGTGAAATGCACCATACCCCTGCATTTGCATCATCATGTGAAATGCACCGTACCCCTGCTTGTAAAAAGCACTGTGTGAAACGCGCCGTACCCCTGCATTCGCATCACCATGTGAAACGCACCATACACCTGCATGTGAAAAGCACAGTGTGAAACGCACTGTACGCCTGTGTGTGAAAAGCACTGTGTGGAAGGCACTGTACCCCTGCATTCACATCACCATGTGAAACGCACCCTACCCCTGCTTCTGAAATGCACCATGGGAAACGCACCTTACCCCTGCGTGTGAAAAGCACCATGTGAAAATCACCGTACCCCTGCATTCGCATCAGCGTGTGAAACACACCGTACCCCTACCTTCCGGGCGTGTGTGAGCATCGTATCACTATTGCAATGGTGACATACGAGAGCGCATGAAAAGCACCATACCCCAGCATTCATGGCGTGTGTGTGCGGCTCGTATTACATATGCGAGCGCGTGAAACGCACCGTACATGTGTGTGGATCTCAAAATTACTTAAGGGACACGTAGGGGGCGAGTAGTAGGCCCTGAATGCATCCTGGGTGTCATGGATACTGAGTTTAGAGTAGCTATGTGTCCAGCAGGTGTCCTGCAAAAGGTAGTTGGCCAAAAAATGCAATGTTGCAAATTGATTGTTGAGCTGAAACTCAAACTTTAAACGATGCAAATGCTGTCAGAGCCGTATGTTTAAAGGGATTGGAGGAAACGTATGATGCGAACGAATCTGACCTATCACTCTGTACTCCTCGAACTGAAAGCCCCTCAGCAGCACTGATTTTAGGCAGCATGAACCCCTGAGAGGGCACTTGCCTGCACAACATTGGAGTGGACCACAGTGCTGCTGTCTCTGCATCCTCTGGCATATCATGGCTCGTACTATGGAGAGGGCCCCTGCCTTCACTCAGGAGGAGAACCAGGCCATCCTGGATATCCTCCTACCATAGTACAGCAAGCTGTATGGGAGACCAGAGGAGCACGTGAGTGCTGAGTCCACTACCTTTGACTGTGCACCTGTTGTGTGAGTGTCACAACAGGCATTGTGTATTGGTGGGACAGACATGCAATGTGTTTTGGAGTGAGTCCCAGGGGGTGTACATGGTGGTGTCTGTCATGCAGAGCATGATGTAATTCATGTGTGTTCACTCCTCACTTGCATTGTGCTTACTGTGACATTCACTGCATAGTGAATTACACATTCAGCCATGCCAGACCTTGGTGGTTTTATTTCCAAATGTCCTGAGGTGGAAAAGTGGTCCCCCTTCAGAGTGACAGGTGACTGTACTCACAGATCTTTATGATTTGAGGGGCATGTGGTGAGATTGTCCAAATGATGTGTACAACCTCATGGACATTGATGTGTGTGAATGTGCCTTGTCATGTGGGTGAGTGTATATGTGATGTGTTGCACCAATGCAGCAGCTCTAACCATCTGATGTGACAAGTAAGCAGTGCTGTATGCCTGACTTGCAAGGCTAGCACGGCACCTGTGATACCCCAGTGGCAAGTGGCACATGTGCAAAGTGAGGGTTGTATCTGCTGTTGTAAGTGACAGGCGAGTGATCTGAGCCAGGGTGTGTCTGTCTGGTCTGCTGAGTATTCTTCAGTGGAGTGGGATATGTGACTGCTTGGCACGTGCTGTCCCACACCCTGCAGTTGCATGTGTTGCCCAGTGTGTGCCATGATCAGTGAGTGTGTTGCACCCTTTACGCCATCTGTTGGCTTTCAATGCCCTGTAGTGCATTGTGGCTTCCACACAGGCCAAATTCACGTGGACAATGATGCAAGTCCTGTCAGCATCCTATGCCCTGTTCACAATATCAAAGGTGTGCAAGTGTGTGTCTCTGGGACATGGAGCAGGTGTAGTAATGTTGTTTCACTGTGTCTTCCTGACAGGTAACTGCCTACGAGAAGGAGGAAATCTGGCGGGACATCGTCAGGGCTGTCAGGTCTGTGGGGGGCTCTCGCCAGCAGATGCGCAAGGTGCAGAAGAGGTGGCAGGACATCCGGGGCTGGACCCGGCGTATCGCCCGGGTCCAGCTGAAGCTGTCACCTCCACGCCGGCATGGTGGATGCCGGCACCTTACCCCCACATGCTAGGTGTCCTGGCGTGGTGTTCGCCGGCCCTCAATGGATAGCTGCAGGAGAGACAGCAGCAAGGAGGGGGTAGGTACATGGTTGTTTGTTGTGTTGTGTGTCACCTGCTTTTGAAGTGCTCTGAAGCCTGGCTACACTCCCACAGTTGGGCTGTCTGGTCAGACAGGTTATATGTGCAGTGTCTTTTTGGTTCCCCATAGTCACCTGGTGCTCATTTTCATCCCTTCCCCTCCTTAACATGTGTCCCCTGGTCTGTGTATAATCACATTTGCACATGTTCATCAAGGGTACAAGAAAATAAGACTGCACATTGATTTCCGCATCATGTGGGAGGGTGGTCTGTGACATGTGTTAGGACCTTGCCTGTACCATGACCTGTGCACTGTGTTTGGCCTTCGTATTTGTTTGCACTGATGATGAGTCTCAACATAGGAGTGTGAGGTTTCAACTGCACACCCTTGCAGCATGCATGACCTATGTTGTGTTCTCAGACATGATGTACATCAGTGGGAGGTATGCATAGTGCCATGGCTGTTCCTCATGGTACAGTCAGCTCATTCCAGACCCACATATCAGTATGCCCACTACAGTTCCCTGAGACACCCTGGCCTCCTAATCATCTGTGTCATCCAACACTGTGCCCATTCCATGTGGGTTCAGCACGGGTCTGCCTCTGTGGCATTGGTCCCTGGCATAGTTTGTATTTTTCCTGTGTCTGCAACATGTGTCCACTGGACAGGGATACAAAATGTGGCTTGTGCGTACTCACACTGGGCAGTCCTGTGTGCCTATTCACAACAATCTGTTGATGGTTGTTTGTCACAAATATGTATTGCCAGCCCCACGGGGGGAGCTTGGGTTACTTTTTGAATTGATGCTGCACCATTTTTGTTTCCCCAATCAGAGGTCTCACTTCTTGAGCTGTATCAATCACATTGACTAAGGGATGGTGGTGTTGTGCAGGAGATGTCTACATGGGCCTGCCTGATTTAGCCTTGCCAGGTCTGACCTGTGGGTGAGAATTGCTGAACAATGTTTCACCATGCACTGCCCCGGTGATGGTGGCCAGTGATTTCAGTTGGGGCTTGGCAGCCTATGTCATTTTGTTCCAGACATGATTCAGGCTCATACATTTTTGCCACATGTATGTAGTTCAGATGCAACGCTGTTTTGTCTTAGTGTGCACACTACTTTGTTGACAGTTTGCCTGGGGATAACGGTGTGTCCACAATGCAGCAATGATTTTGTTGGCCCAATAGCTTAAGCATTGTCCAGAGTTGGGACATGTGTACCACTCCACATGACAGCCAGTAGGTTTTATGTGCAAGCAACTGTGTCATCAGGGAATGGATGCCCATGTGAGGACTGACATATTTCAAGTTGTGTCACATAAATGATTGTACCTTGGCATTCACAACACTTGTTAAAAGTTGTTCATGTTTAGAATGTGTTATTATGATGAATTGTGTAAATGACACTTATGTGCCTGCATGATAGATGTCTCACAAGGTAGTGCACACAAAACGACATTTCCACTTTCTTTAAAGTAGCTGGCACCTTTTCAATGAGGCCAGTGTTAGAGATTATTGGTGTGCCTTGATCTACATATACATGTCCCCACAGTGGTCTTGAGGTCTTGAAACTCCTTTATTGTCAATTATACAAACTAATGAGTGTCAAGACATCAAGACCTCCGTTGGACCATGTATATGGACAATCTGCAACGCCATTTGTTTCTAACAGTCTTTTAACTTAAAGGTTGCCATCTTTTTCAATGAATGTGTAAATGTTTTTTAGTGTGCATTTCATTGTGAGACTTCTTTCATGCTTGCACATACGTGTTCTCTTCACAAGATGGCGAAATACCACATTCAATACATGTCGATTGTGTAAAATATGGTGAGTCCCAAGATACCAACATTTATTTGCATTTATTTTTTGCCCAATGTACTTACAGGGCTTGGAGTGTGGTGTCACCTTGGGGAGTGAGGTGGGTTAGTTTGCCCTGAGGGGCACCACTACTGTTTATTTTTTTGTGAACTTCAGGTGGCATCACTTCATTGTATTGATCTGCTCTCCTGTAAACAAACACTAGCTTCTCTGTGTATTTCTCATTCAAGTTGTTGCCTGGTGTGTTCTTTAGATCATTGTGTCCAAGTAGCATTGTGTCTATACCAACTGGGCAGTACAAGGCTTAAATATGTGCAGAGTTATCTGGCTGTTACTCATGAAGCATGGCATGATATGCAGTATGACCTACTAATTTTGTGCTCATGTGTCAGACGTGTACTGGTGACTGATGCGTTTCTGTTTCTTCTCCTTGCCCTCAGCATCATCACCAGAAACAGGAGGAGACACGGACCAAGAGGAGGGACCCAGCCACAGTGCCTCCAGCGTGGAGGAGTCAGAGGGAGCCAGTGGCACGGAGGGTGAGGGGAGTCAGTCTGCGGACCTGTTGGAAGGCGAAACATCTTACCACGCCGACGGATCCGATTCTGGCTCCCTGAAAGAGGGGGAATATGCAGCAACACCAGGCAGCTGCACAGAGTGTGTACCCGCCCCCTCCAGCACTATCCCCACCCTCCCAGTTGCTCTAATCCTTCTGTCCGTGCAGCTCCCCATGTCTCCTTCAGCCCTGGCACCACAGCCCCTGCCCCTGTCACCCCTGCTGCCCTCAGTGCGGAGTCTGTGGACTTACTCCGCCAGTTGCAGGTTGGTCAGACATCGATGCTGAGTTTCCTCCATGGCCACACTCAAATACTGACCCAGTTGTTGTTTTTCATGGAGGGTATGTCAGCAACGATGTCTGACCATCGCCGGATTATGCAGTCCATGGACTCATCACTGACGGCAGCAGTTTCCCTCCTGCAGCGGTCCGTTCCCCTCCTCCTTCGGACCCATCCACAATCCCCTCTCCCATACCTTTCCCACGCACATGCAGGAAGACACCATCACGCACACCAACAGACACAGACAGCACACACCCATATATGGCGAAGCGTACACCTCCTGGCACGCACACTCAGGGGGCTGCAGGCACACCCACATGGACTGGGCTTAGACCGAATACACGCAGCCAGAATCACAGTGCGCAACCCTCACAGCCCTCTCCCTCCACTCCAATTGTGTCCTCAGGTGTAGGGGTTGGGCTGGACAAACTGGCTGCAGTGTGCAGCGCAGAGTATGAGTCCACCTTCGGTGCTGCACACACCACTGAGGAGGATACGTCCACCCCTGTACCCACCACACCTACCCTTACCACTCCTGTCCCTGCGGGGCCTGGTCCTGCCCCTGATGATGCCCCCCAAGGGTCCACAACCACATCCCATTAAGTACTCCATGTGCAGGCAAGTTGGGGTAGATGGCCTACCCAAAGTCCTCTTACAAGGACATTTGTCTGGGCTGGCCATTGGCCTTATTTGAGCAGAGACTCATTTATGCACATCTTTTTTGTTCCTGCTGAATAAAGCCTTTTATTTTACTTTCAACACTATTGCATTTCAGGTACTTGATGTTGGTGATGAGAGACCTGGAATTGGTGTCATGGTAATGTTTTGGGGTTCTGAAGGATGTTTTTTGTTGATGGTCATGAGGTGGACCATGGTATCTGTGTGCCATCACAATGTCTCTGCAATTAATCATTGGTTGTGTGTGTTCAGTTTGGCTAGAGACATTGTCCCAAGAAGTGTTCCTTCCTCTGTGGCACCTGACATCTTCACTGCAGACAGTTGCACAATTGTTGTGCTGACATGTGTGCACATATCCTTTTTTGGTGATGGTTCCCTTCAACAATGGCCATGCCTGCTCACAGATGTCTACAGCTCATTCGTCTGTGCCATGCTTGCAAATCACTGAACTTGTGTTTTGAGTATGCACAGATGCCTTCATGGACACATTCAACCTTTTCACCACTATGCTTGTGTATAATCACAGCCTACCCCTATGTTGGGGATTGCTATGCAGGGTATTTGGGCACATGACTCACAATTTTGTGTATTGTATCTAAGGGGTTTCAACCCTATTTCTTCCATGATAGACTACATCTTGGTGGTCTGACCACCACCTGGACATTCATATCAGTCCTGGGATGTGCGTGACAGTGTGTGTTCCCTTTCGCTCTCTTTGTTTGGTAGGCTTGGAGTTCTGGACTTTTTTGGTTCCGTCCAGAGGTGTCAGGGTACAACACCCAAAGACCCCGGAGTCCCACCTGCCTTGGTGCACAAATGAACAGAAACACGGGCTTCTCGATGGTGGCGTCAAAGACCAAAGGTTTATTACTGCAGGGACACAGAAGTCACAGAATCTACACACGGGCAGAATCTAGGAGACTGTTCGATTTGTACAAAGTGGGTTGCTCCTTATATACTAAAAATTGTGCTCTAGGCAAATATTTCACATGTCGGTACATTCCCAAACCTTTGTGTCTCTAAACAATAAATATTTGGCGTTACACAGGAACTGTCGATAATATCTGATACCAAACATCACGAAGAGGGGTTCCCACCAGTCCATCACAATCCCTTGTCAATATTGCATTCAAGACCCGGACCGCCTCATCGTAAAGTTCGTTACCTCCCCCTAATAAAGGCCCAGAAGGAAAGGAGCAGAGCCAGGTGCAGAAGATAAAAAAACGGGATAAGAGATGTTTGTGGGTTGTAAATGGGCAAGGCTACCGGCTTCGGCCGCCTAATCATGATCAGGTACAATGGACAGGAAAACCAGTTCAGGTGGGCTGGCCTCGGGCAGAGGAGGCAGCCTTTGTCGAGTCATGCAGCTTCAGCGTGATCTGGTTTAAGGTGCACGTGTCATGTAAGAGGTGAATCTCCGGCTAAGGCTACGTGTCCTTAATCAAAGTGAAGTGAATGAAATGATCTGAGGCTATTGCATATGTGAGGGCAAGGAACCACAAAATGGCGGCCATGATCTAAGATGGATGCTGTGTGTATATCAGAAATGTGTCAGTGGAAGGAGTGCTCTTGCTCGTAGCGTAGCGAAAACACTAGGATATACTAAATGGATCATTTGCGGTTCGCTGATACTAATTTTATGTATTTCCGACAAACTTGAAAACACGGGTTCAAGTCGTCACGGAACCGTCACGGAACCTCAGACCCTCCTTTTGCCCTTACATAGGCAATTACTCAATCTATGTCTGAATCTAGTTCTATGCTCATCAGGTCAGTGACATGCTGTTGTATCATCATCCTTTCTCGTGTCTTTTCTCCAAATGCAGGTGGTTTCCTAAAACAGGTTGTAGCACAAAGACTACACAGAGCAGGACCACACTGGATAATCAGACAACATGAGAATAGTAGTATTAAGATGACACCAATGACCATTAGAACCTTCCATCCCCACGCTGAGATCAGAGTCCAAACCCACTCCATAAAGGACCAGTTTCCCTCATCTACATGTATGGAGTCCGAAATCTTGTGCAACTTAGAGATCGCCTCGTAAACTGTTGGAGCATTATTAGGAATAAAGACACAGCAGCTCGATTGGATCATTCTGCATACCCCACCTCGATCTGCAAGTATAACATCTAGAACCATACGGTTCTGCAATGTCATGAGCCTATCCGCCTGAAGCTCAGCTGTCAGATTGCTAAGGGCACCAGCAGTTTCGGTAATAGTAGATTCAACTACCCGTGTTAGCTGACGTATGTTTCTACTATTGGCCATAGGCCCCCAGAACGGAAGGAAGCCTTTGAAGAAGTCTCCAGCTTCCTGACCAGCTGTATCTTCCTTGCTGAAGACACCTCTCGCTACTCTTGTTCTGTGGTAATCAGGTGAAGCAGTGTATGTCGGGGGCAATAATCGAGCAATATAACATGATCCTGAGAAGTCGGCAGGCAACCATGTATAAGCTCTGTCTTGACAAATGAAATAGGTACCCCTAGCAGTAAGAAAGGCAGGGGAAGAGTTAGCCGGAAACACATAAGTCTCTACGCACTCACTCCTCCCTAGCTGAGCTCTCGGATTTCTCCCATTACCTTGCAAACAGACCTGACCTCGGTGAGGTACGACCCAGATTGGAGTTGAGCTTTTACGCTTGCTTTCTCCTAAACTAAGGCGATACTCTGAAGTATTCCAACTTAAATATACTCGCAATTCGTCTCTAGGGTATGATGGAGTATTATTGACGTCTTTGACCATGTCAATAATTCCCTGGACTAAAGCTTTGTTGGCAGAGTTATATTTAGTGGAACGTGGTGGACGTGGAGGATAGGTCTCAAGAGCATAAGCAAAGATGGTTTGAAGGGCCTGAAATGATCCATTGTAGCTGAAAGGCAAAACCAGATAGGGAATACCTTTATCCATAGTGTGAGGTATCAAGCCACACACCCAACAGTCTGTCGTGTTAACTACCAGTTGGTGTTGGTGCAAGAGCTGTACAAAAGTATTATTAATGAATTCTGAGCGTCGAGCTTGCTCATGTTCCGGAAACGAGTGAAAAGAGTGTATAGAAGAAACAGTAGAAATAGCAGGATCAAGGGGAGGTACTGTAGATACTGGCACAAAAATCAAATTTATGCTAAAGACAATTCCACCCACCAGTGTTGCTAAAACAATCAAAAATGTAATGGCACATTGCATCAAGAAACATTTGCTATGAAGAATTCTATTTAGTCTGTTTCTGCGAACGTAAATCACATTTTCTCGTTGCAGCGCAGGAAGTTCCATCTTCTACAATCCGCTCGCGACCACTGATGATGTGTACGTAGATGAAAATGCCTCTGTCAGCCCTGGGAGTTCCCAGTACTAACAGAAAGATCGACCTTGTGTCAGACCCCTGCAAATTCAAACTAGGCACACAGCCACGACCCTACGGCTACCCAGACGGCAAGGCAATTTTAAAAACAATAAACAATAACAAACTTCCTGGCTGAAGGCAAAAGTTCAAAATATATATATATATATCAAAATCACAGTATGCAGTTGCCTGCTTTATTAGTCCTTTTTATGGCTTCTAAGGTTGTATCTTTTCTTCGCTGGTACTGTTTGATCGGAAAATAGTGTATCACTAGCAGCTGTTGCAGAGTTTACGTTCGCAGATGACAAAGTTTCTTCTGATGCTGGAGACAAATTTTCAATGTTCAAAGCAGTCTTTTCAAGAGGAGAGTCACGTTTCAAAGTGTCAGAAATCAAATCGGCATCGCTGAAAGGGACAAATTTTGGAGTTATTTCAGATTCGGAGGCACCAATTCCCTTCTTCACCCAGTCGTCGTAGGGCAGCGGCAGTGGAACACGCTTTACGTGAGAAGCGTGGATCCAGTGCTTGCGACCAGCAACACGTACAGCTGTCCTCGTTGCCAGCAGGATTTGGAAGGGGCCGATGTAGCGAGGCTGAAGATTCTTTGTCCTCGCAAAATTTCTGACCACCACGTGGTCGCCGGGTTTCAGCTGATGCCCTGGACTCTCCGGAGGTTTTGGCAAAGCATCAAAGACCTGTTGATGAATAAGACTCAATTTAGCAGTCAAGTCGTAAAGGTAGTCTATCAACATAGGATATTCAATGGAGCAGAATTGTTTAGGCCTTGGCACACCCCAGACATTTGCCGGGCGGCCAAATACAATCTCATATGGAGAAAGCCCTATTCTAGAATGCACTGTTGCTCTCGTTGATAACAAGGCCAAAGGAAGTGCGTCTGGCCAAGCCAAACCTGTGGATGCTTGAATTTTGGCTATTTTAAGCTTGAGGGTGCCATTGTAACCCTCGACTAAACCAGCAGACTGGGGATGGTTCGCACTATGAAATTTTTGTTTCAATCCTAGACCAGCACACACACTCTGCATAACTTTCCCTATAAACTCACTTCCGTTATCTGACCATACAATCCGTGGCATTCCAAACCTAGGGAAAAATTCTTTGAGAAGAATTTTGGCAGTTGATAAAGCAGTGTTGTCCTTTAGTGGGTATGCTTCTATCCACCTAGAAAAAGCACAAACCACCACCAGGACGTATTTTAAATTGTTGCAGCGTTCCATGTGAATGAAGTCTAACTGTATTACTTCAAAGGGACAGGAAGGAGGAGCAAAATGACCAGCTGGAGTTGGAGTTCCCTTGCCAGGATTATGCATCAAGCACACCATACAATTTTTCACCACTCTCTCTGCACACTTACTGATTCCCTCATTCTTCCAAATCGGAGCTAACATCTTACATATCCCTTTAGAACTTATGTGCGCCACTCCATGCGCCATCGTTACTACTGCAAGCACATACGCATCAGGCAACATCCAACGCTGCTGTTCTGTCAAATCGATCCAACATCCATTCGAGTCCAATTTGCCCGTACTTTCTCTCCATACGCGTTTCTCTTCCTCAGTCGCTTCTTTCTGAATCTCTTTCACACTTTCCATAGTGTCCTCACACATTCCAGACTCAGCAATCCATCTTGCAGACGTAGCAACATACATTCTACTCATCATGTCTCTAGCTGTCTGTTTAGCGGTTTCATCAGCAAAGGCATTTCCCCGACCAACATCATCCGTGATTGCTTTATGAGCACTGCACTTCACAATCGCAACTTCAGTCGGTAAGGTTAGAGATTCTAACAAGTCGTTAACTAGCTGACCATGTTGAATCTTAGTCCCATGGGACGTAATGAAACCCCTTTCTCTCCACAACCGGCCAAAACTATGGGCCACGCCAAATGCGTACTGACTATCTGTAAACACATTCACTCTCTTTCCCTCAGCTAAAACACACGCTCTCGTAAGAGCTATTAACTCTGCAGCTTGGGCAGAATTCTGACTCACTCTTGCAGTCTCCACAATCGTCTTCAAAGTCGTTACCGCGTAGGCAGCAGTCACATCACCATTCTCCAATTTAAAACATGACCCGTCCACATACAGCGTACCATCTGGGTCGGATAGAGGAGTATCCCTCAAGTCGATACGACCTTTTGTCTCTTCCTCCGTTTTGAAATAACAGTCATGTGGCTCAGAATCACTCGACTCTTGATCAGTCGGCAACAATGTTGCTGGATTCAATACATTGCATCTTTTGATCTGAATATGACTCGCTAATAACGTCAGCTCGTAACCAGATAATCTCGCACTAGTAAGGTGTTGTGTCTTCGTTCGGTTCATGAGTGTGTCCACTGCATGAGGAACCATGACCACTAGCATATTGTTCATCACCAAACCAGCAGATTGTCGAATGGAAGCTGCAGCTGCCGCTGTAGCCCTCAAACAACTAGGCAATGCTCTAGCTACCGGATCTAATGTTGATGAGAAATACGCACAAGGGCGTTGTTTATCACCAAACTTCTGTGTCAAGACACTCAACGCGCAACCTTCTCTTTCGTGAACGTAGAGCGTGAATGGCTTACTGTAATCAGGTGTGCCCAATACAGGAGCTGAACACAAAGCTTTTCGTAATTCAGCAAAACTCTCTTGACATTCATCAGACCATGGCACCGGACTCGGAACATTTTTCCCAGTCAAAGCTACCAATGGCTTTGCTAAAAGTGAAAAATTTGGGATCCATTGCCTACAGTAAGAGGTAATACCTAGAAAGGCACGTACTTCCCTCTGTGTGCGTGGAACACTCATTTGCATAATTGCTTTTATTCTTTCTGGGGTCAACTTCCTTCCCTCCTTTGACAAGAGATGACCTAAGTAGGTTACTTCTTGGCAGCAATATTGCATTTTGGAAGGTGACACCTTATGATTCAAATTAGACAAATGATGCAATAGTGAAATTGTAGCTGCTTTGCAAGTTTCCTTGTCATCGGCAGCCACCAAAAGATCGTCTACGTACTGTACTAGGGCAGAACCTGGAGGAAGGACAAAAGAATCTAACTGGCTTTTTAAAGCTTGACTGTAAATAGATGGACTTTCACAGTAGCCTTGTGGAGCGCGTTTAAATCTGAAACTGCGACCTCCTAAACAGAAGCCAAAAATATCTCTGCTTTCCTCAGCTATCGGAATGCTGAAAAAGGCATTCTTCAAGTCGATGACTGAGAACCATGTAGCTGTAGCGGGAATCAATGTTAACAAAGCAGTAATGTCTGGCACTACAGGAAACTGCGGAATTACAATCTTATTAACTTCTCTAAGGTCTATGACAAACCTATAGACTGGAGGCTTTGTAGGATCTGTTCGTTTCAAAATCGGCAATACAGGACTATTACAAACATTTCCTCGCGTTTCTTCAACCACACCTTTTTTAATCAAATCTTGCACAATCAATAAGAGTGCACGCTCACCTTCATTCGATATTTTATATTGAGGAATTCTTGGAAATTTCACATTCGCTTTCAAAGTTACTACATACGGTGGAATCTCTAGTAGACCTACATCGTTGGGACCAGTCGCCCAAAGAGAATCAGGGAGTGAACGTAGCTCCGGCGGGAGTGCGTCCATTGACAAGTACATCGGAGAGGTGAGTCTTTTACCCAAAGTAAGCTGTACTCCTTCCGGAGAACAGTACAATGTCGCATATAGTCGTTTTAACAAATCTAAACCAAGCAGATTTTCATTACAACCTGTCGTCAAAATTAAGGGTGCTTTCAATTGACACGGTCCAACAGAAATAGACAAAGGACCAGATATCGGGTTGTACACAGGGGCGCCTGAAAAACCTACGGAAACATTTGTTGAGCCAGACAAAGGTGCGCCAGGGAGTTTCGCATGCATGATAGAACTTTTTGCGGCACCAGTATCCAACAGAAACGGTTCGACTACACCTGATGTTGCTACTGCGACATAAGGCCCACTCTGATCCACTGGAACTGATACTACTCCCTCTCTCTGTCTATGGCTGTCCTAGTACCCATTTTGTTGAAATCCCTCTTCAACTTCACAATAATCCTCAACAAGATATTGCTGAGATCTATTCTGTTGAGCTGACTGTACATTTCGCTGATCAAAGTGATTAGAAGGACGATCATTAGTTTGTGGAGGCATAGCACCTCGTCCCCGACCTCTAGAATTCTGTGCAAAACCACCACGACCTCTCTGAGCTGCTGCCGCATTATTTTGCGCTAAAATCTGACAATCATTTTTATAGTGACCCTCTTTCTTACAGTACGCACACTGATTCCACTGGTATTGAGGCCTGGTCGAATTATAATCTGTCTTTTGATACGAATTCTGTTGCATATTAGTCTGATTCGTGCGAGGCGGATACGCCTGCTGTAAAAGAACTTTAGTCTTTAAATCTTTCGTTTTCTTCTCTGATTTCTCCTTTTCCTCTTTATCCCTATTTTCATAGTACTGTGCAGTCGCAAGTATTTGCGCTGTCGTAGATACAGCCCACGCACTTTCTGAGTCTTTCAATTTATTGCATAATTCGGGTAACAAATTATGCACAAATTTATCGACAAACAATCTCTGTCCTCCTTCAGTGCTCATATCCTGACCACTATGGTCTACAAAAGTCTCTTCGAACCTCGTGAAGAAGTCGGAGACACTTTCGTCTTTCTTCTGCTTGCATGCGGATAATTTATCCCAATTAACACGCAATGCTGGCATCAGAGTCTTCATTAAATCTATTATTCTGCCAGGAAGATTAGCAATTAGGGGTTCGGGTTTCGCACCACCTATTTGTTGAGCATCTGCTGCAGTGATAGCTGCCCAATCACCACCTAAAGCAGCCTGATGATCCTCTCTACGAATTTTAGCCCACACTGTTTGTGGAACTACATTACCAAACAACATATCAATGTCGGCTAAGTTCATTATACAAGCCTCAACTGTCTGTGTCAATTCCTTGTAATATCCGGCTGGATTCTTACGTGGATCTGGCAAGGCCTGTTTCACTGCTAACACTTCTGCTCGCTTCCACGGAATATGTATCCATACTCTTTGGAACTGTGCTGGAGCAGCTGCAATACCCGCATTATCATCACGTTGTACTGCTTCGCGCCAAATTGGAGGAACTTCCCTCATAGGATATTGGCGACTTAGCTTCATTCTACCTTTCTCTAAATCTCTCGGCGAACGAAGAGATGGATCATTCCTAAAACTCAAAATGAGTTCCATCGCTTCCTTTATATTATCGCCCACTATCATTCCAGCAGCAAACTCTTTTTGAATCTTAATTAAATCTTCCAAATCTGATTCGACATCGTCTTCTTCTATTTCCTCACGCAACAACGAGCACATCTCGTCGAAGACGTATCGCTGCGTTGGCTCTCCCCATTGCATAAATGTCTCTAACACATCTTTCGTACTATATCTTCTAACTTTTGTAATCCATCTGAGAGCCGTGGAGTCTAAAACTCCCCGTTCCTCAGTACTTGGAAGCTGACTCCGTCTCTGAACAGAGTCAGGAGTAGGAGTCTTAATCAAGGTTTTATATATAGGAGACAGCATATTAGTAACAGAATCAGTGATTCTTCGACGAACAGAAAGTGGAGTTAGTACACTCGCAGACATAGAGAACGCAGTAGAGGTAGGAATAGATGACGAAACAGTAGGAGTATCGAGGAAAATAGTTTGAGGACCAATAGGTACAGTGGTAGGTATAGGAGCGGGCAGTGCAGGAAGAGGAGGAGCTGTAGGAACATTTACATTCACCACAGGAAGTAAAGGAACTTGATTCTGAGGAACAAGAACACCAGGTTGTCCAGCAACCGGCAATTGAACATTCGGAATGAGTGGAGCCGCAGCACCTTGTGCGTACGGTGGAGGCGACCGTAACAGATAAGATAGCAGAGGATCGTTTTCGGAATCCTCCAGTATCTTAGCCATTTTCGATGGCAAGGCAGGATAGCACTTGTCAATCGCTAAGTTACGCTCTCTAATGGCTACATCTATGGCTTTCTCACACTCGTTAGCCTGCAACTGCTTAGTCGCTTGCTCTAGAGTTAACTCTTCTAGTTCTTTTTGCTCTTTCTTCAACCTTTTCATTTCTCTCTGTTTGGATTCTTTCCGCCAATAACGAAAAGAGTCAAACATTGCCGGCCGGGCTTTCTTCCTAAACAATTTCGCTTCTAAATTGTCGAGAATCTCTTGCTCAAAACTACCATGCAGTGGCCAACTAAGGACACCATCCTTCTTACAATAACGGACCCATATCTCATTATAAGTTATAGGACCCACACCATACTTACAATATAGGTCATATAGGGGAGTCCCAATCGGAGGAACCAGACAGGAATCCTCTAATTGTGAGTCACTGTTGCAACTAAAACAAGACAACATTTTCCGACTTACCATTCTCAGTCCGGAACACAAAACAAACAAAACACGAAACAAATTGTGCACTTGAACCAAGAACTTAGGCCTACCAAAACGAACTGATGTATCGATACCCAAAACTGAACCAAATAGATTATCGTAACCAGAACAACTAGTGATAATCTTACAAAACCAAACCAAACCAAGAACCGATCAAGGATTTTTAACAATCCTCACAAAAGTAACCAGCTAGCTATCACTAAATACTTAACTGAGGCACTGAAGACGTCACCAAGGAGAAACCCGTCACGTTTCGCTGTACTAAGGACTGCACCACTTCGGGTCCAAGACAGGGCGACGGTCAAGGCAACGGCCCACTGCAGCCGTCCTGAACGGGAACCCTCGTGGAAGAGAACTTCAGGGCCACTTTTGCGATATGCCGGGATCGATGAAGTGGGGCGCCTCCCTCAGGAATCTTCACACGAAGCTTCTCGAACTCTTCAGGCTTTTGGACCGGTACCGAATGACGTCGCCCCACGTTGGGTGCCAATTGGAGTTCTGGACTTTTTTGGTTCCGTCCAGAGGTGTCAGGGTACAACACCCAAAGACCCCGGAGTCCCACCTGCCTTGGTGCACAAATGAACAGAAACACGGGCTTCTCGATGGTGGCGTCAAAGACCAAAGGTTTATTACTGCAGGGACACAGAAGTCACAGAATCTACACACGGGCAGAATCTAGGAGACTGTTCGATTTGTACAAAGTGGGTTGCTCCTTATATACTAAAAATTGTGCTCTAGGCAAATATTTCACATGTCGGTACATTCCCAAACCTTTGTGTCTCTAAACAATAAATATTTGGCGTTACACAGGAACTGTCGATAATATCTGATACCAAACATCACGAAGAGGGGTTCCCACCAGTCCATCACAATCCCTTGTCAATATTGCATTCAAGACCCGGACCGCCTCATCGTAAAGTTCGTTACCTCCCCCTAATAAAGGCCCAGAAGGAAAGGAGCAGAGCCAGGTGCAGAAGATAAAAAAACGGGATAAGAGATGTTTGTGGGTTGTAAATGGGCAAGGCTACCGGCTTCGGCCGCCTAATCATGATCAGGTACAATGGACAGGAAAACCAGTTCAGGTGGGCTGGCCTCGGGCAGAGGAGGCAGCCTTTGTCGAGTCATGCAGCTTCAGCGTGATCTGGTTTAAGGTGCACGTGTCATGTAAGAGGTGAATCTCCGGCTAAGGCTACGTGTCCTTAATCAAAGTGAAGTGAATGAAATGATCTGAGGCTATTGCATATGTGAGGGCAAGGAACCACAAAATGGCGGCCATGATCTAAGATGGATGCTGTGTGTATATCAGAAATGTGTCAGTGGAAGGAGTGCTCTTGCTCGTAGCGTAGCGAAAACACTAGGATATACTAAATGGATCATTTGCGGTTCGCTGATACTAATTTTATGTATTTCCGACAAACTTGAAAACACGGGTTCAAGTCGTCACGGAACCGTCACGGAACCTCAGGCTGTTACATCACTATACACTATTGTGTCATTATGGTAAGGTGGGTATTTCACCAGCAACCTCCATGGGTGGGTATGCATGTGGAATTTGACATCACACCCACATGTGGTGTGTCACGCAGTGTGTGAAAGTAATCCATCCTCCAGGGAGTGGGACACTGCTGTAAGTGATGTGTTGCTATGGCACTATCATTATAGTCACAAGTTAGGGATGTGCACATACCCCATGTAGTTGTGGTATGCTGATGATGATGTACCCCACTATATCTGAGCACTGCTGGGAGACCTCTGCACCCACCGCTCATATGTCTGGCCACTGCTGAGAGTCCTCTGTACCCACCCCTCATATGTCTGGCCTCTGCTGGGAGTCCTCTGCACCCACCCCCCATATGTCTGGCCACTGCTGGGAGTCCTCTGCACCCACTCCTCATATGTCTGGCCACTGCTGGGGGACCTCTGCACCCACCCCTCATATGCCTGGGCACTGTTGGGAGTCCTCTGCACCCACCCCTCAAATGTCTGGCCACTGCTGGGAGTCCTCTGCACCCACCCCTCATATGTCTGGCCTCTGCTGGAAGTTATATCCACCCACCCTCATACTGTTGGCCACATGGGGTTGATGGCATGTGTTTGCCTCGTATCAGTATTGGGAGGGTGCCGTACGCGTACCCCAACATTCATGGCATGTGTGCGCATCGTATCACTATTGCAATGGTGCCATACGCGAGCGCGTAAAACACACGTACCCCTACATTTATGGCCTGTGTGCGCATCGTATCACTACCGATTCGGTAATGCCCATTGATTTCTATGGGCTTCAATGCCCATAGGAATCAATGGGCATTACCGAATCGGTATTTACAGAATCGGTAAATACCGAATCTTAACGATTCGGTATTTACAGAATCTGTAATACCTACATCCCCCCCTCTATTTTACCATTTCTTAAATACCGAATCGGTAAAATTTGGTATTTAAGAAGTGGTAAAATAGAATTACCTACATCTAGGCCTTACTTCCTTATTTGACAGGAGCATATTGTTTATTTCCAGAATTGGTAACTAACGCTTGAGATGTATGTGAATGCACACAAACCTGTAAGCTTGTGGTTGTTCATCAACCTCTCAGGCGTGCCCAACCATACAACGCACACAACCCTGCCATAAACCTGCGACCCATGGCATAATTTTAAACATGCATAAGTGGACACTATGAATGCAAACTTCCAGCTATGTTTCTCTTTATCGGGTGCTGAAATAATGTTTGCAATTTGTGAGTACAAAATGTACACTATGGGGCTGACTATGATGGCGGGCAGAACTCGTAGAGGTGTTTGGGACCGCCCGCCAGACATGCAGCGGTCCCACCACTGCAATTAGGATACACCCCCCATACTGGTGGGCGCATCCAGGGTTTTTAACATTGCTGGCAGTGCTGCTAGCTGCAGAACCGTACGCAATGTTAAAAGTGCTTGCGCTGTGTCTGCCACTTGGTGCATGGAAATGCATGGGGGTACCATGGGTACTCCCCAGTGCAGCATCACCCCCCAAACAAGGGGGTCCGAAACAGACCCCAAACCCAATCCCGCCAGCCTTTCCATGGCGGCGATGCCACCATGGAAAGGTCTTTCCTATACCATCATCCTAATTTGGTGGACGGTGCCTGCTAGACACCGCCTCCATTTTAGGGGCCCTGCACCGTCCGCCAGGCAATCAGTGCGATTGCCTTTGGCGATGAAGCGGCAGACGGACTTACCCTCCACCGTGGTACCCACCATCATCCTAATTTAGCGGTGGGTAATACGCTTGGTGATGGCGGAAGGATCGCTACTGCCTGGTCAGCGGTGGCGGTCCTTCCGCCATCATAATGACCCCCTTGGTAAAACTTTTTGTGATGATGTCCAAAGTCTTAGCATTGCAGATCATCGATCTAGACCAATGCTAATCTGTTTTCTTTGTTGTAAATTTCTCTCAGAAATAGGACCCAATTTATAACACCTATTATATTTAACTAAAAACATGCATTTAAATGTGATTATGTTTTCTTTATGATCTTATTTAGGTTCAGATTTGATATCTGTATATGGTCAATGTGTCTGTACTTGTGAATACAGAATTAATAATCACATTAAAATGCTGTGCTCGATTTTTTTTGTATACTATCTGTTTGAAACTGGTGATGATATACCTGGATAGCAGCATGCATACCAACTATTATGATCTATCAAAGATTCTCCCCCACTGTTTCAAGTTACTTTGGCAGCAAAAATAGGCCAATACTCTGCTATTTTAATAACAACCTTTCTTCAGAAAGTATTTTCAGTATTTTATTCCCCAATATTAACCGTCATGATATGGGGAAAAGTAACTGGGTTAGCAACTGAGAGAGTCACTGGGAGATACACAAACAATGTACTTAGTTTAGTACTAGGATACTTTCCATAAATCTCGTTCTACATATACCTACATTGTCTTCAAGTCATGGGGAGGGTATTGTTAGTCAGATGAACGCAATTTTCTGCTACTATAGTCACTCTGTTTTATAGCTACATTAAAGGAATGTGTCCTATGTCATGCTGTTGTTACAGATATTTTTGGAGGGACTAACTCATGATTGTTATTTTATAAACATAAAGAGTAGGTGCCCAGACATCTCTCTTTTGCTTCAGTGCGACCTTGACATTGCTTTGTCCTTCTTACTCGTGTTAGTATCTGACTACTGCCGTTTTTCTGTTACTTGCTATTTCTGCCCCCAACGAGGTAACTATTCTTTCTTTGTTTGTATTGTCTGTTCTATATGCTCCCTGTCTCTGCTTAACTGCTCATTTTTGCATCCTTTGTTCCTCTCAACTGGCCTAGTTTGCATATTTTTCTCATCTTACTGCTCCGTTATGCATCTTGGTCTCCCCTGGCAGTTATTGACCCCGGACTTGCTCAATGGATTGCATTTTCCTGCCTTGCGGCTCCTGCCGGACTTTCCTGCTCGCCCCCACCAGACTTTCCCGCTATTGCTGAGCCCTCCCAGTCTCCAGGGCCAAACCTAATGGAGGCTACAGTGTGGCCACGCTGCTGTCACGCCAAAGGATCACAAAAGGCAAACCAGTGTGTGCCTGTCTATGCATTGGCAGAGCCCAGCAACAGGAGCCATGGGCCAAACGCCTCCTACAACTACACCACAGATAAACTCCATCTGCTCAACCCTGGACGCCATCACAGATGATGCTGCCGAGCTGCGCCTCACTCTTTAGAGGGCCCCTTTGCCTGCTTCAGTTCCTACTTCCCATGCCTCCACACATCTGCTCCCACCACCCACACACACACTACATCGCGCACCAAGTAAGAACTGGCCTGTACTCACACAGCACTGCACACCCACCCCACAAAACAACACTCATTCGCATTTCCGGACTGGCTATAGCAGGCACCGGGTGGTTTCCAGGTGGGTCGGAAGGGTGTTGGCCGGTTTTGTTATTGGGGGCCAGTTTTGCAGCAGTGCTGCAATATCGCTCCCCTGGAACAAAAGCAGGAGCAGTGGTGCTTAAGGGCCGTAGCACTGCTCCTCACTCGCACCCCCTTCCCCTAGACCTCCCCCCGTGGCTGGCACGGTTGAATTGCTGGGCTGGTTTTTATTCCAAGTCCGGCACTGCTGACTCGCACGCATGCTCCTGAACACAGGCTCACTCGGCAAGCAGTAGTACTGAGATTACGGACCTAATCGACTCCAACGCACTGAACCTCCTCTTCCTCACTGAAACCAGCCTCAATCCCACATCGGCGGCGAACTTCGTCGCAGCCATCTCTACGGGATACAAAATCCTGCAGCAGGACGAACTCCATAAACCAGGTCGAGGACAGGCCATCATCCATAGAGACACCATCAAGTGAACCTCTTACACTGACCCAGAAGTCACTTTTTTGGAACACATGCATTCAAACTTCAGGCAGACAGTAAAACCACTATCGAAGGCATCCTCACCTTTCGGCCCCCAGTACATCACACCCACTTCAGCAACTTCCTCACTGACCTCACAACACCTCTCACCATGGGCACCAAAGAATTTATACTCCTAAGCTATCTCAACTTTCATCTTGATAGCCCCACGGAGTTCAACTCAGTGGACTTGCTCAAAAGTGTACAGAACATTAATATCCAATTCAAGTGAGTTTGCAAACCTCTGAAAAGAAATGGAGAACTACCCGAACCCAGACCAAGGGAAAAGGCCCTGACCATGAGAATGAAATCTAGCTTCAATAACTGCAAGGAACTTTTCACCAATGTTCAGAAATTTACCAACCCAACAGCCGCAAACAACATCATAACTCCTACACAAGAACTCTGCAACAACCTTTCTGACTTCTTCCACAAACTATTCACCAAGAACTGCAACAACTTTGATCATCAGCCACCCTCCATTGACCTTCCCGCCCTGCTAACCTCATCAACCAAAGACTACCAACTGACAGAACGGAACCCTCTATCCATCAAGGACACTTCAGTAATAATGAAGACAGTGCACTCAGGAGTGCCCACAGCCCCCTGAACCCACCATATCTAAAACCTAATAAGAGCCACTATCAGTGATGCACTCACCATCATCAACACCTCCCTCAAGATGGGCCACCTTCCCATATAGCTGGAAACAAGCCGAAGTCACAGCCTTTCTCAACATACAATCAGCTGGCCCCTAATTACTCAGCAAACACTGACCCACCTCACTGCTCCCCTTCCCAGTCAAAGTCATCAAGAAGACCACCAACAGACAACTCTCTAACCACCTAGAAGGCCACAAACTCCTGGGCAACTAGCAATCGGGATTCTGAAACAACCACACCATTAAATCAACCTTTATTGCTGCAACAGATGGCATCCGTACCATTCTCAACGTGGACAGAACGCTGCCCTTATCCTCCTTGACCTCTCCACCACTTTCAACACCACTTTTGTAATCCCGCTACACAGAGTGGGATTACAAGGATCAATGCTCAAATGGATAGCTTCCTTCCTCTCCAGAAGAACACAAGTGTCAAAGGGATCATCACTCAGACCAACACTTTTCAAAATGTACATGACTCTTCTGTCTAACTCAGCTCATGTTTTCCCTCTCAGACATCACCTTGACCACCAGACAATACTCAAACAATGCATGACCAGCTTGCCCAATTAGATGAAAGAAAACTGCATCAAGCTCAACACAGGCAAAACTAAACTGCTGATCTTTGGGAATAAGAGCTCACCTTGGGTCTCCACATGGTGGCTTTCCAAACTCGGACCCTCACCTACCCCAACCAACCACGCTAGGAATCAAGGCTTCATTCCGGACACCAACCTCACAATGAAGTCCCATGTCAGTGCCTTCACCTCCTCATGCTTCCACACCATCCGCATGTTGCATAAAATCTTCAAGTGGCTTCCCCTGGATACCAGACGTACCATCATGCAGGCTCTAATCACAAGCAGTTTGGACTACGACAATGTACACTATGCCAGCATCCCAACCCATCTTCTTCACAGACTTCAAACCATCCAAACGTTGCCGCCACACTTGTCCTCAACCTCCTGTGCCAAGCCCTCACCACTCCACTCCTCAGAAAGCTCCACTGGCTCTCCATTCAGAAGTGCTGCCAGTTCAAATTCTCACAAACGCATTCAAGTTACTAGTACAGAACACTAGACCCGCAGACCTCATTCACCGGCTTCACTGCCACCAAACCACCAGAAAACTTCACTCAGCATCACTCTCACTCACGCACACACCCCAAATTTACAGAAGCATAACGGGAGGTTGATTACTCTCCTACTAAGCCCCCAAATCCTGGAACAACCTCCCCAACACATCAGGGCCTCCTCCTCACTTCTTGAATTCTGCAAGAAGCTAAAGACCTAGTTTTTCAATTAGTCTTCTTGCGAGACCATCAAGACTGCCTGCACTCTGGTCCAGCCTCACCACATGCCTACACTCACCTACTCAGTGCCTGAATACCCTCATAGGTGACCAGCAGCGTTGCAATAATCCACCTTACATTACATTACCCTCCTGAGATCACGCCTAATTTGTTATTGAAGTAACTCTGAGATAACCTGGCTGCTCCTCAGAACTATAGATGTTAGTTAAGTGGTGATGTACCTCATGATTCCAACTACCTTAAACACAAGTAGAAGAGTCGCACCTCCATGTCAGTCTTTCAGACAACGTCTTAGAATACCATTTTATATTTCTGTCTGAAATAATTACTAGTCGCAAAAGAAGCACAACCATTTCCTAGGACTTCGAGGAGGAGCAGAAACACAGCCTATGTTCAACTTCTTTCTGCCCAACCCTGGATTCAAAATAGGAGTATTTGGTGTTTTTTCTAGTGATGCCCTTCTTTCTCACAGGCTAAGTTGGTCTGTTTCTTTTTTTATCTTAAAGCAGACTGAAAATATAATGCTATGCCTATCTATCCATACTAATTTCAAACCTAATGTCAAATGTCATTGCCAAGGTAGAATACTTTGCACCCAGGCTTGCACATTACACAAACTCAGCTATTCGCAAATGGATGTGGTACAGTGTCTTTTGGTAGAATGGTAAAGTGTATGTCTCAAAGCTGTAAGAGGTGATAGGGTCATCAAGAAACTACATGCATATTGTAAAATAGTTCAATAGCGATAAAACATCATATACATAAGTGACTTTCTACAAATAATAAAAATGTATTAAATGGGAACGTCTATGAGCATAAAACATGTACAATAACCATGACGAAGAGGAGGAAATCATTAAATAGGTATTTAAGATTATGCACCACAAATGCTTATACAAGAGACACAGCCATTGCAATTGAAATTGTGATTGCATTTATATAGCACTAACTACCCCTGACAAAGCGTCAACGCGCTTTTCGATGAGTAGCATGCTACTCTGGAACCCATGAATATGGCAGCAGAAAAATATCACAAAATTGCCCAAGTATTGATGTAGAGCTATCCGGTGGGGCAAAAGGCAGGTCATGGGGGGGCTCAGGCTGCGTGTAGTAGGGACTGGACCCCTGAACAAAGTTATCTATGCACCAGGGGCGTAGGAAGGGGGTGCAGTGGGTGCAGACCGCCCCGGATGTCATCACTGAGTGGGGTGACAAAATAGCAAAAATCTGTGTTTTAAACACATATTTTTGCCATTTTATCACCCCCTCAGTGATGACACTTGTCACCACCGGCTTGACAAAATGGCAGAAATATGTGTTTTAAACACATATTTTTGCCATTTTGTCAAGCCGGGGGTGACAAGAAATCTTCCTCACCGGATACCACCTGACCTTGCTACACTAATGCTTTGCACTTAAAAGTTTTCAAAGAACTCAAGTTTCTTAAGGTAATCTTTTGTTGGTGCCAATAGTCGAGGACTATCATGTGGATGGCCTCCAATGACAATTACACAGTCTCCACACAGAGGAACAAAGTAAACGGGAAGAGAAATACCATCTATTTCTAGGTCCCTTACAGGAGAACATGGGGTAAAGGAATGTGAGAGCGAGAAACAGCTGCCACTAACAGCCTGCAGTGGAGTCTGCCAACACTAACAGCCTGCAGTGGAGTCTGCCAATCTATGACAGCAGGCAGTGAGCAAGAATGCTGGGGTCTCTAAAGAATCCTCAAAGATAATGATATACGTGTGCTCTAGGACATTATCTAACAAGCCAATATAAATTTACATGACTGTCGTACGGCATGCTCCATAGATCAAACTGTAACCTTAATCTTGGGATTTCAGGAAACTCCCCAAAGATACGGGTGCATCAGAAAACAGCTACAGGGAGAGCAAGAGAGTCACGGGAGAGGTTCCTGACATGATCACGTGGTATCAATAGAAGGTGTTAGAGTGCTTAGAACGTGTTTCGAATGGTAGCAGGTCAGAAACGAGACCTGTGGTCAGTGAGAACTGGAATGGAACACCGAACAAGGAGACAAAACAAGGGTGGAGAAACGCAAATGGAGGACGAGACTAAAGCAAGTGGGAATAGGGCCAGACTAGAAGCCCGAAGCAGCCCTGTTAATTTTCTTGGACCAGCACCTGGGAAAGCACTGCCTTGCCCCAGGAGACTGGAAATTCTTGCTTGCTGCTTTTCTCACTGGGGGCCGATAGTGCAGCACCCCTTGCCCCAACCCCCACCCTTCCAGCCTCCCTGAAAAACCATTGATTCCGTTACGGCCAGTCCAGCCCTGAGTGGGAACCATACAACTCAAAGAAATTGCCTGGAATCATTGGGGCAGATTTACAAGCCCCTTGCGCCACTTTTGCGTCAATTTTGCGTCACTTTTCCCATGTTAAAAGTGGCGCAAAAGTGGAGCAAGGGGCTTGTAAATCTGACCCATTATATTTGCGCTGTCACTACTTATACTCCACCTTGGTCTGTGAAGCGTAGGTGCCCATACTGCCCTGAAGTCATGTTTTCTTCTCTGCTCCAGTCTTGGGTGACCAGACATCCCGTATTTGCCCGGATAGTCCTGGTTTTGCATCAGCTATGCTGGCAGAGTTTGGCAATTTTGGCTTATGTCCCAATTTTTAGAGGGGGTCAACTGAAAACAGTGAGATACACTTTTTTTGGATGTTCTAATGCTGTGCTAGCCAGCAGCTGTTACAAGTAAGCAATTTGATTAATAGGTATGATGTTGGCTGAAGAAATTACATTTTTTTTTTCTTAGTGCCTCTTGCTTGATCCTATGTTGGTGACAGCTGTCATTCTGTGCCATTCAGATGATAAAATATTGTAGTCCTTCTTCTATTTTTCCAAAATGTCCCTGTTTTTGGTTCTCAAGATCTGGTCACTCTACTCCAGCCTCTACTGCTTTACCTCTTGACCTGATGGGATTCAGAAGCATACCAGACGAAAATACAGACTTGAGTCCCCATGCAATACTCATAGGAAGGGCAATGAGGCAAACATGTATACCAGGACATAAGCTGTTAAATATAACTGATGATTTGGTGCTGGAATATTGCAAAGAGTTGGCTGACCAACTGCGTTCTATCTCTCACCAGGTTGGGGAAGACACTGTTGCCAGGCAGCCGAACCATGCACATGACTTGAAGCCTGGTGATTGGGTAGTAGTGAAAGAGCACACTTGAGAATCTTGCCTAGCACCAAGGCGGGGAAAACCACATTAGGTTATATTGGTTACAACAACAGCTGTAAAGTGTACAGGTTTGCCTAATGTGATTCATGCAAGCCATACTAAAAGAGTAACTGAACCTGACAAAGCATAGGCTGAAGGTTGTACAGCTGAAGGATCGCAAGAAATTGATCCCGAAGTAGCTGATGAAGAACGACCAAGCACCAGTCAGGATGACTGGATCCCAATAGTAGACATACCTGAAATAACAGTGAAAACAAGAAGCCAAACATTTCTTGACAGACAGAGTGATAGTGAGGATGAGATAGGAATAGAAGAAAGCACTCAGATTCCAGAAAATAAAGCCAAAAACAAATCTGAGGAGGACAAGATAAGGAAAGAGCAATGCACTCAGACAGAAGAAGATAGAAACAGCACTCCAGAGTCTGAGGAGGGACAGATAGGCACTTCAAAAGACACCCAGGCTAAATACAATCAAGAAATTATAAGGACTGAACAGGACCAGATAGGTAAAGAGAAACAAGTTCAGGAAGAAGAAGGGGAACAAAGTCAAAGCAAAAAACATCCTGAACAGGGTCAGAATAGAGTAGAAGAACACATCCAGGCGCAAACAGCAAAGGTAATAAACCCTGGACAAGGTCAGATAGAGAGGAAATCTGAAGACGAAAATATTCAAAGTGTGCCACAGATCAATGAAAACAAAAGAATGTTTGAAAAAATGTAAAAGCACAGTGCCAGCTAAGAGACTCAGAAAAGGTGATACCTGGCCAAGTATTATCAAAAGACTGAAATATCGCCTTAAAACAATCAATAAAGAACCCGAACAAGTAGACGAAGTAACCAGTCAGTCTGAACCGTCAACAGATAAACCAAGAAGGAGAAGTCCCCGCTTGAAAAGATTGAACAATAAATTCAAAGGTCCTGATTGGACATATGTGATTCTCGAGGACTTTGAGAATCTGGAAATAAGTGGCGACCATGATGAGGAATTGAGTGCATGGTTCGGCTGCCTGGCAACAGTGTCTTCCCCAACCTGGTGAGAGATAGAACGCAATTGGTCAGCCAACTCTTTGCAATATTCCAGCACCAAATCATCATTTATATTTAACAGCTTATGTCCTGGTATACATGTTTGCCTCATTGCCCTTCCCATGGGTATTGCATGGGGACTCAAGTCTGTATTTTTGTCTGGTATGCTTCTGAATCCCATTAGGTCAAGAGGTAAAGCATCAGGCCTTTCCAGTGGGGTGGATGCACACACCTTTCCCAGTCTTGATTTGATTGTGCCATTTGTGAGAAGTTGGCATGGTATATAATGCTCACTAATTCTAGTGATCACTTTGTACCATGCCAAGCAACCCTTATGATGATTGGTTGTAAGTCAACCTTATAGACCAGTTATCCTAGTGGTAACGTGGACAAAGCAGTCTTAGGCTAAACTCTGAAAGGCATGTGAAGCCAGCTGTATTACCATACACAACCCCCTTGAATACCAAATGAAAGGACACCACACAGATATATATTGAAAATATATATTGATTTATTAACTAAAAGTATCCCCTGGACTCTTTATGAGCACAGAAGCACAAGCGTTAAACACAAGACAGTTTAAAATACACAAAAGTTGCACAATATGGATGAGCCCTAGGGGCCACCTAAACCATATACTAAGAAAGTGGTATAAGAGATACCAATCAGAACGGAGAGAGGCCTAGGGCCTTGGGAATCGCTGGAGCTATTCGAGACTAGCAGTGACTAAGTCGGGAAAGGCCCGCGGGACTCGGGTGCAGTGTTTAAAGTGCACGCACTCACCAATGTAAAGTCTATGGTGCGCAAAAAGTACAAAGTTAGTTAGTTCGGAACCTTCCGAGTGACTTAGAACGCTGAAACTTAAGACACAGGCCCTTGAGATGTGTACCAGTGTAGGAACACCGGCGGAGCTGAGTTACCTCACCCACAGGAAGCGGGTGCACAGGTTCGAAGTAGTGTTGGGTTTCGTCACGCTGGTCGATGGTGCTTGGAGCTGAAGATGCTGCAGGCGGCTCGATGTGAAGAGTTCCGGTGGATCCAAGGGTGGATCTGAAGATGTGAAGACCTGAAAGCAGAGGGGACAATGTTCAAAGTCACTAGCCAGTGACTACCGTGGAACCAGATTGGAACCAGGCGATGTCGGGTGCAAACAGGCGTTGAGGTATAGCTTCTCTCTGCAGCCACGTGGACACCGGGGGTCAAGGACGTCCAGGAATCGGTCACAAGCTGTCCCACGCAGGTTTCTCGCTGTTGGGGGTGTCGGCAACTTGATTGTAGCAAACAGGCCTTGGCTAATGCAAGCCACGCAGGAATCAAGAAAGGCTTGTTACTCGGACCAGTAAGGTCAGAGCAGGGGCTCCTTTTTACAGGAGCGAGGGCAAGTCTGGAGCAACCAGACCCGCAGTGTAGTTTGTCAGTTTCGTCGCCAAGATGGCCGCTGACCACGTGGCTAGTGGCCGGGATGGCGCGTCAAGTGGCACAATGCAAAAGGGCCCCACGCAGATCGTGGAGATGCTGGGGGGCTGATCTTCAATGCAAGGGCTGCTCAGTGGTGGGGGCTCTCATTCCCCAAAGCACAACGTCGAGGATGCCTCGGGTGCTGCGCAGTCAGCGTTTTGAGTGTCTTCCAAGAGGTCTGTTCCCACGTCACTCGGTGCCTCCACGGGTCCCTTCTTTGCAGGGACTGTGGATCGGGCTGTGAGAGGTCTGGGAGTCTGGGTCTTGTCAGGCTCTGGGCTCAGGCTCCGGCGGGAGGTGGCGGCAAAGCAGACGTCGAGTTGCTGGTTGGTGCCTGTGTTCACAGGGTGGCCACTCCTAGGCCACAAGGGAGATTCTCTTCAGTCTTCTGTGCAGCAGAATGTCGAAGTCCAGTCTTCTTCTTCGTGTAAAGTTGATTCAGGATGATCTGCTGTGCAATGGCACTGCTCCCACTCTTATTCCCAATCTGAGGGGTGGATCACCTACTAGGTCCCTCCTCTGGGAGGAACCAGGAAGGGGGGCGGTCACACCCCCTTTCCTTTGTCCAGCTCCTCGCCAGGCCTGGGTCTGGAAAGTCCCAGGACCAGTTTGGACTGGCTTATGCACGGGGACACCTTGTGTGCCCCGGGCATGTCTCAATCTATTCAGCCCTGTCCTACCCAATACACAAAACCCTGTCTGGGGTGGTGCTCGCACCTCCCAAGGCAGGAAACTCTTTGTCCAAGCCTCCCTCGCTGGAAGGACTCCCAGCAGCAGGGGGTCAGACTCGTGTCTGTGGTGGCAGCATCCATTTTGTGATGCTGAGGCTCTGGTTAACTTTAACCGGGGTTAAGGCTACACACATGTTGTGTCCCTCTAGAAGGGTGGAATGCTATCCCTGACGACAGAACTGTCGAGGGGATAGTATTCCAATTCATATGAAACCTTACTCGACATGTTTTGATAAAGCCAAACCAAAGTTAGCAAATAACCGCAAGGATTATAATGCACTTAAGAGTATATGGTATGGCAATATCCCAGAACAGCTTAGGGAGTGGTTCCCGACAGCTGCAGACAGGCTCAGCTCATGCTAGAGCACCATCTCACATAGTTCCACGCACTCTGCCTCCAGGATTGATGAGGCCTTCCATAGGAGTGGCTGATAGGAACATATGTGTCCAGTTTAAGGGTAGATATAGGGATACTATATCTAAGTAAGAGGTGGTTACACCAACTTACCCCAGCTGATTGATCAGCCAGTTGTGTCAAATATGGAGGCCAGGCCAGGGGTGGCACAATACATGTTGCAGCCCCTGGTAGGCCTTGGAAACACCTATGCCCTGGGTACCTAGGGTACACTGTTACAGGGGCCAATAAGGTGAACCGGTTCCAATTGTGTTATGCACCTAAGGTGCATGGAGTCCATTTTAAGGAGAGAGCAATCAGCCTGGGGCCCTGAATAGCAGGATCCCAGGCCAACTAAGTCAAAAACCAGCTAAACACCAGGCAAAAAGTTTGGGGGTAACCATAGTCAGATATCCACCTTCCTACACCATTCAATTGTTCTACCACTCCAGAAGCCTCTGGGAAATATGCATACTGCAGCTTTTGCTCAATTTTAAATGCTTCACAAATTAATCAAATTATTTCATTATTAAAATGAGACCCTCGGTCTGACTCAATCGTTACTGGAAAACCGAACCTAGGAATGAGTTCTCTCAACAGGAGTTTGGCCACTGTTAAACTGTCATTTCTTCTGGTTGGGTATGCCTCCACCCACTTGGAAAATAAACAAACAATGACAAGTACATATTTTAATCCTCGACAAGCAGGTAACTGAATGAAATCAATCTGAAGTCTTATAAATGGACTGTCTGCTTCTCCAAACTTTCCAGGACAAACTACAGTATTTCTGCCTGGGTTTATTTGTTGACAAATTAAGCATTTCTGGCAAAGACTCTGCAATATTCCAGAACCTTGTGTTAAACCATTCATGTCTGAACAATCTTATCATTGCATCTCTGCCTATGTGTGTGTCTCCATGATACATTCTAGCAATTGGTACAAGCACACAGTCAGGTAACACAGGCCTTCTATCTCAGTAAATTATTATACCATCAGTTCTTCCCTGACAACCTATTTTCTCCCATTCCTCCTTCTCTTTGGTTTCTGCTTCCTTGTGTAATTCTGATTACCAGCTGTCACTGTATTGTTTCCTGATTGGTGAGCAGCACACTTGACCACAGCCAATTCTTTTGGTAATTGAAATGCTTCGATTAATTCTTTTACAAAATGTCAATTTTTAATAGGGGTTCCTGAAGAAGTCATGAAACCCCTTTGCATCCAAAGCTGGCCAAAGTCATGCACAACCCTGTAACCATACTGAGAGTCAGTGTAAATAATCACTCTCCAATTTTTACCAAATTTGCAAGCTTTGATTAAAGCTACCAATTCAGCTATTTGTGCAGACTTAACTCCTGGTAAATAGGATGCTTCGACTATTCCAGCCAATGTACCCAGAGCGTAAGCAGCACTCAAGCCTTCTTCCTCATGACGCATACACGAGAAATCTACAACCAGCTCAAGTTCTGGATTCTTTAAAGGTTCTTCTTGTATATCTGTACGTGGTTTAGTACTGTATTCAGTGAGGTTGAGACAATCATGTTCAACTTCATCCTTTACTTCTTTAAAGTGTGAATCAGGCAACAAGGTTGCAGGGTTCAAAACAGTACATCTGACTAGTGTTACATTTTCTGCACGTAGTATAACTCGCTCATACTTAGTCAGCCAACTAGGAGTAAGATATTGTGTGCAAGTTCGTATCAGCAAAATCACGACTGCATGTGGGACATACACTGTCACAGGGTGTCCCATTACAATGGATTTGCTTTGTTCCAGACTCATGCAAGTTGCAGCTACAGATTTTGGGCACCCTGGTAATGTAGATGCTACTGGATCCAAAGTGGCAGAGAAATATGCCACGGGACGTCGCATTAGGCCATGTGTCTGTGTTAGAACTGAGAGAGCACAATTGTCTCTTGCATCACTGAATAATGCAAACTCTTCGGAGTAATCTGGCATACCTAATGCAGGGGCTTCGCACAGACAATTGCGTAATTTCACAAAGGCTTTCATGCTTTCAACATCCAGTTTGACTGGATCTCTTGCTCTTTTCTTTGTCATTTGTATTAATGGTTTAGCAAGTACTGCAAATCCCACAATCCACAGCCTGCAATACCCTACAACTCAAATAAACATCCTGATTTCTTTCTGAGTCTGAGGTGGTTTCATGTTTTTGATCAATTTGATTTTTTCTGAAGTCACTCTTCTGACCCCTCTTTCTATCTGGTGTCCCAAATACTTGACTGAAATGGTACAGAATTGTAGTTTCCCAGGTGACACTTTCTGTCCACCATCAGCCAAATGATTCAATAATACAATAGACTCAACGATACAATCATTTCGAGTTTTAGACACAATCAATAAGTCGTCTATGTATTACACCAAGACGGACTGTCTGGGCAACACCAGAGATTCAAGACATTTTTGCAGAATCTGGTTAAAGATCGATGGACTTTCTGTGTCCCTTGAGGAACACAATTCCAAACGTAAACATGCTCATTTAATTTGAATGAAAATAAAAATTGACTGTCTGGATGCAATGGAATGGAGAAAAAGGCATGGCATAAATCAATTACAGTGAACCATTCTGCACTCCATGGTATCAGATATAGGATCACGGCTGGATTTGGTACTATTGGACAGCACGGTACAACAATAGTATTTAACTTCTTGGACAACCCTATGTTTGCTGTTTGATTTCTTTATGCCAATTATAGGTGAATTACAGAGACCACTTTTATTTCTTTTAATATTCCTTGTTCGACCAAACGTTCAATTTCAGCGGTAACACCTGCTTTTAATTCTGGGCTCATTTTGTATTGTCGAGTATTTAGGTATATTGCACCTTCTTTTACCCTCACTTTTACTGGGTCGATGTAAAGTTATGAAATACCATAGTCCATTTGAGGTTGGTAACTTCATGTATATTTATTGAAGATTGAAGTTACAGAAAAGAAAATACATAAATAAAGAACCCCACCAGGAGCAGTCTGTATGCCGCTCAGCCCATGGATCAACTGACTCAAACCTTACCAAGATTCTAATTCTCAACATTCCAAAACACACATAACCAGGGTGAGCAGCTCATTACATCATCGCCCTTTTTTTTATAATGAAAAGGAGAAACTTTAAAATGGCAAAACAAAAATCACATTCATTGAATCGAGAGAAAACATGACAAGATGTGATAAATGAAACAGATTGCATGAAAAATAGACAAGAGATGACAAGATAAAGTAGTGCGAGAAACAAATAAGGAAGACAGGAGGCACTAAAAACAACTAAATCACCCATCTCCCCTTTTCCAAAAACAAACAACCAAATCACACCCACAACAAGAACATGAAGCGACTCAGGTACAAAGATCATGGAAGCTGGCCGGGCGGACATGAAATAAATACAAGAGTACGAAAAGCAAAACACACAACATGACACAATTAAACATGTGCGAAAGTACAAATGTGTGTTACACCACGTAAGTAGTTGTGGAAAAACAGTATAACAAACAAAGAATTCTGTGTGCGAAAGTACAAGTGTGTGTTAAACACATTAAATAGATGGGGACACACCACATAAGTAAATGTGGGGACACACCATAAAACAGTATAACACACAAAGAAACGTGTGCGAAAGTACGAATGTGTTAAACACATTAAATAGATGGGACACACCACATAAGTAGATGTGGGGACACACCATTAAAACAGTAAAACACACAAAGAAAAGTGTGCGAAAGTAAGAATGTGTGTTAAACACATTAAATAGATGGAAACACACTACATAAGTAGATGTGGGGACACACCATAAAAACAGTACAACATGTGCA
Organism: Lissotriton vulgaris; assembly: GCF_964263255.1. Lineage (NCBI taxonomy): Eukaryota > Metazoa > Chordata > Amphibia > Caudata > Salamandridae > Lissotriton > Lissotriton vulgaris. The sequence continues at coordinate 1,805,259,215 of NC_141687.1, read as the reverse complement.
TAAATTGCAATACATTAAATGTACCTGAAGAGCTTAAAAGCTTGATGTAGTTAACAGTACACAGTCGAATGCATTTACATTTCTAAAGGACCACACGTAATAAAATACCATAAATTTAAAGAACAGTGCACAGTCGAATGCATTTGCATTTCAAGGAACCACACGTAATAAAATACCATAAATTTAAAGAACAGTGCACAGTTAAATACATTTGCATTTTTAAGGGACCACACGTAATAAACCACACATTTTAAGAACATTGCACAGACAAATGCATTTGCATTGGTGTGGTTAAAAGTGCAGAGAAGAATGCATTTGCATATTTCCTCTCTTTTTTTTTAAAACAGTAGAATGCATTAGCCCACTTTATAACATCAAGAATATTTGAAGAACTACCACCTGATATATATATGTATATGAACATATATATATATATATTTTTTTTAAAAATCACACCGTAAAATCCAATTTACTGTGGGGTAGGTGACTATGACTGTAAAATCATTTCATTTTTTTATTTTTACATATGCCTGTACACAAATCATGAAATGCTTATACTAAAATAACTTTTGAAACGCTTATTCTGAAATCCCCGTAAAATTCAAATCATTAAGTACTAATTATTAATGTAACTGTAAAGATAATGTAACTGTAGAAATATTATAGCAGAGAAAGGTGATAGCATCTGCATAATATAAAACTTCGGCTGATGGAGACATCAAAGGTAACGCAACTTTAGACGGAGCTGAGTTTCATGTAGTGCAGTAAATTAATGGGTAGAAAATCTGCATTATCAGTCTCTAACTCGAATGAGCATATGAATTCATTATTGAAGTGAAATGATGGAAAATAACCATTAGGTGGCACTGTTAGACAGCACAGTTGGAGTAATGATGAAAGTTCCCACAGAAAACAGCATAACAGAAAATCTGTGTATGAAGTCAGCCAGTAGTGTAAAAGATGAAAAATTAGTTGGCCCTCTTCAATGAATACATTAAAATGAACCGTAGTTTATATTAATTTATGTCTGACATCTGCCTGTAAATGATATGAGCCACTCATAATGGAAGGTAGCTCCATGCTGCACAAATGGTTAAAATTAAGTTGTCTGAAATTCAGCTGAAACCAGAAAGAATGGCAAGTGAACGTGTACGTGCCCATTCTGCTGTAACTCCAACTTGTTTAATGATTCACTAGCTTTCACCTGTGTATAGAGCCAGTTCAGCGAGCCAATTCCTAGAAAGGGTTCGCTGACCTAGGACGTGCCAAGTTTGCTCTGCCCTTGCCTGGTTAAGTGAAAGGGTAAAGTGTTTGCTCAGCACAGATAGCAAGTGCGTCATTTGTATGGGGAAAGCAGAAAACACGGGCCTCTGCTGATAAGATCAAACAGTGCACATTGACATTTCAAAGATAACCGACCAAGGCTGTGGGTCAGGAGGTAGCGGTGTAAAGATTAACCAGTATCTGCATGGTCAGATCTGTCAGGAATAATGTAAAGTGTGAACGTAGACATATTTCTGAAATTCACCATGATGTTGTAATGTACACGTGGCTGAGATGGTCACACCACAATGTAGTAGTTAATGAATATTGTGTCAGGGGTCTGTGAAAACATATATAAAGACTGATTTCCTCTCTGTAAAACCAGATCACTTTGCAGTCCTGCAAATTGTCTCAGCTGCAGCTTATTGGCAATAAAGCCATTTTCTTTTGAAACCTTGTATGTGCCCTTCTTGTCCCTATTCACACATTTTGTGCTTTTACGGATGGAGCCGTGACTCGCTGGGAACTGATGGTCTCTGCAGGGGGTAAAGAACTGCGGTCTTAGGACTCTTCAGGGGCCTTCCAGTCTCGGTGTATGCTGCGCAGCTGCTGATTGGACATAGTTTCCTGCAAGGCCCAGACAAGAAGGCTCCCGTTGATAAGCCTTTGACAATAGACACCACCAGCTTCCTTTGAGCCATCAGGTGATTTTGCCACAGCAAAGAAGGACGCATACAACAGCATTACTGGTCTGATGATCAGGTAGGCAGTGCTTAACTGCACTGAACTCAATTTTATCAATTGAATGTTGTTTTTCTAAATACATCAGAGGGTACACACTGAGATTCATTAGGGGTCTCTAGGGGAGGTCTGAGGGCGCCTTTAAGATAGGTGCCTGAGGAAGACTGTCCAACCTGTGAAAGATCATAAGGATCCCAAGGACAGGAGAGAGACCGTGGGAGGTTGCCTCAGAGGGACCGTGGGAGGCTGCCTCAAGACAGAGCATGCTTCTGAAAGACGTCTAAAAAAAAAAAATATGCATATTGTTGAAGTAGGGTGTACAACTGTGTATTTCTAGAAAAGAAATAAAAAGTGATAAAGGAAGAAAAATAATTAAATTAGTAACTAAATAAAATTAAAAATGCTTAGCAAATTATTTCTGAGCACAGCTAAAGGCCGCAGGGCAGCCTTAGATGTCACTCAACCAACACCTCCTCGTGGCACACCAGCATGGTACGTGTCACGGAAAAAAGGGTACCATACAGCTGTTCATCTAGATCAATGGACTCATTATACCAGGAAAAATCCTGATTTACAATGGCCAGAATATGGCACGTTTGATAGAGCTAAAATGCTTTATTTAGAAGATTGTTTAAGGGAACGTGAAAAGAAAGGGAAGAAAGTACTTTTATTACAATGGGATGCATTTCATGCATGGCGAACATATGCCGCCAATAGATGGTCAGGGGAACCTACAACAAGGTGGGCAAAGGCCATAGAACATGATAGAGAGAAGGCACAAGAACGATGTGTAACTAATTGTAGGGACAAAGAAATGGAAATAGACAAATGCTTCACAGTTCATAAACCAATACCAGATGTGTACCCCACTCTACCTAATGCTCCCTTAGAACAGGAAGATACAGAGGATCCTGTAATAGAAGCATTATTAACGACTCCTCCTCCATATAGCCCACAAACATCACAAAATGCATCACAGGAACAAAAATACACAACTACTATACAACAGAAAGAAGTATCTGGTACCCATATAGGAAAAAGGGGTCTGCGATCACAATTAGCACTTTCACAGAAAGAACAGAGTGAGGTACAGGCATGGGTAGATGAAGTTATGAAGAAAGGGTCCTCATTGTGGTTGAATGAAAGGTGCGCATTCCCAGCGCATTACACACCAGCATTTCAACATTTTGCTTTGATAGATTTGGACACCAAGGCGTTTCACAGATTTAAGAGTTGGGAGAGGTTTTGGCCCTCTTCTGCTGAATATCCACGTGTTAAAAATGTGCCTAATAAAATATATAACAAATTACTAACTGTACTAGAAGACACAGCAGCAATAGAAAAAGAGAGATTAGAAGCACTCCAGATATTAACTGAATGGGTGGACGCACAGATAATGATAGAAAGAAAATGTGAAGGGTTTAAGAAAAGTAAAGAGGAGAGGGAACTACAACAGCCATCTAAGTCTTGTGTTCTTTCACCTGATCACATCATGCCTTTGAGAGAAGTACCAGGAAGTCAGCCAGGACACACTACTATTAAGGTGCACACACCGTGGTCTAACGTTGAGTTACATAGATTTGCACTTCAGTTTCCAGATATTGGACAAGACAGAGAAGAATGGTATAGACAGACAGAAATAATACTAAGAGTTGGCACTCTCACACTGGATGACATAGAACAAATGTTTTCTATAATATTGCCACCAGACATTTGGGGAAAAATAAGGAGAGAGGATGATGAATTTTTAAAAATAAAATGGGAAGATATAACTTCAGAAAAAAGGAAACAAGGAGAGGATATATCGGATGATATTAGAGACTTACCAGCAAAAATAATGGCTAAAGTAAATACACTGGTACCCAGAAAACAAATAGACTGGTCAAAATTAAATGCATGCATTCAAGATACTGAAGAAACAGTATCTGGGTTTTTCGCTAGAATACAGAAAGTCTTCACAGCTTCAAGTGGTTTAGATACTGAAAAGGAAGCAACACAAAGCGCACTTGTCTCCTGTTTTGTAAATAATTTAAAACCTTCAATTAAAAGAGGGATTCTAGAGTACAACCCTACTTGGTCATGCAAACCTCTGACAGAAGTTTTACAATTAGCACAGTATTACAAAATGCTAGGGAAAAAGGATTTGGAAAGTAAAAATAATAAAATAAAGGAGTTAAAAACAAAGATTTTGATTCAGCAAGCAAACCAGTATAGCGGCAGAGGACAAAGAAGCAGGGGGAGAGGAAGAGGCCGTGGAGGCCCACAAAGGTCATTTTCGGCTCCCCCTACACAGCATACCACCACAAATGAACAAACACACACACAGGGATGCTTTAATTGTGGGGAACATGATCCCTGGAGAGCTCAATGCCCACACCCTGTCAAACAGTCACAAAGAGGGTGTGGGATGGGGAGATCAAGAGGCCGGGGAAGGAGCATGGGAAGAGCTGGATATCAACAGCAAGGACGTGACTCACAACATGGCCCAACAGGGTATCCCCCCAACACAAATTTCTTTGCAGGACACGCATTCATTCCAAGAGGGTCTAAAGGGATTGCAGGATATAGTAGCTGACTTACTAAAAGAAGGGATTGTTAAAGAAATATCAGGCAGCCCTTGTAACAGCCCTATTCTTCCGGTCTTAAAAAAAGCGATGGCAATACTGATGAAAAAAGTTACAGATTCATAGTTGATCTCCGAGAAATTAATAAAATTGTGGTGCCACAGTTCCCGATTGTCCCAAATGTAGTATCAATATTGTCAACATTGTCACCAGAAATGACATATTTTTCTGTAGTAGATTTAAAAAATGCCTTCTTCTCAATTCCAGTAGATGAGGATAGCATGTACCTCTTTTCATTCTCTGTAAGCGGGAGAACATTCTGTTTCTGTAGAATCCCTCAAGGGTTCACAGAAAGCCCGAGCATTTACAACCAGGCCTTAAAAAGAGAACTAGACACATTCAATTTATCACCTAATTCTGTGCTAATACAATATATAGATGACCTGCTGCTTGGTAGCATCTCTGAGACACAATGTACAACTGACACCATTAATTTGTTAAATTTCTTAGCTGAACATGGTCACAATGTTTCACCAGAGAAAATACAATTTGTTCAACAGGAAGTATCCTACCTAGGACACATCCTGTCGAAAGGGCAGAGAAGATTGGATGATAAGCGCATTAAATTGATTCTACAGACACCAGTGCCACGCACCCAAAAACAGGTGCGAGCCTTTTTAGGTATGGCCAGTTATTGTCGACATTGGATTGCTAACTTCTCCTTGATTTCAAAACCCTTATTGGCCCTGACCCACAAGGACACGCCCGAACCCCTTCAGTGGTTGCCAGAACATGAACAAAGCTTCCTTGCCATTCGGCAAGCTCTCTGCTCTGCTCCTACTTTAAGCCTACCAGACTATTCTAAGTCTTTCCAAATCTATGTTCATGAGTCTGACGGGAGTGCTCTTGGGGTTCTATGCCAGCAGTTTTGTGACCACAAAAGACCATGCGCATATTTCTCTGCCACCTTGGATACTGTAGCCAAGGCTTTACCTTCCTGTATACGTTCTGTTGCAGCAACTGCCTTATCACTACAACGTGCAGAAAGCATAATAATGGGACATAAAGTTGATGTCTATGTTCCACATGCCGTAGAACTGATACTGAATAAGACATGTACGCAGCACCTCACAAATGCCAGGCTCACGCAGTATGAGATATGTTTATTTGCAGCACATGTAACACTTCACAAGTGTAATGTGCTTAACCCTGCCACTCTGTTACCTATTCCCACTGATGATCTAGTGGACTCAGACCATGATTGTATTTTGTTAACTGAGGAGCAAACAAAAGGGAGAATAGATATGACTGATACACCCTATGCAGATGCTGAAGGAGAATTGTGGGTGGAAGGTTCCTGCCTTAGAACAGAGGATGGAAGTACATCAGCAGCCTATGCAGTTGTAACAAATAAAACTGTAGTTGAGTCCTGTAAGATACCTGAGTTGTCTGCACAAGCAGCAGAACTTGTGGCACTCACACGAGCTTGTGAATTATCTGAAGGGAGGTGTGTTAACATATATACAGACAGCCAATATGCCTTTAATGTGGCACATTCCTTTGGAAGACTCTGGAAGGAAAGAGGTTTTATTACCTCACAAGGCACAAAGATACAGCATGGAGTGCTGATCACTAAATTACTTAACTCCTTGGCACTTCCAAAGAAATTGGCCATAATTAAATGCAGTGCTCACAAGAAGGTTACTGACAAGGTAGGCCAGGGAAATGCATTTGCTGACATAACAGCAAAACAGACAGCAAGAAATAATTCAGCACTAGTACTAACGGCCCAAGAATTACCTGATGAAGTGAAGTCACTATATCTAACAACTGAAGGTATAAGACTAATGCAACAAGGAGCAACAGCAGAAGAACAGATGGGTTGGTCAAAGGACGGGTCATTTGTTCAAGGATGTTGGATGAATGACACCAAGGAGAAATATATGTTACCAGACAGGATGGTCTACTCCATGTGTTTGGCCATGCATGGCCCGGCACACATATGCAGGGATGCCATAATAAATTGTATGTTCTGGGTGAACAAGAATATAAGGAAAACAGCACAGGAAATATGTCAAAGATGTATGGTATATGCACAGTACAATGTGGGTAAGACTGCTCCAGTACCCAAAGGCCACTTTCAAAAACCAACAATGCCATTTGAAGCTCTGCAGATAGACTATGTGGAGATGCCACCTACAAATAAGTATAGGTATATCCTGGTGGTGGTGTGCATGTATTCAAAATGGATAGAGGCATACCCGGTAAAACACAATGATGCCATCTCAACAGCCAAGTGCCTGATAAAGAAGTTGATCCCACGTTTTAGGGTCCCAAAAACAATATTTTCAGACAATGGCAGTCACTTCTGTAATGAAATAATAAAATTGACATGCAAAGCCTTGGGAATACAGCAGAAGCTACACTGCGCCTATCATCCAGAGGCTGCTGGTGCAGTAGAAAGAAAAAATGGCATGCTCAATAGCAAGATAGCAAAAATATGTGCTGACACAAAATTGACCTGGATGGATGCCTTACCTATTGCCCTAATGAGCATGAGGAGCACACCAGATGCCAAAACCAAACTCAGTGCACACGAAATTGTCACTGGGTTGCCAATGGTAGCTTGGGGAGTTCCGGACAAAATGCTCTGCCTATGATGACGAATGAATTGTTGATTGATTACTGCATGTCACTTATACGCACTCTTGCTTCTATCAACCAGCACGTGAAGGGGGCCCTTCCAGAGCCACTGCAGGTCGAGGGGCACAAGTTCAAGCCCGGTGACTGGGTACTCATCAAGGCATTCCAGAGGTCCAACTGTCTCCAAGCTCGCTGGAAGGGTCCACAGCAAGTCCTGCTCGCCACAAAGACAGCAGTGAAGTGCACCAACAACAAATCTTGGATACATGCCAGCCATATAAAGAGGGCACCTCCTGAGACTGCATCCAGCCAAGACCCAGGTCAGCAGCACATGCCAACACCAGAACTGATCAAAGAGGAAAAAAGGTACAATTTGAGGTCTACAAAGAAGAAGGAGATAAAATGTCAGTAATTATGGTAACTGATCTTCTGCAGGAAATAGATGAAGTACTACTATTAGATATTATCCTAACAGATATTTTGACAACAATTTTTGACTTTGAGAATAGCAGTGAAGAAGACAACGAAGACGCACTCATTTACCTTGAGGAAGTATTTGATCAGCTAGAATACCAACTAATGTGAGATTTAAATAGTATAGCATTACAAGAAGCCTTGAGTAGAGTACTTTCTGACTAAGAAAATTCAACTAGGGTATATTGCACACTACCACCAGGAGTAATAGCTCAGTTGGAGAACAGGAAAAGTTTAGCACACTTCATCAGGGAGTTCTTAGTAAAAAGTGGGCCAGTACAACGTTGAGTAGATGAACTGATCCAGGAGGTATTTGCGAGTCCTCCTGTAACTGCATAGTGCCCGTGCCACTGCAGCAATTAGTAGATGAACTGATCCAGGAGGTATTTGCGAGTCCTCCTGTAACTGCATAGTGCCCGTGCCACTGCAGCAATTAGTAGATGAACTGATCCGGGAGGTATTTGCGAGTCCTCCTGTCACTGCGAGCACCCGTGCTGCTGCAGCAACCAGCAAATAACTTTTTCACAGGTTGGCAAGACACCCTGCTTCAAAAAGCTCCTTTAGGGTGAGGTACAGTGGACAATATTGTAAAAAATTAAGTAAGGCTGCACTAACGGTTGATATACGTGACCAAAGGGTCGTGGATTACAAGAATTACATGCATATCTTTGGGAGGCGAGAAGTACCAAGAAATTCTCAGAGGCCATCTGAAATATTAACGAATAGCAGTACGCAATATATTCTGTACTACAGCCTCACCTTTTATGTGTTCATGCTTTTTGTGTGTTTAGCTTATATTATAGTAAAGATTCACAGTGATAATTCACAACATAGTGTCATCAATAGCACTACATCCAATTAAAGAAAGTATAAGATTAGATAGGCATGGATAGGGAAAATACAGCTCTAAAATGAAGAAAAAATGGTATAAGTCTAAAATGTGCATACCTGGGGTGATATTCTGTCTGTTATTGCTAGCATTATTTACTGTATATCTATTGGATGTGTTCTATCCCATGGAACAGTTGGTCCCAACACCAACAACACCTGCTACAATACCTGCATACACTTTGTCACCTGAAGAAATAGCCCACAGAGAAGATATGCACCACAATTCCTTTGTAACTTTGTTGCATCATACAAATAAGATATTACCAAGGGGAAATTGCTGGATATGTTTGCAATTCCCAGCTTCGGTGGACCAAAGTTTGCCCCTGGTTCAAGTCCCACTGCCTTTTGCAGCATCCTGTTATGCCATTTACATAACAATAGTAAAAATAGAACTAATAGCTGTTTTGCAGAATTTAAAGAAAAGTACTGCTGGTGCAGGGACAACTAGGGCTCCACCTGCAGGAACATTATATAACAAATATATGGCAGATATTCTGACTCTGGGGAACTGCACGGAGGTAATAGAACAGAATGCAACATTCCCCCTGTCTGACATCTTTACTCCGCTCTTTCCAACTCAGAATACAAGCACTGGGATAGCAGGCCCGTCAAAAGAGGCAAATAAGAATATACCATTTTTAAAGTTAAAATTAAGAAAGTACAACGCAATAGGGAGTATTTGTATTAAGAGTAATGGGACCTATCAGGTGGGCAATAGTACAAATTGTAACATGACATTTGAAATGACGGCCGGAAATATTAGCATTCCACTTTACGTAGGTGACTCAATTTATTTCATTTGTGGAGAGAGGGCTTATACATGGCTTCCAACAAGTTGGAGTGGTTGTTGTCACCTAGGTTTTGTATTACCTGCTATAGCAATAAAAGACACAAAGGAAGTACGAAGGGACGTGCAAAGACATGCACCACGGCGAGGCAGGAGAAGTGTGGATCAAAGAGATACAGCATCACAGATAGCGGGTGATATATTTAAAGGGGTGATACCATGGATTGGTCCATCTATCAACTCAGGGGATATACGTAGATTGTCCAGGCTACTAGAAGCAACAATAAATGAAACGACAAGTATACTTTAAAATATTACAGTAGAGCTTCAAGCTGTGAGATTAGTTTCGTTACAAAATAGAACGATTCTTGACATGATGCTAGCAGAAAGGGGAGGAGTCTGTGCAATTATAGGGGCGTCCTGTTGCACCTATGTCCCTGACTCCTCTGTTACTGTCAGGGAGGCAATAAAAAGATTGCATCATATAGGTGTAGAAGCACATCAGGATACTGGTACATGGGATATAGGAGGTTCAGTTTGGAGTTGGTTGAGCGCATGGGGTTGGAAGATAGGAATGGTGTTCATAACAATTTTCCTACTAATAATAGGCTGTTGTCTATTAATTAATTGCCTGCCAATGTGCTGTCAACTATTGGGACAGCTGACAAAGTGCAAAGTGAGGAAATTAGAGGAAAAAGAAAGAATGCTGATGCAAACAGTCACTACTGAGTTGATGAACATAGACATTTCTGACAATGATAAGAATGGACAATATAATTATTAAATTGTGATATGCTTCGTGATGAAATTATTTATGATATGACTGATACACCCTATGCAGATGCTGAAGGAGAATTGTGTGTGGAAGGTTCCTGCCTTAGAACAGAGGATGGAAGTACATCAGCAGCCTATGCAGTTGTAACAAATAAAACTGTAGTTGAGTCCTGTAAGATACCTGAGTTGTCTGCACAAGCAGCAGAACTTGTGGCACTCACACGAGCTTGTGAATTATCTGAAGGGAGGTGTGTTAACATATATACAGACAGCCAATATGCCTTTAATGTGGCACATTCCTTTGGAAGACTCTGGAAGGAAAGAGGTTTTATTACCTCACAAGGCACAAAGATACAGCATGGAGTGCTGATCACTAAATTACTTAACTCCTTGGCACTTCCAAAGAAATTGGCCATAATTAAATGCAGTGCTCACAAGAAGGTTACTGACAAGGTAGGCCAGGGAAATGCATTTGCTGACATAACAGCAAAACAGACAGCAAGAAATAATTCAGCACTAGTACTAACGGCCCAAGAATTACCTGATGAAGTGAAGTCACTAGATCTAACAACTGAAGGTATAAGACTAATGCAACAAGGAGCAACAGCAGAAGAACAGATGGGTTGGTCAAAGGACGGGTCATTTGTTCAAGGATGTTGGATGAATGACACCAAGGAGAAATATATGTTACCAGACAGGATGGTCTACTCCATGTGTTTGGCCATGCATGGCCCGGCACACATATGCAGGGATGCCATAATAAATTGTATGTTCTGGGTGAACAAGAATATAAGGAAAACAGCACAGGACATATGTCAAAGATGTATGGTATGTGCACAGTACAATGTGGGTAAGACTGCTCCAGTACCCAAAGGCCACTTTCAAAAACCAACAATGCCATTTGAAGCTCTGCAGATAGACTATGTGGAGATGCCACCTACAAATAAGTATAGGTATATCCTGGTGGTGGTGTGCATGTATTCAAAATGGATAGAGGCATACCCGGTAAAACACAATGATGCCATCTCAACAGCCAAGTGCCTGATAAAGAAGTTGATCCCACGTTTTAGGGTCCTAAAAACAATATTTTCAGACAATGGCAGTCACTTCTGTAATGAAATAATAAAATTGACATGCAAAGCCTTGGGAATACAGCAGAAGCTACACTGCGCCTATCATCCAGAGGCTGCTGGTGCAGTAGAAAGAAAAAATGGCATGCTCAATAGCAAGATAGCAAAAATATGTGCTGACACAAAATTGACCTGGATGGATGCCTTACCTATTGCCCTAATGAGCATGAGGAGCACACCAGATGCCAAGACCAAACTCAGTGCACACGAAATTGTCACTGGGTTGCCAATGGTAGCTTGGGGAGTTCCGGACAAAATGCTCTGCCTATGATGACGAATGAATTGTTGATTGATTACTGCATGTCACTTATACGCACTCTTGCTTCTATCAACCAGCACGTGAAGGGGGCCCTTCCAGAGCCACTGCAGGTCGAGGGGCACAAGTTCAAGCCCGGTGACTGGGTACTCATCAAGGCATTCCAGAGGTCCAACTGTCTCCAAGCTCGCTGGAAGGGTCCACAGCAAGTCCTGCTCGCCACAAAGACAGCAGTGAAGTGCACCAACAACAAATCTTGGATACATGCCAGCCATATAAAGAGGGCACCTCCTGAGACTGCATCCAGTCAAGACCCAGGTCAGCAGCACATGCCAACACCAGAACTGATCAAAGAGGAAAAAAGGTACAATTTGAGGTCTACAAAGAAGAAGGAGATAAAATGTCAGTAATTATGGTAACTGATCTTCTGCAGGAAATAGATGAAGTACTACTATTAGATATTATCCTAACAGATATTTTGACAACAATTTTTGACTTTGAGAATAGCAGTGAAGAAGACAACGAAGACGCACTCATTTACCTTGAGGAAGTATTTGATCAGCTAGAATACCAACTAATGTGAGATTTAAATAGTATAGCATTACAAGAAGCCTTGAGTAGAGTACTTTCTGACTAAGAAAATTCAACTAGGGTATATTGCACACTACCACCAGGAGTAATAGCTCAGTTGGAGAACAGGAAAAGTTTAGCACACTTCATCAGGGAGTTCTTAGTAAAAAGTGGGCCAGTACAACGTTGAGTAGATGAACTGATCCAGGAGGTATTTGCGAGTCCTCCTGTAACTGCATAGTGCCCGTGCCACTGCAGCAATTAGTAGATGAACTGATCCAGGAGGTATTTGCGAGTCCTCCTGTAACTGCATAGTGCCCGTGCCACTGCAGCAATTAGTAGATGAACTGATCCGGGAGGTATTTGCGAGTCCTCCTGTCACTGCGAGCACCCGTGCTGCTGCAGCAACCAGCAAATAACTTTTTCACAGGTTGGCAAGACACCCTGCTTCAAAAAGCTCCTTTAGGGTGAGGTACAGTGGACAATATTGTAAAAAATTAAGTAAGGCTGCACTAACGGTTGATATACGTGACCAAAGGGTCGTGGATTACAAGAATTACATGCATATCTTTGGGAGGCGAGAAGTACCAAGAAATTCTCAGAGGCCATCTGAAATATTAACGAATAGCAGTACGCAATATATTCTGTACTACAGCCTCACCTTTTATGTGTTCATGCTTTTTGTGTGTTTAGCTTATATTATAGTAAAGATTCACAGTGATAATTCACAACATAGTGTCATCAATAGCACTACATCCAATTAAAGAAAGTATAAGATTAGATAGGCATGGATAGGGAAAATACAGCTCTAAAATGAAGAAAAAATGGTATAAGTCTAAAATGTGCATACCTGGGGTGATATTCTGTCTGTTATTGCTAGCATTATTTACTGTATATCTATTGGATGTGTTCTATCCCATGGAACAGTTGGTCCCAACACCAACAACACCTGCTACAATACCTGCATACACTTTGTCACCTGAAGAAATAGCCCACAGAGAAGATATGCACCACAATTCCTTTGTAACTTTGTTGCATCATACAAATAAGATATTACCAAGGGGAAATTGCTGGATATGTTTGCAATTCCCAGCTTCGGTGGACCAAAGTTTGCCCCTGGTTCAAGTCCCACTGCCTTTTGCAGCATCCTGTTATGCCATTTACATAACAATAGTAAAAATAGAACTAATAGCTGTTTTGCAGAATTTAAAGAAAAGTACTGCTGGTGCAGGGACAACTAGGGCTCCACCTGCAGGAACATTATATAACAAATATATGGCAGATATTCTGACTCTGGGGAACTGCACGGAGGTAATAGAACAGAATGCAACATTCCCCCTGTCTGACATCTTTACTCCGCTCTTTCCAACTCAGAATACAAGCACTGGGATAGCAGGCCCGTCAAAAGAGGCAAATAAGAATATACCATTTTTAAAGTTAAAATTAAGAAAGTACTACGCAATAGGGAGTATTTGTATTAAGAGTAATGGGACCTATCAGGTGGGCAATAGTACAAATTGTAACATGACATTTGAAATGACGGCCGGAAATATTAGCATTCCACTTTACGTAGGTGACTCAATTTATTTCATTTGTGGAGAGAGGGCTTATACATGGCTTCCAACAAGTTGGAGTGGTGGTTGTCACCTAGGTTTTGTATTACCTGCTATAGCAATAAAAGACACAAAGGAAGTACGAAGGGACGTGCAAAGACATGCACCACGGCGAGGCAGGAGAAGTGTGGATCAAAGAGATACAGCATCACAGATAGCGGGTGATATATTTAAAGGGGTGATACCATGGATTGGTCCATCTATCAACTCAGGGGATATACGTAGATTGTCCAGGCTACTAGAAGCAACAATAAATGAAACAACAAGTATACTTTAAAATATTACAGTAGAGCTTCAAGCTGTGAGATTAGTTTCGTTACAAAATAGAACGATTTTTGACATGATGCTAGCAGAAAGGGGAGGAGTCTGTGCAATTATAGGGGCGTCCTGTTGCACCTATGTCCCTGACTCCTCTGTTACTGTCAGGGAGGCAATAAAAAGATTGCATCATATAGGTGTAGAAGCACATCAGGATACTGGTACATGGGATATAGGAGGTTCAGTTTGGAGTTGGTTGAGCGCATGGGGTTGGAAGATAGGAATGGTGTTCATAACAATTTTCCTACTAATAATAGGCTGTTGTCTATTAATTAATTGCCTGCCAATGTGCTGTCAACTATTGGGACAGCTGACAAAGTGCAAAGTGAGGAAATTAGAGGAAAAAGAAAGAATGCTGATGCAAACAGTCACTACTGAGTCGATGAACATAGACATTTCTGACAATGATAAGAATGGACAATATAATTATTAAATTGTGATATGCTTCGTGATGAAATTATTTTAAACTAAGGTTCAAAGGGTCGTTTTGTAAAAGATGAAAAATTAGTTGGCCCTGTTCAATGAATACATTAAAATGAACTGTAGTTTATATTAATTTATGTCTGACATCTGCCTGTAAATTATATGAGCCACTCATAATGGAAGGTAGCTCCATGCTGCACAAATGGTTAAAATTAAGTTGTCTGAAATTCAGCTGAAACCGAAAGAATGGCAAGTGAACGTGTATGTGCCCATTCTGCTGTAACTCCAACTTGTTTAATGATTCACTAGCTTTCACCTGTGTATAGAGCCAGTTCAGCGAGCCAATTCCTAGAAAGGGTTCGCTGACCTAGGACGTGCCAAGTTTGCTCTGCCCTTGCCTGGTTAAGTGAAAGGGTAAAGTGTTTGCTCAGCACAGATAGCAAGTGCGTCATTTGTATGGGGAAAGCAGAAAACACGGGCCTCTGCTGATAAGATCAAACAGTGCACATTGACATTTCAAAGATAACCGACCAAGGCTGTGGGTCAGGAGGTAGTGGTGTAAAGATTAACAAGTATCTGCATGGTCAGATCCGTCAGGAATAATGTAAAGTGTGAACGTAGACATATTTCTGAAATGCACCATGATGTTGTAATGTACACGTGGCTGAGATGGTCACACCACAATGTAGTAGTTAATGAATAATGTGTCAGGGGTCTGTGAAAACATATATAAAGACTGATTTCCTCTCTGTAAAACCAGATCACTTTGCAGTCCTGCAAATTGTCTCAGCTGCAGCTTATTGACAATAAAGCCATTTCCTTTTGAAACCTTGTATGTGCCCTTCTTGGCCCTATTCACAAATTTTGTGCTTTTACAGTAGTGAAACAGTACCTGCGGATGGTAAAATAAAACGCTCCAAAATCCCTGAATCGAGTCAATGGATAGGAAGAATCCACAACGAAGACTGAATGAAGGACTTCTTAATATGACTTCACGAAGCTTTCCAAAATCCAATAACATACCGATTGGTACGAGACATAGCTTGCAGGGAATTACCATTGAAGTGAAGTAAAGGCACACATTTAAAATGGTGGAAGCTCATCTGGCGTCATTCTTTTCCCTACAGCTTCTTGTCTGGCTAACATGATTTTGTACACTCCGTCTTCCTCAGGAGTCTGAATTGCAACACCCTCCGGTGTGCAAACAATTGTGCAATTCATTTTGCACAATAAATCCCTTCCTAGCAAACTTACAGGGCTCGAATTACAGATGACAAACTTGTGCATTTCTTTAAAGTTGCCAATACATACCTCCTTGGGTTCGGTAATAGGGGTCCAAATCTGTTTATTAGAAACGCCCACTACTTGGATCGCTTCTCCCAAGAGGAGTAGGTTTGGGATGTCTGCTGTTCTCAGAGTAGAACGGGTAGCACCAGTGTCCAATAAAAAGGTGATGTAATTTCCATCAACCTTATCTTCAATGTATGGACCTGACTGATATACCGGCAATGATGCGCCAAGTACGCATTCCTCCAACCCCTCTCAGGCCCCCTCATAAAGTCTCTTCATTAAAAATGTGTCCTGCAAAAGAGACTGTGATTTTACCAAATTATTCTTACCACTTCCCTCCCGGAATCCGATGTTTACACTGCACTTGACTTGACTCACAAAATCTGTCATAGGGGCAGGTGGCAATTGACTCTGTGTTACTTGTTGTGGTTGCCTCATTGACACCTCATTCTGCGTCTGCGAATTTACATTTTGAGTTTTGACATTATTATTCTGTATAAGTGTACACTTGTTTTTCCAATGCCCCAATTTTCCACACCCGTGACAGGGAAACTTTTTCTTTGCCTCTTCTTTACTCATTCTTCCTTTGAGTTTGCCTCCAATATTTTCACCTTCACCTTTCTCTCTTCATTGATTATTTGCCTGTTGATTTAACTGAGGTTCCTGTTGTTCGGCTAATTTTACTTGAGCCCACATTATCTTTTCTTCTAATTCTTTTCGTCTATTATCAATTTCATCCCCACAGTACTTTGCATACTTGAGGATTTCATCAAGAAGTTTTGCCTGCCAACACAACTTATGCTCTTTAATCATCTGTGATATCTCTGGCTTTAGTCCAGACACAAACTGATATATAAAGTGTGTCAGGTCCTTATTATCAATGTTTTCTAACCCACTATACTGTTTGAATACCTGCAAAAGACGCTCATAATATGCATGTACAGATTCATCTTTTTCTTGGGTTGTTCTGTCTATTTTTATCCAATCTGTTTCTTTTGGGGGAACCTTTCCCTTCAAATAAGTTATGATGATATTTTGTCATCACATCGTCTGATGGGGCTCCTGTCTTATCATCTTGCGGGTACTCACATTAGGCCAATCTACTGAAATTTTACATTCTGTCCATAAGTCAGCAGGAACACCTATGTCAAACAAGCCTTCTAAATCTTTTAGCAGTACTTTCGAAACCTTCACAAACCTTCCAACTTGCCTGTAACATTCTACTGGTTTTTCTCTAAGCTTTGGGAAGTCATTTGTAAATGATAAAATATCCTATCAAGACCATGGGACATGTACATAACCTCCTCCTGGTACTTCTCTCATTGGACACAACCTGTCAACCTTTTCAGTTTCTTTCATTAAATACTCAGATGTTGTTCGATTTGCCTGTGCTTCTCCCTTTTTTTTGTCCGTCTAGCTTTCCCTCTATCTAAGTGTCCCCATTATTGTACCAATGACAATAATTCCTTTATCTGCAATTTTCTCCCCGACACGTTCATGTTCTCTAAATTCTTGTCAGAATTTGCCTGTGTCAATTCCCATTTTCAAGGCCAAATTAATTTCTCAAGAAATATTTTTGTATTTCACGTGATGCTTCTGCATATGAATAATAATTCATCTTTGCTGAAAGAATTTAATCTTTCTAGAACCATATTTTCAGCTATCATTTCTTCCAATTCTACTCTCAATTTAAAAATGTCTAATACCTTTGGCTGTGATTTTGGTTTCTCTATTTCTCATGTCCACCTTTCTATTTCTTCAGGGGTTACTACAGTGGCACTTTGGTTCCTGTAGATATTTCAATCTGTACTTCTCTAGAGCATCCAGGGGTAACATTCCTAAATGAATCATTTATTGGCTCTCTTATGAACATTTCAAAATGCACAAATGCACAATGGATAACTAGATCCGGACTTTTCAGCTGATGATAGATTTAATCCTTTAATGGAATCTTGGGCCATATATGATGGAATAGTGCTGCCAATGCGTTTAACCCCAAATACGGCTTCCTCAGGGCAATCGTCAAATGTTCCAATCTTATGTTGGTATCAGAAGTACCTGGATCAATACTTTTTTCAAAACTGGTGCATATTATGTTCCAACAGGACGGATATTCTTAATGGAAGCCTTTCAGTTCATAAGCAAATTCACATAATAGGTCCACAATACCACTAATCCATCATATATGGCCAAAGATTCC
Source organism: Lissotriton vulgaris (assembly GCF_964263255.1). Classification (NCBI taxonomy): domain Eukaryota; kingdom Metazoa; phylum Chordata; class Amphibia; order Caudata; family Salamandridae; genus Lissotriton; species Lissotriton vulgaris. The sequence continues at coordinate 1,805,241,278 of NC_141687.1, read as the reverse complement.
ATTAAAAGATTAAATCTATCATCAGCTGAAGAGTCCGGATCAATTTATCCATTGTGAATTTATGCATTTTGAAATGTTCATGTTGCCTCTCTGTGCTTTTTTTGTCTAGTAATTGTGTGGTCTTTTGGCAGATCAGAGAGGTGTCCAACACAGACCTATAGCTAGCTCACAATCTGTGTATAATGAGGTAGTGCGGCTTTTAAATATCCCTTTCTGCCTCTGCTTTTGTTTTTTAAATTAGGGATATCACTGACTCACACTCACTTGCTTGATCATCAACTATTATATTTTCTTTTCTGGATTGTATAATTGGTGTAATCAAAACGGGAGATTTAGGACTCGTTTGCTTATCTTCATATAAGGGAACAACAGGACCTATAGTTCTGTTACCATTAGGGGTTCAGAACTTGTATTTAATTGGGTTATTTTCTCAATTAACTCACTTCTATTTTTATTTATTGCCTCTCTTTCTTTTTTCTGAAGTGCCCTTTCTATAGTATTCTCATGCAAAACTTGCGGTACCAAAGGTGTTTTTAGATTCAGGGCACTAGGAGTAATCCTATTTGTCTCTTCCTGATAAGGTGAAGGATTTTTCATTAAAAGGTCTTCAAGGTAATCGTCTTCAAAATCCCCATTACCAGTCCCTAAATGTTTTGTTTTCTCTGTACATTTACTTCCTGATGGTTCATCTGTGGTAAATACAGGATATAATCCTTCCACTACCATAGACTGTCTCCATTGTTTCATCTGCTTATCTCTGGTCTCTCAGGGAAATCTAGGATAAAATGTACTTACGTTCCTGTCACATCTAGGTCTGTCTCGTTCAAAAGCCTCAGTCTCCCACTCTTCTAAAGCTTCATACTGTGTTAATCTAGGTCTGGGTTCTAATTAATTCATGTGTGTTCGTAAAGTGTTCAAAATTCTTCCATTAAATCTTCCATACTCTGGGAATGCTAATATGCTATCTTTTTTACTATATTCTATTCAATTTTCTAACCATACTCAAGTGAGGTAGCCTCTTTCTATCATCATGTCTGATGCAGGCGTTTTCGGGGGAGGATTGATAATTCCTTCTCTAGTTTTAATGGGTTTATCCTTTTTAAAATAATTATTAATTTTCTGCATAAATGACAATTTTCTCCTCTCTCCATACATTTTATGAGTATTCCCTCGGATGTATTGCTCCTGGGTAAAACCTAGATATATTCTATCTAGGCGATGCCCTATAATTGTTGGATCTAGTCTCCACATATAACTCCAACTATCTTTTATTATTGTCTGGATTTCTATTTGGTTGACTAATTAAAGTTAGCTTTCACTTTTGAGCTTCTCCAATACTAGAGCGTCTCTTATTTCAATGACCAATCAACATTCAATTTACAGAACTTCGTTAACCAATGCTTGCACAGCTTTCCTGTAACGTGAGTTATGCCCTCTGCACTCACCCTTCCTTTACAAAATTACCTCAGCTACACACTCGCTGTCTCAACCAATCCCAGCACGGCTCTCAGTGACGTCAAAGCAGTACCCGCAACTGACCCCTCCTTTGCAAGGTAATACAAAAACTCAATTTCTTTCAATTTTAATTACACATTTCATTAATTAACACCATAGAAACATTCACTACTGTGCCTGATTGACTAAATTCAAAGAAAAGTAAATTTCTTTCATGGCGAGCAAAACTTTTCCGTTTACCCTTCTTGTACTATGAGTAAAACCTCTTCCGCTTACTCTTCATTCAAGCATCAAAGACCCTGCCACTCCTCCTCCTCCAGACTTACCCTTCCTAGGTGATAGAAGACCAAACTTTCACCAGGGAACTTCTTTGCTTACAATCACTCTCATTTTATACACGGAAAAAAAATCCCTAATGAGTGCTTCAAGTTCTACCTAACCTTACATACTTATTTCAACAAGGACAGTAACCTCACTGCAGTGTGGCTTCCATTTACCACCCGCTATTCAATATCCCCGGGGAATTATGGACGCCATGTAACAATACAAACAGGTTTTGGTTAATACATATAATCAATATAAAATCAATACGCAACTAACTACCTATCTTAACTAAACCCTAACCATAGCTCTGCTACGAAGAAGAATACTGATGGCGCGGTTACAGCCATGTGCAACACTCCAAATGTGATTTATTTGTTGAAATGCCCAAGTGGTTTAAGCTACATTGGTAAAACAGAAAGATTGGAGCATAAAAGTAACATCTGCACTAAGAACTTAAAATTGGTGGTGGCAGCCCACTTCATGGAAAAACAACATAACATCTGTAGGTTGAAATTTCTTGTACTGTAAGTCATTGACAAAAAAGAGGGAGTGGATAACAATAGATTTCTCCAAATGAAAACCATTGGATTCGGTTTCTTAACACCATGAGACCACACAGAGTCAATGATCGCATGGAACTTTTATGTTACTTATAACATCTGTTTTCTATGCTATTCATCCTCCTACATTTATGATTGTTCATTGTTTACCTGGTTTCCCTTTTTGGTTTATACTTTGCAACACAACACGTTTTTCAAGTCTGCATTACCTTGACCTGTATTTACTGGGCTCACACGTTGTTACAGACTGCATCTTTATGTTATCTAGAACATCTTTTGACTGTCTCATTCATCTACCTACAATTTTGATTATGTATTATCAACCAGGTTTCCCTACTGGTTTAAACCTTGTAACACAATGCATTTTTACAGACTACGCACTTTTGAATCAACATGATCTTCATTAATAATTGTGTACACGAGGAGCTACGCAGGCATCCAAGATGGTCGCGTGAGCAGAGGGCTCCCGAGACCCGCGCCGCCCTCTTGCAATTATCCTTCTATTATCCTGAATATTTTTATGGGCTTTTGAAGTTCTACTCTTGCTGATCCTGATACACTTTCCAGAACCAAGATCGGACTTCGGGAACCATTTCTACATCGTCTTCGACTTTCTGGCCTACCCCCGGATGGGACCGGGGTCTTTGCTGCTTTGGCTGGCCGAGACGCAATTCAACAACAGCGGTCAAAGGACATCCTTTCCACCGGTGTCATTGTCACTTTCAGTTTCGGTTTCTCTTCTACCTCCTAATTGACTGTTCTGAAAGTACTCCTGACTTCGGACCGTGGTGGCCTGACCCGCTGTGCATTCCGGCCATATCCCTAGTCTCACAGGCTACGCTTTTGGACGGAAACTCTGCTTTGGCGACCTAAAGATATCTGCCATTTACACCAGGTCCAGAGGGGCCCTTCGGGGCGCGGCTTCCAATATGGCGACCAAACCTGAAACTGAGAAGCGCAAGACAAAGGTGCCGACCCATGGGGGTTCCGTCCAAACTAATGTTATGGGCCGATATACACAACGAAGAGTTCCCCCAGTGGTGCTGGCCGTAGTCTTGAGGACCCAAGAACGGACCTTGCGGCGACATCGGAGGTCTCCCTCCAGGATCTAATGCTCGCCATCGCTGGGATCAAGACTGATATGGGGCTACAGTATGAGGCCATCGTCTCAAAGATCGACACGGTGGCTGTTGATGTTACCCTCATTAGAGCGGACTTAGCTAAGACCAATGAGAGGGTCAAAGCCTTGGATCTTAAGGCCTCCAGTCTTGTTACTGATATGGCGGGCGCGCAGTCGGAGATTGGCAACCTGCGATCATCGCATGATCTAATGGCCAGACGTCTGGACGAGTACGAAAACAGGGCCCGACGTAACAACATTCGCTTAGTCGGGGTACCTGAGAACAGTGGTGACACTACCGTTGACCTACTAGTGGAGGATTTAATCGTAACTCATCTCGCTCCCGCCGGACTTAGAAAGTTCTTTGCGGTCGAGCGTGTGTACCGTTTCCCGGGTGGACAGACTAAACCGGGGGCTCCCCCAAAGCCTATTATCGCTAGGCTTTTCAACTTTTGGGATAGGGACGCTATCCTCCAGGCATCTCGAAGGCATGGCCCACTGAAGTATGCGAACAGTTCAATTTCTATATATCCTGATTTCACTCCTCAAGTCCAGCGGATGGGATTCCAGGGTGTGAAACAGCGCTTGCGGGACTTGGGACTCAAGTATGCGATGCTGTTTCCAGCTCGACTTCGCATCGAGTATCAAGAACGTACTTTCTTTTTGATCGACCGGACAGTGCTGGCGACTGGCTGGACTCGCTGCCGAAGATGGATGATGGGAGTAGAGGCCCTGGCGGCGTTGTACGGAGGTGCATCGGCACAGGAATGACATTTTGGTTCTTGATGTCTGGTTTGGTTCACATTCACCGGCTGAGTTTTGCTTTTATTTACTTATTATTGCTTCAGGCCCGAGGGTGGTGCGGGGTAGGGACGGTCTCTCTTTTCTCCTCCGGGGTTCTTTGTGTAGTGTTCTATGAAGGGGCGACAGGCACACAGTAGTTTGGGGTGGCTTTTAGTCGTACGCAGGGGTGCAGGGTGGGGGGGTGTTGTAATGGGTTGTTGGTTTGGGGGCAGAGGGGGGGTTTGTTATTGTTTTTATGTTTGTTCTTTTCACATGGTACAATATCTCTTCCTATTATCCTGATGCTCTCGGGTTCCG